>NC_090932.1:954762482-956018567 GCF_040938575.1 Ambystoma mexicanum
GTTTTTGCTAGTCCCCACTCTGAGATTTCTTTGTTCCCTCTATTTTGATATTCTAGGTCACAGGATTTGTCTTGAACTGATGGATGCCTTCTTTTAAAGTATCAATTTCATTAATCAGGGTGTTAGCTTTTGTGATTGGAGCCACGAAGTGGGATACTTGAGTGTGATCACGTGCCGGGGAGATATGTGAAGTAGCTTTAGGCTTTTACATGGTGAAAATGTTGAAGAGTGTGGCAAGCGCAACTCAATATAAGATCACCAGAGAGGGGGCACACACTCTAGCTCAAGGGGCCAACTTAGACCACCCCCCCACCCTTGGTGGCGTTCACAAAAAAGGAGGGCCTGAGGGTTGCCAATGGCACAATCTTAGCCCATAGAATGCTAATTTGAGCAAAGTTTCAATTAAATCCGTAATCAGTCTAGATGTGTTTTTTTAGACAGCAACTACAAGTAACAACACGAGACTACAGGACGCTATCCTGTCAACGCCTGTAATCATGAAGAGTAGTCAGCTGAAAAAAGCCAAATGGCTAGAGCTGAAAAAGATTCCCTTCAGTTCCTCTCATCTTTGAATGCAAGAAAGAGTACATCATGCAAGCTTCATCCTGCTCAGACCCAACTTGACCTCTGATGTTCTCGCAGATGATCCTAAACAGCAGTGCCCTTGAGCCTACTTCTTCCTTTTTACCGCCAATTGAATCAGCTTCAATCAACTGCATTGTCAAGGACAATGCTCAGGAGCACAGGCTGGTCACCACTCCAGGGAACAAGTCCAGAAAGAACACTGTATCAAAGGCACTTTCACCGTAGGCTATTCAACTAGACTTCAGGTGCATGATTACCTCATTGACAGCACAGCGGAAAGGGGACGCAATAGACGCCACTGCCCGGTAGCTCCCGATGGGGAACAACAAGTAAAGAACACGATGCTGCCCGCTCTGCTCCACCAGACTGGCTTCTAAAAGATTGAGTGTGATCCTGGTAGAATGGGCCAAGCCTCTCCCTCACTCCTCTTCCTGCAAAGTCAAACACAGAGGTGCTGCCCGCTCCATAGCTTCAAATAGCATACTTCAAGGTGTCTTCATAAAATCCATGTAGAACACAGATTGTCACTCCGGACCCCAGTACTTCTGACCTGCACCCATCACTGCCACAGGTTTTGAATCTGCCTCTTCCACACTACCCCACTAATGACTCCCCATCCCTCTCTCTACTTCATCAGTGAGCCATGCAGACAAATGACAGTGTACTATAGATGCCAAGCCTTGCTGAAAGTAGATTCATGTATAACTGGCATCGCCTTTTCACCTAACCTATAAACAATCATGGCAAACATAGGTTTTCATGTAATATGCAATGGAAAAGGAAACAAAAAACACTGGACAGCTAGCCCAGGACTAAGAAACATGTAAAAAATGCAACCAATTTATATGAAATAGATTCGTGATAAAAAAAATGGTTAGGGATCCTTCATATATTTTTCCCTTTCTCTTCTCTTGTTCACATCAATCTTGTTTGAGCTCATAGCTGAAAAATGACCATTCTATGCAGAAGTGAAGTAATAATTTTCAGCACAACAATTCCCACATTCACATTTTCTTATTTGGCAGGACATGAAATAACCTGATGATCTCTTTTATTATGTTATATGATTTTAATACCTAAGCTGCAACAGTTGCTTTGCTTGTTGTATTGGCATCAGCTCTGCTCCTCCTATCCCAAATCACAGAACATTGCAGACACAGTGCCCTCTCATCTCCTTCAAATCCCAGCTACCCAGTAACAATGTGACCAGGACACCGCTCTGGAGTCTGAATTTCAGGAATTCATTTGTTTTTAGTTATACGTGTGCTTGTAATTCAGATTGGATGACCGCTGCCGGTTGTTGGCATAGTGCTCTAAGTCATTTCCTTGCCCTTTGGCATCACAAAACCTTATGCTCTATTCTCATAACTTAGTCCTTTAAAGGGTGCATCCCTTCCTGCTCTTCCTATACTAACATTCCGTTACCACCATGTTCCGTCCATTTAGCTGGATACAATTAACGGTTATCTGTGCTCTGTTTGTGCCTCTGATCTCGGCTTCTCTCCTGGGGAACAGAAAAGGGATTTGTTTTTGAACTGAACTAAACAGAGCCACAGATCTACATCAGGGACTGCATTACATTCTCTCCATGTGTACTAAGCCTTAACATCCAATATGACGACACTTCTTCCATGTTAACACATTAACCTCTGCTACCCTGGCCATTGTTGCTGTCTGCCTGACCTCTGCTGCTGGGCTGTTGTGTTTTGCGTGTTGCACGTCTCTTGGCAGCCTCTGCGCCTTCAATAGGCTAAAGCCCTTTGTGTAGTAGACACATGAACATTTCTGCTCCACACGCCCTACATTCACCCCAGTAGCCGAAATGTGCCACCTTTCTGACACAACCAAATCATGTTCTTCAGTTGTGCACATGCAGGAGCACAGAAGGAGCTCCTTAAGAGGGGCTCCTTTTAAAAGCTCGTTTGGCACTAAGAAAACTCTTTCATACAGGTGTCTAGTTTCAATATTAATGAAGTATGTAAAGAATATAGAAAGTATGGTATGAATCTATAAAACTAGATTCATTTGAAATAGCAGCAAGGTTTTTTTTCTTCACTTTTACAAATGTTCCAGCTGAATTGAATGTTACTTTGTTGACCACATTAGGAAGATGGCCTTCCTGCAACGACGTGTTGAATGCACTTCTGGAATCAAAGTTATGCCGCAAATTGCGCACACATTTTTAGGAATAAAAACGGGAATCCATTTGAAGAGTGAAGAGTTATTTTATTTGTTGGTTTAATTAACTATTAAACACATGGACCAGGTTGCATAGTTTAAGACCATGACAAATTTAAGGCAGTGCCAAAGCAAGAATATACTATGGCCCTCATTACAACTCAGGCGTTAAGGGTTAACGCCACCGTTAACCCTTAACGCCTGATTCTGATTTTAACGCCTGCTTTTAGCAGCCGTTAAAATCCATGGCGCTAATCCGCCATGATGCTAATTACGCCACCGTAATTTACGGTGGCGTAATTAGCGCCTTCCCCACTCCCATTATGCCCTATGGGGCAAAAATGGGAATGGGGAAGGGAAAATGGGAAATGGGGATTTACCGCCCCACTCACCTTGGAATTGGGCGGTAAATCCGCCATCCACCATGGTGTAAACGTAGTTTACACCATGGTGGTAAAGTTGGTGCACTTAGCACCAAGGTTGTAATGACCTCCTATATCTTATCGAAAAGAGACATACAATCATTAATAAGGGAATTAAGTAAATTTGCCAAAACTGAATGTTCAACATGTTTTATTCCACTCACTTTGCCTTCCACTTTGTCTACTTATGAATGAGACATCTAGAGCAAGCTTCTGACTTTGAAACTTTTTCTACAATACGTTTTGCAGCTACTGCTAAGAACACTATTGCATCCTACTGGGGATTCTGGGACCTCTCCCACATCTTGGGGCTTGAAAGTGGAGCTACAAAGGAAGCTTGCATGCAAAAGGGAAACAACTGTTAAGGGGCTAATTGACATGGGGACCTTTCATCTGTGGCAGTCAGGGGCGAGGAAAGCCCAGAGATCCCAAGAGGCACTAAACAGACAGAGTAATTGTTTAGCCATCTTGTATTTTTACAGATTATCGCTAGCTTTTTATCCGACTCCTGCTTTCTTGCAGACTGGCCTTGGGTATGATGTCTAAGAGGACAGAATATGTGAAATAGCAGCAAGGACTGGCCTTTAAAACAAATCTTAGAAAAGGGCCGATCACATGTTAGGATTCTACTTATCCCCTTATTCTCGTGAACCATCTTTAAAACATTTGAAAAATCAACACAGAACATTGTGGGGGTTGAAACTGCTCAAAGTCACTAAAATAGGCTGGAGACAACACTTCAGAATGAGACTCTGAGGGACAAGAGAGTTGAGGCCTAGACAAAGGCGTCCATGCCTTTGCCAAGTACCCTGAAAATAACTGTGACAGTACTGTGACAGTACTGTGACAGTACTTCCTTGGCCTGGTAAGAGCAGGGTAGGGCATTGTGTTCTTCAAGGGCCTGGTAAAAGGACCCACGCCATGCCTAAAGCCCAAAGGCACTTCCTTAGCAATGTTGGTGTAGGATCTAGCATCCTACTGATTCAAGACACCTTCGATCCCATAGGGCCGAATCTGAACTGCAGTCAAGCCACTGATGCTTGCCCACCACCTGTGCCTATGAGCCCCGTTTACATTGTTGAGCTGCCTGGAGAAACCCAATCATCTCTAATCAAGCCAGATCAAAGTGACTCACCACAGCACGACACTGCAACTGAATAGTCTGTTACTTCAATTTCGAAACGCACATTGCCAACACATTTGAATAGCTCCTAGATGGCTGCCAAAAACGCTGCCGATACAACAATAAAAAGAAAAAGGTACTATTTCAAAAAACTTCAAACCCTTAACAAAGCCTTTGTTGGTCATCTACTCCTTACCTTTAGCACTAGAGATGGCCGAGACGCCTTTCCCTACCTCAAAATACATTTAAATGTAGTAATCTTCTATTTAACTTTTTCCCTGCATGATTGTCTCTTGCTCTCCTGTCATGTAATACCCAGATAGAAAAGGTTGTACACATATCGCATACATGTATATACGACGTAATAGATAAGTGTATTTGCTTTAAGGCGTTTCAATTATTTAGTGTTTTAATCAATTGTGTTTCAGTAAAATATAGAGGAGTTTTTATCTCCTGAAAGTGGAGTTCTTGGATAATGTTGTGTTGTAGAAGTAGTCTCAGATCTCAATGTACAGTTCTATGAGTTTGCAAACCTATCTCTAGGCATGCCAAGACGGCACTGTGCCACTGCCCTGGTGGTGACTTCGATGCTGTTTGCAGCAGATAGGGAACACCCAGGCTACTTTGAATTGGCTTGTAAAACAGCAGGAACCGCTTGGTCATTCCGTCTGAAACAATCAGTTCAGTTTTGCAGACTGATGATCCATATAGAATGCAACTGATAGTAAAGCATCCACGTATGGCCAATTCAGACACACAAAAGCTGCATTTAAGTACTGTGCTAACCAAGATGTTTACTATGCTGTCAAACAAAGCAACACCAGACTACATACATTGGTGGACAGCAAGTATGCCTAAACATGTTTGTGAAGCTAAGGGTAGGGTGTACATTTTAAAAAAGTGTCCTTAGGCATACACAAAGGACACTTTCCTCACGAGGTAGCACGCTCAGAATCAGCCCCTCTGTATCTCTGCCGGCTGTTGCTCCTAAACTCTCTGTGCTCATGAAGATGGTTTATTAAAGTATTCTACAAGCTCGGGTTTGATCTCTTGCATACGGATCAAGGATGTGTGCATTAGAAATGCCAAGAAGCACAACTAATACTGAGTGAGAGCAAATCACCCAGACAGGCGAATTCATTCACAGTTGTCCTACTTAAAAAATAAAAAAAATAAAAATAATAAAAACACTAACACGAAAATGTCTGCGGCGAGAGAAAGATACCCATTGGTCCTCTTCTGACACGTTTCCCACAGGAGCTACATGGCGGCTTCTTCCATGCTCTTCCTTTGCTCAGTGCCCAGGCTTGGAGGGTTGCTGATGTGCAGCCTCCACCACACAACACGCATCCTCCTCTCTCAGTGGAAAGGGAAGGTAAATAACGCCAGGCAGAAGAGCATATCAACAGATGAGCCTCGATCACTTGGACTGCAGAAGGCCTCCACTTATTGTGTGTATATTGAACCCCGAGACAGTGCTGGCTGAAGATGCTTGGGTCCCATATCAAGATGATGACTGAGGGTGTCCTTGCCTGTATACGCTAACAAAAAGAATGTGTTGATGTGGGTCAGTTTGAGGTTCTAAAATTCAAAAGGACTGCTGGAAAAAAGTAAATGTTTTTGGGCACTTGATGTTTCCATTGATGCAATTGTGTGTCCTAAGAACACCTATCTGTTCACACAATCAATATTTTAGAAGGAATGCGAGAATGCATTTAGTGCAATATAGGTAAATGATTTTGGCTGGGGAGTCAACTGTTCGATGCATTTATTAAAATGTCTACTAATGAAAATTGCAATGTGTGTTTTCCCTGGTTATATCTGTGAGGTTCCATAACATGCGTCACACCTTGAACTTCATTAATCTCCACCAAAATGCATTGCCCGGGTGCAAACAGCTGAAAGCAGGGAAACATGTCTGTGATAATTGAACACATTGTGCAGGTGTCTGCCTTTGGCTAGCAAATCCACATTTAATGCGTTACAGCCTTTACTTTGCGGAGGCTGAGGATTCCTATGGGAATGTGACCATAACGTCAGCCTCAATGTTTGTCTTAACTCTGCGGCAAAGTCCTAGTCACGCTGATCTTCACATTCATAATGATAATGGAATTGTCTTGCATAGCTCGGCATGCCACGTGCTTCCACAGTCCCCTTATACATACATTTAACAGGAATGATTGTGCTTTTTAAATAGTGAGTCTCCCAACCATCCCCTGTGGCCCAGAATTCCACCCCTCTCACTGTTGTTACTTCAGCCCCGTACCGAGGACTTGTGCTGTGTCACATGTTTGCGCACCATGTGACTGACCCAATAAAAGGGCCGCGCGGCTTCCCGCTCGTCACTCAATGCAACCTGTTGGCTCTTATTTGGCACTGCACCAGCTCCGCCTTCCAGGCAGAGGGCCTGCCTTTCAGAGCCCATCATGAGAGTGGTCTGGCACCCCGAGCCCACCCAACAACTGGCGGTGAAGGTGGGATCTGTCCCCCACGGTCCTGACATCAGAAGTCCGGCCTGCCCCTGCCGGCACAATGGCAAAGGTCACTACTGGCGATGGTGAAGCCCTAGCTTAAGCATGGCATCAGGGGACACAGCCTTGCCCCCGCCCATACAGCAAAGCTCGCTACCGGCGTTGATGAAGCTAGAGCAAGAGCAGCACCCAGGGCAATCGAACCCTCCCTGACGTCGCCCTGCCTGACACCCAACTGTGAACTGCTCCCGCAAGGGGAAGCCATGGGAGGTTGAGATGGGGGCCAGAATGGTTGGCACAGCCTCCCCGCAGCATGGACATGCCTTACTGGCAAAGCAATCCTGCCTGGGGGAGCACAGCCATGGCTTGGCCTAGACACGCTGCCAGTAGTGACTCCTGCCTGAGGGAGCCCTCAGCGCCTGCAAGGATTCCAGCATGGGTCATGCAAAAGGAACCTGCTCTGTCCCTGAAATGCTGCCCGCATGGTGAAGCTCGCTCCCACCTGGAGAAGTTTGTGCAGGTCAGAAAGGGTGCAGCCTAGCCCACCATACAACCAGCTTTTCCTGCAACCGTCGACCTTCATGATGAAGTCCCGCAATGTGCATGCTCACGCTGATGGAGTCTCCGGAGCATATTTACATGGTGGTTCACGTCCACCAAGATTAAGGGCCTCATTACACGGACGGCAGTAAGGGTTAACGGTCACCGTTAATGGCAACGGTGACCGTTAACCCTTACCGCCGTACTACTTTTTGCAGGCGTTAAAAACCAACCCGCTAAGGGACCTCGGAGCTAATTACGGCACCGCAAAATTGCGGTGCCGTAATTAGCGCCTTCCCCATTCCCATAGAGCCCTATGGGGCAGAAATGGGAATGGGGAAGGGCAATGGCGGAAGGGGGATTTACCGCCCCACCGACCTTGGGATGGGGCGGTAAATCCCCTTACCGCCAAGGCGGTGCCGGTAATTTACCGGCATGGTCCAGGGTGCTAATAGCACCCTGGATCACCGGCTTCCGTGTAATGAGGCCCTAATTTTGCCTGAGGAGAACCAGCATGGCAGAGCCACGACAAGCGGCCTACCGGCTCTCTGCACCTCTTACTACAATGTCTGTGCCTGACTGGGGCCCCCAGCGAACAGCAATGCAGGTGCCAAGCTGCTTTTCTGCATTTCCGGATTTCTTAAAGTGGGCGTGGCATTGATGCGTGCCTGATGCTATAAATCTGCATGGCTTACCGTGTGTAAAGAGGATGCAGTAAAGATGTAGATGGCAGGCGGTGATCCTGCATGTTCACAGAATGCTTAATGTGGACTCAGCAAACCTGCCTGCTGCTGCTGTTAACCCTACCCCACCTCTCCTGGTCTGGTAAAGAGGTACTATCCCCAGGACCAAACTGCTGATGTGGACCCAGGTGTCCCGGGGCACAGCTTTTTTGGCTGGTCGAGCATTCCCCACTCCCCTGGACTAATACAGTTTTCCCCAGGGGCATCGCCTGATGTCCCCATGGACTAAGTCTGAAATGTGTTCATGCCTTATGTATGTGATTTTATTTGTCCACAGTGCCCTGACTGTGAATGCATGTTTTTTATGGATGTGCAATTGTTATTAACATGTGTCATCGTTTTATTTCATACCCTTGGCATGGGATGTTGTAACCTGAACCCTATGCCAATGGCTCGTGCTGTGTACATGTTTGTACTCTATGTGACTGACCCAATAAAAGGGCAGAGCAGCTTCCTGCCGTCAGTCAATGTCACCGCATTCCTGCCTGATGAATCTTAGTTGGTGCTGCACCAGTACCAACTTCCAGGGAGAGGGCCTGCCCTGCAGAGCACTTCATGAGAGTGGTCTGGCACTCCCGGCCCACTCAACAACTGGTGATGGTGGTCTCGGGAGGATAGCTCAGGGGCAACACGCTCACCTTGGAACAACACAGGTTCGATCCCTGGGTCCACACTTTGAAACCTCTGGGTATTAAGTGCGTTATAAATAACCAATTATAATTATAAGTATGAAAGTGTGATCTGGCCCCCCGAGTCCTGACACCAGGGGTCTAGCCTGCCCCTACCGGCATGACAGAAAAACTCTCTACCGGTGATGGTAAAGCTGTAGCTTAAGCATAGCATCAGGGGACACAGCCTTGCCCCCGCCACGACAGCGAAGCTCGCTACTGGCGTTGATGAAGCTAGAGTGAGAGTGGCACCCAGGGCAATTGCGCCCTCCCGGACGTCGGCCTCCGTGATCCCCAACTGTGAACAGCTCCCACAAGTGGGAGCCATCGGAGGCTGAGATGGCGGCCAGAATGGTTGGCATGGCCTCATCGCAGCCCAGACATGTCTTACCGGCAAAGCACTGCTTCCTGGGGGAGCACATGCACAGCATGGCCCAGACAAGCTGCCGGTAGTGACTCCTGCCTGGCGGAGCCCTCGGGGCCCATAAGGACTTCAGCATGGTTCACTTGTCACGCACTAAGGACCTGCACTGTCCCTGCCACACTGATAGTGTGGCAAAACTGGCTCCAACCTGGGGGAGTTGCCCATGTTGGAAGGGGTGCAGCCTTACCCTCACCACAGCGCCAGCTTTCCCTGCAACCGTCGACCATCCCTATGAGGTCCCATAGTACACTGTCTCACGCTGCTGGAGTACCCAGAGCGCATCTTCATGGTGGTGAAGGTCCCCCAACCACCCCTGTAGCCCAGAATCCCACCTCCCTTATTGTTGTACACCATGTGACTGACCCAATGAACTGGCAGAGCGGCTTCCCGCTCATCAGTCAATGCCACCAGATTCCTGCCTGAGGACTTGTAGTTGGCGCTGCACCAGCACCGCTTTCCTGGCAGAGGACCTGTCCTACAGAGGCCTTTGTGAGAGTGGTCCGGCACCCCCCACCCACCCAACACTCACCACCCACCATCCATGCCCCCGAGCACCTACCACCAAACACACATTAACATATGTAATAGGTCGAATTTGAGCAAAAGTGCACAGAGTGTGTATTATGTAATTGCCTTCCAAAAACAAACGTAGTACATGTTTTTATACTGACCCCAGCAAGGCCTGGCTGGACCAAGGAATGGGCTGCCTGTATGTGGCTGCAGGACTACACGGGACCTCAAGAGAGAGCCTTGTGTTCCTAGGTGTCGCACTGCCCCACGCATTGGCTTGCACTGTATTTCTTCATCTGGACAACTTCCTACTTAGCTAACACTTATTTTAGGATAAGGGGCTTGCAGTCCCAAATACATGTTTAAGTTATCCTTGCGAAATTGAATGGGTTGCTCTATATCAACGGTGAATGGCAGCATGTCTCCCTAATTTAGCTTTGTTGGGGATGATAAGAACGACAAGGATTTTATATTTGAAAGCCCTCACACAGCAGCAGATGGCACCTGAAATATATGTTTTCTGCCAAGAAAATTAAATCCACGCACGTTTTAAAATATATTGATTGGATAGTTTCGAGATGTCTGTTTGCTCTCTAGAAGCACAACATGTCCTTTACATGAGGATGTATTTATGCATTTATCAGGTTGGTTTTCCTATATGTATATACCAATCCAAGAAAAGAAGATATGTGGGCAGAAATGTGGTCAAGGAAATAAATTGTGTACTTGGGTCAAATCACAGCTTCATCAGTCTACTAAAGTCCAGACAAAAATGTTTGTTTTTTTATTTTTTATTTTATTATTGTTTGTTTGAATATTCAATAATTCAACCTTACAATGCTTTATGTTACAAGCACATTACAAAACATTATAAGAGAAAATAAATTATAATACATTAGGAGAAAAGTACATCACAATACATTAAGATAATATACTTTAGATAGATGGAATCTACTTTTTACATTGTGATTGAAAATAAAGACATCCTGAATAACAGTCTATACTAGGCCTCTAAAAGGATTTCAACTTTAATTATGTTCTTCCATCTTCTAAAATATCTATTAAAAAAAAGCAAATACCTAACTGCTGCTAATATTACCGTTTGTCTTTAACCAATAAAAATCATTTGCTAATAAAACTCTGGAGTGAGGGTTCTATAATCCTTAAAAACATTTTGCAAGAACAGTTTTCATTGTGGGATTAACTGCAGGCACTCTACCAGCAAATGCTTCAGAGTTTCTGTTTCATTAACATTCTTGCAAAACCTAAAACATTTCTCTTACTGGGTCCATTTTAATCTAATACCTTGTACTTCTCGTGTTGGCCACAAATTAAAACGTAACCTTAAAAACAACATCCTTAACTTGGGGCTGGAAATTTCATCAGATAGCGTTTGGGCTTATTCATTGATTTTATGTAAAAAAATGTCCCCTTTTAAAGATGTCATACTTATTGCACTCATCCCAAGATAACCACCAATCGTACTACCAAAATTTGAGTTTCGCTCTTTCCCGGTTTTCAAGTAATTGAGGTCAATATCAGCTGTGCTCATTACCTCAATGCATATTTTCTTCCAAACCTTGAGTGAGCGATCCTCCGTCGTTTCCAGCAAGGCAGCTATCTTTGGGAGCATAGATCTATGATTTGGGTCACGCAAAATGCATGTGCTATATATGTTAATGAGCCGTCATTTGTACATAATGTCAAGAGAGAGCAGTACCAGCTTTTCGAACCATATTAATTGGACTGGGAGACAGTTGGGGAGAGTCAACCGTTTCCTCCAAATTAGTTCCTCTAATTTCTTCTAGTTTGGCACAGAGTCAGTCATTTGGCTTACTAGAAGTTAGAAGGAGTTTACAGGAGAATTTACCAAACCTTCAGTGTATAATGGAAGCCTGCACGGCTGCCACTACCATCTTTCTCTTAATATCTGCAAAGTATGGAATCTCTTTGTTATTGTTATTAGTAATCATTCACAAGTAATGATAATCGGTTACCACCATTAGGGGTTTCTTAAAGACACTCCATTTCAGAAAACACCTCTTGGCATTTTTTGGTCTTAAAACCAAGACACTTGTTTTATCTACATTTGTTGATAAATAGTTAGACGTAACATACTGCTCCAGTGCCCTCAATGGCATTTGGAGTCCAACTGGTGTTTTGTCCATTATAACCAAGTTGTCTGCATAGAGCAACCACTGCGGATTTAGGTGAATTTACAACTATTCCCTCGAAGAATCTCCCAATATCCGAGATTAAATAGTTTAACAGCATGGACTCAATACAACCTTGCTTCAGATGCCTTGCCTTTGGAATTGGGCATGTCAAAAGTCCTGCCTTGTTTAACACAATTTGCAAAAAGTTGCCCGTATATAGTTCCTTAATGAAAGCTATTATATGCAATGGGCCTTTTGCTTTTTCCAGTTTTGAGAACCGCAGCTCTCTCAATACTGAATTGAACACTACTTGGAAGTCAATAAAGGCCAGATAAACTGCCTGGCCTGATAGAATGACACTCTCTTTGATCTGAGTCAATAGGTATACTGAAGTTCCTAAACCCAGGGATTAATTCGGACTGCCTCCAGTCCCCTATTGCATTCTGCTCCGCCCACTCCTTAAACTCTCTTAGTAGCAGTCGAGCAAAAACCTTGCCGGGGAATCCAGGAGAGCAATTGGTCTGTAATTCTGTGGCACTGTTCTATCTCCCTTCTTGAATATCTGAAAAATAATTGATTTCCTCCAAGACTGCGGAATCTGCCTTCTCCTTACCACCCTTTTAAAAATGGAGAAGATTACCCCTGAGCATTCCTTTGGATGCTCCTTCAACATGAGGTTGGTCAGGCCGTCTGGGCCTGGTGCTATTGAGGAGCTCAGTCTTTTTATCTGTACCAAAATATCATCCTGGTCAAATTGGAGATTACAACGTCCCCTCCAATTCCTATTAAGACCGAAGTTTGGACATTTGGCATATACGTTTTTATAATACTCCACCAGACACTCTCTTGGATTGGGTTAGTCTGCAGTGCCACTTGATTAACATTAATTCCCTTGTTCAAGGTCAACCATATCTGCGCACCATTCTTAGATTCAATTGTGTGCAACATTCTTTCAACGTCTATCTGGTACAATCTAGCTTGTCGGGCCTTCAACCAGTTTTTATATTGCAATTTATATTTTCTCGTTGAAGCTATTCATTCCGGCGTACTCAGACACCTAAGACTCTTATACTCTTCCTCTGCTGTGGCTTCCTGTTTTTTAGGACAAGGTCGAAGGTATGTCTATGTTTAAAGCTTTGTTTGTTTCCTCCTCTGCCTATTTCCCTAAATAGAGCTAAAGCTTCCATATATGTGGTTTCATTTTCCTTCGTCCCCGGATCTAACAACCAGTCCAACCTATTAATACTTGCGTTGAGTTCATTCACAGCTGAAGTAGTCCACCTAAACCTGTTTTGGCCACCAGTAAGCGGCAGATCATATTTATAGTAAAAATGTTCTTTTGTCCACTTTAATAGTTCCCCTTCCAGAACAGTAGAAGAAGGCTATGATAATTTTGAGCAGGCGATAGCACCTGTAGTTTCTCAGCCTTCAGTGAAATAGATATAATCTATTCTCGATGACTGCTTTTTATGGGCCCATGTAGGATTCATTGACACGTCTCCCTTTTTGGAACCGGTGAGCATAGTAAAACTACGCTCTTCCACTAAATGGACCCAGCGGCCCCTGGCAGTACTCATTCTGCAATCTAGAGACTCATCCAACTGCATATTTGAATCCCTCATAATGAGTGTTGATGTTGTCGCTCTGTCATTGCATATTAGCTCCAGAACACACTCCACCCCCTCAAAAAATTGACTATCTTGTATGGCCTTATGATTCCAATAGGGGTTGAGGATTGCCACTTGTCCATCATCACCAACTGTTAATTAAGACAGCTGTGTAAAGGGATTTGGTGATGTCCAAGATGTTAAGGTTGAACTTTGGTTCTTCTTACATGCTGTAAGAAGGCCTGCTAATGGATGGCCTTTACTTGCCTTAATTGCTGGAACTACTGTTGATACATATTTTTTGTTGTTAAACCTTATATGGGGCTTTAGTGGATGAGAAATCTTATTTATAGCCAGTACCGAATAGGGGCTGCAATTTAGGAAAGAATTATCGCATTCAATCCTTTTATTGTGGTGTTTGTTGTTTGTAACAGTTACCATGTGGTTATTTGTGACCACTTAGCATTCACTGCAGTCTGAATTCCTGGCATTCTACTGAACAGTTTATGCTCAGATGGAATGTCATAATCGGCTTCTATCAATTTCGCTGAGAAATAGTTCTCTTTCGTCAGTCAGGTGAGGTTAAGTGACTTCTTCTTCCATCCGTCTTTCATCCATCTATATATGCAGGAATATGAATGATCATGTTAGAGCATATTCTTCCCCCGTTTTTAGGCAGCTGTATATATGCTCTTGATCCACAGGCGCAATAGTGGTCCAGTTAGCATGGCAGTTCCTCCATGCATTCCTTTGTTCATCAATTATCTGTTTGCATGCTTTGTTTTCTGCAACCTTGGTCAACCCCTTGTTTCTGAAACACAATGTGACATTCTTCATCGACAGTATGGACACAGGTCCTGCTTCATTTTTGTCCCATGTAAACAATTTTAAAAACTTGGTGCATGCTTTCAGAAATTCATCATTCACTATTTGCGCTGGTACTGTAATCAATACAAGTGCACTGCAGGCTATCATTCCGTCTTCCCATCCTGTGACGATTGCTACTCATCCAAATACTATTAGCTGAGGTATCCCCCAGCATCCTGTCAATCCTGCTGTTTCCCATGCATCTGCATAACCCATTCTATTTTGTTCAACAATCCTTATCTGGTCTCCAGTCATACCACTGAGGGAATACATAAGCATTCTACTTGTCCAGCATGGTTATTTATTTATTTATTTGTATTTGTATAGAGCACTAGCAGCCCAGAGGCATCAGGCGCTGGTCTAGGGAAAAAGCATTAGTTACATGGTATGGCTACTGCTTACAGGAAGGCATAGCGTTAGGGCGAATACAACAGCAATTTGTATTCTGGTTGCTTTTGCATTTGCTGCATTTTTATGTATTCATCTTCATATGGAAATGTCCTTCTCAGCCTCCAACTCCAGCCCACCTCTTTTGATCAACAATCCTTATCTGGCCTCCAGTCTTACCACAGAGGGTATACATAAGCATTTTACATTTCCAGGCTGGTTGCTTTTCCATTTTCTGCATTTTTAATTAATCATCTTCATATGGAAATGTCTTTCTCAACCTTCATCGTAAGGTCGCTCATCTTCCTTCAAATTGTGCTTTGTTGTGCATGCTGCTAGATGGCTGAGACACTTCGCATCATGCACAGGTATTTCTTTTGAAATTAATGTTCCGACTGCGATCATGGCATAAGGGATGAGCAAACATACATAGCAGCTCTCATCTGATGTTCTTCTCCCCACCACGTTCATGTGTTGATACCATATATTGTTCTTTAAAAGAGCTGAATTATCAAGATATGCCTTTATATCCACATGATCTTCTTGAGCATCTCTCTTAAATTGACTAATTTGTTTACAAATACCAGGGAAAATATTACTCATGCTTTTATTAGGGATAACAATAGATGTCTCATTGCTCAATACTTCATCTGCATTAATGATCATTATTTGACGAAATGCCATAATAGTAAGGAAAACAAGAGAAATCATTGTACAAAATGAGGTTACATGAAAGGTTCCATATAAACGTATCAATCTTCTTGCTGGTAGTGTATCTCTTATACCTTGAAACATTCCCAATCTTTTTAATTCAACGTGTAATTGTGTCACTTTTATAAACCACACTCTTTTATAAAAGAAAATTATTGCAATGATGATCCTGAAAGTAATAGGACTGTTTTTTTAGGATTTGCACAAAATGTAACAACATCTACAAGGTGTCTTAATAAAGCTGGGTAAGACTGCAATATGTAAGCGTAAAGAGCATGCAAGAATGTGTGCAACGTTATTGTTATAGGTAGCATAAATTCCTGTGTGCTCTTCTTCCTTTTATTCTATCACCAATGAATTGTCTCTTTAACCTCTCCAGAATTGTTCTGGAACTGCTTGCAAAAGTTATTCGTTCATTCCCTTTAAACTTGAGAATTTTTAAACGTTCAAATTGACTTTATTTTGATAGGTCCTTGTAGTGGCTCATAGTAGCCGATCTCATCATCATCCTTGGAGCTTCTTCTCTTTCTTCACTATCAGCGGGTGCAGTAGGATTCAGAGTATCTCTTTAGTATGGCTTTACATTTTGCAGATGCAGTCAGGATCTTCTTCCTTCAAGTTTCCCTGCGGTGGGTGTGACCCCCCTCAACTAGGTACAAACCTTCAAAATGGGGTTTATTCCTAGTGCGTACAAAACCTTTTACAAGCACTTGGTCTGCTGGTTACAGCCTGGGCTGTTATAGCAAGTCACTAGGATCAACTGTTTGGCTGTCTTCTTCAATCTTCTTCAATCCTTCCCTCTGATTGCTGATCTGTTAAGAAATAAAAGAAACACTAGCTGTCATATTTACAAAATAATCATGCATCCAATCACCTAAGGTTTTTTCTACATTGTGGACATCAGTTTATCTTTGCCTGGGAGGACAAGAGGTACTCTCATGCGAGATACAGTCACCAACTCATGAGAAGTCAGGTGGTGATCTGAGCCTGGCTGATTCCTAAGTGCAAATAATGCAAGAGGTAGGGAATGTAGCAATCCCTTCTTCAAAGTTATCTTGATCTTAGCTATCCTTTCATCTAAGGAGTCCATTTAATTTCTCGCAAACACCATTCACCTGTGGATGATAAGCAGATGAAAATGTATGCTTTATACCCAATAAAAGAGTGATTTGTTCAAACTGTTCATTTACAAAATGTGACCCATTATCAGACCGCAGTACACATACACCCTGTCTGGGAGACACCACATGAACAAGAAAATTGGCAGCACATGTGGCATATGGGTGCATACATGGGCCTACCTCAATCCACCTGGAAAAGTGACATACTAACACTAACATATATCCATAACCTTTGCATGTTTGCAACATAGTCACATAATCTATATGTAGATACTGGAAAGGACCATTAGGTCTTGGGATTGCTCTTCTCACTGTTCTCAGACTGTGCCATGCTGTGAATTTCTGGCATAAATTGCAGTGCAAAATAAACTGTGCTATGTGTTCTAATAAACTTGGTGTGAACCAGTACTCTGCAATTATGGCAGCAAGACTCTCTCTAGTTGTATGCATGGGGTAGTGAATCTGCTCCAGTGTCACCATCAATAATGCTAGAGGCATAACTGACTTTTCAGTACTATCTTGTCTCCATCAATTAACTGTACAATGGATAATATAGTAAAACCTTTCTTTAGCATCATACATTTTGTTGACTCTACTTTACACTTTCTACTTCAAAATTAGAAATATTTCTGAAGTGTGCTGCCGTTTTGGCTTCAAAGTCTGTTTAACTTCCCTACTGCCGATCCCATATGCCTTTCTATTGTTGTTTGGTCAATTTTTGAAGAACTGTCAATGAATAGAATTTCCCCCCACTAAGAGCATGTTCTCTAACATGGGGAATATCATCGTAAAACTCAGTATACCTTGTGCAGCCATGTACATAGTCCTCCTTCCCTACGGGTTCTACTATGAATGTTGCTGGATTTACTACTCTACATCAGACAATTTTGATCGCTGGGTTCGAAATAATTACTGCAGACCCTGATGATCTATGTGCAGTCAATGTAGTTTTGGATTTCGCTGAAATGGAAAATAAGGAATGCTCTACAAATAGCATAATTGAGTACCCCATTGTAATACTAACAGCTTTTCGAATCCTGAAAGCAGCCGCAGCTAGCAACTGTTCACAAGGATAATGTCCTTTCATTACTGGCTCTAAAATCCCAAAATAGTAGTCTAATGGTTTATGTCCATGTCCTAAGATCGTCTTCTGCGTGAGGACTGCTGTCATTAGTTCGCCATTTGAGTTTGAGAATAAATAATACTCTTCATTATAGTCTGGAATTCCTAACACAGGAGCTGTACAACTCGCCGTTTTTAATTCTTCAAATCCTCAGTCATCTCATCTGTCTAGGTTTTCTTACTTTTGCAGACCTGTGCTTCCTTAAGTCCTTTTAAATGTGGTCCAATATATGTACTGTAATCAAAAACCCAAGTCCTGTAATAATTACATAGGCCTAAAAACTGTCGGATTTCCCTCACTCTCTGTGGTGCCTAGGTTTTCCTGATTGCTTCTGCTCTCTCAGGTGTCACTTTTCTCCCTTCTTGAGCGATTAGCTGTCCTATGTCTAGGACCTCTTCTTGACAATATTGTAATGACTCTTAATCTATGTTATATCTTTTCTCTTCTAGTGAGGTCATTAGTTGAACTGAGTCTTTTCTATACTTTTGTTCTGCCTCGCTGCACACTAGCATATCTTCCACGTACTGAATTATTGTGATTCGAAGTTGTACTTTACCTAAGTCCACCTGAACGACTCTATTAAAGATTATGGGGAACTCACAGTACCCCTGAAGCAATATCGTGTTTGTGTGTCCAATGCTGGTTTCTATATAAAAACAAAGTCAAATCTTGTGAGTCCTCATGAAGGGGAATTGAGAAAAAGGGGTTTTTAAGGCAATTATTGTGAAATACTTGGCTGTGGCTGGAGTATTGCATAATATTGTTGCTGGATTTAGTACCAGAGGAAACTCTGCTTCGCAAATATTGTTTGGTAGACGTATATCATGAACACATCTCCACAATCCCCTGTTGACTTCTTCACTGGGTAAACAGATGGCTTACATGGAGATTCTGATGGCATCAATATTCCCTGCTGTGCTTAAGCAGAAATGGTTTCAGATATACCTTCATCTGCTTCTCTGAACATGGAATACTGCTTTGCTCATGGAAAAATTGCTCCTGGCTTAATCTTAATTGTAACTGTTTCTGCTCTCCTCAATATGCCCACGTCATATGAACTTCTGGTCCATAAGATGTCTGGTACCTTCTCTAAACCTTCCTGGAAAAATTACGGTTTCTTTTTTACTAATGCATTTTCTGTGACATTTCTCTATTCTCTACTTTGATCAATAAGTGAGACTTATGAAAAATATGAATTCATCATCTGAATAAACATCACTAAATAGTTCTTCATCTGGAAAGTTTGTTAGTCTATATCCTTCACCAAGAGTTATTAGTGCTCACAATCCCCTACCCTCATCATCTGTCCCATGAACAACCACCCTTTCCTCTCTGCCCACTGCTGCTTCTAACTCTAAATGAATAAGCTACCCTTCTTCAACCTCCATAGGTATTTCTGTCCTGAACAAAAATTCATCAGGTATTCTCAAAACTTTAACTACCAGTCTAGGAAGCCATATCACAAAATACTTCTGGGTCTAAAATGCTTTTTGGCTTGTGAATGCTAATATGAAGTCCCTTACATTCATATAATGTATCCCTGGAGTAGAACACACTATCCCTTTGTCAGTGAAAGATATTGGCATGTTTAATTATGTCATCAAGTCACGCCCTAGTGTGTTAACTGCTGTCTGCTGATAATAAAATAGTGGCATAGACATATCATGCTTCCTTAGTGAGAATAGTAATGTGTCAGTAAAACAAGCTAAACTCATAGCCCCAGAGAATCCCTCTGCATTCATGGAAACACCAGACATTGGGTACTTTTCCTCTCGAACACAGGAATGAGTCGCTATAGAGTCTACAAGAAACAGAAAATATATTGCATCCTATCATTACCCTGACTCTTGGTTCCTCTTAGGGGTCCGGTGTCACTGATAGTACTGAACACATCAAGTCACACTGTGGGTGCTCCTAATGTGGGTATAAATTCATTCTTGTACCCATAAAAGGATTTCCTCCGACCACAGTCAAACTCCCTTTCCTGGATGTGGGTGCTTGTGGGACACCTGCATTCGCATTCCATTATGACTCCATTGCTTACTGTGTCTGTGCTTGCTGGGTCTGTACTTGTTGTGGTTGCCCTTGTGGAAACTGTACTTGCAATGGACCTTGCTGCGCTTGCTGTGTTTGTGGCGCATGTGTCTGATTCTGTGTGTGATCTTGGGCATAATATTCTTGCGGTTCTGTATTATACTGTGGAAAATAGCCCACGCCCCCTCTTGCACATTGGCAGTTCTGCTGCATGCCCCCTCGACTTCTACACATTTATTTTGTTCTCCATTAAATCCCCCTGCCCCTTGAGGGTTTTGAAATCTGCCTCATACTCCTCTAGGTCCATTGCCTCTACCTTGTAGCCGGAAATTGTACACACTTTGATCTATAGTGTACCCTATATTGCTTGGCTGCACTGGATTTAACTCTCGTGTTGCCACACCTTCACCACTTACTGCTCCATCTACAGCAAATTCTGACAATTTATTCTGAGCTAACTTTGCTTCCTCCTGCTTTCTACTCTTAGCTTTCTTCTTATTCTTCTCTTGTAACATTCAACAATGATGTACAGAAATTATAATGGCTCTTTTATAACAAGCTTAATACCACAGATTGGTTTCTAAGCACAGGATCGGGATTTGAACCAGTGTTGCACTGTGTTGTCTTGCTTCCAAGACAAACACATTGCCCCTGACCTAGATAACTGTTTTTCTGTCCATGGCTTTGCTTCCATCCCTACTTGTTTCTTCATTTGCCATTGCACTAGCTCGGACAGTCCCTGACATGAAATATGATGAAATAATGCAACTGTTTTATCCCATGTTTCCCTCATCTCAAAATGCCAAAGATGTTGAATCTCTTGAATAAATGCAACAGTATCTTCGTCCTCACCCATTCTCCTTGTCATAATCGCACTCATATCTAATATGTCAGGATATTGTACTCTGAGTGCCTTCCATGTGTCTGCTGTGCAATTTTTAAATGGCGCTCCATCATGTGTCTCGTTTTGCGCTGTTACACTTGCATATCATTTTTGCCTCCAAATGTTGTCAGATCTCTCCCCTAGAATAGCTGCTAACTGGCATTAAATGTCACCTACCGCTAACCTCATTCCCAGGGTCATTCTTTCCAACTTATGATAAATTTTCCTGCACCTGCAGTCAAACTAGGTAAATTACATTTCAAATTATCTTTGTCCATTTGTGGCCATGGTATATATTTTGTTCATCCTCCCCCTTTCTCCAACAATGGGTATTGTGTAAATCCTGATCTATATTCATACCTACCTACACTTCTTGTCTTCCAGACAAGGCTAGATCCGCCTGTTCATCTTGGTCCTGGCAACAACCTTAATCTGTTTACATACAGCGGGGATATATCCTCTGCACTGCACAACCATGCTGGAGGTTGTGCAGAATATGGTGTTGGTTCTGGTGCTTTTTTTTGGATCTTCTAAATCTGACCACTTTATGCATCTTTCTATGCTTGGGTTTATCGAAAAACCACATGCGCCTTCTCTTTGTACTTTTTCATTTTCCTCCCTTTCTTCATCTGACATCATTACACCACAGCTTGTATGGCTGTCATCCCTTTCCTCATCATCAAGATCTAGTCTACTTAAGGACAGCGTTCTATGCTCATCTGTCATTACGTCATCCAGTTCATCTTCTGTTTCTTTCGCTGGAGATCCTTCAATGCTCCCTTCGATTTTTGAACCATCTTTCTCCCACATTTTCCTATATAAATCTCTGTTCCTTTTCCCTGTGCCTTCTGTCTCATGCTTATCAGCCCATGTATGTATTCTTGGTATGCCTTGCAGCTCCCTGCAGGGCTGTAGTAACCCTCTCTCTTCCTCCCATTGTTCTTGTACTTCAATTGGCACTATATATCTATTAACAAGGTGATCTATCTCATCATCTGTTTGTCCCCTACTCCTAATTTCTTCTTCACTTCTTCTCATAACCCTTTCCTATTCTTCCTCTCACCTTCTTTGCAACCTTATGTTCTTTCAATCTCTGTGTTTCTATTTCATCACATTTCTTCTCCTCTAATCTCTCTTTCTCTTTTGTTTGTTCCTCATACCTTCTTCGTTCTTCCTTTCACTTCCTCTATTTTCCGTCTCCTCCCTGTATGCTCTCTCATTCCTCTTCCTTCTTTTCCCTTTCCTCACCTTCTTCTCTTTCTCTGGAACCATCAATGCCATTTCTGTCTAACTTGAGTAAGATCTGTCCTCCCAGCCGTTTGTTTTGTACCATTTTCACTTCCTTGGCTTCATCATTCCCTTCTGTTTGTCTCTTAGCTTTGTCCTCTATCTCTACCTGTCTGTCCCTTCTTTCATCATGCACCTTATATTGTCCGACTGTTGACATATATTTACTTTATTTAATTTTGCTTTCTTCCATGTTGTTCTTTCTTTTATAAGTGGGGGGCTTGTATGTCGGATTAACATATCACGCTGCTCATAATATCTATACTCGTGTTTTCAGAAGGAGAAAGAGGAGCTGAGGGCATGGTGTCCTCCTCCCCTTTATGCTGATTAAGCATCCACTCCTTCTCAGGCGGGTCTTCTTTCTCGCTATGATACATTTTTCATAGCTCCAAAATGGCTAACCTTTTCTGTAACTTCTACCCTGTATATGCAGAATGTATTTGTGTTGTCATGTGTTGCAATTCTGTTCTTGATGATGAACCTTCTTGAAACAACGGCATGAACATTTTGTCATCCGTGCCTTATAACCACTTAGCATGGTACTTCCTAATCTTAGGTGTGTATCTTGGTAATGTCTTGACTAAATGTAGCAGGGGAGTGTCCCTCATAATGACAAGTCGTTTTTAACTGCCAATACTTACTGGTTCTCTTATTTCTTTCTTACTTTAATCAATTATACAACAATAATCAATTTGGGCAAACAGCAGCAATTGCCATCCATTACCAAAACACAATTATTTAACCAATTTGAAAGCCTATACAGTGATATTCTTTTAAGTCCTTCGTTCATAGATCTATCAATTCTTACTGTCCTGCTATTTTATAATTGACACTCTAAGAAACTTTTTGTATCTGCTATTTTTTCTCAACTCTTATCCTTCTCTGATTGACGTCAATCGTTCGATTTTAGAGTCTGATAGCCATCTAGATTATTACTATTATTTTATGTCTCCTAGTTTAAACAAAACAAACATTTTTAACGCTGACATATTTATATCCGCAAACAAATGTGCGCTTTAATTTTTTCTACAATCGTCTTCTCCTACTTTCTCTAGTAAAGGTAGCTCATCTCCAGTTTACCCCATTTTGGAGTTTGGCACACATTCTTCAATCTCGGCATTGCCGCAGGGATCTCTAAAAAGTAACCCACGTGGAGTTTAATGTGTGTCCTTTCATCTCCTTGGGACCAGGAGGTATCTCTCTCTCTCCATTTCCTGACCCAAGTACTATTACTATATATATTTACACTTAAAATACAATCCTTCCCCTTTATTTGCCACTTTCTATGCTCTGCTTACTTCCATTGTTCCGTTTGAGTCTGTACAGGAGCATGTAAACATGTTATTGCCATTTCCGGCCCCCTCACCATCGTCATTTTGGAACGGTCAAAGAAAATCCATAGATGGGACCCTGTGTATCGTTTATATTCCGCATCGAGCATATGACAGATGTTATGCACTCAGACAGCCATACAGAATGTACCCTCACACTGAAAGTGTGGAAGGATGCTGCATGAAAGAAATCTTCATGGAAGGATGTCGCCTGCCAAGATGTCAGAATGTATCTGTGAACAACTTGGACGGATGTTAAAGTCAAATCTGACGAGGACAAAGTGATGTCATAAAGAAGATATATGAACCTATGTTGAACCAATATGAACATATTAAGGGGGTAATTCATAGAATTCAGAGCACAAGTAGCGCACGCGGCTGGCGCACAGTGTGCACGTGCGAATCCCTGCGCCAGCCGCGTGCGCTAAAATCCATTTCCGCGCACAGCGTATTCATGGATTCCAGCCACCAAAACCAGCTGTGGCGCACAGTGGCGCAGCGACCCTGCAGCAACGCCAGTTACGCCCCCAAGAACGCCTCTCGCGCAGGGAAAAGCCATCAATATACCCAATCCAGTGCAAAGGGCTGCGCTAACCCTGTACCAGCACGGCAAGCGGTCTACGTGTATCACTGGGGTGCGCGGGAAGTACCTCACGCGATTGGCCTCGTGCGAGCAGGGTACGCGTATTTCAGGGGTGCGCGGGAAGTGCCACACGCGATTTCAGCAGGGTACGTGTATTTCAGGGGTGCGCGGGAAATTCCACACGCGATTGGGTCAGTGCGAGCAGGGTACGCGTATCTCAGGGGTGCGCGGGAAGTGCCACACGCGATTTCAGCAGGGTATGTGTATTTCAGGGGTGCGCAGGAAATTCCACACGCGATTGGGCCCGCGTGAGCACGGTACGTGTATCCCAGGGGTGCGCGGGAAGTGCCACACGCGATTGCAGCAGGGTACGTGTATTTCAGGGGTGCGCGGGAATTTCCACACGCGATTTCAGCAGGGTACGTGTAGTTCGGGGTGCGGGGCAAGTTTCACACGCGATCTCAGCAGGGTACGTGTATTTCAGGGGTGCGCAGGAATTTCCACACGCGATTGGGCCCGTGCGAGCAGGGTACGCTTATCTCAGGGGTGCGCGGGAAGTGCCACACGCGATTTCAGCAGGGTACGCGCATTTCAGGGTGCGCAGGAAGTTCCACACGCGATTCCATCAGGGTACATGTATTACAGGGGTGCGCGGGGAGCACCACACGTGAATTGCACGTGTGGGTCCTCCCAGGTGTTCCCTCTACACCCTCCACGGCCCCTGCAGGTGGCTCACACCACAGGGGCCTACCCTGCACATGTCCTGCAGGCACACCATCCACCATGGCCATGACCCCCAGCCAACCCACATGTCAACTTGCACTACTGCCCACCAACGCATGTCCCACTGCACCACCAGCCACCTCGGGCTACCTCCACCAGGCCCCCACCCATGTCTCCCACCACCCCCACCCCCCAGCCACCAGGGGCAGCCTCCACCAGGCCCCCACCCATGTCTGCCACCACCCCCACCCCCCAGCCACCAGGGGCACCCACCACCAGGCCCCCACCCATGTCTCCCAGCACCCCCACCCCCCAGCAGTGCAGGGGCAGCCTCCACCAGGCCCCCACCCATGTCTCCCACCACCCCCACCCCCCAGCCACCAGGGGCAGCCTCCACCAGGCCCCCACCCATGTCTCCCACCACCGCCACCCCCCAGCAGTGCAGGGGCAGCCTCCACCAGGCCCCCACCCATGTCTCCCACCACCCCCACCCCCCAGCCACCAGGGGCAGCCTCCACCAGGCCCCCACCCATGTCTCCCACCACCCCCACCCCCCCAGCACTGTGGGGCACCCACCACCAGGCCCCCACCCATGTCTCCCAGCATCCCCACCCCCCAGCAGTGCAGGGGCAGCCTCCACCAGGCCCCACCCATGTCTCCCACCACCCTCACCCCCCAGCCACCAGGGGCAGCCTCCACCAGGCCCCCACCCATGTCTCCCACCACCCCCACCCCCCAGCAGTGCAGGGGCAGCCTCCACCAGGCCCCCACCCATGTCTCCCACCACCCCCACCCCCCAGTCACCAGGGGCAGCCTCCACCAGGCACCCACCCATGTCTCCCACCACCCCCACGCCCCCAGCACTGTGGGGCACCCACCACCAGGACCCCACCCATGTCTTACAGCACCCCCACCCCCCAGCAGTAAAGGGGCAGCCTCCACCAGGCCCCCACCCATGTCTCCCAGCACTCCCACCCCCCAGTCACCAGTGGCAGCCTCCACCAGGCACCCACCCATGTCTTCCACCACCCCCACCCCCCCCAGCACTGTGGGGCACCCACCACCAGGCCCCCACCCATGTCTCCCAGCACCCCCACCCCCCAGCAGTGCAGGGGCAGCCTCCACCAGGCCCCCACCCATGTCACCCACCACCCCCACCCCCCAGCCACCAGGGGCAGCCTCCACCAGGCCCCCACCCATGTCTCCCACCACCCCCACCCCCCAGCCACCAGGGGCACCCACCACCAGGCCCCCACCCATGTCTCCCAGCACCCCCACCCCCCAACCACCAGGGGCAGCCTCCACCAGGCCCCCACCCATGTCTCCCAGCACCCCCACCCCCCAGCAGTGCAGGGGCACCCACCACCAGGCTCCCACCATGTCTCCCAGCACCCCCACCCCCCAGCAGTGCAGGGGCACCCACCACCAGGCCCCCACCCATGTCTCCCAGCACCCCTACCCGCCAGCCACCAGGGGCAGCCTCCACCAGGCCCCCACCCATGTCTCCCAGCACACCCACCCCCCAGCAGTGCAGGGGCAGCCTCCACCAGGCCCCCACCCATGTCTCCCACCACCCCATCCCCCAGCCACCAGGGGCAGCCTCCACCAGGCCCCCACCCATGTCTCCCACCACCCCCACCCCCCAGCAGTGCAGGGGCAGCCTCCACCAGGCCCCCACCCATGTCTCCCACCACCCCCACCCCCAAGCCACCAGGGGCAGCCTCCACTAGGCCCCCACCCATGTCTCCCACCACCCTCACCCCCCCAGCACTGTGGGGCACCCACCACCAGGCCCCCACCCATGTCTCCCAGCACCCCCACCCCCCAGCAGTGCAGGGGCAGCCTCCACCAGGCCACCACCCATGTCTCCCAGCACCCCCACCCCCCAGCCACCAGGGGCAGCCTCCACCAGGCCCCCACCCATGTCTCCCAGCACCCCCACCCCCCAACAGTGCAGGGCAGCCTCCACCAGGCCCCCACCCATGTCTCACACCACCCCCACCCCCCAGCCACCAGGGGCAGCCTCCACCAGGCCCCCACCCATGTCTCCCACCACCCCCACCCCCCAGCAGTGCAGGGGCACCCACCACCAGGCCCCCACCCATGTCTCCCACCACCCCCCAGCCACCAGGGGCACCCACCACCAGGCCCCCACCCATGTCTCCCAGCACCCCCACCCCCCAGCAGTGCAGGGGCAGCCTCCACCAGGCCCCCACCCATGTCTCCCAGCACCCCCACCCCCCAGCAGTGAAGGGGCACCCAAAACCAGGCCCCCACCCATGTCTCCCACCACCCCCACCCCCCAGCACTGTGGGGCACCTGCCAGCAGGCCCCCACCCATGTCCAACTCATGTTCCCCACCACCCCCACCCCCCAGCACTGTGGGGCACCTGCCAGCAGGCCCCCACCCATGTCCAACTCATGTTCCCCACCACCCCCACCCCCCAGCAGTGCAGGGGCAGCCTCCAGCAGGCCCCCACCCATGTCTCCCACCACCCCCACCCCCCAGCACTGTGGGGCACCTGCCAGCAGGCCCCCACCCATGTCCAACTCATGTTCCCCACCACCCCCACCCCCCAGCACTGTGGGGCACCTGCCAGCAGGCCCCACCCATGTCACCCACCACCCCCACCCCCCAGCCACCAGGGGCAGCCTCCACCAGGCCCCCACCCATGTCTCCCACCACCCCCACCCCCCAGCCACCAGGGGCACCCACCACCAGGCCCCCACCCATGTCTCCCAGCACCCCCACCCCCCAACCACCAGGGGCAGCCTCCACCAGGCCCCCACCCATGTCTCCCAGCACCCCCACCCCCCAGCAGTGCAGGGGCACCCACCACCAGGCTCCCACCATGTCTCCCAGCACCCCCACCCCCCAGCAGTGCAGGGGCACCCACCACCAGGCCCCCACCCATGTCTCCCAGCACCCCTACCCGCCAGCCACCAGGGGCAGCCTCCACCAGGCCCCCACCCATGTCTCCCAGCACACCCACCCCCCAGCAGTGCAGGGGCAGCCTCCACCAGGCCCCCACCCATGTCTCCCACCACCCCATCCCCCAGCCACCAGGGGCAGCCTCCACCAGGCCCCCACCCATGTCTCCCACCACCCCCACCCCCCAGCAGTGCAGGGGCAGCCTCCACCAGGCCCCCACCCATGTCTCCCACCACCCCCACCCCCAAGCCACCAGGGGCAGCCTCCACTAGGCCCCCACCCATGTCTCCCACCACCCTCACCCCCCCAGCACTGTGGGGCACCCACCACCAGGCCCCCACCCATGTCTCCCAGCACCCCCACCCCCCAGCAGTGCAGGGGCAGCCTCCACCAGGCCACCACCCATGTCTCCCAGCACCCCCACCCCCCAGCCACCAGGGGCAGCCTCCACCAGGCCCCCACCCATGTCTCCCAGCACCCCCACCCCCCAACAGTGCAGGGCAGCCTCCACCAGGCCCCCACCCATGTCTCACACCACCCCCACCCCCCAGCCACCAGGGGCAGCCTCCACCAGGCCCCCACCCATGTCTCCCACCACCCCCACCCCCCAGCAGTGCAGGGGCACCCACCACCAGGCCCCCACCCATGTCTCCCACCACCCCCCAGCCACCAGGGGCACCCACCACCAGGCCCCCACCCATGTCTCCCAGCACCCCCACACCCCAGCAGTGCAGGGGCAGCCTCCACCAGGCCCCCACCCATGTCTCCCAGCACCCCCACCCCCCAGCAGTGAAGGGGCACCCAAAACCAGGCCCCCACCCATGTCTCCCACCACCCCCACCCCCCAGCACTGTGGGGCACCTGCCAGCAGGCCCCCACCCATGTCCAACTCATGTTCCCCACCACCCCCACCCCCCAGCACTGTGGGGCACCTGCCAGCAGGCCCCCACCCATGTCCAACTCATGTTCCCCACCACCCCCACCCCCCAGCAGTGCAGGGGCAGCCTCCAGCAGGCCCCCACCCATGTCTCCCACCACCCCCACCCCCAGCACTGTGGGGCACCTGCCAGCAGGCCCCCACCCATGTCCAACTCATGTTCCCCACCACCCCCACCCCCCAGCACTGTGGGGCACCTGCCAGCAGGCCACCACCCATGTGCAACTCATGTTCCCCAGCCAACATGTCATCACAATCTAGATCCCTGGTCCCTATGGTCAGCCTCCAAATGCAAAACACCCACCCGAGTATTGCATCCACCCACTCATAATTTGCAATTACATCACAGAACACCAATTGCAAGTTCCGAAACAAACACATTTCCCTCACATACACCCAATGGGTGTCAGTGAATCTCAAAACACATATCATGAAATGCATGAAACCAATGAGATACCACACATTGAAGTTCACCAAAAAAAATATGTATTAAAGGAAACATAAATAGAATCAAAAATGAAGAAACAGAAATGTGAATGTACAAAAATTAAAAGAAGCATGTCCGTGAAAAAAAGCAAAACCAAAAATAAAATTCCAAAGTAATGTTGTCCAAAGTCAATGTCCACAAAACAAAATCCAATGGGAAATAAAAAAGAAAGCCATTGCTCCATGGTTAAAATGTGAAAAAATAAATACAATCCAACAGTGAACTATGTACATGGGAACAAGCCAGGGTCCATTATCCCAACAAAAGAAAGGAAACCTATCTAACTACACTAACTAATAAAATAAACTACATACAAAAATGTGGCCAATGTCCGAAAGGTCCAAATAAAATCAAAACAAAAATGAAACCTAACACTACCTACATAACTATGTACAAGGGCAGCGGGCTAGTTTCACCGCTCACTTGTGGATGTCACGGGCCAGGGCATTATCGAACTCCTCCTCAATGTCCCGGAGGCTGTCCTACTCCATGGCCCGAGGGTCCGCAGGGCCGTCGACGTGTCCACCTCCAAACCTCTGCGGATTGCCTCGAGGCACTCAGCCCGCCTCAGAGCCCTCCGCATGGAGTTCTCCGCCCTGACCATTGTGAGCCGTGCCTCTTCCGCCCGCTGCCGCTCCGCATCTATGGCGTGGCCCAACCGCTGCCACACGGAAGACACTCTCTGTCCTGGGTCCTCCTGCCCTCCGGCCGATGCCTGCCCCTCCGATGTTGAAGGCCCCGAGCCTTCATGGCTCCCACCACGTTGCTGCTGCTGCTGTGCCTCTGCCCGTGCACTGCCTCCTGCTGCCTGCACATCCTCCGCCGGCTGGGGTGCAGTCGTAGATGTGGCCACCCCTGCTGGACGTCCGACTCCCGACTGTGGCAGGGATGCCTCCTCCACCAGCCTGGCCGCACCGTCAGAGGCAGCTCCACAGGGCACCCAGGTGACTGATGGGTGGGAAGATGGCACAGAGGACGACTGGCGCGTAGGGGGTCCAGTTAAGGAGGGGGTCGTAGCAAGCCCCATCAGACGGAGGAATCCGGCCTGGGTGACCTGTCCCAGCAGGCTGACGTGGTCAAAGAGCCATTCGAGATGACGTGCAGTCTCCTCATGAAAAGACTGCAGGTCACCTCGCATGGCCCGTTGACGCAACGCCACACCAGCCAGGACAGGCTCAACCCGACCCGGATAGCCACGTCCACAGGCATAGGAAGGCCAGTTGACGTGAGCTCATCCCCTGCCTGAAAACGGGTCTGGACGTAGGCATCCCTGCTGGTGTAAGATGATGCAGGGACAGGATCAGGGACAGGATTGCACACAGGCACCTCCGCGGCGGCCTGTGCTGCCTCCTGTCCCTGGTCCTGCACTGCACCACTAGCACCAGTGGGATCCCCACCTCCAGACCCCGTCTCTGGTGCTTGCACGGCCTCCTCCTCCACCAAACCCCCCACCAACCTGGATGACTCCGTGCCATCTTCCCCTGTTGGGCCCTGTGGGGTCCCAGCTGCCCCTTCTGCTGCCGAGGAGTCCAACTCCAACCTCCGCCTCTTGGACCTCCCCCCGGCAGCTGCGGCCTGGGACGCGGCACCGGACTCCTCACTCCCCGACGAGATCACAACATGGGAGGGGAGCCGGGCCTTGCGTCTCCGGCTGGCGGTGGGATCCCCGCCGCTGTGCTCCACAGCACCTTCTCCGCCCTCTTCATCAGTTGACGCTGCAGACAGGGAGAAACAAAACACAGGCATCAGGGCACTGTACAATGGACACATACACACATGACAGTTGTACATGAGTGGCATTGGCAAACCTCAGACATGTCATCACAATCCCCAACACACATGTCATTTCAACTCGCACACATGAGCCATACCACAGCCATATCGCAACTGCCAGCACCATCCATACACATACAACAGCATGAGCAGCCAAAGGTGAGCCAGAAATCACATGCAACATAGGAAGTGCACCACACATGTACACACACCACCACACTTGCATGCATGTGTACACCTCTGCCAAGTGTCGCAGTGTTCAGACGGGCATCCATGTCACATCTGCCAATCAAGCTTCCACATACCGCTGTCACATGCATCCATGTTGCATCACTGTTGCACCCTTGTCAAATACACACACATGCACATGTACACAGTGCTGATACATGCAGCCGAAAACAACATACATGCGTGACATCACGGACATGTCTACTTACATACACATTCATCCAAACATGTGTGCCCACACAACTGCATTTGGCATGCAAGCCTACACACACAAGCACCATCCATGTCTCACACATACCAGCCCTTGCATGTGTTAGCCCCACGGCCCTGTACACCCCCACCCATACTCGACCCCATACAAGCAGATGTGCAACCTGCACACTACTGAATAATCACCACACGCACTGCTCACAATCAGGATGCATGTACACTCACCGCTCGACTCCAGACGGGTCTGCCTCTCAAGGACCTGGAAGTGGAGCGCTGGGGATATGCGTTCCAGGACCCTCATCTGTTCTTTCGACAAGTGGCCCCGGTGCCCCTTGGCATCCGCTGCCTTCAAGAGGCGCCGGGCCTTGTTCCGGGTCCTGGACCTGAAGTCCTCCCACCGCTTCTTGACATGTTGTAAGTCGCGGACTGCCACCCCCTCTGCGTTGATGGCAGTCACGATGTCAGTCTAGATCCGAGTCCGTCCTTCCTTGTCGGCGCGGGAACTTCCGAAGAGGGCATCATACTACCCCAGGACTTGCTCCACCAGGACACCAACTTCGTTGGCACTGAAGCTGGTGCCCCTCTGCCTCTCTGGCCGGGGTTGTCAGTGGTCTCAGATGGTGTTTGCCCCGACATGACAACCCCAGAGGCAGGAGTGGGTGGGCAACTGGGTCCTGGGGCTGGGCTGTGGAGCGATGGAATCCCAGTCGGGAGTCTTCGTTTCCAGGAGGGGTGGTCACAGCAACAGCACCCCTGGCTGATGTGCAGGCAGCAAATGGCAGGGCACATGGGCAGCAGGCAGTCAGGCAGCAGCAGATGGCAGGTGGGAGCGTGCTCGGGGCTCTGGGGGCAGTAGTTCGGCCTTCTGGGCAGGAGCGTGGTCTTCCGTGTGCTTACGCGTGGCCAGCTTGATACGGAGTGATTTGGCACGTGAAAAATCTGCACGTCAGCGTGTAATTCGAGGAAAGGCCCTTAGCGCGTAAACGCGTCTGCACGCATACGCATTTTCATTGGACAGAAGGCCCCTCAAGCGCAAGCGCCCCTGTGACGTGACGCGTACAGATGTGCCTGGGCATTTCAGCGCGCGTGAAAAACTGCACGTCCGCGTGTAATACGAGGAAAGGGCCCATGCGCATAAGCGCGCGTGAAAAACTGCACGTCCGCGTGCAATACGAGGAAAGGGCCCATGCGCGTAAGCGCGCGTGGAAAACTGCACGTCCGCGTCTAATACGAGGAAAGGGCCCATGCGCGTAAGTGACATGACGCGCGCGTGCGTTTCCCTCAGCACGGGTTAAAGGTGAGCGGGCCCAGCAGTTCGCTGTACGTGCCTTTCGTGGAGACCGACATGTGTTGCTGCTTCCTGTTGTTTCGCGCCCCATCACAACTTCACAGCTATCAAGGACGTATCTCTTCTTTTGGCGGGGGTATTGGCTACGCGTGTTTTTCTGCATCGCGCTAGTCAGACGGTGAGTCGCACACGCTCTTTTTCCCACTGCGGGTGCCCCTGTGTATCGCACCCATTTTCGATGTCATAGTAGCCTGCGTGTCCCACGCGTACGCGTTATTCGTGTTACTGGGTGCCACCGCGTACTACGGGAGCTTGAATCCACGCACATAGGCTGCAGGGTTGCGTGCACGGTTTTACTGCAGTTTTGGGGTGCCTGAGCGTTGCGTGACCCGTCACCACATCACTGGGGTCACATACAGCCTTGCAGGTGCAGGGGGGCTGTTAACATCTTGCTTCCCACCCCCTTCACCCCAATTGCCCAGGTCAATTTTGGTGTACACCTCCCATTGGCACCACTCCATCTGTGCCAGCACTACTACATCTGTGCCATGGTTGGGAGGCCACAGCTGGGCGTCCTCCTCGTGGCGGGCGTGGTCGGGGACGTGGGCGTGGGCGTGGTGACCAGGGAGTAGGGGGACTCCAGGGTGTCCAGGGCAGCCACAGAGGGGGAAGAGGCAGGGGTGCGCCACTTGAGCACAATGTTGTGCCAGGTGTCGGTGCAGCCATGCCACCACCCCCTGTGGTTCCGGGGGATGCAGCTCCTGCATCTGGCACTGGCACCCGTATGACCCGGCAGTCCGTTCCATCGACTGCCACAGGCCCAAGGGTAGTGGTAGCTGCAGGTGCAGCTGTGGACACCGCCACCCAGGCTCAGGGTCTGCCAGCGCAGGCTGCGTTGGCACTTGAAGAGCCCTTGGTAGATCTCCAACAGGCCAGGGGGGAAACCAAAAGGGCACACCGGGCTGCTCAGACCAAGACACGTGTCCCTGGGGCAGTCATGTCATCTGCTGCCCCAAACAGCCGGGTGTTGGCAAGTGCAGGGGCAGATGCACCCAACAGCACCCCGGTTGTGAGTCTGCCAACCAGGACCGTTGCGGTCAATGACCCTGCCACAGCTGATGTTGCTGCGCAGGGTCCATTAGTGGGCACCCAGCTGCCACTGACACAAGTCAGGCCTTTGGTCATCCCTCCACCTGCCACTCCTTTGGCTCAATCCACCGAACCCACTGGCCATACTGGTCAGGGCAGCATTAGCCAGCCAGGGTCTGCGCCACAGTCCAAGAGGAGGAAGGTTGCACCTGCAGCACAGGCTGGGACCCCACACACAGCCACGACCTCCTGCACGTCGAGGAAGAAGCCTTTCTGTAAGCAGGAACTGGACTTCCTCATGGACTACGTGCGGGGCCACAGCCGTGACATGCTAGTGGGTGCCAATAGTCAGACTACGGCTGCCCAACGTGACACCCACTGGAAGCATGTTGCGGAACATGTCAGTTCATTCGGCCATTAGGTGCGCACGGCGCAGGAGTGCAAAACGCGTTGGAATGACATCAAGCGCAGCACTAAGGCTAAGCGTGCCTCAAGTTACAACTTGACTCTGGTGACTGGCGGTGGGCCTGCACCAGAGGAGGAAGAACTCACTCCGCATGAGGCTCTCGTTGCGGAGTTCATACCACCTGAATTGGTCGAAGGAGTGGGAGAGATGCTGGACTTTGATGCCCAGTCCAGTGAGTGTTGATGCGTGTTTGTTGAGGACGTGTGTGTTTCACTTGTGGGATGTGTTGTGCATGATTGCTGCTACATGTGACGTGTACATGGTTCTGATGTGTAAGTAATGCAATGCTACCATCATGCATGTCTCCTCTTCCTGCATGCGGGACTCCATGTGGACATGCTCCCTTGCCCCATCTCCGCCACTCTGCACCCCAGTTCCACCTTTGCACTGGTCTGCTTCAAACTTGCCAATGTGTAGTTTCTTGTTCATGTGTCCTGTGTAGATGCTAACTTCCAGCGTAGAAACTGCCAGACATATGCCATGTGGTACAGCCTTAGTACTCGATGCAGGGTATCCCACTTGTACTGTGCATGGGTCAGATGTCCCGCAGGGACATGAGTGTCCATTCATGCTCCATGTGCATTGCACGCATGCCCCTATGTGTCCATGACTGGATGATCACTGTAATATGAGTCCTTGGTTACATACATTGCCTGCCATCTCATCGGCCTCCCCATGTCAACTGTGGCTCAGTCCTGCGTTGCACACATGTTTAGGCTCTGACAATCTGTGTGGCTCACAGGCCTCAGCCTGTTCAATGGCCAATGACTCTGTCCAACTCTTGTTGTGTCTTCTTCACACGTGGGCGGCCTCCGGAGTTTTCATCATGTGTCCTGCCCACTGTCCCAGCATCATTTGCAGTGTTGTAATTTGAATCACATTAAGCTGTTGATGCCAGTCAACACTGCCTGTCAATACACAGGTGTATGGTCAGCCTTTTGATACCATGCTAGGCATCCCTGCTTTGGTACTGGGGTGGAGGGGTGCTTGGCTTCTAGACATGGTACACATTGAATGCACAATGCACGTGATGTCTGAATTTGACATTGCACTGCCTTCACATTTCCTGGCACACACCATGGAGTGCTTGTACATGTAGGTAGTGAGTGGCGTACACATTTTCTGCACTGCATAGACCCACTTCCATGGAAACTGCCACCTTTCAACAGGTCTGATCACAGAAGCTATTCAAAGTAGACCCAGAATGCATGCCAGGTCATATGTTGTGTGTCACATGTCTGCCGGATGCCTTTGCTGTCGGTGTGTGTGTGTGTCGTGTGCTTCTCACATGTGTAGTGACCTTTTTCTCTCTATTTTTCAGGTGATGACACAATGGAGGCGGAGGATGGTGCTGTCATGCCAGACACAGGGTTGGTAACACCACATCAACCCGGCACTAGTGGGGGTCGTGGGGTGGTAGGCCACGAAAACCCCCAAGTGCTGCAGTCCATCTTGTCTCTGGCTGCCTATGAGTCCAGCCTTGATGAGGACTCTGACGTCCATGTTGAGTTGGATGAGCATCAAGTCCATGTGTCAGGGGTGAGTGATTCTGATGTGGACACTCCTCTGTCTACGACACCTGCACTGAGGGATCAGACAGTCTTGGTTCCTCCGCCCGTGGTGGATCGGGACGCAGGGTCACCCTCCACACCAGTCACTGATGTGCCTGGGACATCACGTCGACGGGGGCATGTAGTCGTGCAGCCGCAGGCGGTGCCAACACAGCGAGGACCCCCGGTCCTTGGGTCCCGCAGGGGTCAAGCCCGGCAACGCGGTCGCCGCGCGCAACCGCTGTATACTGAGTGGGAGCAAGACATGACTGCCAATTCCGAACGGCAGGGGGCAGCAATGGAGAACATCGCTGAGAGCATGGAGCGTATGGCCCGATCTGTGCTCCCCCCTACTAGGCAGGTGCTTCTCCAGCAGCATTCGGCACGGTCCACGGCCCGCTCGCTCAGGCTGGGCATGGCGGCCTCAGACAGGGCACGCCAGGCTGAAATGTCGTCTCTGCGTCAAGCAATTGCTGCTCACGCAGAGGCGCACATGGATGCCCTGAGGGAGGAGTATGCTTCCCTCAGATCCACTCTGGGTGTTTTTATGATGTCCCAGAGGCAGCAGGCAGAGGAGAGGTTTGCACAGCTTGAGCGTACCATCTCCGCTGAGCTACAGGCTTGCCGGGAGGTGCAGCGGTTGTCCAGCCAGGCCTTGCAGGAGGAACTCCGTGTTACACGTGCTACCTTGCAAGAGGAAGCACGTGTATCACGTGAGTTTCTGCATGCAGACCTATGTCACATCGCCATACAGAACCAGGCTCACCCGTCCGGCAGACTTGCTGCTGACGAGGGGCAAGCTGCGACTATGCGTGGCCAGGCTACTGTGCCACGTCCTCCTTTACAGGATGAGCCAGACTTGGACGACCATCTATCTCCCACATAGGTCGGGCTGTGCAGGCTTTGAGCCCATGGAGGATTTTTTTTTGGATCAGCATCATCGCATGTGGATGTTGAGCAGCACCCTGTACCTCCCCCCTCCTGGGTGCCTCCCCTCCCCCCCGGGTCGTATGTGGCCATTTTTGATTTTTCTTTTAGTTTAGTTAGTTAAGTTTCTGTTTGATAGTTAGTTTAAATAGGTAATGTAGGTTTTCCATTGTTAGTGTAATTAGTTAATAGTTGAGTTAGTTTAAAATTGCTAGTCTATTGTGCTTTCATGTGACGGCGCGGTGCTTTGTGGCTTTTGAAGGCATCCACTGTCTGGTCCAGCTGGGCCCTTCATGGTTGTCTTGTGTATGTGTTTGCTGCTTGGGGTCCTTGACTCACATATGCCACTCCTGCCTCCCTTATCCATGGGCTCGCAAGGATGGTTCGGTGTTACAGAATATTACACAAGGGCTTTGGACTGTCATATCTGTGGCATGTCTGGTGCTGTGTGACTTGTGTTGACACCCCTAGTGGGGATGATTTAGGTGTCATTGTCCACTGTTCAGCTTTTGCTAGATGGGGTGTGTCATGATTAATGTGTACATTGATTGCTATGCATTGTGTAGTATGTTTCATCTCTTTCCTGTACACGTGCTTGTTGCAATTCATGCTGTAGATAGTGTTCCACACTTTGGAGGTGAAAGACGGACTGATGGTGTGATTTGTGATGTGACTCTCTGACATGGTCAAGTAATGAGATGCCTGATGAGACACACACAGGTGACTTTGAAGCATTAGTCATGTGTTTCATGCCCTTTCTGCAGGGGGATGAGCCTCCAGAGCACCTTTGCCAGCAGACATGGCCCATTGGGCGACGGAATTCTGGACCCGTTTGTTGGTGCCCACATGCACATGTATGCACAAGCAGAGGCACAGTGATTGTAGACCCACATCCTAGAACTGCTGACATGTTCCAAGGAACTCCAGGCAAGGTGAGCATCACAGGGGGGCCACGACACAGCAAAGCTTGCACCAGGCGAGTTGCACATTCAGGCTTAGTCACAGCACTGAGGGTGAGCTTAGACGAATATTGGTGTTGAAGCACACAATGCAGCTCAGATGTGTTTGTGGACTGATGGCTGTTGATAGTAGGGTTGTCTGGGACACATGCAGGGGCAGTGGCACATACCCTCCGCTACACCAAGGTCCATTGAGGCACTTGTATCAACCATGTAGCCTTCCGAGACATGGAAAGGGGCAGCTCACAGGGACATACAGCAAGGGACATACTCGGGTGCAGTGCATGTCTTTTCCACGTACTTCATGATAAATGCACTGCCAACTTTGTTTCGGTCATGGTGGTACGCAACTTGCTCTGTAGTCATGGCTTGCTATATGGGTCTGTCTGCTTACCCAGGGAACATTGCATGTTGTGTGAATTGTGACACATTGGTGTTCCATTTGCCACGCACCCACCAGCGGCTGCCTTACTGCATTGACTGTGTATGTCACAGGGGTGATGTTATATATCAACCACAGATTGTCTGTTTGTACAGTAGTTTGTTGCTATGGGGCATTTTTGGTGTTGTGTTTTTGTGTAATTGGCACATACAGGTTGTTGACTGTGGCTCTCTTTGCAGCATTGCAGTGCTCCTGTAACCAGACCTGAGAGTGCGCAGGCAGGAGGCCAGCACTCAAAACCAGAGCTAAGTGTCTTGTTGTTTTTCTTTCGAACTGCTCTGCATAGGCTTGCTGGGGAGTGTACTGATGCATGGATGCATGTGTGGTTCAATTTGGTATGTTTTTTCTCCCTAATCACCCGTGATCCTATGCAATTTTGAAACCTGCACCCTCTACCCGGTGTTCCTGCTTCCCGTACCTATCCAAGCAACGTTCCCTGACCCTCTTTCCCCACTGGGGTTGCGGATGCCTGTGTAAGCCCCGAACTTGCAGGCGCCAAAACCCTAGAGGGGGTGGTTGGTTCGTACCACTCCTGAGCCTGGACTACAGAAGGCCATGACAATGATGTCCAAGTTTGTTTGGATTGTGTATGTGTTCATGCAGGTTGTACATTTTCGTGCATTCCCTAGTTTCATGTGTCATTCCTCCTCCCCTCTCCTGCCACTCATTCCAGTCATCCAGTGTGTCAACACATGTCCCGACTGCATATCCCTGAACCTCCTTCCCCACCAGGGTCTCAGGGGCCTGTGTGAGTTTGACCTTGCAGGCACCCGGGACATGGTGGGGGTGGTTGTTTCGTGACACTCCCGCGCCTGTACAGGGGACCTGTGACAGTACACATCCATTCATGGTGCATCATCCTATGTCATGTACCACACATGTCTCACATCCTGTCGTGACATTGTTTTGCTGTGCTACCTTGGTTGTTGCATCATTGTGGTAGTACCTGGCCTTTGTGAGGTACTGCTACGTCAAGTCATCTACTGGAGGGTGTTCGGGTTCGTTTTTATGCCTTGGATTTTGTGATTTTGGAAATGAGTGTGGATTCTGAGGGTTCAGGCATCTTTTTACACACAAGGTGGGAGATGGTGACGAAGGGTAAAGGTGATCCTGTGGCCAGGTGGGATTGAGGGTTGGGGGCTCCATGACCCAGGTGCATTTGTTCAGTGGGTCATGGTCATTTGTGAGGGAGGAGGGGTTGTTATTGATAGATGCCTTGCCATGCAGTGTGATGGGAACTCTGACATAGTAATGGTGGTATCCTATGTACATGTTGTGTTCTGCTGATCAATGCCTGTTCATGTGTTGTGTTTTCTTTTCAGGTGCGAGGGGATAGTTGTGGTTTGTTCACATGTGATGTGTAGGGAACACTGATGGTCACTTGAGTGCACATGCATATGTGGAGTGCATGCCCTTGCAGAACCACACACTTGCACTCTGATGCACTACATGTACTCCCACCCTTGCATATCCACGTGTACACTGTTTGCCTTCTGGTGCCCACTGTGTCCCGGCAGCACATGTTCTGTGACCGATTATGGATCCAGTACATGCCTAATTTGATGTTTGATGTGGTCTGTCACTTAGATGTGATGCTTAGGGTGTGCATCACACACAATGGCTGTTCACTGTGCTGTGCACTGAGCAGTGTGATGCAGGAGTAGGACACTGCACACATGAGCTGCAGTGTTGATTTTGCAATGCATAATGTGCATGTAGACAGGCATTCATTGTTATGTTACATCTACGACTGTTGTAATGCATTTGGAAATGACTTATTTTGGGTGGGAGATTTTGTTGGTCTGTCATTTCATCTGATTCCGGGTCAGGCATCATTGTCCGATGCCACTGTACATTTAGGACATGGCAATGTGTAGCTTATCGTTACTGTGTTGGTGTATGGGTATTGCTTGCCATGTCATGTTGATGTTTGGGAGGGTTTGAGTGACATGACAGTGATGGCCATGGCCTGTTTTGCAGGTGTGTGTGATGCACACCTTGCATGTCCGGGTCATCCGCTTCTCAGAGCAACTAGCTGGGGGTAGATTTCTCTCCGCAGCAGGGCCCTCCCCCTGGAACAGACTTCCTGCCTGACTTGAACTTGAGGGGAACCATCTCCAGTTCTGGAAGCACCTCAAGACCTTCCTCTTTGCTTCTGCTTACTCTCTGCCTCTCCCTTGCAGAATTCTTCACTGGAACTGCACAGGAGCTGCAACTGGGCCACTCTCACCGACCTCGGTCCCTGGCCCAGCCACTCTCCACTTGCACTGCCTCCCTGGCAACCCCTGCACTGCAGTACTGTCTCTCTATCCCTACAGCCCTCCCTTCCCAGCACTTGTCTGCACTTACCTTTGCAGTTGCCACCAGCCGACCTATGCATTATTTTTTGGGGTTACTTCCCCTGTACTGGACTCCCCCCCACCCTTCCCCTTGCACTTTTCCCTTCCCCCTACCCCTGCACTTGCACGATCTCAATGACACCTGGCCTAGTAGTACCGTTGTCTGTCTTCCCTTGTTCCCTCTTCCCTGCCTCATTGGGCCTTGAAATACTTGTGTATGGCCCATATCATGTCATATGTCATATGTGTGCCTTTTGGTCACACAGGATAGCTTGTGTTTAAGTAGCTAGGGATGCAGACGATGTGGCACTTCCATGGCAACTATCTCAGGGTGGTAGGGTTGTGACAGTTGACTGTCTCTTTGTCATCATCGATTGTCACCTGGTATGTGCCAGGCCTGTGTGCACTCCGCAGGGGTGGGAGTTTAGGTGAAAAATGTGGCCATAAGCTGGGTCCGGGCTTCCTCGCCACGTGCCCTGTCCCCTCCCTTGGGCAGCGCCTGTGCCTGTGGTTGGGGATGTGGGGGCACCACCATGTCCACCGGGACACCCTGCCGTGTTGCAACATTGTGCAGGACACATGCTGCCACAATGATCCTGCACACTACTGGTGGTGCATAGAGTAGTTGCCTACCAGAGTGGTCAAGGGAGCGGAAACGTGACTTGAGAACTCCGAATGTGCGCTCCACTATGTCCCTGGTTGCAATATGGGCGGCGTTGTATCTTACCTGGGGTGGTGTGGTGGGGTTCCGGATTGGCATCATCATGTGGTTGCTCAGAGGGTAGGCACTGTCCCCTGGGGAGGTGATAATAGTTGAGATCATTAGGGTTTGGATATTTGTCTGTGTGTGACTTGCATGCATGTGTAAGGGCATTTGTACCAACCTAGGAGCCATGTGTCGCCATGCTGCCCAGCTTCCAGGGCCCGGCTCAGGGCGGACATTCTGTATATGAAACTGTCATGGGTGGAGCCAGGGTAGTTTGCATAGACAGAGGTGATGATTCCCTTTGCATCACATACCACCTGTACATTGATGGAATGCCAGTGCTTGCGGTTTCGGTAGATGTGCTCAATGGCCCTAGGTGGATGTAGGGCCACATGGGTGCAATCTATGGCACCGAGCACTTTGGGGAAGTGTGCCACCCTGAAAAAGTCCAGGAAACGGCCTGCCTTTCTGCGGGTGTTCTGGGCATGTATATGTGCCTGCGGACTGAGGGGTGCGCTGTCATGATTGCCAGTACCTGGTGTAGGCAGCGTGACTGCGTGGCCTGTGAGACCCCCCCACTATGGCAGTGGTCCGCTGAAATGACCCAGTGGCCAAAGAATGCAGGACATTGAGCAGCTTCTCCAAGGGGCTCAATGCTTGGGAGCAAAGGGTGGGGGATGTGAGGTCATCTTCCCACTCCCTGACCAGGTCTAGGATGATATGGGGTGGAAACCTATACCTGCCGTAGACCTGGTCGTCAGGCATTCCAAAAAGGCTTGTCCGTGGTGCGAAAATGCATGCCCTGGCTATTCTCCTCCTCCTGCGGTGTCCCACGATCAGTGCAGCGACAAATAGGGCATTCATCGTAGCTGTATATACGCGTTTGTTGTTTGAGAGCACCTTTATGCTGTGCGCGGGGACGCCTTTGCCTGCCTTTGTGTGGGCGGACGCGTTGACGCCTGTGCACGTCTTTTTCCGTGCGCGGGTTTCCCGTATTCGGATACGTGGTACGACTGTAGGTCCGAGTGTCATCGCGTGTGATCGGAGGGGATTGAGCGTACACGCGATTGGCCTTGGTACGTGTGTTTCGGGGTGCCGGGAACTTTCACACGCGATTGGTGGAAATCCACGTGTGTTCTGTCATCACGTGCAATGAGGGAAACACCCGCGCGCGTCACGTCACAGACGCGCTCACGCGCTAAGGGCCTTTGGTCTAATGAAATCGCATATGCGTGCTGCCGTGCATACGCGCTAAGGGCCTTTCCTCGTATTACACGCGGACGTGCAGTTTTCCACACGCACTGAAATGCCCATGCACGTCTGTACGCGTCACGTCACAGGGCCGCTTGCGCTTGAGGGGCCTTCTGTCCAATGAAAATGCGTATGCGTGCAGACGCGCTTACGCGCTAAGGGCCTTTCCTCGAATTACACGCTGACGTGCAGATTTTTCACGTGCCAAATCACTCCGTATCAAGCTGGCCACGCGTAAGCACACGCAAGACCATGCTCCTGCTGAACTACTGCCCCCCAGAGCCCCGATCACGCTCCCACCTGCCATCTGCTGCTGCCTGACTGCCTGCTGCCCACGTGCCCTGCCATTTGCTGCCTGCACATCAGCCAGGGGTGCTGTTGCTGTGACCACCCCTGCTGGAACCGAAGACTCCCGACTGGGATTCCATCGCTCCACAGCCCAGCCCCAAGAACCAGTTGCCCACCCACTCCTGCCTCTGGGGTTGTCATGTCGGGGCAAACACCATCTGAGACCACTGACAACCCCCGGCCAGAGAGGCAGAGGGGCACCAGCTTCAGTGCCACCGAAGTTGGTGTCCTGGTGGAGCAAGTCCTGGGGCAGTATGATGCCCTCTTCGGAGGTTCCCGCGCCGACAAGGAAGGACGGACTCGGATCTGGACTGACATCGTGACTGCCATCAACGGGGAGGGGGTGGCAGTCCGCGACTTACAACATGTCAAGAAGCGCTGGGAGGACTTCAGGTCCAGGACCCTGAACAAGGCCCGGCGCCTCTTGAAGGCAGCGGATGCCAAGGGGCGCCAGGGCCACTTGTCGGAAGAACAGATGAGGGTCCTGGAACGCATATCCCCAGCGCTCCAAGTCCAGGTCCTTGAGAGGCAGACCCGTCTGGAGTCGAGCGGTGTTTGGATGAATGTAAGTATGTAAGTAGACATGTCCGTGATGTCACGCATGTATGTTGTTTTCAGCTGCATGCATCAGCACTGTGTACATGTGCATGTGTGTGTATTTGACAAGGGTGCAACAGTGATGCAACATGGATGCATGTGACAGCGGTATGTGGAAGCCTGATTGGCAGATGTGACATGGATGCCCGTCTGAACACTGCAACACTTGGCAGAGGTGTACACATGCATGCAAGTGTGGTGGTGTGTGTACATGTGTGGTGCACTTCCTGTGTTGCATGTGATTTCTGGCTCACCTTTGGCTGCTTATGCTGTTGTATGTGTATGGATGGTGCTGGCAGTTGCGATATGGCTGTGGTATGGCTCATGTGTGCGAGTTGAAATGACATGTGTGTTGGGGATTGTGATGACATGTCTGAGGTTTGCCAATGCCACTCATGTACAACTGTCATGTGTGTATGTGTCCATTGTACAGTGCCCTGATGCCTGTGTTTTGTTTCTCCCTGTCTGCAGCGTCAACTGATGAAGAGGGCGGAGAAGGTGCTGTGGAGCACAGCGGCGGGGATCCCACCGCCAGCCGGAGACGCAAGGCCCGGCTCCCCTCCCATGTTTTCATCTCGTCGGGGAGTGAGGAGTCTGGTGCCGCGTCCCAGGCCGCAGCTGCCGGGGGCAGGTCCAAGAGGCGGAGGTTGGAGTTGGACTCCTCGGCAGCAGAAGGGGCAGCTGGGACCCCACAGGGCCCAACAGGGGAAGATGGCACGGAGTCATATAGGTTGGTGGGGGGTTTGGTGGAGGAGGAGGCCGTGCAAGCACCAGAGACGGGGTCTGGAGGTGGGGATCCCACTGGTGCTAGTGGTGCAGTGCAGGACCAGGGATAGGAGGCAGCACAGGCCGCCGCGGAGGTGCCTGTGTGCAATCCTGTCCCTGATCCTGTCCCTGCATCATCTTGCACCAGCAGGGATGCCTACGTCCAGACCCGTTTTCAGCCAGGGGATGAGCTCACGTCAACTGGCCTTCCTCTGCCTGCGGACGTGGCTATCCGGGTCCGGGTTGAGCCTGTCCTGGCTGGTGTGGCGTTGCGTCAACGGGCCATGCGAGGTGACCTGCAGTCTTTTCATGAGGAGACTGCACGTCATCTCGAATGGCTCGTTGACCAAGTCAGCCTGCTGGGACAGGTCACCCAGGCCGGATTCCTCCGTCTGATGGGGCTTGCTACAACCCCCTCCTCAACTGGACCACCTACGCGCCAGTCGTCCTCTCTGCCATCTTCCCACCCATCAGTCACCTGGGTGCCCTGTGGAGCTGCCTCTGACGGTGCGGCCAGGCTGGTGGAGGAGGCATCCCTGCCACAGTCGGGAGTCGGACGTCCAGCAGGGGTGGCCACATCTACGACTGCACCCCAGCCGGCGGAGGATGTGCAGGCAGCAGGAGGCAGTGCACGGGCAGAGGCACAGCAGCAGCAGCAACGTGGTGGGAGCCATGAAGGCTCGGGGCCTTCAACATCAGAGGGGCAGGCATCGGCCAGAGGGCAGGAGGACCCAGGACAGAGAGTGTCTTCCGTGTGGCAGCGGTTGGGCCACGCCATAGATGTGGAGCGGCAGCGGGCGGAAGAGGCACGGCTCACAATGGTCAGGGCGGAGACCTCCATGCGGAGGGCCCTGAGGCGGGCCGAGTGCCTCGAGGCAATCCGCAGGGGTTTGGAGGTGGACACGTCGACGGCCCTGCGGACCCTCGGGGCCATGGAGGAGGACCGCCTCCGGGACATTGAGGAGGAGTTCGATGATGCCCTGGCCCGGGACATCCACAAGTGAGCCGTGAAACTAGCCCGCTGCCCTTGTACATAGTTATGTAGGTAGTGCTAGGTTTCATTTTTGTTTTGATTTTATTTGGACCTTTCGGACATTGGCCACATTTTTGTATATAGTTTATTTTATTAGTTAGTGTAGTTAGATAGGTTTCCTTTCTTTTGTTGGGATAATGGACCCTGGCTTGTTCCCATGTACATAGTTCACTGTTGGATCGTATTTATTTTTTCACATTTTAACCATGGAGCAATAGCTTTCTTTTTTATTTCCCATTGGATTTTGTTTTGTGGACATTGACTTTGGACAACATTACTTTGGAATTTTATTTTTGGTTTTGCTTTTTTTCACGGACATGCTTCTTTTAATTTTTGTACATTCACATTTCTGTTTCTTCATTTTTGATTCTATTTATGTTTCCTTTAATACATATTTTTTTTGGTGAACTTCAATGTGTGGTATCTCATTGGTTTCATGCATTTCATGATATGTGTTTTGAGATTCACTGACACCCATTGGGTGTATGTGAGGGAAATGTGTTTGTTTAGGAACTTGCAATTGGTGTTCTGTGATGTAATTGCAAATTATGAGTGGGTGGATGCAATACTCGGGTGGGTGTTTTGCATTTGGAGGCTGACCATAGGGACCAGGGATCTAGATTGTGATGACATGTTGGCTGGGGAACATGAGTTGCACATGGTTGGGGGCCTGCCTGCTGGCAGGTGCCCCACAGTGCTGGGGGGTGGGGGTGGTGGGGAACATGAGTTGGACATGGGTGGGGCCTGCTGGCAGGTGCCCCACAGTGCTGGGGGGTGGGGGTGGTGGGAGACATGGGTGGGGGCCTGCTGGAGGCTGCCCCTGCACTGCTGGGGGGTGGGAGTGGTGGGGAACATGAGTTGGATATGGGTGGGGGCCTGCTGGCAGGTGCCCCACAGTGCTGGGGGGTGGGGTGGTGGGAGACATGGGTGGTGGCCTGGTGGAGGCTGCCCCTGCACTGCTGGGGGATGGGGGTGCTGGGAGACATGGGTGGGGGCCTGGTGGTGGGTGCCCCTGCACTGCTGGGGGGTGGGGGTGGTGGGAGACATGGGTGGGGGCCTGGTGGAGGCTGCCCCTGCACTGCTGGGGGGTGGGGGTGGTGGGAGACATGGGTGGGGGCCTGGTGGTGGGTGCCCCTGCACTGCTGGGGGGTGGGGGTGGTGGGAGACATGGGTGGGGGCCTGGTGCAGGCTGCCCCTGGTGGCTGGGGGGTGGGGGTGGTGGGAGACATGGGTGGGGGCCTGGTGGAGGCTGCCCCTGGTGGCTGGGGGGTGGGGGTGGTGGGGAACATGAGTTGGACATGGGTGGGGGCCTGGTGGTGGGTGCCCCTGCACTGCTGGGGGGTGGGGTGTTGGGAGACATGGGTGGGGGCCTGGTGGAGGCTGCCCCTGGTGGCTGGGGGGTGGGGGTGCTGGGAGACATGGGTGGGGGCCTGGTGGTGGGTGCCCCTGGTGGCTGGGGGGTGGGGGTGGTCGGAGACATGGGTGGGGGCCTGGTGGAGGCTGCCCCTGGTGGCTGGGGGGTGGGGGTGGTGGGAGACATGGGTGGGGGCCTGGTGGAGGCTGCCGCTGGTGGCTGGGGGGTGGGGGTAGTATTAGACCTGGGTGGGGGCCTGGTGGAGGCTGCCCCTGCACTGCTGGGGGGTGGGGGTGGTGGGAGACATGGGTGGGGGCCTGGTGGAGGCTGCCCCTGGTGGCTGGTGCGTAGGGGTGCTGGGAGACATGGGTGGGGGCCTGGTGGAGGCTGCCCCTGCACTGCTGGGGGGTGGGGGTGCTGGGACACATGGGTGGGGGCCTGGTGGTGGGTGCCCCACAGTGCTGGGGGGGTGGGGGTGGTGGGAGACATGGGTGGGTGCCTGGTGGAGGCTGCCCCTGGTGACTGGGGGGTGGGGGTGGTGGGAGACATGGGTGGGGGCCTGGTGGAGGCTGCCCATTGGTGGCTGGGGGGTGGGGGTGGTGGGAGACATGGGTGGGGGCCTGGTGGTGGGTGCCCCTGGTGGCTGGGGGGTGGGGGTGCTGGGAGACATGGGTGGGGGCCTGGTGGAGGCTGCCCCTGGTGGCTGGGGGGTGGGGGTGCTGGGAGACATGGGTGGGGGCCTGGTGGTGGGTGCCCCTGGTGGCTGGGGGGTGGGGGTGCTGGGAGACATGGGTGGGGGCCTGGTGGTAGGTGCCCCTGCACTGCTGGGGGGTGGGGGTGCTGGGAGACATGGGTGGGGGCCTGGTGGAGGCTGCCCCTGGTGGCTGGGGGGTGGGGTGCTGGGAGACATGGGTGGGGGCCTGGTGGAGGCTGCCCCTGGTGGCTGGGGGGTGGGGGTGCTGGGAGACATGGGTGGAGGCCTGGTGGTGGGTGCCCCTGGTGGCTGGGGGGTGGGGGTGCTGGGAGACATGGGTGGGGGCCTGGTGGAGGCTGCCCCTGGTGGCTGGGGGGTGGGGGTGCTGGGAGACATGGGTGGGGGCCTGGTGGAGGCTGCCCCTGGTGGCTGGGGGGTGGGGGTGCTGGGAGACATGGGTGGGGGCCTGGTGGTGGGTGCCCCTGGTGGCTGGGGGGTGGGGGTGCTGGGAGACATGGGTGGGGACCTGGTGGTGGGTGCCCCTGCACTGCTAGGGGGTGGGGGTGCTGGGAGACATGGGTGGGGGCCTGGTGGAGGCTGCCCCTGGTGGCTGGGGGGTGGGGTGCTGGGAGACATGGGTGGGGGCCTGGTGGAGGCTGCCCCTGGTGGCTGGGGGGTGGGGGTGCTGGGAGACATGGGTGGGGGCCTGGTGCTGGGTGCCCCTGGTGGCTGGGGGGTGGGGGTGCTGGGAGACATGGGTGGGGGCCTGGTGGAGGCTGCCCCTGGTGGCTGGGGGTGGGGGTGGGGGTGCTGGGAGACATGGGTGGAGGCCTGGTGGTGGGTGCCCCTGGTGCCTGGGCGGTGGGGGTGCTGGGAGACATGGGTGGGGGCCTGGTGGTGGGTGCCCCTGCACTGCTGGGGGGTGGGGGTGCTTGGAGACATGGGTGGGTGCCTGGTGGAGGCTGCCCCTGCTCTGCTGGGGGATGGGGGTGGTGGGAGACATTGGGTGGGGGCCTGGTGGAGGCTGCCCCTGGTGGCTGGGGGGTGGGGGTGCTGGGAGACATGGGTGGGGGCCTGGTGGTGGGTGCCCCTGGTGGCTGGGGGGTGGGGGTGGTGGGAGACATGGGTGGGGGCCTGGTGGAGGCTGCCCCTGGTGACTGGGGGGTGGGGGTGGTGGCAGACATGGGTTGGGGCCTGGTGGAGGCTGCCCCTGCACTGCTGGGGGGGGAGACATGGGTGGGGGCCTGGTGGAGGCTGCCCCTGGTGGCTGGGGGGTGGGGGTGGTGGGGAACATGAGTTGGACATGGGTGGGGGCCTGCTGGCAGGTGCCCCACAGTGCTGGGGGGTGGGGGTGGTGGGAGACATGGGTGGGGGCCTGGTGGAGGGTGCCCCTGGTGGCTGGGGGTGCAGGTGGACATGCGTTGGTGGGCAGTAGTGCAAGTTGACATGTGGGTTGGCTGGGTGGCATGGCCATGGTGGATGGGGTGCCTGCAGGACATGTGCAGGGTAGGCCCCTGTGGTGTGAGCCACCTGCAGGTGCCGTGGAGGGTGTAGAGGGAACACCTGGGAGGACCCACACGTGCAATTCACGTGTGCTGCTCCCCGCGCACCCCTGTAATACACGTACCCTGATGAGATTGCGTGTGGAACTTCCCGCGCACCCCTGTAATACACGTACCCTGATGGAATTGCGTGTGGAACTTCCTGCGCACCCCTGGAATACACGTACCCTGCTGATGTTGCGTGGGATACTTCCCCCGCACCCTGAAATACACGTACCCTGATGAGATTGCGTGTGTAACTTCCCGCAAACCCCCGAAATACACGTACCCTGATGAGATCGCGTGTGTAACTACCCGCGCACCCCCGAAATACACGTACCCTGATGTAATCGCGTGTGTAACTTCCCGCGCACCCCGGAAATACACGTACCCCGCTCAATCGCGTGTGTAACTTCCCGCGTACCCCCTAAATACACGTACCCCGCTCAATTGCGTGTGTAACTTCCCACGCACCCCCGAAATACACGTATCCCGCTCAATCGCGTGTGTAACTTCCCACGCACCCCCGAAATACACGTACCCCGCTCAATCGCGTGTGTAACTTCCCGCGCATCCCGAAATACACATACCCCGCTCAATCGCGTGTGTAACTTCCCGCGCACCCCCCAAATACACGTACCCCCCTCAATTGCGTGTGTAACTTCCCACGCACCCCCGAAATACACGTACCCCGCTCAATCGCGTGTGTAACTTCCCGCGCGCCCCCGAAATACAAGTACCCCGCTCAATCGCATGTAACTTCCCGCGCGCCCCCGATGTACACGTACCCCGCTCAATCGCGTGTGTGACTTCCCGCGCACCCCCGAAATACACGTACCCCGCTCGATCGCGTGTGTTGCTTCCCGCGCACCCCCGCAATACACGTGCCCCGCTCGCACAGGCCCAATTGCTGTATGTTGCCACTTTTGTGATGCGCTGGGACTCTACCGCCTGCCTTCGTGTGGCGGACGTGTTTCAGCTTGTGCGTGTCTTTGGCTGTGCGTGGCTTTACCCTATTCGATTCCATGAATACGTGTGGTTCGAGTGCGTGCGGGCGTTCTGTCTGCTTCCCTGCAGTACATCCCCAGTTACGCCCTTATTTTCGCACGTTGTTCCCCATTCCGCGCGTTACACCCCGTGTCCCGCCCACTTTCTGGTGTATGCGCCGAGGTTGTGCACTTTCACTGTGCGCGTCGCGCACGCCTTTCGGGATGTTGCAGTGACTTGTGCGCCATGCACGGGTTGGGCGCACATCCCGAGGTGAACATGCGCAGGGACTTCCATGAATCGCACGCGTGCGCGTGCGCCTGTTTTTTTCCGCTTGCGCCTGCTTGCGCCTGCTTACGCCTGCTTGCGCGAAGATTTTCGGCGCACGTTTGTTCCATGAATCGGCCCCTAAGTAACAATGTAACTGAAGCCCTGGGATAAACAGGAACTTAAAACTAAAGTAATCATGGATTTAAAGAAATTGAAGTAACACATTGGCCAATAACTGTAAATATGCAGTAACGAAAGGTAGAAAGACAATGTATAGAAACTTGCTTTAGAGGAATATATAACGTGGCAATGACGGCCATATTAGGAACATGGACAACAGCTCACAATGAATTTAACCAAGCTACCTCAGAGACAGGCCAAGGCTGAAAGAATCAGGAGACGCAGAAAGACAGCCCCATGAGCAGACCCGATGATAAATCAAGGTTGGCCCATAGCGAAGATGTTATTTTGGGGGATAAGCAGAAAGCACAAAGGGAGTACATGGAGACACTCTGAATGTGGAACATTCTTTATAGTGGAAGAAGACAAAAACATCTGTAAAAGCCAAACTGCTGGTGAATTAAAAGTGTAGAAAGTTCATATGAGATAGAATGAGCAAGTCTCTAGAGGACAATAGGAGGAACAGCACCATGCATAATTAATCAAATAGCAGTAAATGGAAGGCTGAGATAGACCAATTTGTGGTCTGTTCACACGTGACTAAGAAGTCAAATGCAAAGGCTATTCATTAGACCCTTAAGCTAAGATAGTGGTGTGCTCACACTCCCTTGAGTGATCCAGAACAGTGAGCAGCAACAAGGTCAACTACAAATGAAAGACTTTGGCTGATAGCTTATCAATGACAGATGATAGACTAATTGGGACAATGGGGAGCAGTCTGATGGGATTCAAACACCCAGGTTTCGTTTGACATATGTGCTGCTAAGGAGCTAAATGTCCAAGTTTGGGATGGAATGCCAACCAATTTGTGGGGTTTAGGGGACAACCTAACATACAAAATTCACTGAGCCAATCTACTGATGTATTGTTCACCATAATCAGTACTATATGTGTTTAGAGGTAGTTTAATGTAAGCCCTACATACAAGGGGTAGTCAAACAAGCACTGATCCATATCTATTCTATAAGAAGATATGTTCCCTTCACTACTCCCTTCCCTCAATAGGTTTTGTTTTTTTCCACATAGTATGGTGTTATAGATCATGCATATTGAGGTATGAGACCTCCATGAAATCAAACTTGTGTGTGAGTGTGCAAGCATAAGTCCGATGTCTGCCAGTTCACCCAGCATTATTAAACTGAAAATAAAGTACTATTTTGCTTTCAGTCAGTCCGATTATTTGGTCTAAGATCATTTATTGTAATTACATGTAGCACAAAAGACGCTTCAAGGTGCTAGAGCACAATTCTCTCGGTATCAACACTTTCCCAATCAACCTGTGCACCTTTAGTCTATGGGGATTCTTCAGGGACCGGACAGGAATTTCATCAAAGGGGCACCTGCCAACCGTCTCTTTTTCACACGCACGTCTTTTCTTTGTCCTCCACAGGAAACTCCAAGATCTTCTGGCTAATGGTGGAAGGCATCAAACTTCTGAGAATCTGGATCTGGGCACAGGAGACTGGTTCAGAACCATCTGCACCACCACCAAAATGTGCAGTAGCAGCTGGAGTGTTCCAAGTGCCATATGAAATGACCAATAAATGATCTCAGTCCCAAATAACCAAACAGACTCAAAGAATATGGCAAAATGATACATTATAATCAGCTCAAATAAAGTAGGGAAACCTGGTGTACAAACAGATTGCAGCTCACTCACTCACAATTATATTTCAATGATACAAAGGCTTTATACCACAATTTACTTCAGCTATGATGTCACCCTATGTGGCAACCAGTAAAAACCTATCACATGGAGGTATTGGTTAAGGGAACGTATATACCGATACTTCATTTAGGTCTTAATAACATAACTGGCTGCCTTGAACTAACTCTAATTACATATAATGCAGATTAATAGCAGAATAACAGCATTGCAAAGGATTGTTCATTGCTACATAGGCCCTCATGATTGGTTGGCATTCTCTCCCAACCGTGGATTTTCGGCTTGTTAGCAGCACATAAGGAAAATGAAACCCAGGTGCAGGGAACAGCGTCAGACCACTGCCCACTTGGCCAATTAGCTTACCGTCTTGCATCAGTTAGGCCCTAAACCAAGGCTTCTTCTTTGTAGTTGACCTTGTTGTCTGTTCTCTTCTTTGGGACATTTAAGGGAGTGTAGGTACATTGCTATCTTCATCTGGAGCTTAATGTATAGGCCTTGTTTTCCATTCCTGCACAACATGTGGGGAGACCATGATTTTGTCCTTTCTGACCTTTTATTTAGTGCTTTTTAATTTAATTATACTGTGTGATATTACTCCTCATGGCCTCTGGACTCTTGGTTGCTCCGTCTTACATATGCTTTTTGCATCATTGATTATTCAATACTTGGCACTTGCAAATGTTCTCTCCTTTACTTAATACAAGAGAAATATGGCATTCGTATGTAGCTTATCCTCTTTCACTCCCCTGTGCCTTGTAGTTACCTCTTGATGTGACATTCTTGATCAGATGCCAAAAAATATGATTTGTTCCTCGCACAAAGCCATTTTCCAGAGACTGTCAGCTTCTGCAGCCTCGATCCCTCTGCTTCAGTCTTCTTAGCTCACTATTATGTGAAACTGACGTCCATCTCTTCATCATGGCCGCCTTACAGGCATTATATGTACCTTGCATTTCTGAGTATATACATCTACTGATTCTCTTCTAACCAGGACTGGACTGGGAACCAAAAGTGGCACTGGAATTGTTTTTCAAAGTGGCCCCATATTAACACGAACTGAACGATTTGTAAGAAATTCTGTATTCATTCCACTCAAAAGAGGCCCACCAGAAAATCTCCAGAGTTCCCTGTAGGCAGGGTCGGACTGGGACAAGAAATAGGCCCAGATACCCAAAAAAAAGTGTCCCTATTACATCATCTGTGAATCGCGTCAATTCACGATTTTACAGAAAATGCTACTTATGGAGGGTTCATGTATCTGTTACATTACAACACAACTCATGAAATAACATAACTTTGCATGCAGTTCTGTGACAGGGTCTACAGCTCCGGGGCCCCTCCCTGTCCAAAACACTGTAATGGGAATTCTTTCAGCTTCCATTATTTAAGCCTTACCATCAAACTTTGCAGTGTTTTCTCAGCCTTCAAGAGTTAAGGACTTAATTGAAGCCATAAACCCGCTAATGGTGTAATAGAAATGTCTTGGACAGGTCTGCCTTCAGCCCCTATGTGTGTCCTTCACTAAAGTCCTGTTAAAAACAGGCACTGGGAAAGCCAACAGTTTTGGCTTATGTATAAGTATTCGGCATTTGCCAGGCACACTGCTTTATATGCCCATGCTGTGTCGCACTATTTTGCTGCTGCCATCACATGTTAGGCACAGCAGTGACTTTTATGAAGTTTGGTTACATAAATAACAAATGTCCCATGAACCTGTTTGGGCGGTTTTGCCAGCCCAGCAATTCGTAAGCCTCCACGTTGTAGCTATTTACTATGACTTCAGAACTCAGAGTGCTTCTGCTTGATTATGGCTGGGAAAAGACCATTAACGCATGAAGAAATACTGTATGTATGAATGCGGAACAGAAAGTGATGAGGTGGTCATTTTTAAATTAGAATCCATTCGGAGTCTTACATTTGGAGCAATGCCAATTGTTTGGGCTTTAGTGGAGGCATGAAATAATCATTTACGAGTCACTGCTGTGATGGCATTAACTGGCGATTAATGGTAGCAGCTGTAAAATAGTGCAAGTACCTGAACATACAATAGCAGTGTTAGGCAAATGTCTATCTAATACCTATACACAGGCCAATACGGTTGGCTTTGCCAATGCTTAAAGCTTTGTTGTCCCACCTGCACATACACGGATGCTGCCAAATGGTGCTCTTGTTTCTTGCCCCCTCCTTGCCTCTTGACTGCTGGTTCCATGTGGTCATTTGTGTGAGAAAAAGCCCCCCGCACACCCATCCTGCATCTCCCTCACACAATCCACATCAAGTACAGGGTTTTCTATAGCCCTTTTTCAATATAGGATTTGAGTCTCTGGATTTTCCCAAGGAGAGATGTTAAAAGGTTTGGAGGGAGGGAGGGTGTGGGCGGGGGAAGTTGGTGTCATGATATCTGCTTCCAAAAGGTCAGGGTTTTCCCAACTCCCTTGGAAGCAGATCCATAACCCAGGTTCCGAGTGCCAACCAGTCCCAATTGGGACCTTTTGGACCCAGTCCTGGCGCCAGTGGCACCAGGCTCATAAATATGCCCAGTCCCAGCGCTGGAAGCGCCGGGCTCATAATGCTTGGGTGGACTTACCTGCAGCAGACCATGCTGCTTACTTGCCTGCCAGTTGAGTCTCTGATCCTCTTCTGTTTGGAACTACTTTTCCTGTTGGGTGGGGCAGGAGCCACTCCCTAGATTCAGATCACTGGAACTCTTCTGGAAAGCAGGAACTTTTTTCTTACCTAGGCGTGGCTGTGGAAGGAGACACCTAAGCACTACAGGAGGCTATTTAAACCACACCCGATGGATGAATCTTGCTTTGCGTTATTCTGCATCCTCAGCAGCAGAACGCTCATCGTGTCTTCTGCATCTGATCCTGGGCCTAAGGAAAAAGGCTTACCATTCTGAATCCAGTCTTCAGCAACACCTATAAAGACAAGAAAGAACAGGTTAGCATTACGGTCTTCAGTGACAGCTCTTCACTTACCTGGTCCATCGGCTGTCACCAAAGCCTCGCGCTGCATTCCGACATCTGAAAGACAAAGGCTTACCTACTCTTTGTGCGCTCCGGAGGTCTTCACACTGCATTCCGGCATCTGAAAGACAAAAGCTTACCAACTCTTCGCACGCTCCGGAGGCCTTCGGCGCTGCATCCCGCATCTGAAAGACAAAACAAGGTGCGTTTAAAGACATTGGGGAACTTTAATACTCACGTGCCATTACTCCTTTCCACATCTAACCCAGTGGGTATTCCGGCACCCTGCAGCCGCCCCGAACTTGTACCTGCAAAATAAAAAGACAGTTAGAGCGCATCGTGAAGCAGGCAACAAGCGCTTACTTACGTGCTTCCAGGCACTTCTATTCATCACACGGGCTCCATCTTCAACTCACTTCAGCCCGCCATCCGCCATCGCCGGAACCCTGCGAAACAAGAGACATCATTACTAAAGACTTTAAAGACATTAGAATTACTCGAAACCTACCGTTCGTGCAGTAAACGACGGACAGCAGTCCTCTGAAGTCAAGAGGCCTGCTCCCCTTATCCAGTGAAGAAACTGGTTACAGCACCCTGCCTCGAGGCAGATGGAGAGCACGGCGTTCACTTACCTAAGGTGAGAGCGTTAACCTTTGGGGTTCTACAGGAGAAGAGAAAGGGAAGAAGAGAGAGACATTCAATAACCCAGTTCATTAATCCCACATTTTCTATCTGCAGACATCTTACCCTTCGAGCCAGACATACAGTGCACAGAGGTCCAGCCCAAAGAGCCAGCCGTGTGTTACACATCACCTTTTAAGATACGGTATACGCCCAGTCAAGACCGGCGCCTCTACGGGAATCAGGTGAGCGTTACAGTTGGCTACGTTGATGAATATAACGGTGCCTTCTCACATTTCCCAGCTGGAAAGAATGCCCCCTCCATTCCTACACGGAATTAAACATCACCGGCAGAGCCAGTCCTTTAGGCTGCCAGCTCACTGCCATCATATGACCAGGTACTCACAGCATTTCCAAGGCCTTGCCACGTGACCTCTGGCTCAGGGAAAGAATGGCCATTTTGCTCTAGTCAAACTATGTGAAGTATTGCCCAGTTGATAAAAGGCTTAGCAGTGTACAAACATGTGGATGGTGCACATGCGTGCGTGGCTGCAGTGCCCAAGAGCCAGTGTCCAATTTAAGTGTGAGGGTATATGGAGATGAGGATCTCAAGCAGGGTCTCATGCTGGGGCCCAATTACTTGGTCTCAAAATGTCACAGTTTGTTTTGAGCCTTGTTTGTTATCAACGCACCTAAAAATGAAAACCCATATGTCAAACTTTCCACGTATGGCCTATCAGACACTCAACACACCGGCACAATGATGAAAACCACCCACTGACATGACTTTGCATTCAAGCAAGCAACGTAACCATAAAATAGGAAAGCGGAAACAAAATATCTGAAGAAAGAATAAACTGGAGGCCATGTTCCCCCAAGAACTTGGAAGTCGTGACAGGCATACCGAACAACCAGGCTGTCCTCCGCTCTCGAAACCACCCATTGCCAAACAAACACACAATTCAAAGCTAAGTTCCATGCCTCTGATGATTGACAAAAACATTCATGTATGTAACTTGCATAAAGTCAATCTCCTAAAACAAAGCTCAATAGTAAGCATGTTGGAAGAAAATGGTAGCTCTAATACTTTTAAAGCAGCCTTTTTAGGCGTGACTTATGATTAACCTTGTTTTAAAAATAACATCAGGCTGCTCTCTGAAGTCACAGAGAAAGTGGTGAGCCAAACCTAATGAGTAAGGGAGACCAACCAAGACCAAAAGATGAGGACCACTGACCAGCAACACCAGCCTAAATCAATCAGGCAGGAGGATTGACAGGGACCAACATCCCTGCAGCACCCCCACTCACCTGTGGAAGGGAAAAGGATGACTTGGGAGGCATCCTCCTCCATGGACTCTACTCACCCTCTCATGCCGGTCTGCGGGGCCGGCACATCCCTCTGGATGCCCCGCAGTAGGGGGTGCTTGTCCAACTGGGGTCTAGGCCAGGGGCTGGGCCCAAGGCATCCAGCACATGTTCCCGCTCCTTTGGCCATGGGCGGAGACAGCCTGTATCATGACTGACTGGAAGCGTATAGCTTGTTGCACTCACCTACTTCTCTCCTGACAAGAGTGTTGGCATGCCCACCATCCAGGATATTGGTCAGGGTCTCCACTGCGAATGGGGGCGATTCCCTCTCCTTGGCCAGGATTCACATCCATTGATGTAATGTTACTGGAGTCCCTATGCAGAGACAACCAGGCCATTTCACACAATGATGTAGGAGCTCAGTTCCGTAGCTTGTAGGTCACAGGACTCACCAAAGAATACAGATCCCTGCATTCTGAATAAGTCCACAGGGAATGCGCGTAGAATACTGACCTCTAAAAGTCCCAGAGCGGCTTGAAATAAATACACCGTGCAACAAGCCTGCCTCCCAAATGTTCACTAGGGATCAGCACATAAGACTCAATAGGGCAGGGTAAGCAGGGCTCAAGTCGAGGGTACAAGCGGGGGACTGAGTCCCCCCACTTTATTCAGAGGGTGGACTCAGTTCCCCCAGCGAAAATGAGAAACATTGAATGTGCTCTTTGAATTTAAGCCAAACTCGGGGATCAAATCGGAGTAGTCCGGACACTTCACCACTGCACTATGTAACCTGATGAAGAATAGCAAACAACTAAAGGTGAAATGTCCCATTTCGATCCTGCAAGTCCCAGGGAAAACACTTGTATTGGTTTTTGGAGTTTAAAACATGCACATGTTAACGTTTTCAAAAACACTATTAGAAGAAAATATCCTCTATTGGTTTTGTGTGTGTGTTGATTTTGTTAATGGCAAATGCCATTCGTCCTGTGCAATTTGGGTGGTTATGCAAAACCAATTTAATGAAATGTGCATATTTTACCTTGATATGATAATTTCTGGCTACGTCACATCCCATTCGTTTTTTGATGTGTCCCACCACTTTAATTTTTAGGACTTTACGCCTGGGGGTAAGCTTAGGAAATGTGCAGCTCCCAAAGGGCCGAAGGACACAAATCTGTTGCTTTCCGAGACGCTGACAAACCAGTTCCCAAGAAAGGATCGAGGAGTTCAGCAAATGGCATTGAACTCTGCCGCTGCAAAAGACGGATGAGCAATACAGTGACACCATCAGGTGCAACTTTTAGCCACCACTAAGAGCACTGACAGGCTGTGGCACAGGGAGCAAAGCAAGGGCACTGAATTAGTGCAAATTGCCGGTTAGACTAGCAGAGCAAATTTGCAGAGGCGACTCCGAAAAAGACTCACTGTGGAAAGTGCATAAGCCCCTTCTGCTGTCTAACAGGAACCCCAAGGCACGAACGGCGCATGTACACCCAGGTAATGGGAAGACGTTACTGGCTTCAGTGCAATGGGACACTCCAGCTGTGGCGTGCTCCCGTACCCAGTGCCACAGCTATGTGCCCAGGCCAGGTGGGTGGGTGGGGGGAGGGACGGGTGCTGTGGGGCACCCTGGCCTGTCGAGACACCATTCCCAGGCAGGTAGAGTTTAGGGATTCCAGGTTCCTCTGCTGGATTGGGCGCTATCTAAATGCCATTGTCTTGAAGTGGATGTATGTAGAGCGCCACGTGGAGCCCTGTGCAGGCTTCAAGGCTCTTGCCCGCCTTGTGGATGGGCATCACGGAGAAATGTGCACCACACCCCCTCTTGATAAATCCCCCTGCCCGCCTGATCTGCTAATTCACCTAAAGTAGAGAGGGGTGCGACTGGTGGAATATGTTTAAATATGGGGGCCGGGGGGCAGTCCCTCAGGGGAAGGGGTTGTGGTCCGTGTTTGTCTGAGGCAAAAGCAACGTCTTGAGCCCCCTGTCTTTAAAACTGGGGCACCTGAACATCACAACACTAGATAACATGGCGACATAACAGAACATAGCCCACTGCTTAGCACAACTCGTCAAACATAACTCCAGTACTTAGCATAGCATAGAATACTAAGGAACGTGGAATAACACCACATATAGTGCAATACAACACAGCACACCACCGCACTGCATGACACGAGCGGCCGTCGGAGCCGGCTGCCGCCACATGCGCACACTTGCCTGCAGAGACGAGGGCAGGGGCGCTGAACCCCAGACAGGACAGTGACAGAAACATGAACATTGCAGTTACACGGCACACATAGCGCCCGAATGCTCTCCTGGAGCTATATAACACAGGCCATTATTAGCCGTTCATTTTATCGGCGTGAGATGGAGACAATTCTGAGTCAGTCACACCAGGAAAGAAGCGAGTAGATTTGCGCAGCAGGTGCATTAACTTAGTCGTCAGTCTGAGCAGCTAAATATTAGTGCCCCATTCGCCAACGTAACGCGTGTGGGCATTTTTTTTTAAACTACACATGAACCTGTACCAATTGATATAGCCAACCTAGACAGCGTACGTCGCAGTTACTATTTTACCAAACAGGTGCTCAGTTTACATTACCAAATCTCCCTGCTGGACCCATGTCTTTCCTCTGCCCCCAAACACAGGCACGCGCGAGTTTTGGGAATTGTAAGTGAGCAGCCGCAGCAACACTTAACACTGCACAACATACCATACCATACCATACCATAACAAAACAGCACAAGACAATATACAATAACAGCTTACCGCAGCAAAACGCCACACACTTCATGCCATAACACAACACAACAAAACATGACACAACACAAGAGATCATATCAAAACACAAAACAGCACTTATCTGAACTAAATTTATCTAAAGCGCTTTGTATTAAGGCGCTATATGAATAACACATCATTAGCAACACGTTTGATCATTTTTTTCGCTTAAAAAGAAACGCACAATGTGAATACAAATGCTGTGTCCGGCCGCTCAGGTTACGGTGTGCTCACCTGTGTGCAGCAGCTCACACGGCTTGTCAGCAGAGCATGGACTTGTGCCGGGACTTTCCTGGGGCGCTCAGGAACACAGGCACGCAGCGGGAGAGAGCGGGACTCTGTTTTCGGAGCAGGCAGGAACATCCCCGGAGAACGCAGGGACTTCCCTGGAGTGCGCAAGCAGATGCGGTGTAGTGGAATCAAGGCACCTGCGTTCCAATGCTTTTATACAGACCAGTCTGGAGCCTCTGTACCGAGACCAAACACGGCCTGGGAACCTGTTCTAATGCGTAGGTTTCCACTCGGGAGCGTCTACACCTTTCTAATGCCGGCGTGCACAGTTTAGCCACATTGAGTGATCCTGGGCAGCACAGCCCACCTTCGTTTGTTTCCGTATTTTTTGGTTCAACAGCACTTAGAACAGCGCCACATAACATACAGCCCAGGGCCCCCACGATCACCCACAGGATGCACCGTCACCATGCACGGAAACGCAGGAGTCAGGACAGAAATAAATCAGGCAAAGCAAAATACATTTCACTGGGAGGGCTGGGCTGAAGCAGCCCCTTCACCGCCCCAGCCCGGCCGCTTCCAGTGTGTTGTAACAAAAACTAACACTGCTCGGCTGGCTGGCACCATGGTGCTGCTTGATGCAGCAGGCACTCTGAGCTGAGCACGGTTGGCCGGGCCCGGGCCCTGGGCCTCTCTGCAGTTGGAGACAATGCAAATGCATTCATCAAATACACAGCAAATTCCGCAAAGGAAAAAAACGCCCCCCAGGGCCTGGTAAAATCAGCCCAGGCGTGGGTTGGGATGATTTTGCTTCATCGGCCACGGGCTGAAAGGCTGATGGGCCAATCCAGCCCTGCCTTCCCCCAAGAAAAGAGTCCCTGTGTGCCCAGGCCCACCGGGGAAACTCCCTGTGTCCCGGTGGGCCAGTCCAGGCCTGCTTCTCACTTATTTTTAAGTGTCTATCATTTCTTAATATTCGCATAAATATTTACTTTGTTTCTTCAATTAGATTTTCATTCTTTAAGTATTCTTATATCATTTCAGTGCATCCTTGTGTCTTCTCTTTACCCTTGCCTGACTTTGCTTATAGCTCTTCTTGGTCCAATGGTGTATGCAGACATCCTGCCACCACATCAGTGTGAGGGAACATTCGATTTGGCTGTCTGAGCACATAACATCTCTCGTATCTTTGATGCAGTATTGGAATAATACCTAGTGTCATGCACAGTGCTTTCTTGTGTTCTTCCAATATGACAGAGGTGATGGGGCGGGTACTAGAGATTAAGTGTCAATCTGCCCCAGTACATTTCCACATACTGATCTGCGGTCCTTTCAGGAAGCCATTCCGTGCAAAAGCATGCAGATCTTGAAATATACAAGGCAGTGAAATTGTAACTAAATTTTAAAAAGGATAAAAAGGTCAAGAATACACCAGATCTAACCAATGAAAGACTAGAAGATGTATTATTTACAAACCGCCTTGAAAAAGCACAACAGAAAAAACCTTTTTGCCGTAAGAGTTATTGGCTCACCAAACATGTCAGGATATTAAAGTCGCAAAGTTACTAACCCACTGCAATCTGTGATGTAATGAAGACAGAATACACACATGCATTTGAACAATATATAAACCACATGACATGGATTATTATTGAGTTGCACTGCTAATGGGGGAATCTTTGTACACATTCTTCACTATAAGGCCTATGTTGTTAGCCTTCCCCCATGATGAGCAGCATTCAATACCAATCAGTAGGATACAAAAGAAGACAAATTACAAATATAGGAAGGTGCTGGCAAGCACATCGTTACAACCACTGAATCTTACTAGTTTCTATTTAGGCCTATCATCAATGGAAATAAAGGGCCATGGGTGCATTGCATGTCCACCGATAATACAAATGCTGATGACATGTACAATAGTTTCTTTAATCATAGCCTGCTCACACTGTCTATTGCTTATGGTGAGGGAAATCTCAAACACTTCTTACATCAGTCCAACCCTCAGCTGCCAAGCATCTGCTCTGGACTAGCTTCCTGACAGAATCTTCCATTTCACTGCACCTGAGAAATTAGCTAATTTGATCCTCTATGGGGCTCGAATGGGAATGGGGAATGGTTCCCGGAATGGGGACTTACCGGGTCCTCCAAGGTTGGAATGACCCGGTAAGTCCCTATTTCGGGAACCCGGACCCGGAATGCAGTAAGGGGGTAGCCATGGCGCTAATAGCGCCATGGCTACCGCCTACCGCATAATGAGACCCATAGTCTTGGGCAACCATGGAAAAACATCTTCAGAAGTGTTTACCATAGGTCTATATATGGGCCCAGTAGACTGCCTAATAAATCTGTTGGTCAAACTAATATTCACGAAGCAGCACATGTAAGATACTTGCTTATCCTTCGAAAAAGTGATATGCCAATAAACCAATACATTTCCTAATTGCACAATCTACTGGCCATTATGAAAAAGAGCCTTCCAATGTACTGCACAGCTTTGCCCGACTATGTTGCATCATAGTACATTATGCCAAGGGTGACACGCTTATGACAGGACCCCACTAATTACTCCAGAGATTTACATTTTGTCATTGGGCTCCTCATGTATGCCAGTAGCCTGCTTTATAGCAAAGAGAGCTTTAAGTTACATTGGGACAATTAACATTATACGATAGGCCACCATTTATTACAGTGGGCTGATCAATTATTCCTATGACCTCACTCCCCCCAACCCACTTCAGTGCAGGAAAATTGATTGAGGGAGAATCCCATTGTTAAAGCCATATCTACCACAGACAACTATTCAACTTTACTAATAATGTAGGTCTTCAGCAGTCCTGCCATGTGCCATCTTTCCTCGAGCATACATTTGGGTTCTGTGTGTGGGAAATGGTGTGATTTAGCCAAGGTCTTGAAAAGGCTGTGCTAGTTTTCTGTAGCTGGAAATAGAGGGATGCTAAGGTCTCGACAGAAGTCTCATCTGAATGGGGCTGCTACCTCTGGACTTTGCCACAAATTCTCAATTAAGGCATGGTACCAGGCTGATAAATTAAAACATACGCATACATGCAAAGAAAATGTTTGGTAATATTCACATTTTAAAATCACACACAATTCATATTGTGGTTCATTGTAATGGATCAAGTGGAAATATTATGCAAAGATTCAACAATGAATTAGCTTGCAAAGTCCCATTGTCTTCTCCAACAAATGAGGTTGAATGAAATCAATGGCAAAGAAGCAACCTTGGTAGCGTTCATTCCCAAAGTGAAAAAGGAGCATTCTACTGAGTGCTCTTGTTTCACTTTAAGAATGAACGGTGATGAAATGGCTTCTTCTCTCTAGGAGAACAAGGGCTAGTAGTACTTTTTAAAATGTGTATTAACAAATATAATGATACGGGTAAATCCATCTAAAAAATGGGTAATATGGCAACCAGATTGCCCCTTTCCCATCAGCTCCAATGCAAAAGCATAGTAAACTTGTGCCCTGCTGCATCAGTGACATGATCCGAGGCACCCACCCTACTTGTGGCACAGAGTGGTTTTGAAGGTCAGAAGATGCCCACTTACCAGCCAAAGAGACAGCCACGCCCCTGCAGCACAGAGGCAGCATTTAAGATATATCACCATGTACCCAAAATTATGATGACATAAGTCTCCCATGCTGGTGGCAGGGTAAACACTAAATACAATCTATGCCTACATTTAGGCATAGTGCGTGGTCCTACTTATGATCACAACCACCAAATTCCAATTGATATTGCACATGTGTCAGCTCCTGTGAGTTAGCTCCACTATGAAAGGTAACATGTACTCTGGTCAGCTAGGTGTAGCCTGCCAAATGGCAGGATGAGAACCTGGTTGGCTGGGCCTTCTCTTTGATCTCTTTGTGAGAAGATGTAACACCCTCCACCTGAGAGAGCCACACAGCAGGCAGCTGTCCAGGGCCTGGGCATCAAAGGAGCACACCCATTGAAAAGGATTAGTTTCACACCAGGGTGCTGCAGTCTTATGATAATCAGGAGGGCTCTGTTCAATGGAAGAAGGTGTCCACTATCGTGATTCTCACCATCTCTCTCTCCCTTTCCTATCCCCTACACTTCAACTGGAGGAAAGCACTTTGGGTGTGTCATCAATAGGTCAATTTCCACTCCATTCAAGAGCAGGGATTGGACCACTAAGGCAGGCTAGCTTTAGCACAAACACCTGAGGACATTTAAACACCTGAGGACATTTAACCTTAAAACAAGGAGTCTTCCACACCTTCAACAGATTCACTCAATTCGTCTCAGATCCTTTAAGGCTGCAGATTTGTTCTGAAGATCTCACTAGGCTTCCTGTGGGAGAGTTACACTCTGCAAAGTCATCACCCAGAGGTAAGGAAACACTCATCCATGACAGAAGTAAGATCTGTCCCCTACCGCTCACATAGCACATCAGGAGTAACCTCTGCTGTCGATTAGGACCTAACACTTTGCACCGGAATCTCCTGAGCTAGGATAGCAGACCCTCATTGGAACCATCCTATCCTTAGGTCCCCCTGAAAGGGCCTTACCACAACTGGAAGACCCGATCAGCCAATGCTTCCTGTATACTGCACCAAACTGGTTGCTCCATGTTCGCCACACCTGGAACAAGAGGGAAGTTAACATTTCTGCTTGCTGCACTCCTCCACCACATTGATTATTGCTTGCACCTTCGACCAGCATGACACTGTTTTGTGTCCCAGCCAAGGGTCATCACCTGGTAGTCCCAAAACAACTGCTTAATACTGGGAGCTGAACTGAATCACTGGAGATTTACCCGCCGACTCTAACCAGGGGTTACAACCATAGCTTGACCGAGCTAGCCCTCGACCTGCTTCCTCAGTGATCGTACATCGACACATCCCAGATCACCACTTCGACACTGTCACCCGCCAACTCGAACCGCTAGAGCATCACTAATCAACCCCTCAAAGTGGATAAAGCCTGACTCTGCCTGGCCAACTGCAAAGCGTTCCTGGGACTGCCCGACCATCAGCTTTGAAGAGCCACTGTTCTACCACACAGACCACATGAATTTGCACCTACTAGATGCCTGCTTGCTGCCTGGGCATCCACGATCCTACATGCATCAAAGTAAGCCTGATCAGTTTGCATCTCCATTCGACACCAGGTATGACTGTATCAGCCCACCAAGATCTGAATCGAGGTACTGTTGACTGCACTACCCCCTTGCTCCAATTGGACCCCAGAGACTGGTCCAGTCATGATCGCTCCTGTTTTCAACCAACATATCATTTTTCATTTAGCACTTCGCCTGCCATTCCTGGACCCATGCTCAGAATGCTACTTTCTCCAGTCTGTCACATCTTCTATGCTCTTCCTTTGGGGTGGGTTTTTGTACAATATTCTCTATGTCTTATCTCTTAAGTGTCCCTGTGTTGCCTCTATAATTGTGTTGTGTTTTGTTTTGTAGAAGTGTGAGGGCTGAGTGGGTCATTTTACCCCTACGCATCCTTGTACTCCTGCAAAGCAGAATCCAATTTGTCACATGTATCCTCACACTTCTGCAAACCTTCAATTATCCCAATTTTAAAGGTAAAACAGGCAGAGCTAACAGATATACCACCTTCACCTTTTATGGTAACATGGACAAAAAGAAGGCTATATTCTGAGAAGGGCTGGTATTTTGATCCAGTAGCAACCCAAAGAACAATAGTACACAGTGCCAAAATAAGAGAATCTCCAATCAAGGTTCTATAAAAAATATATACTTAATAACACAAATAAATTGTACAATTAGCTATCAAAAATACCATCAAAAGCCCCCAAAACAGGCAAGGAATAAAACAAGGAGTTTCAAAACAATATGGGCCTCATTACAAGCTTGCCGATTTGGTAACAACAGTACTGGTAAGCTTGCCAGTACCGTTGTTGCCGACCGGCAAACTACGAGGTCTGCCCGTGGGTGCCTTTCTGCCCGGCAGGTCTAACCTGTCAGGCGGTATGGCACCCACGAGCAGACCTACACAGTAGCACCAGCACCATTATAAATGGTGCCGGTGCAACCGGCCTCCCCATTCCCATTGAGTCCTATAGGACTCAATGGGAATGGGGAGTCATTTTTACCAGCACCCGGCGAAGGGGAATTACCGGGTCCGGTAGGGCCAGAATGCCCTGGTACATCCCCCATTGCCGAGTGGCGGTAAAAAAATGACTCTGCAGCAGCCGTGCCGGTATTTACTGAACGGCTACCGCCTAAATTATAATGACCCCCTATGTCTTTTCGGAAAAAGGGTCACAGGAATGTACGAAGTTTCTGGGACCCCAAAGGTCAACTGGACACAGGGCCACTTGAAAGTGCTTGATTTTCGAGGTAAACGTCCACTGAATGGGAGGTCACTATTTTTTTATTTATTTTTTATTTGCTGTTACTATTAATGCACTGCCCAAGCTTAATGTTTCTGATGGCTTAAGAAATGTGGTCCTCGTCAGAAAATCCTGTTTAGTGCTACAATGTCCAGTTTGCTCTTGCTGTAGCCCTTAATAAGTTTAATGTAGTTCATCCTAACATCATAATCATAATCATAATCAAGTTCAGACCAGGCTTGGTGTATCACTGCGTAAAGCTGCCAGGTGGCTGCGTTAAAGGGGATGCCTGCGTTATGCCAGGTGCGCTGGCATCACAGGATGTGTTTATATCTTATCACCAACACTGCTATGCAAGGTATCCAGGCATCGAAAGGTGCTTTGCACAATGTCCTTCTCTGTGGCACCTCCATGAGGAAGGTTGTGTCATGCCACGAGGCATGGGCAGAAGAATGGATTTCAGCCCCTGAGAATAGTTGAGCTTGCAGGCCGTGGAGAGGGAGACGGAGGAGAGGGTGTTACACCACGGGGCATCGCATGGCCAAGCAAGGTCAGAGTGTAGCTGATTCCCGCCAAACCACAGATGACACAAGGATGTCCAAAACAGAGAAACACGGGTCCACTTCCAGGGAGCACAGAAAACCATGGATGCCGTGCTAGCTTGGGAAAAGTCAGCCTGAGGAGCGCGGGGACGTTGAGACTCAGAAGTTTTATTTCAGTGTTGGCTTCCCCCTTGCTGTTTCCGGCTGCCAGTTGAATGCACGCCCACCAACTGGATCACCTGGTAGCTGCCGAACAGTAGGGAGTTGTAGTGGCCTCCTCCCAGGCGTCACCGCCACTGGTGGCGGTCAATGCAACCAACACTTGAGCTATGTTTTGAGTTTAGGAAGAGAAAGAGATGCCCATTATTGTTACATGTTTACAGGAGAAAGACCAGGTGTGAGCAGTTTGCCAAAGGAGATCATGAGTGTTGGGAGTTTACAATTATTAGCATTTCAATGTTTTCTGGATTGAATCTGGGAACGTTCTTATTCACTTATTCCTTACAGACTAAAGAGATTCTGCGCAGGGATTCTGCTGAGAAGGTAAAGACAGCTATTTAATTTCTACGATATTTAGAGAATCCAAAAGTATAGAGGTAAGAGATCAATGTTGAACAACAAAGAGGACAAGTCCTGTTAGTACCCTCTACTAGCCACAACAGAAAAAATAACAGGGACATGCCAACATCTAACAAAACAATCCATCTGTCTTTTTCCATTGCACGAGCCTATGACATCTCTCCCCATCATATTAGTAGGGGAGCAGCAGAATGCCAGATGACCCCCAGCTTTACATGACAGCAAGTCACGAAGTTCCTCGGTTCTCCAGGATAGGGTAAAATAACGTGCCTTGCACTTACCCTATGCTATTGTAACAAAGGGAACAGTAAAGATGCATATGATCAATTCCTTCTTAGCATTCAATTGGCCGAATAAGGTTGATGGTGTTGTTGCTGTAATCATAATACACTATAAAAATGCACAAACCCATATGACAAATTAAAATGCAGAAAAAGCTCGATCATCTGGCACCAATGGCGGCCTAGTGGTGTCTGATGATGTAACATTCCGGTTAATGGAGTGCTGGGTGACAAAGCGTCTATTGTGTATAGGAAATATATAAATTAAAAAAGAAAAAAAAACGTTTGGAACATCTAATCCGTGTCTAGACTAATATTGCAAAAATCACAAATCTGTGACACAATTGATTTGTTACCAAAGATAATGGGCTATTGTATTAATTATAATGTGTGTTTTATATAGCACTTCCACCAAAGTGCGGAACATGGAACATGTCCATGCAGTTATTATCACCCAAGCAAAGTTGTCACGCATTTATGGACCTTGGAAGAATGAAATGCTGAGTTGGCCTTGCCAGGATTTAACCTTAGGACATGCAGATCACAAACTGATCTCAGCAGCAAGCACTCGACTCACTGAGCTATCTTTCCAGCTGCAGATACCTTGCAGGTTATCTGACTCCTATTTTGCAGCTCACCTTAAATAAACGTGAGCTGTGTGCATACTCTTCTAAGAATAGCATCCCATTTTGATGAAAAAAATATGTATCTATTAAAATACGTTATGGAATATTAAACAAGCCTGCTCCCATTAGCCCTGCCTATTTTTTGGGTTGCGGATTAAGCAATAATGGTGCCGAAATAAGAGTATTGCCACTGCTAGTAAAAAAAAAAGCCTTTTAGCGAAAAGAGAAAGCCCTCATAATCAATCAGTGGCATGAAGGAAAGTGGCGTCGGCGCTAATAGGAAGTTAGCCATCTCCCAACATGACATTACATTTCAAATCTCCTTCCCAGCGTGTGACAGAAAGTGGTCGGATCCAAGAAGTGCTTTTCAGAAGAGCAACAGAGCTGCAAGACCCAGAGTCTGCGAGTCAAAGGACCATCTCAGGCGGTAAATAGAAAAGCACTTGTCATCCTAACATGCATGCACAGGGTATTGCAAAAAGGACTTATGAATAAATTACATTAATAAACTCACATTTTATTATGCTTCATTTGAACATTGAAAGTGTACCCTTGAAGGCTTGCACTAACAACGGTGATTTTTTTCAGATGCATAATCAGTCATAAATGTAGGTATTTTAAAACTCTGAAGCCTCAATTATTTATAATGAAACATGTAATAGTCTTTAAATAGCTTGGTAATACGGATCCAGTGGACCTCTTATCCTCAAGTGGATTATTAATGGCACTGAGAAACGTTTCTATGGCGAAAGGCAAACTAGTTCCAGGGGTCCTCCCTTCTGGCTACTCCCCGCCCTGACAAAATTAACACTGTGGGGCCTCATTTATACTCGTTTCCAGTTTCCTCATAGGGTCAGCATTTGGTAGTGGTGATTAAGACTTACACAAACAATTCAGTTATACCCCATTTTGGAGTCCCATAGGACTCCATGGGGAAAGGCCATGTTACTGCATGTTGTAAAATCTCATGTGGTAAGTAAGGCTTGTGTGTGGGTGACATGTCCTTCACACAAAAGCAGACAGTTTCAGGCAGATTGTTCAGCTGTAAAACTAGGAAGTTGACAGTGCATTAAAAGAAAAGTGGTGCACAGCTACTGCCACCACTTTAATACCGCTCTGTAAATTGGTTCATGATATAAGCTCCAACTTCCACTTCTATGATATTATTAAACGCTTTAATTACAGAAGCCCCATCAACCAAATATTTATTGTAACCTGTACGTGTCCTTCAATAGCTTTTAACATTACTCGTAATTGCCTTCTGGCCCTACTTCTGCAGCATCCACTTATCTATTTAAGAGGTGTATTCTGTTTGAAACAATTCCTGATTGCGAGTGTGGCGGTATTTTGGCTGTAAATCCACTGAAATACCACCAAACTCGATTACCGTTTCTACCACTTGGTCCCATGGATTTAAAGAGGGATAAGAAGTGGTGGTAGGATGGTGTTAATCTCCATTTTTGGATTCCATAGGACTCAATGGGGATTTTGGTGGAATTACTGCTGGCGATAATTCCATCAAATTTGCTGATTGTTGGCAGTGAAGGGGTGGATTCACCTCTAGCTTTTTTTTTTGTTTAGTAATATTTATTAAGATCAGTATAATAAAAAGCAATACAACTATGCATAAATCAAATTAGATATACTGTGATATTAGCCTAAAATCACCAACTAAAAGTGGATAATGACAGGAACCAATGATAAATGAATTACAATGAACGCATTTGAGACAGAATGAAGACATATATCATTTTCAATGATGTTAGCATTTATAGAACACCTGATTTTTAACAAACAAAGAAGACGAACATGGGGGGACAGACTGGGGCGACAAACGGGGGATGGAAGGTTAGGAAGGGAAGAAAGGGCAGAGGGAAATTAAGCATAGTTATATAATTTTCAATACATTAGGAAATAAAATAAGAACAGTTGAGTTCTGAAAATGGCTTGTGCAGTGTACATAAGAGAGTCATTTTATGTGCCATGTGATGTGACATTGTAATGGTTGAGATAGTGGATGAAAAATGACCATTTTGTATTGTATTTCTGAGTGGAATTTTGTGAATTAGCCATGCAGTGTTCCAAATTTTGTATATTCCAAATATTGTTCCACCAACCTCTAATACACAATGTGCATTGAGTTTTTCCAATTTGCCGTTATGAGTTTTAAAGCGATAGTTATGAATAGATCATATAGTTTCTCTGCAATTAACTCATTACGGCCTTCAAAGGCGAGGCTGCGTAAAATGATATTTAAAAAAGATAGTGGAACATCAATAAAAAATATATGTTTAAGGAATATACAAACATTTTTCCAGAAAGTAAAAACAAAAGGACAGCTAAAAAACATATGTTCATAGGAATCCGGGGTATAATCAGATGTCCAACAACTGTTGCTTAGTGCGTTTTTAGATTTGGAAAGTTTGACCGGTGTAATAAATGCCCTATGAATGAAAAAGAGAAAGTGCTGTGAGATGTTGGCTGCTATTGAAATATTTCTGATTTTGGAGAATATCAAAGACAAAGTGCGATCATCGAGTGTTACTCCAAAGTCTGTTTCCCATAACAAACGTACTGGTTGAACAACAGATTTCGTGTTAAGGGTTTTATAGAGTTTTGAAGCCTTTAGGTCAGATGAGGAGGCAAGTAGCGAAAGCCTGAGAACATGTGGAGATAAAGGGGCTGATTCAGGATTATTTGCGCCGAAAAACAGGGATTTGTGCGCCATTCTACCCACAAATCCCCATTTGTTGAACAGGGATTTGCAGGCAGAATGGCGCACAAATCCCCGTTTTTCGGTGCAAATAATTCCATGAATCAGCCCCATAATGTTATCAGAAAAGTGTTGAAGAGCATCTAGACAGGAGTTGATATGCTTATTGTAAAAGTTTAATTCAGTGTTGGGGATAGAATATAAGTGTCTCGACTGCTGAAAAGCAAGAATATCAGGGCCATTAATGATTTGTTGTATAAATCTAATGCCTTCAATATTCTATTATTGATGACAATTTTTTGTTGTGCCACAACAAGGGGGATACGTTATTCCTAGTATTTTTATTGTGTGGAAAAAGAAAGACCTTGAGAGCAGTCACAGAGGCTTTAATAGGGTCTGCCAGAGCCATTGAGGTGTGATTAAAGAGATAGATGAGATAAGCAGGATCATAAGGACAAACCACATTTTTTTCAAGTTTAAGCCAAGAAGGTGTGTTTGATAAATGGGGGGAATTGACCAACTGCAGGTTTGTTTAAGAAGGAAAGCAGAGTGATATAGTTTGAAATCTGGGAACTTGACCCCACCCATATCATAGGGTACAATTCATTTAGCCATAGGTATTCTTTTACTTTTGCTAGAACCCCAGAGGAAATCAAGCAGAATAGAATAAATTGGTTTGAAAAAAGAGAGAGGTAGAGGAACAGGGAGGAGCAGAAGGTAATAAAGGATAATAGGGGAGAGCATCATTTTAATAGTATCAAGTCTTCCACGACCATGAAAGATGAAGGGGAGACCAAACAAAATGTGCTTATTGAGATTAATAGTATTGTGAATCATGGGTGAGAAACTGATACCGAGATATTTAATGGATTCATTACACCATTTTAACCCGTTAAGTGACAAGGATGAGTATGCTTGTCTATCTTGCATAGACTTGCATAATAGCCTGGCACTTAAAGGATTAAACCATAAGGTTCCACTTCATGTTTAAGACAGTAGAAGTTAACGGTAATATTTCAGATTTTTCTTTGTTTAGTTTATAACCAGAGACAACACTGAATTGATGAAGGGAATTGTAGGGATATTTGGCGTGTTACAGCACAGAGTACAGCACTATTGCACAGGTAGCATTTTTTTTTTGATGCAGCACCACCACATGGGTGTGGTGCATTGCTATATGTGTTGCCAGAGTAACATGGACATATAAGCAAAGAGAGGCTATTCAATCAAAAACGATTTTTACATATAAAATGCAAATCTATTTTTACAGTTAAAAGCACGCATGTGCACATTCAAAATGCACACTATTTTTCACCTGAAATGCCTATGTTGCAAGAGACACATTTGAAAATTAATAACTAACCTTATTAATAACTAACCTGACTAATAAAACTTCATTTAACATAACCCACTAATAAAAATGTGTCTCCACTGCAGAATTAGGCCTACTCTGAAAGTGAACTTTTAAACGCACATTCATTTTTTTTCTTTGCTGCTCTGTCCACATAACTACAGGAAGCAAAGAGCTTGAAGGAACAGGAAATCAGTTTGTTACAATTTTTACTGTAGAAGTGAGCCACTGTGTAGTGAGGGAGGAGATGACATGATTGATTCTGATTGGAGCAGCGTCATAGCAAGTATCATGCTAGAGGCTGTGATTAGAACTTTGCTGGAGTAGCTTGAGGGGAGGGAGAGAACAATCGAGATCTTGCAGAGCTGGGAGAAGGACCTGTTTCCTGGCTGGAGCATTCCTGCTGCAAAAGCTGAGAGTTCCAGGCAATAACCCCGGTTTGAGAACGGCAGACGCTTGTTCTCACTGGGGTTGATTTTCAAGGGAGCCAAATTCAGAAAGAGAATAGCCGAAGAAAACTCATGCTGAACAGATAAGGCAATTATAGAAGCGAGTGGGAGCTGTGCGAAAGTGTGCGAAACTGTTCAGTCAGTGTATTAAAGGGAGTCTCAGTCTCTTATCAGCATATTTAATGTTACCAATTGAATATATTCTCGCAGCTCTCTGTTCATTTTATCACAAATAATGTTGTACCATTTCATTTATTTCTATAAAAAAAGTTAAACTGTGTTTAAAAGAAATTTCTATAATACAAAAACATTTGAAAACAGATAGCTAGTGTGTATTATTTCTCTCTTTCATTTTGCATGGGGAAAGGTTTAAACGTGGGTAGATTTTTAAACAGTGCAATTGTCATTTTAAAACAGATGTGTGCATGATTCTATTCAGTATAGACAGTTGTGAGTGACTGTTTGTAGCATAGCCTGTTGGAGGTACATGAGCCAACGGGAAGAGAGACTCTCTGGACATAGTTTCCTACCGTATATAAGGTAGTGTAAATTACCACAAAAATACCACAATAGCCCATGGTGGCACACAACACTAACACTGAAAATGTGGTATCCCTAAAATGTAGGCCTGAGGTCTCTCTAGTGATCAAGAACAATCTAGATAAAAAACAAGGGATGTTGGATATTGGGGCCACAAATAAACCAACCACTATACCAACCAACCACGCAAACTACCGCGCACATCATCTAAATATGTCTGAATTCTGAAATAATGCAATGTATTATTGTCATGTGTGACCCAATATGAATACAGAGAGTGATTATTGCTAAAGATATTTTGGCGGTAAGAAAATACCGCAAAGCCCCAAATATCCACAAAATACCCAACATATTTATGGTGCGTTGCATGCCGGTAAAGTGATCATAGAGTACCTACTGGGCGTGGCAAGCGTGTCTCACACTGCCATTTGCACATTAAAGGGAACCCATTTTATAATAGCAGTGTGCCACTAAAAACGAATTTCAGAATGTCACAAAGGGAAACCACATTTTCAGACCTAGTGCAATATTTAGAGGCAAAGTTGTTTGCACATGGGACGTGGTCGTCGAACAGCACCTTAGAATGGCGTGACCGCATTCAGGGTGAGGTGCAGAAAGAAAAACTAGACAATATTTTTGCAGAAGGCAGCATAATTCAGGTCTGCCTTACAAGATTATTGAATGCAGCCGATAAAAGTGCAGAGAAAAACTGTTTAATACGGCTATGCGGCAAAATATGGTTTATTTTGAATAAGTCCCTGCGAATACAGGAAAATGATGCCGAGCTAATTAACAGGTTAAAGATTGAATTAGATGGGGCAAGTAAAAATCAGGAAATGTTAAGAGCAGAATTGGATGTATGCCAAAAAGACATGCAATTAAAATGCAGAGACTTTGATGCTCAGTTATCCAAAAGCAAGAAACAATTTGAGGATAGTGAGCAAGAATTGGTACACTTAAAAGCCTTAGTGGACCACATTAGACAGGATAAAGATGAGGTTGTTTTAGAAATGCAGATTTTACAAAAAGAACATTGTGAAAAGGAATGTGATCTCCAGAGTGCAGAACAAGAAATGATTAAAATGACTCAAGAAAGAGACAAGAGAAATAAAGAGTTCAATGAATGCCAAATGCAAATGTGCGACATGCAGGAGGTGATTAATAAGATGAGTGATGAAAACAACTATTTGCAAAATGAAGCAAACAGACTCCTTAAAAAGTGTAAGGACTTAGAACAGCAAATGTGCATTCCCAGGTCCCAGGAGAGGTGGCAGGGTACCACATTCAATGGAGTGGAGGTGAATTCTAGTTCTGCCCAAAGAGCTAGTGCTCCAGTGACTGGGCCGGTGACTGAACTTGGTTGCAGCGCCCTTGGGGGATTTGATACTCCCATTGGGGGCAGCCACCAATCTCATGCACCTGAAAACAGGATTGAATCACAAAATAGTGCAATTCCATGCATTGCAACAAGTAGCCCCATAAAAATAATGAAATCCATTAAAGCCCTGATCAAACCATTTAAAAAGGGAGGTGAATGCTGCATTGAGGATCACTTAGAAGCGGTGCATGACATTTTTCAAGCACTCCAGATACCTAAGGAACAGTACAGACAATATTTTCATTTAACTTTAGATGCCCCGACGGCCAGCATCATAAGGGGGTTAAATGAACATCAGAATATGACCTGGGTGGAGTTTGAAAAAGAAATTAGGCATCATTTTTCTCCTTTTCAGTCATTGCAGGAGGCAAAGAAAGTCGCTTACACAATCACTGCTGGACCTAATACATCCCCTCGCCAATTTTTACAAGACTTAAAAAGAGCATTTTCTCGATTTGATGTATCTTTTGACCCAAATTCCAATGAGTTTAAAACTGCATACTTCTATGGGCTACAGAAAGACATCATATCCCAATTGGTCCGTGAATTTGACCGTGACACGTCCCTTGAATGGATTGTACATCAAAGCACAAAACTATATGAGGTACTCTATTGTCAGGGTAGAGAAAGTGATAAAATGAAAGATACTAGACCTAAATCTAAAGAACCCTCAGCCACAGTAATGGAAATCAGGTCAGCCAAAATGTCCCTTGAGTCTGCTCCAAGCCAAGGTAAAAATAATGTGACACCTGAACAAAGGGGTAATCAACAAAGATCGCCATTTCCTGTACCAATGTTCCAATCACATGATCCTAGTAATAGGGAGAGCTACATCAGCCCTAGGTATTTAGGGGACAGACCCCGGGTAGGATATTGGCCTGATATGGCAGGTATGAACAATAACCAAAGACAAAATCAAGATCAAAGAAATGATGGTCCCTACCAGTCATTGGGGACACAGAGCAGATTTGATCCCAACACCATGATATATGGTAATCAGGATAGACCCCGATATGTGGATCGATTTACTGATAATGGAAATCAACATAGGGGCCAGTACCCACAATCTGAGAGACAGGACATGAGGCAAAACATGAACTACAATCCACGTCAGTACAATGATTCCCCACCAGGGGACTATAATCAAAGGATGGGTGCACCACGCTCCCCTCCACAAATGAATCAAGAGTTCAGAAACCATCCCAACCGACATCAATCACCTGAGAGGTATCAGAATAGATCCAATCAGAGGGAAAACAACCAATATCGACCTAGGCCACAGAAAGAGGATTCTAGAGAGATGGAAAGGTTCCAGTGCCTTGAGACCCAAGTGAAAATGTTAGCTGAGCAAATAGGAAAGCTCTATACAGCGCAAAAACAACCTTCCAAAGAGGGGGCTGATGGCCATAGCAATGACTGGGGGACTTCCGAAAAGTGACTAAATGGTAACATGGTAACTGCAGTGCCAAAATGACAGATTGCTCTGATATAATTTTGCATAACGACTCTGAGATGCCTAATGAATTAAAAATGAAAGTGCCAGTAAATGAACATGTGACAGAAAGTGCAAATACTTCTAAAAAAAGAGGTACGGTTTAACCTAGAGCTAAATAAAACAGTAAAGATTTGCACAAATGAAAAAGAAACATTAGGAATTCCAAAAGAACAAAGGGACAGATTTAAGAAAAATGACTCATGCATGGGGAATACCAGTGAACAGGGAGTAAGTGGGGGTGCTATAGCTCCTTCCCTGGGCAAGCAAAACAATGACCAAACACAGGCAGAAAAAGGAAATACTCAAAAGGAGGGTACAAGTCAATCACCTGAAGAATTCTTTGTGCCACATATTTTTGAAGAGGCTGAAAGGGCTGGTATCACACTAAATGATCACAAATGCACAGAATTAAAAAATTACAAATTGCTGAATGATGTTGTTACACATGTTCAGTTGGAAGGTTGTAATGTGGTCTCTGATGTTACCCAGATGGATGGGCGAACAGTGGCCACACTCCAAAAAACCTCTGATCATGGAGAAATGAATAAAGTCTCTCGCGCAGAAATGGGTAAAAAGGAGGGAAAAATGTCTTTCCATTTACCAATGTGCTTAGCCAAAAGTGAAAAAGGCCTGAGAAAGGTGAGCCCTGAAATCAGTAAGAATTCACACTTCTTATGTGTAGTAGAGGAAGTTGAGGACAGATATTATGCACCCATCACTGTAGAAGAAAAATGCCACACCTTTGCTATGATTGACACTGGCGCACAGGCCACAATTATGTCCAAGGAGCTGGTAAAGAGTATCAATGAAGGGAGATCCCCACAGAGTCAGATCACAGTGAAGGAAAATCAAGGTGCAGTACATAACTTTAATGGGGAGGACGTGCCCATCATAGGTGTAACTGAGGTTGACATAAAAATAGGAAAGCACAGAATGAAACAAGAGGTATTAATCACATCTATTTGTGAAATTTCATTTCTGATGGGGACAGATTTCCTGAAAAGATTGTCTCCTCTCATAGATGGGGTGAATGGAGTGCTGTGGTCCTTAACCAAAAAACCATTGAGGCCTAAGAAACTAAAATCACAAAACAGCAACATAAATGAATGTCACACCGTTGCCAAAACAAATGATGCTGTGGAGGTATATCTCCAGAATAGTTGCATACCTACAGGCCGATTCATGGAATAATTAGCGCGGCGCAAGTGGGCAAAAACGTGTGAATCGCAGTGGAATAGCGAAAATCGCAGTGCAAGTGCGAAAATCGCACGAAAAGCAGCGCATGTCGATTCATGGAAGGCCGTGCGCGAGAAAACCAGCGGATGTGCGATAAAAAAGTGCGCGGCGCACGTTGGCGCACAGGCCATCTAACAGCGTGCGCCAGGTCACAGCGAAAATCGCACAGGCCACAGCGTAATTCGCACATAGCGCGGCGCACGCAACAAAAGTAGGCGGAACACGGGCGTAAAACTCGGAATGGGGAACAACTTGCCAAAACGTGGGCGTCACGGGGGAAGTACAGGGCACAAGTGCGCGGAACGCCCACACGCTCGCCTACAACACGTATACATGGAATAGAATAGGGCAAAAAAGCGCACGCTCAAACCAGCGCACAGGCACAAACACGACCGCCACAAGAAAGCAGGCGGTAGCGTCTCTGCGGCTGTAAGAAATGTGCGCCAAAAGGTGCGCCAACAAATAGCACCTATATACTGCCATGATGAATGTCCCATACTGTGGCCCTCCAGGAAAAATGATGTGCAAAGGGGTACCCACAAACACGGACACCCGCTGACAAAAAATACGTGTGCGTGTATACCAGGGTGCGCGGGAAGTCTCACACGCGATTTCAGCAGGGTACGTGCATCACAGGGGTTCGCGTGAAGTCATTCACGCGATCGGGCCTGGGGGAGCGGGCTACGTGTATTTCAGGGGTTCGCGTGAAGTTTCTCACGCGATCGGGCCTGGGGGAGCGTGCTACGTGTATTTCAGGGGTTCGCGTGAAGTTTCACACGCGATCGGGCCTGGGGGAGCGGGCTACGTGTATTACAGGGGTTCGCGTGAAGTTCCTCACGCGATCGGCCCTGGGGGAGCGGGCTACGTGTATTACAGGGGTGCGTGAGAAGTTCCACACGCGAATAGCCTGGGCGCTTGTATTTCAGGGGTGCGCGGGAAGTTCCACACGCGAATAGCCTGGGCGCCTGTATTTGAGGGGTGCGCGGGAAGTTCCACACGCGAATAGCCTGGGCGCCTGTATTTGAGGGGTGCGCGGGAAGTTCCACACGCGAATAGCCTGGGCGCGTGTATTTCAGGGGTGCGCTGGAAGTTCCACACGCGAATAGCCTGGGCGCCTGTATTTCAGGGGTGCGCGGGAAGTTCCACACGCGAATAGCCTGGGCGCCTGTATTTCAGGGGTGCGCGGGAAGTTCCACACGCGAAAAGCCTGGGCGCCTGTATTTCAGGGGTGCGCGGGAAGTTCCACACGCGAATAGCCTGGGCGCGTGTATTTCAGGGGTGCGCGGGAAGTTCCACACGCGAATAGCCTGGGCACGTGTATTTCAGGGGTGCGCGGGAAGTTCCACACGCGAATAGCCTGGGCGCGTGTATTTCAGGGGTGCGCGGGAAGTTCCACACGCGAATAGCCTGGGCGCGTGTATTTCAGGGGTGCGCGGGAAGTTCCACACGCGAATAGCCTGGGCGCGTGTATTTCAGGGGTGCGCGGGAAGTTCCAGACGCGAATAGCCTGGGCGCGTGTATTTCAGGGGTGCGCGGGAAGTTCCACACGCGAATAGCCTGTGTGCGTGTATTTCAGGGGTGCGCGGGAAGTTTTACACGCGAATAGCCTGGGCGCGTGTATTTCAGGGGTGCGCGGGAAGTTCCACACGCGAATAGCCTGTGCGCGTGTATTTCAGGAGTGCGCGGGAAGTTTTACACGCGATTTCTGCATGGTACGTGTATTTCAGGGGTGCCGGGGAGTCCCACATGTGATTTGACAGTGTGGGTCCTCCCAGGTGTACCCTGTACACCCTCCACGGCCCCTGCAGGCAGCCCACACCACAGGGGACTACCCTGCATCCCTGGTCATGTCCCGCAGGCAGCCCACCCAACATGGGCATGCCCCCCTGCAAAGGCACATGTGTCCTTGAACTAATGAACACCAACTCATGTCCCCTTGCACCCCCACCCCCCAGCACTGTGGGGCACCTGCCAGCAGGCCCCCACCCATGTCCAACTCATGTCCCCCACCACCCCCACCCCCCAGCACTGTGGGGCACCTGCCAGCAGGCCCCCACTCATGTCTCCCACCACCCCCACCCCCCAGCAGTGCAGGGGCAGCCTCCACCAGGCCCCCACTCATGTCTCCCACCACCACCACACCCCAGCCACCAGGGGCACCATCCACCAGGCCCCCACTCATGTCACCCACCACCCCCACCCCCCAGCCACCAGGGGCACCCTCCACCAGGCCCCCACTCATGTCTCCCACCACCCCCACACCCCAGCAGTGCAGGGGCAGCCTCCACCAGGCCCCCACTCATGTCTCCCACCACCCCCACACCCCAGCAGTGCAGGGGCAGCCTCCACCAGGCCCCCACTCATGTCACCCACCACCCCCACCCCCCAGCCACCAGGGTCACCCTCCACCAGGCCCCCACTCATGTCTCCCACCACCCCCACACCCCAGCAGTGCAGGGGCAGCCTCCACCAGGCCCCCACTCATGTCTACCACCACCCCCACACCCCAGCAGTGCAGGGTCACCCTCCGCCAGGCCCCCACTCATGTCACCCACCACCCCCACCCCCCAGCCACCAGGGTCACCCTCCACCAGGCCCCCACCCATGTCTCCCACCACCCCCACCCCCCAGCTACCAGGGTCACCCTCCACCAGGCCCCCACTCATGTCACCCACCACCCCCACCCCCCAGCCACCAGGGTCACCCTCCACCAGGCCCCCACCCATGTCCCCCACCACCCCCACCCCCCAGCACTGTGGGGCACCTGCCAGCAGGCCCCCACTCATGTCACCCACCACCCCCACCCCCCAGCCACCAGGGTCACCCTCCACCAGGCCCCCACTCATGTCTCCCACCACCCCCACACCCCAGCAGTGCAGGGGCAGCCTCCACCAGGCCCCCACTCATGTCACCCACCACCCCCACCCCCCAGCCACCAGGGTCACCCTCCACCAGGCCCCCACCCATGTCTCCCACCACCCCCACCCCCCAGCCACCAGGGTCACCCTCCACCAGGCCCCCACCCATGTCTCCCACCACCCCCACCCCCCAGCCACCAGGGTCACCCTCCACCAGGCCCCCACACATGTCACCCACCACCCCCACCCCCCAGCAGTACAGGGGCATCCTCCACCAGGCACCCACACATGTCCCCCTGCCCCCAGGTCCTGACGATACTCAATCATGGCAGTAATGGCCAGCATACCCAGCACAAACACCCAGGCAAGGATTGCATCCACCCACATAGTGAATGCAATTACATGATACAACCCCAATGGCAAGTCTGTAAATGAACACATGTCCGTCACACACACATACACAATGGGTGCAAGTGAATGTCAAAACCCATATCATGACATGTATGAAACCAATGAGAAAATACCACAAGTGAAAGTTAAAAAAACATGTATTAAAGATGAAAAATAAGTAAAAAAATCAAACATACAACAATGGGGATAACAAAATAAATGGTCCATGTCCGAGAACAAATGTAAAAATAAAAAAAACAAAGTAATCCAAAAACAAATGTTGTCCAAAGCAAAATCATGTGGAAGTAAAATAATGAAAAACCATTTCCTCATGGTGAACACAATAATTAATAAAAAAAATGTTTCTCCAAAAAGCAAACTATATACACGAAAATTCCAGGGTCCATGAGCCCAACACCATAAATGAAACCTACTACTACCTAATGAAAATAATATATACAAAAAAGTGGCCATTGTCCGAGCGGTCCAAAAAAACAAAAATTAATAAAGGAAACCTAACACTAACTAACTAAATAACTATATACAAAGGCAGCGGGCAAGTCCTGCGGCTCACTCGGTGATGTTGCTGGCCAGGGCATCATCGAACTCCATGTCGATGTCCTGGAGGCGGGACTCTGTCCTGGCCCCGAGGTCTCGCAGGGATAACCCCATGTCCAGCTCAAACTCCCTGCGAGCTTCCTCGAGGCACTCAGCCCGCCTCAACGCCCGACGCATGGAGAACTCCGCCCTGACCATGGTGAGCCGCTCCTCTTCCGCCCGCTGCCGCTCCGCACCTATCCGCTGGACCAACTGCTGCCACACGGAAGACACCACCATCCCAGGGTTGCCCTGCCCCCCGGCCGATGCCTGCCCCTCTGATCTTGAAGGCCCTGAGCCATGATGCCTCCCACGTCGAGCCTGCTGCTGCCTCCGACGCCACTGCCTCTGCCAGCACGACGGCATCCAGGCTGATGGAAACCACCGACGCCGTCGTGCACGTGCCCTGCCTGATGATGCTGTCACATCTTCCATCTGCTGGGGTCCAGTTGCTGTGTTGTCCACCCCTGCTGGACCTCCGACTCCCAACTGTGGCAGGGATGGGATCCCCACCGAGCTGGCTGCATTGGTCGGGGCAGGTCCACAGGGGGCCCTGGTGGCATCTGGGCCGGAAGACGGCAAGGAGAACGACTGGTGTATAGCCTGCACAGAGGAGGAGAGGGCCGCCAGATTGGACAACACATGCAGGAAACCCCCGAACATGGCTGATCCCAATTGGTTCACGTCGGCACGGTGCACTTCGTGATGACGTGCGTCCTCCTCCCGGGAAGCACGCACGGCATCACGAATCACAGCCGTGCGCATCGCGACCCCAATCAGGACCTTCTCCACACGGCCAGGGGTTCCCACGTCCGCAGGTGGAGGGGAGTCAGGTGACATGGACATCCCCTCTACCTGCGGACGGGCCTGGGACGGGGCATCCCTGCTGGTGCATGGTGGTGCACTCACAGGGTCAGGGACAGCGACATGCACAGGCCCCTCCACGGTGACCTGTGCTGCCTCCTGCCCCTGGCCCTGGACTGCACCTCTTGCACCAGCAGGGATGCCCCCACCAGGCCCCATGTGTGCCCCAGTGGCGGCCTCCTCCTCCTCTGTGCAAACCACCAACCTGGATGGCTCCTCACCGTCTCCCACCGTAGCAGGCCCCTGTGGGGGCTCACCCACCCCTTCCGCTGCAGCCGTGGGGGCATCCCCGCCGCCTTGCTCCACAGCGCCGTCTCCGCCCTCTTCTTCACTAGCCGCTGCATAGAGGGAGACAAAGAACACAAGCATCAGGGCACTGTACAATGGTCCCCTAGACAGGAAGCAATAGCAGATGAGCACCACTGTCAAAGTACACTTCCATCATGTCCCTCCACAACACATGGGTCAGTCCAGGCAAAACACACACAGTAACAGGCATGGTGCATGCCATGGACATTTCCATGCATGTCCAATGGACTCTTGAAACATTCAATGATATGTAACTCACATGCATCATGGCTCATGCCTATCACATGCACACACTTCACCTCAGTCACATCCATCTGGCCCCAAACACACCAAACACAGCGGATACAAGGGTAATTTGGCTGCTTCACTGAATCTGTGCATTGTCACACACATGTGTCATGCATCCATGGCATGCACAAGCCACAGACATGCAGGTCAGGCACACAGACATGGCTACCATATATGTACCTGGCATCAGCACCCATCCCTCACCCCCACCCATGTCCAGGTACAGAGACTGGCATGCTCTCATGTTCAAAATCTGCATAGGGCTCCCCATGCGGCATTTGAACACATGCAACAACCATGTGGGTCACACATCACTGGTCGCACATGCATTACCATGATGTCCCTGCACACATACATGCATACATGGCCTATGGCACACATACAGGCAAGTATCATAGAACCAGCACACCGCAACATGGCCTGTCTCACACAGTAATGCTTGGACACTTACCGCTCAACTCCAGACGGGCCTCCCTCTCAAGGATCTGGGCATGGAGCGCTGGGCGTACGCGTTCCAGGACCCTCATCTGGATGGAACTCATGCGGCCCGGCCCCCCTCCACGAGGCGCCGGGCCTTCACAAGGGTCCTGGACCTCAAGTCCTCCCAGCGCTTCTTGATCTTCAGGACGTTGCGGGTTGCCACCCCCTCCGCGTTGATGGCAACCACACAGTCGGCCCAGATCCTCTCCCGTCCTTCCTTGCTGGCGTGGGACGATCCAAAGAGGGCATCATACTGCCCCAGGACATGCTCCACCAGGACACCAACTTCGGTGTCAGTGAAGCTGATGCCCCTCTGCCCCTCTGGCCTGGGGTTGCCACTGGTGCCAGATGTGGAAGTGCCCGACATGGCAACCCCAGAGGCAGGTGTGGGTGGGCAACTGGGTCCTGGGGCTGGGCTGTGGAGCGATGTAATCCCAGTCGGGAGTCTTCAGTTCCAGCAGGGGTGGACACAGCAACTGGATCCCTGCAGATGGCTGATGTGCAGGCACCAAATGGCAGGACACGGTGGCAGCAGGCAGGCAGGCAGGCAGGCAGCAGCAGATGGCACGTGGGAGGCTGCTCGGGGCACTGGGGGGCAGTAACTCGGCCTTCTGGGCAGGAGCGTGGTCTTCCGTGTGTTTTCGCGTGGCCAGCTTGATACGGAGTGATTTGGCACGTGAAAATCCTGCACGTCAGCGTGAAATCCGAGGAAAGGCCCTTAGCGCGTAAGCGCGTCAGCACGCATACGCGATTCTATTGGACCAGAGTCCCTCAGCGCGTAAGCGCGTCTGTGACGTGACCCGCACGGGTGTTCCCCACTCAGCACGTGATGACGGAGCACACGTGGAAATACTGCATGTCAGAGTGTCATCGCGTGTAATTGGACAAAAGTGCGCGTACACGCGATTGGCCTATGTACGTGTATTTCATAGGTGCGCGGGCACTTACACACGCAAGTACGTCAGCGAACCTGTATCCCGTGGTGCGTGTGAATTTCCACACGCTATTGGACTGGGAACTGGATTCCAAAGGGTGCGCGGGTCACACGCTCGCCTAGAACACGCGCAAAGCATAAATTTGCGCACTTTAACAATATCAAGCTCATACGCCAGGATGAACATACCGTTCCTAGCAGCAGTGGCAGTGGGCTACCAAAGGAGGAGGAGGAGGATAGTCAGGGCCAGAATATTCACACCCAGAACCATGATGACCAGGTGTATGGGAGGTACAGGTTTCCACCACACATTATACTGGACCTGGTGAGTGAGTGGGAGGATGACCTCACATCACCCACCCTGTGCTCCCCAGCACTCAGCCCCCTGGAGAAGGTCCTCAATGTACTGCACTTCTTAGCCACTGGATCATTTCAGCGGACAAGTGCCATAGTGGGTGGGGTGTCACAGGCCACCCAGTCACGCTGCCTACACCAGGTCTTGAACATCATCACTGCACGCCCATCAGTCCGCAGGCACATATACCTGCCCAGAACACCTGCAGAAAGGCATGCTGCCGCCCTGGATTTTTACGGTGTGGCACGATTCCCCAAAGTGCTAGGTGCCATCGACTGCACCCATGTGGCTCTACGTCCCCCCAGGGCATCTGAGCACATCTATAGGAACCGCAAGCACTGGCATTCCATCAACGTGCAGGTAGCATGTAATGCCAAGGGAATCATCACCTCAGTATATGCCAACTATCCCGGCTCCACCCACGACAGCTTCATTTACCGAATATCCACCCTAAGCCGGGACCTAGAAGCTGGGCGGCATGGCGATACAAGGCTGCTTGGTGAGTATGTATGCCACTGCACATGCATGCATGTTGGATACTGAGCAAGGTCACAACCCCACCAATGATACCAATCACCACCTCCACAGGGGACAGTGCCTACCCTCTCAGCCCCCACATGATGACGCCAATTCGGAACCCCACCACGCCACCCGAGGTAAGATATAACACAGCCCACATTACAACCCGGGGCATAGTGGAGCGCACATTCGGAGTGCTAAAGTCACGCTTTCGCTCCCTTGACCGTTCTGGCGGGCAGCTGTTATACGCTCCCCCAGTAGTGTGCAGGATCATATTGGCAGCATGTGTCCTGCACAACGTTGCAACACGCCGGGGCCTGGCCGTGGACATGGTGGTGGCCCCACATCCCCAACCACATGCACAGCCGCTGCGCATGGGAGGGGAAAGGGCACGGGGGGAGGCAGCCCGTACACAGCTAGTGGCTAATTACTTCACATAGAAATCACACCCCTGTGGAGTGCACAATGCCCTGGCACATTCCATCTGACAATCAATGATGACTCAACCTGACACTGATCCTGAATGTCTGGAGAATGAACCGTGAATACCATATCAGCCTGAGATTGTTCACCTGGAAGTGTCACAATGTGTGCATCCCTACCCACACAGACACCACCAATGCAGTTTTGTGAAGTTACACATTTAAGCAGCTAAAATGAATACCCACTTGCAAAATGCAAGAAGAGGACAGTGCCATGTCAGCCAACCCAACCCCAGCACCGCCACACGACACACCGTGCCATGTCATGCTAATTGCAGGTAAAGAAAGTAATCCCCACAACATGACACTAGTCTCACTATGTACAGTGTCCCTATTAGAAACCTGCAACACCTGAAATGCTCACAGCAATGCCGGACCAACAACATACTTGAGCACGTACTACCATTAACATGACATCACAAATGTTACATATTAGTAGTCTCACCACCTGGAAATGCCTGCACTCCCACCACTACCAACTGTGCAGTGTTGGCGCCATGTAGAGTTGTAGGTGCACTGCTGCCAACATGGACCCCATCTCCAGACTAGAGGTCCTTGTGTAGACATGAGGAAGGGACCTGCAAATTGGGAGGTAGACACAGAAGAAGAGTTACACATCAATGCAACATGCAGTGTACAACACAACAGCAATATGCACTAGGAATGTATACACAGTATTGACTACAGACTGCCCACACAGCTCATGGGAGTCCAACGTCACTGTGTAATTCACTGTCACTTGGGCACACCCTTTGCAAGCCCATGGAAACGGGAAGCAGGAGGGGTGTGTGTGACTCAAACCCAAGCATCTGAACCAAATACATTACAAGCCTGCATGTGCCCAGCCACAATGCAGCATATGCCCACAGGAACCACGGAAGACAACAAATTGTCCCAAAAAAATTGGGAATAAAAGAAATCAAAATAAAAATAAAAATAAGAAACAATCAAAAATGGCCATTGATGGGCCCGGGGGGGTTGGGGAGGCCACCCAGGAGGTCCGAGGACAGGATGCACACCAGAACCCACCTGCGTGGATCCTGGGAAGATAAAACACCTCCATGGGCTCATGGCCCACACGGCTACCCTATTGTGGGAGTATCACTGCTGTCGCTATTATCACCCTGTGCAGCTGCATCCGGAGGTGGTTGCACTATGGGAGGCAGCCCACGCAAGGCCCTAGTCTGCTCCTCCATGGCTGCAAGCATGCGGGTGTGGTAGGTCTGGTTCTGGAGGATGAGTGTGCGGAGGTCCCCATGCAACAACTCACGGGATGCCCGGACCTCCGCCCTCGTTGCCTGCATCTCACCTGAGAGCGTACGGGTGAGACGCTCCAGCTGCTGTTCTGTCCTTTGGTGTGTTGAAGCCTCAAGCTCAACAAGAGTCGTCCTGAGGTGAAGGAGCTCCTGCCTCAGGGCTTGCCTGTGGCCCTGGGACTCAATGGAGATGGCCTCCTGCAGAGTCGCCAGTGCCGCCCACCTGTCCCTGTTGGACCCCAACATGTCCTCCCTGTGTGACTGGCAGATGGAGTCGGTTGCCTGCTCTAGTTGCTCCATCAGCCTTTCTGGGGGGACAATGGAAGTGGCCACCCTATCCATGGCCTGAGCCATCATCTCGGATGATGCAGCCTGTTGGGTTGCCATACCGTAAATGGATTGCTCCCATGCGGTATTGCCGGGTGGCGTACGGCCACCACGTCGGCGGGCACCACACCTGTCTGGGGCAAGACGAACTGCGCCTTGCTGTGCCGGCACTGCCTGAGGCTGCAGGACTGCATTCCCCCTCTGATCTGCTGGCCCAGGAACAGGATCAGATGTCGCGGAGTGTGACCCTGCATCCGTAACCACCGAAGGCGTAGCTGCCAACACTGACATCCCCATGGAGGGTTCTGACCCTGGTGCAGGTGGGTGAGACAGAACAGAATCCCTCCCTGGAACACTCACCTGCGACGGCACATAGGTCTCATCCGAATCAACACCTGAGTACAGCTCGGGGGAGGTGCAGCCAGAGACACCCCTTGAGAGCACGACCTGCAGCACTTGTGGGTTCTCCCCCACCACCACACCACGTCCCTCACTGGTGGTTGGTCGGCCCTCGGACCCCTCCTGGGTCTGCACCATCTCCACAACCCCAGCAGTATCAGGTGCGTCTTCCCCTGCAAAGACATGAAAACAAAGAAATGGAAACAGGCATTAGCACCATGGCACACAATGAGGGCTGAGAAGCAAGAGAACCAGTACTTGATTGACACATGTCCCACATGACTAAAACCCTCCCATGCATGCACCCTCACTGCGTATGAAGTGCAGGCAAATGGCACACACTGATGACACCAAGATGGAAGATGAACACATTTTCTGCATGCTGCCTGGCAGTGGCATCACATATTGGCCTGTGATTGCCAGGTGAAACACACATGCCATCACACAGATGGCATGTACCATTGCTATTGAGTGAAGATGGAGAGGAGGGCAGCACCTATTCATTCAGTCCAGTTCCCGCATGTAATCGCTTTTCTAATTCTAACAGGTCAGCTTTTTCACCTGGAGCTGCCAGTCTGAAATGGTCCAATTGCACAGGGACAGTAACAAAGTCACTCCACTTTACCATAGCCATGTCAGACATGTGACTAGTGGACAGCGACATGCCTAGTGAAAGTGGTGGAATGCAAACAAACTGACTGAATGAACAGTGAAAAATAAGCAACAATGTTGTGGCAAGGTGGCACTTCAAGGGCAACTGGAGTGCAGTTGGGCTAGATGTCTACTGTTGGCAGAAGGGATACTGCTATGGCCAAATGCAGCTGCGCAGGAAGTATTGCATGAAGCACATGGCTGACCCATATGACTCAGGCGCACACACTCTCACCTGGCACACAAACAGAAGCCCTCACACACACACCATGCACATGGATGACACACACATGCATGTGCACTCACCGGACAATGCCTCGTAATCAGCCAGATCTCCCACGCCTTGGATCTGTTCCTCCGTGACGTAGGTCCCAGCGACTGACTCATGTGGAGTGAGTTCCATGTCTACTACTGGAGACCCACCTCTAGTCACTAGAGTTGCGGCATGACTTGAGGCCAGCTTACTCTTTGCCCTGCGCTTTAGGTCATTCCAGCGCTTATAGCAATCATTGGCTGTGCGCCTCACGATTCCAAGGGCACTTACGATGTCCGCAACGGTCTGCCAGTGTGCCTGGCGTTGTGCAGGTGTGGTCTTGGATCCTGCAACAATGACCATCTCGTTGTCATGTCCGGACACATACTCGACAAGTGCATTCAGTTCGTCATCCGTGAAGCTGGGCTTCCTGGATGGGCCGGACTGTGTAGCCGTGTCTGGGGCATCAGCCTGTGCCGGACGAGCACTCTTCCTCTTCCGCTTGGAAGGTGGTGGTGATCCTGAGTGTCCTGCGCCGCTCTGGACACTAGGGGCAGGAGCCCTTGTGGACTCTGTATCAGGAGTGTGGGATTGCACACTCAGCATGGGAGTTGGTGCAGGCATTGGCTCTAGTGTGATGGTGTCAGGGGGAATGTCAGCAGCATGGACTAGGACCGACTCTGTCCTGGCTGGGTGTGTGAGGGCTGGGGTGGATGGAGCCGCAGCGGCCCCTGCAGCCTCTCCGCCCTGCCTCCTTGGTGCAGCAGATGACCTTGCTGGCCCAGATGCACGTGGCATGGTGACATCAACGTGCACCAGCGCACGTGTCATAGGCCTGCTGACCTAGAAGTCAGCCATGGAGTCAGCCAGATCTGGTGCCACAATGGGCTGGTCCAACAAGGGCTGAGCATGGATGGTGTCAGCCACATCAGCCTCAACGGGAGGGGGGGGGATTATGGGTGCCCTTGACTGGTCCTCCACACATGGGGGGACAGGCTCACCCTGCAAGTAACGACCACGTCCCCTACCGGATCCACCACGGCCACCACTTGTGGCTCTTCCACCTTTGCCACCCTTACGGAATCCTCGCCTCCCAGCCATGGCACTGATGTAAATGTGCGTATGGGAGTGGCTGGAAACTATTGTCCTGGGCAATTGGGGGTCAAAGGGGTTGGGTACCAGATGGTAATTGTACCCTAGTGCTCTTGCAAGGCTGATTGTAACCCCTGGGGAAAGATGACGGGTCACGCTACGCACAGGAGCCCCAAAAAAGGGAGATGACGTGCACGCAACCCCTCCTAGACCACGTGTGCAGAAAGAAAAACCTGCACTACGCTGTGGCACCCAGTAACACAAGAATGAACGTATGCGTGTCACACGCAGCCTAGAATGACCTCTGAAGGGGTAGGCTACACACGGGGCAAGCACAGATGTTAGATAAATGCGTGACTCACCGTCTGCCTGGTAAACGAGCGTGTAAAAGGAGCACGTTTGGTTGGCAACACCCCCGCCAAAAGAAGATTTGTACGCTGTCTGAGGAGACAGGACAACAGTAGAAGGGAACACTGTTTGAGGAAACAGGCCCAGGTAAACCAGTAAAAGCGAAAAAAGAGAAAAAGCTGTCAGAGGTAACAGGGAATACAAACTTGAAACGCCGTGAAGTAAATCGCGTGTGAAACGACAAGAAGTACAGAATTCACCCACTCGCTCTCCACGAAAAGCACGTACAAGGAAAACGTGTTCTACACATACCTTTTATACAGGGCCACACGTCCAGCATCACTTACGCGGCGTGTACGCGCTAGGGCCATTTCCACCAATTACACGCTTTGTCACTTCTGCGTGTAGGGACATTTCCACCAATTACACGCTTTGTCACTTCTGCGTGTAGGGACATTTCCACCAATTACACGCTTTGTCACTTCTGCGTGTAGGGCCATTTCCACCAATCACACGCTTTGTCACTTCTGCGTGTAGGGCCATTTCCAACAATCACACGTGATTACACTCTGACGTGCAGTCTTTCCACGTGTGCTCTGTCATCACGTGCTGTGTGGGAAACACCCGTGCGGGTCACGTCACAGACGCGCTTACGCGCTGAGGGCCTTTCCTCGGTTTTCACGCTGACGTCCAGGATTTTCACGTGCCAAATCACTCCGTACCAAGCTGGCCACGCCTACGCACACGGAATACCACGCTCCTGCCCGGAAGGCCGAACTACTGCCCCCCAGAGCCCCGAGCACGCTCCCACCTGCTGCTGCCTGACTGCCTGCTGCCCCTGCACTGCTGGGGGGTGGGGGTTGTGGGAGACATGAGTGGGGGCCTGGTGGAGGGTGCCCCTGCACTGCTGGGGGGTGGGGGTGATAGGGGACATGGGTGGGGGCCTGGTGGAGGGTGCCCCTGGTGGCAGTGGGGTGGGGGTGATAGGGGACATGAGTGGGGGCCTGGTGGAGGGTGCCCCTGGTGGCTGGGGGGTGGGGGTGGTGGGAGACATGAGTGGGGGCCTGGTGGAGGGTGCCCCTGGTGGCTGGGGGGTGGGGGTGGTGGGAGACATGAGTGGGGGCCTGGTGGAGGGTGCCCCTGCACTGCTGGGGGGTGGGGGTGATAGGGGACATGGGTGGGGGCCTGGTGGAGGGTGCCCCTGGTGGCGGGGGGGTGGGGGTGATAGGGGACATGAGTGGGGGCCTGGTGGAGGGTGCCGCTCGTGGCTGGGGGGTGGGGGTGGTGGGAGACATGAGTGGGGGCCTGGTGGAGGGTGCCCCTGCACTGCTGGGGGGTGGGGGTGATAGGGGACATGGGTGGGGGCCTGGTGGAGGGTGCCCCTGGTGGTGGGGGGGTGGGGGTGATAGGGGACATGAGTGGGGGCCTGGTGGAGGGTGCCCCTGGTGGCTGGGGGGTGGGGGTGGTGGGAGACATGAGTGGGGGCCTGGTGGAGGGTGCCCCTGCACTGCTGGGGGGTGGGGGTGATAGGGGACATGGGTGGGGGCCTGGTGGAGGGTGCCCCTGGTGGCGGGGCGGGTGGGGGTGATAGGGGACATGAGTGGGGGCCTGGTGGAGGGTGCCCCTGGTGGCTGGGGGGTGGGGGTGGTGGGAGACATGAGTGGGGGCCTGGTGGAGGGTGCCCCTGCACTGCTGGGGGGTGGGGGTGATAGGGGACATGGGTGGGGGCCTGGTGGAGGGTGCCCCTGGTGGCAGGGGGGTGGGGGTGATAGGGGACATGAGTGGGGGCCTGGTGGAGGGTGCCCCTGCACTGCTGGGGGGTGGGGGTGATAGGGGACATGGGTGGGGGCCTGGTGGAGGGTGCCCCTGGTGGCGGGGGGGTGGGGGTGATAGGGGACATGAGTGGGGGCCTGGTGGAGGGTGCCCCTGGTGGCTGGGGGGTGGGGTGGTGGGAGACATGAGTGGGGGCCTGGTGGAGAGTGCCCCTGCACTGCTGGGGGGTGGGGGTGATAGGGGACATGGGTGGGGGCCTGGTGGAGGGTGCCCCTGGTGGCGGGGGGGTGGGGGTGATAGGGGACATGAGTGGGGGCCTGGTGGAGGGTGCCCCTGGTGGCTGGGGGGTGGGGGTGGTGGGAGACATGAGTGGGGGCCTGGTGGAGGGTGCCCCTGCACTGCTGGGGGGTGGGGGTGATAGGGGACATGGGTGGGGGCCTGGTGGAGGGTGCCCCTGGTGGCGGGGGGGTGGGGGTGATAGGGGACATGGGTGGGGGCCTGGTGGAGGGTGCCCCTGGTGGCGGAGGGGTGGGGGTGATAGGGGACATGAGTGGGGGCCTGGTGGAGGGTGCCCCTGGTGGCTGGGGGGTGGGGGTGGTGGGAGACATGAGTGGGGGCCTGGTGGAGGGTGCCCCTGGTGGCTGGGGGGTGGGGGTGGTGGGAGACATGAGTGGGGGCCTGGTGGAGGGTGCCCCTGCACTGCTGGAGGGTGGGGGTGATAGGGGACATGGGTGGGGGCCTGGTGGAGGGTGCCCCTGGTGGCGGGGCGGTGGGGGTGATAGGGGACATGAGTGGGGGCCTGGTGGAGGGTGCCCCTGGTGGCTGGGGGTGGTGGGAGACATGAGTGGGGGTCTGGTGGAGGGTGCCCCTGCACTGCTGGGGGGTGGGGTGATAGGGGACATGGGTGGGGGCCTGGTGGAGGGTGCCCCTGGTGGCGGGGGGGTGGGGGTGATAGGGGACATGAGTGGGGGCCTGGTGGAGGGTGCCCCTGGTGGCTGGGGGGTGGGGGTGGTGGGAGACATGAGTGGGGGCCTGGTGGAGGGTGCCCCTGCACTGCTGGGGGGTGGGGGTGATAGGGGACATGGGTGGGGGCCTGGTGGAGGGTGCCCCTGGTGGCGGGGGGTGGGGGTGATAGGGGACATGAGTGGGGGCCTGGTGGAGGGTGCCCCTGCACTGCTGGGGGGTGGGGGTGATAGGGGACATGGGTGGGGGCCTGGTGGAGGGTGCCCCTGGTGGCGGGGGTGTGGGGGTGATAGGGGACATGAGTGGGGGCCTGGTGGAGGGTGCCCCTGGTGGCTGGGGGGTGGGGGTGGTGGGAGACATGAGTGGGGGCCTGGTGGAGGGTGCCCCTGCACTGCTGGGGGGTGGGGGTGATAGGGGACATGGGTGGGGGCCTGGTGGAGGGTTCCCCTGGTGGCGGGGTGGTGGGGGTGATAGGGGACATGAGTGGGGGCCTGGTGGAGGGTGCCCCTGGTGGCTGGGGGGTGGGGGTGGTGGGAGACATGAGTGGGGGCCTGGTGGAGGGTGCCCCTGCACTGCTGGGGGGTGGGGGTGATAGGGGACATGGGTGGGGGCCTGGTGGAGGGTGCCCCTGGTGGCGGGGGGGTTGGGGTGATAGGGGACATGAGTGGGGGCCTGGTGGAGGGTGCCCCTGCACTGCTGGGGGGTGGGGGTGATAGGGGACATGGGTGGGGGCCTGGTGGAGGGTGCCCCTGGTGGCGGGGGGGTGGGGGTGATAGGGGACATGAGTGAGGGCCTGGTGGAGGGTGCCCCTGGTGGCTGGGGGGTGGGGGTGGTGGGAGACATGAGTGGGGGCCTGGTGGAGGGTGCCCCTGCACTGCTGGGGGGTGGGGGTGATAGGGGACATGGGTGGGAGCCTGGTGGAGGGTGCCCCTGGTGGCGGGGGGGTGGGGGTGATAGGGGACATGAGTGGGGGCCTGGTGGAGGGTGCCCCTGGTGGCTGGGGGGTGGGGGTGGTGGGAGACATGAGTGGGGGCCTGGTGGAGGGTGCCCCTGGTGGCTGGGGGGTGGGGGTGGTGGGAGACATGAGTGGGGGCCTGGTGGAGGGTGCCCCTGGTGGCTGGGGGGTGGGGGTGGTGGGAGACATGAGTGGGGGCCTGGTGGAGGGTGCCCCTGGATGCTGGGGGTTGGGGGTGTTGGGAGACATGGGTGGGGGCCTGGTGGAGGGTGCCCCTGGTGGCGGGGGGGTGGGTGTGATAGGGGACATAGGTGGGGGCCTGGTGGAGGGTGCCCCTGGTGGCGGGGGGGTGGGGGTGATAGAAGACATGAGTAGGGGACTGGTGGAGGGTGCCCCTGGTGGCTGGGGGGTGGGGGTGGTGGGAGACATGAGTGGGGGCCTGGGGGCCTGCACTGCTGGGGGGTGGGGGTGATAGGGGACATGGGTGGGGGCCTGGTGGAGGGTGCCCCTGGTGGCAGGGGGGTGGGGGTGATAGGGGACATGAGTGGGGGCCTGGTGGAGGGTGCCCCTGGTGGCTGGGGGGTGGGGGTGGTGGGAGACATGAGTGGGGGCCTGGTGGAGGGTGCCCCTGCACTGCTGGGGGGTGGGGGTGATAGGGGACATGGGTGGGGGCCTGGTGGAGGGTGCCCCTGGTGGCGGGGGGGTGGGGGTGATAGAGGACATGAGTGGGGGCCTGGTGGAGGGTGCCCCTGGTGGCTGGGGGGTGGGGGTGGTGGGAGACATGAGTGGGGGCCTGGTGGAGGGTGCCCCTGGTGGCTGGGGGGTGGGGGTGGTGGGAGACATGAGTGGGGGCCTGGTGGAGGGTGCCCCTGCACTGCTGGGGGGTGGGGGTGATAGGGGACATGGGTGGGGGCCTGGTGGAGGGTGCCCCTGGATGCTGGGGGGTGGGGGTGTTGGGAGACATGGGTGGGGGCCTGGTGGAGGGTGCCCCTGGTGGCGGGGGGGTGGGTGTGATAGGGGACATGGGTGGGGCCCTGGTGGAGGGTGCCCCTGGTGGCGGGGGGGTGGGGGTGATAGGGGACATGAGTGGGGGACTGGTGGAGGGTGCCCCTGGTGTCTGGGGGGTGGGGGTGGTGGAGACATGAGTGGGGGCCTGGTGGAGGGTGCCCCTGCACTGCTGGGGGGTGGGGGTGATAGGGGACATGGGTGGGGGCCTGGTGGAGGGTGCCCCTGGTGGCGGGGGGGTGGGGGTGATAGGGGACATGAGTGGGGGCCTGGTGGAGGGTGCCCCTGGTGGCTGGGGGGTGGGGGTGGTGGGAGACATGAGTGGGGGCCTGGTGGAGGGTGCCCCTGCACTGCTGGGGGGTGGGGGTGATAGGGGACATGGGTGGGGGCCTGGTGGAGGGTGCCCCTGGTGGCGGGGGGGTGGGGGTGATAGGGGACATGAGTGGGGGCCTGGTGGAGGGTGCCCCTGGTGGCTGGGGGGTGGGGGTGGTGGGAGACATGAGTGGGGGCCTGGTGGAGGGTGCCCCTGGTGGCTGGGGGGTGGGGGTGGTGGGAGACATGAGTGGGGGCCTGGTGGAGGGTGCCCCTGCACTGCTGGGGGGTGGGGGTGATAGGGGACATGGGTGGGGGCCTGGTGGAGGGTGCCCCTGGATGCTGGGGGGTGGGGGTGTTGGGAGACATGGGTGGGGGCCTGGTGGAGGGTGCCCCTGGTGGCGGGGGGGTGGGTGTGATAGGGGACATGGGTGGGGGCCTGGTGGAGGGTGCCCCTGGTGGCTGGGGGGTGGGGGTGGTGGAGACATGAGTGGGGGCCTGGTGGAGGGTGCCCCTGCACTGCTGGGGGGTGGGGGTGATAGGGGACATGGGTGGGGGCCTGGTGGAGGGTGCCCCTGGTGGCGGGGGGGTGGGGGTGATAGGGGACATGAGTGGGGGCCTGGTGGAGGGTGCCCCTGGTGGCGGGGGCGTGGGGGTGATAGGGGACATGAGTGGGGGCCTGGTGGAGGGTGCCCCTGGTGGCTGGGGGGTGGGGGTGGTGGGAGACATGAGTGGGGGCCTGGTGGAGGGTGCCCCTGCACTGCTGGGGGGTGGGGGTGATAGGGGACATGGGTGGGGGCCTGGTGGAGGGTGCCCCTGGTGGCGGGGGGTGGGGGTGATAGGGGACATGAGTGGGGGCCTGGTGGAGGGTGCCCCTGGTGGCTGGGGGGTGGGGGTGGTGGGAGACATGAGTGGGGGCCTGGTGGAGGGTGCCCCTGGTGGCTGGGGGGTGGGGGTGGTGGGAGACATGAGTGGGGGCCTGGTGGAGGGTGCCCCTGCACTGCTGGGGGGTGGGGGTGATAGGGGACATGGGTGGGGGCCTGGTGGAGGGTGCCCCTGGATGCTGGGGGGTGGGGGTGTTGGGAGACATGGGTGGGGGCCTGGTGGAGGGTGCCCCTGGTGGCGGGGGGGTGGGTGTGATAGGGGACATGGGTGGGGGCCTGGTGGAGGGTGCCCCTGGTGGCAGGGGGGTGGGGGTGATAGGGGACATGAGTGGGGGACTGGTGGAGGGTGCCCCTGGTGGCTGGGGGGTGGGGGTGGTGGGAGACATGAGTGGGGGCCTGGTGGAGGGTGCCCCTGCACTGCTGGGGGGTGGGGGTGATAGGGGACATGGGTGGGGGCCTGGTGGAGGGTGCCCCTGGATGCTGGGGGGTGGGGGTGTTGGGAGACATGGGTGGGGGCCTGGTGGAGGGTGCCCCTGGTGGCGGGGGGGTGGGTGTGATAGGGGACATGGGTGGGGGCCTGGTGGAGGGTGCCCCTGGATGCTGGGGGGTGGGGGTGTTGGAAGACATGGGTGGGGGCCTGGTGGAGGGTGCCCCTGGTGGCTGGGGGGTGGGGGTGATAGGGGACATGGGTGGGGGCCTGGTGGAGGGTGCCCCTGGTGGCTGGGGGGTGGGGGTGGTGGGAGACATGAGTGGGGGCCTGGTGGAGGGTGCCCCTGCACTGCTGGGGGGTGGGGGTGATAGGGGACATGGGTGGGGGCCTGGTGGAGGGTGCCCCTGGATGCTGGGGGGTGGGGGTGTTGGGAGACATGGGTGGGGGCCTGGTGGAGGGTGCCCCTGGTGGCGGGGGGTGGGTGTGATAGGGGACATGGGTGGGGGCCTGGTGGAGGGTGCCCCTGGTGGCGGGGGGGTGGGGTTGATAGGGGACATGAGTGGGGGACTGGTGGAGGGTGCCCCTGGTGGCTGGGGGGTGGGGGTGGTGGAGACATGAGTGGGGGCCTGGTGGAGGGTGCCCCTGCACTGCTGGGGGGTGGGGGTGATAGGGGACATGGGTGGGGGCCTGGTGGAGGGTGCCCCTGGTGGCGGGGGGGTGGGGGTGGTGGGAGACATGAGTGGGGGCCTGGTGGAGGGTGCCCCTGCACTGCTGGGGGGTGGGGGTGATAGGGGACATGGGTGGGGGCCTGGTGGAGGGTGCCCCTGGTGGCGGGGGGGTGGGGGTGATAGGGGACATGAGTGGGGGCCTGGTGGAGGGTGCCCCTGGTGGCTGGGGGGTGGGGGTGGTGGGAGACATGAGTGGGGGCCTGGTGGAGGGTGCCCCTGGTGGCTGGGGGGTGGGGGTGGTGGGAGACATGAGTGGGGGCCTGGTGGAGGGTGCCCCTGCACTGCTGGGGGGTGGGGGTGATAGGGGACATGGGTGGGGGCCTGGTGGAGGGTGCCCCTGGATGCTGGGGGGTGGGGGTGTTGGGAGACATGGGTGGGGGCCTGGTGGAGGGTGCCCCTGGTGGCGGGGGGGTGGGTGTGATAGGGGACATGGGTGGGGGCCTGGTGGAGGGTGCCCCTGGTGGCGGGGGGGTGGGGGTGATAGGGGACATGAGTGGGGGACTGGTGGAGGGTGCCCCTGGTGGCTGGGGGGTGGGGGTGGTGGAGACATGAGTGGGGGCCTGGTGGAGGGTGCCCCTGCACTGCTGGGGGGTGGGGGTGATAGGGGACATGGGTGGGGGCCTGGTGGAGGGTGCCCCTGGTGGCGGGGGGTGGGGGTGATAGGGGACATGAGTGGGGGCCTGGTGGAGGGTGCCCCTGGTGGCTGGGGTGTGGGGGTGGTGGGAGACATGAGTGGGGGCCTGGTGGAGGGTGCCCCTGCACTGCTGGGGGGTGGGGGTGATAGGGGACATGGGTGGGGGCCTGGTGGAGGGTGCCCCTGGTGGCGGGGGTGGGGGTGATAGGGGACATGAGTGGGGGCCTGGTGGAGGGTGCCCCTGGTGGCTGGTGGGTGGGGGTGGTGGGAGACATGAGTGGGGGCCTGGTGGAGGGTGCCCCTGGTGGCTGGGGGGTGGGGGTGGTGGGAGACATGAGTGGGGGCCTGGTGGAGGGTGCCCCTGCACTGCTGGGGGGTGGGGGTGATAGGGGACATGGGTGGGGGCCTGGTGGAGGGTGCCCCTGGATGCTGGGGGGTGGGGGTGTTGGGAGACATGGGTGGGGGCCTGGTGGAGGGTGCCCCTGGTGGCGGGGGGGTGGGTGTGATAGGGGACATGGGTGGGGGCCTGGTGGAGGGTGCCCCTGGTGGCGGGGGGGTGGGGGTGATAGGGGACATGAGTGGGGGACTGGTGGAGGGTGCCCCTGGTGGCTGGGGGGTGGGGGTGGTGGGAGACATGAGTGGGGGCCTGGTGGAGGGTGCCCCTGCACTGCTGGGGGGTGGGGGTGATAGGGGACATGGGTGGGGGCCTGGTGGAGGGTGCCCCTGGATGCTGGGGGGTGGGGGTGTTGGGAGACATGGGTGGGGGCCTGGTGGAGGGTGCCCCTGGTGGCGGGGGGGTGGGTGTGATAGGGGACATGGGTGGGGGCCTGGTGGAGGGTGCCCCTGGATGCTGGGGGGTGGGGGTGTTGGAAGACATGGGTGGGGGCCTGGTGGAGGGTGCCCCTGGTGGCTGGGGGGTGGGGGTGATAGGGGACATGGGTGGGGGCCTGGTGGAGGGTGCCCCTGGTGGCTGGGGGGTGGGGGTGGTGGGAGACATGAGTGGGGGCCTGGTGGAGGGTGCCCCTGCACTGCTGGGGGGTGGGGGTGATAGGGGACATGGGTGGGGGCCTGGTGGAGGGTGCCCCTGGTGGCGGGGGGGTGGGGGTGATAGGGGACATGAGTGGGGGCCTGGTGGAGGGTGCCCCTGGTGGCTGGGGGGTGGGGGTGGTGGGAGACATGAGTGGGGGCCTGGTGGAGGGTGCCCCTGCACTGCTGGGGGGTGGGGGTGATAGGGGACATGGGTGGGGGCCTGGTGGAGGGTGCCCCTGGTGGCAGGGGGGTGGGGGTGATAGGGGACATGAGTGGGGGCCTGGTGGAGGGTGCCCCTGCACTGCTGGGGGGTGGGGGTGATAGGGGACATGAGTGGGGGCCTGGTGGAGGGTGCCCCTGGTGGCTGGGGGATGGTGGTGGTGGGAGACATGAGTGGGGGACTGGTCGAGGGTGCCCCTGCACTGCTGGGGGGTGGGGGTGATAGGGGACATGGGTGGGGGCCTGGTGGAGGGTGCCCCTGGTGGCGGGGGGGTGGGGGTGATAGGGGACATGAGTGGGGGCCTGGTGGAGGGTGCCCCTGGTGGCTGGGGGGTGGGGGTGGTGTGAGACATGAGTGGGGGCCTGGTGGAGGGTGCCCCTGCACTGCTGGGGGGTGGGGGTGATAGGGGACATGGGTGGGGGCCTGGTGGAGGGTGCCCCTGGTGGCGGGGGGATGGGGGTGATAGGGGACATGGGTGGGGGCCTGGTGGAGGGTGCCCCTGGTGGCGGGGGGGTGGGGGTGATAGGGGACATGAGTGGGGGCCTGGTGGAGGCTGCCCCTGGTGGCTGGGGGGTGGGGGTGGTGGGAGACATGAGTGGGGGCCTGGTGGAGGGTGCCCCTGGTGGCTGGGGGGTGGGGGTGGTGGGAGACATGAGTGGGGGCCTGGTGGAGGGTGCCCCTGCACTGCTGGGGGGTGGGGGCGATAGGGGACATGGGTGGGGGCCTGGTGGAGGGTGCCCCTGGTGGCGGGGCGGTGGGGGTGATAGGGGACATGAGTGGGGGCCTGGTGGAGGGTGCCCCTGGTGGCTGGGGGTGGTGGGAGACATGAGTGGGGGCCTGGTGGAGGGTGCCCCTGCACTGCTGGGGGGTGGGGTGATAGGGGACATGGGTGGGGGCCTGGTGGAGGGTGCCCCTGTTGGCGGGGGGTGGGGGTGATAGGGGACATGAGTGGGGGCCTGGTGGAGGGTGCCCCTGGTGGCTGGGGGGTGGGGGTGGTGGGAGACATGAGTGGGGGCCTGGTGGAGGGTGCCCCTGCACTGCTGGGGGGTGGGGGTGATAGGGGACATGGGTGGGGGCCTGGTGGAGGGTGCCCCTGGTGGCAGGGGGGTGGGGGTGATAGGGGACATGAGTGGGGGCCTGGTGGAGGGTGCCCCTGCACTGCTGGGGGGTGGGGGTGATAGGGGACATGGGTGGGGGCCTGGTGGAGGGTGCCCCTGGTGGCTGGGGGGTGGGGGTGGTGGGAGACATGAGTGGGGGCCTGGTGGAGGGTGCCCCTGGTGGCTGGGGGGTGGGGGTGGTGGGAGACATGAGTGGGGGCCTGGTGGAGGATGCCCCTGCACTGCTGGGGGGTGGGGGTGATAGGGGACATGGGTGGGGGCCTGGTGGAGGGTGCCCCTGGATGCTGGGGGGTGGGGGTGTTGGGAGACATGGGTGGGAGTCTGGTGGAGGGTGCCCCTGGTGGCGGGGGGGGTGGGTGTGATAGGGGACATGGGTGGGGGCCTGGTGGAGGGTGCCCCTGGCGGCGGGGGGTGGGGGTGATAGGGGACATGAGTGGGGGACTGGTGGAGGGTGCCCCTGGTGGCTGGGGGGTGGGGGTGGTGGAGACATGAGTGGGGGCCTGGTGGAGGGTGCCCCTGCACTGCTGGGGGGGTGGGGGTGATAGGGGACATGGGTGGGGGCCTGGTGGAGGGTGCCCCTGGTGGCGGGGGGTGGGGGTGATAGGGGACATGAGTGGGGGCCTGGTGGAGGGTGCCCCTGGTGGCTGGGGGGTGGGGGTGGTGGGAGACATGAGTGGGGGCCTGGTGGAGGGTGCCCCTGCACTGCTGGGGGTGGGGGTGATAGGGGACATGGGTGGGGGCCTGGTGGAGGGTGCCCCTGGTGGCGGGGGGGTGGGGGTGATAGGGGACATGAGTGGGGGCCTGGTGGAGGGTGCCCCTGGTGGCTGGGGGGTGGTGTGGTGGGAGACATGAGTGGGGGCCTGGTGGAGGGTGCCCCTGGTGGCTGGGGGGTGGGGGTGGTGGGAGACATGAGTGGGGGCCTGGTGGAGGGTGCCGCTGCACTGTTGGGGGGTGGGGGTGATAGGGGACATGGGTGGGGGCCTGGTGGAGGGTGCCCCTGGATGCTGTGGGGTGGGGGTGTTGGGAGACATGGGTGGGGGCCTGGTGGAGGGTGCCCCTGGTGGCGGGGGGTGGGTGTGATAGGGGACATGGGTGGGGGCCTGGTGGAGGGTGCCCCTGGTGGCGGGGGGGTGGGGGTGATAGGGGACATGAGTGGGGGACTGGTGGAGGGTGCTCCTGGTGGCTGGGGGGTGGGGGTGGTGGAGACATGAGTGGGGGCCTGGTGGAGGGTGCCCCTGCACTGCTGGGGGGTGGGGGTGATAGGGGACATGGGTGGGGGCCTGGTGGAGGGTGCCCCTGGTGGCGGGTGGGTGGGGGTGATAGAGGACATGAGTGGGGGCCTGGTGGAGGGTGCCCCTGGTGGCTGGGGGGTGGGGGTGGTGGGAGACATGAGTGGGGGCCTGGTGGAGGGTGCCCCTGCACTGCTGGGGTGTGGGGGTGATAGGGGACATGGGTGGGGGCCTGGTGGAGGGTGCCCCTGGTGGCGGGGGGGTGGGGGTGATAGGGGACATGAGTGGGGGCCTGGTGGAGGGTGCCCCTGGTGGCTGGGGGGTGGGGGTGGTGGGAGACATGAGTGGGGGCCTGGTGGAGGGTGCCCCTGGTGGCTGGGGGGTGGGGGTGGTGGGAGACATGAGTGGGGGCCTGGTGGAGGATGCCCCTGCACTGCTGGGGGGTGGGGGTGATAGGGGACATGGGTGGGGGCCTGGTGGAGGGTGCCCCTGGATGCTGGGGGGTGGGGGTGTTGGGAGACATGGGTGGGAGTCTGGTGGAGGGTGCCCCTGGTGGCGGGGGGGTGGGGGTGATAGGGGACATGAGTGGGGGACTGGTGGAGGGTGCCCCTGGTGGCTGGGGGGTGGGGGTGGTGGAGACATGAGTGGGGGCCTGGTGGAGGGTGCCCCTGCACTGCTGGGGGGTGGGGGTGATAGGGGACATGGGTGGGGGCCTGGTGGAGGGTGCCCCTGGTGGCGGGGGGTGGGGGTGATAGGGGACATGAGTGGGGGCCTGGTGGAGGGTGCCCCTGGTGGCTGGGGTGTGGGGGTGGTGGGAGACATGAGTGGGGGCCTGGTGGAGGGTGCCCCTGCACTGCTGGGGGGTGGGGGTGATAGGGGACATGGGTGGGGGCCTGGTGGAGGGTGCCCCTGGTGGCGGGGGGTGGGGGTGATAGGGGACATGAGTGGGGGCCTGGTGGAGGGTGCCCCTGGTGGCTGGGGGGTGGGGGTGGTGGGAGACATGAGTGGGGGCCTGGTGGAGGGTGCCCCTGGTGGCTGGGGGGTGGGGGTGGTGGGAGACATGAGTGGGGGCCTGGTGGAGGGTGCCCCTGCACTGCTGGGGGGTGGGGGTGATAGGGGACATGGGTGGGGGCCTGGTGGAGGGTGCCCCTGGATGCTGGGGGGTGGGGGTGTTGGGAGACATGGGTGGGGGCCTGGTGGAGGGTGCCCCTGGTGGCGGGGGGGTGGGTGTGATAGGGGACATGGGTGGGGGCCTGGTGGAGGGTGCCCCTGGTGGCGGGGGGGTGGGGGTGATAGGGGACATGAGTGGGGGACTGGTGGAGGGTGCCCCTGGTGGCTGGGGGGTGGGGGTGGTGGGAGACATGAGTGGGGGCCTGGTGGAGGGTGCCCCTGCACTGCTGGGGGGTGGGGGTGATAGGGGACATGGGTGGGGGCCTGGTGGAGGGTGCCCCTGGATGCTGGGGGGTGGGGGTGTTGGGAGACATGGGTGGGGGCCTGGTGGAGGGTGCCCCTGGTGGCGGGGGGGTGGGTGTGATAGGGGACATGGGTGGGGGCCTGGTGGAGGGTGCCCCTGGATGCTGGGGGGTGGGGGTGTTGGAAGACATGGGTGGGGGCCTGGTGGAGGGTGCCCCTGGTGGCTGGGGGGTGGGGGTGATAGGGGACATGGGTGGGGGCCTGGTGGAGGGTGCCCCTGGTGGCTGGGGGGTGGGGGTGGTGGGAGACATGAGTGGGGGCCTGGTGGAGGGTGCCCCTGCACTGCTGGGGGGTGGGGGTGATAGGGGACATGGGTGGGGGCCTGGTGGAGGGTGCCCCTGGTGGCGGGGGGGTGGGGGTGATAGGGGACATGAGTGGGGGCCTGGTGGAGGGTGCCCCTGGTGGCTGGGGGGTGGGGGTGGTGGGAGACATGAGTGGGGGCCTGGTGGAGGGTGCCCCTGCACTGCTGGGGGGTGGGGGTGATAGGGGACATGGGTGGGGGCCTGGTGGAGGGTGCCCCTGGTGGCAGGGGGGTGGGGGTGATAGGGGACATGAGTGGGGGCCTGGTGGAGGGTGCCCCTGCACTGCTGGGGGGTGGGGGTGATAGGGGACATGAGTGGGGGCCTGGTGGAGGGTGCCCCTGGTGGCTGGGGGATGGTGGTGGTGGGAGACATGAGTGGGGGACTGGTCGAGGGTGCCCCTGCACTGCTGGGGGGTGGGGGTGATAGGGGACATGGGTGGGGGCCTGGTGGAGGGTGCCCCTGGTGGCGGGGGGGTGGGGGTGATAGGGGACATGAGTGGGGGCCTGGTGGAGGGTGCCCCTGGTGGCTGGGGGGTGGGGGTGGTGTGAGACATGAGTGGGGGCCTGGTGGAGGGTGCCCCTGCACTGCTGGGGGGTGGGGGTGATAGGGGACATGGGTGGGGGCCTGGTGGAGGGTGCCCCTGGTGGCGGGGGGATGGGGGTGATAGGGGACATGGGTGGGGGCCTGGTGGAGGGTGCCCCTGGTGGCGGGGGGGTGGGGGTGATAGGGGACATGAGTGGGGGCCTGGTGGAGGCTGCCCCTGGTGGCTGGGGGGTGGGGGTGGTGGGAGACATGAGTGGGGGCCTGGTGGAGGGTGCCCCTGGTGGCTGGGGGGTGGGGGTGGTGGGAGACATGAGTGGGGGCCTGGTGGAGGGTGCCCCTGCACTGCTGGGGGGTGGGGGCGATAGGGGACATGGGTGGGGGCCTGGTGGAGGGTGCCCCTGGTGGCGGGGCGGTGGGGGTGATAGGGGACATGAGTGGGGGCCTGGTGGAGGGTGCCCCTGGTGGCTGGGGGTGGTGGGAGACATGAGTGGGGGCCTGGTGGAGGGTGCCCCTGCACTGCTGGGGGGTGGGGTGATAGGGGACATGGGTGGGGGCCTGGTGGAGGGTGCCCCTGTTGGCGGGGGGTGGGGGTGATAGGGGACATGAGTGGGGGCCTGGTGGAGGGTGCCCCTGGTGGCTGGGGGGTGGGGGTGGTGGGAGACATGAGTGGGGGCCTGGTGGAGGGTGCCCCTGCACTGCTGGGGGGTGGGGGTGATAGGGGACATGGGTGGGGGCCTGGTGGAGGGTGCCCCTGGTGGCAGGGGGGTGGGGGTGATAGGGGACATGAGTGGGGGCCTGGTGGAGGGTGCCCCTGCACTGCTGGGGGGTGGGGGTGATAGGGGACATGGGTGGGGGCCTGGTGGAGGGTGCCCCTGGTGGCTGGGGGGTGGGGGTGGTGGGAGACATGAGTGGGGGCCTGGTGGAGGGTGCCCCTGGTGGCTGGGGGGTGGGGGTGGTGGGAGACATGAGTGGGGGCCTGGTGGAGGATGCCCCTGCACTGCTGGGGGGTGGGGGTGATAGGGGACATGGGTGGGGGCCTGGTGGAGGGTGCCCCTGGATGCTGGGGGGTGGGGGTGTTGGGAGACATGGGTGGGAGTCTGGTGGAGGGTGCCCCTGGTGGCGGGGGGGGGTGGGTGTGATAGGGGACATGGGTGGGGGCCTGGTGGAGGGTGCCCCTGGCGGCGGGGGGTGGGGGTGATAGGGGACATGAGTGGGGGACTGGTGGAGGGTGCCCCTGGTGGCTGGGGGGTGGGGGTGGTGGAGACATGAGTGGGGGCCTGGTGGAGGGTGCCCCTGCACTGCTGGGGGGGTGGGGGTGATAGGGGACATGGGTGGGGGCCTGGTGGAGGGTGCCCCTGGTGGCGGGGGGTGGGGGTGATAGGGGACATGAGTGGGGGCCTGGTGGAGGGTGCCCCTGGTGGCTGGGGGGTGGGGGTGGTGGGAGACATGAGTGGGGGCCTGGTGGAGGGTGCCCCTGCACTGCTGGGGGTGGGGGTGATAGGGGACATGGGTGGGGGCCTGGTGGAGGGTGCCCCTGGTGGCGGGGGGGTGGGGGTGATAGGGGACATGAGTGGGGGCCTGGTGGAGGGTGCCCCTGGTGGCTGGGGGGTGGGGTGGTGGGAGACATGAGTGGGGGCCTGGTGGAGGGTGCCCCTGGTGGCTGGGGGGTGGGGGTGGTGGGAGACATGAGTGGGGGCCTGGTGGAGGGTGCCCCTGCACTGTTGGGGGGTGGGGGTGATAGGGGACATGGGTGGGGGCCTGGTGGAGGGTGCCCCTGGATGCTGTGGGGTGGGGGTGTTGGGAGACATGGGTGGGGGCCTGGTGGAGGGTGCCCCTGGTGGCGGGGGGGTGGGTGTGATAGGGGACATGGGTGGGGGCCTGGTGGAGGGTGCCCCTGGTGGCGGGGGGGTGGGGGTGATAGGGGACATGAGTGGGGGACTGGTGGAGGGTGCTCCTGGTGGCTGGGGGGTGGGGGTGGTGGAGACATGAGTGGGGGCCTGGTGGAGGGTGCCCCTGCACTGCTGGGGGGTGGGGGTGATAGGGGACATGGGTGGGGGCCTGGTGGAGGGTGCCCCTGGTGGCGGGTGGGTGGGGGTGATAGAGGACATGAGTGGGGGCCTGGTGGAGGGTGCCCCTGGTGGCTGGGGGGTGGGGGTGGTGGGAGACATGAGTGGGGGCCTGGTGGAGGGTGCCCCTGCACTGCTGGGGTGTGGGGGTGATAGGGGACATGGGTGGGGGCCTGGTGGAGGGTGCCCCTGGTGGCGGGGGGGTGGGGGTGATAGGGGACATGAGTGGGGGCCTGGTGGAGGGTGCCCCTGGTGGCTGGGGGGTGGGGGTGGTGGGAGACATGAGTGGGGGCCTGGTGGAGGGTGCCCCTGGTGGCTGGGGGGTGGGGGTGGTGGGAGACATGAGTGGGGGCCTGGTGGAGGATGCCCCTGCACTGCTGGGGGGTGGGGGTGATAGGGGACATGGGTGGGGGCCTGGTGGAGGGTGCCCCTGGATGCTGGGGGGTGGGGGTGTTGGGAGACATGGGTGGGAGTCTGGTGGAGGGTGCCCCTGGTGGCGGGGGGGGGTGGGTGTGATAGGGGACATGGGTGGGGGCCTGGTGGAGGGTGCCCCTGGTGGCGGGGGGTGGGGGTGATAGGGGACATGAGTGGGGGACTGGTGGAGGGTGCCCCTGGTGGCTGGGAGGTGGGGGTGGTGGAGACATGAGTGGGGGCCTGGTGGAGGGTGCCCCTGCACTGCTGGGGGGGTGGGGGTGATAGGGGACATGGGTGGGGGCCTGGTGGAGGGTGCCCCTGGTGGCGGGGGGTGGGGGTGATAGGGGACATGAGTGGGGGCCTGGTGGAGGGTGCCCCTGGTGGCTGGGGGGTGGGGGTGGTGGGAGACATGAGTGGGGGCCTGGTGGAGGGTGCCCCTGCACTGCTGGGGGTGGGGGTGATAGGGGACATGGGTGGGGGCCTGGTGGAGGGTGCCCCTGGTGGCGGGGGGGTGGGGGTGATAGGGGACATGAGTGGGGGCCTGGTGGAGGGTGCCCCTGGTGGCTGGGGGGTGGGGTGGTGGGAGACATGAGTGGGGGCCTGGTGGAGGGTGCCCCTGGTGGCTGGGGGGTGGGGGTGGTGGGAGACATGAGTGGGGGCCTGGTGGAGGGTGCCCCTGCACTGTTGGGGGGTGGGGGTGATAGGGGACATGGGTGGGGGCCTGGTGGAGGGTGCCCCTGGATGCTGGGGGGTGGGGGTGTTGGGAGACATGGGTGGGGGCCTGGTGGAGGGTGCCCCTGGTGGCGGGGGGGTGGGTGTGATAGGGGACATGGGTGGGGGCCTGGTGGAGGGTGCCCCTGGTGGCAGGGGGGTGGGGGTGATAGGGGACATGAGTGGGGGACTGGTGGAGGGTGCCCCTGGTGGCTGGGGGGTGGGGGTGGTGGGAGACATGAGTGGGGGCCTGGTGGAGGGTGCCCCTGCACTGCTGGGGGGTGGGGGTGATAGGGGACATGGGTGGGGGCCTGGTGGAGGGTGCCCCTGGATGCTGGGGGGTGGGGGTGTTGGGAGACATGGGTGGGGGCCTGGTGGAGGGTGCCCCTGGTGGCGGGGGGTGGGTGTGATAGGGGACATGGGTGGGGGCCTGGTGGAGGGTGCCCCTGGATGCTGGGGGGTGGGGGTGTTGGGAGACATGGGTGGGGGCCTGGTGGAGGGTGCCCCTGGTGGCTGGGGGTTGGGGGTGATAGGGGACATGGGTGGGGGCCTGGTGGAGGGTGCCCCTGGTGGCGTGGGGGTGGGGGTGATAGGGGACATGAGTGGGGGCCTGGTGGAGGCTGCCCCTGCACCGCTGGGGGGTGGGGGTGCAGGGGGACATGAGCAGGTGTGCAGGGTAGTCCCCTGTTTTGTGGGCTGCCTGCAGGGGCCGTGGAGGGTGTACAGGGAACACCTGTGAGGACCCACCCAGCCTAATTGCGTGTGATAATTCCCGCACACCCCTGTAATACACGTACCTGGCCAAATCGCGTGTGATAATTCCCGCGCACCCCTGTAATACACGTACCTGGCCAAATCGCATGTGAGAATTCCCGCGCACCCCTGTGATACACGTACCCTGCCCAATCGTGTGTAGAACTTCCCACGCACCCCTGTAATACACGTACCAAGCCAAATCGCGTGTGATAATTCCCGCGCACCCCTGTAATTCACGTACCCTGGCCAATCGCGTGTAGAACTTCCCACGCACCCCTGTAATACACGTACCAGGCCAAATCGCGTGTGATAATTCCCGCGCACCCCTGTAATACACGTACCCAGCCGAATCGCGTGTAGAACTTCCCGCACACCCCTGTAATACACGTACCAGGCAAAATCGCGTGTGATAATTCCCGCGCACCCCTGTAATACACGTACCCAGCCGAATCGCGTGTAGAACTTCCCGCACAACCCTGTAATACACGTACCCTGGCCAACCGCGTGTAGAACTTCCCGCGTACCCCTGTAATACACGTACCCTGGCTAATCGCGTGTATGACTTCACGCGTACCCCTGATATGCACGTTACCCGCTTTGCGTTCCTTGTTTGGCAGCCCTGTAGACTGGTCCAGGGTTAGCGCAGCCCTTTGCGATGATTTAGCGATTTTGATGGCTTTTCCTTGCGCGAGGGCGTTCTTGGGGGCGTTACTGGCGCTGCTGCAGGGTCGCTGCGATACTCTGCGCCACGTCTGGTTTGGGAGCCTGAAATCCATGAATACGCTGTGCGCGGAAATCGGTTTTAGCGCACGTGCCTGGCGCAGACAATTGCACACGGACACTCTGCGCCAGTCGCTTGCGACACTTTTCTGCGAAATTCTATGAATTACCCTGCTAGTGTCACTGTTATATTAATGTGTCAAGACAAAATGCAGAGCGACAATGAAAAACTACCTGTACAAAAATACTTGGACCCAAGGAAAAATTGGCAGGCTGCCATAAATGAGCACACATTACGTTTTTATTTAAAAGAGAAAACATGCAAACAGAATATTGCTCCTAAAACAGATTCAGAAAAACACATTACCACTCTGGCAGAAATACACATGGAAGATGAGCAACCATGGGTTCATGTTGGTATAAATGACTATTTTAAAACAATAAAAGCCACTTTAGCTCTTGGACATGAAAGGAGTTTCATTAATGAGAAATTGTTGCAAAAAATAATGGAGAGGGAAGAAATCCCGAAATTTAGGATTAAAAACCAATATATTTCTGGGTTGGACAGTCCAGACTTTGAAAACCGAATTGCAGGCAGATGCATGCTTAAAATTAGCATTGGGCAGAAAACAATTTACCATAATGTATGGATAGTGAGTGGAGCACAAAATGAATTTTACATGGGCAATGACATCATGCACAGAATGTGTATGGTGTTAAATTTCCTTAATCAAAAAATATGGTCACGCCTAGGTGGTCCGGCACCTGAATTTGAAGACAAAAGAAGGGCTTATCATTGTGCACAACTGGTTCCTTATGCAATCGAATTACAAATGTGGAAAGATACTATTATTCCTGCTTTTACAAAACAGTTTGCAATAACACTGAAGTGCAAAAATGGACAGCAGATGAAAGACTCTGATGCATTTGTATGCCTGAATGAATCCATAAAACAGCAAGGCCTGTATTATGAATACATTCCATTGGTAGATATTGGTGAAGGATCTGTAAAAATTATGGTAAATAATAAAGTTTGTCAGGATATTCATTTAGAGGAAAACTCCCCATTAGGAATGGCCATACAAAAATCACATTATACGGCAGATTTAAATAACATGGTGATTGGAAATATCCCTGAAAAGTATGTAGATGCCAAGGGTGAGTTGCCAGAACACCTGGACTCTCAGCCCAAAGGAATATTTAAAATTCATTCTGTGTATCCTTATGATTCAAATGAGACAGTGTGCTGCCATCAAGAGGATTGCATAAAATTTAATTTAAATGAAAATGAAACAGAAAATCAGCCCATTGAAGTGGAAGCTGATATGCCAAAATATTTAAAAGTGGCAGCTTTACAAAAAGACACAGTCACACAGTTAGAGGAAAGCGCCGAGATTCCCTTACCAGAAGATTTTCCAGAATTTTCCAAAATGGTAGAAGAGCAGATCTCCTTAGCGGATGCGTGTGACAGCAATGAGGATAGGGACAATCTGAGGGAGATATTTATGGAGTTTAAGGATGTATTTGCAAAAGATGCTTATGATTGTGGTTTAACTGATTTACATGTGGCCACACTACCAGAAGGCTGTAACAGAGGTCCAGTGTTTGTACGCCAGTATAGACTACCGCTGGCATGTTTAGAATCATTGGCAGAGATTATTAAAAATTTGGAATCGCAGGGAATTATCAGGCCCATTCATAGCACATCCAATACACCTATTTTAGGTGTGTTAAAGCCAAATGGTTAATGGCGGCTATGTGCAGACTTGAGAGAGTTAAATAAAAGAGTACCAGTATCTAGATGGCCACTGCCATTCATTGATCAGGGCCTAGCTCAGGTACATGGTTCACATTAGATCTCACCTCAGGATATTGGTGCGTGCCATTGGCAGAGGAGATACAACATTTATTTTCCTTTACATTTGACAGGACTCAATACGCCTGGCTTAGAGCTCCGTTCGGGTACATCAATAGTGGGAGTGAATTTGGCCTATTTTTGACAAAGGCCATGCCGGATGCAGCGGAAAGAAGAACAATAGTTTATGTGGACGATGTCCTGATAAAAAATGAAAGCCTGAAAAGCCATTTTGATGAAATAAGACATGTGCTTGGCCAATTGCAGAAAGCAGGCGCCAAAGTATCTTTGCAAAAAGCACAATGGTGCAAGAAAAAAGTGAACTTTCTAGGGCATGAAGTGACTGAACATGGGCTAAATCCACAAAAGAAGAAAATAGAGGCCATACAAAGATTAAAAGATCCTAAAAATGTGAAAGGAGTAAAAAAGTTTATTAGGGATGACAGGCTATAACAGAAAGTTCATTGAAAATTATGCAGAAATCACTCAACCATTGACTAAACTGCTTAAACTGAATACTCCCTGGAAATGGGAAAAAGAGCAGTCTGATGCAGTGGCTAAATTAAAGGAATGTCTTGTAAAGGCACCATGTTTAGCATACCCCATAAAGGACAGGGATTTCTTTATAGAAATAGGTTTTTCTGAACAGTGTATGTCAGCAGTGTTATCAAAAAACACGATTTGAATCACAAAACCATTGCCTATGCAAGTAAGGCATTTTCCCAAGTTGAAATGAAATTTAATGAATGTGAAAAGGCCCTATTAACCACTGTGTGGGCGCTACAACATTTCTGCCCCATTGTTCAGGGAGAAAAGGTGATTATTGAAACAAATCATCAACCTTTGCAATTTTTAGAGAGTAAAAGAATTAGATCAGGTAATCTAGCGCAGTCCAGAATCACTTCATGGACGCTGGCATTACAAGGTTTTCCTGTAGAAGTGAGATATGGACAAAATGAAAAAAAAACAATTGCTCAAGGGTTAGCTGACTTACATGACTGCGCAGCTGAACAAATACCAAACGAAATGGAAGTGGAAACTAGTTTGCAGGAATTTCAACAATCACCACACAAAGCTTTTGATGAAAAAACATGCAAGGATTTGCCAACTGTATATGTGGATGGTTGTGCTTTTCACATTGAAAATGACAGTAATAAACAATTAGTGGCAGGAATAGGAAATGTCTGGTTGAAATGTGAAGGCGTCCCCAGTATAGGGATGAGGATTGGAGCTAGGAGCAGTCAGGTGGCGGAATTGGCAGCCGTTTATAAAGAAATTGCTACTGCAGTTGATAAAAAGTTCAGTGAAATTGTCCTGGTGACTGATTCTGACTATGCACGGAATAGCTTTGTGGAGTATTTGCCTGGTTGGAAAGCAAGAGGCATGGTTACATACAACAAAAAGCCACTTAAACATGGAAAAATGATACAAGCCATAGACAAATTGGTGTCAGAGAATAATTTAACAATATATTGGAGAAAAATTTGTGGGCATTTAAAAACACCAGGAGAGGATAAGGAGGGAAATGATAAGGCAGGCCACCTGGCTAAGATTGGGGCTGTGATGGGAGAATTGCTACCTATTGATTATTTAATGGGTGAAATACACATTGATGCAGTAACACGTTCTAAAGCACCAAAGGAGGTATATCAACCAGTGGTACAGTGGAGTCATGACACGCCAGACCAAGATTTGATTGAGGCACAAAAGAATGATCGAATTTTGGGAATCTATTATAATCATTTGATAGATCCTGAACAAAATCCTTTAACAGATAATGATTGTATGGGAAAAGAAGAGTTGAGGGTGCTATTAAAGAACAAAACACGAATTAGATTACAGGATGGACTCATGATTAGAGAGTCCATAACAGGACAAATACAGTGGGTGGTACCCCTTTCATTCAGAGGGCTAATGCTACACCACGCACATGATGCCATAACTGCAGGCCATAGAGGTTCACAAAAAACATTAGAAATACTAAAAGATTATGCTTACTGGCCACATATGTCCCAAGATGTGGAATTATATACTAGAGGATGTCTAGTATGCGCCCAATGTAAACCTGCTTCACCAATGCATAGAGCCCCATTAATGAAAAGAGGCCTAACTCTTCCATGGTCAGATTTGCAAATAGACTATGTAGGGCCTTTAAAAAGGTCGAGCAGAGGAAACCGTTATATTTTAAGTGTGGTATGTTTGATGTCAAAGTGGATTGAATGCATTCCTGCACCAGATTGTAGTGCGCAAACAGCAGCCACATTGCTGGTGAACCATGTGTTCTCAAGGTTTGGGTTGCCACAAATAATTGAGTCAGACAGAGGAAGTCATTTCACAAGTACTCTAATGAGTAAGGTATGGCAAATACTGGGTGTGAAAAGAAAACTACATATTGCATATCGGGCGGCCTCTTCAGGTGGAGTTGAACGAAGGAATAGGTCTGTTGTGGATATTTTAAAGAAATTCGTGGCAGAAGCAGGTTCCAGCTGGAATTTACGTTTACCGTTGGTTTTGATGGCAATCAGATCAACTCCTGCCAAAGCAACAGGTGTTAGCCCCCATGAGGTCTTGACAGGTAGGAAAATGGTGTTACCACAACACCTACTATACAGAACACATGAGCAAACACTTGTGAGTGCATCCACAGTTCATGAATATATTGATGAACTGAGGAGGCATTTGCAAAATGCATTTGCTTTTGTGCAGAGAAATCTGCAAAAGAGCTGCTGACAGTGCAAAGTCTTATTATGATAAAAAGACATCAGTAAAGGAATACAGTGTAGGGGATCAGGTGTACAAGTTTCATTTTGGAAAAAGTAAACAGAAAAATTCTAAATTTCTAGCAGCCTGGCAGGGGCCATTTCGAATTATAGATAAAGTCTCTCCTGTGGTTTATAAAATTTTGAAAAATGAAGGTGAAACGGCGATAGAGCAGTTTGTCCATGTAAATCAGATCAAACCATGCCATCCCAGACACGAGATCAGGCGGCTTGAGCATGTAGAAACAGAAAGCCCTGGGGCTACTACCCACTGATGCACACAATACAACATAAAGTCCCTTGAACACAAAAAGAGAAAATAAATGGGTACAATCAGGAGGCAGTGACAGAGAAGTTAAAAAGTTGGTTATTATATGAGCAAACACTGTAATATATGTAAAAATATATAATATAAAATAAATAAATAAATAAATAAATATATATAATGGAAGCTCATGGTTGGTGTGCAGAGAGAAAATGTATTAAATATTGAATGCTGTTTTATATATGCTTGTTTTCTTTTTACCATGTGTTTAATTTCAGGGGAAAAAAATAATAATAATAATAATAATAATAAACGAAATGTTTTTACCAAGCATGTTTTATTTTTGGAAAAAGGGTGAAGTTAGTATTGTTCAATATACTTAATCTGATTCTTTTCTATTTTGGTTTAGAACATTAACTATTTATACCGGAGGTCACGGGAGACAATGGAGTCCTGGAGTCCCTGGATGAAGACCAAAAGATGCCTGCCTCCAGGTGGAGGTGAAGACAAGATAACCAGAATGCCAAAAAAGATGACTCCTATGGATCCAAGATTGCCAAGATGAAAGTGTACTCGAATGAACCAAATGATGTGACATCGCTGGTCGGGACATATCAGAGGCAGACAAGAGTCCTGACATATGGAGTTCCACGTATTTATTATTTTAATTATTTATTTTAATCTGTTATGTTAATTATTTGTTTTAGCTAGTTGTTTTATCTTATTGTTTTTAATTGACTTATGAAATTGAAACTTTAAATTAATGCCACTTCCATTGGGAAGGCAAATGTAGAACATTTTGTAAACTAATGAACTCAGATGAATATTGTGTTGATACCTTCAACTTTTTCATTGATGCACATGAATATTCATTTTGTTGGATTGCTACATTGTGAAAAGAAGAAAAAGAACAAGTTGTTTTTAGGAATTGGCTTAGATCGTAGCCAAGTTCTAAAAACAAAAGGAGGGTATGTAAGGATATTTGGCGTGTTACAGCACAGAGTACAGCACTACTGCACAGGTAGCATTTTTTTCTTTGATGCAGCACCACCACATGGGTGTGGTGCATTGCTATATGTGTTGCCAGAGTAACATGGACATATAAGTAAAGACAGGCTATTCAATCAAAAACAATTTTTACATATGAGATGCAAATCTATTTTTACAGTTAAAAGCACACATGTGCACATTCAAAATGCACACTATTTTTCACCTGAAATGCCTATGTTGCAAGAGACACATTTGAAAATTAATAACTAACCTTATTAATAACTAACCTGACTAATAAAACTTCATTTAACATAACCCACTAATAAAAATGTGTCTCCACTGCAGAATTAGGCCTACTCTGAAAGTGAACTTTTAAACGCACATTCATTTTTTTTCTCTGCTGCTCTGTCCACATAACTACAGGAAGCAAAGAGCTTGAAGGAACAGGAAATCAGTTTGTTACAATTTTTACTGTAGAAGTGAGCCATTGTGTAGTGAGGGAGGAGATGACATGATTGATTCTGATTGGAGCAGCGTCATAGCAAGTATCATGCTAGAGGCTGTGATTAGAACTTTGCTGGAGAAGCTTGAGGGGAGGGAGAGAACAATCGAGATCTTGCAGAGCTGGGAGAAGGACCTGTTTCCTGGCTGGGGCATTCCTGCTGCAAAAGCTGAGAGTTCCAGGCAATAACCCCGGTTTGAAAACGGCAGACGCTTGTTCTCACTGGGGTTGATTTTCAAGGGAGCCAAATACAGAAAGAGAATAGCCGAAGAAAACTCATGCTGAACAGATAAGGTAATTATAGAAGCGAGTGGGAGCTGTGCGAAAGTGTGCAAAACTGTTCAGTCAGTGTTTTAAAGGGAGTCTCAGTCTCTTATCAGCATATTTAATGTTACCAATTGAATATATTCTCGCAGCTCTCTGTTCATTTTATCACAAATAATGTTGTACCATTTCATTTATTTCTATAAAAAAATTTAAACTGTGTTTAAAAGAAATTTCTATAATACACAAACATTTGAAAACAGATAGCTAGTGTGTATTATTTCTCTCTTTCATTTTGCATGGGGAAAGGTTTAAACGTGGGTAGATTTTTAAACAGTGCAATTGTCATTTTAAAACAGATGTGTGCATGATTCTATTCAGTATAGACAGTTGTGAGTGACTGTTTGTATCATAGCCTGTTGGAGGTACATGAGCCAACGGGAAGAGAGACTCTCTGGACATAGTTCCCTACCGTATATAAGGTAGTGTAAATTACCACAAAAATACCACAATAGCCCATGGTGGCACACAACACTAACACTGAAAATGTGGTATCCCTAAAATGTAGGCCTGAGGTCTCTCTAATGATCAAGAACAACCTAGATAAAAAACAAGGGATGTTGGATATTGGGGCCACAAATAAACCAACCACTATACCAACCAACCACGCAAACTACCGCGCACATCATCTAAATAGGTCTGAATTCTGAAATAATGCAATGTATTATTGTCATGTGTGACCCAATATGAATACAGAGAGTGATTATTGCTAAAGGTATTTTGGCGGTAAGAAAATACCGCAAAGCCCCAAATATCCACAAAATACCCAACAGTATCCAGTAGGTGAGTAAGATGGAGTTTGGGATTTTTAATGAAGATAAGGGCCTTGTCAGCATACGCTGCTGTTTTAAAATGGGATGAACCTGGAATATTTCTGTTAGCTCTAATAGATTCTAATAGGGGTTCTAACGATAGAATGTAAAGAATACGGGAGAAGGGGCAGGCTTGTTGTGTGCCTCTTAAGAGAGGAAAGAAGGGGAAGTTAAACCATTAATTAAAATGGATGATATAGGGCATGAGTAGAGAAGTTTAACCAAGGAGATGAAGTTCTTGCTACAGGAGGAAGGGAGTGGAACATAAAGTCCCAGCTAACGCTAAGAGCTATTGAAGCGTATCCCTGTCTATCTTTTTTATCTTTGGAAAGGATATAGACGGCATCCAGAAAAAGTCTAGCATTGGAAGAGATGTTTCATCCTTTGAAGTATCCGACTTGATCAGATTTAATTAAGGATGGGAGGGAGGATTCAATTTTATTGGTGAGAATTTTGGCAATTATTTTTCTTTCTATGTTTATGAGGGAAATCGGAGAATAGTTATTAGGGCATGTTGGGTCTTCATCTGGTTTTGGGAATAGTATAATCAAGGCTTCAGAGAATGTGCCAGAAGAGGATTTTTGTGAGACAAAGTATGAGAATAATTACTTGAGTTTCGGTGCTATAGAGTGTGCCAGGGAGTTGTAGAATTCCACTGAAAAACCATCAGGACCGGGAGCTTTGTTTCTACCGAGCCCCTTTATAGCGTGATTAATGTCTAGTATTGTAATGTCACTGTCTAGGTGAGATAGGTCAATTTGTGGATAGGACGATCTATTCATTTTATTTAGAAAGGACTGAATTTCCTTTGTATGAATAGGGGTGTCTAGGTTGTATATGTTTTCATAGATTTTTTTGAAACAATTTAGGCTATCCTTAGGGTGATTATCTATTGCACCAGAAGTATCTTTAATGTGGGACACATAACATCTTTCTTTCCTGGTTTTCAGGTATGAGGCAAGGGACTTGCACGCCTTGTTAGAAGTCTGATATATTTTATATGTATATTTGAGTATTGTACTTGCCGCTAAATTGGTGAGTTTATTATTAATTTGGCACTGCAGAGCTATAACTAGGTGAAGGTTGGTATTATTAGGATTTTTGTAGTATAGTTTCTCTACAGAAGTTAGGCGCGAGTATAATTGTTTATGAGAATCATTTTTTTAATGGCTGTCCAAAAGTGAGGGTCAGGCTTTGTAGGACCATATACATTGAGACTCGAAAAAAAAGTAGAATTAATCTGGAGCTTGACCCAGACCCAACTTCCCTCTGTATCAGCATCACTACTGATCATTTTAAAAGATAACCTTTTTGCTAAGCAGTATAGCCACACCATTCTTCTTTGCAACAGCAGGACAAGCGACAACCTCCTCGACACATAAAGATTTCATTTTCATAACCTCTTTCAAGGATAAATGTGTTTCTTGTAGGCATGCCGCATGTGATTTAAGTTTGTTCGGATGGCATAAAACTTTACATCTTTTGATGGGGTTATTACAACCCTTAATGTTCCAAGAGACACAATTAAGAGACATTTATATACATGTAAACTGTTAGCATCATAGCATAATACCCATAGCTGGAGAGGATACTGAAGAACCCATCGGAGCGAAATTTCAGGAAAGTAATCCAAATGACAGAATAAAAAAGTGCAAGAACTATTCTCGAAATCAAGAGTAAAACACAAAAGGGAAACACATGAGGAAAGCAGGGAAGGAGGCCTGATAAAAAAAAAAAAATCAAAAAACATCAGGCTGAAGCAACCAGGAACTGGAGAACCATAAGAACATATAAAGAACATACTTCAGTTTATGAGGAGAAAAGCAGACAAGCAAAAAAGAATCAAACCTGGGGATATGCAGAAAGGAGAAAGAAGGAAAAATGACACAGGAACCATTGACACCATCGGTCTATCAGAAATAAAAAGACCATACACGGCAGAAGAAAGGTGCCAAAGCCGCTATCGTCCAACTGAAGTTAGAACAAGAGATGATAATGATGTCATAATGAGAAGAGAGAGATTAATTGGTATAAGAAAGAAGATAGAAGAGGCCAGAAAAAGGGAAACAAACAAAATCAGTGTTCAACTGAGTTTGACGGAGTTACCGGAGTGGATGTGTCCATCTTTTTGGTTTTAATAGTATGTATGAAAGCTTTAAAGTCATTTGGTTCATCAAACATATCGGAGCTACCATTGTGTGTGACCTTGAATGAACAGCGGTGATATAGCCCATATCGAACGTTGAGCTGCTTCAGAGCTCGGTGTAGTGAGAGAAATTCTTTCCTGCACAGAGCAGTGCATTTAGCCACATCTTGTGAGATGAAAAGTTTACAGCCATGCCATGTTAGAGATTTCTTTTCTCTGACAGAGGACATAATGATTTGAAGTTGAGTATATTCAAGTAAATTTAATACAAGTGTTCTGGAAGCTGGATGAGAAGACGTGGAGACTCTTGGTTGTCCAACACGATGAGCTTGCTGAATGTTTAGTGGAGTCTCTAAAGGAAGATGAAGAATAGCAGGTAGTAGTTTTTGGAGGAAGGCGATGGGATCAGAGCATTCACAGCCCTCTGGTAAACCGGAAACACAAAGGTTACTGTGTCTATTCCTATTTTCCAAGTCCTCATTATGTTTCGGGAGGTCTTTAACTGTTTTTTCAAGCCAAGCCTTTTCTCCACCTCTTCCACTCGATCCTCGAACCCTTTCCATCTATTGTCAAGTTGCTGAAGCTTTTGGCTAGTGCTTTCTACAAAGGGTTTTAGGGCTCTGATTTGAGAACGAATGGCCTCAATAGCGGGGTCCGATATAGAATGTGGTGGTGGAGAGTCGCTTTTGGGTCTCTTCAATGTGGTGGATGGAGTAGTGGAATCCTTGATAGTTGGTATATTTTTTTGATTGTTTTTAGTGGCAGCCATTGTTTGCAGAATTGATCAAGTGGGCTTAGCAGTATAGTGCCTGGAAACCACAGATATAATGCCGGTAGATGGCTGGAAGATGAGCGCAGCAAGATGTTAATGTGCTATGTAGTGGAGTAGCAATCCACTGAAAGCTTGGCATTACCAATATAAGGCAGAAAGGCGATCTAGAATAAGCAGGAAGCACCACGTGTTATAGCTGTTACTTATACTGGAGCTGCCCAAATCTTTTTTTCTTCCTCTATTGATGAGAAGCAGGATCCATTCCTTCAGTTATCTGTTAATTCAAAAAGAAGACCACCATTCAGGATGTAAACTCTTTTTGTGCCGTGATGAGGGCAGAGCAAGTGCTTAATGTATAGGAATTAGTCATAGGTGAAACAGGCAACCTCTGCTGCTAAATCTGTTTTGTAGAATATTAGTAGAAAAACCAAATGCAGTGAGAGAAAGCAAAAGGCAAAAGGCAACGTTATTGTTGTTGCAATGAAGTTGGGTGCCTCAATGGTGAACAATGTTCAGTATGGCTGCTCTCCCTCCAGTCAATCCCACAAAATCGAGATAATATAAAGTTCCCCGGCGTTTATGTGCAGCACACAATCCGCACTTAGTATTATAAAATGATGAAAGCTGCGCGGAGGTAAGCAGTCAATTAGGGCAGCTGTGTGCACTTCCTCGTAGCAGCAGAAGGTGGCGTTGCGGGGAAGGAGGAGCCGGGAAGGCCACAGCCGGGAAGTCACGGTGGGATGGAGCCGGCAGTTACCTCATGAGGGGAGGACCGAGAGCAATGCTTAGGCCGCTCTGATTATGCTGCTCCTTTCTGTAGAATCCAGAGGGCAAGGGCGTGTCATATATCCACGGCTGATGAAGGGGTGTTTATACCGAGGTTTAGCAGATAGAAGGTATGGAAAAAAAAAGAATAAATATTAGGAGAATGCCTTAATTATATGATGTGGGACAGAGCTAATGGGCTAGGTGGCCATCTTGTTTGGTGCCAAACCCGCCCCCATCACCTCGAGCTTTTTGCCCGAGCTAAATTCTCCACTTCTCCACCAAACTTATAGTACAGCGGTACAGTAATGTTCTGTTTGTGTGGCGGAAACAGAATTACCACCGCACTATTTACTACAGCAGCCATACTCTTAATGAGACATAGTAAGTCCTTCTAAGGACAGGATACCGTGCTAAGTCCTCTTTGCTTAATACTGAGATGAACTAAGCATGCCACTATTAATAATCTCCAAGGCCTTTAAGCCATGGTGTCTAGTAAGATGATTTACTATTTAAACGGTGTACACCACAAACTGATGCTAATAACTGGTGTAATTGTCACCCAACTTAATGGTATAGAATGTAAAGAGCTCATAAGCATGAAGAGCTACATTAATCCTGCCAGGATGTAGACCAGTGATGGCAGGCTGCACACAAATGTGAGACTGGAGTTCTTTACTTGCAATCCCATTGGCTTGAGTGTGCACCTGAGCTCTAGGCCTTGGCAAAAATCCCCAGTTGTTTATATATCATTCTGTATTCCCCCAAGACCTTTGAAAGGAGGAAGGCCGAATTACTTGTAAAGCCAGCACAGCGATGCCTTGTATCCACTCAGAGTGGCAGCGACTGGATTATCCCACTTCATCATCCGAAATGGTTCTTGAGCCAAGGGAGGAGGAGTAGCCAGCTTTATAAGTCTTTATATGAATAAGTGAATACTCTAACAGAAGTAGCCGTTCTATGTGGAATAACACAGAATTCTCATTTTTCTCTAAATATTCCCAATTAAAGAATGTTTTGTTCTCATTGATTTCTTTTTCTTGGTTAGGCGGGGGATATTTGCATTATTGTATTTTGTGAATATTGTTGTGATTTTTGCATGTAATTCCTGAGCAAAAACCACACATGTCTGTGAACGAATGCATTCACCAAATACTAATATTGCATAATTCGGCAAATTGAATCATTATAACACACCTATTGGTTAAGTGGAGTGAGCACAGAGAGTGAGCACAGAGAGTCATTGGAAAACGATTTTTCCTGTAGGGTAATTGCAAGGCGGGTTGGTGGGCACAAGCTGAATACTGCTTTTGATATTTAGTGGAGCCATGAGTTCGGGTGGGACCCCCTTGCAGCTAAAAAAGATGCCTCTCCTCCTGCGACAGATTCGGCATATGATACCTCCTTCATTGGTCCAATCAGAATCACTAATGCTCTGGGAGGTTCACTGACCTAGTTCTCTTTCTAATCCTCTGTGGTGTGTATTTGCTTGTTGGAGGGTAAACTAGTGCTGAGAGAGCATGTGTTGTGCAATTCCCTGTTTTTGGTGATTTTATTCTGTGTTGTGTTTGGAGAAGCTCCGTAAGGCCTGTATCCTGCTTTGGTAAACCTTTTGGGTTTGGATTGTTTGCTTTTGTATACCCTTTGCTTTACTTTCCTCCTCCCGCACCAAAATGAAATGAATAAAAACATGGAATCGTTTGTGAAAAGCCTTCATGAAACCCTTTATTTCTCAAAGGTCATTTGCTTTTTAAACCCCTTCCATTCCCTTGCTACCTTCCACATCACAAATGAAAAAATAGACCGTTTGTGAAACCCTTTTTGACCACTGATTGTTGTAATCTGCTTCCCTTCTCCTACAAAATGAGGTGGAATCAGATATGGGGCAGGAGGCAGAATGGGAAATGTAGTGTCGGCATGGGTGATGCTGATGTTTCTAAACAGGTGGTGCGGGCAACCGTGGCAAAAAGATGGGACACTATCAGGATTCTAGTGCCACACACCATATGGTTGGAAGCATTTCAACTATGCATAATGATCCTGAAAGCTAGGTGTCATCCAGGCGATCCATATTACAATAGCCAGGGAACACACCCTTCTACGTACTGGGTATTAAAGGTATGCATATGGAAGAATGCTGCTCCTCAAACTGGCTTTCCTTAGAGCTAACCTGGCAGTTCCACCGAGGGATTTTAGTACCGTGACTGATTTCTTGTTAACCTTCTTGGATTGTTCTGTACTCTGATGTACCTGCATTCATCCCTTTCTTTGTATTCTCGGATCTCTCACTCCCTTCAACGTCTGTCTGTCTTCATCTTTTTCCTGTGGATCTCAAAGCTTGTACGTGCTCTTGTTTATTTCACTGGACTGTATGTCTTCTGATAGGATTTCATGTGTTTTGGGCAGTGGATTGTGATGGACTTTTTGGATGTATCTTCTGTAGGAATTTGTTGTTTGATTTGTAGAACTTGCATTTAGCTCTTGATGGATCTATCCACCAAATCTGAACAACTTCCTCAGAGTATCTGCTTCTATTCTCCTCACATAACTCTGTCAAATGATGCTAAACACATGTAATGCTTACTAAACCAATACTGTAGTAGAATATCAGCTTTTGCGATGCTTCAAGTAGATATGGATTCACCATATTAGCTGCTGAATGCTTCCGTATGTTCTAGTAGCCTGATCCATGTTTGGGATTCAACATTGAGCAGCACATCACAAAAACTCTACATCTCAGCCTATCACTGCTAGCAGTTGTGTTGGAAGAAGATGGGTTAGGTGGTGCAGAAGACAAGAGGAACGTACTTCCCAATGATGAAGAAGGCAATGTTTTTGACATCTGTGGTGGTGAGCTAAGCACTAGCGTTTTTGAATGTTCATCCTGCCTCTGTGCTTCACACGATGTCATGTGTACTTGTTGCATCTGGACATCCTCATATGGATACTCATTATAACACTCTCTCATTCTGTGCACAGTTTTCAGATCTCTCACATGACCGAAAAGAAGCACATTATGGGGCCAATTCATAGAATCCAGTGCAGAAGATCCGCAAGCGTCTCACGCAATGAGGGAGCATGTGCCACACGTGCGCCAGGTGCAGCGCAAAACAGCTTTTTCACGCACCGAAAGATTCCCGAACCATTACCAGCCGTGGTGCAGTGAACATCCAGCAGCATCAGTTACACCCCCAACACCGCCCCTTGTGCAGAAACAGCCAGTGAAATGTCCAATACGGTGAAAAGGCCCTGCGCTACCCTTGGCCCAGCACACAGCCCCCTCCATCATAATCGTGTGAAAAATTGGAGCGTATCCTGTTCGTAGCAGCGAAATCATGTGAAAATGGTCTTGCGCACACCCGCGGAATACGGTACCCCGCTCGCGCCAGTCAAATCGCGTGAAAAGTGCCTCCTGTACCATGCAAAATACCTTACCCCGCTCGCGCCAGTTAAATCGTGTGAAAAGTGCCTTGCGTATATCGTGAAATCGTGTACCCCACTCACGCCAGTCAAATCGTGTGAAAATACCATTGTGTACACCCACGCCAGCCAAATCATGTGAAAAGGGCATTACGTACCCCCGCAAAATCCTATACCCCGCCCGCACTGGCCAAATTGTGTGGAAAGGGCTGCACGTGTGTTGAAGGGTGTTTGGGGGGTTGCATGTGGTGTGGGCTGCCTGCCGCGTATGGTCATAGGTGTTGGGGGGTCCCCTGTGGTGTGGGCTGCCTGCGGGGCATGGTCACGGGTGATGGGCTGCCTGCGGTGCATGGTATGGGTGTTGGGGTCCACTGTGGTGTGGGCTGCCTGCGGGCATGGACACGGGTGTTGGCGGGTCCCCTGTGCTGTGGGCTTCCTGCGGGGCATGGTCACAGGTGATGGGCTACCTGCGAGGTATGGACACGGGTGTGGGGTGTCCCGTGTGGTGTAGGCTGCCTGTGGGCCATGGTCACGAGTGTTCAGGGGTCCCCTGTGGTGTGGGCTGCCTGCAGGGCATGGTCACGGGTGATGGGTGCCTGCGGGGCATGGTCATGGGTGTTGGGGGGGTCCCCTGTGGTGTGGGCTGCCTGTGGGGTATGGACACGGGTGTTGGAGTCCCCTGTGGTGTGGACTGCCTGCAGGGCATGGTCGCAGATGTTTGGGGGTCCCCTGTGGTGTGGGCCGCCTGCAGGAAAATGGTCACGGGTGATGGGCTGCCTGCAGGGTATCATGGTTATGGGTGATGCGGGGTCCCCTGTGATGTGGGCTGCCTGCGGGGCATGGACACGGGTGTTGGGGGGTCCCCTGTGGTGTGGGCTGCCTGCGGGACATGGTCACGGGTGATGGGCTGTCTGCGGGGCATGGACACAGGTGTTGGGGGTCCCCTGTGGTATGGGCTGCCTGTGGGCCATGGTCACGGGTGATGAACTGCCTGTGGGACATGGTCATGGGTGTTTTCGAGGGTCCCCTGTGATGCGGGCTGCCTGCAGGCCATGGACACGGGAGGTGGGCTGCCTGCGGGGCATGGTCATGGGTTTTGGGGTGTCCCTTGTGATGTGGGCTCCTGTGGGGCATGGTCACGGGTGATGGGCTGCCTTTGGGGTATGGACGCAGGTTTTGGGGGTCACTTGTGGTGTGGGCTGCCTGTGGGGCATGGTCACGGGTGATGGGCTGCCTGCGGTGTATGGACACAGGTGTTGAGTGTCCCCTGTGGTGTGGGCTGCCTGCGGGGCATGGTCACGGATGATGGGCTGCCTGCGGGGCATGGTCACGGGTGATGGGGGGGTTCATGCCTGTTAGGGAGAATTCTCGAGAATGTGCTCAACTTTGCTGGATTTCTAGGATTTTAATTTTTACCTGGAAAGAGTGTGAGCCTTTTTTCCCACTCTTTCATGTATTTTGATGTGTGTTCTACTTTTGTATTCTTTGGATAGGGGGTTTTAAACAACTCCATAGGCAACATCTTTTCTTGTGTGTCACCTTTAGTGCTGTAGTACAGAGGTGTCTTTCAGACTCCCGAAGGTTTAAATACCTTCTCTGGGACTGACTACTGTCTCCCAGAGCATGAAAAGTTACATTGACTTTAGTGGTCTTTTTAAATTTAAATTCACAGACCCAGCACACACTATCTTCCTATAGAGTGCTGGAGGGGTTGCCTAGCATTCCCTGAGTCTAAACACTCATGTAACAGTAAAATGTTACCCTTTCCCACTTGAAATGGCTGGTGGCAGTGGTTTAGAACAAACTACCACAATTTTTCCCGACCGCGAGCAAAGGTAGCTAAAAATCGGGGCAGCCATGTTTTTCAACCTTTCTATAAAAACAGACTCCGGTATCATCACCCTACTCAACACACGGCTCAGTGCAAGCAACACACATCCATAAACAAGCATGGCACATGCAACAGACATTTGCATCCATGTCCAAGGCACTGTGTGAACATCAGAAGGGTGGCTGAACCTCACATCCATCATGGAACATGCAGATCACATGCACACACACCACCGGGCAGTCATGCATTTGGCAATTCTACCTCCAGTCACAGTGCATTCATGGACAACTAGGCCCCATCAGTCAATTCACCATTGTGATGGTCATGTGGCATGCATCCATGGTGTTTCCATTCACACACACACTACTCAGACACATGCATATGTACACCATACATGACCATGAAGGTGACATAAGCATCCATGTATCACACCCCAGACATGGCCAAGTCCAGACACAGCCATGCAAACATGCGTGTGTCGTCGCACATCATGCATTGTAACATAGACACCTTTGATGTGGAACACACTTGACTGGACTCACATGCAGCACTGTCATGTCCCTGCACGCAGACATCCATACATGGGGCATGCCAGACATAAGGCCAATGTACAACCTCCAGCCACACCTCAACATGCACTACACTGGACAAGAACACATGGACACTACCACTCAACTCCAGGCGGGTCTGCAACAGTAGGAACTGGTGGCAAAGTGCTGGGCATATGCACTCCAGGACCCGCATCTGGTTGTTGCTCAACTGGCCCTGGTGCTCCACTTCATCCCCATCATCAACGAGGCACCGGGCCTTGTTGAGGGTCCTGGACCTGAAGTCCTCCCAGCGCTTCAGGACACGCTTGTAGTCGGGGGTGCCACCCCGTCCTCGTGGATGGCACCCACGATGTCCTCCCAGATCCTCCTCTATCCTTCGTTGACGGTGCGCGATGTTGAGAAGAGGGCATCATAATGCCCCAGCACTAGCTCCACCAGGATGCCAACTTCATTGGCAGTGAAGCTGGCAGCCCTCTGCCTCTCTTCCGGGAGGTTGCCACTGGCCCCAGATGGTGTTTGGTTTGACAAGGCAACCCCTGAGGCAGGTGTGGGTGGGCAAGTGGGTTCTGGGGCTGGGCTGTGGAGCAATGGTACAGCAGTCGGGAGTCATCTGTTTCAGCAGAGGTGGTCGCAGCAACAGGACCTCTGGCAATGTCTTCTGTGCAGGCACCAAATTGCAGAGCATGTTGGCAGCAGATAAACTGATTTGGATGGCAGCAGCAGATGGCTCATAGGAGGCAACTTGGGGCATTGGGGGGCAGGTAAATGGCCTTGTGGGCAGGAGCGTGGTCTTCCGTGTGTTTTTTTCGCATGGCCAGCTTGATGCAGAGTGACTCTGCACATGAAAAAAGAGAGCGTTAGCATTTAATTCGAGGCAAGTCCCTTAGTACGTAAGTGCGTAAGTGATGTGACGCACGCAGGAGTTGCATTTGGTATGGGTTAAAGGTCTGTGTAGGACACCAGTTTGCTGTACGCGCTATTCCTGGGGACCGACGCATGTGTTACTTCTTCTTGTGGCTTCACACTCGATACCTTCACTGTGGATACAGTTCGTACTTCTTGTTTTGGCGGGGGAGTTGCCTACGTGCACGCGCACGTCTATTTTCCTTTTCCACGCAAGGCAGACGGTGAGTCACACAAGCTTTATTTTCCCACAGTCGTTGCTCCTGTGTGTTGCGTACCCCATTTTTGAGGTCAGAGTAGCCTGCGTGTTCCATGCGTATGTATTTTTGTGTCCCTGGGTGCCACGGCATACTGCGGGACACTTATTCCACGCACGTGGGCTACCGGGTGGTTGCGTGCACATTTGTTTTGATTTTTGGGGTTCCTGAGCGTTGCGTGACGCATCATTTTTCCTGAGGAGTCACAGACAGCCTCGCAGGAGCACAGGGGTGAGTCTACCATCAGGTTCCCTGCACACTTAACCCCAATTGCCCAGGACAATTGTTGTGTGCACCTCCCTTTCACACTAGTCCATCGGTGCCATGGTTGGGAGGCCACCAAATGGTAAGGGTGGCAAAGCTGGCCGACCTCCCAGAGGTGGGTGTGTTGGGGCACATGGCCAGGGTGGCCAGGGAGTACAGGGAGTCCAGGAAGGCCAAGGTGGCCGCGGAGGGGGACTTGGTCAGGGTGTTCCACAGGGGCAGGATGTCCAGCCACATGCTGGGACAGCAATGCCACCACCCCCTGCGGCTCAGAGAGATGCTGCTGCTGAAGACATCCCTGGCGCAGGCACGGGCCCCCAGGTAGTAGAAGCTGCAGGCGCAGCTGCGGCTACCACACCCAGGCTCGGGGTCAGCCAGCGTGGGCTGCATTGCCACAGATGGACTCCCAGGCCAATTTCCAGGTCAGGAAGGTCAAGCCATGTATGTATAAGGTTGCTGTGAGCAAGCCACGTGTTTCTGGGGCAGTGGAGACATCTGCTGCCCTGAGCAGCCAGGAGGTGGAAGCTGCAGGTGCAGATGCAGCCAACACCACCCCGGCTGTGAGTCTGCCAGCCAGGACTGTGTCGGTCACAGCTCTTGGCACCGAGGCAGTCGTGCCACTGGGTCCTGGCGACAGCACCCAGCAGCCAATCACTCAAGTCGAGCCTTCCATCCTCATACCATTGCCTACTCCCATTGGCCAGTCCATCAGCGCCCCGGCCCCTACTGACCAGAGCAACAGTATCCACGCAGGGTCTGGACAACCCGCCAAGAGAAGGAAGCATGTTTCTGTGCAAGAGGCTGGGACCCCAGACACAGCTCAGGCCTCCGTCACATCAAGGAAGAACAGTTTCAATAAAGTGGAACTGGATGCACTTGTGGACTACGTGTTGGGACACGACTGCAAAATGCTGGTGGGCCAGCGTGCCAAACTACGTCTGCCCAGCGTAAGGCCCACTGACTGCATTGTGGAAAGTGTCAGTGCCATATGATTTGAGAAGCGCACAGCAGATGATTGCTATAAGTGTTGGACTGACCTATGACGCTGTGCAAAAAACAAGCAGGTTTCTATTTATGCCTCAACTCTGGTGACTGGCGGTGGGCCAGCACCAGTGGACGATGTACTCACTACTCATGAGGAGATAGCTTCAGGGTTCATCGATGAGGCTCAAACCCAAGGAGTGGGAGAGATGCTGGATTTTGATGCAACGTCCAGTGAGTGTTGATCCGTGTGTGTCCAGCCCATGTGTGTTTTGCTTGTGTGATGTGTTTGACTGCCAGTTCAGGCTATGTATTAATGACTGCCATGTGTGACCCATGCAATGCCTGACTGATGCATACTTGTTGTGATGCAGTCTGCATGCAGGCCATGTGCTGCACACAGAGCCAGCCAATCATCCTCTATACACCTTCACCCTCCTTACACTCGGCAGACTCTCTTGTCCATATCCTTGCTCCCAGACATGTTTGCTGATAGCCTGTGCTGATCTTCCACTCAACACTCAGCCTATGTCGTCACTTGACTGACATCTCTGTGAGTTCACCCTGCGAGGTGGTCCCCCTCAGGGACATGCTTCATTGCCTCTCTATCCCCCAGCAGCTCACTGTCTCTGTTGTACTGGTGATTCACATGTTGGACTCATGAAATGGCCTGTCCCAGAATTCTGTGTATATGCACACTTCCCTCTGCAACTGTGCCAGACCTGTACTGTGTGGTGCATCCTTTGTCCTTGATGCAGGGTGTCTCACTTGCACTGTGCAAATGGCACAGTCTCACAGTGGACATGAGTGTTCATGCATGGACCATGTGCATTCCCAGTAAGCCCCTTTGGGTCTGTGTCAAGCTATTCATTCTACTTCATCTCCGGTATTTCACACATCTCATGGTATTTGGTCATCCCTTTCTTGCTCACTCAGGGTCAGTGCCTCATCACACCTATTATTTGGGTGTCCTCCTCTGTCTCGAGGGAAGGACTCCCTCTGGTACAGCCTCCCTGCCACTATGCAACTGGTGTTATAGCTTTGTAGCTTCTCTGTGTCTTGGTGAACTTCTGATGATTACTCATGTGTTGTGCTTTCTGTCCTCCTCTCATCTGCTGTAGTCTCAGATTGCCCACACTGTCTGCTACAACACAGTACTCTGATCCACCATTCTGAGACATTAACTGCCTCCCAGCAATTCCCTGAATGGGGGTGGGGGGTTACTGTATCCCGACAATCCACTGCCAACACTTTGCACATGATGACTGCAATTGCTCTTACACTGCCATCATCACACAACATAGACATGACTGCGTTTTTGTTTCGATTGACAGTTGAGACCGTACACTTGTACTGCACTGCACCCACACACTTCTGAGCCATGTTTCAGCATTCTACATGCCTATTCACTTTTGTGATGTCAAGGTGACCTAGAATGTATGTATCCATGTGCCCACCTTCACTATATTGCAACACACTGGCATTGTTGTATCCTGTGACACATGTGTGTTTTTAGTCATAGTGATTGACATGTAATGTATGGTGACATGCTTCCTACATGGGCCACGGACAGTACGATTTGACTTCCATCTGGGGCTGGTTAAAAGTTTTGCCTTTCTATGCTACGTGCCATGTGTTTGTTGGCATCTGTCATTTTTGTGTAAGGTCTATGCAATGCAGGAGCTTGTGTGTGATGCAGGTGCTATGCAACATGCAGTACATGTGTAGGCTTCACATTTGACATGCATCCATGTCTGCTTTCAGGGTCACCTTCCATTTCATTTCCACTGCATGCATGCCAGAGTTTGTGTCATGTGTGACATGGCTGTTTCCTGTGTTGGCTGTCAATGCTGTGATGTCTATGTGTGTGGTATATGCTGGTGACATGTGTGCTCATGTGTTTTTTTTAATTTGTTACAGGTGATGAGGTACTGGAAGCAGAGGAAGAGGAGGAGATGGCAAAGAGGGTGACGGGTTCAGGGCACCAAGCAAGCACCAGTGGAGGGCATGGCGTGGTAGGCCATGAGCATCCATTGATGCTCCAGACCATCCTGTCCAGGACTGGCTCTGAGTACACCTCTGAGGATATCTTTGACTCTGATGCTTAATCGGATGTTCATGAATCCATGCTGTCGCAGGTGAGTGATTCTGCAGTGGATGCTGTTCTGCCTGACACAGCTGTAGTGGGGGTAGAACCCTCAAGGGAACATTCAGTGTTGGAATGTCCACCTGCGGTGGTTACGGGTGCAGGGTAATGCTCCACAACAGTTGCTCCTGTTCCTGGGGCAGCAGATCAACTGAGGAATGCAATCCTGCAGCCACAGGCAGCGCCAGCCCAGCAATGACCAGGGATCCTTGGACCAAACAGGTGTTCTGACTGGCAACTTGGTAGCCGTGCACTACCAGGGAACACTGTTTGGGAGAATCACATGTATGTCATTGAACAGCAACAGGGGGCAGCTATTGAGATGATGGCTCGGAGCATGGAACGTGTGGCCGATTCCATTCTCCCCCCTGGTAGGCAAGTGGAGCTCCAGCAGCAGGCAACGCGGTCCACCTGCCACAAACACAGGCTGGACACGTTGGCCGACAACAGGGACCAATGGGCTGAACTGGAGGCTCTGTGCACAGCCATTGCTGCTGAGGCAGAGGCCCACAGGGAAGCCCTGGGTGAAGAGAACATCTCCCTCAGACATACTCTGGCTACACTTTTGATGGGCCAGGGTACACAGGCAGAACAGCGGATAGAGCAGCTGTAATGCACCATCTTGGCTGAACTCCATGCAAGCCATGAGGAGGTCCGTTTCTCACGTCAGGCCATGCAGGCAGAACTCTGTGCTACATGCAAGACCTTGCAGGAGGAACTCCATGATACACGTGAGTTGCCGTATGGGGACCTACGTGACATCTTCCTGCAGGACCAGGCTTACCAGACCTGCATGCTTGCTGCCATGAAGGGGCATGCCAGGTATATGTGTGGGCAGGTACCTTTACCACGAACACCTCCTGAAATTCAGCCAGAGGGTGACAACAGCAGCAACTGATCTCTCACTTCGGCCTAGCCGTGCAGACCATGAGCCCAGATTTTTTTTAAATCTCAACATCAACACATGTGGGTGTTGAGGTGCACCCTGCACCTCCCCCCTCCTGGGTGGCCCCCCAACCCTATGGTCAACAATGGGCATTTTTATTTTTATTTTCCTTTTTTTGTCTATTGTGCATTCATGTGTTGCTTTGAGGCATCCAATGGCATTCACTGTGCGTTCTGGCTGGGCCCATACAGGCTTGTCTCATGCTAGTGTTTGTGGCTTGGGGTTGTCCGGAGACATATGCCACTCCTGCTTCCCCTTCCCATGGGCTCACAAGGATGGCACCATGTGACAGTAACTTACACAGAGGCATTGGTATTCCGTCTGTGGCCAGTCTGAAGTCCAACATGTGTATACACCCCTAGTGGGGATTCATTATGGTTTCTCTAGTGCATCTTTGGCCTGCATTTCGGTGAGTATATTGTTAACTGTCCATATTCTCATGTTGCTTATTCATGTATTGCCTTGCCCATCTACATTGTTGATGCACTTCATGCTCTATGCGGTACCCTGGCCCCTTTAGCTGTCAGAGCCACACTCAAGATGGAAGGGGCCCGTGTGGTGGCACTGACACATTGAGGCACTTGTGCTATGATGATTGGTCACTGTCTGACATTATCACTGTTGGGTCCTGTGTTCATGATATGTTATGCTGGTAAATAGATAGTCCTGTGTTGGGTTTGCTTTTAATGTGTCAGGGAATTGGGGAGATTGTTCCGTCGCCGATGAGTCCACAACAGAGTGGTTCACATGGAAAAATATGCACCACTGAAGGTTTGTACATTTCACATGCAAACATGCATTGAATACCCCTGCAAACCCACACCCACAACACACACAACACAGCCCCAGCCCGAACTCCACCCCAACATACCCCCACACACACACTACTTTCCTTCAGAGACATGCTGTGTCCCTGCTGCGCAAGTTCACTTTCACTTTCATGATTTTGATTATTTTTTCTGCAGCTGCAACCCCCGCTCACTTTACTGTGTAGTGTAGTGAGCGGGGTGTTGTGGGGGACACCATCGCAGCAACCGTCATTTTTATTTTGTTTTTGGAATTGCCTGAAATGAATGCCACCAAAGGTTCAAACTTGTGGCGTTCTAACCTCTGGTGGCATGCATTTATGTCCTTTTGGTATAGGTTGGATTTTTTGGATCAGTCTTTGTGTCAGAGTCCTTGTCTGAGGGAATTGTCTCTGGCATGTTTCCATTTGTCACGGTGCACTTTCTGACAGTTGTGTCATGTGTTGTGAATTTTTTTTACACATTGCATGCCATGGCACGGTGTGTCGGGCGAATGACAGGGAGTTTAGGGGGTTTAGGTGACATACCAGGATTTTGATGTGCTGTTTTCCATGGGGGTGGTGGAATCTGTAGCTTGCATGTGTGCCTTTTGGTCACACTGGATTGTGTTTGTTTCAGTGACTAGGGATGCACACAATGCTACAATTCCAAGGACACATTCTCCGGGTGGTAAGGTTTTGACAGTTCACTGTCCCTTTGTCATCATCGATTGTCACCTGGAATGTGCCAGGCCTGTGTGCATTCTGCAGGGGTGGGAGTTTAGGTGAAAAATGTTGCCACAAGCTGGGTACGGGCTGCCTCGCCATGTGCCCTTTCCCCTCCCATGCGCAGCAGTCATGCATGTGGTTGGGTATGTGGGGAAACTACCATGTCCAGCGGTACACCCAGCTGTGTTGCAACGTTGTGCAGGACACATGCTGCCACAATGATCCTGCACACTACTGGGGGCGAATATAGTAGCTGACCACTAGAGCGGTCAAGGGAGTGGAAACGTGACTTGAGCACTCCAAATGTGCACTCCACTATGCCCCTGGTTGCAGTATGGGCTGCGTTGTATCTAACCTCGGATGGTGTGGTGGGGTTCCGTATTGGCGTCATCATGTAGGTCTTCAGAGGGTACGCAATGTCCCGTGTGGGGGTGATAATGGTTGTCATTAGTTGGGTTTGTGTAGTTGTCTGTGTGTGACATGCATGCATGTGCACAGGCATTTGAACTCACCAATGAGCCATGTGTTGCCATGCCTCCCAGCTTCCAGGACCCGATGTAGGGCTGGCATTCAAAATATGAAACTGTCATGGGTGGACCTGGGATTGTTTGCATAGACAGAGGTGATGGAATTGCATGCAACCTGCCAGTGCTTGCGGTTGTGATAGATGTGCTCAGTGGCCCTAGGTGTACGTAGGGCCACATGGGTGCAATCAATGGCACCGAGCACTTTGGGGAAGTGTGCCTCCCTGTAAAAGTCCTGGACCACGGTCTGCCTTTCTGCAGGTGTTCTGGGCATGTATATGCGCCTGCGGACTGAGGGGCGTGCAGTCATGATTGCCAACACCTGGTGTAGGCAGCGTGACTGCGTTGGCTGTGAGACGCCCCTAACTATGGCAGTTGTCCACTGAAAGGACCCAGTGGCCAAAAAATGCAGGATATTGAGCACTTTTTCCAAGGGGCTCAGTGCTTGGAAGCACAAGGTGGGTGATGTGAGGTCCTCCTCCCACTCAGTGACCAGGTGTAGGATGATATGGGGTGGAAACTTATACCTGCCATAGACCTGATCATCAGGCATCCCAAAAAGGCTAGTCCTGAGTAAAACAATGCAGGGCCTGGCTATTCTCCTCCTCCTGCATTGTCCCACGATCACTGCTGTGAGAAATGGGACATTCATCGTAGCAGTATATGCTTGTTTGTTGTTTGTACACACTTTTATGCTGTGTGGGGGCACTTACGCCTGCTTTCACATTTCAGTGCACATTATTTCCATGAATTACCTCGTTAATGTTGAAACATTGGCTCAGAGAGGTATTCACTGCTATCTTTCTCTCTTTCTCTCACATCTCCCCACACAAGTTTGATGGCATCTCACACATTAGACATGTGATATCCACAGCCCCAACCCAAATCATTGGCTCTTATCATGTTGGATAGGGTGAGTTCTAGCAGGTAGTTCTAAACTGGATGGCACTGTTTTTTTTTGCAGAGGAAGTGTGTGACCGGTACCTAATTTAGAAAAATGCACCAAATACCTATGCCAAAAATTTGTTTTCAATAGCTAATTATTGCATTGGTTCCTTTTATTAGGAAATCCATATTCCTCCTTTCAATTTTTTTGCACAAATATATGTTTTGCATTTTACTTTCTGTTTATACAGCAGATCATGTCTTTACATCACGAAAAAGCAAATGACAGTCAAACGTTTTTGCACAACATCCAATGTACAAAATATTTAACATGCATTTCACACAAAACAAATAAAAAAAATGCTTTCTTATCAATTTTCAAAATATAGGGGGTCATTAGGAGTTTGCTGGTATCCCGCCGGTAATTCCAGCGGGATACCAACACACAGTATTACCATTCCCGCCACCTGATATACTAGAATTACCGGCATACTGCAGACGGCGGGAATACCAGTAAATCCCCGTACCATGGAGTCCCATAGAACTCCATGGAGGGCATTGCAGGTACTACCGGCACCAGAAAAATACTGGTACTGGTTTTTCCAGATGTTTTTTGCTGGTGGGGCCCTGATTTAACTCCAGCTCTTGATTGGAGGTAAATCAGGTAATGCCCACTGGCAAACCAGTAATTTGCGTGTCTGGAAATGTTAATTCTGGTCCGGCAAACGTCTAATGACTGTTTTTTAAATAAAGTATGTGCTATTACATTACTAAAATGTTTAATTCCTGCAGCATATTTGTGGGCCATAGTATGATTTGGTGTGGACAAGAAAAAGAAACAACTTCCTGTGAATATATGTAAAAGTGCAGTAATTGTCTAATTACTGAAAAGAGTGCATTTACATAATTCAAAATATACTGTGCTTAGATCAGTTGCCATTCTAGCCAGGTTTCTCGGATTGCTTTCTGCTGACAATATTATCTATGTTGGCATGCCAAATGGGGACCTCAGATGTTCACACTTTGTGAGGAACAAGCCTCTGTTTATGTTTGCTGTAATTAATATGAAATTCAACCTTGATAAGTGATAATTTGTAAATAACAACTAAAATAATACACACAAGATTAGGAAAGCTATAGCCTGCGTCCGATTTGTTAACTCCATTTGCTGTCAAGGATCACTCTACCATGTCAAGTGTAAAGGGACATATCAAATTCTTGCTAAGCCATCTCTGTCATCTGTCATATTAGCATACAACAACTTATGAAATACTACTGTATGTGGAGACCAACAGTAGCTAGCCTCCAACTATGGTGCAGGGAACGAACATCTGTTGGCATAATTGTATTCACATTCACAATGGGGTTGCATTATTGCTTAGGAAAAGATTACTTTCAAACCAAGATCTGTGTTTATGAAAGCCGATGGAGTTCAACAATTAGAAAGTAGAAGAATACATAAGTACTGTAAAAGACACAAAATCAGACTGGTACATATTTCAAATGTATAAATGAGTGAAAAGGGAATTATTGAACAATGTGACAATAATTAATTAGTTATAAAATAATGACTAGCTTGACCAATTGCAGAACATGAAAGTTATGGCGTAAACAGGATGAGGTCATAAAGTTTATGCGTGAAATTACGTCATTACATAATATGAACGCATATTTTGGCATCCTCATAAATGCTTCTTTCAAAGTTTAAATTGGCCTGGAAACATCAGCTCTCTTCGACAAGGAGAATACAAGTCCAAAAGGTAATCCTGCTGACAGATACTAACTCAAGTAAGAGCCAAAACATAAATGAACCGAACAGCAGGTAATCTTTAAAAAATACATATGGGAATTACTATGTAATATGAACTTTTAAACATCAATTAATAATGATTATTGAAAATGTAAATAGAGATATAAATAAGAGACAAGATGTATCCACACTTGTGATTAATAGGTACACATTTAAATCAGATTGGTCAAAAATGTGCTATGTGAGTTCCTTTTCTGCAACTGTAAAATAATGACACAAAATAGCAGAAGGAAGTAGAATACATGAGACTAAGAAACAAAAGTATGGAGTGTCTTATCATTGGAAAACTGCATGACACCGAAAAGGATACATTAAATGAAGGTAACATTATATATGGATTACCAAATTAAGAGCATTATTGAATCACTATTAAATGGATAGAATAAGCAAAGTCTTATTTCCAAGTAATATATAATAGGATAGCTCAGAATTAAGTCTTGAAGAATATACAGTACACAGAAGATGATTAAAACATGTTTGAAATGTTGATTAAGATGAATCTTAAAGACATTTCATTACTTTTATGAATATTCAAAAATCACTTGTTTCTACATTTTTTACATTTATTATACGTAATGGAATCAAAAAGTATTTAATTTAACCCAATTTTAGTAACTTAGATAGCAGCATATACTTCATACATGTACCTATGTATAGAATGTTATCAATAAAGAAGTTGTCTCTTTGGTGTGTTTTGTAACTACCCTATGTATGTGTAACATTACAAAAAGATGACAATTAGTAAGCAGAATATATCAAAGATCATACTTTATTTTGTTTTATGTGCAAAATATGAATAAGGTGAAATGAAATCACATATTTAGAATGAAGGAAGCACTTTTCATCGGTTTATGTTTTTCGTCACTCATATACGTTATGTTTAATTATGAATTGTGTAGCCTTGAATATTATCTAAGGTTTTAAATGTGTCTTGGCACCAAGGATTATTTATGATTTAATTTTGAATATTGACTTGTTTTAGTAATAAAAAAGCTTAATACATATAAGACATTATGAAATGTTTTTCTTTGAACATTGTTCTCATAAATGCATAACATGTGTATTATTATTTAAATAGAAATATGAAGTGTTAGGTGCCATTGTAACTGAGGCACATACAAAGTGATTATCAAATCGTATAGGTTGTACCTGCCTGTTTGTTCATTCAGAAATTATAAACAAGTCAGTGTTGATACCTTTCTCTTATGTCGGTAATGCATAATAGTTTCATTAAAAAGTTACAATTCTTCAGTAATTAGATGAATCTGAAGATCTTTCGCTTTGGGTATATGTTGCTAAAGGAATATCTGACTGACAGGGAGCTCTATTGGAGTGTTTTCTTCACCCCAGGTTGCTGTGCCTCTTCCTTATGAAACAGACATTGTTTAAATGAAATATCCACCCTCACTAGGCTTCATACGAGTTGCTCTCAGACAAACCTTCACTTTTCTTATCATAGACAGTGATACTTTAATCAATCATTTGTTATTCTGCCAGTGACGTTGTAGGTAGTATACAGTCTCTCAAAATCTTTGTTGTGAGTGGTAAAGTTGCACTCCCTGAAATAATGGTCTGATTAACAAAACAAATATGTTTGCATTAGGGGATATCCAGAGCAGTGTCCATATTTCAAGACTGAGGGAAACATGTTGATTGGCACCTGGACTGACACATTTACAATGAAATGTCAGATATCCATATCTGAATTTGGCAATTTTGCAAAGGATTTCCTGGTAAAGGGCCCAGCCCCACCCATGGGATTTAGGTCAAATGGGGCAATGGTGTCAGAGCAATTATTTAGGGAATCGTTTATTGCAGGGGGTGTTAATATAGAGAATATCTCTGGATAGGTGTGGGTTTCTTAGTTCAGTTACATTAATTCAGAGCTGTAGCAATGGCATAATTTATTTGATGTTTTAGAGGATTGGGCAGAGCTCAAATATGCAGCAGAATTCCTCTGAGAATTTTCTTTTTGGGGCAAGACCAGAGTAGTGTCTTCAGGATAATCTCTGGACTTTCCTTGGATAGGAGGGTATCTATCAGTGTATTCCCAATGACATGTCTGCTCTGAGCGAAGGAACCTGTCCAGCAGCATGTCGAAAAGGAAAAAAATCAGCAATGTGTCATCCAGTATCAGACACATGGGAGCCTTACATAGCAAAGCGCCAACTTTGACAGTCAGATTGGACTTAAAATTGAGAAAAAGTTGAACCTTCTCTGAATATCAAGCAGAGTATTTTCAGGAAAGTACTATGGGATGAGAATACACTTTGGACAAACAAGAGGCACTGTGGTTATGGTTATATGATTTGTCATTGTTATCAGTAGAAAGAGCATTGCCTAACTTTATGTAAAATGTCTTATAACAAATGCGTACTCTGTTCTACAGCTAATGCCGCAAGGATCTCTAAATGTTTCACACACACCATTCCTTTTCTGCATCAATTGTAAGAACAGAAATCATAATGAAATAACCCTTTAATGGAAAAACACATTAAATTTGGAAGCATTTGTGTACATATTCTCATGAATTTGTGTCTATAAACCCTCCATTTCAAATATACTGATATAAGATATGGATTAAGGTGTTTGTGTACAAATATCTTTGTGATTTGTTTGTGTGTGATTTAGGTATCCTTTTCTTTATGATCTCACTAAAACAGAAAGGAAGGTCTTTTAAGAATGTTTCATGAGCTAATCTCAAGACTATCCATCAATATGGTGAACATGGCCCCAGTACAATAGCATGGGAAGGGTGAAACATGTAATTATGTTTCAGTCTCCTCATCCAATGTCTGACGATAGCCCATTGTAAAGACTAGAGGGGTGTATAAGTACTCCTTCTCTCTATATGGCAGGGTAGGAACACAGGGCACCCCAGCCAAGATTCTCTAAGTGGTAAAACGTGGGCGAGCAATCAAGGCTTAGCTCTCAGGAGGTGATGCAGGTTGGTTCTTAATTACAGTGTGGTCCACAAGCACCCACAAAGGAATGACCACACACTATGTTAGTGATAACAAAGTCTTTATATAAATAAGGTTGAAGATTATATACATAATCACAATAACACATTTTGTACTCTGGTAATACTATAATGGCAAATGTACACAGGTCTATGCAGTACCACTCTTAACTATCGATTCCTTTGAAATTCATCAACTGCTAAAAGCTCAAATGGCATACAAATCAAATTATAAGATGAATCAATGATAGACCACAGAAAGAATGCCAGTTAAACCAAGCAATGGCAGAACAGTCTATCACACTACCATGAGACTGTTCTGTGTGAGGAACCCCCCATCTGGGCAACCTGTAACTAAAGCATATTGACAAGCCCAGTCCAGATATGCTTAATATAGTCTTGATTCCTTCTGAAGGTGCTACAACCCCAATGTACATGGTTTTGTGGCGTTCTTCGATGAGTGATCGATGGGCCCTTCATGAGTGAACTCCATTTAAAACAGGAGCCACCTGTCGTCAAGATTCCAGGTAAAGAAAGGGTGAACGCTGTTGTCGGTGAAGCAGCTTTGAATCTTTGCAGTGCGCGTGATGAAGCTTGTGAACGTCCTGCAAAGATGAGGCATGCAGAATACCTCGACGACGATAGCTCGTTGCTGCAAAGAGTCTATGAACAACTTTGGCCCAGCAAGAACGTGGGGTCATCGTCATCTGGCATCGCCGATCGGGGCGTGACCATGGCTGGTGGTCAGTTCCTCGTCTGCATGTTTGAGGACTTCGGATGGCAGAAAACCCACCAGAGGATTCTCATCTGTTGTCGACGACCTTAACTTCCTCCGGCAAGAAGAAAGCGGTCAACAATGCTGAGCAAGGGAAGCTTTGAAACAAATGTCTTAGGCAATGCAGCACTGCGGCTCCGGTCGGCGAGGGCAGTCGGCGACAGTGATGGACTTCAATGTCCGGGTGATTCACGTCGGATTCCGTGGCGGTCCCCTTCTCTGGTTGGCAGACTTTCGAGGGTCTGACTTCCAGGGAGCTTTAGCAAAGATCAGCTGGTGCACAATAGTCCCTCGTAGCTCGTGAAGAGGTCTCCTAGCGAGATCCTCTCTTGGATCAGTTCTTGAAGACACTCCAGCTTTCAGAGGGTGAAGAAAGGTGGTGGCAGATCTTCTCATCCAACTGGGCTTCAAGGTTAAGCATCAAGTATTGACTTCAGCTTCTGAACGATTTCCATCAGTGAGAGGTCCCCAGATATACTGTTTGGTCTCTCATTCACTCTGCTGGGTCACACTCAGGCAACCAATAATTCAGAAGGGCATTTAGCAGGCAGGCAGCCAATGAGGCTCACAGTGCATTCAGGCCATTCTTCTCCACCCAGACACTCACAAATACAGAATGCGGATTCGGACAAGTACCCAGCCATTCAGCAATCCACACTGCATTCATACCAGTTTCGGGCAGGGCTGTCTAAGTCATTGTGTCACACACCAGATACTAGACATCCATAACATGAAATGTGTATTTGTCACACACTCCATTCACCCAGGTCCCATCCCACGGGCATACCAACAACATACAGTCATTGGAAAGGCTCCAGCCAGTCTGGCCTGGACTTCCGCACAATACCATATATGGAACTTCCACCCAATATCCAGTCAGGGGGAAGGGACAGAGTCAGGGCTTCCCGGGACTTCGTGAGAACAGGGTAACAGGCAATAGAAAGTAAGAGGCCACAGGGGCCATCTTGTCTCCTATGAGGAATCAACTGATTTCAATGGCAGGGCCTGGGTATCTCAAAATGGAGGATACTCAGAGCACCTGTCAAATTCAGCATGGAGCTGCCACCAGCCCATGTCCTGCTCTGTGGGCCACACAAAGGTGCCCAACAACATACACTAGGGGTACAGGGTTGCACCCACCCATGGGTGCCATAAGGGTATCCCAAGGGTCTGTTCACCAGACCAAGAAGAGAAAGAGCCGCACCACCAGGAGTACCACTTGAACTCCTGTGCAGAAAACAAGACAGAACATACATGATAAAAAGCATAAAGGACAAGGATACGTAGGCCCTGTCCATCCAATGCATTTCCAGCATCACACACAAGACTGATTTGGGCAGTCTAGGAATAGATTGGCTTATGGTTGTTGGGCATGATTGTATATTGGATGGATTTGATGGAAAGGTTTGACGGGGACCACTTTGATGTAAGATCTTGAATTTTATTGAATAAAGTTGAAATATACAATTTGATAGTAGGTTCAAGATCTTTGGTAAATAGTATGACTAAGTATAGAATATGATTTGAAAGCACTTGATTACATGAGTATGTTATGAGAATGACAAGTATATGTCATGGGAAGAATTTCAGATTCGTCAAGTTTCAATTTGTTTTCAGATGATGTAGTAAATTAATTAGTGGTATTAAGAATATTAGAGATTGCAGAGGACAAATTAGAAATCGGTTGTAAAATGTCATCTGCATATGCAGAATGTTTAATTTACACTTGCACAATCTGGATACCCATCATTTTAGTATTCATTTTTATAGACTGTGATAGCAGTTCCACAAATAAATCAAATAGTAAGGGTGAAAATGAACAGCCTTGTGAAGTCCCTGTCAATATAGGAAAGGATGAGGTTCATGGCCATTTAATGAATCCGCTAGATAATGGAGAACAATAAAGAATATTTATAATTTCTAAAAACGTAGAGCTGAAAACATGCCATTTACCCGATTCAAACATAAAGGGCCAGCAAACACAATCACACACGCCTTTTCTGCATCCAAAGTTATTTGTATTTGTGGTTCCGATATGCTATTCTATTGAGCTGAGATGTTGCAACGAAGCAAATAAGGCATGTTGTACAGGACACCTAATAAACCCTACTTAATCCTGTTTGGTCAGAATTGATCAAATAGGGCATACCTTGATCAAGTCTATTTGTGAAAATCTTAGCTTACATATTAGTATCAGAATTGATTGGAGAAATGTGGTGATCATTTTAATAATAATAGGGTCTTTTTCACGTCTGGGGAATAAGATCACAAGCGCTTCAGTAAATGAACCACTACTAAATCCAGTATTCAAGAAATGGGGATACCACTTCAATAATATTGGAGCAAGGGTAGTGCAACAAGTATTATACAATTCAATTGGCAACTAATCACGGCCAACTGTTTTCCCTGATTTGAAATCACTAAATGCTTTAATAATTAAATTAATAGATATTTTCTAAATGGGATACTTCTATGGTTAAGGATCTAGGATTTGGGATATCTGTAAAAACTTTAGTGATGTCCTTATTAGAAACTGATTCAGTTTTGTATATTTTTGCAAAGAAGTTCAAAAAGGCTTTGGAGATATAATCTTTATTTTTAATTTTAGTACCCTCTTCAAAGGTAATTGAGGTGATTATCATTTGTCTTGTTTTAAATAAGCAGCTAATAATTACCATATGTATTGGTTGCACATTATACTTAGTGTTTGTTCTAAGCATATAAGCGCATGCTTTCTTAGTGCATATTTTGTTGTAGTCAAAATGCTGCAATATTATTTCCTTAAGAGTCATTTCATGAGCATGCTTTAATATGCATTTTGAAGTGTTATAATTGTAGTTAGTAAATCATATGATTTATTTTTATTATAGGTAACATGTTGTATAATAGGGTCACATAAGTCTACTTTATAGGAACACCAATTGTTCGGAACTTAGGTATATATATATATATCAAGGTTAATTCTAAAGAATTGCTCCGTAAACATATTACTATTTTGCATAAAATTAGAAACTTGTAACAGAGAGAAATTGAATCGCCCTCTGTTTGAAGTGGACTGGGTTAGCGCCCACACTAATGTGAATGCAACTAGAGAATGTTTTGATAAAATTAAGGCACCAATAAGGCAGGTTTGTATATTAGTAATACACTTATTAACACAAATGTAATCTAACCATGAGTAAGATGCATGAGGAGGAGAAAAGATGGTATATTTTTTAGCTTCTGGAATGAACATCTAGCAAGAGTCAAGAAGATTCAATTCCTGCACAAAATTCAAAAAGCATTAGCGAGTTGTGGAGTTAGTGAATTTAGTTGTTGAATTATGATCCAAAACAAAATCATAAACTTGGTTACAGTCCCCACAAAGAATAATTCTGGTAAAATTATAAATGATTACATTTCATTTTTAGTTCATCCCGAAATAGAGGATCTGGTCAGCAAGGACCATAAATGTTAACAATGGTATCATATAACTCATTGATAATAGCATCAAGAATGATCCTATAACTGAATGAGTCATTCTCTACATTTAAACATTAAAAGTTATGTTTTTTGGCAGAAAGAATAATCACACCACTTATTTATGTGATGCTACTGAAAAAAGACGACCTACCCATTGCTCCTTAAGCTTCTTATTTTCGTCTTCAGAATCTAGATGTGACTCTTGTAAACAATCTATGTTCAATTTAAATTGTGCAAGGTGTGTTACAATGTTCTGTCATTTAACTAGATGGTTAACCCCTTTAACATTGCAAGATACATCTTTAAGATGCATCAAAAACACTTACAGACACATGATTAACAAAATTGATGAGGCTGAACAGTGGTATTACAAATGGCCTAAAAAAATAAGTATCATGATTGTAAGTTTATTCTTATTTGTATATAAAAGATTGAAATATACAAATAGAGTACATGATTGGAGAGCTACAAAAGGAAGGGAAACAACAATGTCAAAAAAGCTGAGTGAGATATATTCAAAATAACTGATTGAAAAAAATACAGTTACATGTAAACGTTTAAAAGTCATAACAAATGACTAAGTAGAGCCAGAAGAAACAAAAGCAAGCCATCTCAATATATCCACACAAACACAATATAAATAAAAGACTTTTGATAGAGGAGAAGAGGAACGAGATGTGTTGAGACTTTAAAATAAACCACTGTAAATGAAGAGTGAGTTTACAAGATGAATGACTGTATTATTACTGGAGGGGTGGATTAGGGATACACTAAAGAGATCATTGACTTTCACTCCCACTTTCACAACGGCCGGCCTCCCTTGGCCCTGCGCCCTCACCTACCAATGAGGCAAAGAATCTTGGAGTCATCTTTGACTCCACTCTCTCCTTCTCTTCGTACATTTCAGACATCTCCAAAAAGACCCACTACCAACTGCACCTCCTCAGAGGTATTCTACCTTTTCTCACTTTCCCCAAAGGCTCACTACCTTGAGAGCCGTGGTTCTGTCTATGCTGGACTATTGCAACAACCTCTTTCTCAACCTTCCTATTTCTACTCTACGTCCTCTACAACTCCTCTAGTCCAGGGACCACATCTCTCTGGTGCTTTAATCCCTCCAGTGGTTCCCCGTGGCTGCAAGGATCAAGTTCAAGACCCTCTGCATAGTCCACAAGGCTTTTTGGGGCCAGGGTCTGCACTATCTACAACACTCTCTTCCTGAATACTCTTCCTCAAGAGTCCCCCACTTGTCCTCCTCCAACTGTCTGTGGGTGAGCCGCTTTCACAAACAGAGATGTGGGTGTATATCGTTATCCTCTGCAGGTGCTTCCCTCTGGAACAGCTTCCCTCCCTCTCTCAAGTGCATGTAGTAAGTGAAGACAAATGGGTGTCGATAAGTGCATGTAAGGGGACTGCAGGGTTGCAGATACAGCCCCAAATGTGAGGGTTGCCAGGCGGCAATGCGGGTTTGCAGCTGGGTGGGCAGGGATCTTGGTCCAAAGTCAGAGGGTATCAGATGCCCAGTGCAGAGAATAGACAGAGATCAGCAGGGGAGAGAAAGGGAGAAGGCAGAAGCATAAAGAATGGTCTTGTGGTGCTTCGAGAACTGAAGATGGTTTGCCTCGAGTTCCAGAGGGAGGCCCCAGCCTAAGAGAGAGATCTAACACCTACTCATCGCTTGGAGAAGCGACTGACCCTGAGGGAGTTGGAGGTGGAGGAGTGAAGGGCTCAAGTAGAAAAGTATTTCTGAATGGAGAGTTGAAGGTATTTCAGACCCAGGCCCCAGAAGGCCCTGTGGACAATGCAGAGGGTCTTGAAAGTAAGCATTTCAGCCACTGGGAGCCAATGAAGAGATTTCAGGGCTGGAGAGATACGATGCCTGGGCTTGAGGCCAAGGACAAGTTGTGCAGTCATAAAAGCAAACATTATCCCTTCAGTCCCGACCTTTCAACTCCAAGTTATACATTTCAATTTGCCTTAGACATATCTGCATATTGTCCAGTCCTTCAATTATGTTCTCCACAACGGAAATAGAGTATTCTGCTTCATACATTCTGTTAGAAAAGGGCTTGAGGTCTTTTTTAAAAGAGATACACATTTCTTATATGGCCAAAGTTTGGTTGTTAAGTGTATTAATAGATGTGCTATATTAGATTGTTCATGCAGCATTTCTTCAACATTGTGTTCCAAAGGAGATTTATGCGTAGTACCCACCTTTTTAAAAAATCATCTTGTGTCTTATCCATCTGAGAGGCTGGGGAACACTCAATGAATAGTAACTAATATGATTGTTAGAAATAAAGGATGTATAGAAATATTACAGGGCCTGCGTTAGCGGCCCTGTTCATATGGTTAAGTTGTTCAACTCATAGAAGGAGCACTTTTTGGGCAGCTTACAACTTTGCGCCCCCTGGACGAATCCTCAATAAACTTTGCAAAACAAAAAAAGTATATGGCCTCATCAGAATGGTTCAATGAAGTTCGGTGTGGTTTCGTCCAGGGGGGGCAAACTTAAAGGGGGGCAAATATTTGTGGAAATCCTCATACACACAATAGAAAAAAAATGTTGCTTGTGCTTACAGCCCAAACAACTTGATGGATTTTCACCAAATCTGCACCATAAGTGGTGGCTATTTTCTGAAAGTGCTTTTGTAAATTTGGTGTAAATCCATCCTGTAGTTTTTAAAAAGATGGGCAAAAAGTAGGTACAAAATATTAGTGATATCTAGGTCCGGTCCGCTGATTCACTTCCTGATTCAGTGTCTGCAGATGCCTCTGGACCAATCAAAGAGTAGTGTGATGTTTACGGACATTGTACTGCACTGATTGGATGGTTAAAAATGTGAGGTGCGTCCAAATTTTTTAAGCAGATGCCATGTGGGGTTCGCAAACAGCACCCGTAATCGGCAGACATTGCGGTAAAAACATATTAAAAAACGTGCACTTGTCCAACAAATGAAGCTAGCTCTGCTGAGGAAAAGGGTGATGAGGATCCGATGAGATATGGCCATAAAAAGCCACACATCAGGTGTTTTTTCTTCTCCGAAGTCTCCGAAGTCTGCAAACATCTCAGATGACCGGGGACCTTCCTGTGATGTTTGCAAATATATTTCTTCATTACAGGGTCGGTGAAAAGCAGTTTTTGGATGGCTTATAACTTTAGCACCACTCAATAAAACTGCATGAAATCCTGCAATATCATTGTAGACCTGAGCCTGAATGGTTATGTAAAGTTTAATGCTGTTTCGCCAAGAGGGGGCAACATTCGAGGTGTGTTTCAACATAATTGAATGGCTATACATTTAATGCCGTTTGACGAATCTGTACACAAAGTTTGCAAAAAGATTCTAGACGCAGATTGGAATGGCAAAGTGTGGTGGTATTTTGTCAAGAGGGGGCAAAATTAGAGGGGATTCTCAACATTTTTAGATGGCTTATAACGTTGTTGCCGTTTGATGAATGAGCACAACTGTTTTCAGAAAGATTATAGACCCAATTTTTATTGTTTGTGCAAAGTCTGAATTGATCTTGTCAAGTGGGGGCTGAGTTTTATGACTATTTTTTGTACCTACATTTTGGCACTTTTCGAAACATAAAACATGGAAAGATTTGCAGCAAACTCATGCAAGGAGCATTGGCAAGGACCCGAAAGCATGGTTTCGCAAATGTGTTAATGTTTTATTATTTGAATAGTGTCATAATGTAGGTACAAACAAGATAATTAACATTTTCACTAATAAAAACTATTGAAATTCAGTGAACAAACTTAGTTAAAGGGACATTGTGGTTAAGTTGAACTAATAAAAACCTATGACATTTTTTGAAAAAAATGTTGCTAAAGGGACATTATGGTTGCAAGGTAAAATCGGAAAACCAAAGAAATTCACCAGTTATGTTATGCGACAAATACGTTGTTGGAGGGACGTTTTCAATAGCCCTGTGGTGTCCATTGCAAGAGGAGAAATACACTCCTTTCTGAATGTTGAGAGGCATCCTGTAACCAAGAGGTTTAATGCCATGCCTGTTACCAGCCTCATTTATACATGGGTGCACAGCTTGAATGAGGACAGAGAGGTCTAGATCAGAAGGCATATGTGAAAGGGCAAGCAGAGTGTTGTATTTGCATCCTATATGCATTACACTGGGTAGAATTGTTGAAGAGTAGTTAGATTTTGGCAGTTGGTGAATGCTCCTGCCAGAAGTGGCTGGCTTTGCTGGCCAGTTACGCAAGAAATCTAACATGACTAGTATTCATTGTTTACTTACTACATTGGCAACTGTGGTTGGGATAGGTGCTCTTTTATGACAGGTGCACGGTAATGTCGCCAAACCCATAGCTTCTGCTTCAAGAAGAATGAGAAAAACAATATCAAGCTATGCCATAATTGGGAGGTGAAAGGCTTTGGTGGGCTTTTATGCCTGTTAGAACTTTCTTATGTGGTTTGACATATGTTGGAATGGTCATGATGTGGCATTAGAAACCCGTTCAAACTTTGTTGGCAGTTGGTTCAGTGTCTGTTCTTACTTGAGGATGCTGGGGGATGGGAGTGGTATGTTTACACCAAAACTGACCCTTCTGTGAGGCAGGCCTCTGCAAACCCTGTCCTGTCACACACACCCCATCAACCCTGAATTCCGCTCATCTGTCTGCTGTGATGGACAGCCCCTTAACCACTAGTCTGCCACCTATGACCCATCTCAGCAACCAATCCAAATCGTCCCCCTCCCCCTCAACTCCCCCAACCCAGCCTTACCTTTCCTGTCACGTTGCTGTGAAGGTGACCTGTACGGACATGATTGCTCAGAAAGTGGGCAGAACACATACATGTAGTGGTTGTGCTGACATAAATATGACTCTGTCAGACCATGTATATCGCAAATTCATTACATTAGCGTTTTGCCATGTTCAGATATGTTTTTTCCAGCTGAATGGAGTTCCCTAGGCATATATGGACTGCGCTGGTGGTAAGATGAATGGGCGCAGTCTTGGTTCTGGATCACAGCATGGGCATGAATTATTTTACATATGTTAGTCTGTGATTGAAGTTAATGCTGAATGACCTTGACAAAGAATTCTAAGAGGGCACGTGGTGTTTGGTGTTTCTTCTGAAGAAGAACAAGTTTGCCTTGGTGGCTTTTATGACAGTCTCCTGGGGTTGACGTGTCCTTTGCCATGTTTGCTGGTACTGAGATAGTCTTTAGCATAATGATTGACATCATCTGCACACACCCACACACACGATATTAATGCAAAGTCATATTTTTATCACTTTCTTTCTCTCTCTGTCTCACTCTTTCTCTCTCACGGATCCTTTAATTTCCCATGTTCCTTATCTCCCACATCTCTGTTTTAGATCCCACTCCTGCCCCCTGAGTTTGGCCGTTATTCCTTTTCATTAAAGCATGTGTGATTCTTTTTTTTTTATATAGTGAATTAGCCATACATTTATCATACATAATTAATAAAACGATATAATAGCTTTTAACACTATTAACAGCAAGGAATATTTTTTACAAACAAGAAAACTCAGTTAAACCAAGACAATGCAGAAAAATTAATAAAACAAAAAGAAATATAAAAAAATAAATTAACCTCAATACAGACCTACAAAAAAAATTAAAACAGGGAAAACCTGTTAAAACAAAACACAATGCATCAATGTAAACCAACATATCCTCAGAACAACAATTACATATTCAACAATACTAGATTCTTGTTTGGCTTACAAATCTCCACCCCCTAAACCTAATTCTTTAAGAACTGCAACTAGCTCAAATGTCAAAAAAACCTCCTCTCCGGAACACAATCGCTCCCAAAATATATCCATGTTCAACCACCTCAAATCATGAACAAAACCCCGAAATCTAGATACTCTCAAAGCCCACGTACCTTGGCACTTCGAGAGTAAATGGTAAAGGGACTGACATTCCTTATCCTCACATTTGTTACACAAATCAGTTGGGTAGTCCTCACTATTCCTTATTTATAGAATTTCCCACTTGGGAAGAAGATTCAATCTAAAGATCAAAAAAAATTGATCTGATGGCTGAATCCAAGGACCAGTTTAAGTAATGTGGCATATATGCTCTTCTTTTAGCAGTTTCATTATGAGAGGCTGAGAGTTTTGCCAACCTCATTTTCTCAATTGTCCTAATCCAGTCAGCTTGCTACATGCGCACTTTGACTTTCATAGGATTCTCGACAAGAAGTTCCACAGAGCAATCCGACTCAGCCAGTATTTCTTGACATTTTGTCTCCAAGTTAGTAAGGAAGATATTACCTCCTCTCTGCCTGGCCAATGCAACATCTTCATATAATGAGCATTTGGGCAGGTCTAAGATTAACCTCAACAACGAGACCCATTTCCACTCCATGATTCCCCTCAATGAGGTCAAGCCCAGTTCATACCTCAGACAATTTATAAGAACACAGTTGGCTTCTTCAACAGTTTGGCCTCCAATTTATCCCACTCTATATTGAAATATAGGGGATTAAATTCCAAACCAAACACAAAATCGGAACTACCCTGCCTATGTAAAACTTAATCATACGCAGGATAGAGAACTTACAGAATTTATAAAGAATTTTTTTCATCTATGCTCCCAGATTAAGTGCCTTAAATTCTAATGTTGCGACAACATGACCCATAGTCGGGAAAGATTGCATGCTAGCATCTAAGTATGTGATCTCGGGTACAACATCTACAACCCGGTTCTCCAACACCCAAGTGAATGACTTTAGTAACTTTTTAGGATGTTTAAATACAAGAATTTTAGATTTTTCCAGGTTAATCTTTAAGTCATTACACTTGGCATAGTCTGCTAGGGCCGACAATAGACGCTGGAGACCCACTTGAGTGTGGTCCAAGACTACCACGTCATCAGCATAAGTAAGCCAACTAATTTTCAGATCACCAGCTTTTGGGGAGGCCAGACCCCTATCATGCAACCATAGGGTCAAGTCTGCGATAAAAAGAATGAATAGAAAGGGGGCAATCAAGCATCCTTCGCGGACACCTCGTTTTATCTTGATTGGGTCCAAAAGGGCGCCAGCTCTTGATAATCTAACTCGAAGTGTTCTCATGGTATTCAAAGAGTATGGACAGGAGGTGAGGAGGGGCCCCCCAGGCGTTCAATTTTTTCCAAAGCAAATGTCTGTTAATTGTGTCGAATGCCTGGGATAGGTCAATCCAGCCTCCAAAAAGGGGCAACCCACCTTTCCCTCCGACTGAGCACAGAGACAACTCAATACCAGTCCATTGAGGGAGGTTGACAGCCCCGTTCTAAACCCCGTTTGTTGTTTAGGGATGATGCCCTTTGACTTGGCCCAGATCTCCATTTCTGCCAAGATCAAGCCCACAAAGATTTTGCTGTCTGCAAATAAAAGAGATATCGGACGGTAATTCGACGCAGCCAATCGGTCCCCCCTTTTAAAGATGGGGATCACCACTGAAGATCTCCAGGATTCTGGAAATTCTTTGGCCAATAGAATGTTATCAAATAGATGTTTCAAAAGTCATGCCCATAGGCAGGGATTCCTTTTTAAAATACTATTACTAAGGCCATTAGGGCCAACCGCTCTAGAACTGTATGATTTAATAATCTGTTTTTCAATTGACTCACATGAGAAGGATAAGGCCCATGCACCTCCCAAATCTTTTTTTTGGGTTGATGTAACAGAATCACCATAAACCGCTTTAAAGTGCCGGACCCACACCTGCTCCTGCAGGATCGGCTCTTGGTTATCAGATTTTTGGCCATCCCACGAGCCTACCAATGACCAAAGATTCCTAGAATTACTGCGGAATACCACCCTCAACATCTTTTCCCCATCTTGTTGGTAAATTAGGTGTCTGTGCGAGCGTACCCAATTCCTGTGGGAGTTATTCACATCCCTTATGTATTCATCCAAAAGGTATTTATCAAGGCCCATTCTTTTCAATCTGACAATCTGTTTCAGTTTCAGCCTCTTGAGCTCTTGAAACTGTGAATCAAAAACATGCTTATGGGTCACAGGTTTTTTACTGCGCTGGGCAGATTGAGGACTCAATTCCCACAAGAATGCTTGAAAATTAACCGGGGTGCAACAAGAGTAAAGCTCTCTGTCAGATAACTGTTTAACTCGTCCAGACAAGTTATTTATGAGAGTCACACCCCCTCTATCAAATTTTCTTAGGCGGTTACCTGCAGAGTCTACTACAACCTCTGGCTGGTAAACTAATTGGACTAACACCCTTTCTCGAGAAATTGTGGCAATCAATATATCTTGATCATCTATATTTCCTCTTGTCACAACAAATTCTGAGCATCTATCAAAGATCTTTCTAGATACAAAAAAGTTATCTAATGTAGAAAAGGTGGCACCTCTATACCACGTGGGTTCACAGGACAGATCACCCAACACATTTCCTTTTAATAACCAGAGATCCCTTTCCCTCATACATTTTATCCAGATTTTCCCATTCCTTGTGCTGGATTTACTAAGGCCTGATGCTCTATCCAAGGCATCAACACATTGGGAATTTAAATAACCTGCTATTATGAGTTGGTCTGCTGGGAAAAGGAGACATATTGTACAAGGTGATCCGATAAATCCTGTAAAAACTCCTAAAGATAGCAGACCAGTGCTCATCTACCTTAACACCCGACATGGTCCCTCTCACAATCTGAATACCTGTCTGTCATTTGATAACAGTTCGGAAGACACAAAAACATCATTTCTACATGCGACAAGCAGACCCCCACTGGCGTACCCCCCACTCCCCAGTTGCTGGGCCAGCTGTTGAAAAGTTGAAAAACCATCAATTCCTGCATTATACATGAGACAGGTTTCCTGGAGAAATATCAGATCTGCACTTTGGATGGTCCGAAATCTCATGGGGTCAGAAGAGAGAGAATTAAAACCCCTAGAGTTCCAAGAAAGTAAAATGAGCTGCCGATTGACTAGAGTCTCTGCTGAGAGATATCCATTTTGAGAAGAACTTGGGTGATAATCTCTGGAAACAGATCCCAAGTATTCGAGGTAGAAGCAACCAGACAACTGCCAAAAGAGCTTGGTCCTAATTCAGGGACTACACCCTGGTTTGCATTCATCATCTGAGGGCACAGTTCCGAAACAAGTATATGTGATTCTACCTCCTATACACATCTCTACATCCCTTAGGATAGTACTTGTGACTCCTGCCCACGATCCATGAATCATCCTCGATTCTTTTATTTATACTTTTGATCAACATGATCATTATACAACATATATAAAACATTGTTTACAGCTATTCATAGTATCCTAAGTTAAACAAGCATATCTCCACTCTACAGCTTTGTCTGCATTCCATGACACATTTTAATATCAGAAAAGCTGATTACTTGATTGTCTCATTTAATCATAGTATGCCACAATCAACCGATTTCATCCTATTTTCCCATCTAAATAAACCCTTACAAAATCAGTTCTAGTTAGTCCGCAGCATGTTGGACCATGCCCCCAAATGCCTGCAAAGTGAACAATGAATTAGATTTCAGTAGAAAGAAATTGTGTCTTACAATAGGACAGGGAAATTCCTGTACTTAATTCGGAATGCACCCTGTTGGGGTCCAAATAAGTTATATTCTCAGGCGTCATTCTATTAAGTCAATCAGTCATGATCAAATGTCTATAGTCATGAACTTAAACCTTTAAATGACTTAAGTGAGTAGTCGGATATGTTCAACTGATGCAAAGTCATGAGTTTAGTGATTGTGGTAAAATATTTAGCCAGAAAAGATGAGAACATGTCATGAAATGAAGATGTTAATATTGAATATCGCAGGAAATTGATAGGAGCCTGACTATTTGTGATGGAGGATATATGTATTTGATGCAGTGCACTACATTTCAATGATAATACAAGTTAACCTCTTATATATTTCTTCAGACCTGAGGGTGCAAAGGAGAGAATTTGGGCAGAATGTGGATTACTGTCTCACTCTGGAAGTGTTCCTGGAGAGGATGATGTGCCCAGCGAGCCAAATGGAAGTTTTACTGAGAATTCTAATTTTGCATGAAGGAAACGTTAAAATCTCTCTTGTATAGGAAGCAGACTTTGACGGCAGCTGTTATATGTGGGGAAGCACCAATACACCAATAAACACGGTGCCATTCGCAACTGTGTTGCTCAAATGCACAGCCTTATTGTTCTGAATGGAGATAAATCATTTACCCAAAGAAAATCAACGTCTCTCTCTCTCTCTCTCTCTCCTCTGCATTTCAAAGAAACTGTGAGAGATTTCTAGTTGTTTTTAAAATATGTGAACAATTACACATTTTCTTTTCTGTGTGGGTTGGAGGAAGGGGATAATACGATCTAAGGGCCATCCATCTCTCTCTTGTCTCCTGTGGGCTCCCTACACCCTAGCCCAGGGTCCCCTCCCACAGGGTGATCATAAACTAAATATGAAGGTGTTACCTTCTATCTAGAATCTTGCTGACTCGTGGTGAGGACCTAAATGGAGAAATCGTATCTATCTTTCTCACTCTGGGCTATTCCCTCTCTCTCATTCACTCCCTTCTTCTCCTTTCTCTGATCTTAATTCTCTCTCCCTCTCTTCAACTTTATTCCAATACCCCTTCCCATTTCTCTCTTCCTCACCTTCCATCCCCTTTCCTGTCCTTCCATTGTTCCACACTGTATCTCTATATCACCCTATCTCCTCCAGCTTTATCCTTCCTTACTTTACAACTGTCATCCCTCCTCACTATCCTACATAGGGATGAGGTGCCCTGCTTACCATTCTCTACTAACCTCTCTATCTCTCTCGTTCTCTTTCTCTCTCACCTTTCTACACCCCACAACCTCTTATCTATGCCTCTATGTACAAATCTTACTGCAGTCTCTCCACCTATTCAATCAAATTCCCCATCACCACTACTCACCACTACTCACACCACTGCTTGGCACTCTCTCTGCCTCTACCTACCATACATATGTAGATTCTATCAATCTATAAATCTCACTCAATCACTCTGATTCTCCCTGACCTTTCTCTCCTACTCTTTCTCCTCTATCTGACTTACTCTCTCTCTTACTCACTGTAGTATTCTAGTTGTACCTTTTATGACTGTGGCTCCCCGCCTGCACGTGATATTGAATGTTGTGATTGGAATACTGGGCGGTTCAAACTGACGGTTGAGAGAGTAAGAAGAGGGGCTTTGGAGACGAGGTGTACGAGGAGGTGTGCGAGTTGCAGGGCGGGTCGCCGGGCTCTTTATGTATTATAAATAAATGTCTTTATCCTCTTACCTCGTGTGGATACTTCAGATGGCAACGAGGATGAGCCCGGTGTTGAGCGAACCCGTAAGGAAGAGCAGAAGCTCTGAGTGAACGCTTTCCCAGCATTTGCTTGTGCTATTGTAAGCCCTGTGGGAGGCCTTGAAGAGAGCCGACCGATTGTTTTGGGTGATCGGAAGCGAAGGATCTGAGAATGATGTTCAGGTAGAGCAGAAGCTCCGAGTGAACGCTTTCCCAGCGTTTGCTTGTGCTGTTGTAAGCCCTGTGGGAGGCCTTGAAGAGGCGCGTAGCATATGCGCGTAGCATTGTGTTAGAGTAAAGGGCGATCACGTGACGCGGGCACTGCATGAACCAGGAAGTCTGGGGAGGGTGAAGAAGGAGCGCCTTCATCCTCGTCCCAGTAAAAAAATAAAAAAATAAAAGATTTTTTTTTTTCCATTTTTTATTTTCATTCAATAAGGGTTATACCCTATAAATGACAATAGGATAAAAGGAATTGCACACGCTTTGAAGTAAAATTTAGTGACTGTTAGTCACATATACTTTCTCAAATCTACCGTAAACTTAAAATGCAAGGCATCAGTATCCAGCCACCAGCAAGTTTTTTGCCGACTCCAGGACAGGCAGCAGTTGTGTGGTCGGAGTGGAAAGAATTTTGGCTGAATTATATTCAAGCTGTAGAGCAGGAGGAACTCACATCTCAGAAGAAGAAGTTACTATTGCTACATGCACTTGGGTTAGAAGGTCAAAGAAAGTTCAGAGAGCTACCAGAATTTACTGGAGAGGAAGCTGGTGATGCTGATGAGCATGACAGAGCCATAAGACAATTAGACAAGTACTTTGCTCCAGAAACTAATGTAGCCATAAATAGATACAAATTCTACACACGAGTGCAAAAGGAACATGAAAGCATAGAGGAGTATGTTTCTGCATTGAGACTATTATCACAAATGTGTCAATTTGGGAATGGTATCATCCTTGATGAGTTGATCAGAGACCATATCAGTATTCACTCAAAGGACAACTTAGCGCAAGACAGATTATGGATGGTTGGTAATCCATCTCTACCAGAGACTATAGCCATTGCAAAACATGTAGAACACAGTCAGTTATGCTCCAAGGAGATGAAGAGCAAGAAAGAAGAGGCTGTGCAAAGTATGCAGAAGCAAAGTACTAAAGTGGTACAGGAAAAAGAAACAGAGGAACAAGGTCAGGTTAACGCACTGTGGCCAAAAGACAGAGGTGAAGCCACTGCTCGAAATAAAGACAGAGGTGAAGTCACTGCAGGGAAAAGCAATAAGGCAAAAAGTTTGGAGCAAAGAGGAAATTCTTATAGAGGAAGGAATTGGACGAGGAATGGACCTAGAGCTCAATATGATCAGAGATTTTGGAATGCTCAACCTAGAGAAGGAGACAGATGTTATAATTGTGGCAGAGTTGGTCATTATGCGTATGCAAAACAGTGCCGAGCACTAGGGCAGAAATGTGGAAATTGTGGTATAAGAAGTCATTTTGCAGTCACATGTAGAAGGAGGAAGAAAGTCTCTGCCATTTTGGATGAAGAGGAAGAATCAGAAGAAGAAAGGGTGTTCCTGATACATGAGCCACCAGATGGAGAGTTTAAATGCCCGAGCTATGAAGTGATTGTTGATAATTGGAAACTGAAAGTTAAGGTGGATAGTTGTTCACCATGGACAATTATAACTAAAAGAATTTGGTAGCACGTGTTCTCAAGAGTAAAATGAATGCATCAGACATACGAAATCCTGGTGGATTTGAAGGATCAAAGATTAAAATGATTGGAAGGTTTTCTTGCATTATCCAATTTAAGGACAGATGTGCCCAGGTGAAGGTTTATGTTGCTGAAAAAGGTGTGAATGTAGTAGGGTGGAGAGATCAGGCTGGATTGAGAAACAGATTGGATCCATGTGATAAAGAGCAAATTTTGGTGGTAAACAGTAGTCAAGTGCAAGGAAATGAAACTAAAAAAAAAGGTGAAGGTCAACTAAAAGTGGGCTTGCTAAAGAATTTTGCACACAGGATTCGTCTCAGGAAGGGGGCAGTGCCTGTTAAACACACAAATTCCAGACCAGTTCCATTTGCTATTGCTGATAAGGTTGAGCAAGAACTGACATTATTGGAGTCTGAAGGAGTTATAGAAAAAATCGAATCATCTGAGTGGGTGAGCCCCATAGTGGTTGCGTTGAAAAAGAATGGCAAACCTAGAATTTGTGAGAGACGGCAATAAGAACATCATAACCGAAACCTTCCCTCTTTCTATTATATCTGAAATGTTAAATCACATTGGTAATGCTGATTTGTTTTCCACTTTGGGCCTTTCAAGCGCCTATCATCAAATTTCACTAACAGAGGATTGTAGGGACATTACAGCATTTATCACGCCACATGGACTATATAAATACAAAAGCATGCCGTTTGGTTTAGCGTCTGCGGCAGCAGTATTTCAAAGGGTGATGATGCATGTAATTAAGGGGTTAAGTGGAACGCTTGTTTATCAGGATGATATTATTGTATTTGGAAAGGGATCTGAAGAGCATGATAGGAGATTGAAAGAAGTATTGAAGAGATTGGAAGAGGTTGGGTTGAAAATTGAACAAAGCAAGTGTACGTTTGGAGTAGAAGAAGTGGAATATCTAGCGCATACGGTGAATGGCAAAGGATACAAGCCTAAAAGAGATGCCATGAAGCCGATTAAGGAGTCACCTAATCCCAATAACAAAGATGAATTAAGATCATTTCTGGGGTTTTGTGAATATTATAACAGATTTGTGAGAAATTTTGCAAGTGTAACAGAACCTTTGAGAAGGTTGTTGAAAAAGGATGCTAAGTTTATATGGAATGATGAATGTAATGAGGCAGTTGAATGCATGAAAGGAGACATTTGTAACTCTTTGGAATTGGGAGGATATAAGTTTGGGAGGTTAACAAAGATCACAGTGGATGCCAGTGGGAGTGGATTAGGAGCGGTTTTATCACAGGTAGATGAAGATATAAATGCAAAGATAATCAGTCATGCATCAAGAGCTATTTCTGAAACAAAGATGATTGAAACAGTGATTGAAAAGGAATTGTTAGCTTGTTCCTGGGCGGTGAACTACTTTAGGAAGTATCATAAGCCATTGATTGAAGTTCTCACGGTGAAAGGAATGTGCAAAGCATCGCCGAGATTAGCAAGATTGAGTCTTAAACTGCAAGATTATAATTTTTCAGTAAAATATGTGCCGGGGAAGAGAAATGTTGTTGCTGATTATTTGTCAAGGTTACCTTTAAAAAATAGTGAGACAATGGTGGATGTAGATGAAGAAATGGTGACTGTTGTTTTTGAGGTTACATCCAAGGATACCTGGATTGAGGAGTTTGGTAAGGATGGAGTATTACAAGAGATCAAGAAATACACTGAATCAGGATGGCCTAAAAAAAGAGTAGTTAGTGAAGGATGTTTGAGATTCTGGGAAGTTAAGGATGAGCTGTCTATGGAGGATGGATTTTTAGTGAGGGGTGATAAATTGATTCCTCCACAGAAATTACGTGGTGAGCTTATTGGATCGGCACATCTGGGTCATCCTGGTATCACTGGCACAAAGAGCAATGTGAGGTTAAAGTACTGGTGGCCAGGTATGGATCTTATGATTTAGAGATTTATTAGGAATTGTTGGCCATGCCAGAACAGCGACAAGAGCCGCAGGAGTATTAAGTCAGAGCCGATAAACATTTGTAAAGGTGAAGCACCATGGGAAATGGTGGGGATTGATATTGTTGGGCCATATGTGAGGTTGGTTGGCGAAAATAAGTTTTTAATAGTCTTGGTTGATTATTACTCAGGGTGGCTGGAAGTCAAGGCGGTGAGTAAAATAGATACTGATGAACTAATTAAATTCATTATGCAGATTTGCAGGAGGGAAGGATTTCCAAAAATAATCATTAGTGACAATGGAGTTCAATTCAGAAGTAAAGAAATGAGAGAATTTGCAAAAAAGTCTGGAATTGAATGGAGATTTTCAGCGTTATATCATCCACAAACTAATGGGCTAGTGGAGAGGTGCAACCATGTGATTGTGGAGACTGTGGAATTGGCTTTGAGAAATACTATGCCAGTGGATGAGGCTTTAAAGGAGAGGATATGGAGTACCAGGATGTCTGTTAAGAGGGGAATGGAGGTCTCTCCTTTTGAATTAATGAGGGGGAGTGCCCCCAACACATTACTTAATCCGGAATGGGTTAATCAAAGGGGGAGTTTGAATGGTAAAAAGAAAGGTTTTGAGACATATCAAGGCAAGTATAAATTGTCTCCAGAAGAGTCTAGAATGAAAAATAAAGTTTGGTCGTCATGTGAGAAAGGGTGATTCCAAGTACAACAGCCCAGTTAAAGTGATACAAGTGTTCAGGAGAGCAGTCAGAGTTAGTGGTGGATCTGTGTGGAATTTGGATACGGTCAGTAAATGGATGTGGGAAGGTAAGCATGAAAGAGATCGGAAAGTTAGATATGAGGGAAGAGTGATTGATTTATTTGGAGATGATAACATTCAAAATTTGAATGTGAATGTGAATGGTGACATGGTGAGACAAGTTGGGGAAGTATATTTGCAACATGATAATAGAGGAAATGATATCTCTGAACAGAGAATGTTGCGTAGTTCAAGAGAAAGAAAACTACCGATTCGGTCCAGAGACTATGTCATGGAGAAATAAGGAGAAAATACATCTTACAGTTATATTATCTTTTGTAGGTTCAATAAGGTTTTGGTTAATATTACTGTTCACCAAAATGTGTTATATTGTATATTTTTGGCTGATATTGCCATGCACCACAAGGTGTTATTATGTATGATTTTTCTTTAATAATTAATGTTTGAAGGGGGGATGATGTAGTATTCTAGTTGTACCTTTTATGACTGTGGCTCCCCGCTTGCATGTGATGTAGAATGTTGTGATTGGAATACTGAGGGGTTCAAACTGACGGTTGAGAGAGTAAGAAGAGGGGCTTTAGAGAGGAGGTGTACGAGGAGGTGTGCGAGTTGCAGTGCGGGGCACCAGGCTCTTTATGTATGCTAATCATCTTTATCCTCTTACCTCGTGTGGATACTTCACTCACCTTTCACGCACACCTTCCTCACACTACACTAAAAACACATAGATGGTACTGCTATCTCTCACAAATAACTCAACTGGACTCTGCTTCAATTCTGTCACGGCCTCTTCAGCACTCTGTTCCAATGGCTGTCCTCCTCCTGGTCTATCTCCATGCCTCCTGACCTACCCCTGTAACTCGCACTCTTCTTTCCTCTCATTTCCCTTAAATTCTGCGTGTCTCCTGCCTTTAACCATCCACCCTTGACTCCAGCATTCACCTGACTCTGAAGGCAAATCAATGCCTGCTTTCTTTCCCCAAGGGGCTGCGTTACACATTCATCTAAGTCCCTCCCCCTTTTCCAGCACAGTTTTGCTTGAAGTCTAGTTGCTGATTGCCCCTCTGCTTGTTGTGGGTCTGGAATTGTGTTTTATTTATAAGTGTCCTCCTGTGCTGAAGAGTTTGTGTCAAATTCGGTTTGGCAAGGATTTGATTGTCTCTCCCGATCCCCTACAGTCACATCTCTCTTCCAGTTTGTTTACTGTTGCCCCGCCATTCACCTGGTATCCAACTGTGGTGTTAGGTGTCGCATTTGTGTTTGGCAAGGATATTCCCAGTCCATTCCTTGTCTGTTCTTGAGTCAATTCCTCTGGATCATGTCCACGTTTTTTTGGCGGCCCCTAGATCCATTCTGGGAATTGTGGTACTGAAAGAGGAAAGAGAGAACAGTGGTGAGTAAACTGGTTCAGATGAATAGATGGTACCATTGTGAACATGCATGGCACATGGGGGGGGTCTATGGGACTGAAATCTTCCCCAACTCCTTCACCCCACTTATAGGACGGGTCCATTTTCCCTACTGACAATGTCAAGTCCCTGGAACATCATCTCTCTCTCTCTCTGTCCCGCTGTCTGTCTGTCTTGCTCTCCATCTCGCTCGCCCTCTCTCCAATTGTTTATCAGTCCGAATTAAGCACCAGTAAAGTGCAATTAAATATAACATTGTTTAAGTACATTGTTGCACTAGTCCAAAGGGCTCGATAGCTGACAAATAATGACTGTGTGTAAAAATGCATTGACGGGATACGATTTTTGCACTAAGGACATGTTGCCCTGGTGATAAGTCAAAGTTTATTTGTTACCATCCCAGAATCCCAAATATATCTCCTTTGATTTCTAAATGGGCAGAATTTGCTGTATGTTATTTCTTTGTCTACGATAATTGATATGCAAACATTGCCTGATGCCACGCATAGCGTTGTCAAAATATAACAGAAAAACAATATAAAACAGAAAATCCCCCCAAAAAATAAAAAAACAAATATGCAATGGTTTGATCTGTGAATAATGAACATTTTTCAATTCCTTCCATAATGATTTTTATAAACATGATACACGGTGCTCAATGTACAGCAACAAATTGCCTTTTCAGTGCAGTCTGGGAACTCGAAGACATTGTGTGAAGTTGAAACGAGGGCTTGTTCTTGTTTTACAGCTAATGTTAATTATTGTATTAACTCTATCGCTTGACACGAGAGGTTTTGTTCCCTAAATACAAACTGTGGCAAAGAGTAACTCCTTTGTACTCTCCTGAAAAGTCGAAATGCTCTTTCCCAACTAAGGACGAACAAAGCAGCATGTGTTCACCAACTCCCATCCGACTGGTTTTATTGTCTAAAGAGAGTTCCATATCTCTGATGTTATTACATTTTTTTTTAAGGAGAGTTCCATATCTCTGATGTTATTTTTTTTAAATGTTGTATTGGTTTCAAAGTCAAACAAAGTATATTGTTTGTTTGTTTAAGAATAGACCAGTCCTGAGAATAGAGCAGTCCTATCTTAACTTTAGAACCAACACCATCCTGTGGCTGAAAGCCAATGACCATTAACTCACATGATATCAACTGAATTGTAACTAATTATCCCATCCCATGTTTGCAACCCCTACCTGGTGTTCTGTGTATATAACATTTGTAAATATTTGTAAATATTTTAAAACTTTGCCATTGCAGAAATGTATTTCACTCCATGACTTAACAAATGTTATCCCGCAGGGATAACTATAACATTGTACATAATGCCTGTAATATCTGTAAATAGTAGCTTATCCTGCTCAGTAATTAATATTTAATACTTTTGACTCCATGTAACTAAGCTTTGCATTGTTTTGTAACTGTTGCGCCCTGATACCTCTGGGTCTGGGGCGCATTATAAATAATAAACATAAACATAAACATATTGTAAGTACAAACAAAGTAAAAAAAAACTTTAACATTACAACATAAACATTCCTCCCATAGTCATTCTTTATCTATCATAACAACTCATCCTTAAAACTGGCTTCATTTTCTCGTATCTAGACACTGCTCGTAGCACGAATTCCAACATTTTCATTACAGCAATTACCATTCTGGTCTGATCCCCTATTAACACCCATCCCCACCATTCCGATGGATTGAGGCTTTCACCCATAAATTCAAAGCCCTCCAAGAAGGCACTTCTAATTTGCTTTAATGGCTCACAGTTGGTTATGAAATGTATGGGTGTTTCAACAGTATCACTGTTCTTACAGTATCAACACTGCAGGTTTTCCACCCATTGGGGTTTTTCTTAGCCATTGCACCGCCTTTGTATCCAAAATGTTTAAACAGTATCTAAGCATAACGTCTCTGTACCTTGAAGATGGAAATGGTTGAAGGTATTTAGGTGGGACATTTAGTTCTTTCCTCTCTGTGGTTTGCAGTCTTTTTTGTTTAAGGCTTTCACATTGGTCAATATAAAAAGTGTTCTGTGTGTTCTTGTGTGCCTCGGATCCCCAAGGGTCACCGAACGGACTAATCATTGTACTCAACATGCCGGTCATGCTGCGCAGTATGTCTCGGGCTGCTGACCCTCTTTTAGCTAGTCGCTTGCCCATGGATTCACCGGCAGGCTTAAACTATTATCCTGCCGGTGTTGTCCTCCAACTGCATAGCCTTATCTGAATCCCTGAATTTAAAATCTTCATCTTTAAGATGTTTTCCACTTTCAATCTCCAAAGCTCAAAATGCTTATCCTTGGACCCTTTACCTAGATCCAGGATTGCAAAAGGCAAAGTCGTAGAGTCTGCGGCACACTTCCTATAAAATGACAATGTTATGGAATGCAGTTGATGATAGTGAAATAGTCCTTATGTACCGGAATATGGCGAGAAGAATCCCATGTTTTGGAGAACGTATAGGCCTGCAGCATGTTGTACTGCAGAAATGACATGGCCTTTGCATTTAGTGGCCCAATGGTACACAGGGCCAACATGCAGCATTCTGGGTAAAATGCCAAATGACAAATCAATGCACGAGGAGAGCCAGCAAACAGAATGGGATGAGAGAAGTGTTGTTGTTTCAGGAGTAGTGAAATTCACATTTCATGCATGCATGCCCATACTCTGTCCTTTACATGACAGACATGCACTCAAGAACTTCAAATTACATGTCCCACACCTTTCAGCCTTCTGAAGAGATGACATAGCTGAAGCATCTTGTTGGCCTATTTATACAAAATGCTTGAAGGAACTACAGGTTCTTTAATCCCTAGTTTAAGATGCCTGAATTGTGCACACAGCTTCAACACCATACTCGGTCACCCAGCTATGCAGCAAAGTGAGCACCCAATTCCATGCAATTTCCAAGATCTCTGTCATATCGTGAAGTGTATTCAGTGATAAGACTCCCCAAATTTCACAGCACAAGAGGGACAGACTATATTTGACTTTGACAGGTCATCAATTGGGCAATGAGCATGATTGATGTTGTAGCTTTGGTAGTGATGTGATAACAGGGGTGAACTCATTTTTCAGAGTGAAGGAAGAGCAATACTCCGTAGCCATAACCATTCACCAGCACAGCCACTCCAAGTGTTGTAGATTGAGAACATACATATATACGCGTTAAAACACAAAGCACCCAGATTGATGAGCACACAACCAACACTCAGGTCTTCAAATGTTTGTGTTGCTTGTTGCACATGACTCTGGCTATGTACACCTACTGTGACTGATGACACTCATCAAGAAACATGGCACACCACATTCGTTGGCCTAAAGCAAGGCACACATCTGGGATGGTTGTGTATGGAATGCATATTTGGACTGTTTAAGGGAAGGTGCTGGTGCCTCCAGGAGACAGGTGGAGGCACTCATGTACAGCCCTGAAAAGGTGGAATATATATTTAATTGTCTCTGTAATGCTGCACAGCATCAGTATTAGTGGGAATGCCTCCATGCCTGCAGAGGAGGACAACACATACCCCAACTCCAATGGTTATGATGATGCAAGGGACCACAGGCCAGGTCAAGGTGGATGGGATGATGTAAGGGACGAGCGTTATCATGAACCTCAACTGACATGCCCTTCCACCACCGTCAATCCAAATACCCATGTCCTCCCATCTCCCTCAAACCCTATTGTCTTGGAGTAGAAAGCGTCTGCTTCCGTTGGAGCTTGTTTTTTTCCCTGTGTTGGAAGTTTTAATTGTGAGACATAGCAATGGGGCTGCATAGGTTAAGTACTGGCAACATATACCTTCATGGGGGTTGCTTAGATGGAGCTGGCCAATTCTCCTGTGGTATGTGCTGAAACGTGAGGGTTATTGTACACATCACATTCTCTTTGGTTGTAGACACACACTCTGCTAACTCTTGCTCCCTCTGGCTTACAACTTTGATGGTAACAGTGCTATCTGCTAGATGCTAGCACTTGTCCATGGTGACTGCAATCTTCTTAGATGCCCAATACATTACGTCTCACATTGTCTGGGGGAGGGGGCATATTCAATCCAGGACAATGTCTGCTAATCCTTACTACCTCTGCTCAGTCTGTGTCAGTCAATCCTAGATTTACTGCAGGGTATGCTGTGGGCCAGGGGAAATTGTGTCACAATGTGCACTCCCACAAGTAAGGAGCCTGTGCATCTGCAGGAGCTAAATCATTGTCTTAAAGATAGGGACCCTGCTGTGGGTGGGCAAAGGAAACGATTTCAAAGGTGAGTGGTGTCCCTATTTGCATCGTTCACCATAGCATGCAGCTGCTGGATTGAATGGTATTGTGTGTGGCACAGGTCCAGGCAAGCAGTCAGTTGAGGCAGTGTCATCCACTGTGGCAGTACAGGCAGCACGCTTCCTTGATCTGCAGGAGGCGTTGGTTTCTGCTAGATTCACAACAACTGAAAGCGGAGGTGACTCTGTGGTTGGTGTGTCAACAGGCTTCCAAGAGCCATATCTGATGGCTGTGCCCATGGGCTTTTTGCTGGCCGAGCTGATGGTCACAGGCATTAATGTGGCTGATGGTGCATTTGTTGTTTTGGTGCAGCTACTGGCCATTCTGTGTCCCACATCCCTAGTAGATCTAGCAGTGCCTGGGGAAGATTTGCCTGTATACTGGCACCTTCCTCATCTCCCTGACTTGCTTGTATGACTGTTGGCCGAGATGTGCCAAAAGCATTGTTGACAACGTGTTTCATGTGCATCCCAGTTGTACATTTTGGAGGCAGCTTCATTGAACTCCTGAAATAAAAGCTATGGACGTGACATATTGGGTGTCTTGATTTGCATCTGTGTCTACATGCACACAGTCAAATGTTTGATGTGTCTGTGAAATGGCATGACTTGGCAATCTATATTGCTTTTTGTGCTGCTGGGTGATCCTATGGGCATTTATGTCCAGTGATGCTCACAGTTGGCCTTTTATACATGGTCAATCAGCAAATAGTTTGTTGTATGAGATTATTTTCTCACTTGTCAGGTGTGCCTGGACACATCATGGAGTGGACTCCAATTATTGTGGATCACATTGTGTACATGAAAGGTTCCTAATGCTCTTTGGTGCCTGCATTCTGCCATTATTGGAGGAAGTTGGTTGGCACATGGGGAGATGCCATTTATCCAGCATATGACTGTCTGCCTGTTGGATACTCAGGCTGGGGGATCAATGTCCATCATGCCATGGAACTACATTGTATGATGGTTTTGGAACAATTCTAACACTCCAGAATACATGATGCTACATGTCTCTGATAGGTATTTTATTTTGCCAATGTGTTGCTTCTCATAGCAAGGCTTCTTTTCAAGTAGCCTCCTTTCTTTGGACATCATTACTCATTGCCATATATTGGTTGTGTTAGTTTCACATATGCCTTGCCTGTACCAGACTTTGAAGAATGATTGCAAGTGTTTTATTTGCCACACACATTAGGTTTTGAAATTGGCTATGGGCCAGAGATCTACTTACTGACAACCTCCAGACCCACTACATGCAACATGCTGCTCAGCATCTCATCCCATGTTGATAGTTTCAGGTGCTCATCTGTCTCCCCTATTTCACATTAGTCTTGTTATGGTAGTGTGCTATAAGGTTGTAGAGCCTAGCCCTAAGTTAATTTCACCTTTTCTTGAGGTTCTCATAGTCACATGACACTATCCTCACAGCCCCCACGTTGTCCCTTGGCTCTACCCAGATGGCTCTCTTCCTCTTTTGAGAGGTCTTTTTAGCTTGGGATCAAGAACGCTCCTCCACTTGTGCACTACCTCTTCAGCCAGCATATCTCTGCCTCATCGTTTGCAACTTAGATTGCTTTTCAGCAGACATAATGTGGAGCGCCTTTCTTCACCACAGATGAAAAATGGGAGATATAGAATGGATTGAGTTTATAAAATGTGTGCAGCTCCCATGGTGATGTTATTTCCACCTATATGTTATTCCTCTAATTTTTGGAGTATTTACTGTTCTTTAATTCCTCCAAGCACAGCTGGCGGTATCAGTAAATCTGACACAAATTGGTAATTTTCTTTCTGAAAAGGAGGTTGGCTAATCAGACCCCACTTTCAGAGCTATAACGTACACAGGTGCTTTGCTGTAACCAATCTACTGACATGTCAGCACCATATTCACTGTGGCACAGATCAGCTTCAAAGGTCTCCTGTGAATCCCTGACAGCCTCTGGGATATAAAGTCACTCCAGGAAGAAGTAGCAATGTAACTTCTCCACCTCTCATCTAAATTACGATAAATGCTTCCTTAATCAGTCTGATGGCAGGTAAACCTCTCTATATCAGCCATTCCTGGTTTTTACACAATGACAAAGAACACACAATTATGAAGCACATCAATTTTATATCACACCAGTGCTAACTCTATGAGCTTGACTTAACCATGAAAGCACTGATGTTTATTGGTGTCTAAGGTGAATGTCTCCACAGTTGCCTTGTGAAACAATAGCCAGGATGCTGCCTCCTTTGAATATCCAGTAGGGACAGTCACACCTTTACCCAGGGTATATAAACATGAGTACTCCTGGGAACGGTGCTTCAGGGCAGCACTGGCCTAACAGAACCAGCCTAAAAGCAGGATGCTGATCACTGGAATGCCATAGAAGCTGTCAGGTATAGGAAGCGGAAGGAGTTAGAGTAGCCAGAGAGGGAAGGTAGGCCTGGAGAAGGGTCCCACCATCTTACTTTCGGTGAGTGTTCTCTTCCCTTTCCTCTCCCCTCCATTTCCTTTAAGCAAGCCATTCTGGGTGCGATGTCATAAGACAAAGGGTATTTGTTGCAAACTGGGATTGGACCTCTTAAGGCAGGCTTGCTTCAGACCAAACCCCTGTTGCATTTTTACTGATAAAAGAAGAGGGGCATCCTCTTATTCCTTGATTCATACCTGAACTATAACAATAAACAGAACCTTTGAACCTCCTGTGGGAGTGCAGTCCATTCCAAAGTCATCTGTCAGTGAGATGAAGACAGAAGGAATGTAAGGCAGAGGAAAGCTCTGCTCCCTAACTATCCCCAAGGCACATTGGAGGTGAACTGCTGTTGGATCAATACCTCACTGGTGATTCACTGGAAACGGGCCCCTGTCACTGGAAGGGATGGAACCCGTGTAGGTGCCAGCCAAGCTTGCTGCAGTGGGAGTATGCCTTGTTCTGGGGCACCTGGATTTAGACTCACAGCAACCCAGTAATCCAAGAGCAGCCTGGATATGATTTCACTGCTTCAATCTGTCGTCAAACGCCTTTGACGTTGCACTACACCTTTCAAAGTGACACAGGGCCTGCAATGTTGCTTTCAGCACTCCACGAACTTCAAGCTTTTCTTATAAGGCATCTTTGTGTGCAATGGCATTGTGCCAAATGAGTGCCTGAACTCCCTGCTAGCTACACATACTGCAATGCATAATGGCTTGCTTTTACTTTGTTTCTTTACATGGTTGGGTTTTTCTTGTGAATTTAGTTAGTTATGTGCATATTTATTGTTTAATTAATAGCTTATTTTTTACAGACCGTTCATTGGATATTCTTTTATTGTTTACTATTTTACTTAAGTTGTTTGGGTTGCTACTGGAATCACTTTGCCCTCATCTTGTAGATAGTGACTACCCTCCGGCATGTGCTACTACACATACCGAAAAAGGCATAATTTTCGGGCTGTTCTTGCTTCACCTTTATAATTGGGATCACTGCTGGTTTGGTAGTAGTTTAGCCATTACTCATCCCTGAACCTTTGAAGACCAGCAGTCATATAATAACACACATTAGCACCTTGGAAGGGGGTGCTGGCCTATTTGGATGCTCCGACTGATGGCTGTAGTCGCTGGTATAAGCCCATGTTCCAAAAAAGATGCACCCCCATCCTCTTCCCCACTCCTCCCTCATCGAACGTAAGGTAAGATTAATTTTTTCTTTGTTTACATTTTAATTTACACACACCATTAGCTCCTGCATATCAACTGCAAGCTTGCTAATAATAACATTAACCCTGGGGGCGGGGGCAGGCTGACCTCCACCAGTAACAGCACAGCAAACTGCATTTGGGACCATCGCTTCACTTGGGCCCTTAACATGAGAGTCAGGCTGTTACTGGCAGGGTCGACCCACTCCCTTCCATTACATCCCATCAGTATGTTTTTTTTTTTTGTTGCGTTAATCCCTCCAAACATAATTACCCTTACTTCAATGGCAAATGTGCTTGTAATATGGCCATAATTCTACCCAACATATTGGTGGTAACAGTGATTCCATCTGGAGAAATTAGTACATTTAGCTCTAAACTTGTAATGACCCTCAATGTAGCGAATGGTGCCTAGGTGTCGAAGATGACCACTTTGTGAGTCAAGACAATTACCTCCTAATGGAAGGGCAGCTTTAAAGTTTACATTTAAATTTGCAAGGAGGCCCATTTAACAATGGTGATCATTTGTCTTGGGGAGGTAAAGTAGTGAGTAAGGTGGTACAATGCCAGTGCCTCACTGGGTGCTACTGGACTGTGTGCAATGATGGAATGGTGCTTTGAAAGTGCTGGATCTCTTGTTGGTGACATTGCCAAACTCAGTGTATGGAACGGCATGTGCAGTGTTTAAATTCTGATGATATCCGGGATGCAGGCATGGCTGCTTGCAAATCCCTCATGGCAGATAGAAGAGTTGTTTGTGTTAGCCGGGGGCTCAGAACACTCTTTTTAACCACGCTGACCTTGTTTTGGACTTCTTTCTTCATGGCTAAGAGGTAGTATTTTATTCCTGCACATCAAATGGAAAACCTATTCCTTCCCAGTGTTTCTATGGCTGTCCTGTCCATTGTTAATGGTAAGAAAAAAAAGAAAAGAAGGAAAGAAAAAAGAATGGGCGGACCCTCTTTTTTAGGGGGCCTGACTCAAGAGGGTAGAGAAGTACAGAGATACGAGGGGGTTGAGTCAAAGGCTTCCCAAGCCAATCGCTTGATAGGAGGTTACTGAAGCCTTGCAGGAAGAGCTAGATTATTACTAGCTCAGAACAAAAAATCACCGTAGAGGAACAATACAATATAAATGTATTTAACAGGAAGACATTTTTGAGTTTTTTTGTGCCATTATGTGGCATATATGCATACAATAGATCTGCATTATAGTGGATTAGTATACAATAGTGACAGTCTATTTTCTGTGTTGTTTACTTTCACAACACATTAACTTTGTCGACACTTGAGTATGTGTTTCTGGTTCGGTAAATAGATGAAATGAGGCAGTGGCTGATAGAGTTGGAGCAGCGCTGCACAGAGGATACCGAACTGTCTTCAGGACTTGGAGGTCGATTTCAGGCTGGGTGAATGAGTGGGGCGTCATCCTATAGTAAAAGAGGCTATGTTAAAAACGGTGAGTCTAGATTATGTACACTAATGGTGAGAAAAAGCAAGGCAAGGGACCTACCATATGAATGTTGATTAGCGCCATGGCTGTGGTCTGAGTAAATAGCAGCTGCTGGAAATGCGGCTGCGGGGGTCGATCTGCAGATGTCAGAGGCCCCGATCTAAGTCAAAAGGGAGTCAAAAAATGACTGGTAAGAGTTAATCTATGCAAGGGCCGTGACTGTGCGAATGGTTTCATCGAGCTTGTGTACAGTGGGCGGCCAAGACTAGGTGTCTGAGGTGAAGAACACTCATGACTGATTCTCCAAAATTAAGAGAGAGTTAAGGTGAGGCAAGCGTTGGATTGATACAAAAAACGCAATAATTGCAAGTCCGTTATTTAGTGTTGTTTTAATTATGCTAGGAGACCGATAATGTGCAGACTGTTTAATTGTCAGTGTGGGGCGCGAGTAATCCAGGGGTCTGGACAACAAGGGTGAATTGTAGGAGTGGAAATTAGGCGAAACCATCAGTAATTGCGAAGGTTGGTGCACGCAATGCGAGGGGGAGAGCTGTGCCGTGAGACTTACCCGTGTCCCAGTCGGGAAAAGAGCTGTGTCACTGTCGTCGGGTGTGCTTGACTGACTGCGCATGTCAGTAGTTAAACCGAGGCCGTAGTGCTCGCAGGCACTGCGCATGCGTCTGGGGATAGTGTACGTGGTGGGCGCGGTCGTAATCAGTGCGTAAGTTCGCGCATGCTTGTTGGTCATGTGTGGTAGTGGACACAATTGAAACCTGGAAATGCGTAAGCCTTTTTACTCCTTGAAACATCGATAAGGAGATAGAGTTACCGGCATGCAAACAGAATTATTTATAACAATAGAGTCAATAGGTACTTATACTGTTATGATGCCAACAGTGTAGGGTTTCATTTCTAGTCGTGTGTTACAGTGTAATGCAGAGAAACATTACGGCACTCCATAACATAGTGCCTCCGGATACATTACAAATATAAACAGTATGCAATTGCTGTATCTTTTCTGTATAGACAGATGACCTTAATAAAATGCTCCGTTATACTAAACTGCGTAAACTCTAAATTATGGGCAGCTGAAGGCTGAAGGGAGCGTACTCCACTGGTTAGAGGAGACAAATGGGTGTATGGGTAAACATGGCGTGGTCAGGGCTCAATGAGGGGAGCAATGGGATATGACTTCACTTATTGAAGAACAGGTTCCATTCGATGGAAATATTAAGACCCTGTCTCACAGAATCCAGGCGATAAATCCATTTTTGCTCAAGTTTACGAAGGGCTAGGTCCCTGTTGCCTCCGCGGGAAGGGTTGCCTACTGTTTGCAATATTGCCCAGAAGATGTCGTTATGGGTGTGATTCATCATCTTGAAGTGTGCCACTAGTGGTTTATCTTCTATTTGGTTTCGCACACAGGAACGGTGTTCGCAAATCCGTTGTCGAATTTCTCTCTTTGATTTGCCTATGTAGATAAGGTCACAGGGGCATTTGATGATGTATACGCACCATTTTGTTTTACAGTTGGTGAACGAGTTGAAGGTCCACTGGTTTCCTTTCAGATTGATGGTCTTGAGGTTGGCCGTGAGGTTACAGACGGAGCAATTGCCGCATTTGAAATGGCCTATCACAGGCGGGAGGTTCCATAGTGTGGTTTGAGTACTGTTAGGAGCATCCACTTCTGTGTACGTGTGTACAAGTCGGTCTTTCAGGTTGCGACTCCGTTTGAAGGCGAATCTTGGTTTTTCTGGTTTAAAAGATTCTGTCTGTAGTATGTCCCAGTTTTTTAGGACTGCCTTTTTAGGCTAGCCATATTATCCGTCAGGCCAGAAAAAGAGTCAAACACACCAATCGGGAGACTTGCCTTACTCCCACCACCAGAGATCAATCCAACTCTAAAATGACCTGCGTCACCACTTTTACTCCCTTGAGTAACTCAATCAAAAAGGCAGTCCTAAAAAACTGGGACATACTACAGACAGAATCTTTTAAACCAGAAAAACCAAGATTCGCCTTCAAACGGAGTCGCAACCTGAAAGACCGACTTGTACACACGTACACAGAAGTGGATGCTCCTAACAGTACTCAAACCACACTATGGAACCTCCCGCCTGTGATAGGCCATTTCAAATGCGGCAATTGCTCCGTCTGTAACCTCACGGCCAACCTCAAGACCATCAATCTGAAAGGAAACCAGTGGACCTTCAACTCGTTCACCAACTGTAAAACAAAATGGTGCGTATACATCATCAAATGCCCCTGTGACCTTATCTACATAGGCAAATCAAAGAGAGAAATTCGACAACGGATTTGCGAACACCGTTCCTGTGTGCGAAACCAAATAGAAGATAAACCACTAGTGGCACACTTCAAGATGATGAATCACACCCATAACGACATCTTCTGGGCAATATTGCAAACAGTAGGCAACCCTTCCCGCGGAGGCAACAGGGACCTAGCCCTTCGTAAACTTGAGCAAAAATGGATTTATCGCCTGGATTCTGTGAGACAGGGTCTTAATATTTCCATCGAATGGAACCTGTTCTTCAATAAGTGAAGTCATATCCCATTGCTCCCCTCATTGAGCCCTGACCACGCCATGTTTACCCATACACCCATTTGTCTCCTCTAACCAGTGGAGTACGCTCCCTTCAGCCTTCAGCTGCCCATAATTTAGAGTTTACGCAGTTTAGTATAACGGAGCATTTTATTAAGGTCATCTGTCTATACAGAAAAGATACAGCAATTGCATACTGTTTATATTTGTAATGTATCCGGAGGCACTATGTTATGGAGTGCCGTAATGTTTCTCTGCATTACACTGTAACACACGACTAGAAATGAAACCCTACACTGTTGGCATCATAACAGTATAAGTACCTATTGACTCTATTGTTATAAATAATTCTGTTTGCATGCCGGTAACTCTATCTCCTTATCGATGTTTCAAGGAGTAAAAAGGCTTACGCATTTCCAGGTTTCAATTGTGTCCACTACCACACATGACCAACAAGCATGCGCGAACTTACGCACTGATTACGACCGCGCCCACCACGTACACTATCCCCAGACGCATGCGCAGTGCCTGCGAGCACTACGGCCTCGGTTTAACTACTGACATGCGCAGTCAGTCAAGCACACCCGACGACAGTGACACAGCTCTTTTCCCGACTGGGACACGGGTAAGTCTCACGGCACAGCTCTCCCCCTCGCATTGCGTGCACCAACCTTCGCAATTACTGAGGGTTTCGCCTAATTTCCACTCCTACAATTCACCCTTGTTGTCCAGACCCCTGGATTACTCGCGCCCCACACTGACAATTAAACAGTCTGCACATTATCGGTCTCCTAGCATAATTAAAACAACACTAAATAACGGACTTGCAATTATTGCGTTTTTTGTATCAATCCAACGCTTGCCTCACCTTAACTCTCTCTTAATTTTGGAGAATCAGTCATGAGTGTTCTTCACCTCAGACACCTAGTCTTGGCCGCCCACTGTACACAAGCTCGATGAAACCATTCGCACAGTCACGGCCCTTGCATAGATTAACTCTTACCAGTCATTTTTTGACTCCCTTTTGACTTAGATCGGGGCCTCTGACATCTGCAGATCGACCCCCGCAGCCGCATTTCCAGCAGCTGCTATTTACTCAGACCACAGCCATGGCGCTAATCAACATTCATATGGTAGGTCCCTTGCCTTGCTTTTTCTCACCATTAGTGTACATAATCTAGACTCACCGTTTTTAACATAGCCTCTTTTACTATAGGATGACGCCCCACTCATTCACCCAGCCTGAAATCGACCTCCAAGTCCTGAAGACAGTTCGGTATCCTCTGTGCAGCGCTGCTCCAACTCTATCAGCCACTGCCTCATTTCATCTATTTACCGAACCAGAAACACATACTCAAGTGTCGACAAAGTTAATGTGTTGTGAAAGTAAACAACACAGAAAATAGACTGTCACTATTGTATACTAATCCACTATAATGCAGATCTATTGTATGCATATATGCCACATAATGGCACAAAAAAACTCAAAAATGTCTTCCTGTTAAATAAATTTATATTGTATTGTTCCTCTACGGTGATTTTTTGTTCTGAGCTAGTAATAATCTAGCTCTTCCTGCAAGGCTTCAGTAACCTCCTATCAAGCGATTGGCTTGGGAAGCCTTTGACTCAACCCCCTCGTATCTCTGTACTTCTCTACCCTCTTGAGTCAGGCCCCCTAAAAAAGAGGGTCCGCCCATTCTTTTTTCTTCCCTTTGGACAACCCTTGGTTGTTGGGCATCATTTATTTGACAAACATTAAATGGAGAAAGTAAATATTGTCAGTTTCTCCGATGATCTGTACAAAAAACTTCTAGACACCCCTTCGCTACTCGGTGTAACCACTACACCAGCGGCACCGGTGAAAGATCCGGCACTAAATGAGTTGGACACCCTACTACAAAAAAAGAAGAAACTCACCCGCACAGAGTCACATGGTCAACTCATGTTAGAGTATCTGAAAGCTGGCGTGATCCCCGAAGGCCTACAAGTAAAGAACATACCTCGGGTGTTTCTAGACAACCCCAGGTTTTTGACCAAGTTTAGTGGCGTCGGCAACAAATGCTCCCGTGATTGGGTCATCTTAGTAATTGAAACAGCCGACGAGGAAACTAAGAAACAAAACGAAGAACTCAAAACCCTTGAGGACAAAATTAAAAATGATTCTGTAATACCAGAGATAAAGACACACCTGGACAAGATAGAAGAGGAAATAAAGAAATTTCAAAAATTCACAATTGACAAAAAGCTGTGGAAACTACAAAACGACATAAAAAACTACAAAGAGGAAAAAACCTATCCTTATTTAGTCCCAGGCTTCTACAACCAGCTGAACTCACAGGCATCAAATAACAGACAAAACCCACGGAGACAACAAAGGAATACATTTGTCACTTTCTCTAATAGCTCCAACAGCAGCGATTCAGATTCAACTACCGCAGGAGCTGCAAATCCCCAACAATCTTCAAGTTTTCAAGGGAGGGGACAACGGGGCAGACCCCGCTACCAAGGTCAACACCCCATGCGCACACGGAACTGGACCCCACGCGCACAACAAACATGGTGATCCCAATCTTTAATCTCAGTGATCACATCCTGTCCTCACACGAAATCAATGTCCTCAGCAAAGGCCTTAGTTTTATTCCCAGCTCCCGTGCTGACATGTTCAACACCGAGGTGGAATTACGTAAATTCTTTCGCACCATCCGTTTACGTTATTTCTTCAGAGATAGCCCTGAAAAAGAACCGCCAAAATCAACAGGCCTAAAACCTCCATCTACTTTCACCCCCCTCTCCTCTATGATATGTCCAGAGATTCTATCTTTTGAGAATCGCATCCTTTTAGAAATGCGGAACTTCTTCGACAAACAAACCCACTTCAAGAATAACCTCTCGGCCCAACAGAGGTTGGCCCTAAAATCATTAGAAAACAATAAGAACTTTCTCATCAAACCAGCAGACAAAGGCGGCGGTATCGTTCTCTGGAGCAACACCCTATACGACACTGAAGTAATAAGACAACTATCGAATACCAAGTTCTACAGACCAATACCGTTGAACCCCACATCTAGGATCCTGTCCGAAGTCACCAGCCTGATGTGTCATGCATATGACGAAGGTTGGATCGACGAGGACGAGAAAGCTTTCCTGGTCAACAACCATCCGATTATTCCAGCATTCTATCTGCTCCCAAAAATCCACAAAAACACAACCAATCCACCTGGGAGACCTATCGTGGCCGGCATCGGATCAGTCCTAGAGCCCCTATCAATCTACGTGGATCACTTCCTAAGGCCTTTCATCAGTAAGATGCCCTCCTACGTCCAAGACACTACGTCTATGATAAAAAAACTGGACACAATACAAGCCGAACAAGTGGACCTACTAGTTACCCTGGACGTAGAATCGCTTTACACGAGCATCCCTCAAATTGAATGCCTGCAAGTTCTTAAAACCTACTTAGACGAGAGGCGAACAAGTGAACCCCCCACCGCTTTTCTCCTTGAGTGTACCCGACTAGCTCTAACGGAAAATTACTTCATTTTCAAACAATCTTTTTACCAACAATGCCACGGGACCAGCATGGGAGCCACTTTTGCCCCAGATGTGGCAAATTTGTTCATGGACACTTTTGAAAAAAACTCCATCTACAATAAACACAACACCTTTAAAGAATCAATTGGATGTTGGCTAAGATATATTGATGACGTGTTCATGATTTGGAAAGGGACCGAAGAAAATCTCCACGCGTTCCTGGTTTGGTTAAACTCACAACATGAATGCATCAAATTCACCATGGAGTACAGTCCAAATCAAATTCCTTTTCTGGACCTAGCAATATCCAAGAACCTAAACAACTCCCTCAGCACCTCTCTATACCGCAAACCCACATCCAAAAACACTCTACTAGAATACTCCAGCTTCCACCCTCTAGGGTTAAAAACCAACTTACCCTATGGCCAATTCTTACGTATCAGACGTAATTGCTCCACACTAACGGAATACGAATCCAAGAGCAAAGAACTTGCTACCCGTCTAAAAGAACGGGGATATCCTAGCCATATTATCCATCAGGCCAGAAAAAGAGTCAAACACACCAATCGGGAGACTTGCCTTACTCCCACCACCAGAGATCAATCCAACTCTAAAATGACCTGCGTCACCACTTTTACTCCCTTGAGTAACTCAATCAAAAAGGCAGTCCTAAAAAACTGGGACATACTACAGACAGAATCTTTTAAACCAGAAAAACCAAGATTCGCCTTCAAACGGAGTCGCAACCTGAAAGACCGACTTGTACACACGTACACAGAAGTGGATGCTCCTAACAGTACTCAAACCACACTATGGAACCTCCCGCCTGTGATAGGCCATTTCAAATGCGGCAATTGCTCCGTCTGTAACCTTACGGCCAACCTCAAGACCATCAATCTGAAAGGAAACCAGTGGACCTTCAACTCGTTCACCAACTGTAAAACAAAATGGTGCGTATACATCATCAAATGCCCCTGTGACCTTATCTACATAGGCAAATCAAAGAGAGAAATTCGACAACGGATTTGCGAACACCGTTCCTGTGTGCGAAACCAAATAGAAGATAAACCACTAGTGGCACACTTCAAGATGATGAATCACACCCATAACGACATCTTCTGGGCAATATTGCAAACAGTAGGCAACCCTTCCCGCGGAGGCAACAGGGACCTAGCCCTTCGTAAACTTGAGCAAAAATGGATTTATCGCCTGGATTCTGTGAGACAGGGTCTTAATATTTCCATCGAATGGAACCTGTTCTTCAATAAGTGAAGTCATATCCCATTGCTCCCCTCATTGAGCCCTGACCACGCCATGTTTACCCATACACCCATTTGTCTCCTCTAACCAGTGGAGTACGCTCCCTTCAGCCTTCAGCTGCCCATAATTTAGAGTTTACGCAGTTTAGTATAACGGAGCATTTTATTAAGGTCATCTGTCTATACAGAAAAGATACAGCAATTGCATACTGTTTATATTTGTAATGTATCCGGAGGCACTATGTTATGGAGTGCCGTAATGTTTCTCTGCATTACACTGTAACACACGACTAGAAATGAAACCCTACACTGTTGGCATCATAACAGTATAAGTACCTATTGACTCTATTGTTATAAATAATTCTGTTTGCATGCCGGTAACTCTATCTCCTTATCGATGTTTCAAGGAGTAAAAAGGCTTACGCATTTCCAGGTTTCAATTGTGTCCACTACCACACATGACCAACAAGCATGCGCGAACTTACGCACTGATTACGACCGCGCCCACCACGTACACTATCCCCAGACGCATGCGCAGTGCCTGCGAGCACTACGGCCTCGGTTTAACTACTGACATGCGCAGTCAGTCAAGCACACCCGACGACAGTGACACAGCTCTTTTCCCGACTGGGACACGGGTAAGTCTCACGGCACAGCTCTCCCCCTCGCATTGCGTGCACCAACCTTCGCAATTACTGAGGGTTTCGCCTAATTTCCACTCCTACAATTCACCCTTGTTGTCCAGACCCCTGGATTACTCGCGCCCCACACTGACAATTAAACAGTCTGCACATTATCGGTCTCCTAGCATAATTAAAACAACACTAAATAACGGACTTGCAATTATTGCGTTTTTTGTATCAATCCAACGCTTGCCTCACCTTAACTCTCTCTTAATTTTGGAGAATCAGTCATGAGTGTTCTTCACCTCAGACACCTAGTCTTGGCCGCCCACTGTACACAAGCTCGATGAAACCATTCGCACAGTCACGGCCCTTGCATAGATTAACTCTTACCAGTCATTTTTTGACTCCCTTTTGACTTAGATCGGGGCCTCTGACATCTGCAGATCGACCCCCGCAGCCGCATTTCCAGCAGCTGCTATTTACTCAGACCACAGCCATGGCGCTAATCAACATTCATATGGTAGGTCCCTTGCCTTGCTTTTTCTCACCATTAGTGTACATAATCTAGACTCACCGTTTTTAACATAGCCTCTTTTACTATAGGAGGACGCCCCACTCATTCACCCAGCCTGAAATCGACCTCCAAGTCCTGAAGACAGTTCGGTATCCTCTGTGCAGCGCTGCTCCAACTCTATCAGCCACTGCCTCATTTCATCTATTTACCGAACCAGAAACACATACTCAAGTGTCGACAAAGTTAATGTGTTGTGAAAGTAAACAACACAGAAAATAGACTGTCACTATTGTATACTAATCCACTATAATGCAGATCTATTGTATGCATATATGCCACATAATGGCACAAAAAAACTCAAAAATGTCTTCCTGTTAAATAAATTTATATTGTATTGTTCCTCTACGGTGATTTTTTGTTCTGAGCTAGTAATAATCTAGCTCTTCCTGCAAGGCTTCAGTAACCTCCTATCAAGCGATTGGCTTGGGAAGCCTTTGACTCAACCCCCTCGTATCTCTGTACTTCTCTACCCTCTTGAGTCAGGCCCCCTAAAAAAGAGGGTCCGCCCATTCTTTTTTCTTCCCTTTGGACAACCCTTGGTTGTTGGGCATCATTTATTTGACAAACATTAAATGGAGAAAGTAAATATTGTCAGTTTCTCCGATGATCTGTACAAAAAACTTCTAGACACCCCTTCGCTACTCGGTGTAACCACTACACCAGCGGCACCGGTGAAAGATCCGGCACTAAATGAGTTGGACACCCTACTACAAAAAAAGAAGAAACTCACCCGCACAGAGTCACATGGTCAACTCATGTTAGAGTATCTGAAAGCTGGCGTGATCCCCGAAGGCCTACAAGTAAAGAACATACCTCGGGTGTTTCTAGACAACCCCAGGTTTTTGACCAAGTTTAGTGGCGTCGGCAACAAATGCTCCCGTGATTGGGTCATCTTAGTAATTGAAACAGCCGACGAGGAAACTAAGAAACAAAACGAAGAACTCAAAACCCTTGAGGACAAAATTAAAAATGATTCTGTAATACCAGAGATAAAGACACACCTGGACAAGATAGAAGAGGAAATAAAGAAATTTCAAAAATTCACAATTGACAAAAAGCCGTGGAAACTACAAAACGACATAAAAAACTACAAAGAGGAAAAAACCTATCCTTATTTAGTCCCAGGCTTCTACAACCAGCTGAACTCACAGGCATCAAATAACAGACAAAACCCACGGAGACAACAAAGGAATACATTTGTCACTTTCTCTAATAGCTCCAACAGCAGCGATTCAGATTCAACTACCGCAGGAGCTGCAAATCCCCAACAATCTTCAAGTTTTCAAGGGAGGGGACAACGGGGCAGACCCCGCTACCAAGGTCAACACCCCATGCGCACACGGAACTGGACCCCACGCGCACAACAAACATGGTGATCCCAATCTTTAATCTCAGTGATCACATCCTGTCCTCACACGAAATCAATGTCCTCAGCAAAGGCCTTAGTTTTATTCCCAGCTCCCGTGCTGACATGTTCAACACCGAGGTGGAATTACGTAAATTCTTTCGCACCATCCGTTTACGTTATTTCTTCAGAGATAGCCCTGAAAAAGAACCGCCAAAATCAACAGGCCTAAAACCTCCATCTACTTTCACCCCCCTCTCCTCTATGATATATCCAGAGATTCTATCTTTTGAGAATCGCATCCTTTTAGAAATGCGGAACTTCTTCGACAAACAAACCCACTTCAAGAATAACCTCTCGGCCCAACAGAGGTTGGCCCTAAAATCATTAGAAAACAATAAGAACTTTCTCATCAAACCAGCAGACAAAGGCGGCGGTATCGTTCTCTGGAGCAACACCCTATACGACACTGAAGTAATAAGACAACTATCGAATACCAAGTTCTACAGACCAATACCGTTGAACCCCACATCTAGGATCCTGTTCGAAGTCACCAGCCTGATGTGTCACGCATATGACGAAGGTTGGATCGACGAGGACGAGAAAGCTTTCCTGGTCAACAACCATCCGATTATTCCAGCATTCTATCTGCTCCCAAAAATCCACAAAAACACAACCAATCCACCTGGGAGACCTATCGTGGCCGGCATCGGATCAGTCCTAGAGCCCCTATCAATCTACGTGGATCACTTCCTAAGGCCTTTCATCAGTAAGATGCCCTCCTACGTCCAAGACACTACGTCTATGATAAAAAAACTGGACACAATACAAGCCGAACAAGTGGACCTACTAGTTACCCTGGACGTAGAATCGCTTTACACGAGCATCCCTCAAATTGAATGCCTGCAAGTTCTTAAAACCTACTTAGACGAGAGGCGAACAAGTGAACCCCCCACCGCTTTTCTCCTTGAGTGTACCCGACTAGCTCTAACGGAAAATTACTTCATTTTCAAACAATCTTTTTACCAACAATGCCACGGGACCAGCATGGGAGCCACTTTTGCCCCAGATGTGGCAAATTTGTTCATGGACACTTTTGAAAAAAACTCCATCTACAATAAACACAACACCTTTAAAGAATCAATTGGATGTTGGCTAAGAAATATTGATGACGTGTTCATGATTTGGAAAGGGACCGAAGAAAATCTCCACGCGTTCCTGGTTTGGTTAAACTCACAACATGAATGCATCAAATTCACCATGGAGTACAGTCCAAATCAAATTCCTTTTCTGGACCTAGCAATATCCAAGAACCTAAACAACTCCCTCAGCACCTCTCTATACCGCAAACCCACATCCAAAAACACTCTACTAGAATACTCCAGCTTCCACCCTCTAGGGTTAAAAACCAACTTACCCTATGGCCAATTCTTACGTATCAGACGTAATTGCTCCACACTAACGGAATACGAATCCAAGAGCAAAGAACTTGCTACCCGTCTAAAAGAACGGGGATATCCTAGCCATATTATCCGTCAGGCCAGAAAAAGAGTCAAACACACCAATCGGGAGACTTGCCTTACTCCCACCACCAGAGATCAATCCAACTCTAAAATGACCTGCGTCACCACTTTTACTCCCTTGAGTAACTCAATCAAAAAGGCAGTCCTAAAAAACTGGGACATACTACAGACAGAATCTTTTAAACCAGAAAAACCAAGATTCGCCTTCAAACGGAGTCGCAACCTGAAAGACCGACTTGTACACACGTACACAGAAGTGGATGCTCCTAACAGTACTCAAACCACACTATGGAACCTCCCGCCTGTGATAGGCCATTTCAAATGCGGCAATTGCTCCGTCTGTAACCTCACGGCCAACCTCAAGACCATCAATCTGAAAGGAAACCAGTGGACCTTCAACTCGTTCACCAACTGTAAAACAAAATGGTGCGTATACATCATCAAATGCCCCTGTGACCTTATCTACATAGGCAAATCAAAGAGAGAAATTCGACAACGGATTTGCGAACACCGTTCCTGTGTGCGAAACCAAATAGAAGATAAACCACTAGTGGCACACTTCAAGATGATGAATCACACCCATAACGACATCTTCTGGGCAATATTGCAAACAGTAGGCAACCCTTCCCGCGGAGGCAACAGGGACCTAGCCCTTCGTAAACTTGAGCAAAAATGGATTTATCGCCTGGATTCTGTGAGACAGGGTCTTAATATTTCCATCGAATGGAACCTGTTCTTCAATAAGTGAAGTCATATCCCATTGCTCCCCTCATTGAGCCCTGACCACGCCATGTTTACCCATACACCCATTTGTCTCCTCTAACCAGTGGAGTACGCTCCCTTCAGCCTTCAGCTGCCCATAATTTAGAGTTTACGCAGTTTAGTATAACGGAGCATTTTATTAAGGTCATCTGTCTATACAGAAAAGATACAGCAATTGCATACTGTTTATATTTGTAATGTATCCGGAGGCACTATGTTATGGAGTGCCGTAATGTTTCTCTGCATTACACTGTAACACACGACTAGAAATGAAACCCTACACTGTTGGCATCATAACAGTATAAGTACCTATTGACTCTATTGTTATAAATAATTCTGTTTGCATGCCGGTAACTCTATCTCCTTATCGATGTTTCAAGGAGTAAAAAGGCTTACGCATTTCCAGGTTTCAATTGTGTCCACTACCACACATGACCAACAAGCATGCGCGAACTTACGCACTGATTACGACCGCGCCCACCACGTACACTATCCCCAGACGCATGCGCAGTGCCTGCGAGCACTACGGCCTCGGTTTAACTACTGACATGCGCAGTCAGTCAAGCACACCCGACGACAGTGACACAGCTCTTTTCCCGACTGGGACACGGGTAAGTCTCACGGCACAGCTCTCCCCCTCGCATTGCGTGCACCAACCTTCGCAATTACTGAGGGTTTCGCCTAATTTCCACTCCTACAATTCACCCTTGTTGTCCAGACCCCTGGATTACTCGCGCCCCACACTGACAATTAAACAGTCTGCACATTATCGGTCTCCTAGCATAATTAAAACAACACTAAATAACGGACTTGCAATTATTGCGTTTTTTGTATCAATCCAACGCTTGCCTCACCTTAACTCTCTCTTAATTTTGGAGAATCAGTCATGAGTGTTCTTCACCTCAGACACCTAGTCTTGGCCGCCCACTGTACACAAGCTCGATGAAACCATTCGCACAGTCACGGCCCTTGCATAGATTAACTCTTACCAGTCATTTTTTGACTCCCTTTTGACTTAGATCTGGGCCTCTGACATCTGCAGATCGACCCCCGCAGCCGCATTTCCAGCAGCTGCTATTTACTCAGACCACAGCCATGGCGCTAATCAACATTCATATGGTAGGTCCCTTGCCTTGCTTTTTCTCACCATTAGTGTACATAATCTAGACTCACCGTTTTTAACATAGCCTCTTTTACTATAGGATGACGCCCCACTCATTCACCCAGCCTGAAATCGACCTCCAAGTCCTGAAGACAGTTCGGTATCCTCTGTGCAGCGCTGCTCAAACTCTATCAGCCACTGCCTCATTTCATCTATTTACCGAACCAGAAACACATACTCAAGTGTCGACAAAGTTAATGTGTTGTGAAAGTAAACAACACAGAAAATAGACTGTCACTATTGTATACTAATCCACTATAATGCAGATCTATTGTATGCATATATGCCACATAATGGCACAAAAAAACTCAAAAATGTCTTCCTGTTAAATAAATTTATATTGTATTGTTCCTCTACGGTGATTTTTTGTTCTGAGCTAGTAATAATCTAGCTCTTCCTGCAAGGCTTCAGTAACCTCCTATCAAGCGATTGGCTTGGGAAGCCTTTGACTCAACCCCCTCGTATCTCCATTGTTAATGGTATACAGACTTTATAACGAAAATGTAATAAAGTATGAATATATAACGAAAAGAATATAATGAAAAAATAACAAAAATGTTTGTGGGTGTGGGTTAAAGGGTTAAGGATGCTTCGAGGGGCCTATTCTGTTTCAGGGCGAGTGGAGACCAGTTTCCTTCCAAGGTCCTGTTTTTGTTGAACAGTGCGATTGGTCGATTTCCTCACAATCAATGGGGTCAGTGGATTGTTAGCACCGCCATAATTTCACATCGTCCTTCATACGATAAAGCATGAGCTGTTTAGGGGTTTTGTATTTTGTTGCGTTTGTTTTGTGGGGACAGTGTCATTTGTCAGCAGACAGCTGCACAGCACCAGTTAGCTTCCAGCGTGCGCCAGTGGCACATTGACAACTTGCCATGAGTCTGCTGGGTTTGCACAGAATATGTTGAAGGTTAGGCAAGAATTCTAAGCTGCAATTGAGCAGCTGTTTGCCTTGCAGTTGCACCTATCCCTTTCCTGAGACGATTGAAGGGAGATGCACCAACTGTAGGTTGGGTCTCGTTTATTATCATGGACACGCGCGTGCAGACAACAAAAATGCGTGGGCGTGCACTGATGAAATGGACGTGCGATAGACATCCACCTTTATAGAAGTGACTCATAAGTGCTAATGCAGGCAGCTGTAGGTAAACCTCTTTAACATCTACAAACAGACAGATTTGCAGCTTGCCCATTCTTGGAAAGGCAGGATATATTTAAAAAGTTCTATGAAAGGTGAAGGAAACTAATTCGTTTCACATGATGGACAGCTGGCATGGGAGATAAGCCAGAGCCTGGCAGTGCCAATTGTCAAGCTCCAATTCTATTCTCTTTTCAAGACAGAAATCTGTAGGAGGCAATTTTGTTCTCATTGTGGGTGGGAAAATGACATTTCATTTGCAGGTCTGTGCTCCGGTAAAAGACATGTTATTTAGCGTGTTACCCCATGCAATTGCCAAGTCCTAAAATTCCGAGGAAAATGTCCTAAATGTTTCAGTGTCACAGAATCAGACAACATTAAAGGAGAGTTCCGGGACTTTTTTTTTATTGTCCCTACGGGTCGGCCATGTGTTTGTAAGCATAAATCGGTAGATCGTAGGAAACTTTCCTATGGACCTTACCCGACTTTTCGCCCCTTATCGCACTCGAAATCAGCCTCCATTTTGTGATAATCCTATCATTCCGCCGCATCGACCTGGCTCACCTGCCTTTGCGGCACTAAATCAAATCCCCCGCCCCTGAAACAGACTTTATCAAAACATTCATATTCCCCGCCTCTATCCGTGACGTGACTGAGCTGCGTAGGCAAACGCGCCCAGGCGTCTTCTACGCGACTCCACACAGACCCCGGAAATCAACACAGATCAGCTCACAATACAGCGCGCCACAATTCGGAATATGAAACTGTACTTTGAAATCAAACCGCAAGATTGTACATTTGGCAAAGTACGTTTATTGGACATCAAATGTTTAGAGAATATTCAGCGATTTGCATTTTTATTTGCTCACGTTCCAAAAAGTTCGTATTGAGGAACGCGATGGTCCTTTGCTGTACACAGGGTCTTAGAGCATCTCACAATACAGCGCCACAATTCGGAATGTGAAACCGTGGTTTAAAAGCAAACGGCAAGATTGTACATTTGGCAAAGTACGTTTATTGGACATCAAATGTTTAGAGAATATTCAGCGATTTGCATTTTTCTTTGCTCTCGATCCAAATTAGTTCGTCTTGAGGGAAGCGATGTTCGTGTGCAGTACACAGGGTGTTGGTTTACGATAAAAATAAGCTCTTCTGTCGCACTGATAATCGCATGGCTGTTCCAACAACGAGGCACTAGGCCACCACAACGGTAGGTATGTTGCATCTAACCGTTAGTACCGCATAAGGGCATACTTGTACTTGGCGATCGTCCCATAAAATGGTCAGGGTGGTAACGTTGTTCACGCGGAGAAGCAACTGGCGGCTGTAGAAGCCGTCCGCCGGTGTCTGGTACTCGTGACACAGACAGTAGTGAATGATGTACCTAAAAACATAAAAAATGAAATTAGTCTCACCATCAGATCCTTATTAAAATTATTCATTTCATAGCGAGGACAGCGCTACTGGGTGTACACAAGTGTTTAAAGGCGTGGCGAGGCATGGAGGGGGGGGGGAGTGGAGTACAAGGTAAGTAGCATAAAATAATAAATAAATAGGGCCAGCTGGTGGCAAGTGCAAGGTAAGTGCAGAACAAGTGCTGGGAAGGGGGGGCTGTAGGATACTGAGACAGTCCCCCAGTGCAGGGGTTGACAGGGAGGCAGTGCAGGTGGAGAGTGGAAGGGCCCAGGACTGAGGTCGCAGACAGTGGACCAGTTGTAGCAGGGGAGAGGGAGAGAGAAAGCAGAAGCAAAGAGGAAGGTTTTGAGGTGCTTCAGTAAAAGCAGATGTTTCTCCTCAAGATAGTGCGCGGTAGAAAACAATATGCCACATAGAACGAACAAGTACAACTGAACCCGTCTTTAAAGCCACTGTATAGTAATGAAATTGCGGTATAAACTCATCAAAAGTTACTTACATTATATTTGCATTTTCCATTGTGTCTCTGTGTAGGGCAGACCCGAAACACCACTCCTTCTTTGCCGACGTTACTTCTTCTAATGAACGTGGCTCATCGTTTCGTTTCTGAAATTTTATTCATTATCTTTTCTTAGTCTTTCAGGATGGTCCCGGCCTGTCAAGGTCAAATCACAATAGAACCTTATATTGGGTCGTGGGCCGTTCCGCCACCCGAGCAAAACATCAAAGCAGCTGACCTTCACTTTGAGCGAGCACACATTTCTAGTTAGCTGCAGTTAGTTTTAGGGACATCTTGTCTGCGTGCCTTTTTTTTTATTGTCCCTATGGGTCGGCCATGTTTTTGCAATACGGAAACATTCTATAATTTTTGTAAAAATGATTTATATTACTGTTTGGTTTAATTGCAATGGGCCTGCAACATGAGGAGACTCGAGAGAACAGACAATCAAATTACAATCATTTAAACCGTGATGTGTATTTCTCAATGAGCTCTGCTTTAGGTGGACATGGAACAGAGGCAATGTTGGGTGGCAATGCAGTTGTCCCCTGCATAGGTTCGTTCACCACTCCATGTATGTGCCTATCGAGGACATCTACGATAAGTCTCTCAATAAACTCATATTGCATATCCTCAAACACTGGTTTGATCACCCATTGTTTACTTCTTTTAGTGAAGGCCTTATTGTAGCGAAGCGTCCCTAAAGTTCCGGTCGTCCTACTTTGTTGACGGCCAACATTATGGTTATGTGCCAAGACCGCTAGAAGAGTCTGATTTTTCATGCCTTCCATGCCAAAATGCAATCTTTTGGGCCTGTACTTTAGGCACATATTGTGGAACACCTCCAAATCTCCTGTGTGGCAGAATTCCGTGAGTCCCCTCAAATCTCTTGTTATAGTTTTATCAAATACAATCTTTTCAATGGCCTTGTGAGTGGGTGATGAAGGAATCAACCACTTCTTCTTCCGTGCCTCCTCTGTGGACAAATGGCCATGTTCACATTTGTGGAAATGCTCATTTGTCGACCATCGATGTACGTTGCTACAGTGCAACATTACTGACTGCCATTTTTCCAGTAGAATTTCCAACGACCCTTCACATGTTTTTGAGCTCCACCAAAGATGGTTGCTGATTGACTTGGACCACTGTGAAATACCTTGCATATCTTTTTTTTTTCCTGCAGCCGACAATTTTTTATTGATTGTTTTTGCAAGATGCCATACGTCAAATTGGTGATTTATATTTTTGTACTCTTCTCTCATTGTCTTGGCAATTGAAACGTGTCTGTCCGTGGCTATCAGGTCGATCACCATTCCCCGCGATTGTAGTTCTTGCAATGATGCTACAAAGCCAACTTTCTCCATGGCCACTGAGGATGTACTTTGTGACACCTGCACGACCACCGAACTCACAATTTTCTTACTTTCCATGTCCTGAAAGTGGTAGGTGCAGTACTTGGCTGAAAATCCTGGGCTGTCGCACTGTCCATCACCGGCTAGCCTGAAGCGTTTGCCCGCGAATGTACTTTCCATTGACATTTTTTCCATTCTCCAAGCTTCGCTGATGGCTGGAAATAGATAATCGGTTTGGTATTTGTAGAACTGACTTTTCGCAATGAAATGGATTCCCACAAACTGAAAGAAATACTGTAACTTTTTAAAACTTGAACCACTAAAAAGTGCGGCCGCTGCACAAAGTAGATTGCCTGCTGGCAGTTGCCCCAGCATGGGTTGTGCAGACCATGCGAACGGATGATATTGTGTACAGGTGGCATGTATTTTAAGGTTAGTGCCTCGAATTGCACGAGTCACATTAATCAATGGCTCCCCACATACTTCCCCACCAACCGAATGCCCACATTTCATCATCATAATAATATCCATCAAACAGCTATCGAATACAATGAATTTGGCCTCTTTCCTTATACTGTCACTCTGCATCCCAGCTGGTTCGGCCTGTAACGTTGAGGACATGTCACTCGCATGAAAGGTACAATCTCTGATATCGTCTTCCGCTATGCTGAGTGATATTGATGGTGTTTCATTGTCGTCCACGTCATTCTCTTCCATTGCAACATCTGTTCCTTGTCCGGAGATGGGAGAAAAAAACAATGTCTTCAACTTTCGCGCGCTCTTATTTTTTGCGGGTGTGGATTCTGTGAATTGATCTCCGACTGCATCCAAACTACCAGGAGGACATTCACTATCAATGGCTGGTGGTGGTATAGCTCCGTTGTCAATCACTTCATATTCTTCCCATTGGCACGATGCATCTCCAGTCTCAAGTCCCTGCCAAAAGGTTTGACAAGCAACATCTCTCGTTCGCTTCACTGTCTGTGTAGATCTAGTTCTTACACCCACTCGCAACTAGAGGACAGATTAGAAAAGGGATGTTCAGTTTAAACACAACTTACAGTATTGAACTATTGACAGTGAAAGACAACATAATATAGTGAACAGGACACTAACCTTCTTTTGCTTTCTTTTCTTTGAAACTTTCTTGCCTCGAACTTCAACATCTGGACGCTGTTGCTCCGACTCGTGTGTGCATGTCTCCACTTCCTCTCGCGCTGCAACGACTATATTTTCATGATAAGCACATCCATCACTCACTGAGGCTCCATCGACTCCCTGAAACATAGAACTTTCATTAGTATGTATAATAATATTGAAAACACAAAATGTACTTGGGGACCAATACCCATACGTACATCTCAATAGCAAAACACGAATGAACGCATTGTGTAGAACATTCAAACGACAATAGTTCACGCATTGTTGATCTAGTTAGATTGAACTGTCAAGATCCATACCTCGGGCTCCGCATAGACTTCCATTGATGATATTATTGAAGATGACGCTTCAGCAACTCCCTGAAACACAGTAATTGCATTAGTATGCTTTTCTATTTTGTTAAAAAGAACATAAACTTTGAGCAGGCGTCAACGGCTCATCTAAATAGACCTGCACAAATGATCAGTTGTCTAAAATAAATAATGGATATGTAAATATGATTCGATTTGCTCGATCGTTGGAAGTGTCACCACCCAGAGATCTGCATCAACTACTAGGGGTGATGTTCTTGTAGAAGAAGCTCCGTCATCTCCCTGAAACATAGTACTTGCGTTAATAAAGAAGGAAGTATAGCGGATGTAATCACGTCATATGATTTCGCTTGATCGAACTGTCAGTATCCATACCTCGAAATGCATAAGAACATCAAGGGACGATGTAACTGCGGTGCACACTTCTGCAAGCTGTTGCGCCGACCCGTAACTGCATGCTCCCCCTTCTACTTGGACTAATGCTCCATCGACTCCCTGAAACATAGGACTTTCATTAGTAATGAACACAATATTGAAAAAAGAAGACAAATAGGAGGGCGACGACAGAAGGACATATCAATGGCTAAAAACGAAAGAAACATTGTGTGTAACAATCACGCTACAAGAATGCAAGATCTGATGATCTCCATCGATGGAACTGTCCGGAAACGTACCTCGAGCATCTGAGTGACATCTACGGTTGTCGTCAATGCGTTGGACTCCTCAGCATCTCCCTGAAAGACAGTACTTGCATTATTTTGGATAACAATAATTATAACTGAAAACAAAGACTAGAGGACGAGTACAAGGGTGTACCATTAGGTAAAATAATTACACGATCAATTAAAACTATTGATTTACATGCCTAAAACAAGTCAGTGTCAGAATAGCTAAGTAAGATTACCCGATAGGCGCTTGAAGTGGCTGATGACTGCAATAACGACACGGATGGAGAATCTTCCGCCTTCATATTGAGTGGATACATAAATGGGGAAATTATTGTTAGCTAATGCTACACACTACCGCAAGGCCGAGAGATAAATACGTAAACTTGACTCACCAGTGGAGGGATGTGGACGAATAGAGTGGGAATAGCGGTTGAGAGCAATTTTCGCCTCGCTCGCGGTGTTTTCTTCTTTATTAGCAATGATGTGGAGTACATGTCTGGGCTAAAGTGCCTGCTGCAGATGCGGTATCGATCACCCCTCTTGTCCGCAAAGACTTCTAGGACTCTACTTTCTAGCTCAGAGGCTGGATATCCGCAATATCGGACCCATTCTCTTATCTGATCTATTGTCTTAGGGAAAACATGCATTATAGTACCTTCAGATTTGTTATGGGTCTTCGAAGGGCAACCGCCAATGGAACAGGCAGGCATTATGGAAAGTTCTGAAAAGTAAAGATCAACAATTCTCTATGAATACCAATGTGTTAAAACAGTAAATGACACATAAAAGGTTCAATGCAAGGTCCGTTTTGGTTCTTGGAACTATACACGTTATTCACATGCGGATAAGTATTTCAATAACTTTCAAAAAATAGAAAAAGTAATTTGACTAAACTCAGAACATGTGACTAGTTCCTTGCATGTACTGTCGTGAACGAAAAGAAAACATGGATGCAATTTGATGACTACTAGCAAATAGATATAAATTAAAAAATTGGACGCAAAATGATTATGGTACATGGACTTACCTTGACGAACAAACAGTTAGATGCAGGGATCAGAGTAGTTTCTTGTCGTAGAACAGGGAGCAGTTCACAGGTTGCAAACTGACGAGTTTGCTCAAAGTGGTCACGGAAGTTCACAGAGACGAAGAGCAGATAACCAGCACCTTCACGGGTTGACTAGCAAAGCGCAAAGAAGTTCTCATTAGAAATATGAAGTGGGTTATAAAGAATTCGAACCAGGGGTGTGTTTGTGAATGAATGACGTGTATATGTCGTGGCATTATGTGGATTGCAGGGGGCCGTCCAGCGTGAGGGGGATGCTTGGCAGGAGACACGGGGTCTGGAGGTAGACATGGGAACAACAAACCCATGCTCTATAGACCACTTTGAAGTGTACATGGTCTTTGGCACCTCTTGGCCTTTATCGCTCCCTGACAGCTCCACTTGCCAGCAGCTCAAGTACCCCGGTGCGAACTGCCTTTGATAGGGCGGGGGGTGGATCGGGGCGGTGGTCGTGCAGACAAGACACAGGAAGACTCGTGAATGGAGACACACTTATGTGGATTGCAGGGGGCCGTCCAGCGTGAGGGGGATGCTTGGCAGGAGACACGGGGTCTGGAGGTAGACATGGGAACAACAAACCCATGCTCTATAGACCACTTTGAAGTGTACATGGTCTTTGGCACCTCTTGGCCTTTATCGCTCCCTGACAGCTCCACTTGCCAGCAGCTCAAGTACCCCGGTGCGAACTGCCTTTGATAGGGCGGGGGGTGGATCGGGGCGGTGGTCGTGCAGACAAGACACAGGAAGACTCGTGAATGGAGACACACTTATGTGGATTGCAGGGGGCCGTCCAGCGTGAGGGGGATGCTTGGCAGGAGACACGGGGTCTGGAGGTAGACATGGGAACAACAAACCCATGCTCTATAGACCACTTTGAAGTGTACATGGTCTTTGGCACCTCTTGGCCTTTATCGCTCCCTGACAGCTCCACTTGCCAGCAGCTCAAGTACCCCGGTGCGAACTGCCTTTGATAAGGCGGGGGGTGGATCGGGGCGGTGGTCGTGCAGACAAGACCCGTTTGCCGCAGGGCCTCACCAAGGAGAGGCCATCTAACTGAATGTAAGAGGATGGCTGCAGGATCTACTACATGGAAGGCAGGGGGGTGAGTTTATAAATACCTCACCCTCCCAGGAGAATATACACTAGATTCATTTAAAAAATCAAAACAACCATTGTTAAAATATATGTTGGGCTTTATTTTAGATTTTAATTAAACATAAATAATAAACATTACACATTGTAAAGTTGAGGTTGCAGCACATCGAGGGAAAATCCGCGGTATTGTCCACTGTCACTGGGGAAATGTTGTCTAATGGCAAGTACCGCACAGGCAGGTATTACTCTCCGAACGCGGTGTCCGAGCCTCCCGTGAAGCCACCAAGTGAAGCAACGATAGGCCACCAGCCTGTACCACCTGTGAAAAAAAAAGATGCAAACTGTATTAAACTGACCAAACTTTCTTATCAATGTCGATTCAGGTAACACATGTCATTTTCCTTAGAAAAAAATTATATCTAGAAAATGCACTATATGGAACCAATTTACATGCGTTCCAATGATATGTAAATGTAATTTTATATGTGGGAGACGACCATGAAATAGTGGTGGCATCACTGACATCACAAACAGAGTATACTTACTCGTTACTCGGATTACGCGGACGAACAGTGCCACGAAGTTCGTGCATAAGCACCATCATCATCCTCAACACTGTCCGTGAGAGGCAGGCTTCCCTGAACTCTGGCAGCTCGGTGATGCATTGCGGACTTTGCTCGCCTTCCTGCTGACTTTGCTCGCTTTCCGAAATGTAGGCCAAGCACCCGGAATTTTCACGGCAGCAGCAGTTCTCCTCCTCAGTTGGCATTAGCTCGCACCGATTGCACGTGCACCAGGTGGAGACGCCGTCCATGCGACATGGTCCAGGCTCTTCATCCGTTGACTGGTCCTCCCAACTGCCGTCCAAATCCCCATCGTTTTCGCGTGCTTGCCTTTCCAGTAGTTCTTCCTCGGTGTACTCGGGCTCGTACATATACGGCATTATTGTGGCCATTGTGCGGTAAAGATAGTAAAATAATTTATAGCGGTGGTACTGGTATCTGTTCACACGGGCTACAAGCGGCGAAGGTAGCTGACCAGAGCACTGAAACGAGTCACAGAATACTCAAAGTAACACAGAGAGAGGAATGGAATCGAAAATCTGCTGCTGTATGTTGTGAAACGGTCTGTTTATACTTATTGGGGAAAGAGGCGTCCTGCCATTTCCATGGCAACACGTCAATAGCTGAGGCGCAGCGATTGTTGACACGAGACGTGCTTGAAATGGGCAGTACGCGTCTGCTGATGTCAGGCTCAGGGGCGGGGGATTTGATTTAGTGCCGCAAAGGCAGGTGAGCCAGGTCGATGCGGCGGAATGATAGGATTATCACAAAATGGAGGCTGATTTCGAGTGCGATAAGGGGCGAAAAGTCGGGTAAGGTCCATAGGAAAGTTTCCTACGATCTACCGATTTATGCTTACAAACACATGGCCGACCCGTAGGGACAATAAAAAAAAAGTCCCGGAACTCTCCTTTAAGGCAGCCCCATGTCTAAAATGTCTACAGAATTCAATATATGTTTGCCTGCTGTTTGACAAATCACATGTAAGTACAAAAGAAAAGCTATGGTTTAGGAAAAAAGCATGTTTGAAGGTTGTCCCTGTACAATAGATGCCCAATGAATACCTGATATGCTCCAGTAAAGTCTAGAAATCAATGGCAAGTCTGTTTTCAGCAAGTGTAGATTAAGTCACCTGTTGTTGAGGTTCCAATGTTCCACCTTACACGAGAATCCACTGCCATAGCCCAAATAATTGAGTGCATCCTAAGAATATATCTGCAATATTGCACATATGTATACATATATAGGGAAACACTCAAGGAACCAGCAAAAGTAACTGATATTTCCACCAACGAACTAAGGAATAAGTATGATAAACGTGTGAAGAGTGAAACACAACCAAATTCTTTCAGCAAGCATCATAATTTATCTTCTGAAGGGGGGCGTCGCTTGGCACCGAGCGTAATGGCAGACTAGCTCTTAGCTCTGCTCTATGCATCAACATGTACAATAAAAAAGATATCAAGAAGTAACTTTCACATACCATCTCTCTCATCCGGAGGGCTTTCGAGAAGAGGTAAACCGAACAGCAGCGTGTTGCTGACTTAACGCAGCTGCTACACCAACGAACAGAAAATAACATCAAAACACCTTATATTTGTGCTCTTGGTACTTCTTATGAATCTACAATATACCTCTTGACCAAGTTAACTTAGAGAAACGTTTTTGCTCCCTGATGGGTTGCATGGGAAAAATTAACGGCTATTCAGGTATATTTTAACGGATTTACCTAGCAATAATGATTTATTCTGCATAAAATGCATCTCTTTACTAATTCCACTATTCTGGTTGCTTAACTTGGATATTTGTATTACTAAATTGAGCGTCTGTAACTTTAAGAGATGATACTGGGATCTAATATCATGCCTCTCAAGCAAATCACTTTTGGTGCCCCTCTACAATAAAATGAGGGCTACGTCTAAGAAAAACCTTGGTTATTATTTTGCCTCAACAACTGCTTCCACATTAAAAAGGCAAAAAAGTGGATCACCAACTCCCAATGAAGAAAACATGGATCCAGCCATGCTTGGCATTTTAACTGAAATCAGAGCTTTAAAATCATTCATGGAAGCAACCAATAACAAACTACAACTTTTGGATGACAAATGGTCAGCCTTTTAGTCTAGGACATCTGAAGTAGAGTTCAGAGTAAGTGATGCAGAGGATATAGCTAACAGAGTTGTTAATTTGGAAAGTTGAGCCAAGGCGCTTCAAAAACATTCTGAAAACCTGGAAAATAGGAATAGAAGAAATAACCTTTGCATAATTGGTCTTCCTGAAGGTATCAAAGGGGATGGTATTATTCTATTCCTTGCTGCCATGCTACCTAAGCTACTAGATCTACCCCCTTCCTTGCAACTCAACATCCAATGTGTTAATAGGACTGGTCCTCTACGCCCTTCAGCTAATGCTAGAAATGCCTCAAGGAATCTTATCTTTGCTCTTCTGAACTTCAAACATGTACAGCATATAATGAAAAAAGTGAAGCTGATTAAACACCTTACCTGGAATGGACATAATATATTCTTTTCTCAAGATGTTGAAAACTCTATTGCCGCTAGAAGAAAAGAACTCCTTGCGTTAAGGCCAGTTGTGAAACAACTTAATGCCAGACATGGAATTATTTATCATGAGTCCCTGAAAGTAACTTTTAAAGGACACACCATCTCTTTCGATAATCCTGGAGACCTAAGATATTTTATTCAATCTCAAAGGGTGGATGAAATTAATATTGCAGGACCTTCTCTAAGTAATGTGCCATAAAGCCTTCTGAAAAATTCTTCTTTGACTGCTAACTGCAGCTGTGGGGGAGGAGAGTGATGCCTTGGTTGGCCTGGTCTCGCTGGGCGCCCCACCCTCATCACTGTTGTTTCCTTCAACATGAAATGTTTTGGCTGTTTCCTGCTAGCCAGACCTTTTTGTAATATCAAATACTACTGTCAAATTTTGCTCATATTCATGTTGCTGTTTGTCACCCCCTTCTACTTGTATATCTCTGTATCCTTCTGTTTTTCCCCAAGTGTATCATTTCTAGTTTAATAACTGGATGTCTTATCAAAACTGTCTGGAAATCCATACTTTAATGTTCATATTCACCAACTATCTAGATAACCTTTGATTCTAGCTTCATATTTTGTATCTTGTATGCCCTATGTCAATACATATATAATCTTGGAATGTTAAAGGCCTTCACAATCCTATCAAGAGACAAAAGGTGCTTTTTTATCCCAATAGAACCAATCCTACCATTGCTTGTATTGAAGAAACTCACCTTTCAACGTCATGGTCCTAACACATCAGATCCTGTTTTCTGGAAACCACTTATGGAACATCTGTTACGCTCAAATATACACAACCTTACTGTATGTAGTGATTGCAATTAAATAGTAGATCCTTTCCTAGACAGAAAATCTAAATGTCTTTTCAAAAACTCACAATCTCATAATACATTTCTAAAGTTTATCTCTGAATAAGGCCTTGCTGCTGCCTGGCGCTTGCATCACCCGTCAAACATGGAGTATACCTTTCATTCTAGTCCTCATGACTAATTTTCCAGAAATGACTATGGGCCTCATCACAAGTTTGGCTGTAGCCCTTAAATGCAGTGTTAACGGTATTACCGCCGCATTTAAGGGCTGGCCCTATCATGAGTTGGGCGCTAAATCGGCTGTTTTACCTCCAGCTTTTTTCAGGAGGTGAAAATCCCTGTTTTCGGCTGTATTACAGCCGGATGTATTAGCCCGGAGTATTAGCATCGAAAATTCCCCATTGGATCCAATGGACCCATTCAGGAATGGGGATTTACCTTTAAGGCTCAACTCGTGATCCAGACCGGCCGGTGTTAGGGCTATTACAGTCGGCCGTATTACAGCCGGGAATACAGCCGAACTCGTGATGAGGCCCTACATCTTCTTGGCTAACTCTTTGTCTGTTAATCAATTAGATTATATCATAGATTGTAGGTTCCTTTCTGATCATGCCCCTATCCATTTTAAACTTGGTGATACCAATCCTATTTCCAAATCATATAGATGGAGATTTAATTCAGCCTTATTAAAAGATGAAAAATGACAAGTGTCCACAATCATTATTTCGAGATTAACAAAGCAGCAGCTACATCTATCCCTAACGATTGGGGCTGTTATAACGCAGTACTAAGAGGAGAAATAATATATTTTGTTTAAGAAAAGAAGGATTTGAAACATGAATCTGAAGAGATTCTAAGAAAATAAAACATTCTTGAGAAACAATATATCGCTAATACTTCTCAGGAAATACATTTTAATATATTTTAGCTAAGAATTAAATATAATAAACTTACCTCTGAATACTCATATGCTAACCTGTTAAAATATAAATGTAAAATGTATCAATTTTCCAATACAATTAGGAAATCCCTTGCTTCCTACCTGAAAATCAAAAAAGAGAGAAGTAGAATTACAGCAATAAAGAACTCAAATTGCACTAGAAAATGTGTAGATAAAGAGATTATTAACATATTCGGCAAATTCTATAATCATTTTTACTCCCCCCAACTCTACTCCCAATAATCCAAACATTGCTGCCTTCCTACAAAACATTACAAATTTAATTTATCCGGCTATTTATGTGGACTCACTTTATGCTCCTATAACACAAAACGAAATTATCAAGGCTATTCATGAATGAGCTTAAAAAAGGTAATGCACCAGGACCCGATGGATTTTCCATTGACTTCTATGAACACTTTAAATCAATACTTAAACCTAAACAATATGAACTTTTTCCTTACTTTATCTCAAACTTAAAATCTGAAGGTGCCTTTACTGAAGCTATACTTCTCGCATTCCCTAAACCTAACAAGGATTCTGTACTACCACAAAGCTACAGACCCATTTCTCTAATTAATACAAACTGCAAATTCTTTGCCAACATTTTATCAAACAGACTTCTCCCTTCTATGCCTGAATTATATAACCAAGACCAGGTAGGGTGTGTTAAATGAAGACTCTCCACATCCAACATTCGATTTATTTAGGATGCTTTGAATGTCACAGCCCTCTCAAATGATCCCTATGCAGCTGTCACCTTAGATGCTGAAAAAACGTTTGATAGAGTCGAGCGTGATTACTTGTTTGATACATTGCAGTGGCACGGTCTTCAGGAAACTTTTATATCCATGATTTGAGTTCTTTATTTTAACCACAAAACCATAATATGTATGCCCTCTTTCTCCTTTGTTATTTATCTAAGCCCTTGAACCATTTTATAGAAACTATCAGACTGCATCCTTGTGTACAGGGCATTTTGGTAATTTACAGGTTAAATTAGCAGCATATGCAGATGATATTCTTCTATTCCTTAGGAATCCTGGAATTAGTCTGGATAACATGCTTAATACTGTGTCATGTTTTTCATTAGCTTTGGGGTATAAATTAAATAGGGACATATCAGAAATTCTTCCACTGAATATTCATTGTACCAAACATCAAGTCAAACCCTATGGCATGAGGTGGATTTCTAATAAATCTAATTTCTAATAATTAAATATCTAGGAATGCAAATTTTTTCGTCAGTCAAAGATATTATTAAGGAAAACACCAATATCATACTAACCAAAATTAAACGTCTTCAAGATTCCTGATGCCCATTATATTTATATTGGTGGGTCACCTTCAATCCATTAAATGATTTCCCCTAATATCTTGTACATTTTATTTATGCCTCCTGTGCCAATTCCCAGTATGTTTTTTAAGGATATTGATTCTTGCCTTGCCAATTTTTTGTAGTGCAGGAAACAACATAGGATCTCGCTTAGTAGACTAAAAAGGAAAGTCATTTGTGGGGGGGGTGGGATTCCCCGATCTTATGAAATATCATTCTGCCTTTATACGAAAGCAAGCACAGTACTGGTTTTGTCAAGCTGAATATTGTTTTACCCCCACATGGATTTGTGTGGAAGGTATTATGGTTTGGCCCTTCTCTCTATCAGATTGCTATCTAATTGCTACAGAAAATAGATTCATGAAATGTATTAATGTTCAGTTTACTTATCTAATTGCTACAAAAAATAGATTCATGAAATGTATTAATGTTCAGTTTACAACTAAACAGATTAAAATGTATGTAATATCTACAAACCCCTTTATGTTTATATTCCAGTTCATTTGGTTTAACAATACCACACAGATTAATGGTAGATTCATTTTTTGGAAAATCTGCATACTCAAAGGAGTTAAATATGTACATTAACTTTTCAATCAAGGTATGCTGCTAACTTTCAATGAATTAAGGGCAACATTTAACACTCCTAAGTCATTTACTATTAATTGATGCTATTATAGATAATCTGCAGCTTCTGATGGAATCCTCTGGGTAAACTAGTGTTGCTAAACAAAATCATATGTACAATTGCCAGTTTTCAGCCTTACTTTTTTATAAAGAGCTTACTAATGACTTGGTGGAGATCCCCAATGGAAAACACAGCAACAATGGCAACAAGACTGTGCAGTTACTCTAGAAGATTATGGGTGGCCGTCATTTTGCAAAAATACTCAACCATAACTGTTTCAGCTAATCTATTCACCCCAGCTATGCTTTTTTAAGTGTAAGATATCTTTAGATAACAAATGTTGGAATTGTCATGATGGTGAAGGATCATTCAAACATATGTTTTTGGAATGTAAGCATATTGAAACATTTTGGAACAATGTATGGTGCCTCATAAAATGTATCTTTAAGTTAGAGGAACCCTTTCATTTTAAGATTTTATTCTTGGACAGTACTTTCTTTCAACATCATTTGGACTCCCACACATCCTATTTATTTGACCGTTTTATTCTAATTTCAGTCCAGTCTAATTGGAAGAAATTTGACCTCATTAATCATAAAATATGGTGGAACTGAGTATGTAATATGCAGCGATTGGAGGGATGTACTGCTTCAACCCCAATACTGTATCATAAGTATGAATTGAAATGGAGAATGTTTTCTGATTTCCTCACCTCAAATGATTATTCTACTTAATATGATATCATCATTTCCATTACATGATTACTGTTATCCTATCCCCTCCCCTTTCCCTTTATCCTCCCCACTTCCTCATTCTCTTGTCTGTCATGCATGTTATGTTTCCCCTCCCCATTACTTTTCTAAAAATGTTCTAGTTCTCACTCATATATACCCTTAATCCAATGTGTCACGTTTTGTTTCAACAATTCAAGCTCCCTAAGATTGACTATTATGCAACATGTTTCGCGTTGTTATTCTTTTTCTGTACTACGATGTACACACATTGTTGTGTGCCTTCAATAAAATGTGTTAACAAAAAAAAACACATTATCCTCTGTAAAAACATATCCACTGACAATATCTGTGGAATCAATTACGTTTTTGAAACAATCATTTTTCCTAATTGGTCACTTGTAACATTCTTGGAATGTTTATGCTCTTCCAATGTTTATGTCCAGCATCTATTGATGCACATGCCAATCATTGTACTTAGTTATGGTTCCATACACAGTACTAATAGTACCTGGAACCTCTGGTGGAGGTTTGGATCGTACAGATGTGCCAGGTTAGACAGTTCCTGGATGGTGTGCTGAACTGGGAGTTTGCTACTCAGGACCTTGGTGAATAAACTTAAGTTTTGCTTCTACAGTGTTGGCTCCTGGAGTTCTTACCTTCACAGACACATTGGCCCTCATTACGACCCTGGCGGAAAGCGACTGACCGGAGCGCCACAGCGTAAATAGCGTTTCCGCCATTGCACGAAGGAGCAAAGTGCGGCCCATTCCGACCCATCGGGCACGAGCACCACGGCATGGCGGAAGTGCAAAGTCCGCGATGGCGGAAATGACCCCAAAACGGCCCACACCGCCGCCGTACGGCGCCCCAGGTGCAATACCGCCACCCCTCTTAGCGGTCACCGCAGTGTGCGCCTACCAGAAAGTACGGTGCCCGGAAATATACGGAAACGGAAGTTAAAACATGGGCCCGGAACGGGAAATATCCCGGCGTACACCTATAAATACACTAAAACCACACAACCACTAAAATCACTACCCTGAAACACACCCCAACCCGTCAACCACCCTAGCGAAACCAAGAATAATGGGAAAAGCAGCGAAGAAAGCGTGCGACCGCAAGCGGCAGGTCCACTTCTCCCGTGAGGAACTCACCGTGCTAACAGAGACCCTCCAGGAGAATGCTGCCGTCGTCTTCTGCACGCAAATGACCAGGACGGCACTTGCAAACAAGAAGGCCATATGGGCTCTGGTGGCACAGCGGGTAAGTGCGGTGGGGACCGCACCCCGCACCCCACAGCAATGCCGCAAGCGATGGGACGACCTGCGGATACGCGTCCGCAGCATACTCTCTGCCAACCGCAACATTGCCACAGCCACCGGGGGAGGTCCTGAATCACCCATCAAGTTGACCCCCTGGGAAGAAATTTGTGCCTCCACCATCGGAATGGAGAGCATAGAGGGAGTCGGAGGGATGGAGAAAGGAGTGCAGACATCCGAAGATACAGGTAGGTGGGCCAGAAAAAACAATGCCAAATCCACACAGTCCATCCATGTGAAGTACCATGCGTCCACATAGTGCAACAGTAACACATGTCCAGGAGAACGTCCACACACATCGGCCTGATAGCGCACGTTAAAACCCACAATAAATACATAAATAATTAAAAACCCCTAATACACGCACTACACGTGCAGCAGGCACACCCTAACTGCAGGCTGCCAAACAACTGCACCCTCACTCCACACACAAATCAAAGCACCTCCAAGGGCCCGGCCCAAATCACCCTCAGGTACCACCCCAATGCATGTGATACAATGCCATTCCAATTCCCACAGACCCACCAATAACCCTCGCCCTCCTCTACTCCACCACAGGGTCCGATCCAAACGACGAGCTACAGGACACCCCTACCAGCACACCTGCAAAGAGGGCCAAGACCAACGGCCAGAGACCCTCCACCTCAGCTGCACGCATCAAGACATGGCAGCAGCACAAATCAGGTGGCAGCACAGAGGAGGGAACATCAACAGGCACCCCAGCAGCCAGCATGCCCACAACACCACCACCACAGGTCCCCCCAATGGATGCCACAGAAGGCACTGCCTCCGGTGGCAGCAGCACCATAGGTGACACCCCATTGATGGCAGCATGCTCCGACACAGAAAACGGGGATGCCGAAGTCAGATCCATCCATGACCTGTCCCAATCCCCCTGTCTGTCCCATCCCGTACAACATGAGGATACCACGCAGGGGCACCCACAAGACGATGACTGGCCATCCCCCACAAGCCCTGTGGCAATGCAACATGAGGACAACAGCCCCTCTGTGACACCCCCGCAAATGTCCTTGGCCCAGCAGAGGCAACAGTCCCTCGACCAGTTGATCGAACAACAGCAGCAACTGGCCACGCTCCTCAAGGACCATGCTGATGAATGTGGGGGCACTAAGGCAGACATAGAAACATCAACTGAGACACTTAGGGCACAAATCGAGAGTAGCACCGAGAGCCTGAGAGTCCAAATGGAGAGAAGCACCGAGAGCCTGAGAGTCCAAATGGAGAGAAGCACCGAGAGCCTCAGGGGGGAACTGCATGCGACGGCCAAGGACGTATGTGCCGAACTTGCCGCAGTGCGCCGTGTGCTCACTGAGCTCTCGCAAACCCTTAGGGACATGCATGGACGTGAGCAGGCAGACACATCATCCGTTGCAAGCTCCGTCCAGGGCAGCCCCCAACGTAGATCTGGAAGGAACCTGCGCTCCACAGGCAGGGGTGCCCCTGATACCCGCAGAGGGGGCTTGCAATAGCGACAGCCCACTGACAATGAGCATCTTTGGACACTGGTGTTCGGGGGGGAGGTAGGGGGGTGGAGGGGGTGTGTTGGGCTCACTTGGGTGGCGGGTCGATAGGGTGTTCAACATGACATCACATATGCCATAAAAAGTGCACGATCAACCAATGAGATGTGTGGACATTGATCTTTGTGTACTAGGCCATCATAGGCGTACAGTCCATATTGTGCATGTCCCAGACACACGCAGTGCCACGAGTCCCGTGTCCATGTATCAGCCACCAGGCGTGAGTGCTAGAAGCATACATCAATGAGATGCTGACGAATGTCACGGGCCTCCGGTGCCTCGCAGACTCCATGAGGTGCTGCCACATCCCCACCCTCATCATGATCATCTTCAGGTGCTTGCAGTTCTGCGTCAGGGGGCATGGGCACATTTCTACGTACGCACATGTTGTGGAGCATGACACATGCCATCACCATCTTTGCAACCTTCTCATGGCGGTACAGGAGTGCCCCGCCAGACCTGCTGAGGCAGCGGAAACGGCCCTTCAGTAGGCCGAATGCCTGTTCTATGACTACACGGGTACGTGAGTGGGCATGGTTGTAGTCCTCCTCATGCTGGTCCCGTGGGTTCCGGACTGGTGTGAGGAGCCATCTCTTCAGTGGATATCCAGCATCACCTGTATGTGGACGAGAAACGTATGATGTGGAATGCCATTGATACGTACGCACACCCCCCCCCCTTCCTGCCAGGTCATTGCCAATTCACATACCCCACATCATCATGCATGTAATGAGACTCACCGAGTAGCCAGGATCTGTTCCCTGCGTGTCGCTCCATGTAGCGTGGTATTGTAGAGTTCCTCAAGACCATAGAATCATGGGTTGATCCAGGGAATCGGGCGCAACAATGTGTAATGATCCTGTTGGAGTCACACACCATTTGTACATTCAGGGAATGGAATTGTTTTCGGTTGCGGTACTGGGCCTCCATGGCATGTGGGACGACCAATTCCACATGGGTGCAGTCGATGGCACCAATGCAACCCGGTATGCCGGCAAGTGCATGGAATCCCACTTTCGTGTTTGTAATTTCCTGCTCCGAGCGTGGTAGGGAGATGTAGTCGTCTGCGTGCTGCAGGAGGGCATCGAGCACTTGCAATAGTGTCCGTGAGAACAGTGGCTGAGAAATGCCATGCAACTGTCCGACTTTGTGCTGGTAGGTGCCTGTGGCCAGGAAGTGGAGTACAGACACCACCTTCAGTAGGGGTGGGATGGCGGTTGGGCTATCTATCATGCTGACAAGGTCAGCCTGTGTCATGTCCACAATGGCGGCTATGGTGTCCCGGTCCAAACGGTAGAGGGTGTGGATCTGCTCATCAGTGAGGTTGAACGGATGTGCTCGGAGGCGTGGGATTGCGGGCTGCCTGCGTGGTGGTAGTGGCTGTGCTGGTGGGCCTTGCTGGCCCTGCCTTGCCCTCCTCCTCCTCCTGCGTCTCCTCCGTGCGGCCGGTTGTAGTTGGTGTTCGTCTTCCTCTTGGAGTTGGAGCACTTGCAGTGCTATCAGGTCCCCCAGGGCCAACATCGCGAGTCCTGCCGGTAGCATTTCGGTGTGGTTGTGGGAGGAGACTGGCTGTGCAATTTATGTGTTATCAGGCTGTATGGCCTCCACCTGTGGTGATTCATTCCACCTGTGCAAACTGCCCTCCCCTTTGGCCGAGCACGTCACGCGCACAACGCTGCAATTCGGGGAATGGTATCTTGCTATTGCTATCATGTATTTGTACCCGATGGCCGTGTTGGATTGGTTGTTATGTTCATTCGGCTATGGTCCCATTGTTTCCCATTCTATCTGTGCAGTCGCGAACAGACTTGTGAAGGGTCAGTGGAACGTAGTACTCGAGTAACGGTGGGCCCTCATGCATCACTGTACCGAGTTGCAACGACGGGCGGGGCGTCCCATTCGTGGGTGAAGGCAGTTGCCATTTTCACACACAGCCGCACTCGATGGAATAATTAGTGATTTCAAACGGCCACAGATGCCTTTCCGACGTGGTGTTGCAAATGAGGAATTCGAAGGGCGGCGCTTTCGGTCTTCAGCTGGCGGCGAGGAGATGCCCACAGGTCTGACTGCAAATATAACGTTCTATTGTTCAATGTCCTTGAGACAGGGCCCATGGCGAGGGAGCAATGATTGATATGAATAGTTTGGGATGCGCATTAGCTACGTGGGCGATGAGGCCGGCCGTTCCCAAATACATGTTACTTCACAACACTGGAATTACGGGCTGGGGCACTGTGGATTTTGCAGGCTGCATAACGCACAGACTCAATGGATGTTTCTAATGTCATGTGAGTAATTATTCAGGCGTTTTGATCCCGGGATGAGGGAATGATGAATGGATGCATGGGCAGGTGATTTGATACAGAGTTTGCCATGTACAGGGCTTCTTGGGATCTATCCGCCTCCCCTACGCTATGTGATGCAGGGCTGCCATAGTGGGACCATCGTCTATCTGGCCTTGTTGAGCCCTCCCTGTCTCGAGGCGCCCTCAGACACTTGTGTCCATGCACGTTGACATTCCCATCTGATGGATTCTGTTTTGACAGACGCATGCACAGGTACACTCGTTTGTGATGGTGTTTGCACCTCGATATAGATGGTTATGAGTCGCAAGTGGTTTTGGGGTGGTGATGATCCTTTTGAGTGGGCTAGCATGCATATGGCTGTGGATTTCGTGTGATCATTGAAGTGAGTTGTTCGAATGTAGTTCTGATGGCCATTCTGTTCTTTTTCTTTTCTTTTGGTTGACAGGTATCTCCTCCCCTTTTGCCACTGCCATCTGTATGCCACTCCTGCAGATGGATTTTACTCCCGACACCTGCTGCTTCGTGTTAATCGGTGGAGCAGCATTACGATCTTATGGGACGATCGCCGATGGCCCACATGCCCTTACGCAGTACTGGTGTCTCGGAGCAACATTTCGGCCTTTCAGCTGGACTAGTGCCTCCCCATTGGGACAGCCCTGCGGTTCTGTGCGCTTCCATGTTGCCTTTTCGTACGTGAATGTGGCTCTGTGTACCATGGGGGTACAGGGCGACACACAAGTAGTGGCTGGTCATTTCTTGCGGATGCAGCCCACAATGGTGATTAGTGTTTTGGAGTTCATGGCCTGATGGCTGTATGGGCTTGGTGTCTTTGATGTGCATAAATTGCTATTCTGATTTGGCCCGTGTAGCGTTTTTCTTTGCAAGTGATGTGGCATATGCCTATTTGGGGGGCGATGTATTGTGAGGAGATCTGCATTGGGTTCCAGCTTCGGGGTTTAGTTGCGTGGTACTGTACTGGGCGCGTTTGCCTACTGAGGTCGTGAGGTCAGGGATGGGGGCTGCCTATATGACAGTTTGAATGTTGTCATGCTCCGGGGCGGGGGATTGGGTTTTGTGTAACAGATGCCGGTCAGCCAGGTGGAATGGTGGAATGATGTGATTTTCGGAATATTGCTGGGCACAGGTGCCTATGTTTGCGTGCGTTTCTTGGTGGGGGACTGTGGTCATGTCCATTGGGATGGCTTCTGTATTCGTGCCATCTGTGACCTGCAGCTCCCATTGGCCCCTCTTGTGTTGCTTTTGTTCGTTGGCATGCATGGGTGCTTTGTACATTTCAATGGTTGCATTGTGACTTCATTGCACCTACCGGGAGTTGTACTTTGTGGGCAGGGAGCGGTGTACAGGCACTCAGTGGGGCCGTTTACGGTTGATTCGCGATGCCGTACTTCTCGCCATGGCGGAATGGTACATTCCGCCATGCCTGATGGCGTTAGGTACATGTCCGCTAGGGTCGGAATTGGCGTACCGTTGCACCATGGTGGTGTTTGCGGTTTGGCATGGCGCGCGCGCGCGTGCTTGGTGCAGTTAGCGTTGGCGTTCACTACGGTGTCGCTAATGGCTTCGTACTTTGCGGTGACGGGTCATAGTCGCACCGAGCGCTATTCGATGGCGGTATTGCATTTCCGCCATCGTTTTTCGATTTCCGCCAGGGTCGTAATGAGGGCCACTGCATGGTGAATGACCCCTGTCCATCTTATAGATTTGTGGAGCCTGGGTGTGTCTGCGGGAATGAAGTGGAGAGCAGACAGGACTGTTACATACTGTCAAAAGTAGACCAAAAGTAGAGTAAGGCAACTAGGCTGACTTGTAAAATATGTACCCTGGGTGACAGAGCGGGAGGACTGTTCAAAAGTGCCATACCTCCTCATACACACAACAGGAGTACAAAAACAGATTGTGGTCATCCAGACTTCCGGAGCTGGCCGGCCCTCTCGGCCTACCATGCATAGCCAAGGTTCACCATCACATGGCCATGCGAGTGGGTGGAGAGGTCTCACAAGACCTGCTTGGACACTTGTCCAACCAATTACATGTAGCAATATTCATCCCTGACAGCTTGACCTGTAAGCATGCAACACTTTCAGGCACACATTTCTGAGGTACACGCGCTTATGCTGTTGCCCCCAGCACACACCTAGGCATTATCACATATCAATTCTTCACAGATCACATCCCCGCACCTGAAAGGTCAATGCAGCAACATGACATTTACAGAAATTCATACATGTGTCATTCTTAGCTGATGAGCATGGATGGCTTCACTTGCAAATGTGCAACCCATAAAGGTGTCCTGCATGTATGTCCCTCACATGGCCACAACATTGCAATCTGACATCCGTACTGTCAGAGCAGTTGTTGTCACCAACTCACAATGCATGTGCACAAGTGCAAAGAGTCACCAAGAACCCATAGTGCACATACCTAGGCATATCCAATGAATAGATGTCTGCCATAATATACACTCTGCATTGGTAGGAGGCTGCATACCACTGATGATCCCTGCAACATACATGCTGGATACAGAAGGGAGTACCTGCAATCATGAATGTCCATGCACATGATACATACACTGTAGAACAGTACCCCACATGGCTGCTCACCAGCAGCTTTCAGACGTGCTTGACACTCACAAATCTCAGTGTGGAGTGCTGGGTTGAACCTCACGAGGAACTGCAGCTGGACAGATGACATTCTATTGCAGCCTGCATGGTGCACCTACACTGTAGCAACTGACTCGAGAGCTGTCACTGCCTTAGTATGGCTCAGGGTCTTGAGGTACTCCCAGCGCTTCCTGACAGTCTTCACAGAATAGACTGCCACCCCCTCCAAGTTGATGGAAGCTGTGATGTGTACCCAAATCTGATGATGTCCTTCAGCTCCAAGCTGCGTCGCTTGGTTGAAGAGGGCACCCACATTTGCCAGGACAGATCCACCAGGATGCCAATTTCGGCGGTGTTGAAGTTGGCAGCCCTCGGCCTCAATACCATGGGGGCACCTCTCGATGTTGAGGAGGATGGAGCAGAAATGGCAACCCCTGAGGCAGGCCTGGGCTAACTGGGTCCTGGCAATGTGCTGTGGAGCTGTGGTGGTAGAATAGAGAGGTTTGAGCCCCAAGGAAGTATATGAGAGGTTAACATGGCCTTACAGGCCAGCCACAGGAGCACAGGTAAAGGGGGGACAGCAGACATTCCAAGGCAGCGCTGGTTGGCAGCAGTCACTTACAATCGGCAGGCAGCAGCAGATGGTGAGTTGGGAGGCAATACAGGGCAGAAGGAGGCAAAGAAAAAGGCATGGAGGCAGGAGCAAGGTTGTATCACATCTGAACATGAGGCAGTGTGGCTAACAGAGTAAGGGACCTTAACATGTAGATCACATGCTATTTGCTGCATGCAGCATGCCTATGCAGCACATGCAGTGACGGGGAGATTTAAGAGGTGCAATGCGCATTTGCAGGTGTGCGCAAGAAGTCATGGAGACAGAGGATTTACGATTATAGACACTCATTTCACGGACCAAATTTCGCATTGCGTACCTCAATTGGTTTCCCTGTCAGCTATGAGGGATTGTCAACGCATTGCATACTACATTTGCTTGGTTTGGGGTGGCTATATAGCACTGCGTACACAAATCTTTTTTTTGGAGGTCCTCTATGCATCGTGTACCACATTCTTTCAGTTTGGGGTTACTTGGAGCCTTAGAGGACCACTCATTTACTTTATCCATCATAAATCCTGTATTATTTTGTGGTGTAATTATTTTTAGGTGCTTTTCAGTTTCCTTGCAGCATGAGTGGGAAGGTTCCACAGAAACTCAGTACAATAAATAAAAAGATAGGCTCCACACACACACCCCAACAGTGGTCCAATCAGTGATCACTGTGGGCAAACTCATGCACACACTCCAGACATACTGAAAACAGTATGTGGATTGGGACCAGACACGTCCAGCCCACTTCCTGGCTTCTAACACACATGGCCTGCATCAGCCCACGAAAAACACTGCTTTCCTGGCAAATGCATGACCATAAAAGAAATTCCCTGACCTGGCAAGGCAAGAAGAAGGCCAAAGGACAAAATGGCCGAAGAACAAGTGAAACACCTCATTGCATGGCCATGCTAGGACACTAGCCGCAGTTAGTAGCCAAACGCGGTAAACGCAAGAGAGCTAACTAAATATACAGTAAACATTTTAAAAATGTAACTGCTGCCACCAGCTTGTCTTTAGATACATCCTTTGAGTATAGGTCTTTAATTAACCAAAAGCACTTTAAACAATAATAAAAAAAAAAAAAAAGTATAGGTCTAGGGTGATAAAAAATGATACCCCTTGCACTCCATTGGAAGGTGCATTGTGCAACATGATGAAGTTACCCAAAATAGATAAAATATCCAAAGAAAAAGGGATACATAGTTTCCCAGTACTGACAGTCTGAAGGACTAATCAGTTTCCCCATAATAAATTAGCAAATGGCAGTGGAGTGAATCTGAAGACTTAACTTCACTGTAAAATGTTAGAACAAGGTGTAAAAACAAAAGCACAACGTTTTGGGGTCCATAGAATATGGGGGAAATGTTGCTCCAAGAGAAACCTTTCCTAACACTTTCCCCCTCCCAGACTAAGGGCAGCGGAACAAATCCACACCTGGATGTGTCTGCTGTTTCAGTCGGTTTTCCCAGTTGGACAGCCCACCAGCATTGCAATTTTGAACATCTGGCCTATGCTCAAATGTGAAGTCAAGGTCTTGAAGACTTATGGAACACCTGAGCCACTTATGATTCTCTCCCGTAATGTCCATCAACCACTTTAAAGGCATAGTGTCAGTCTGCACAGTGAAGTGAGTCCCATTGAGGTAGGACCCAAACTTCTTGAGGCTCCACAGTATGGATAAATATCTCTTTTACAGAGTATTCCACCTGAGCTCTATGACCTTAAGCTGGCAACTGATTAAACAAATAGGTTGTTCCTTGCCTTTGTCATCTAGCTGTGGTGGTTTTGTTTGTATCCTAGTGTCAGAGGCATATGCCTGCACTATTAAAGGTCTCTGGTAATCAGGTGGCCTGAGAACAGGTGCAAGGTGGTATACTTCAGGCCTTGGAGGCCTTTTAACAGTCCATAGATGTAGAGATTATTTTAGGCCATCTTTAAGTAGTAAGGGCAGTCAGAGGGACAGCTATGTTGCCATAGTCTGCCATGACGTTACTGTATTTGCCAGTGAGGTCCAGGAAGGTCCTCACTTGGGTTTTGGTAGTGGGAGTTACTCTGTAGTGTACAGCCTGTACTTGACTGAGAAGAGGTTGACTCTTGCCCTCCACAACACCAATATCAGGCTCAAGGTAGACCACTGGATCATAAGCACTCTTGCATTTGGTTGCCTTTATGGACAGGTGGGCCTGCTGAAGGTCTTACAACACAATCCCCAGGTGCCTAGCATGATCCTCTCAAGTGGGGATGAAGACTGGTGTATCATTCAGCTATATGATGCAGAACATGGTTGAACCTCTTTTGGACTGTGTTTAAGTTCATTAGGTGTGGCAACTGCTGTCCTCTTCGAGTCATTTTCTGACAGGGATGTTTAGCAATAACCTGCAGTGAGATCAATATTGCTAAATTATGTCGGTTTGTCTACCAATTTGTTACTTCTTGGTAGAAGGTGAGCATCTGTTCTCGGGACAGCATTCAACGCTGTAGAGTCCTTGCAGAATATCAAACCAGACGTACCTGCTGTTAGGGAGAATTCTCTGTTTAGGCTGAATTATTTCCTAACCTAGTGAGTCCCCCAGCAGCTTTGCTGGATTTTTTGGGGTTTATTTTTTTTCTCCTGCCAAGAGTGAGACTCTTTTACCCTCACTCTTGGGCATGATTTGAGTGTGTATCTTTGAATCTAGATGTGTTTAATGGGCTATGGGGTCTTTTACTCCATAGGGCTTTATGTGTTTTTGTGATGTGTGTTACACAGCACCCTCAGTGCAGTGACACAGGGGTGTCATAGTGACCCCCCAGTATAGACTCCATACCCTGGGACTGACTACTGTCTCCCAGGGCATGTAAAGTCACCATTGTCTTAAATTCTGAACAGAACCAGTACAAACCATCATATTGTGGACGTACTGGCTGGGGCAATTCGATTGCCCCAGCGTCTGTTAGTCGAGGGGGCACGTCTCCGTCTCCCCTGATCGAGTTTTGGCTGGTGGCAGTGGATACTACTTTTTTATTCAACCGCAAATATTTTCCTATGGGATTTCCCATTGTTTTAGGCTACTATCTTTATTTAATTATTTACGGTAGCCTCGAACATACCGCCGGTTTATATAATTAATATTAATTCTCCGGTTGGTATTTTTTGCCAAAACTTGATTCTAAAATGGCGTTTTTGTTCTCTTCTGTGACTCCAACCCAAGTCAAGCCCTTTGTTCCACTTTTTGGCGGGCTTCTCCACAGAAGCCCTCCAAAGTGGTGCCACTCTGTCTGGGGTACTTAGGAGGGGTGGAGGGAAATTTAGGCACCCTGGACTGAGTTGCCTAGGCAACTCAAGTCACACTCCATCCTGATTGGCCCAAGTGGTGAGCCGGCCGGCTCACCACTTAGCATGTTTGAGTGACAGCTAGGCTGAGTGAATGGGGGTTTGCTGCATAAAAGCAGGGCTTTGGGGACTGGAACTTCAGAAGTCGTCACAGGACCTAAGAATCCGATGAGGGAGAAGCTAAGCCAACCTGCCACGACACCACCACCGGTGGAGCCCTGCTGGACTGCCTCACCACTTTTCCCAACGACAGAGGAGATCTCCCGCCGGAGAGTCTTCTTCCTTTGACTGGTGGGGATAACCAGTTTCACCGTCTTTTCACTTTCCCGAAGTATCTCGTGGCCGCCTTGCCCGTGCCAAGCACCCCGGCAACCGGGATACCACGTTTTACCACGACCGCGAAACAAAGGTACCACCTTTAACCGGAAGACTCCGCGGCTGGTTTCTTCCCTGGTAGTGCAACGATCTTCATCTTTCCTCCAAGTCGAGATCTTCGCTTCCCCTGGATGACGACGTGACTTGCACCCACTACCAGGAACAACTGCCACCGCTGGAGGATCCTTCCCACTTAAGGTACCATGTCCCGCCTGGCTTCCCTTGCTACTGACTGTACGGGGTAGATTTAGCCCCCGGCTTTCGAACCTGGGTTAGTCTGGGACACCCTGGCTAAACTTCCTTAAAGCCTCTCTAAACCTTTTTTTGAACCCTCTGCAAGACTTTCTAAGCATAGTGTAACTGTGTGATCTTGGGTGCATTTGTGCTCTGCTCTCTCTAAGAGTGGGCCCAGCCTTTGGACTTTGGCTCACCAGTGACTTTTTTGCTCTCTGCCTTGCTAACCGTGTTCCTGAATCTTAGAGGGGTGTACCATTTCATATTCTGTCTTTTTCCCTCCCTTTCTCACAAACTTATTGGAGTGCCATCTAGTTAAGCGCTCACCTCTGTATGAAAATAAGTGGTGTTTTACAGTGACTTATCTGATAAGGAAAAAGGGGTGTATATATTACAATAGTAACTGTGTTTAGAATATTTTACAATAAGAGTGCTGGAGTGTTTCAACTGTGTGTTTTTAAATAAATAATTATATACTTTGATACCAAAGCTCTGGTCATTGTTTGCTTGTATTATTGTACCTGAGTGCCTATTGTGTATACTCTGCATACTGCCTAACTCTTCTTGAGGAAAGTCTGACTGCTCAGCCACAGCTACCAGGTAAATCTGGGTGGTGCGGCCTGCTACCAAGTGGGTTAACTGCCAACACCTGTAGTCTTAAATCTTTTGCAGTGGTCCCTAAGGGAACTGCACAGGTTTCTGCCTAACACTGGTTTACAGCGGTGGGATTTGTATTGAGTATACACTTTAGATTGCTTGAGGATACCTTAGTACAACTAACCACAAATCTTAGCACTGAAAAAGTAATCTTTCTAACATGTCAACTATAGAAACTTATAGTCAAGAGTCCCTTGCTACAAAAACTGCTGATTGTTTAAGAGTATTATGTAAGCATAAGAACCTCCTGACTAAAGGCAAGAAAATGGAATTAATAGAAAGGTTGTTAGCTAACCAAAGTCTGGATGATCGGTCTGAGGAATCTACCATGCCAGAAAATGTAGATAACAGTATAGAAATTAATATTGATCAAAATATTGATATTCTTGAGGAAGAGTCAGAAGAGGAGGGTGAGGCTGCTGTGACTGTCCCCCTAGGCCTCTGTCTGCTCTACCTGCTGTACCTACTGGGCCTTTACCAAGTCCCACACTAAGTCCTCAATATCTCGAATTAGAGAAAATGAAACTTGAACTAGAGTTCAAGAGACTGAATACTCTGGCTGAACAGAGACATCAGGAAATGAATCAAGAACTAAGGCTAAGGGAAATGGAGCTCAAGCATGAGCTAGAAATGAAGAAATTATCTGTCGAAAATGCTTCTCTCTCTGGCTCCTCTAGAAGTTCCAGTCCTAAAAGACCCTGGATGCCTAAAGAATTGGTTGGTATGTATGAGCCTAAGTTGGATGTGTTGGATTGGTTGTCTCTGTTTGAATATAATGATGGGCTCCAGAACATCACAGGAAATGACTTACTCACCTGGTTGTTCTCTAGGCTTCCCCCTGTTGCAACTGATGTGGTAATGGAGTTGGGGGAGGAGGATAGGAAAGAGTATGAATGTGTGAAACTAGCTTTGATAGCTAGGTTTGGGAAGACCCCTTCCCAGTATCTTAAGAGGTTTAGAACCCTCAAAAAGCATGATGGTACCCCTTGGGCTACCTGGGTGAGTGAAGGGTTGAAAAACCTAGAAGGATGGATTAAGGGTTACAAAGTGAACACTTATGAAGGTATGAAGAATCTTTTTACGTTGGAATCAATTTATGATGCCTGCTCTCCTGAGCTCAGACAGCACTTGGCTGATTCAAAGGAATTAGATTCCCGAAAACTAGCTAAGGCTGCTGACTTGTGGGTTGCCAACAGGGCCACTCACAAGGATTCTGGGGTAACTCAGAAAAAGGATGAGGGGAAACAGCCTAAAAAGGACTCGAAAGAGAATTCTAATACTGCAAATTCCAAAGAGGGCCCCAAACAAAACCAGAAGGGTAAGCCACCAGGGAAACCACAGCAGAATAGTGTCTCCTCTGGTGCCAAACCAGAGGGAGGTCAGAACAAGCCTCCATTCCAGAAGGCATTTGGTAAATGCTTTGTTTGTGGCTCTACTGACCATGTGAAAGGAGATCCCAGATGCAAGGGTAAACCTTCAGGGATCCAACTTGCTTCCTTAGCCTTTGCTCCAGAAGAGGAAGTCCCAATGGCAAGTGGAAACTTTCTACTGCTGGCTGATGAACCCATTGGAGTCTCAGCCAGTGGTTCTTTAGTCTCTCTGGGGTTGCGGGAACAACAGAATTTAGATGTGTATAATTCTATCCCAGATAATACTAAAGAGTATTATAAAGACAGTGTCCAGGTAAATGGTCAGGAGACTCCTGCCATTAGAGACACTGGGGCCAGCATAACTGTGGTGGATGAATCATTTTTCAAGGCAGAGGATGTTGCTAAGGCACCCAAATGCCTCACCAAGTTAGCTGGAGGGCCTGTGCAGATGTGTCCCCCGTTACCAGTTCTCATCCAGTATAATGACATGGCTGTAAAAATACCTGTCAGTGTACAATGTGAAGTGCCAGGTAGGGTTCTGTTGGGTAATGACCTAAAAGCTCTTGGAGTTGTGTCACATACCCCCAGACCACCTAGTAAAAGGTTACAGGAGCTCACAAAACCTGCAAGAGAGAAAACCCTGAGAGGGTTATCTCAGGAGATGATGACAGAGATCACTCCTTTACCACTGGAGCAACTTACTGCAGTAACTACCAGATCTGGAGCAAAGGGGCAACCCAAGACTCCTAGGAAAAGGTCAGCAGCAAGCACTCCAGTGCTTCCAACAGTTACACCTGTAACTCCACCTCCAGCTGAGGCTGAGAGGGAGGTACAACCCTGTATGGTTGAACTAGACTCTGAAGAAGAGCTAGTGGGAGGCCAAGAACTTATTGGAGATCTAGACCCTGAGAACCATCCTGAGCTGCAGTCTTTACTGGCAGAAGGTGGGCCCAGCAGGGCAGCTTTCCGTAAGGGACAAAGAGAATGTCCAACTCTGGAGGGTCTCCACCAACAGGCAGCTGCTCAGACTGATGGGCAAGAGCCTGGGAAGTATAGGTTGCACTGGGAAGATGGCCTCTTCTACAGTGAACCAACTGAGTCTGAACCTGGAGACTACAAACGCCTTGTAGTACCTCAAGAAAACTGACAACAGTTCTTGCACTTAGCCCACGAGATTCCTTTGGCTGGTCACTTGAGTTTCAAGAAGACCAAGGAAAGGCTCTCACTCTACTTCTATTGGCCAAAAATGGGGGCCGAAGTAGATAAGTTTTGCAAGAGCTGCCATACCTGCCAAACTTCTGGTAAGGTTGGCGCCAAGAATTTGGCACCATTAGTGCCTCTCCCAGTTGTGGGAGTCCCATTTGAGAGGGTAGGGATTGACATTGTTGGTCCCCTTGATCCCCCTTCCTCCTCAGGCAACAGGTTTATCCTTGTTGTAGTGGACCATGCTACTAGATACCCTGAGGCAATACCTATGAGAACTGTTACAGCTCCGGCTGTGGCTAAGGCCGTACTTGGTATTTTTACCAGGGTTGGGTTTCCTAAGGAAGTAATATCCGACAGGGGGTCAAACTTTATGTCCCACTACATGAAAGCCAGTGGAAAACCTGTGGAGTTACTTACAAGTTCTCAACCGCCTACCACCCCCAAACCAATGGGCTGGTAGAAAGATTTAACAGAACCATGAAGAGCATGATAGGTGCTTTAGAGGAACCTCTGAAAAGAAAGTGCGACCTTCTACTGCCATGCCTTCTCTTTGCTTATAGAGAAGTCCCTCAGGAGGGAGTAGGTTATTCTCCCTTTGAACTTCTCTATGGCCATCCGGTCAGAGGTCCATTGGCCCTGATTAAGGAGGGGTTGGAAAGCGCTCCTCCCCTCAAGCCAGTGAGAGTGACTGACTATGTGATAGGTCTCCGAAGGAGAATGTCACACATGATGGCAGAAGCTAGTGATAACCTGAAAGCTGGACAAGCTTTGGTCAAGCATTGGCATGATCAAAAGGCTAACATGGTTGAGTTCACTCAAGACCAGCTAGTTCTCGTTATGCTCCCAACAAGGCAGAGGGCCTTGCAAGACAAATGGATGGGACCCTTCAAAGTTGTGGGAAAACTTGGAGAGGTCAACTATCTGGTGGATCTGGGCAGACCCAGGGAAGCTCCTAGAGTCTTCCACACCAACCGACTGAAAGCGTACATCTCCAGACCTGAAGTAGGAGCCTTGCTTCTAGCTTCAGCAGCAGAGGAAGAAGAGAGTGAGTCTCTCCCTGATCTCCTCAGAGGTGTACCTTTAGATGAAAAAATTGAAGGAGTCAATCTCTCTTCAGATCTGACACCAACAAGAGGAGTGCAAATCTATGGTAAATCAGTTTGCCTCCCTGTTCTCACTCTCACCAGGCTTGACCCCTTGGGGACAGCACGAGATACTCACTGGTGACTGTCTGCCAGTCAAAAGCAGAGGATACCGAATGTCAGAAAATGTGAGAACCCATATCAAGGGGGAGGTCAAGAAGATGCTTGATCTCGGGGTAATAGAACCCTCTACTAGTCCATGGTCTAGCCCAGTGGTGTTAGTACCAAAGGCAGGGTCCAAAGACTTGAGATTCTGTGTGGACTATAGAGCTCTTAATGCAGTCAGCAAGACTGATGCCCACCCTTTACCCAGGACCGATGAGTTGGTGGATAAACTGGGTGCAGCCAAGTACCTCAGCACATTTGACCTTACATCAGGCTATTGGCAAATAGCCTTGACAGACCATGCCAAGGAGAAAACTGCATTTTTCACCCCAGTTGGCTTGTACCAGTTTAAGGTCATGCCTTTTGGATTAAAATATGCACCTGCTACATTCCAAAGGATGGTGAACCAAGTTCTAGCTGGGATGGAGGACTTCTGCATGGCATACTTGGATGACATTGCAGTCTTCAGCCACTCCTGGGAGGATCATGTGAACCACCTAGGACATGTTTTGCAGGCTCTTGGACAGGCCAATTTGACTATCAAGGCAAGTAAATGCCAGATATGTCAAAGTAAGGTGGTCTACCTTGGGCATGAGGTAGGAGGTGGGGAAATAAGGCCTTTGCTCAGCAAGATTGAAGCTGTGCAAAATTGGACAATACCTACTACTCAAACCCAAGTGAGAGCCTTCCTAGGCCTCACTGGGTACTACTGGAATTTCATTGAGAACTATGGGACCATAGCTTCTCCACTGAATGTCATCTCCTCTCCAAAATTCCCTAAAAAGGTCAAATGGAATGAGGAGTGCAATCAGGCCTTTGAAAAACTGAAGAAAACTCTTTGCCAAGCTCCAGTATTGAGAGCTCCTGGCTACCACCAAACTTTCATTGTACAAACTGATGCTTCCAATGTAGGTATAGGTGCAGTCCTAAGCCAACTGGATGAGAAGGGTAGGGAGCACCCCATTTGCTTCATCAGCCGTAAACTGAAGGATCCTGAGACAAGATGGGCAACAATAGAAAGAGAATGCTTTGCTATTGTGTGGGCACTGAATAAGTTTAGGCCATACTTGTATGGTTCTACTTTTGTCATTCAGACTGACCACCAACCCTTGAGATGGTTAATGCAAATGAAGGGAGAAAATCCAAAACTATTGAGATGGTCAATCTGCCTGCAAGGGTTTGATTTCACCATTGAGCACAGGTCAGGGTGTCACCATCAAAATGCTGATGGACTCTCTAGGATGTATGTCATCGACTAGAGGTATGAGGTTCATCCAGGAGTGGATTAAATCCTCCCGTCCCTTAGTCTGGGGGGGGCGAGTGTTAGGGAGAATTCTCTGTTTAGGCTGAATGTCCTAACCTAGTGAGTCCCCCAGCAGCTTTGCTGGATTTTTTGGGGTTTATTTTTTTTCTCCTGCCAAGAGTGAGACTCTTTTACCCTCACTCTTGGGCATGATTTGAGTGTGTTTCTTTGAATCTAGATGTGTTTAATGGGCTAGGGGGTCTTTTACTCCATAGGGCTTCATGTGTTTTTGTGATGTGTGTTACACAGCACCCTCAGTGCAGTGACACAGGGGTGTCATAGTGACCCCCCAGTATAGACTCCATACCCTGGGACTGACTACTGTCTCCCAGGGCATGTAAAGTCACCATTCACTTTACTAGTCTTAAATTCTCAACAGAACCAGTACAAACCATCATATTGTGGACGTACTGGCTTGGGAAATTCGATTGCCCCAGGGTCTGTTAGTCGAGGGGGCATGTCTCCGTCTCCCCTGATCGAGTTTTGGCTGGTGGCAGTGGATACTACTTTTTATATTCAACCGCGAATATTTTCCTATGGGATTTCCCATTGTTTTAGGCTACTATCTTTATTTAATTCCTTACGGTAGCCTCGAACATACCGCCGGTTTATTTAATTAATATTAATTCTCTGGTTGGTATTTTTTGCCAAAACTTGATTCTAAAATGGCGTTTGTGTTCTCTTCTGTGACTCCAACCCAAGTCGAGCCCTTTGTTCCACTTTTTGGCAGGCTTCTCCACAGAAGCCCTCCAAAGTGGTGCCACTCTGTCTGGGGTACTTAGGAGGGGTGGAGGGAAATGTAGGCACCCTGGACTGAGTTGCCTAGGCAACTCAAGTCGCACTCCATCCTGATTGGCCCAAGTGGTGAGCCGGCCGGCTCACCACTTAGCTTGTTTGAGTGACAGCTAGGCTGAGTGAATGGGGGTTTGCTGCATAAAAGCAGGGCTTTGGGGACTGGAACTTCAGAAGTCGCCACAGGACCTAAGAATCCGACGAGGGAGAAGCTGAGCCGACCTGCCACGACACCACCACCGGTGGAGCCCTGCTGGACTGCCTCGCCACTTTTCCCAACGACAGAGGAGATCTCCCGCCGGAGAGTCTTCTTCCTTTGACTGGTGGGGATAACCAGTTTCACCGTCTTTTCGCTTTCTATCTCGTATCTCATGGCCGCCTTGCCCGTGCCAAGCACCCCGGCAACCGGGATACCACGTTTTACCACGACCGCGTAACAAAGGTACCACCTTTAACCGGAAGACTCCGCGGCTGGTTTCTTCCCTGGTAGTGCAACGACCTTCATCTTTCCTCCAAGTCGAGATCTTCTCTTCCCCTGGACGACGACGCGACTTGCACCCACTACCAGGAACAACTGCCACCGCTGGAGGATCCTTCCCACTTAAGGTACCGTGTCCCGCCTGGCTTCCCTTGCTACCGACTGTACGGGGTAGATTTAGCCCCCGGATTTCGAACCTGGGTTAGTCTGGGACACCCTGGCTAAACTTTCTTAAAGCCTCTCTAAACCTTTTTTTGAACACTCTGCAAGACTTTCTAAGCATAGTGTAACTGTGTGATCTTGGGCGCATTTGTGCTCTGCTCTCTCTAAGAGTGGGCCCAGCCTTTGGACTTTGGCTCACCAGTGACTTTTTTGCTCTCTGCCTTGCTAACCGTGTTCCTGAATCTTAGAGGGGTGTACCATTTCATATTCTGTCTTTTTCCCTCCCTTTCTCACAAACTTATTGGAGTGCCATCTAGTTAAGCACTCACCTCTGTATGAAAATAAGTGGTGTTTTACAGTGACTTATCTGATAAGGAAAAAGGGGTGTATATATTACAATAGTAACTGTGTTTAGAATATTTTACAATAAGAGTGCTGGAGTGTTTCATCTCTGTGAGTTTAAATAAATAATTATATACTTTGATACCAAAGCTCTGGTCAGTGTTTGCTTGTATTATTGTACCTGAGTGCCTATTGTGTATACTCTGCATACTGCCTAACTCTTCTTGAGGGAAGTCTGACTGCTCAGCCACAGCTACCAGGTAAATCTGGGTGGTGCGGACTGCTACCAAGTGGGTTTACTGCCAACACCTGTAGTCTTAAATCTTTTGCAGTGGTCCCTAAGGGAACTGCACATGTTTCTGCCTAACACCTGCTTGGTTAGAGGGCTCAATCCCCAAAAAATCTAACATTTTGTTGACCTCTGATTTAGTATGAGATCTTTCTTGGTCTGAGCCACCACACCACCTAACCTTGGTAAGTCCATCAGCTCCAGTGACAAAATCATGCTCACACCAGTCTGAGATGCATAGAATTAGGGAAAACAAGTGTGAAACTTGCCTCAGCAAAGTGTTCTCCTCCCCCTGCTGTTGTGGGGTCAGTTAAGTTGACAATAGGCCACCCTCAGTGAAGCCATGAGAAGGGTTGCTCTGGAACAGGTCAGGGAGAGATTCAAATTTCTCTGTCTCCCTTTCTGAATCCAAGAGCAGGGCTCCTATTTCATCCCTCAGGAAATGAATCCTTTGTACTATCCATGGAAAACTCTATGGAAGCCCTTTGAATAATTAAACTTGCCAAGTATTTCCACTTGGCAAGGCCAAGACCTTAAACTCAAGATCAGGGGTTTAGACAATAGGTTTGACATACAAATGTCCCACTGCCTTCTTTGGGGTCCCTGAGGGTCCCAATCAAACTTTGGAGTGTGTTCAGGAATCACTCTGACCAACTTATTGTGGGGGACTGTTGACTGAACAATCAAAAGTCACTCCATCCTCCTTACAAGGGTCTGGCTACTACTAATCCTGAAGATGCTGCCTGAGACAGGCACAACCTCTTCAGGGGAGCTGTCGCTGGTAAGAATGCTGAGCCAAGCTTCAATGATTGACTTGGAAGTCATTTTCTGATGTGGGGTGGCATCAGGATGTCAGATGGTGTGATCAGCAGCCACCAGTTCAGTACTTTTTACCAGAGGATGCACACAAAGGTTTAGCCAAGTTAGGCCTTGTCTCTCCAGAGTTGTGAATTCCTATTACTCCCTGTCAGATTGCTGACTGCAAGTGAAACCCCTACAACGGGTTTCTTGTGGGACCCCATCATGGGCCAACAAGATTTCATGGGAGACCACACTTGAGTTACCTTCATGTCAGGATGAACTGCAAGGGGAATGTCATGCACCTGATGCAAGAGGAGGGGCCACACATCCTGAGGGACCAACAACATCTCCCCTGATGAGGTTTCTAGACAAGTCCGATCTATGCAAGTCTTGTCAAAACAGGTTCTCCCCTGTTCTTCCAAAACGAACAATGACCACATTGACACGCTTGCTCCTGCCCTGACTGACTTCTGCAACCATGCCTTCTCCACTGGAGCCTTCCCGCCCTCCCTGAAGCACTCTCTTGTGCACCCTCTTCTCAAGAAACCCTCAGCCGACCCCTCCTGCCTGCCTAACTATTGCCCGATCTCCATCACTCCTTTCCTGGGCAAACTCCTGGCCATTTCCCAGCTTAATCTTCACACTGAATCTGTTGGTTGTCTCCATGACCATCAGCATGGCTTCAGAGCAGCCGTAAGCCCGTAAACTGATCTCCTGCACATCCGTGAAGACCTGCTCTCTAACCTTGATTCTAATCTCCCCTCTGTCCTCATATTACTCGATCTCTCATCTGCCTTTGACGCGATCAACCATGCCACCCTGTTCAATCGTCTTTGTGATAACCTGGGAATCACCAATCAGGCCGAGGCCAGGCTGACCTCGTTCCTTTCTGATCGACCCTTCCAGGTCCAACTTGGGTCCTTAATTTCCTCTATCTCACGTGGTGTTCCCCAGGGGTCTAACCTCTCTCTCTGGCTATTCAACCAATAGCTGGCACCTCTCACCCACTGCATTGCCGCTCTCTGCTCTAACTTTCAGTGCTATGTGGATGACACTCAGATCATTTTCAGGCTCCCCTCTGCCATCTCTTCTCCTTCTCTCATCTTTGACTGTCTGTCTGCTATCCATGAGTGGTGTGACGCCAACGATCTCTGCCGTAATGCCAGTAATATGGAGATTCTCCTCAGAGGCACACCTGCATCCTCCTTTCCTGTCACTCTCTGGCTGGCCTCCCTTGGCCCTCTTCCTGCTCCCACCTGTGAGGCTAAATATGTCTGCTTCCACTCTGCGCCCTCTGCAACTCATGCAGAACCGGAATGCAAGACTTGTCCTTGGCCTCAATCCCAGGGATCGTATCTCTCCAGCACTGAAATCTCTGCATTGGCTCCCAGTGGCTGCAAGGATTACTTTCAAGACCCTCTGCATTGTCCACAAGGACTTCTGGGGCTTGGGTCCTCAATACCTGCAACTCTCTGTTCATAAATACCTTCCTACTCGATCTCTTTACTCCTCCACTGCCAAATCCCTCAGGGTCAGTCGCTTCTCAAAGCAACAAGTTGGTGGTAGATCTCTTTCTTCAGCTGGTACACACGTGGACAACACTGGGGTACACAAGATGGTATGCTGACCACTGAACACCAATTTGTTAAGATGGACTTCAAATCTCTGGACTGGTGGACGCAGTTTAGGAGGCCAACCTAATTATAGTGAACTGGGGAAACTCTAGGAGTCCACACAGTCAAGTATTCATTGATTACACTTAGACAGTAAGTATAAAATTACTATATGTATAATTGGCCAACGAACATGCTATGAAAAAGAACAGAGCAGGTGATACTATCACACAATACTACTAATATGAACCATTTATAGAGTCGCTGTTAGTCAATGCAGAGTAAACAGTCCCACCCCAATACCCGAAGGGAAGGTAAATAATTGAAAATTGTGCCAACAGTCACAGTAATAGGAACCCTAAAGTGTAAGTTAGGGAGAGGGTCCTGTGAATGTAAACATTGGTCCAGAAGGTTGTCCAAGAAGTTTACTGGTGAGTCAAACACATTTCTATTTTTTGGGGGACTTTTGGAACAAGTGTGGCCAAAGCTATGAATTATAAAACAAATAAAAGTTCTTAACAAACCTTTAAAGTGTGGAGATAGGGGCACCTGTAAGTATTGTTAATACTAACCACCCGTACCCCAATTATTTCTCAGATTTGGCAGGTAAAAGGAGGCACGCTAGAGGTAGTTTTACCCACCATTGGATCCAGTAGCAGATGCCCAGGAGCTGAGGGTGCAAGCAATATTTTGGTTGGGTCCAGGAGCAGAATGCAACCCTTCCCAGTGAACAAATGAAGAAAGCACTGATGCAGGACTCTTTTGAACACTCTATCAGATGGGGATGGCTGGTTTCAGCAAGTGTCTCAGTGCTCATTCTGAAAGAAAGACTTCCGGTTCCAGACTCTTTGATGCTGTGAAATTGACATTTTGCAGGAAGGTGACTTGTAGGTCCAGCTGGAGACCACCGAAGTTATGGACGAAAACATGGAACGACAATGCTCCTGGCTTCGTAGCCCAAAATTGAGTTGGTCAGTCCACCAGGTGCTCTAGGGACACTTCTGAAGACTCCAAACTGCAGGGCCACAAGAAGGCACTGAGATTGGTTGGTCCCACTAGTCCAAAGAGCCGTATCACCAGCAATGATCTTGTGAAATCAATAGCCAGACAGGGCTCCACCAGGACACCAGCAAGAGTTCTCACCAGGCCTCTTCAGGATGGGTCCACTGATCGTCCACAGGATATTTGACTTCTCTTCAGATCTGTTGGAATGGCTGAAGGACTCCTCTTCTTATCCTAAATTCAGGTGAGCACAGAAACTCAGCCCAACAAATATCTGCACCATACACACACCCCAACAGTGGTCCAATCAGGGATCACTCTGGGCAAACTCATGCAATCATTCTAGACAGTGCAGAAACAGTATTTGGATTGGGACCAGACAGTCCCAGCCCACTTGCTGGCTTACAACACACATGGCCTGCAAAAGCCTGTGAAAAGCACTTGCTTCCCAGGTGAATGCATGACCATAAAAGGAAATTCCTGGCAAGGTAGTAAGAAGGCCAAAGAACAAGTGAAAAACCTTGTGTTACGGCCATGTTAGGACACTAGCCACAGTCAGAAGCCAAACAGGTAAACGTGAGAGAGTGAACAAAAAATACAGTAATAATGGTAAAAATGTAACTGCTGCCACCAGCTTTTTTTAGGCACATTTAAAAGTAACCAAAAATCCTTTGAGTGTAGGTGAGGGATGATACTTATGTATCCCCATTGCGTTGCATTGGAAGATGCATGGTGCAACATTAAAATGTTACCCACAATAGATAATATGTCAAAAGAAAAAGAGAAACATTGTTTCCCATTACTAACAATCTGAAGGACTAGTCAGTTTCCCCATAACAAATTAGCAAAAGGCCAATGGAGTGAAGCTGAAGGTAGTCTGATTACTATAGTCAAAATCATTTAATTGCTTGCCTGGTCTCACAGAGTTGATGTTGGTATGCTACAATTCAGACGTGGCTTTAATAATTATGTGAACTACCAACCACCATTTCAAAACCCAGTTATGGCTTCTTTTTCAAGAGTCCCCTGCCACCAAGTGATAGTTTGTCATAATTATTGTCGTTTTGGGTAAGAAGTAGATTTAAAGTAGCAAAATGTACCTGTTCTCTGAACGGATTCTTTGGACAGACATGACAACACTCAATTGTTGAAAACCGATGATCCTGTAGGTCGCTGTTCCAATTTGCTGATCGGTTGTTATGATTTGTACTCTGAAGTAAACTGCACTGAGATTGCGCCTGTGTGGCTGACTGACATACCTCGGAGCAGACACTGGGGGAGGTGAGAGTTGGTGTGCTGCTGCATACTGGGACCTACTCTGCTCTCTCCCCACCTGTTGCCTCACCCTGGTGTGGTGCAGTTTGTTGTTTTGCATTGCAGTGCAAATGTCTCAGAAACCATGCATTCTGGTTTGAGGACCAGACCTTCTACGACCACATTGCTATTTCGCCGATTTCAAGCAACTGTCTCATGTGCGAAGGTGATGAAATGTGGGGAAAGGATTGGCGTGTTTAAATGTTATATAGCCACTAATGTCCGGAGGGTCCTAACAAGTAACTATGCAAAATCTGGTGCAGATTGTTGAAGCAGTGTGGAATTGTAAAAGGGACAACGCTTTGCCAAGCCATACACTCACAAACACATTTAGAGTTTTGCTGAAATCTGGAGAAAGGGGTGGGGTGCCCAAATGTCATATAACGAGTATTGTCTGGAGGGTCCTAACAGGTTACTATGAAACATTTGGTGCAGATTGGTGAAACAGTGTGGAATTGTTCAAGGAACAACTCTTACCCAAGCCACAAATCCACAAACACATGTTGACCTTTGCTGAAATATGGAGAACGGGGTGGGGTGTCCAAAGTTCACCAGAGGGTTCTAACAGATCGCTATGCAAAATTTGGTGCAGATTGGTAAAATGGTGTGGAATTGTAAACGGGATGCTTTGCCAAGCCACACACCCACAACCAAATGATGACCTTTGCTGAAACCTGGAGAACGGGGTGAGGTGTCCAAATGTCATGTAGCCAGTAAGGTTCAGAGGGTCGCAACAGATAACTATGCAAAATATGGTGCAGATTGTTGAAACTGTGTGGAATTGTAAAAGGGACAATGTTTTGCCAAGCCACACACACACTAACAAATTTAGAGTTTTGCTGAAATCTGTAGAAAGGGGTGAGGTGTCCAAATGTCATGTAGCCAGTAAGGGTAAGGCAAGCCGGGCAATAAAACCAAGCTATTCAGTCGCTCTCTATTTACCCTGAGTAGTGTTTCAAAATATACATTTCCGTTAAATGAAAATTCTGATATGCTTTGCAATATTCGTTAGAAAAAATAGATCAGAGTCATTATTTTCCAGCGTAATCTGTATTAAATTGTGTTCACTAATTGCTTCTTAGTGAGGCAGACATCTACATATTCACAAATGTAGGTTCATGTGCCAATGCATTTCGGAGAATGTCTCCTTCATGAGGGCAAACCTTAATGCCTACAATTTAACATTACTATCAATTCCACCTTAATATCAATTCCAGATTTGAAAGAATAGTAATTTAAAGCACATACCATACGTTTCGGGTTTCACAATGATAACCGCACATGTAAACAAAAGAAATTTAAGGAAAACCAGTCAATTACATAATCCACAAAGGGATTCATACTCATTGATGTGTTCTAAAACTCAAACAAATTTTATCTGTGTTTCCAACTGTATTCCTGCACTCTATTGGGTATGGATACAACTTTGGTGTTTTCGTGGATCTGCAAACCGACGTGTGCCAGTTTGGTAATCCGTAGGAGAAGCCGTAGGAGCTAGTGTAAACATATATCTAAAATGAATAAGGTCATTGAGCTGTGTCTTTAGAATACACTCAATGGGTTCTCCCTGTCCTTACTTGCTGGCGTCCACCACGCAAGGAGACGTGGATGTGTCAAAAGTTCCTGTTTGGATCCATTCCCTAGGTAACGGACCTATTTTATGCACTACTTTGAATGTTGTTAATGAGCTTGTAACCTGAAGGTTTAACATTGTAATCCATTGCATTGTTGTTGCACAGGGATTACATTTATATGTTAAAGAAATGTTATACAATTGCCGCGTGAGCCTTTAGAGAGGTAATCAATGTTATTGTTTGTCATGGGGATATGAAGCCCGGGTGGGGCTCCAGGGTCCCGCCCCGAGTACGGTCTCCATGACACCCAAGGCAGCAGTAAAAAATTGTGTCGATCACAGTGCTCAATGGTTACTCTGTATTAAAATGTGGCATTTACCAAGTGTGGTTTAGGTGTCGTGAAAAACGGCACCTCGTGGCCCAAATATTTTTAAAGGTGCTTGGGATGGGCCACCCGGTTTTATACCATTACATATATACACATGACCATGTATAACCATTCATAACGGGATTGATTAACCCACATCTTTACAATACTGATTAAAGTGCCATAGATGTTATGTCATGATTTTATACACTGTTCCATCCATGGTATGTGCATCTTGCAACCAAGTCTTCTATGTTACTAATCATAATGGGATGCTAAATCCCACAGGGAGAATACAATTTTAAGTGCATTGATGTTATGTCTCGATTTCACATGTTTTGCAATCCATAATACTACACCTCGAGTCTGAAACTTGTATTCATACATAGTTGAAACTCCCCAATGTCAATGAGTCAAACTTATGTTCATACATAGTTGAAACTCCCCAATGTCAATGAGTCAAAGCAATTCAGATGCAATCCATAAAACCTATACCTCGAAACTGAAACATATGTTGATACAAAATTTTAAAAAAAACAATGTCAATAAGTCAAAGCAATTCAGATATAACCGTGGAAGTTGATCTCTCCATTCAGTCCATTCGGGGTCAATGATCCCAATTTGTCTATCCAGAATGTTTGCCTTTTGTCCAATCTCAAATCAATGTCTTCTTGTGGATTATTTTTCAAAATGACTTCAAGAATTAGAAACCTGGTCTGTGCCAAATTATGTCCCTTGTTAATCTAATGGATATCTCAGGGGCAACGTGCTTGCCTTGGAAGCAAGATAACATGCAGAAAAACAGTTTTGATTCCCGGGTCCACGCTTACAATCCTCTGGGTATTAAGCGCGTTATAAATAACCTATCATATCATAATGCATAATCAGCAATATTTTTAGAGCACTACTGCTTTGCTAAACTTAGCAGTCAGAGCCAGATTCGAATTCATGACCTTGGTTAAAAATACAAGAACAGCTTTTTCCTCCATCAAGATTACCATCTGCTGTGGTGGCCATTTTCCTTCTGCCTGCCATCAATCAGAATTTGGATCCAGAGGCTCAATAGTAAAGCATCTCAATGCACCTAGAGGTGATCCATCTCGTTAAATTCTCCACATAAGATACAGTTGGTAAATTGAAAAGCCAACGTTCTGTTTTGCTACTATGCTGAGCCAGCCCACATAATCTTGTTTTTTGGTCCTGAGGAAGGCGAAATCATTCTGGCCACTAGCACTGAAACGTATCTAGCCTTACGTGGACAGCAGCCAATTAGGCACTTATAGTCCCCTGAGCCCAGAAATTGCTTCATGGGCAGGATTTATTACCTAGAAGATAGCTAGATAGAGAGACACCTTGACAGCTAATTAAGTTGCATTTATGTTTGGTTTGCTCCTCTTGTTTTTGCTAATTTTGATCAGTTTTCAAACTGTTTAATGTCTGTATTTTTTAACAATTTTAAACTTTTGAAACTCTTGTTTGAGTTTCCTGGATAAATATTATCAAAATGTACACCTAGCCAAATGAAAAATAAAATATGTGATTGGTGAAAAAAGTAAATAGATTCACAAATCTTTACATCAGACAGTGGCATTTATAGCTTACTGAGTCTTGTCAGATAGGAGTCAAATAGAAAAGACGCCCAATACTAACACACCTTTTCTTAAAATAACTGATTCATTTTCAGACGCGAATAACTTTCTTGTTGGGACAACATTTTGTGCTCGAATTCTGCGGTAAAGAGTGCCAAGAAACATAAAGTTCTGTGAGGTTCAACTCCCCATCCTTGCTGGTAATACAACTAAAGGTGGCACTGTGGATAACACAACTATGCTAGAACATAGCTGACAATGTGGCATCATGATGTTCACAAGTGATTACATTATCTGATCGGGGTGTCAGGCCTCTATTCTGGCAGTTCTGGAGGCAGACCATTGCAACAGGAGAGGGACCTTTGCAACTCTTGCTCATGTGTCCCTAGGAGAAGAACGTGGTTGCCAGCATGACATTGCTGGCCTGGATGGCATGCAGCACCTGGTGGTGGGTGCTAGATAACTTAAATCCTTCTGTGAGCATACACACAGCACATGCACAGCACATGCAGATACAGGCTGGCATATCCCTTACCATATGGAAGATAGCACTACTGACCATGTCCACATGGCCTCAGAAAGAGACATGTACAACTGGAGTTACCCATATCCAAGCCAGGGCTATTCATTCCAGAGATATCACAAGCAATCAGGATTGGACTAACATCTCAAGAATGTAAAGGGACATTCTGTCATGTGTGCATACTCTGGGTGCAGATTATTTCCCTATGTGCTAAAATTGTTATGCTTGAATGATAAAATGAAGGCTTTGTGACCAGCAGACTCATGTTGATTGCTTCCATCATGCTTATTTTATGTGTATGCCCTTCTATTTGTTATCAATGGACTGGAACTAAAAATAATTGCTGTATGGCAATATTTCATGCCAACGACCTTTGTGAGCATGTGACAAAGCAGAATGTTAAAAATGGGTTATGTGAGGAAATGCAAGGAGATGTCAAGAGAGGCGGGGTTGGTAAACACCTTTGGTGGGATTGTGCAGATGGACTACTCAAGTATTCTGTTCCATTGAAATCTACATGGACTATTATTGGGAGGTCTGAATAGTCTTGATTGGGTGAGAGGACTTCTTCCCACCAGGTAGGTTAAGGTATCTGAGTTCTGGAAAGTTGCTTGTAGGTTTCACTGTTATCTCCTGATGGTGACATCTAAGGGTGGAGAAATTGGTCCGGTTGTCACAATGAAGTCCAGCACTGTGAAGATGTGTTATCTGTTCTTTTTCTTGCAAGACAAATGCAGCTGTTATTGTCAATGTCTTTCCTACTACCTTAAACTGAAATGTGAGCATGGTTTTGCTGACATGTGTATTAAAAATAAGCAAAGATAATGTCATTGTGATAGCCATGCCTGTCACAACATGCCATGTGGAGGGCCTTTCAGTAGTCATGGCTAATGCACTCAGATACCTACATCAACCACACCACATATCTTCCTGACACATTGTGGACACAGTGCATACTGGTACTTGCACATCACCCAGTGAGTGAAGGTACTGTGGAATAAAGTATCACAGTATGTTGTACTGAAATGTGTGTAACAAGCACACCTCAGCCAATGTCTGCCCTATATTGGGCTTGGTCGTGAATGTAACAGTGGCTATGGTAGTTGTGTGGGCTAGAGGAAGAGGCAGGTGGGAACATGGTTTTCTTTATGAGCCCAGGTGGAAAACACACCCTCGGTTAAATATCCAGTCTGCTGTTCAACAAGCCAACATCATTAATCAAGAGACAAGACTGGGATAGTGGGCTGTCTGCAGCGGGAGTAGGTTAAAGATTTTGAAGGTCGTTATGTGGGAGATGCAGCACTTTGCCAAAGCTAATGTTTTTGTTGTGGTGCCATAAGGTAGACATATGGCTGTATCTACTATTGGTGTAGTGTAAGCGTGTGTTTGTTGAGTCGACGGTGACAACTCATAATGCAAAGACATCCCAAATTACATGTGGTTCTGTCTATCATGTGTGAGATGATATCTCCCCCTATGAAGTCAGCTGTCAGAATAAGATGTATAGTTCGCTTTTTTAATTAATTAATTGTTGATAGGTTCCAAGATTGTTCTAACTGTTATGATGTTTAAAATGAGGTGGAAGGGCTGGCCTACAGGACACAAAGGTAGGAGGTCACGTGCTGAGCAGACTAAAGGCAAAGACCACCTGGACCCCCATAGAGGGGTGTCATGATTAAACCATACCACCAGGGAATATGTTGACCATGGTTGCCATAACATCAGAAATAGAAGTTGTTCTAGAAGTTGTGAACACTGCATGCAAAATGTCTGCACCCCCTTCTTGTGATCACTCACAAGAACACTTGTGAAAACGACCATGAGAGCAACATGTCACTGTGGGGAGACAGAACATCAACTTGCATGACCAGAAGGGACAGTCTGTGTGGCCACAAGATGCAACGCTACATGGCATTGTTCAGCGACACCTCTCACATTACCTGTCTGTGCGGCATCTCACAGAAATAGTTGAGCCTCATATCCCAGTCCCAAGTCATACGGATGGACCACTAATGACATGTTTTACAGGCATGCTATCAATTCCGTGTCAGGCAAGTAACTGTTGGTCCCACTGGTGAAACCTCATAAAGTCACAGTGTCCCATGTATCATGTCAACTTGCACCATTGTTGCCTAAGCTGCCCCTGCCATAGCTGCCCTGCCACAGCTGGCAGCAGCAGAGCTGCTATCCCCACAGCTACCCTTGCCCCAGCTGCCTTCGCTGCAGATGTCACACCTATTGATACAGTTGTCACAACGCAACAGTTGGTGAACATCAGACCTATCAGCCTCCTGAATAGCTTGATGTCAGGACTCCATCAAGGGCATGACAGTGAAGATCTACCCTCAGCTGGAGACTAGGGTTGGGCCTGCACAGTGATTCTCATCAGGCTCTCTGCTATCTTCACTACCATTGATAGTGCCAACCTTGTGCATGCTACTGAGGACTCCATGCTCAATTGGTGTCTCCTTTCCTCACTAATCACATTACATGTGAGGAATTGCCCCGCTTCAGTTATTAAAATCTGCTCACCACTGCAACTTGTGTCTGCATTATGAATATACTCTAGAATAGCTAAATGTCAGTTGTGACAGAAATAAGGGTGCAAGGGTGTGTGTTAGGCAGAATCAAGTGCAGTGCCCTTTGGGGACACTACACACAATTAAGACTACAAGTGTAAGTACAATTTCACCTTTGGTGCAAGCCTGTACTACACAGTAAAGTGATAGCGATGGCTGAGCCAGACTTATCTCTAGAGTAAAGTGAGCAGTAGAACAAGTTACACAAACGGCCAACAATTACAATGATTCAAACAAACACTTACTCATGATTTCTTGGTAAAAGTTTATACATTTATTTACACAGTCAGTTTGAAAACATTACACTAGCAAGAGCAGGTCAATATCACTCACTAATAAACCACAAATAAACAACTGGTAAGTTCAACTCCCCTGAAGTGGAAGCAAAATGGCACTTCAGATACTTTAAAAAGGGGTAAAAAGACAAGGTTATAAGAAAGACAACACAAATACTTGCATAGGCAGGGCAAAGGTTTCAGTTAACTACAACCAGCAATTCTTATCATAGGCCTGGGCCAAAGTCAATGGTTCAGAGTCTTTGTATAAAATAGCACAGTTCTGGTAGATAACGGTTAAGCCTTTGCCATGGAGTTTAGAACAATTTGGCTAGGCGAAAAGTTTGACTAATGTTTAGGGAAGGACAAGCCTTTGAAGTTGAGAAAGTTTCTGTGAACTTTCACAATGGCCAAAAAGATTTTCTGACCGTGTTTGCACAGTACCTTTGTATTGAAGCATAGCTGTAGCTGAGGCAGTTGTGCCTGGCATTTCGAGCACATCTCTCTGTTCCTGCGCTTCAGTCATGGGGACAAGAAGGAGGATGTCGGGAGGTTCCTGCACTGCCCAGGGATGAGGCCAAAACCTTAGCAAGACGTTGGTTTAAGGTGTGAGTGCCTTAAAGTCCACAAGCTGGTTTCCTTCCCTCTGGCTATCTGGTTTTTAACAGCAATCTGATGAAAATCTGACCAGATGTGTCCTTGCCGGACAGCCAGCCGGCCAATCATGCCAGAGTGCATTCAGGTCTAAGCACAGGGAGTTTCGGGCGTCTCTGCCACATCCTGTGCACCCCAGACACCCTGGTGCCAGAGGAGGGCTTCAGCACTGAAGCCCACCAAATGCCAACGAACAAAGGGACCAAACCCGGTTTGGCGCGCAGAGAAAAAACACATGAAGAACCTTTCCTAAAAGAAATGGTGAAAAAAGTTGACTGCAGTCTGTTTTTACAGATAGGTCTTGGGTGCCATATTGAAAAATATGGCTGACCCGATTTTTATCTACCGTTGTTCGCGTCGGGAAAAGACATGGTAGTTTTATCTAAACCACTGCCACCAGCCATTTAAAGTAGGAAAGGGTAACATTTAACTGTTACATGAGTGTTTTGACTCTGGTGAAGCTTGGCTACCCCTCCAGCACTCTATAGGAAGATAGTGTGTGCTGGGTCTGTAAATTTAAAGAGCCTAGTAAAGTCAACTTAACTTTACATGCTCTGGGAGACGCTGGTCAGTCCTTGGAAACCTTGGAAAGTCTGAAAGACATCTCTGTGCCACTGCACTGAAGGTGGTGTGTGACATACAGAAAAAGATGATGCCTATGGAGTTGTTTTAAAACTTCATAACCAAAGAACACAAAAGTAAAACACATTGAAAATGAAAAGTTCAAAGCCCCAGAATATAGCAAAAGAGCTGGAGGGCTCTAAGGTAGAGGGAATTTAGTACTTGTGTGAGAAATCTCCCTAACAGTGTGCAATGCTGTTGTTTCTTTTTTTTAAATTGTTGTGAAGTAAAATGAGTTTGGTCTTCTCGCCAAGAGAATTTGCTTTTCTAAACAGGCCTCACTTTTCAATGTGCCATGCTGAAAGTATTGTGCAGAAAATGTGTACTCTGCAGGGCCTTGTCACCTGACAAACCAACAGGTGGAATGTGAATTGGCAATATGGTACCTAAAGAGTAATATGTACTTTCACAAAACAGCCTGCTGGAATGAAATTCTAATATCCACAGGCTCCCTTTAAAAGTACTGGCACCCATGTTTAAGATACCTTTACCTGCATATCCTAGTTTATCTGCTGCCAGTGTTTTGGTTGAATGTAAATATAAAGCTGGAACACATTAGATATTGTGACATGTGAGGAGAGATAGTTAAACATGCCAACTGGTTTTCTGTACTGAATGTGACCCTGGGTGTTTCATCCAAAACAGATGGTGGTCTGCACAAGCAGCCCTTTTTTCTCTGCTGGGAAGTTTTGACATCTTTCCCTGGAGAACATGACGTACCTACTCTAGGTGCCAGGTAGGAGTTGGGAACTTCTAATGGGCTGCTGTAAAACATAAAAGGGAACAAATCCAGGTAGATATATCTGAAGCCACGTTGATCTGAGGCAGAAAGGATAGAGTGGGAACAACTGTGTAGGTGGAGAAGACCTACACAAAGAAAAATTGTCCCACTGTCTTGAATATGCCCACACCTAATTTCTTCCTGAGACTCTCTAACATTCTGTAGGTAATGCATGCTGGGCGATGCAGTCAAAAGGATCAACTCTTGGCACAGAAGCTAGGATACCCCTCCTTACAGAAGGCTTGCGGCAAAGTGACTACATAAGTGGATGAGTCCCCGTCCCCCATAATGGAATCATCTTTAGGACCATCCTTGAACCATGTTCAAATAACTTAAAGAAGATTTCACTGGGACCTATCCATTTGGTGAAGAAAATGACCTCCAAGGTGACTGCAGACAGTCTCCCTAACTGCTTTAAGGGAACATTTGAAGTGGCCTGCTGGAAAGAAAAAAACAACCTAACTGCTGTTGGACAGTGGTAGCCACAATTCTTCACGCTGAAGTTGCAGCCCTGCCATTATTCATTGCAGAGAGGGGCAGACGACAGACACACTTTTTTTTCTCAGGGACCTTGCAAAGGGCCCTACACCAGTCCAAGTACTATTAGAAGCGGACATTTTGAACTGCTTCAAGCCACTTTGAGTGCTCTGAAACCCAAGGAGCCTCTGCAAATTCCCAATAGAGCTGTCTTCGAAATTCCCTCAACTTTGAGCAGATTTGAGCTCCTTTGACCTCCACCGAAGTGGACATTACCTGCACGTGTCAAGAGCTTTCAAGCCATAAGTAATTGTTGCTTGTCAAAGCATTCTTCTATGTTGGGTCCGGTTGATCCATCTTATCCTATTAATAAACATTACCATTACCATCTTGATGCTGAAGCCAAATCTTCACTTTCCTAACATCAAGACCCCTTCAAGCCCTCAAGCTACACCAACTTGATTGTATTCTGCCTTTTCCAAGCTTCTTTGGGCTGAATGTTCTGTCAGTTGATGAACCTCACTGCTTTGTCAAATACTTTCAAGCCAGCTCACCAACTCAAACACATCTAGATGCACCGGAAAGTGCCCAGAAAACTGTCTCAACACTGTTAAGAAACTGAAAGAATATGAGATGGTATACATAAGTGGTTCTATGCCACTGGCCTTGCTCTTTGGGTCCTAGTGACATTAAAGACCGCATTGTATGCCTTAAAGAGATATTATTGAACTTGTCTACAATACTTTTTCTCTGCAGACCCCTGTTGTTCAATAAGAGTAGTCTCCTTTTCTCCCAAACTCTGCATTCTCTGTGTATTGAATTACAGGGGTGGGTTGTTAGGGTGATTACCAGTTTTTCTGTCCTTTCAGTATAATTAAATTCTTGTTTTCATGGAACCTTAAATGGAAAATTATTTTTTGAGCATGTATTGTACAATTGTTTTTTCGGTTGCTTCTATTCTGGCTCCCACCTGTATCCATAGGATAGCCTGTCCTCAGCCCATACTACCGTAAGAGGGGAAGGAAGTGTACTATTCCTGCTGTGCATATTTCTCCTTCGTGTTGGAAATCTAGGAGTTTTGTGGGGGTGGGTAAGAGCTCCTGCACTCCTGCACAGCGCTGGTCATGTTGTCACATCTACACTTACTCACATCTCATTAACATGAAGCTGGCTTTCACATGCTGCCAATGATTTATAAACAAACATGAACCTCCAGTAGGGAACAGGGGAAGTCACCATATGTCAAACTGCTTCCTTTACATCCAAAGTTGAATGCAGCACAAATATCACTGCTTTAATTTTGAAAAATTTCACACTCGACACTAATACAGTACGGGTATCACTGTCAACACTTCTGTTCCAGGGTCCCTCTTTTCCCCAAGAAACTGGCCTGAAAACGTGGGGTCACCTTTGTCACTGATCTCTCATTCAAACAATCATTGTGTGGACCAAGTCAGTCAGCTCTCACCTGCAATACTTCCTCCATCTTCTGTCAGTAAAACATAAGAATCCTCAGATCCACCATCTTGTGAGGGTAAAAACCTTGGTATCATCTTTGACTCCTCTCTCTCCTTCTCACCTCACATCACAGACCTTGCCGAGAATGCCCATTTTCCGCTTCACATCCTCAGAGCCATTCTCCCTTTCTGTACCTTCCCCCTGAAACTCAATGTGCCTCATTACAAGGTTGGAGGTAGCCTTGCCGGTAAAACTGGCAAGGCTACCTCCCAACTGGGAAGAAAATCTGCCACCTGCAAATGGGCAATTGCCGGGGGTATTCTGGGCCGCCAGACCAGGTAATTGCCCTTTCGCGGGTGCCGGAGCCGGTATATCCCCATTCCAATTTGAGCCCCATAGGACTCAATGGGGATGCCTGTAGCACCGGCACGTTTTATTACCGTGCCGGTGCTAAAGGCTTGCTGTGCTCGCGGGAGCCTGTCATACCTGGTGGAATGAAAGGCACCCACGGCACAACACAGAGTTTTTCAGTCTGGATACAACGGTACCGGTAAGCGATATCGGTATCCAGACTGGCAACCTTGTAATGAGGCCCAATTTCTCCAGAGCTCTGGTTCTCTCTAGGCTGGATTACTGCAACATCCTCTTCCTCAATCTTCCTCCTTTCAACTAATCCAGAATAGGACTGCGAGATTTATCCTTGACCTCAAGCCCAGAGACAGCATCTTTAGAGCACTAAAATCTCTCCACTGGCTCCAGGTGGCTGCACGGATAACATTGAAGACCCTCTGCATCATCCACAAGGGTTTCAGTGGTCTGGGACCCTGCTAGATACACCTCTCTCTCCCTAAATACCTCCCTGCTAGAGCTCTTCGATCATCTAGCTCCAGCTCTCTGCAGATCAGATGTCTTTTTTTTCCAAGCAGAGAGTGGTGGGTAGGTCTCTCTCCATGGCAGGTGACTCCCTCTGGAATGGCCTCCCTGCCCCTCTCAGACCTGAGCCGGACCTTCTGAAGTTCCGGAAGCTTCTCAGGGCTCTGCTCTTCTCTACTTCCTTCCCTCTTGCCCTCACTTGCTAATGCCCCCATCTGCCACTGTGACTGGCGGCCTGGTCCCTTAAGATTCTTACAGGGCACCAGGCCCTCCTTCCCTCCTCCACCAGTCTATACCAGCACACCCCAAACCAGCACTGCCTTTCTGGGCCCCCTTCCCTGACTAGCCTGATGGGTTGGGCATCCCTCCCGTTTCTGGTCCACCCTGTCCTCGCTCTTAGATGGTGGTTCGCCCCCAGCATCCCCTGACACTTACCCCTTGGATCCCCTCAGCACTTGCCCTTTTTTCGTTCTTCCCCCTGCATTATTATTCCTCCTCCCGTGACTGTCGTCTACCCCCACCACTCACTCCCCTCCCCCTGCACTTCTTGTTATCCCACGTGCACAATCCAAGGCCTAGTAGGACCGTTATTGTTGTTTATATCTCCTCTTCCCCCCAGCCTTTTTTGTCTTGTGGCACCTAGAAACACCATTTTGCTGCATAGTGCGCCTTATAAATAATCAATAAATAAATGTATACAACCACGTGCCCTGGCCAACGCAGTCGCTACATTGGTTGAGAATGAAATACCTTATTCATTTTCAAACTCTGTGCCAGGCACATAACACGTTTTAAGCCATTGCCCCCATGCACCTTACCAGGTTGCTCTGAATACAATCCGGTAAGAGAGAGCGATCATGTTACACTGGGCACAAAAGAATCCAGGTTTACATTGCAATCTTTGTTATCAAAACCACACAAGCCTTCAAATTTGTACGGATCAATATTGGGCTTGAGCGCTCGTACCCAAGCGACCTTAACAAAGAAACATCCACTGCTATTAGCATAGACACATCCCTAAAATCACATTACATCCTCTTTATACCCAACCTCTATTCCCTAGCAAAAAAGCGACAAACACTGCACTGTTAGTAATCCTAAAATAGCCTTTCAGTATTAACCCACACCAGGGTTTGCATGGAACACACAGAGCTACTTCCTGGGCTGTTATAATTGTCTGCACGCCTAAACGAACACACAGATGAGCTGTTATGATTGTCTAAACACCAGGGACATAGCTGGGTCATTTTAACTAAAACTATCTGGATACAATAGCGCTTGCCTACCACATACATGAGCTGTTTTTGTATTTTTTAACTATCCGCACACCTAGCACATAGCTGGGCTGTTCTTATTATAGCTGTCTGCATGCATAGCCAGTAGCTGGACTGTTTATAATGATTGTCTGCACATCTAACACATAGCTGGGCTGTTTTACTAAAATTATCTATATAACTACCACATAGCTGGGCTGTTTTATTAAAACTGTCTGCACACCTAACATATAAAGGGGCTTTTTTGTTGTATTATAACTGTCTGCATATGTAGCATATAGCAGGACAATTATACTATTACTTTCTGCACACCTAACATATAGAGGGACTGTTTTTATTTTATTGTAAGTGTCTGCATATGTAGCATATGGCATATAGCAGGGCTATTATAGTAATACTGTCTACACACCTAACATATAGAGGGGTTGTTTGCTATTTCATAACTGTCTGCATATGCAGCATATAGCAGGGCTAGTATATTATAACTACCCGCATAGTAAGCACATAACTGGACCATTTCATAATAAATGACTGCACACCTAGCACATGCTGCACATTTAGCACATAACTGGTCAGTTGTTATATGTATGATATACTGACCTGTAATCAACTATGGTTGTAACTTGCTGCTTAGGTATGACCATACGCTCACTGTAAACATGAGCAATGTAACCGTGCTGTAACTAAGACAATTTCATGCAACAGAGCCACAATGCCCTTGGGCTGCTAGTGCGCTTTACAAATGTAAAAAATAAAAATAAAAATATAACTGTCTGCATACTTGAGCACCAAGGGGCTGCATGCCTCACCCATGGATGCACATTATTTCCTGTGGCTGTCTGCAAACCTAGAAAACAGCTAGGCTGTCCTACTAGAACTGTCACCATACCTATCACACATATTTGCTCTTTCATTATTGTTAGGCAGAATCATATGCAGTACCCTTTGGGAACACCACACACAATTAAGAGTTTAAACAACGGACAACAATAACTATGATTCAAGCAAACACTGATTCAAGGTTTCTGAGTAAAAGAATATACATTTATTTACACCATCAGTTATAAAACAGTTCACTATCATAAAGCAGCAGAAAGTCACAATCTTAATATACTATAATAACCCCCAATCAATTCTGGACAAGTTAGGCTCAAAATGAAGCGTGAGCAAAAATGTCACTCCAGCAATTTAAAAGGGAGAAAAGACAAGGTTAGTCAAAATCAACAGCACCAGCAAGTTATAGGCAGGGCAATCTAGAAAAGGCTACTACAACTAGGATTCAAGTCAATAGGTCTGGGACAATGTTAATGGTTCAGAGTCTTTGCAGAGGATCACACAGTTCAAAGTAGTTCACAGTTAAGTCTTTGCCAAGAGTTCAAAACAAAGTTGGTTGGAGGAAAACTTACTCGAAGGAGAAGAGAAGGACAAACCTTCGGAGAGACAAAAGATTTCAAGCACTTTCACCGCGGTCGGACAAAAAGAAGGACTGAGTATGCACAGTACCTTAAAAGAAGAAGAATGCTGTAGCTGAGGCAGTTGTTCCTGTAGTTCCTGTAGGCTCACGGTTCCTGAAGCCTCAGTCATGGTGACAAGAAGGAGGATGGCTGGAGGGTCCTGCACTGCCTACGGAAGAAGCCATCAGCGAGCAAAACGACGAATAAAAGGTGCGCTCCTTAAAACTCAAACTGGATCTCTTCCCACTGGCTATCCGATCTCCTGCAGCGATGCACAGCAAATTCGACCAGGAGAGGTAGGCCAGCATTTGGTGTTTGGCGAGCTGGTTGGTCCCACCAAGCTCAAGGGAAGAAGATTCCTTGCAGATCTTCTCTGTCGTCGAAGTTTCAGGCGATTTGGACCGGCAGCAGGGCTTCACCAGGATGTCCAGTAGTTGCAGCAGTCGTCTGCCTTTAGCTTCTCATTGGGTCACTCATTCCAGTGGCGACTCTGCCTTCCAGTCCAAGAGACTGGATTTTTATGCACCAAATCCCCCATTCACACAGCCTGGCTGTCAATCACACAGCAGGGTGGCTGTCCTGTAAGGACAGCCACCTAGCCAATCAAACAAGAGTGCGACTTGGGTCTCCAAGGAGACCCTGTGCAGGAATCCCCTCCCTCACATCCTGTCCACCCAGACACTCAGGCGCCTAAGGAGGGCTTCTGTGCAGAAGCCCACCAAATGACGCTGAACAAAGGAATCAAACCTGGTTTGGCACGGAGAGTAAAACACTAGAAAGACCTTTACAAAAAGATATGGCGAAATAACTTGACTGGAACCAAGTTGAAATAATTGTGGATTACCGGGTTTGAGTTTGAGGCTACCACCATAGCCTCTAGCGGTACCGAGGCTATTTTCATAGTCCGCAGTAGAATAAAAATGGTAGATACCACTGCCACCAGCCAAATCTTAGAGATAGGGGAACATAATAATGTTCCATGAGAATCAGACAAAAGGGGACTATTAACCCATCCAGTACTCTATTGGAAGATAGGTTGTACTGGGTTTGTAAATTTAAAAAGACTAGTAAAGTCAATGTCAACTTTACATGTTCTGGAAGAAAGCAATCAGTCCCAGAAAATGGAGTTTAAAGTGGGAAGTCTGAAAAAGACAACCCTGTGTCACTGCACTGAAGGTGTTGTGTGACACACAGTAAAAAGATGATGCCTATGGGGTGGGTGAGACTCCATAGCCCATGAGCATAAAATGTACAACACACAGCAAAACACATGTAAGAGTGGGAAAAAAGGCTCACACTTTTACCAAGCAAATACATTAAACCCTAGAAATCCGGAAAAGCTGCCGAGGGACTCAACTGGTAAGGGAAATTAGACATTCTGGAGAATTCTTCCCAATAATTATACCTAACTGCACACTTAACACCTATCTGGGTTGTGTTCATAAAACTGGAGCTGGACTGTACTTAGTTTTAACTGTCAGCGTAGGTCTCATGTGTAGCACACAGCTGGACTGTCTTATTTATAGTTTTCGGCATTCCTAGCACATGGCTAGATTATTTGTTATAGCTGCCTGCATACCGAGTTCATTGCTGTTTTTCTTCATCATATCCTGTCTGCATACCTAGACTACCTTATTATAGCTGGCCTCATACCAAGCACATAGCTGAGCTACACTACTATAACAAGTAAATGTACCTAGCACACAGATTTGTTACTCGTTTATATCCCATCTGCACACCTAGCACATAATAAGGCAGCCTCGCCATAAATTACGAGATACCAAACATATAGCTACGCTGTTTGACTATAAATACTGTCTGCATGCCAAACCTATTACCTGGGTCCACCCAGCAGTTGCTGACTGCAGAACTAGCACACACGTGACGAGATTTGCTGTGACTATTTTCAAAACGAAGACACGTGATCACTCAATTGTGACAGCCCAATCAGCCACAAGATCAACGATACAGACACATAGGCCCACCGCCCCACCCTCTGAGGTCACTCCAGGCTAGGCTTCCCCAAGCAAGTATTTCCCGAGACCAAAGTGTTTTATTTTCCTACACCCTCCCAGACTCAATTCCATTACACTCCCACATTATAGCAAGAGTCTCTTACAGGTATAATTTCTCAATTACCATATAGTATTAGACAGAGCTAGTTTCACTTCAGATGCATCGGATCCACAACTAGTCGTCCCAGCATTTAAGTTTCAGTTTATCCCACAATAAGCAAAGGCATACTTAAAACTATCTTTTCGAAACACGAAACTGCCTAAACTAAGCCTACTTCAACTGTATGCCTCAATACCACCCAAATACCGATTTATATAGATGAAGTGACACAGCAGACAAACACAAGTAAACCTACGCTAAAGATCTTAAGGCAGTGCCACATTATAAGAAACACAAAAGGACAAGGGGAAAGACAGAGCAAGAAGTGAATCAAACACAAGGCCACTGCTAAACCCCAACAATGTACCTCTCATTCCCAAAGGGAACAACATTCAACCCCCATCGAATGAGGAAAAATTTAAAACAAGATTTAAGACATCTTATATCGTAAGATATCTCTCCACATATAAACTCACCCGATCAGTAACACAAGGACCAACAAGTAGAGGGAGCCCAGCAGACACTCCCAATAGAGCCTTCAATAAAAAGCTGCACACTGAATAGAGATCTCCCATCAAGAGAACATCATATCACAAAACTGCCGAAAAAGGTGGTTTTAGGAAATAGAACAGCAAATTAGCACAGCACACTTAACATACCTTTCATCACAAGGCTTAACATACCTTTCATCACAAGGGACTGGAGAAACCAAACCATAGACTCTGGAAAAAAGGATAGAGGACACACGAATCAAACACCCAAACTGTTGGAACTTCTCGTCAATGAAACAGACATCCTAAAAATGCTGGAACTTCCAGCAATACAGCAAAAATAAAAATGAATAATGTATGCAGATATGTCCTATATAAAGTGCTTTGAATAAAAGGGCTATATAAATAAGAAATTATCATTATTATTATTGTTATTGTTATTATGAACCTCCTGCTCAACAACCTGAGAATGATGCATCTATGCACGCACGCTCCGAGAACCAATAATCATGTCACCCTCTAAAAAGAACACCATACACTGCAGACTAATCAACCCATGTTCAATGTCAAAGCACAAAACGGAAATCTGTGACTTTCTAAGAGAACATGGCATGGCTGCTCTCTTTCTTCCAGAAACATGGTTATCTGATGACTAGTAAGTAGTAGCCCACAAAACCTCTCCAAACACCTTTAAACATCTACAAGTAAAAAAGAGAAGGCAGAAGAGGAGGAGGTCTTGCAGTGGCCTACAAAAATGACATCACTGCCTCATCTATACAATTAACAAACATTGAAGATTGCAAATCTCTCCTTGTCAATTTCAAACTAAGCGACCAAGTACACCTACTTTTCCTACTCATATACAGACCAGCCACATCATACAAACCAAAATGTACGGTGAAACTTACAGACTCCATAGCCAGCCTAGCGGTGAAATACAACAACATAATTTGTATTTATTTATTTATTTTTTAACTTTGATGCAGCTGAAATCAATCAACTTTTCAAAATTACATATATGCAAACATATAAATACAAAATCACTTTCACTTACAGTTTCCAATTGGGACATAACGAGATACAAAGGAGCAGTATAAAAAAAAAGCCAAAATAAAGTAAAAAGTAGAAAGTAGAAACTCAGCCAGAGCAGATAAATACAGATATATACAATCCATGAGATGCCTTCATTCTAATGACATACTATCGTTGAAATAACATCAGATTTTTATAATATGGCTAAAGTTCTACTTGACTGTGAATTGATTTCAGTAGGTAAAATATTTTCCAAAAAATGTACCAGGGCTCAATTTCATCCCTTTCCATATACAGGTTTATCAGGTTTAAGAAATATTTTTCTCTAATAACCCTCAGCTTAGGGCATGATACTACCACATGTTGCAACGTTTCTCTTACAGTATGTGATTCACAAAATCGGCAAAAATTTAAATCAGAAGGAACAATTTTCCGCCTCGCCAACAATTGCCGCATCGGCCATTGGTTCATCCTTAAACGCAGAAATTGGTTCCTAATTTTTGCTGAGGGGCATTTCAAGAGATAATTAGGCACTTGACCCAAGTGCTTGCTGCCAAAGATTCTAGTGTCAAAATCTCTATAATTTGAACAACGGTCATAGTTCTGAATCCAGACCCATTGATAACATTTTGTTTTAGCACTTAGTGGGCTATCAATTAGGAATTGTAAAAAAAATGTTGGCCTCCACTAAGGTATTTAAGACAAAGCTTCGCCATTTTACAGGGAAAGTTAGAGTGGAGGAGGCCAAAAGACGGGCAACAATACTCAGTATGTTGTTATTTGACGCACCCATCAAGCATTTGCGAAAAAAGGAGCACATTCTCCATTTAACCCTGCTCGCTAGTGAGTTTATACCCAATTCGAAATGCAATATGGGCATAGGTACACAGTTTGGTAGATGTAACACCCTTTTCCAAAAAACGGCTTCCAATTTATCCCAGATTTGATCATTGATATACAGCTTTGATTCGACACCATATAGAAGCATGGGAATCACTTTTTGTTCGTAAAACATAAATAGATGCTTTAAAGTGAATTTACCATATCTGTAAACAAGTATTTTAGCCTGTGACAACAAGGGCAACAGTTTGGACTGCAAGAAAATCGAATATTTAGCATCTCCAACAGTATTTTGAATAGATAGGCCTAAATATTTATATTCAGAGACTATTTGCAATGGTTCCATTTGGAGACTCCAAACTGCATTTCGATATTTGAATCTCTCCTTTGGTCTACATACCATAATTTGCGATTTTTCCAAGTTTACTGTTAATTGATTTTTCAAAGCATACTCAGATCGAGCAAATAAGAGATTCTGGAGGGCCTTTGGCGTCTGGGAGACCAAGACAAGGTCATCAGCATATAGTAACTATGGGATGCTCTGGCCCCCCAATTCAGGCGCATCCGACAAAATGCTAAAGAAAGCCTGTCCCATATCAAAAATAAACAGGTTGAACAAGAATGAGACTAAAATACACCCCTGTTTGAGTCCTAAGAATGTGTCAAAGGAAGCGGATAAAAGGCCTTCAGTAGAGAGTCTAACACGCATAGACGTGTCTGAGTGTAATTGAATAATTAAAGACAACAAGGAGGACGGACAGCCAAAAGAATACAACTTATGGAATAACAAATTACTATTAATAGAGTCAAACGCAGAACGAAAATCAATAAAAGCAAAATATAAAGATTGTTTTCGTGCCGCATATTTTGACTTGAACATATTCAAGGTAATCATGTTAGGTAATGTACCAAGACCAGAGACAAGGCCTGATTGTAAGGGATCTAATTTCGAATATTCTTTCGACCACTTTTTTAGCTCTCTAAGAATTAAGCGAGAGCAGATCTTCCCAGGCACATTAAGAAGGGAGATTGGCCGATAACTAGCGGGCTTGGCCCAATCACCCTTCTTGTAGATAGGGATGACAATTGACTGCTTCCATGACATCGGTATCATCTGGGAGACATTAATGGACTCAAACATGAGGCATAATATGTCCACCCAGATATCTGGAAATTGTTTAAAGTGGATATTGGCCAAACCATCCGGACCAGGGGCTCTAGAATTGCTAATTTGTTTTATAAAATACAGTATGTCGTCTCTATCAAAACACAAATAGAAGGGAGGCAGTACCTCTGACATGAATGGACCTTCAGTAGACGGAGGGGCAGCAAATAATGTGGAGTAATGCTGGATCCACATAGTCTCCATCACGTCATTTGCTTGGACAGCAATCTGATGCCCCGCTGTCACCTGATTTATGATATTCCAAGATTGGGCTGTGTTCTTCGAGGCTAAAGCCTTTAGCATAGAGTTGCCATCCGTTTGATAGAGTTTTGCCCTCATGCACCTTGTCTAATTTCTATACTAAGTTTTAATCTGAGACAGAAAGGCTAATCGCATATCTTGTGGAAGCTTACGGGCGGCCCTCCTATCAGCCCGAAGTGTGGCTTTTTTAACTCTAAATTCATGATTAATTATATGTAAGTGAGGAATGTGTTTCTGTTTTTGTAGAGTTGAACCTGGTTGAAACTGTTGCATTAAATTGTGGTAGACTACATCCCCCAGGAAAGAGCCCCCTTGTTGAGTATTCAATTGCGTGTGATAGGAGTCCCTGAAAGCTACAAGGGCAGTTTCAGACCATATCAATCTGTTCCTCGCAGAATTGACTTTGAAGGAACCCATACTGTGGGCATGTTTACATTTATAAATAGCATACTTTAAAGTCCACGTCATATTTAACAAATTATGGTCACTTACTTCTGTACAACATAATTATACTTGGAGATTTTAACATCTTTTTTTAAAGAGAAAATAAATCATAATTAAAATCTCCTTTCAATACCATCAGCTACACAACCTTAATCAAGAGACTGCAAGAATCTGGCATGCCTAACTCTGCACTGCAATGGTTACAATCCTTCCTCACAGACAGAATCAAAACAACTTATTTTCCCTGTTTCACCTCAACAACCAGAACAACAAAGTGTGGCGTTCCACAAGGATAAAGTCTTGTACCACTTCTCTTCCACATATACATAGCCCCCTTTATGAAATTAATGACACGACATTCGATAACAGGTAACAATTACACTGACACGATGCAACTTATTTTCAATATGATTGTTAACCCTGACTTAAACAACTCCATCAACAAATGACTTAAAGCAATGAACCTCTGAATGACAAATAGTAACCTAAAGCTAAACCAAAACAAAACCAAATGAATAATCACCCCATGTACTGAAAATAGTTTGCCGATCTCACACCCTTGGGCCCGAGAACATCAAAAGTAAGAAAAAGAATCTGAAAATACTCACACTAAAAACACAGGTCAAAGCAAGTACCACCTAACCTCAATTATATGTATAATCCCATACCTAAATGTTCCACACCTTCACCATAATCTCAATTATACTATCAATAATAGATTATGTGACCAGATTATGCCTAGGAATGCATGGCTACCTTACCAAGAAATTCCAACACATCCCAAACATGGCAGCAAGACTACTACTAAGAATGAACAGGAGGGAACACATCACTCCGGCCTTGCAAAACCTACACTGGTTAAGAAAGTGAAGAAAAGAAGTCATTTCAAGGCCCTCTGTATCATTCAAAGAGCACTGCATGGAGTGGGAGGGGAATTCCCCCAATAAAATATCACCCCCTCTGACCCAAGAAGGACATTGTGATCAAGGAGCTGCATACTTATGGAATCACAACATTATGAGAAAAGCAAGTATATAGGTGCTGCCTTCTCCATCCTCTTAGCAAAACTATGAAACGCAGACATAAAATAAATCTGGGCAACTGAAGACCATGTAACTTTAGGGAAACTGTTGAAAACCCGCCTATTCAATACAGCAGGATTTGGATCTGTCAACACAAGTTAGAAATCACAACAGGTCACCACTATGATTCTACCAATGCACAACTGCTACACAGCTTGTAGTGAATTGCACATCAAAATGAATACAATAACTGAATCATCTTTAAAGGAACAATACAAAATGACCTAACACCTTCTTTCATAAATGATACATCAAAATGAACCCAATGCCAAAAACACCTTTAACCCCTTAAGTGCTGAGGATGTGTATGCTTGTCCTATTTGCACAGACTTGCATAATAGCCCAGCAGTTAAGGAACACCACAACAAACCTCCAAAACAAAGGAACATCATCAAACTGGACTAACCCCCACAGAACAGAGAATGCAGAAATCATAGGTGGAAAGAAGATACAACCAGAAAGAAACTTACAGACCAACATAAGCTGTGCTGACAAAATCTAGCCCAGAAGATCTGTCCAAAGAATCCAATTGACTACTTACGTCACTTTTCAAACATCTCGTTCAACACTCGATCACCACCTCAGCAAAACAAAATTACAGCTAACTCTTATATTTTGGCCCAACACAACTTAGTAAAAACTCTACATTCTCTAATAAACTGCTAAAATTGGCCACAGTTCGAATATCCCCCTTCAGTTCAACTGTCTGTAAATGCAGACCTCAGGGTATGAACTACAAACAACCAGAGAACTCAATCGCCCAGACGCCAGTTGTTCCTTGCTCTACCATCACCAAAAGTGGAGCACAACATTTGTCTTTTCCTGCTAATTCCCAACTCCCTGTTTTACTCTTTCAGATCCACGAGTGCACCTGGAAACCATGAAAATAGCACCAGTGGATGGTATCAATCCCAATGACATAACATAAAATAGTATCTAACACTGCCTATATTACCACAATACAATAGAAAAGTATATTGGTTCATTCAACTGCAGACCTACTGCAAATATGCCTTTTCTCAGATATCAATAAGAGAAAACAAGTATGCCAATTCATTATTGGATGAAGCACAGGCCGGCATCCGTCTCCTACACAGTAACAAATTGGTTATCAATTCAATTCATGATGGCTGAAGATGCAAGGCAGATAATGGTAACGTCCAAGTGAGGGCATTATTAGAACTATCAGTGACCAATGATACCATAAATCATGACATTCTAACTGAACATCTGACAGAGATAGGAACAAGAAGCCAAACTCTGTCTTGGATCAAATGATTTTCTAGCCAGCACCAGGATGTTCTTGCTCCTTCTTAATCATATTTTGAATGTGTTCTTCTCCACTGGGAACCCCTTTTCATACCAACTTGGAGAAAGCTATGCACAATGTTCTAACTTGAATGATTTCAATTACCAAGTGAAATAATTTTCTTAAGCGGACCCCTGCAAGCTAAAACCTGGCCCAGAAGAAGCCGACTCTTTGAACTATGGTGTGTCATTCTAAGAGTAAACAACTTCCACTGGTACCTCGTGTGGCCTTGATTGTGAAGAAATTATTATTTCATCATAGAATGATGAAGCGTACACTTCCATGTCTTTAGTTTTCAAGTCAAACTCTAACTAATCAGTACGTGTAGAAGGACACATTTACTATAAACATAGTTAACATTTAGATCTTCCTATGTACCTGCTGTCTCACCTGGAGAGGCTCAAAATGCAGAAAAAACAGTCTTTCTTAAAGTTACGAGATATTGGGCCTCATTACGTCCCTGCCGGTCCGGAAAGAACGGTGGCGGTAAAACGCTGCCACCGTTCTTTCCGGACCCGCTGATTCAGAGTCCTGCAGGCAGGAGGTGTCACTCCCGCCAGGTCTGACCTGGCGGAAGTAACGCCACCCACCTGCAGGCGCAAATGGAAACACCGGCTCCGTCATAGACGCAACCAGTGTTTCCATTGTCCCCATCCCCATAGAAATGGGGACTTACAGAATTCCACCTCCAGAATTCCCGGGTCACCGAGGTCGTAATGCCTCAGTAATTCAGAGAATCACGGAGGTGGGATGGTAATATGGGTCCGACGGTAGCATACCAGGTTTTCCGGGACGGTTGTCGACGGACTCGTAATGTGGCCAGTTGTCATGTATCCACAGTGCTGCGTGCTCAGCATTGGTTGCCAGTGAATGTTTGCACACAGTTTAACTCTCTCAGTGCTTTAAATGGGATGCACAATCGATGGGGCAAAACATTCAAAAGGGCTCTTGTTATCAATAAGCGAGCCCTGCTACAATTTCAATAACCCAATTAGTTTTAAGGCTAAGTTACTAGATATATTTAAATCGAGAGGACTGGCTGCCTTGCCCAATTCCTCTGTTTTTCTTATTTTGGAAATCGTCTTTGCTGTTTCTTATGCAACTTAACCACGCTTGTGTTAATGTCTAAAGGATTCGAACAAGTTCTATCCATATGTATCATGGTTGACCACAATTTGATGTGTCTGATGCATGTCCTTGTCAGGGTCTTTTTTCCCTAGGCCAAAGTTGGTCTTATTTGTAGTCTGCATAAGAAAAATATATTTCTATCGGGTTTGTAAATAAATCACTCTTTCATACAGTATATAAATAATTTAACTAGTAAGTAAATCACCCGCATTTTGTAAATAAAGCACTGACGAGAAAGGGAAGGAGCACACATTGCAGCAATGTAGGTTGCAGGATAATTTGTATAAAATCTAAGAGCCTTTGGGGAGCATAAGAATGACCACAGAATTTGCATCTGTATTCTTCTTGCTGGAAGGGACAATACAGAAAATGACATGATATGGAGTGACATCAATTGTTTACGTTCTAGTTCATCACGGGGATATGCAGTGCACACATTTAATGGTAAGAGACAAACAACGTATTAATGTGTGTATAATTCATCACTATTATTAACAAACATGGAGTAACCTTTATAGTCTGTTAAACTATGATTAAAGATTTTTTGTGTACTATAACATGAATCACTTCAACGAGCTAACAATTTTGGCAGATATGGTACAGCTAGAGAAACGGTTTATCCAAGATCACACACACTTAAGTTAAGTGGAGTTGATGGGAGTCTGAAATTAAGGCCCTGGGGACTGACACCATTCTTCTCAGCTCGGGTGGGTAGAAATATATAATATGAGAACTCCGAGCCCATCAGGAATCTCAGAACGTGCACTTTAACTGATTGTAAAGCCAGCGTTAAGCCTCCTCAGAAGCTGGAGTTCGCCATCTTCCCTGATGGGATGAAGATAAGTGTTCCCCCAGGACCTCTTCCCCTTACCCCAATTTCTGTCTCCTTTGCATCTTCTCCCTCTTCACCGTTTCACCCCACTTACCTGCAGCTTACTTGTCCCTCCCCAGAGCTGGTAACACTGCGTGTTCCTGGCGATTCTCCTGTCGTGCCAATGTCCATCATCGAATGGGAGAAGGGCCTACACGCAGTTCCCTTTTCACATGTCTATGAGGCCCTCTTGTTTTGTAGTAGGGAAAGAGAAACCATGTTGTTTCTCAACTTAAAAAAATAAAAATAAATGAGCATCCGGGAAAAGCATTCTGGGATGCTAATAGCAATAGAACCCTCCGGGGTGCACTTTACCTGACCTGGTAATGCCCACGCCCATTGGATTTATTGCTTAAGAACAATATGAGATAAATCTAAATCCTTGGAGAAATGCATTAAGGAAAAGTAGCATTATTATAGTTTTGTAGTCCGCATACAGATTGGAAGGCTACAAGTATCAGATTTCTAGGAAATGTAATATTACTCATTTTCGCTTGGTTCTCCCACTTATTTTGAAGTCTTAAAGAAACACAAATACCAGCTTGTACTTATGCACAATGTAAAGACAATGTGAAGTTCCCAAAAAAGAAAGAAAACCCTTTCATTGTCCAAGACATCAATTAAATAATTTAAGAAGGGAGACATATTTAGAGATGTGCATGACTCCAGAGCCAGGTAAGGGGGAGTGCCATTAGGGACACAACATCCTCCTATTCAAGGTTTTGAGGTGAGTGGGTTCTGCAAGGCCCTTAGGAGTGTAAGGCTCTCTGCGGCCGCATAGGCAGCCCATACCTTGCGCCTGACATGACAGCAGGATTGGCACTCATTGTATTCATCACAACACTCACTCTGATAATAAACTGCAAATACCACGAGATATATATAGATATTCATTTTGGCAGCCTAACCCTATAGGTGTGAGACTTGGGCTCCTCTGCTTGTGCAGAGAACAATTATCTAATTTCCTTAAATGCTGTCACAGTTTTTAAAGTGACCACTCAGTGAAATTACTTCTTGGCTTATTAATTGCTTTCCAAGTATGGCTTCCCTTGGGATGCTTATTAACGAATGACAGGGGCGCCCAAGAAGTGTCCCAGCTCAGGACCCGTTTTAGGAGCTAAATGTGGCACCAACCAGCTCTGCCCAATTTAATGCCCTTAACTCCCTTCAGAACACAATGTTTTTTTGATCACTTAGGTCCCACATTTTAAAAATAAAATACCTACTCTTCATGAACCAAATCATGCCTTATGAGAAATTCTTATTTGATAGCTTGTTTAGTGGGCACGCTAAACAAATAGGCGGGCCCTCCTTCTCTTTGCAGGAGGTTAATATTGTAGCTACATCCCAGTGACCTTACGAAGCACAAAGGACCTCTTTGTGTTCAGAAATAAATTAAAGTGTTTGTGCACACCAAAATTTAAAGGACAAGTCACAGATATTTTGCTGTTCAATAGCCCTTTAAGCAGCAACATGCCAACCGTTGTGGTAACGGTTTATTTTATTTTATTTATTTTTTCATTTGTAAAGTGCACAGGCAGCCAAGGGGCATCGTGCACTGTTACAGTGATTATTCAAATGCGAAAAGTCATATTGCAATATACAGGTAGAGCAAGTGTAAAGCAAAGATACATTGAGGATGACATGCAATGCTTTGACTGGTTACATACGTTCAGACATATATCTTACCACTTAAAACGTGCTGTTTGACATAATACAATAACATACCATGTCAGGGCTACAAAGCATGCCTGCTTATGAAATCTACTCACAGAAAACAGCTGCATTCCTTCGTGGTGCCTCTTTTGGCTTGAAATGTACAGTGATTGGAGTGAAATATCCCATCATAGAATTTCAGTGCGATGAGCAATGCAAATCCAGTAACATGTCTCCTATCCGTAGACTTGAAGTCATAAGAATTATGGACTGATATTGACACTATTTTGGTCTGCATGATATTAGGGCAGGCTCATATTCTGATTGAAGCTGGTGTGAAGACATTTAGCAAAAGTCATGGTGTTAAATCGTATTCATACAATACCTCCTTGTTAAGAATATTGGCCTAAACCCATTCGCGTTACATGAAAAACCGCTTCTGAAATGTTTTGATTTTTCATCAACTTCGCTGCCATTTTAAAAATTGTCTGCCATTTTGATTTCAACTCTTGTTTTTGTATTCTGAAACGGTGACTATGTTTCCAACTTGCAGCCAAGCCAAATGACCTTTGAGTTTTGTTAATGTTTAGGCTGACCGAGAGCAGACTGTTTGTTCAATGCAAAGAAACCTTGTGACTTGAATGAACTGCAATCCAAGTGTTGTCTGCACTCACAAGCCTCATCCTCATATAAAAAATTTCAGATTGTGTGCTTTTACTGAACTGCATTGAAGCGATTCTTGAAACAAAGCTTACTATGGATCAAAAATATCAACACCACTATTGTAACTTCATGGACATGCAAACTTGTTAAATCCGTTGTACAATATTGTAATAGTTGACATGTGAACTGGGCATGAACCCTATCATGTATTTTCTTAGTTTGGAGAGAGGCTGGACAATGTTTGTAAAGCCATATAAAAATGACCATGTTAAGATGTCGAGCACTCTCACCCCTCACTGTGTCTGCTGGTACACACTGCAAGGTGTTGGGAGCCAGATAGCTATCTGTTTGTTTTGATACTTGTATCTTTTCAACCCGTAATTGCCGTATTTCATTTTGTGGTACTAAGCCTCGATAGTTCTTTGGTCTTTCAGATGGCGCCCAAATAGGGACCCTTAAGATTGATGTCACCTCATTGAAAAGAAGACGCGGCTTTCGGACCAGGATTGGAGAGTGAGAAAAATGGGGCCCCTTTGTGTGAGAGGCAACACCTCGATAGTACTGCCCAATCCGATCCCTGAACGGTGAGCATGCAGTTCGAGAGGGCATCTTGACGAGGGTCCCCATATCGAGGCAGGCTTTTTGCAGAAATGGCCAACCACGAGGATCCTTTGTAATCCGATTGGACCTTGTTTGTCCTTTGTAATCAGGTGAGTCGTGTTCCGATTCCTTAGTATCCTGATATTTGGTTGTAGATTTGCGCTCTCAAGTTCTAACGATGCCAGGTAACACCAGTGATCAGAAATGCCTGGGAAATTGTCTGCCTGTTTCAGGGGTTTATTCTGCAGAGTCAGACAATCTTTGGTGTATGGCTGACCGGAACCACCGGAGGGGTCACCGGCATGTACTATGTACTGTAAGTACGCCATGGGTAGGATAGTATTCAACGATATTTGGCACAGACAAACTAGACATGCTTTCGAATTTCAGTGGCCAGTTCATGGTAGTTTTGAAATTGCCTGTATAGAGTATTTAGAGTCTATGGGCCTCATTACACGGTAGGCGGTAAACCATGGCGCTATTAGCGCATTGGTTCATGTCAGTAATTTACCGGTACCGCCTTGGAGGAAAGGGGAATTACCGCCCTATTCCAAGGTTGGGAAGGCGGTAATTCCTCCTTCCTCCATTGCCCTTCCCCATTCCCATTTTTGCCCCATAGGGCATAATGGGAATGGGGAAGGCGCTAATTACGGTACTGCAAATTGCGGTACCATAATTAGCACCCCGGTCCCTTTGCGTTTTCGTTTTTTAATGCCTGCTAAAAGCAGGCGTTAATGTACCAACCCACAAAGGTACCTCGTAGTAAGGCGGTAAGGGTTTATGAGGCCCTATATTTTTATAGAAAAAGGCTAGGCCTGCAGCATTTGATGTAACTAAGAATTGGAGAAAAGAAGTCATGCAGCAACTTAAGAGTAAAGAGAAACACGCACGTTGACATATGTCTAACAATGAGAAAGCATTATTGTGTGATCAACAGAAACAGTCGTAATCTAGTAGAAGTATGGATAGGGCTTTTCAACTTGGGATACAGAAAATATATCCGTTTCAGGACTTTCATGCATAAGACGAACTAATTGATAAACTTCTCAATGACCGTAGGACTGTTGCCACCACACCACCTCCCTATGTGATACTCCCTGTTGTTTTACCTCATCCTGCTGTTGCACTTCCTCCTACTGTTATTCCTGTTCCTCCTGTTGTAGCTCCTCCTCCAGTCGGTGCTCCTCTTTCTGTTGTTGTCCCCCCTTCTGCATCTCCATCCTTACCGATAGTTGCTGTTCCCGTAATTCCGTCTTTCCCGCCAGTGGTAGTGTCTACAGTGCCGATCCAAAAGTAGTGACTCGTGGTACAGTATCAAAAGCTAGAAAAAGAGAATTGTATGCATGGGCTAAGAAATGTATAGAAGAAGGTGAAAAATCAGCTGTCTTAACCTCAATTTCTGACCAAGAAAGTATTCCAGAACAGAATATTCTGATAGAAGGGATGGGAATGCACTTGGCTGAAATGTGGAGTGAGTTGACGGACATGGATGTTCCACAAAGGTTGAGGGATTGTAATGTCTTAGCCTACTCAAGGGACACTGCAGTGAAAGTACATGAGCATGTTGAGAGGGTTTTTGAGTTGAAGAGGGAGTTAGATCGGTTACAGAATGATGATATGGATGGCGATAGATTGGATGCTTTGTATGTGCAGAAATGATTTCTTCCCTCTTGCAAACCAATGAATAAAGAGACGCGTATTTGCACAAGAGACGCGCTTGGATAGATTTTGGATGTTTCAATTTCTCCCATTAAAGTATATGACACGTTTAGTATGCTCCGGCTATGCAAAGGAAAGTGTTCCAGTTAATGGTAGAATACCTGCAGGGTGAGTGTGTGAAGAAAAAGGTTTGTTGTCCCGCAGATTTGATGGTCATTTATAAGAGAACATTTTCACCCGATACTGTTTTGACTACTTTTTTGCTAGATTTAGCTTTGTTGCTTAATGAACATTCAGTATTGCCTACTTCTCAGATGCCGATGAGGGAAGTTCCTCCAACATTTGTTCCTAAAGTGGAAATTCCAGCTAATGCCGCAACAGGCGCAGCTGCCCATACTATTGAAGCCCATTATGTCTCACAGTTTGTTCATGTCCCTTTTTCCGGCAGGAAGTGAATACCATTAGACAGACGATCCCAGATATTAAGAAAAATACAACATGATTTTATAAAGAAATAGAATCTGTCTTGCATTCGTCAGTTTTCACACTGGGTGATATAGGGCCTCATTACACGGAATGCGGTAAACCATGGTGCTATTAGCACCATGGTTGCCGCCGGTACCATACCGGTACCCCCATGGAGAAAAGGAGAATTACCACCCTATTCCAAGGTTGGCGGGGCGGTAATTCTCCCTTTCTCCATGACCCTTCCCCATTCCCATTTTTGCCCGATAGGGCTCAATGGGAATGGGGAAGGAGCTCATTACAGTACCGCAAATTGCGGTACCGTAATTAGCACCAAGGTCCCTTTGCGGGTCCCAACTTTAACGGCTGGTCTACATGAGCCGTTAAGGTCGGGTCCCGCAAAGGGACCTCGTAGTAAGGCGGCAAGGGTTTACTGGTACCGGTGCCCTTACCGGTACCGGTAAACCCTTACTGCCTACCGTGTATTGAGGCCCATAGACTAGTTGTTACCTGCAATCCTACCTGCTGACTTATGGAAACAGATTAGAACTGTAGATGATCTGGCAGGACTAGGTGACACCTGGGTTAACTTGGTACGGATAGATGGAGAAAGGAACGCTGGTGTGAGATCACCACAGCTGATATTGACACTGCCAGACAGAATAGTAACGAAATTGAAGACTTTGGTTCCAGAAAGAAGAATAGTTTGGGACAAGCGTACAGCTTGCATCCAGGGGAAATCTGAAGGTGCTACCAAATTTTGTAATCAGTTTGAACAAGTGTTTTCAGATTTTAGCAGTCAGGATTTAAGCACTGAGCCAGGAAAAAGGCTGTTTGTGGACAAATTTGTGCATGGTTTGTTGCCTGATATCCAATCACAAATTATGACTTCTGAAAGTGCCTGGCAAGCAAAATCACAATCTGAAGTGTTGCACATGGCTCAGTATTATGAAAATAGGGTCAATAATGAAAAAGAGAGGCTAGAAAAGAAGAAGTGAAACTTGAAGACAACAGTATTGTTGCAGCAGATAGTAAGAGGAACTAGAGATGGAAGTACACAGTTTAGAGGACAGTTTTCCCCACAGAGAAATGTGCAAATGGGTCCTATACACATGAACCAATTGCTTATTGCAGACAAGAAGGTCATTGCCGAGCACAATGCCGATCCTTCAGCAGCGATCGAATAACACATATGGTATCTTGGGTAGACAATCCATGGGCCGTCCTGTGATAGGGGGTCCTGGTAGAAGTCAGTTCACTCAGAACCAAGAGTCATTTTCACAAGATGGTCAGCAGCATAGTGTTGATAATAGGAATATTTTGATAATCCTTTGGCTGTCTATCTTTCTGAGGATATTGCATTTGATGATGTACTGTTCGGTTAGGACAGCCCGAAGCAGAATCTGGAACCAGTGCCTATTCCCGTCGATCAGAAAGGGCCCTATGTAGAAATGACGGTGGGTAATAGGAAGCATCTATTTTTGATAGATACAGGAGCACAGAAGTGTTCCGTTGATCATTCGCGGGTTCCAGATATTCCACTGTCTGGGCAGAACAACATTTCTGTAGGGTTTTCTGGTACGCCAGTGGTTAGTCCGGTTTCTCAGCCGGTACCGATTTCACTGGGTCCATTCACTGATCCATGTCAATTTCTATTGACGACGAATTGTGGCGAAAATTTGTCGGGATTGAATCTGTTGAAAGAACTAAATGCGGTAATTTATTGTTCTCCAGATGGAGTGCATTTGATGATTTCACCTCAGCGAACTCCTTCACAATTTTTTGACTAGGCCTTTACCGACTGAATTGGATAAAGTTCTGGCATGTTTATGGGTGGTTGATCATAATGATGTCAGTATTTTACAAATTGAACTGTTCAAATTGTGTTGAAACCAGCTGTTAAACGACCATGTATTCCACAGCATTAGATTTCAGTTGACGGTGAGCAAGCTTTAAAGAGTATATTTTCTGATTTTGTACATCGAGGAGTTATTTAGGAAATTGCAGGAAGTTTGTGTAATAGTCCGATTCTACCGGTGTATAAGAAAGGGGATAATGCAATTCCGTTTTGTTTTATTATTGATTTGCGTGCTATTAATAAGATTGTTGCTCCACAATTTCCAATTGTGACTGATATAGCCACCATATTAATGATAATTCCAGCTTCAGCTACTCATGTTAGTGTTGTGGATCTAAAGAACACTTTCTTTAGTATTCCTGAACATGTTGACAGTAGATACTTGTTTGCGTTCACCCTAGGGGGACGCGTGTTTACATTCACTTGTGTGCCACAAGGGTACACTGAGAGTCCAAGCATTTACAGTAGAGCTTTGAAGGAACAGCTCAATACACTTGAGTTGCCTCCCACTTGTACCTTGTTGCAGTATGTTGATGATATTCTTTTTGCTGCGACTCAGAAGTTGCTTGCAAGGAGGGCACCGTGTTGCTGCTTATTCATCTAGCAGAACATGGGTATAAGGCTTAATTGAAAAAGTTTCAGTATTGTTGACAGGAGGTCGCCTATTTAGGCTATCTCCTGTCAAAGGAGGGGAGAAGACTGACGCCTGAATGGATAAAAAGCATCTCTAGCATGTCTGTCCCAAATACACAGAAAGAGGTCAGAGCCTTGATAGGCATGGCCTCGTACTGCAGACAGTGGATCCCTAATTTTTCATTAATGATAAAACCAATGTTGGCATTGACAAAGAAGGGCATTTCTTTGCCTTGACCGTGGAACTTGGATTGTCAGAAAGCTTTTGATCTGCTCAAGGCTGTGTTGTGTTCAGCACCGGTGATGGGCACACCAAATTATGAAAAGGCCTTTGTTTAGTATGTACATGAATGTGATGGATGCGCTTTGGCTGTGTTGACGCAAGAGCATGGAGGGAAGAATAGACTGTGTGGTTATTTTTTCCTCCACGCTTGACCTTGCTGCATGTGCTTTGCAGAGATGTCTGAGAGCTGTTGCTGCTGCCGCTGCATCTGTAAACCAAAGTGAGGGTATGGTTATGTGTCACTCCTTAACCGTGATGGTACCTTACTCTGTAGACGTTCTATTAAACAGAACGCAAACGCAACATCTCACATCAGCACGATTAACAAGATACAAGCTGATTCTATTTGCACCGCATATCCAAATTAAGAGATGTTGCGTATTAAATCCGGCCGAACTACTGCCTCTTCCGCAAGAAATTGCTTGCAGTGACAAGATGTCACGACTGTCTCTATGCCACAGAACAAGAGACGAAAGGCAGAATTGACTTAAATGATATACCATTAAAAGATCCACAAGGGGAGCTGTTTTGCGATTGCTCCTACTTCAAACTTCCAGATAGTACATCCACTGCTGCTTATGCCATCACTACATTAAGCACTATTGTGGAAACCAAAAGAATTCTGCATAACTCTGCGCAGGCCGCAGAGATTATTGCATTGACTCAAGCTTGTGAACTTTCCGAAGGGCTTAGTGTGAATATATTTACAGTCAGTATGCCTTTAGGGTGGTTCACAACTTCGATAGATTATGGGCATAGAGAGGTTTCTTGACCTCACAAGAAACTAAGTTTCAACATGGTACTTTGATAGTTCGACTACTCTCAGCACTTGCGCTTCCTACTCAACTAGCAATAATGATGTGCGCAGCACACCAGAAAGTAACAGATGATGTGGGGAAAGGAAACGCTTTTTCTGACAGGATAGCCAAACAGACTGCCACCGATTTGTATTCTAAAATGTATATAACGAGAGAAGCCACCAACACTTGTATAATAGGCGAAGGAATTGATTGTATAAAAGACATTCAGGCTGATGCCACTCCAGGAGAGATTAAGCAATGGGCTGAGCGTTTAGCAAGTTTAGACGATGAAGGTTGTTGGATAGATGATGTCAAGAAAAGATGGATGCTACCCAATGCCTATGTCACCTCTATGGTTACGATTGCTCATGGTCCAACTCATAAATGTGCTAGAAAGATTTGTAAACTATTAGAATCTGTCTGGGTGAATGTAAATATCCCGAAAACTGCTGAGCGTTTGGTCCAAAATTGCTTACAGCATAATGTGGGGAAGGGTACATCGACACCGAGGGGTAGTTTTGCCCCCCGTGCCTTATGAGGTTATACATTTTGATTACATTAGAATGGAGTATTGTCAGAATTACAATTATGTTCTGGTAAATGTTTTGCCTTCAGCAAATGGGTTGAACCCTTCCCTTTAAAAGATGCCACAGCAATAACGACAGCGAAAACCATGCTGAAGGAATATTTTCCCAGGTTTGGTTTGCCGAGGGTCATTTGGTCGGACAATGGTCCACATTTTATCACTGCTGTTATCCTGCAAATATGCGTGGGATTACATATCGATAAACGGTTCCATTTGGCCAGGCCCGCTCAGAGTGCCGGACTTGTGGAACGCCATAATGGTATATTAAAGAACAAATTAGCAAAATCTGTGCCAGTGGCAATCTGAAATGGCCAGATGCCTTACCAATAGCTCTATTGTCCATGCAGACAACCCCCAGAAGAAAACTGTACTCTCTCCCTATGAGATAATCATGCGGAGACCAGCCAATATTTGGAATATACCCAAGCCTAAGCAGTTGAAAGATGTAGAGCATTTGCTCCTTTCTGAGTACTGTGACCAGTTAACTCAAAACACCCTCCCAGTAAAATACGATGGGCCAGGTCATCGACTTCGACCCGGCGACTGGGTGCTAATCAAGCTATTTGAAAGAGCATCCTGTCTCGCACCTCGCTGGAGAGGACCGTTCTAAGGCCTCCTTGCCACACAGACTGCCGTACGAGTAGACGGAAAACAACACTGGATTCACTCAACGCACATCAAGAAGATACCTTTTCATCTGCCGCACGACGAAGGAGAAGAGATGGAAATTGTTCACTCAGTTCCGCATCACAAATCTGTTCTAACCGACACCAAGGATGTCCCGGAAATCCTTCCTAAGCCCGTGGGGGCTGGGGAGAATGCCGCTTTGCCTTCAAGTTTTCTTCAGATCTTTCTTTACCTTTGAGCAATCTTGCATCTGCTCCATCACTTCCATCAGGAAGTGACGACACTCTGTTTGCAGATCAAACGGTACCTGGAGTCTTGAGGTATGATCTGCGTCCAAAGAAACAGACTTACAGCACAGTATCGTCTGTGCCCACAAGGAACCACACTTAAACCAGTCCCTTGTCACTCTTTCATTGGGAAAAAATAAATCAGAGACAGGGACCGGCAAACTTATCCTCAAGCTAGATAGGCCATGGGGTCAGGGGCCACTGACGGATGAACTAAAAGAGCCTAACGGAGAGGCTTCTAAACGGACTCTGAGAAACAATGTCCTTTCCTGAATCTACTCATGCGGAACAAGCTGTTGGTCTTGTGGCTGACAAAGAATCTGTCTGTCACAGATTATGGTCCCTGAGGACCCACTGTTTTCTGATCACAGTGCTAATATGTCTAGTAATTGTATTATTGCTTGGGTTTTGGCATATCGAAGGGGTGCGTCCACTTGAGACTTTGTTACCCACTGAAATTATTTCCACTGTGTCTCCACCTTTCGTGCATCTGTACACTCTTCCTCGCAGGGACTCCCAACATAGACATGGGTATCATAATAACACTCTTCTATTGATCATGAATGCGACCCATGCAATTATAAACAGAACAAATTGCTGGGTGTGTTTGCATTTGCCATAACATGGGGAAAAGGGGCTAGGGTGCTATATTCATCCTATCCCTTTAACTACTGCTTGCCATGCTTCACTAAGGGCACTATTCTTTGGTCGTTGGAATGACAATATTTCTGGGAACTTTGATGGGACTAATTTGAATGAGTTCAAAAAACGAGTCCTTACACCTTTGGGATGTTCCCTCTTTGCAAATAGGAGTGAACTTAATGTTGCTTCTATTAGGCCTTCCGATAGACTTTCTAGACCTTTTCAATCGCTGACTTCTTTCAAGATGTCTCCCATAGGCAACCGGGATGCCATGCCTCCTCCCTATACTATTAATCATAGCCCCAACTCTGTTTCCTTCTGCATACAAAGGGTTGGTTCTCAGCCAATGGGTATATTCGAGGGTTGTACCAACATTACAAATCTAACCAGTGAGGACAGACCTTTGTATGTAGGAGATCCCATTTACTTTGTCTGTGGCAATGAAGCTTAACCATGGTTACCTATAGATTAGCAGGGTACGTGTTACTTTGGTATCTTGTTACCAGAAGTACATGTAGCTAGCACCTTTGAAGTGTCTAGAGCTCATCCAAGGCGTGATGAAAATGGTGATACTCCTTCACAAGTCTTGGGTGAACAAATAATGAATTCTGAGGATATTAGACGACTAGCAAGAGTCCTGGAGAAAAGCATCAACAGAACCACTGATATACTGTACAACATGACTCTCTAGCAAAAGGCCATTATATTAGTGGCCCTTCAAAATAGGATGGTGTTAGACGTCATCCTAGCTGAGCAGGGTGGGCTATGTAAATTGGTGGGATCTGCATGCTGTGTGCTGTGTTTTCCTCCCTGACTCCTCCCCTACCATATTCAAGGCAATACAAAAGCTGCATACCTTGAGCACGGAAGTACATGTCCCTGAGGGAAACTGGAATCTTAGTGCTTGGTTCTGGGACTTACTACATTCATGGCGTTGGAAGCTCTTTGCAGTCCTAATGATAGTTCTTGGTGTTTCATTGTTTTGTCGCTGTTGTGTACAATGTCTTCCTGACATATGTCTGATGCTACAGGGATTTTGTGCACAAACTATAGGTACATTAGGACCAAAAGTATATACGCCCAAGAAAACTGCCAATATTTTTGTAATGCACGATATCACTATCAAGGAACTTATGGCTATCAATATTTCTGAAGAATGTGATTCAGGATGTACAGACATTGAGACATGGGGTTTTGAGTGAAGCAAATGTTCGAGTAATGCTCTTGGCTTACCTCCTTGTTATGAATATTGGCCTAATCCCATTCGCGCTACACAAAAAACCGCCTCTGAAATGTTTCAATTTTTTATCAACTTCGCCGCTATTTTGAAAACTGTATGCCATTTTGATTTCAACTCTTGTTTTTGTATTCTAAAATGGTGGACTATGTTTCCAACTTGCAGCCGAGCCGAACGACCTTTGAGTTTTGTTATTGTTTAGGCTGACCAAGAGCAGACTGTTTGTTCAATGCAAAGAAACCTTGTGACTCGAATAAACTGCAATCCAAGTGTTGTCTGCCCACACAAGCCTCATCCTCATATAAACAATGAGACAATTAAGAACAAACTCAGATCGTGTGCTTCTACTGAACTGCATTGTAGCGATTCTTGAAACAAGGCTTACTATGGATTAGAAGAATCAATGCCACTATTGTAACTTCATGGACATGCAAACTTGTTACATCCGTTGAACAGTATTGTAATATTTGACATGTGAACTGGGCACACACCCTATCATGTAACTTAGTTTGTAGAGAGACTGGACAATGGTTGTAAAACTGTATAAAAAGGACTGTGTTAAGATGTCCAGCACTCTCACCCCTCACTGTGGCTGGTGGTACACACTGTGAGGTGTTGGGAGCCAAATAGCTATCTGTTTGCTTTGATTCTGTACAGAAATAAAAGATACTTGTATCTTTTCAACCCGTGATTGGCGTATTTCATTTTGTGGTACTAAGCCTTGATATTTCTTTGGTCTTTCAATGGGGCTTTTACAATGTAACCCTGTGAGCTAATCTGTATCAAACGTTATGTTGATATTCGGCGTACAGGAATAATATGTCAGTGTGCCTTCCAGTAAATGCTTATTTTTCTTTGCTCTATTGTCAGTGTATTTCTTCTCAGAAGGACTGAATTTGATATAAGTTAGGCACTTTCAGCCAATGTTTTACAGGTTAAGGAAGAAAAATGACAGTTTACTTTCCCTGGGCCATTTCAATTGCACCATTGCAAGGAGCTCTCTTGTGCATGCACAAAGAGAAATAGTATTTCCCCTGTGTAAAGATGCACCAAGAAACGGATAACTACAGTAGTTAGTGGAAGTGTGTCATGCTAAGCATCACACCACAATGGGGCTGATGGATCTGCTGCTACATGCCAAGCACCATCCTCATCAACTTTACTTCGGGGTTTTGCCCAAAAAAGTACATAATGAAAAATATTCAAAACATTTCATCTCATTATATCTGAAGCTTTGCAAGAGGCTTTCTCACACACTTAAAGTGGGCCCTATGGGCTATACAAGGACAGGTCCTGTTCCAAACTGGAACATTACCATTGGCGGCCCCTCACACTGTGGTATATTTTGAGCCATGCCGATGTGCCCCGCTGCACCACTTTACAATTGGGGAAAGAAACAGCCAAAAATGGATGCGCTAACCCATGTGTGCAAAAATCTGAAACACTGTGTGTGGGTGACAATCACAAAAGGCTGGACACCCCTGCCACACACAGTCAAAGTGGGGGTGAAAACAGAATTCCCACTGCAGGAGCACGCCAGTGGTTGCTGTTCCATTCAACTTGTTGCAAGGCCGCAGAATTGGGCTAAAAACCAAAAATGCCTTTTGGAATGCAGCTTTGCCACCTTCAAAGTGCTGTTTTGGTGCTAAATCCATTAATTTCCAGTGAATCATTGAAGTGAAAATGGTACTGTAATTACAGATCATCCAGGTGGCTCAGTGGAGCCGGGCCTCATTGACTGACAGCAGCTAAGAAATGTATCTCATGAAAAACCTGCCCAGAAACATTTGTTTTCAGTTCCCCAGGAAAAATGCAGCTAAAAATGGCAACATGTAACAATTTCAGCTGTGCAGAAAGAACTCCAAGCAACGGCTGGATACATACATCCAGACTGCAAACAATATCAAAAGACTGAACGATGAGTACTCATCATTTGTCATAGATGGCAACACCATTAAAGTAGCGAAAGAAGTAAAAACACTAGGTTTTTACCTTGACTCTTGCCTCTCCCTAACAAAGCAGGTGAATGCGACGGCCTCTAGCACCGCTTACACCTCTAAGCTGATTAGAGCAGCTAAACCATATCTATCCACTGCCAGCTGTCTCACCCTATCAAGAGCCCTAGTATTATCCAAATTGGACTACTGCAATGCACTATACATAGGGTCCAATAAACACACACTGCAAAAAATCCAAACCCTGCAGAACAACGGCTTTGAGCTGCCCTAGGAATCCCAAGAAGAGAGCACATCTCAGACGTCAGAAGACAATCTTACTGGCTATCCACAGCTGACAAAATTAAACTCAAAACAGCATCACTGACTTTCAAAAGTATTAATGACCTAGCCCCCAAATACCTAACAGAAAGATTCAAAAGGAGAACTTCTAACAGACCTACCAGAGAAGCATACACCAACCAACTAGCTGTGCTCCCATTTAAGCTGAGCACAGCCGGAGGCACCAGCTTCCCCGTCAAAGCGGCCCAGCTATGGAACTCCCTCCCATCATCCTTAAGGTCTGACCAATCTTATCCACGCTTCAGACTTAATTGCATTAAATGGCTCAAAGAAAATGACCTATAATGGACTAGACTAGGACTACTCACGTATGACCCACCTGTTAATCTGCAGCCGAACGCATACCTCGCTCATCACCCGTTTAACCCACCTCGCTCCTGACACTCAATGCATACTGTGCACACACCCCTGTGCACACTCACCTGCGCATGTTACCACGCATACTAACATCACTCACTGTTGATACACCCTGTAACCTTCCTGAAATGTGTAACTGTAACACGTATACTGTCATCATTTACTGTTAATGCACCCTGTAACCCTCTTGAAATGTGTAACTGTAACATGTAAGCTTAAAGTATCCTTGAACACGCGCCCGGATACCCTCGGGTCTGGCTCGCGCTATAAATAAATAAACAAACAAACAAACAAACAAACAAATCACAGCATTTAAGGGAAGAACTGGTTCTGATTAAACTGTATGTGCTGCAGAGGAAAATCTGATATAAAGACTCAGTTTTATGTGCTTTTTCAGGAAGGAAGTGCAAAATCGCCTGTTTAAAAGCATGTTTTTGTGAAAGGCTTGATTTTTTAAATGTTAAAATCCACCTACAACTGTGTTCATGTATATGTTTTAATGAAAGATGTAGGTAACTTAAAGTCAAAACACAGTATTGAGTTAATTACATATTTAATTCTGGGCTGACAGACTCATCCTGGGAATGGTTGACACCTTACTACTGGCAGGAAAGGACTAATTGCTGCTGGAAGGTTTTCGCATACTCAGAACAAAGAAATCATTAGACATTCGTCTGTGACCCAGCCAAAGACAATGGCAGACTTGAGGGGAGGAGCAGGAAACTTCCCTCTGAACCCCACCCTGATCAAAAGAATTTGACAGATGTTGCCAGTTGAAAGGAAAGTAAAAGAAAAAAAACTGCTGTTGGTGTTTAAATGCCTATTTGTAATTAAGCTTTAAAAACCTTTAACTTTGCCGCATGAAGGAGGACAAATCTAAAAGTTGGTAGTTGTAAATCTAATTTTAGGCTCTGTCTTTGAAGACGCGATTGAATCCTGTACCACATAAGGACAAAAGTTATACAAAAAGAATAATTGTGCCAAGACTATTGATGCTGCATATCTAACATTGTATACACTTGGCCTAGGGGTGATTGCACAGATATGTACTGAATTAGGAATTGTGAGGCCAAACCTTATGATTAAAATTGACAAAATTCCACAGAATGACAAAGCCAGGTCTCACTGAGATGGGAGTTGGAGGTAAAGGTAACCCACAAAATATGTAATGTATGTGTCTGATTTTATTAGAGGGCATAATAATAGAAATGTGTGTTTGTGGGAAAGTTAAATTGTGGTCCAAATAACTGTGGGAGTTCCCAAGTCACATCATAAAATATGACATTCTTTGTGGCTTCCAACCAGAAAAAGGCAAGTGCATTTGATCTATCACAGCTTTGTGGGTATGGATTGTAATTCTGCCCCTACCATAAACTTAGTGATGTCGCTTGGCATGATAAATAAGGGAATTTCACCACACACACTGATTCCTGACTCTATCCTGATTTCCGTGTGATGCCCTGTTCCAGAATTCTTCATCTTGTCCTGATCCAGATTTCCTTCTCAAGCCACGGCCTCAGCATTTGCTGAACTCTTTGCAGCTAGGCTCAAATCGTGAACCATCCCAAACTTCAGGGAAATAATTCTGATCCAGTTTGGCTTGCTACCACTAATGCTTGCCTGCTGAAACTCACCATCCCGCTAATCTACAGTGTCCAGTGACCAGAAGGGCCAATCCATTCCAATCCAATCTGAGGTGCAGTCCAATTGACTAGAAGCGCCCAGCTCACCATCCCGCCAGAAGTGCCCTGCTGCCTGTAGACCCGATCTGTGATGACCAGAACCTGACGGTCCAATCTTAAATTAAAATGGACTATAAGTGTAAAGAGTAATCGTAGTGACCCATAGTATATTTGCCTTGTCCTATCCCAATCTCAACCCATCCTCTGCTTAACGTAAGAACTTGTAAAAGTGTCACACCAGTCTTGGAACCTTGCTTTGATTTCTTGTGTTCGTGATCATTTCTTTAAAATCTTTTTGTCTTGTGAAATCCCAAACCCTTAAAATCATCCCATGGGTAATCAGACTGAGTCCTCCAAGGCGGACACGGAGGTGCTGGGGTTGGTTTCCGTGGACCACTCTGGAGCTTACTGTGTTTCAAACGGGTAACCAGCCTGAATACCCTAGTTTAGAGCATAATTGTCACTGTAAAAACTGATTTTTGTTTTCATTTTCGCGCCTTTATTTTCATAAATGCCTCTCATTAAAATGTGCATAACTTCATATTTATAGCTAGAGACTTAATTTCAACTCTGACTTAAACCTAAGACCTGTAGCTACATCCACAACCAAAACCCGTATCACGAAACAGTGTATTTGACCCATTTTTATTAAAAATTGCATAGTGAAATTTAGGCGGGAATTCGCAATTTGCAAAAGTTTTACACGTGTGTTCTCCCAATCAAAGTATTTCTAAACTCCCATTCTGATTTAAAGTTTGTTCTGTTGCTCATAGGATAGCTTATGTTTGTTAGAACCTAATCAGTATTGCTCCCATAGGAATTTATATCAAATTAAGGATTTTTGCACACTTTTCATTGTTTCACAAAGCCATTTTCAACTGTCATTTTAAAAAAATGATTTTCTCTCTTGTTTGGGGAGGGAAGATTATATTCAAACACTGTAATCTGTTCTACATTCCCAAATACCTGCTGATTACCCACATCTGTGTAGAATTGCTCATGTGTGAATTAAGAACTTTGCCGGGGAGAAATCGTAAACCTAAGCGCTATCTTTTCACAAGCCAAAACTGTTCTTTTTCCTGTGTTTTATTTTCTGTAGTGCTATAAGTAAATTCAATTGCCTTACTTACTTTCTGAATTGTTTTGTCGCCACATTGGAGATTGCTGCCCCATTTATATTAAAAATTGTCTTTGATTTGAATTTTAAATAAATAAATACATAATGTCTTTACCAACCAGCCTGATTCCTAGTCCAGTGTGACCTGGGGTGGTGAGAGAGGGGGTATTTTGAGAAGGGTGTGATATGAGTGGTATAGCACTCAGAAAAATGAACATATAGACACAATAAATATGTATTTCATTTGTGCATTGCATACTAGGCTGAGACCCGGGTGTATTGCCTGATTGAAATCCTTAACAACTCCTCCCGCTAATGTGCCTGATGAGAAGCAGGCCAGGGCCCAATGACAAGCATGGCCATGTGCATATTGATGGCGTCAGTGGCACCCATGCAGGTAAGGCATCTATGCTGGCAGAAAATTTGAAATTGGATGTTGATTGTTCCTCTTGTGGAGAATAGGGTTTCAGTCCACGAGCACCCACCTTATTCCTTGTTGGGAAGTGATGTCACTATGCTTTCCTCCATAGTCAACCTAAATCATGGCAAATGTTGCCCCCCTCCTGGTGTGGTACCTTTACGTGCCCTCTACTAGACTTTAGCACCTATCCTTATGGTTCTTTTTTAGGGCAAAGCAGGAGTGCAAAGGAAATCTTCTCATTAGCATGGGACAGTGCACAGGGATGTTGCTAGGTCAGGAAAAGGTCAGGGGCCAAGCTAATTTTGTGACTGGCGGGACTCGGGCTAGCTATAGCCCTTTGGTTGTAGCCCCTGAGACAGGAGAAGTCTCTCAGCAGTGGCAAAGTTATTGTCGGCCTATTAAATATCACAGAAAGGAGCCCACAATCAACTTTTGAAACTGCTCAGACAATTGCAAAAATGAGGCTCAGTGGTTTTTTACACACCTGCCAATTCAGACAAATGAGAAGTTAATCTCAAGACTCCAAGCGAAAAATCAAAGAGGGATCAGCCTGCCGCCCCACTTATGTAAACGTTGATGATGGCAACCTGCCTTCTGACTGCTTTATACCTAGAGTCCGATTCATGATTTATTTTAACGGTTCAATGTGACTTTGGACTGCTGAAAAGTTACTTTGCACTGCCTACACAAACCCTGATTTATGGAACTGTGCAAAGTGTATTTTTGCAGTGCAAATCCATTTTGTACTGCAAAAATGACAGTGCACTGACTTTGCACGGACTTTGCACTGCAATAATACACTTTGCACAGTTCCACGAATCAAAGTTTTTGTCGGCCGTGCAAGTCACTTTTCAGCAGTGCAAAGTCACTTTAAAGCCTGCAAGAAATTCCATGAATCTGGCACATATGCTTTTATCCCATAATCCAGAAGGCTATTAACCAGCAGGAATTAAGGAGGAAAATGGAATCCGCCTTATGCGTGCCACCCACCGTGCAGCATATGGCAATTCCACAAAGGTGAATGCAAATAGGTGAACTGCAGTTCTTTTTTTCCTTCTTGATTGGCTTTTATTTATGCATAAATTAGGTTTCTAAAGTGGGCAGCCCCTGTCTTTCCAGATGCCCTTTGCACACTTGTCAAGTACAGACACCCATCTGCAAGGAATAGCCACTCCCTTTTACTAATCAATGCTAGACTTTTCACATAGGTGACCTGGGTTTCCTCATCTAAAATATAATTTAGTAATGAATGTTTCCATCATTAGGGTGAAGGTGTGGAGGGCCGCTACAAACCTCGCTTAGTGTCATTTATAGAATTTGCAAGGGATGTTTTAAAATCTATGTTCCTTTTATGGTAGTGAATCTCGTTCTAAAGCTCATACATGTGATGTTTTCTTGCTGATTCTAATTACAAAATAGTGGATGGTTTCTTTTGTTAAGAAATCGGTTTGTTTTTAATAAAAACTAAATATGTTCAAATTTCTGGTTAATATTTTAGATTAAATGGAAATGATTTGCATTCGCCTAGTGAAGAGCATTTGCTGCCTAAAATCGTCGAATTCCCTCAGGCCAAATAAAAAATTGCAGACCTAAGGTTTGCTCTTTGTTTATCTCTCTTTAAGAAACGTTATTTATGAATTCATTTACAGGTGTAGATAAGCATAATGCTACCCTTGTGGTCCTCTGAACACATCAGTTCAGCACACTCACAATTTGCCATTAAACAATCCCATGGGTCTGCAATCTTTGTCTCTCCGGATGTTTGGACTGCAACTACCATCAGGCGCGTCCATAATCAATGGTGAGGAATCATGGGAGCTATAGTCCAAAACATCTGGAGAGCATCAGTTTGCAGACCTTCAGAGAATATCCTTAGAAATGGAACCCATATAAAACATGTCACAAAATAGATTTAACAAAGCCCGTTGAGAAACTACGTCCATTTATTGTCATCCGCACATGGGTAACAAGAAACCTTTACGAAATTGATGTTATTTTGCCTTTTCCTTAAGCGGTCCAGCATCCATCAAGCTTTTAGTTTGTTAGAGGATGGACCAAATGACTGTCACAAAAAAAAAAAAACATGATATGGTTTCAGAAAATAATCCGGAGAGATTCTTTAGAAAAGCACATTGTTTGCATCAAATCAACTGTTGGGAATTGGGGCATCCATGGATGTAACATGTCTCAAGAAAGATACGTGAATGGGATCATGCAACTCATTCTTTTGAAAAAGCTAAATGCCTGCAGTGAATGTCAATCGAAAAGATGACTCTGATTAATGCTCAAATATTCGTACTCTACGAGGGAGCAATGTTTTTGCATGTATTATGCACAATAATTTGACGTCATTCAACAGCAAAACTATATTGTTATGATCCACAATTGTGTACTACTGTAAAGGATTTAGAATAATATATGGTAATTTTGGATAGACGAAGCACCCTAAATGCCGTACAATGTAAGAATTATTAATCTTATTTCATTAGAAGAGCAACAGACAGGTTAATATATATTTAATATATATTTTTATTACATCGCCTAATGGTAGGAGCAACAGTCATTCTTGCACATGAACGAGCAAGTAAGTTAGGACTCCACATTGATGACTAACTGAGCGGTAGACAATGTGTGGAAAGTTGAAATGCAAATAGGGACAACAGTCCGCACATATCTATAAACAAGGCTAACAATACCCATTCACACATCTATGTTTAAGATCATTATCATAGAGCCAGGTCTTTGACTTCACTTGCAGGAAGATGCGTCATTTGCTCACTCATTGGCCGTGCCGTTCCGTATTCAAATGGAGATCGCTATTGTAAATATTTACAAATGTGAGTGTAACGTCACACGCACGTGCGTGTGACGCTACACGCTCATCATTACTATAAACAAATAATCAAAATGACGCCCACGTGCAGTATTCATGCGGGTTGCTCAGGGGATGATTCCGGAAAGGACACCCTATCCAATACAGGTAATGATGACGAAACAGAGGCTCCAATGGCAATTAGATGTATGCCAGTTTCAAGCTAACATGCAATATTGTAGGTATCTAACATTTGATCACTCATGCAAAAGGTCAATCAACCATGTGTCAAACCTGATCAAGGATGTTTTATTTTCACATAACATAACACGATAGAGAATAACAATGTTAAAACATAATCAACGGGTATGTTGGGCAATGAAGTGAAGGCCAGTCACAACCACTCATATTTATGTGATTTGCCTGCCAGTTTCAGGAACATATAGTTCTTCTAAAGAAGAGATAACACTCATGACCATTTTGCAATACTTAATGAACACCAAAGCATTTAGAGGTAAGTCTATGGCAATATGACCTTACGAAGTACATCAAGTCTAACATAGAATCCCTAATTAGTATTTTTCGCAACTTTCACAGCTATTAAAGAAGAATCTAGGGACCTAGTCCAAGTAAATATCCAGCAACAGTTAAACATGACCAACTCTTCAATGGATAAGTGCACAAAGGAGTACTTTAGCATTTTCAGGATTGTTACAGATTAGCATTTGCAGAGGACTGACATCAATTAATATATTTGGATCCACAGGAAATCACATATAGCTACAAATGCTGAGTTTACAAATGCTATCTCACCTGACACACTATTATCGAGGTGAAATCCTTTTGGGATTTCACCTCGATAATAATATATGATCACCAGTGAGAATAAGAGACACTGGAAGACAATTATACTTAGCACTAGTCCACATTCTGGCACAATGCATGGGTGCATCAATAACTAATGTGTCCAGTAATTCTCTGGAAAACCAACATACAGGGATTTTGGGTGCTTTACCTAATCCATATTAGAGCTAACATAAAATTACTAATTACTTTTGTTTTGATGAGACAAGATGAGACAAGGAATAATCTGTGTTAAGTATGATTATTAGTTATTTTCTGGTGAATTTCAATTCATAATTTCCGTTTTTCCTATGTTTTTGTTTGCTTTTTGTCTGTACCCCAACCTTGACTCTGGTATATATCTATAATTTTCATGAATGACAATTGTTACTGTTAACATATATTGGTCGATCTGATATTATATAAATACTGTTCAATTATCAGCTTTGAGAAAGTCCTTGTGTAGAAAGACGTGTCGGAAAAGAAAAAAAACAATATATGTAATTAATGAACATGTATTAAGTGTACAGATTTAGTTGCTAGAATGGGATGAAAACTCTATTGGCAAGCGAAACATACTAGTACATTTTGATATTCGTTTACACTATATGAGGACAAGGGTAGACCCACAACATACTAGTTTTGGAGGAAGTATGTTAAAAAACAAGTACCAAAAGATTAAATTACAAAAATGTGAACACCACTTTTTCGTATTTTGTAACTTGATCTTTTCTTTTTCTTTTTGTGTGTCCCCCATCATGCATGTAATGTGTGCAAGGGAAAACCCTGTGACCTCCAAAACCCATAATGCCCAACTAGGGGACCGGGGGACAACCCTGTAACCACACCTCCCCTTGTTCAATATTTTGGGATTCAATCTTTTCAACCAGACCGAATGCACACTAATTATGCATTCAGTCATTTTATTCAGTCTTTTTGTGCAAACCCAGTTTTACAGCACACCACTAAAAATAACCAGTGGCCCCAGCGCACCAATAAGCAGTCTTACCCTGTTTGTGTTACCTTGTTCATGTAGACAGGATGCCGTTCTTCTACAATACTAAGACCGTGCTTAATTGTTTTTAGATTGAAAATCCAGAACTGCTCTTTATATGCTAGTTTTCTTTCAAGCATTACATGCTTCATCCCATGTACCTTCTCTGCACAGAACTAAACCAATTCATCAATTGTGTGGCCCTTTTCTGTATAATTTGGGGTTAATGGAGCTGTAAATGCTCCCATTTGGATTTTAGAGCAGTGTTTATTAATTCTGAAAAGAACTGTTCGTGCAGTTTTTCCAATGTAGACTTTGTCACAAGGACAAACAATGGCATAAATCACTTCAACGTGTCATAAAGGTTTTTCTTTCCATTGTTATCAAAAGACTGGACTCTTCGGAACACTTGCAAGCCACACAAGGCATGGATAATGTCCTAAAATTAGAATATTGACCAAGTTCAGTGTGTTAAATCAAAGAACTGGATATCTATTGGTTCGAGTCAATTTCTGCTTGAGGCATTTGCCTTTCTTGAAAGCGAATAATGACTTACTCAAAGAATTGTCCAATGTATGGAAAATGCACAAATTCCTCAACTTGAAAGCTCATAAGCCTAACTATTTTGGCAAAAAGTCAAAGTGCAAACCAATTGATCACTTTTCTGTGAGTGTTCCTCAATATTAAACAGAGTCTCACAATTGGTAAATCTGCCCTTTTCCAACAATGTTGTACCAGCCTTTTGGGATATCCCCATGTCTTTAGTCTGTCCTCAAGTATGTCTGCATGATGGTTAAATCACTTGATGCCCGTGCAATTTCGTCAAAGCTGCAAAACATTCAACATGGCACATGATTCATCAGACTGCTTGAATGGAGAAATTTAAGGTGGTATTTCATTTAGTTGACTTAATGAACAGCTTGGTGTCCAAACATCCTTCATAATGAAAGATGCATAGATGCAAAAATGATATTGACGATGAGTCTGATTCACAACTGAAATGTAAATCTGAGTCCAAATGATTCACCCATTCAACAAATTCCACCAATTAACTTTTCAATCAATCCATATGATGAAAATGTCCTCGGTAAATGCGCCGGTATACCGCCAATGCAAATGGCATTACCGGAACTCAGTCCAGCGCTATTAGCGTCGGATCCCGAGTTGTGGTAAGTCTGTTACTCCCCATTTTCTGTAGAGTCCACAGGACTCTATGGGGCAGTAACAGCGCTATTACTGCCGGTGGTGTTAGCACCATGGTAATAGCACCACAAATGGGCAGAAAGGGGAGAATTTTACTAACAGCAAAAAGCTGGAGGTAAACTTCCCACTTTCCGTCCAAACTCGGGATTTGGTGGAGCGGTAATGCAGCAGTAATAGTGCTACAGCCACATTTCTGCCACTCCACCCAACCCGTGATGGGGCCCAAAATCATTTATGACACCATTTATGACCTCCTCAATGAACTTATTGCTAAGTGTTAAGTGCCAGTCAAAATGAAACATTTTGACTGTATTCAAAGATATTGAGTGCATTCTGCTGCAGATGCAACATGTGCTACCTTTTTTGGTAGACCAGAAAAAGTTCAAGCATTGCAAATATTGGTCGAGTTGCTACATACATTAGGTCTTATTCATAAGAATATGGATTGCAGATGCAAAACAGCAGGGGTCTGCAACCTCTGGCTCTCCAGAGGTTTTATGTTACAAATTCCACAAGCTCAAACCAGCATAGGCTACCATGAGGGATCATGAGAGCCACAGTTCAAAACATCTGGCAAAATGTAGTTTTCAAACCCATCCATTAGAGAAATTACAAGATTTGTACATAAAGCACATTACTTATTCAAGTCTGGATAACCCTCTGCCCTCACATCATGGAACTGTTTCTCCACATGTTGAACCTTTGCAGACCACCTGATATAACCTTTACCATTTGATTATGTATACTGACAGTGATTTGGTTGTGATATTCAGAATACATGGATTTGGGAAAGTTCCTTCACATGTTCTTTGGTGGACTAGTGCAAAGTCATGTTTACACTACTCCAAACATCTAGCTTTAACGATGACTGTTTTAATAACAGAGTGATAAAGGTTCTAGAGTATGCCTCAAGGTAAATGTTCACTCAATACCGAGTGACTCAGTTGTGAGTTGTTATCAGACTTTAATTTCTTTTTTCTATATGAACTATTTATATGGTGTATTCGGGTGTCACGACCAAGAATCGAGTTTCTCCCTCCTAACTGTATCGGTTTCCAAAGTGACTAGACCCATACCTCTCTTTCATGCTCCTATCATCTTCCCTTGGGCCAATACATCTTAAATTGCTGTTTTATATGTGTACTTAAATACATGGGTCTTATCTGAGGATACCAAACTCCAGTGCTGTCATCCCAATATTACTAAATCAAATGAATCACATGTCCAATCAAATAAATGGCTAATGAATGATTAATGAAAACATGCATCAGCACCAATCACGCTTTTGTTGTGCACTTCGTTTTCACTAAATAAGAATAAATTAAACAAATCGACCTAATCCCACACCACCAATGCACCAAATCTCCCTAGTACCAGCCTCTCAAACATTTTAGGTTAAATTAGGAAATTATCCATTCATTTGTTTTGTAATAGAATTCAGGGATTCTTTCCTAAATTCATTGGAAATACTTTTCTTCCCATAACCGGCAGATACTGTGATTGCCACATCATATAATTTTATATTTGTCAAGTGTGTATTCTTTTTTTTTGGACCAGTGATAGGATCTTAGATCTCAATCTTGAGGAAATGTTTAAAAACAAAATGCATCAACACTATCCCCAGAACTCAAACCTTCACCAATCCTTTTCACTTACCCTTCCAGCATCCTCCACAGCAGTAAAATAACCCATGTACATCCGTTTATCTGATTGTAGGGCCATTTGCTGGATCATGTGGTTTCCCTTATAGTGATTTTCAATATGTAAGTTTTTCTGAAATAAAATGTTTTGCCCATAATGCATCATGTGAGATATACATACACTTTGGGCATTTGGAGCACCCCGTTGACATCACATTTTTGAACAACTACTGCACAAAATTACACCAAACCAACAAAGGAAATACTTTGAGCGCTTTGTGACCCATTTTTTTGTAATTTAAGAAAACGTCCAGTGATTTGAGCTGCCCGCTTTGGCAAAAACTTCACACTATTCCTATATGGAAATGAATGGAAAAACCTTTTTAAAATACAGCTTTGTTGACCCTTTGTATACTATGCACCATAACATGGAGTTGCACCAAATGTTTCCTAGTTTTGGGGGACCTGACTAGACAATTCCTTTGGCGAGTGTAATCCTCATTAGACATAGGTACAGAAGGATAGTAGACATAGGCCCTCATTACGATTTTGGTAGAGGGAATTCCTGGTGGAATTACCACAATTGACAAAGGTCCCAGTGTAATTATCGCCACATTAAAAGTGGAAAGGTGTGCACATCTCCTAATCTCCCATCAGCGGTAACAGTAATTGCTCTTGGCAGAATCCCAGCCAAAATCCACTACTGAGAGGCAATTCTGCCAATACTTGGCAGAACAACCATTACCGCCAAAGATTTTGGTGGAATTGCCTAACGGTAAGTCTGACAAATATTGGCAGAATAACTGTCGGTGGAAATAGTGTCATGAAAGACTCAGGAAGCTGCACGGTGGCCATCTTTAAAAAATCCATTCAAAATCACCCATTACCAGCAGCTATCCAATGGTGAAACACTGTGCAACATGTCTGTGGAAAATGGAGCGCACAAAGTCCCTGAAATATGACTCAGGATGGCCAGGTTTACTGAGGCACATTTGGTGGTACTGGCAGATGAGGTTGTGGCTCACTCTGTGGAACTGTATAGTGTCCAGAGCAAGAAGTGCACACATTAAAAGGAAGACTGCTATCTGCAGTGAAGTGCGGGACAAGGTGGTGGCAGTGGAGACCATCCCAGAGACATGGAGAACATTATAAAAAGGTGATACGACCTGAAGGTCAGGGTACAGTCCCTGCTGATGCATCACCACCTAGAGAAAGCATCCAAAGGTGGAGGCACTGTTGAGCCCTCAAAACTCAACCCTTGGGAGGAAACAGTATTTTATTTAAATTACATTTATAAAGCGCTCACACAGCCCGCAGGCATCGAGGCGCTGTTACAGGAATATTTTTTTTGTCTTAGTTACGTATTTATAACGCGCTTAAAAACACCATCCTCCACATGTAAGGCCTTTAGCATGTGGGCATAGCTGAGATTAATGGCGGAAATACAGCACACCATGTGAGTAAAAGTTCAACCTAATGATGAAAATGTAACCCATGCACTATGGGAGCAGACATACCGTAGCTACTATAGCACATTAAGAATGTATTTCATCAATGATGTGACCTCAGCAATCATTGTTGAACACAGTCCATGACCATACACATTTAGGGAATGCTGTTGACAAATGCGAGCATATGTCGCAAATCTGCAATTGCACAGGTCCACATGTACATAACCTGCAAACGGCAAATCCCACGTCATACCATAGCAGCAGGGCAAACGTGAATGTAGGGAAGGATGCCAATCTCAGACAGCCCATGTGTAACAACAACACACAGTAACCAAATGAGTGACATGCTGCATCTGACAATGAGGCAAAATACATCAAATAGACATAAAAGTAAATTGAAAGCATCTCACATCCCTACCACCAGGCACTCAGACAGTAAAGCAGTAGAAGATGGGACAAGTACATGTGCAGGCCACACCTCAAAGGACGCAGGGTGGGGTTTGCTCCTCGAAGGACAACATCAAAGTCATCCACAGACATACCCTTGCCATTGGCTGACACAGTAGCATCCACTGAGCCCGAGGCTTGGACCACCACCACCAGCACTACCCCCAGACATGAGTGGCACACATGAGGATACCACTGTAACAGCCACAAATAGTGCTGGCCAGCAAGTGGCCATTGCCATTGCAAACACTGTGCCCACTGCAACCACAAGCTCGGCATTGCCTGCACCTGGCATGGTCAACATCACATGTGATGCCATCGCTGAGAGTGGGGAACTCAAAAAGCCAGACTCCTCTCCCCTTCCCCACCAGTCTCCTTTCCCCAACACACCCTCTCCTGTATCTGGTAGTCAGGAACCACTGTGGAACCCTGATGAGAAGTCAGACAGTAGCACTGATTGGGGTTGCACACTTGTGCATGTAGCAGATCAATCATGGATGGAGCAGAGCCCCAGCACATCTTTTCCAGAACATGAGGTCACCCTGAACATGATTTGGAGTAGGCTAAATACCATCAAGCAGCAGCAGGAGACCATGGAGCACATTGTAGAGGAGCAACTGGCCCATTCACTGGCCATGATTGATGCCATCCAGTTTTCATCGTAGTGGGTGGTGTAAAGGCTCACTCCCCGACTTACACTTACACATGAAAAATATAAGACAACCCACTAGGGAATGAGACTAAGAGAACAGGTTGCAAGATTTAGTAAGTTTATGTAAAATTGGCATCCAGAGAACTCTGCTGATTACAATTACATGAACTTATAATGGGAAAAAGCATCATCAGTGACATCATTACATAAGCGATTACAATAGGTCAGGATTGGACGAAAAGCAAGGTAACATATGTATCTTTAGGGGCTGCGTCCTCCAGCTTGGCTCCTTATTTGGCGGGAAGGCGAGCGTCACAAGGTCGATCTGCCTGTGTCCGGGCGGGGTGAGGGTTAGGTCACAGTGAGATAGGGCGGACACTAACTAAGCTAGCATGAAAAACTACCACTAGACACACAGTAAACAATAATCATTAGTATGCCTTTGAATAAATCTAGAAAACCTATAAATTGCATGTATGTGATTATACCATCTTCCATTGGGACTTTTATGGGGTACAAGGCGTAGAGGGCTTGTTCTCTGTGATAACCTGGGTGACTGGGTGGTTCTTAGCATATCAAGGCAAGTGGGGAGTTATAATGACATGTGTTGGTTTTAGAGCACAATATACTGAAACAAAGGTCTGGGTTTATTGGGGGCACTGTGGGGTGGGCTGCACAGCAGGGTCACACTTCTGGTACATCAAGAGAATACCTTAGGAGGGCACAGGGTTAGATTGGCAGTAATTTTCCAACAGCGAGGCCATGGGGGTAGGGGCAGGTTTGTGGAGATGGATGAGCTACAAGTCATGGCTTGAGCTGGTTCACACACAGGACAGTGATCACAGAGGAAGAGTAAGATGATACATTAAGTTATTTGTTTCAATTATCCCCGGCACATCCATGAGAAATGGAGTTGTGAAGCTTTCAGAAAGGGAGGAAAAGGTGGGGGCCATGAGCGCGGTGTGTGCGGCACTGCAGAGGGGAGAGAAGCCTTTTCATACTATCGAAGTGAGGCCTAGTTCAAAGATGGAGTCGAGGGCACCGAAAATGGAAGCCAAGTGTCTCCCGCAATAGCCACACTTATGTTAATGTTAGCATAAGGGCAATGGAGGCGTCCCCCACTATTGCATGAGCAAGTGGTCCATAACACGTAGAATGTGCGAGGGGAGCCCAAACGGCCCCTTACTCCCACACATTCTCCCCTTTTGTTACATTTAAAGTAACAAACAAATCCTTACAGTTATTTTCTTTTCAATAGTACTCTGCTTCTTGTACTGCTTCGTCCCATTTGGGTGTCCCTTTAATTGGCATCCAAGCCCTGCAAACACTTTGTAAGCTTTGACCTCTCCTTGCGTATTCATCAGGTGGGCAGGTCATATATATTCCCCCATCCCCATCAAGGTCTACCCACACCTCCCTGTACCATTGTATCTCCCATGGCTCCTTAATGGTGGTGTGGTATAAGTTATCTACCCTGTCCCCATGCTGGTGATGTACAACTGTCAGGCAATACTTTGGTGGATTGAACTCCCCAGTCTGTATTTGAGCATCTATCATGGTTGCTACCGTTGTCGATTTGCCCATTGTTACCATCATCATTGTTGAACTAGGCATAGATTTTGCACAACATCGTATACCCATCCGTCACACCCAGAAAAATAGCAAAAGAAAAACAATGACTGGAGCTAAAATTGTCATCATGATGCTGAACCACGATGCTATCCAATTAAAAATGTCGTCGAACCAGTTGCTTGGCTCTATTCCTCCTTCCTTCCGCATTCTCTCCCCCAAACTGTGCACAGCCGAGATGACGTGGGTGAGGGTCCCATTCTCTGCGTCTTGAGAAGGTACAAATGGGCAACATGCACTGCTGATTTTTCGGCAAACACCGCCGTCCATTGTGAGGAGGTCCAGGACGTACCGGTTCCGCATTGTCATTAAGTGAAGAGCGAAGTTCCACTTTTATAACATTGAACCCTTCTTCAGTGTCGTTGGCCAGTTGTATCAGCTCCCAGCGCACAATGCAGCCATTTGGCGTTTGTCCACGCTTGAAGTCCTGGCACCAGGAGGGAAGCAATGAAGGTTTCAGCAGAATTTAACAGTTTACATTTGTCTGGAATCTCAGCAAGGAGTTCTGATGACTTGCTGGAGATATAGTTGGATGATTGTTGTTTGTGAGACACCCTGTCTTGCAGTTTGCTTTCAGACAGAATGTCGTATGTGGAAGGCTCTGTTGTTGCTGACTGGGGTGCTGCCGATATGTCAGCCACATTTTCCCCCCTTGGATATGACTTTCTGGAATCACCATTAGCGCTGAGTGCAGTGTGGCCAGGGCACATGTACCCCTCCAGGATGGTGGGAGATGAAGGTATGCTTGTTTGCCACATACCCAATACATGTCTATGAGTGCTGCTGTGCCCTTTTTCATGTCTGGAATGATAATTGTTTTGTTGCATTTTCTGTTCGAGCCCATTTGCACCTTTCCCTCACCATGGAAGTAAAGTTTGTGTTCATTTTCTTTCGGTGTTTTGATGGGTTTCTCGAGAACTGTGACCTTTGCAATGTGTTGGGACCAGACCGGAGTGCATGTTTCCTTGACCCATTGAAATTTCTCCTCAGTAAATTCTCGCAATGCCTCTGCGTTGCACGTCATCTTCTCATCATGCCATTTGTTTTCTGTGAAACGTGTCCCTCTGATAACAAAAAAATGTTCTTTGATGCAGATCACTCCTTGTGGCTTACTCGTGCAGGTTTTTTCAATCGGCAGCATTTCTATAGTAACTGTGTGTGACTGGAAGGTGCTCTGAATCCTACACAATACGAGATGAACTAAACATTGGGCATCCGACAAGAGCACTTCTTGAGGTATAAGTATTTTAGGGGTGCCTGAGGCATGCAGTATGAGGGAGCAGACATAGCAGCTCTCATTTGTTGCTTGCTTGACTGTTGCACTCATGTCTAAGTACCATATGTTTGATTGATCTGGGTGGCGGGGGTCTTTGATTTCACCTAACCCCAGACAATGGTATACATCATACCTTTTCCCTCCCAGCCCACCTTTTCCACCTCCTCCTCCCCCTTCACTATTATTTATCATTTTCACTCTCCTGTAATTTATGGGAAAGACATCTACCCACGTTACATCGCTTAGTTCACTAGCATCTTGCCAAGATTGGGATATTGGAGGGTCTTGGGTAATTGGAGTTTCAGGGTTAAAGTGCATTACAGTGCCTTGTGAGGTAGGTTCTGTGATTGCATGTACGTTTGTATGTGTCAGGTCAGGCTCACCGAAATAGGAATAATCACCATCCTATTCATTAGTCTTATTATCTTTGTCAAAACTCATAGCAGCAAGTGAAGCAATGGGGGTTTTGACAGTTCGTTTTTTTATGCAACGTAGTGAGATTATCATTTACAGAGCGATTGTGTTTCCAAATTGTTGTAACTCCAGCCCATATCAGGGTTGAGACTTCCCGTATCAGGTTCACCCCACTCCCCCCTCTTTCATATCCCCAATTATGAAAGTAAATGTCCAGTATAAGGCAGCAAAAAATAACATCAGAGAAAATAGTATTGCTGCAAATGCTAAGCCGCATTCATTATTATACCATTCATTTATTCTATCATCTACTTTATCACTATGTACATTTGAATCATCGCTAGTCAGGGTCCTCTATTCCATCATATTTCCATCTGAAGGGGTGATATAAAAGGGTTAAGTACATTGTAAAATCATTTTACACTTCTGTGCATATTTTCATTTCAAACATTACTACATCAATACCTAATTACTCTACTAATCATTTTTTCTACCTCTAACTCTTTCATTTCTATTAAACTTCATAAATGTTCATTGAAAAATATGAACTTTAGTTAGATGACATGAGAAAGTATAGTGACAGAAGAATGGATAAAGAGAGAGAGAGAGAGAGAGAGAGAGATGTACTGTAAACCATTAACCCAAATTTTCACACGTTTCTTAGTCACACAATTTTCTCTTTTTTCATATTTCTGAAAATTCTTAACTTTTTTTGTGCCACGTTACACATCTCTATTTTAACCACTAGCAACTTCTTTACTCTGTTGTTGCTCACCTTGTGGAGTTGTGCTACTGTGTGCTCTTCTCACATCTGAAAGATGCACCCAATAGTTACACCCCTTAACTTTCACTGCAGTGGGTATGCAGCAAATGACCTCAAAGTTATGTGAAACCGTGGGGAGTTCCATCTCCGCACGAAATTTCGCACATACACGTTCTCTCCTCGCATTAATTGGCATGTTGGGCTGTCTTGCATTGGTGTTGTTGTGTCTGTTTCACTATTTTGTGTGAATGGAGGTGCTATTTGTCTTGCTATACCTCGTACTGTGCATGTCAGGTGGGTAAGGTATTCCTTAAATTCATCCCCCAGCACTGTGACAGCTCTGTGAGTATGTGATGCTCTTCTTACTGGTGAGAGTGGCGTATGTATGTGCCGTCCCATCACTATTTCGTGCGGGCTCAAATGATGGTCCTTACTTGGTTTCGTTCTGAGTTGGAACAGTGCTAGGGGCAAGCAATACACCCAATTCTTTTTAGGTGTGTTACATAACTTGGACAATTTACTTTTAAGCAGGCAGTTGATTTGTTCTACCATCCCGTTAGCCTGCAGGTGATAAATCGAACATAATTTGTGTTTTACACCTAAGAAGTTGGTCATCTCCTTGAAGAGGTCATTAACAAAATGGGTGCCATTGTCAGATCTGATCACATTGCATATACCCCACCTGGAGAAAACTTCCCACACCAAAAATGTTGCTGCGCACTTTGCATCTGGATGTGGACATGGCCCAGCTTCCACCCATGTGAGAAGGGACAAACTATCACAATGAGATATCTTGCCCCATTACATCTTTCTCCCATGTCCACATAGTCTATGTGGAGCTCTCTAAAAGGCCCCACATGATGTGGTAGTGTTCCTCATAGTGTTCGAAGAGTCATTCCTGAATTATATGTTTGGCATGTAGTGCATTCAATTGTTAACTTCGATAGGTGTTCCTGCAAATTTGGTACAAACAAATTTTCCTGAATCTCTGCTGCAATGTGTTGTTGTGTTACATGTGTTGGGAAGTGGAGCTGTTGGAATGCTATCAATAATAATTCTACTGGCATCACCACCTTCCCTGTCAGTTCTTTCCGCCATATTGAATCTGTTGGAGACTATTTACATCCAGTTGTTAGGCGATCCTCTGCACACCAGTCCACTACACATCAGAACACTGCTCACATGCCCCCAACATCTCCTCCCACGGTTCGAGGCTCAAGTGATTTGGTAAACCCAAAGGACCGAAAACGCCGTACCAGCTTTGGTGTACGGGCTCGATTGCAACCCTTTCTGCATTGGCAATTGCCTTGGAGAACATATAGCAGAAGGGGCGGCCTCACGTCTTCACGTCGATCACGTGATCCAGTGTTGCGTTCCTCACGTGACCTTGTTGGACGTCACATGACCCAGAGACGTCACATGACCCAGAGACACAAAGTATAAAGGTCTGAGAGACAGAACACTCATTGCTTCTCAGCTGTCTTCAGACCCTGTTTGGCGTTACGCATTGCTCCACTGTTACCTTTGATCACGGAACTCTACCTCGGACTCCTTCGGATACCCCTTTTGTACCTTTGCTTGGAACTGTTTACCTGTTGCCGGATTTTGGACTGTATCCTGACTTCTCTTTGGAACATCCCTTGGTACCTTGCTGAACTTCTACGCCATTTCCCTTCTGGGGATTCAAGCCACGCCTTCACTCCTACAGGTGGCTGATCCTACATCCACGCTAACCCACGGTTCTACTAGTCAGGGACCGCCTCATCATCTGAGTCTCGAACCTCTACTAGGTTTCCTGGGTTTTCCTGACACCAGATAGGTAAGACCTTTTAGATCCTGTGGTTTTCTTGATATGTACTGTGATTGCCTGGTACTTAACCTCGTTCCTTTCTGACAGCAGCATCGGTGTTCCAGAGGTTCCGTGGATCTGGGAAGTCATCTCTCACCTGTGGCCTCAAGGGTCGCACAGCGGGTTTCTATTAGTTCCCCTGTGCGTCACTTGGGGACGGAGGTCTCATCGGTCTACACGACACTCAAGTCAGAACAGACTGAGAAGCCGTTTAGTCATGTTTGACGATGCAGGGATCCACGGAAGAACCCATAGCTGCCTTAGTCCAGGCGATTACAGTATTAAGGGCAGATATGGCCGCCGCGAATACGGTGATCCACCAAAGGTTAGATTCCATACAGAGTCTTCAGCATTCCCTTCCTGCAGACCCTGAGTTCAGAGAAGCTAGCTCCTCCACTACACCTCCTCCCTTGGCTAATACTACAGTCCCAACTCCGGTGGTCCTCCCAACCCCTTCCCCCCTGGCTGCTCCTGAACGCTATCAAGGTGACCCCAAGAAATTCAGAACCTTCGTTAATCAGTGCAAGTTACATTTCTTATGTAGACCTTTGGCCTTTCCTACTTCCACTGCTAAAGCCGCCTTCGCCCTTTCCCATTTAGCCGGGACAGCTGCCGCTTGGGCCAATCCCCTGTTGGAGAATAATAGCCCAGTCCTTTATGACTTTGATCTGTTGGTTCTAGAAATGTCTCGAGTATTTGATTCCCGACACAAGGCACAGTCTAGGGATTTGGAGTTGTTAGAATTAACTCAGGGTAGAAGGACTTTGATAGACTACATCACCCAGTTCAATCAGTTAGTTGCTGAAACATCATGGCCAGAAAACAAGCGGGCGGTTGTCTTTTATAGGGGGTTGAGTAACATCATGAAAGATGCTTTAGCAGTGATCCCTTCTATGCCCACTCAGTATCAGGAACTGGTTGATCTCGCCCTGCAGATAGACGCACGGCGATCGGAGCGTAGAGCTGAGTTGGGGGTCTCTTCCCATCCTACTCTTGCCAGTACTCCTGCTTCCAGTACAGAAGAACCTATGCAAGTGGGAGGTTTACGTAGTCCTATCACAACATCTGAGAGGGAACGTAGAAGGGCGGATAATGCATGTTTTTATTGTGGCACCACGGGACATTTTGTGAAGGAGTGTCCTCGACGTCCCAAGAAGAGCCAGGTTTTTCGGACAGCTCGACCTTAGATCCGGAGAGCAGGTCGAGTGTTCCGTCATCATCTCCGGGTACCCCTCTTGCCTTTGCTCGTGTTCAACCCATCTCTGTAAAGGCTACTCTATGTCCCTCTACAGGCCTTCTTCATGCAGTCAAAATTATCATTGATTCAGGTGCTACTGGAAATTACATAGACATTGATTTAGCCCATTCCCTCAACCTACCTTTAGTGGTAAAAACACGACCTGAACATGTCCAAGCCGTAGACGGCTCTGCGTTAGTTTCTGGTCCTGTTAGACACCAAACTGCACCCCTCTTGTTGACCATACAATAAATTCACACAGAGACCTTAAGTTTTGACTTGATTACCACACCTCAATTCGGTATCATATTAGGGATTCCATGGTTACGTGAACACAATCCGCTGATCAATTGGCAATCAGGCACTGTGCTCTTCGAGTCCGAGATCTGTCAGAATTATTGTCTCCCGGTCCATCAAACAACTGACACTCCTTCTCGGGCTTTGGGAGCCTTAGCTCAACTCACGCTGACTGTTGATGATTCAGAGATTGTGCATTCTCATACCGTTGGGGGCTTGGTGTCTGGGACTCCATCTGAGTACAAAGCATTCGAATCAGTGTTCGATCGTGGCTCTTCCGAGGTACTTCCTCCACATAGACCATATGACTGCCCAATCGAATTACTCCCTGATTCCACTATTCCTTCGGGCAGGATATATTCCTTGTCCCCTTCGGAGGAACAAGCATTGAAAGAGTATGTACAGAACGCCCTTCGTTTAGGACATATCCGTCCCTCTACTTCACCAGCAGCAAGCCCTATATTCTTTGTACCCAAGAAGGAGGGGGATTTACGTCCTTGTGTGGATTATCGGCGTCTTAACGCTATCACAAAAAAGGATAGATATCCAATTCCGTTAATCACACCCCTTCTGGACCACTTATCACATGCTTCTGTTTTCACCAAGCTTGATCTACGCGGCGCATACAATCTAGTGCGCGTTCGCGAGGGAGACGAATGGAAAACTGCTTTTTGTACTCGTTACGGCTTGTATGAATATCTAGTCATGCCCTTCGGCCTATGTAATGCCCCGGCCACATTCCAACGATTTATGAATGACATATTCAGGGATATTCTGGATGTATACATGATTGTGTACTTGGACGACATCTTAATCTTTTCTCGTAATCTTGATGACCATGTAAAGCATGTCCGAGAAGTACTATCCCGTCTGAGAGAACATTCCTTATTCGCCAAACCTGAGAAATGTCAGTTCCATAAAACGTCTGTTGAGTTTCTGGGATTCCACATTACCCCTGGGGCGTTATCCATGAATGAATCCAAGGTCAAAGCAGTCTTAGATTGGCCAGTACCTCAAACACTCAAGTCCTTGCAGGCCTTTTTGGGCTTCGCCAACTTTTATAGGCGTTTCATGTCTTCCTTTTCCACAATTGTTGCCCCGCTCACGGCCCTGACCAGTCCTCAGGTACCCTATCGTTGGCAGAGAGAACACCAGGAGGCTTTTGAGGCTTTGAAAACCGCTTTCACTACCGCACCGGTACTCCAGCACCCCAATCCTGATCTTCCGTTCATAGTTGAGGCAGATGCCTCTTCTTTTGGTCTCGGTGCGGTATTGTCTCAAACATGTCCTACAACAGGCAAATTACACCCAGTGGCATACCATTCCCGTAAGTTTTCCAATACTGAGACTCATTACACCGTTACGGAGAAGGAACTCTTGGCTGTCATGGATGCCTTTCGTGTTTGGCGCCATCATCTTCTGGGGGCTAAACATCCCATCACTGTATACTCAGATCATCGGAATTTACAGGATCTGGCTTCATTGAAGTGCATTAATATCAGACAGGTCCGATGGCATCTTTTCTTTTCCTCTTTTGATTTTCATATTATGCACCGTCCTGGCACTTCACATGGAAAAGCAGACGTCTTGTCGCGTTCCCCGGGGGGGATCGAGTTGCCAACCTTCCCTGACACTGTTCTCGGAAAGAGTCATGTGATTTGTCTCTGTACACCCTTGTTGTCATTATTAGACTCGGTCCGATCCTGGACTAGCAATCATTACGACCAGTTGCGAGAATGGGACCCCGTGTATTCTGATGGTTTGCCTTTCGTACATGAACGTCTGTTCCTTCCCACACCTGACACTCGTAATCTGGCCCTTGAGTGGTCTCATGATACTCCCTTTAATGCCCATCCCGGTCAAGAGCGCACTTTAGATCTTCTCAAGCGCTGGTGTTGGTGGCTCTCTATGAAGCGCGATGTAGAATGTTATGTCAATTCGTGCGCAGTATGTGCTCAGGCTAAACATCGGAGGGGTCGACCGGTTGGGTTGCTACTTCCGCTTCCGGTACCTCCCAGACCTTGGCATACGTTGACTATGGATTTCGTTACTGATCTCCCCAAGTCGAAAGGCTTTGACTCCATCTGGGTAGTGGTGGACACGTTCACAAAAATGGCTCGTTTTGTTCCTTGTAAAGGTATTCCTTCGGCCCCGGTCTTGGCGGACTTGTTTTTTGAACATGTGTTCATGTTATTCGGCCTCCCTTCGGTCATTATATCCGATCGAGGATCACAGTTCACCTCTCGATTTTGGAGGTCGTTGACTAAATTGTTGGGCATTGATACCAGGTATTCTTCGGCCTATCATCCTGAGACCGATGGGCAGACCGAAAGGACGAATCAATCCATGGAGCAGTATCTTCGTTGCCTGATATTGCAACATCAGACATCCTGGTTGGCCGTTTTACGGCTTGCTGAGTTCGCGTACAATAACGCGGCTCATTCAGCTACTGGTTATTCCCCTTTTTACGCCCTCTACGGCCAACATCCCAAGGTCTTGCCGGTCCCTGATGCTTCTAGTTCTTCGAATCCTGCGGCCACGACATGTCTTAGGGATCTATCTGCTGTACATGCTAGTACTGTGGTTCATCTCACGGAAGCAAAGGCTTCTATGAAGGCCCGTGTGGATGGCAAACGTCTAGCTGCTCCTCCTCTGGTGGTGGGTTCTAGGGTCTGGTTGTCTTCACGTCATCTTCGCCTAGTGTGTTGCCGGAAATTGCTACCTCGTTTTGTCGGCCCGTATGTGATCTCTCAGGTTGTGAATCCGGTGGCTTTTCGTCTAGTGCTTCCTAGTTCGTGGCGTATCCATCCTGTGTTCCATGTCTCCCTCCTCAAACCTTGTCCCGATTCCGTCCGTCTTCGAACCCCTGTTGCGCCGGTGTCCCTGACCTCTCCTGATGTCTTTGAGGTGTCGGCCATATTAGGGTCCAGATGGTTTAGGGGTAGGCTCCAATATCTGGTGGATTGGAAGGGTTACGGCCCGGAGGAGCGTTCATGGGTTTCCGCCTTGGATCTGAACGCCCCTCGGTTGGTGGCCCGCTTCCATAAGGATCATCCGTCCTGCCCACGGGGTCGTGGGCCGTTGGGGGGGGGCTATGTTAGGCGATCCTCTGCACACCAGTCCACTACACATCAGAACACTGTTCACATTCCCCCAACATCTCCTCCCACGGTTCGAGGCTCAAGTGATTTGGTAAACCCAAAGGACCGAAAACGCCGTACCAGCTTTGGTGTACGGGCTCGATTGCAACCCTTTCTGCATTGGCAATTGCCTTGGAGAACATATAGCAGAAGGGGCGGCCTCACGTCTTCACGTCGATCACGTGATCCAGTGTTGCGTTCCTCACGTGACCTTGTTGGACGTCACATGACCCAGAGACGTCACATGACCCAGAGACACAAAGTATAAAGGTCTGAGAGACAGAACACTCATTGCTTCTCAGCTGTCTTCAGACCCTGTTTGGCGTTACGCATTGCTCCACTGTTACCTTTGATCACGGAACTCTACCTCGGACTCCTTCGGATACCCCTTTTGTACCTTTGCTTGGAACTGTTTACCTGTTGCTGGATTTTGGACTGTATCCTGACTTCTCTTTGGAACATCCCTTGGTACCTTGCTGAACTTCTACGCCATTTCCCTTCTGGGGATTCAAGTCACGCCTTCACTCCTACAGGTGGCTGATCCTACATCCACGCTAACCCACGGTTCTACTAGTTAGGGACCGCCTCATCATCTGAGTCTCGAACCTCTACTAGGTTTCCTGGGTTTTCCTGACACCAGATAGGTAAGACCTTTTAGATCCTTTGGTTTTCTTGATATGTACTGTGATTGCCTGGTACTTAACCTCGTTCCTTTCTGACACCAGCATCGGTGTTCCAGAGGTTCCGTGGATCTGGGAAGTCATCTCTCACCTGTGGCCTCAAGGGTCGCACAGCGGGTTTCTATTAGTTCCCCTGTGCGTCACTTGGTCTCATCGGTCTACACGACACTCAAGTCAGAACACCAGTCTTTTCCCATAATTCCTGTTCTTCTAATGGTGCGCACTTTTCCAATTCTATAACTTGTAGAATCAGTGTACAGTTGTATATTTCCTCCTGTACTTCTGCACTTGTTTTTACAATGCACTCTAATGGTTGTGGAACATTGAAGTATGCTGCTTCTTTCGCAGCAGCATCCGCTGCCACATTCCCAAGCGAGATCGCAGCCGTGTGATTGATGTGTGCCTGGCACTTTACCAATGCTACCACTGACGGTTCTGCTAGTGCTTCGTTCAAGTCATTCAATAGTGCTGCATGTTGTACTGGTGATCCATTTGCCCTCCTGAACCCTTTTCGTCACCATTGTGACAGCCCTGAATGCACTGTTGTTGTCACATATGCTGAGTCTGAATATATTGTCACTGTACATCCTTTGTCTGTATGTAGTGCTTCAATTAGCGCCATTAGTCTGCTGCCTGCACTGAATAATGTGAGGGGAGGTGTTTCTGTACGATAACTTCATACCCTTCTTCTTCCATTCTTACCACTGCCGTCCCAATATGTTTTTCACCTGTCTCACTATCTATTGATGCTGAACCATCCACAAAATATACTCCCCCCTCCTCTAGTGTATTTTCACTTGCTTTTGGAATGTCATCTTCTTCTCCTTCATATGTGGCACAATCATGTGCCTGCACGTCTTCTACCGTGCATGGCTCAGTAATGAATATGGCTGGGTTCACTGTCTTACATCTCACCACATGAACGTTTGGACTCATATTATGATCTTATATGCTGTTGCCCTTTTTTTGATGAGGGTGGATTTGGATCTTTCAAAAATGGCAAACAGTGAGTGCTCCGCGTACAGTGTCACTGAACATCCCTTCACATAGCGAAGGCCGCTGCTGCAAGAGCTTGTTCGCACGCAAAGTGGCCCTGCATTACCGAGTCTAGTGTGCTGCTGTAGTAGGACAATGGCTTGTGGCCTAAGGATGTCTTTTGTGTTAGAACTGCGCTCATTAATATGCCATTGCAATGTAAAAACAAGTAGAACTCCCGGTCATAATCCGTGTTCGCTAAAACTGGTACATGCGCTATAGGGCCTTTTAATTTGAAATATTGGGTCATCATTTCTTGTGTCCATTTTAGGGGGACGCTGTCCTTTTGTGCTTATTTTAAGGCCTGTAATAATGGGCACGTGTATGCTGCATAGTCAAGTATCCAGGTGTGGCAGTAATTGCAAAGGCCGAGAAATTTCTGCATCTCATTAACTGTTTTTGGTATCATCAAGTGGCGTACTGCTGCTGCACTGTCTGGTATGATTCTTTTGCCATCGTTCGAAATCAATTGCCCCAAGTAGAGTACCTCGGCTAAGCAATATTGCAGTTTATCTTTGTCCACCTTGTATCCTTTTGTGGCTGGTAAATTTAGCAATGATATCGAGTCAGCCCTGCCCTGTTCATTTCCAAGATCTTCATGCAATATTCTATTGAAAATGCTGGGGCTCTCACATTACCCTTGTGGTAATCTACAATGTCATATCTGTTGCCCCCCAATGTGCATGCTGTGAGATATCAACAACTTGGGTCAAGTGGTACTGAGAAGAAGGCGTTCTTCAGATCCACTACAGTGTAACAAGTAGCATCTTTAGGTATGCTACATAAAATGGATGCAGGATTTGGCACTAGAGGGAATTCTTTCTGTATGATGTCATTAAGTGGGCATAGGTCCTGTATCATCCTCCAAGTCCCGCCCCTTGCTTTTTTGATCAGATAAATTGCTGTATTACAAGGAGAAATTGACGGCACTATTATTTATTTATTTATTTTATTTTATTTATTTGTTACACGCCCAGACCCTCAGGTGTCACGGCGAGGTTATAAGACAGCTTAGAAAATAGTCATGTTCAAACAATACATTGGTTACATTGCATGATATAGGTTACAATATATTAACAACACTAAACAGTGGCCTAAGTATTTACAAGAGTATCCGGAGGAAGGTGTCCTATCCTTGGGTGCTAATATTGATTGAATAACCAGGTTTTAAGCTGTTTTTTAAAGATCGTGAAGGAGGATGCTTTTTTGATGATGATAGGAAGGGAGTTCCAGTGTTTGGGGGCTAAGGTGGTGAAGCTGCTGCCCCCTGCTCTTGTGGTTTTGAATCGGGGGGGGTCCAGGAGGAGTTTGTCGTTGGATCTCAGTAGTCTTATGTTAGTTTTAAGGTGCAGGGTGTTATTGAGATAGATAGGTCCTTTTTTTGTAATGCATTTGTAGGTGATGCATAGTGTTTTGAAAATGATGCGGGCTTTGATGGGGAGCCAGTGTACATCTTTCCTGGTCTTGGAGATGTGATCTGATTTTTTTATGCCTAGCGCTGCCCTTAGGACTTTGTTTTGCAAAAGTTGCATTTTAGCTAGGTTAGTGTTGGAGGTGCCCAGTAGTAAAACATTACAGTAGTCCAATTTCGATAGTACCAGTGCTCTGGCCAGGGTGAGGCAGTTTGCTGGGGTCAGAAATTGTCGGCTGAGTGCAATTAATTTAGAAGTGTAGGCCGTGGAAGAGGAAAGTGCATTGATCTGTTTAGTCATGGTTAGGCTGGCATCGAGGTACACGCCCAGTGTTTTTACTTGTTTAGACACTGGAATATTGGTGCCATCGATGTTGATGGTTGAATATTCTGGCTGCAGGGTAGCTAATTTGGCTGGAGCTCCTACGATGAGGACTTCCGTCTTCTCATCGTTGAGACATAGGCTGTTTAATGCCATCCAGTTTTGTATGATGGCGTACATTTTGTTGATTGTTAAGGTGTCCTGGTCATAGATGCCTGTAAGGGGAATAAGGATCTGGGTGTCATCCGCAAAGTTTGTGTATGTGACACCCATGTTGTCAAGTGCTGAGAACAGGAGCTTGGCGTATGCGTTATACAGCGTAGGAGAAAGGCAAGAGCCTTGGGGCACTCCTATGGGGACTGGGATGGGGTTGGCTGCTTCTTTGCCTATGGACACTCTGGAGGTGCGGTCGGTTAAGAATGATTTCACCCAGGCAATGGCTGCCCCAGAGAAGTTAAATTCACGGGCAAGTGAGTTGCAGAGTTTGTCGTGGTCCACCAAATCGAACGCGGCTGAGAGGTCCAAAAGTAGGAGAATGCAAAGTTTCCCTGAGTCTCTAATGGCATCCATCTGGATTTTAAGGTCCAGGAGAGCTGTTTCAGTGCTGTGGTTAGGCCTGAAGCCTGATTGTCTGGTGCCGAGGAGCTGGTTTGATTCTAGATGGGTTTGAATTTGGTTATAGGCTAGTTTGTCGATGATTTTGAGTAAGAATGGGACCGTAGTTATGGGGCGATAATTGGTTGGAATGGTGGGGTCTAGATTTGGTTTTTTAAGAAGTGGTGTGACCCAGGCTTCTTTAATGCAAGTCGGAACTGTATTGGACTTGAATGAGGCATTGACAAATTTCGTAATGAGGGGGGTCAGTGTAGGTGCGCAGGCTTTGACTAGTTTGGCTGGGACAGTATCTCCTTTACAGTTGGATGCTTTTAGTTTGGAGATAGTGTCGAGCACGAGATTGTGGGTGACTGGTGTGAATTGGAAGGGGGGGTTGGAGTTGTCGCTGGAAGGGATACAGTGATTAGGGAGGCAGGGGTTTTTTGTAGCTAGGAGTGATTTTTTGGAGTTGATTTTGTTTTGTAACATAGAGATTTTGGAGGCAAGAGCATCTTGTATGGTGGTACACCATTCTTTGCTTGTGTTTATGGGTGTGTCGGTAGGATGTGGATTTTCAAGTTCTCTAAGAATAGTGAAAAGCTCTTTGGAGTCGGATGCTGCATTGTTGATGCGAGCATTGTAGGCGTTGGCTTTGTGTGAAATGATAGCTGATTTATAGCGGGTATTAGCGTCTTTGAATGCTTTAGCTGAGTCCGGGGAGGGATGTTTATTATGGGCATGCTCGAGAGAACGTTTTTTCCTTCTAAGGACGATTAATTCCTCGTTGAACCAGAAGTTGGATTTTTTGTTGAGGCGCCTTAGTTTGGAGGTTACAGGTGCTATGGTGTTAATCGCTGTGGAGAGGCATTTGTGGTAGTGCTCAGTGATAATTGTGGGGTCATTGCTGGGGATTGAGTGGGTGTCTAGCAGTTTGTTCAAGGTGGGGTCGAGGTTCTCAGCTGTGAGCTTTTTAGAGTTTCTGCTTTCGATGAAGTCCATAGCTATGTTCTTGGGAGTGCAGGGATCGTCGTTGGTGATAGTAAATTCTATGCAGTAATGGTCTGTCCAATTCAGTGCGGTGATCGGGCCTAAGGTGATGTTGGTGTTGAGGGTGATGATCCAATCGAGGGTTCTGCCCTTGGTGTGGGTGGGGACATTGATGTGTTGGTGGAAATTCATGTCATTTAGTGCCAGGATGAGGGCAGTTGCTTTGGGGTCTTGGTTATCATTGAAACCTAAATTCAAATCACCAATGATGATACATTTCGTTTTGGGTTTGATGAGGGGCGTCAGTAATAGAGGGATGTCTGTTTCTGGGTGGCTGTTTGTGCTAGGGGTTCTATAGATGACCACTATGTTGATTGTGGTGTTTTCATTCAATGAGAGTTTGGCGAGTAGTAATTCGTACCCTGATATTATTTCAATGGAGCTTGATCTAAGTTTAATAGTGTTTTTAGCAATGATGGCTACACGGCCTCCTGGAGTGGTGGTTCTATCAGATCTGAGAATGGTGTAGTCTGGCGGAATAGCCAGAGCTAGCAGAGGGCCTGATGCTTGATGTAACCAGGTTTCTGTGATTACTAGCATGTCAAGGTCAAGTTCGATAATGAGGTCGTGGATATCAATGGCGTGGGCTCCGAGGGAGCGGGCATTGATGAGTGCATTTTTGAGACTTATGGGGGGGTTGGGTTCCTTGGTGGGAGTATTTATAGTTGGTGGGCCACTTAGTGGGGTAGTTCTGGTTGCTTTAGGCTGGGGGTGTTTGTCGTTAGTTTTGTGTACCATGGGTTTAGGTGATCTGGGAGGCTGGGTCTTGGTAGTGGGGTTGTGGTGTGGGAGCCTTGTGCGAACTCTTAAACGGGATGTTCTGTCATATCCTAGGATAGGGTGTGTTTTGCGATTGCTTAAGGGGTTGGGGTGTACATGTGGACCTTCAGTGATGGTTGATGCGTGGTGGTGTTCCTTGCTGGATTCATGGGTGTCCTTGAGACTGGATATGAGAATGGAGGAGGATGGGAAGGGAGGTGTGGTAGAGAGGAAGGGGGTAGGACAGGGGATGGGATGGTGTCTTGGGCAAGCTAGTTTGGTGAGCCCAATGCGGAGGGCGAGGAAGTGAGAGCCAGTGCAGGGGGTGTCCGCTCGGACAAGGCAGAAAGGGAACATGATGCACAATATCCAACTTAGCATGGCTAGGGATATAGGGGGGTGGGGTGAGGTGAGGCTTGGCTCTCCTTATTTACGCCAATTGGGCTAGATATGGTGGTCAGCAGTGAAATACTGGTTAGGCTAACAGCAAGAAAAGTCCTAGGAGGGCTTGTGAGTGGTCAGGTGCGACCATAGGTCACAACACTAAGTCACAGTAGTCACTGATCGACCAAGAAGGCACAACACAGGATCACAGTGGTCACTAAAACGACCATAAGGCACAACACAGGGTCACAGTGGTCACTAAAACGACCATAAGGCACAACACAGGATCACAGTGGTCACTAAAACGACCATAAGGCACAACACAGGATCGCAGTGGTCACTAATCGACCATAAGGCACAACACAGGATCACAGTGGTCACTAGACGACCATAGGGCACAGCATGAAATCACGGTGGTCTCTACGTGGCCATGCAATTGGCGAGCGACCAGGAGGGTCTCAGATGGGTCATAAAGGGTATTTAGTACTCATGGGTACAGTGGGCAGACATCAGTCAGAGTTGTATGAGCACAATTCGCAGCTGCGCAGGAGGTAATACAGAGTGGCACTGTGCCATTAGGTGGAGCGTGGATGCTGGGTCTTGATGTCAATGTTTTTCGTTTCCCTACTAGAGGTGCGAATTGAGGGACGGAGGCTTACCGTAATGGGGGCCCGTCGTGGTGGAGGACGAGGCTCACTCCGAACAGCCTTTGGTAAACAGAGGTGAAGGGATGGGCGCTTCCTCGCCTTCCAGTCGCCAAACAGGCACAAACAGGGCCTTTATACGGCCTTCATGCAGGCCGCCGGCGCATGCGGATACTGCAATCAATATAAACAAAATACGATGCAGATCGAGGCTCAGCCTCGCTATGGTGCCGCGTCGCGCCCGGCATCGGCGGGTCAGGCGGATGAATGGGACACGTTCAGGCAGGCCGTGTGCTGCTAGTGAGATGCTGGTCTGCGCTGGCCTGGTCTGCGGTGGAGCAGCCTGGTGTCCGTGGCTGCAGGGTAGGAGGGGGGGCTCCTGCCCGCTACCCTCGAAGGTCGTCTGAAGGAGGGGGGCCTGGGCACAAACAGGGCCTTTATAAGGCCTTCATGTACCTTTGTTCTAGTAATGCGTTTATTGTTTCTTTAATCCCGTCCTCTGCTTCTCATGATATTGGGTACTGCTTTACTCTAGGCGGTATTGCACCTGCTTTCATTTTTATATTTATGGGTGGGACCTCTTGTAATAGCCCTACGTCATGGGGCCCGATAGTCCATAATTCTGGCAGCACCTTTTCCATATCTTCCTCAAATATAGTGGGTGGCACACTAACACTAGCTATGAGAGGGTTGTGTATTTCTCGATGTTGGATCATTATGTCACAGGGTACACTTATTTCCATTATAATTTCCCCATCAGTATCATTGTCAGTGAACAATTCCTCATCAGTCAAATCATGCAACGCTATGTTTGGGTCTATGCACAGCACTGTTCTCCACTCACATCCATGCCTGTCCAGTCCTATCACCGCAATGCGTTTGCTTAAAACTTGCACTGCTTCCAAACCAATGAACATAATTGTCCCTGGCACAATATCTGAGTGTACAATGGGGCGGAACACAAAATCAGATGGCACTCTTCATTCCTTCCTTGTTATCTCGGGCACAACTCTGGCAAGTATCCTTATCCCATAAATGAACATATCAATATCAATGGGTACCCCTCGCACTACACTCTCATTCGTCATGGAGCTGATCATTAGCATGGCCCTTACTGGACATACCCCTGGGGTAGAGCACACTGTCCCCCGTTCTGTAAAGGAGATGGTCATATTCAATTTGCTCATGAGGTCCCACCTCAATAAATTGATTAGGGAGTCTTCATGGTACAGTAGTGGGGCTTGCACCATCTTCCCTCCCACCGTTATGTCTAAGTCTTTTGTGTAAAGAACTTTTAAAATAGCCCCAGAGAACCCCTGCATTCCCAAGTGTTTTCCTGAGAGCGGGAACCGGCCTTCCATGAGGCACGATTTTTCAGCTCCCGAGTCCACCATAAATATGAACTGTTTGTTGTCTATCTCCACCCCCACCAGTGGTTCCTCTTCTGCACATAGGGTAGTTGATAGGACTGCACACCCAAGTGCTTTCTGTGGGCTGTCCTAATCTGGGTATGTGTCTGTTCCAGGGACAGACAAGACATTGGACCTCATTCCGAGTATGGAGGTAGCCATGACATTTTTGGTGCCATGGCTACCCCCATACCGGGTACCGGGTCCGGGTTCCTGGAATGGGGAAATACCGGGCCATTCTGACCTTGGAGGGACCAATATTTCCCCATTCCAGGAACCCAGACATTCTACATCCCCATTCCCATTTGAGCCCCCATAGGGCTCAATGGCATTGGGGAGAATGCTAACAATGGGCTTGTTAATGACGGGCCCATTGTTAGCATCCTGGTCTGCTCGCGGGTGGCGCTAAGGATGCCTGGTTTACCAGACGTCCTTAGCAGCTCCCGTGAGCAGACCTCGTAATGAGGCGGTAGAGGGTTAATGGGCCGGTAGTTCTACCGGCGCCGTTAACCTTCTACCGCCATGTCGTAATGACCCCCATTGTCCCCCACTACAGCTACACCACCAAAAGGCACCAGCGCGGCATTTGCGCTTGTTGCAAAAATGTTAATATTTGTGTTTCCCATTGTATTCTGGCGTGCTACCTGTTGTTGCAACCTTTGCTGTTTCGGTTGTTGTCTGCGTGGCATTTGCTGTATTCTGTTAATTCTGCCCACCCCCACCGATTGGTAACCCATAGGGACTGCCTGGATGCGGGTAGCCATACTGCTGTTTGTTTCACATGGGAGGCTGACCGTGGTAATATCCCATTGGTCGCATTCTGCATTGTCTAGAAAAATTGCCTGATCTCCCGCAATTCCAACATGACCCTTGTGGTCCTCTCCTCATTCCTTGCCCCCCAAAACCTCTATTTCTCATTCCCCCAAATCCTCCTCTCTGCCCTCGGTACCCACCTTGTCCTCTTGCGGGTCTGCCCTGCCATTGGGGACCTTCGTACTGCTCCTCTCCTTCTCTTTGCTCCTGTCCGTTTGCGGACCAAGTTGCTGCCATTCTCGCTGGTGTATTTCCTGACCGCTCCTCTCCTTCCCTCTGCCTGTCAGTGGGTTGTGCTGAATTCATTGCCGCAACCTTCACTAATTTATTTTGAAACAATTTTGCTTCGTCAGCCAACCTTCTCTGTACTAGCTCCTTTTCTCTTTCTTTGATCCACCTGCAATGGTGTACAATTATGCTCTGAATCTACGGCCAGCCTTTGGCTTCTATCCAGCTATTTTATCCAGGGCCTTCTGTACCTCCTTCGGGAGCCCTTTTTTAATTATGAAGTAAAACAAGGCAGTGGATTGGTCACACACTGTGCCACTTTCAGATCTCCACAGGTCTTGCACCAGAAGGATGAATTGCATAGCCTCTTCCTCCTCTCTCATAGTGCATTGCATTACTAAATGTAAATCTGGAGTATCTGGAAAAGTCCTTCATAATGCATCCCACACTTGCACCCTTACTTTATTGAATGATGACTCATCATGGCGGTCACAGTTCATTGTTATCCCCGGGAAGCCCGCCTTCACCCACACTCCGTCTGCTTGGTCACTGACGGCGGACACCAGTAAACTTTTTACATCCCCTATGGCTAATGGTACCCCGCTGTGTTCTTCTCGAATGTGTGTATCCGCTTCCCCACCCCACCCGAAAGTGGAGGGAGGAGTTTCAAGAGGTTATTTTAGTCCATCTGCGTCCATGGTATGTAGTGTGGTCTCCCTGCTCCCTTATGTATCAGAGGCATCTGTAGTTTGGCCTTACCTCCTTTTTTACTTACTGTTCCCTTCTTTGTTTTACTTACCAACATGTTTCCTACTCTTTGCCTCAATCTCCCTCGCCACCTTTGGAGGCTTCCCTCCTCTTGGTCAATTTGAAATGGTAGCAGAGACCCCACCGCTGCTGCCCCATCTTCGTATTCATCTAGATCGCTCCATACTTCATCTATTTCTTCTTCTGACTCCCTGTCTCCCTGTCCCTCTCCTCCTTGGTTGTCTGGTGTCCATGGTCGTATTATTCTCTCAGGTTTGCCATTTAAATGGAAGATGAACTCTCTTGACTGCCACTCTTGTTCTTGCCCTTTTGATATCGGTGCCGCTGGCGGCGGGGATCGTGTAGATCCACCTGCTACACTTGGCAGAGGTGTCAAATCAATTGATACTAATGTTGGCACTTCCCCTCCCCCAGGCAACATCTGGCCCTTATCACACAATGCTCTTAGTTGTGTTATTTCCCTTTGGGCGTGGGTGAGCTACCTATCTAAATCTTCAGTTAACGGCGCTAGATTCACTGCAGGGGCACTAGTTGGTCCGTATAGTCCCCCTGTTTCATACAGTGGTGGGGCTGTGGCACCTGCTGCTGCCGGGGTGCTCGGTACCGGCTGGCTCACTGTACCCCACAGGCCTTGTCAGTAACAGGTAAAGTTTAGTGAGGTCATTCTCTCCTGTTTTTACTGTAGATTCATCCCCTGTGGCTCCCTCTCCCCTCCAGGGATATCTGTTTTTCTACTAATGTTCCTTTATTTACCTCACCGCTAGATGCTGCCTCCTCGAACATTCTCCATAAATTGAATACTTCCTACCTATTTTGCAATTGCTTTCCCCTGTATTTGGCCAGAAAATGGGTTGCTACACGATCTAACACTCTTTTATCAAAGGACCCTCCCTCTGGCCATATTGTGGATGACCCTTCTCCTTTTATTTCAGTTAGCAATTGTTTGTGATATTTCTGTATTTTTTCACTATACAAAAGGAGGTGCTGGCAAATGTGTGCTAACGGTGTATTCCCCCATGACACCTTATTTTGTATTCTTATAGGTATTTGCTCTTTTTATGAGTGTAATTACACAATGCAATTTATCAAATACACACCCTCTCTTACACCTTTGCTCAACCTTATTTTACTGGCATCATCATAAATACCAATAACCTTTTTACTTGCACCTTTTTGCACGAATCACAAATTATTACTAGCAATTTTCATCAAAGCTTATTTCAGAGAAGACCTAGACATACATGGGTTTATAGTCAAAGGTTTGAATACAAAAGCATAAAATGCAATACTTTCGAACCAAAAGGATCTAAAAAAAAAAATCGAATGCCAGTTTGTTTTTTTGCCCCCCCCCCTGTTTATTTGGGGAAATACCACTAATTTGTCCTATATGAAACCAAAAAAAAAAACATTAAAAAAAGGGCATTTGAACATTTATTTTCCGATCCTTTTGTTTCAAACATATTGCATTTCAAAACTTTGTATTCGTATCTTTGACTGGACACCACACACATGTACTTATTGACAAACCAACACAATGTACTTCAACAACATTGAACATGTAAAATGTAAATCTTGGTCAGAGAAGTGTTCCCCCAATGGGGAATATGTAACACCATACTATCAGACAATGGTACCCATTTTGTCAACGATCTTTTCAAAGAAGTGACGTCACTGCTAGGAATACAAGACAAAATATGTTCGATTTACTACCGAACAGTGAATGGGTTTGTGGAGAAAATAAACAGCCTACTTAAGAATATGTTATAAAAACTGTGTCATTCCTTAAAGAAAAACTGTGTATATTGCCTGCCCTTAGCAGTTTCTTCAGCTGTGTACTCAGCCTAGCAAGGATCACCACCTAATGCCTCATGAAATAGTAATTGGCTGAGGCATACAAACAACATTGTCACCAGTAAGAAGGGTGTCTGACGCACACAGGACAGCCACTGGAGTAGGAGAAGAATGTAAGGAATATCTCACACAGCTCATTCGAGCACTAAGATGCCTTGTTAAACAAATTGCACTCCCATTCACCACAGAAAATGAAACCGACAATACTGTAGTGCAAGATAGACCAGCACAACCTCTAATGCCAGGGGAGTTAGTATATGTATGGAGCTTTGTGCGAAAATGGAACTCTCTGAGATTCCATGGTCCATATGAAGTGTTCAACTGCACCCCACTTGCTGTAAAAGTTAGGTGGCTGCAGTACTGGATCCATCTCTCAGATGTCAGAAAAGCACACGATAATGAAGCACCAGACACGCAAGCTGGCAATCAGACGAACGCTGCTGTGCCTTAAAAAGGACCAGTGGATAACAATGTCAGAAAGAATTTAAACTCAGGAAATAAATACATAGTGCAAAATGTAAATATAAGTAAAACATGATAAAGCTCTCTCAAACTCTCTCTCCCTCTTTCTCTCCCTCTCGCATGCTATCCCTCCCTTTCTCTCTCATCCAGACTAAAACTTTATTAATGACCACCCCATTTACCCTTTTTTATAGGTACAATGATTCTGGAGTTGATACCACTTAATGCTAATATTCAGTCAGATAGCAGTAGGAATAAGTTAAGTGCAACCCGAGTTTTGCAAATCCTTAATGGGAGCTCTTCCAGCTGGCAAATGACACAGACGAGGGATTCAACATCATCAAGATGGAACGTAGAGCACTCCGAGGCATGATGATGCAAAATAGGTATGTGCTCGACCTCCTCAATGCTATGGAAGGTGGGGGTTGCAAAAAAATCAGGAGTTCATGTTGCATATTCGTACCTTATTCAGACACTGAAAATGGGAGACTATCACATATGATCCCGGCAATGCACGAACTTGGAGTGAAAATGAAAAAGGAAAGGGGGTACAAGAAAATGACTGGTTCACTATGGTGTTGAACTGGGTACCTGCATGACTTGGAACAATTATGTAGTTGCAGATACCTGTCATCATGTTCATCCTGCTGATTTTCTGTGTGTGCCAGTTAGGGCTCCTATGCTGCACAAAGGCGGTTCCGTCGAGTGTGATGATGATGGTGACCATTGGAAGTAGAAGCTACAAAAACAAGGTGCCTCATGAGACCAGAGAAGCCAGATAGAGACAGGCGAGAGTAACACGCCCAAATACCGTATGGTGGCAATATACCATACTGGGGATGAGGTGGACAATTACTATCATACCACTATCAAGCAGCCCCAAGATCTTGAAAATTACAAGTAAGTGTGGGTCGACCTAGATGGGTATGCGGGATGTATATACATGACCTGCACCCCTGAAGAATATTCACGACATGGGGAAAGTTTAAGAAGTGTGTGCAGAGCCTAGATGCCTATAAAGGGTAGCCCAGCATGGGAAGAAGCAGAAAGAAGAGCTAATAAATGGAGAATTACTGGGTGAGGGTATTTGTTACTGTAGGAGTAACAAAAGGGAGGAATGTTGGGAAGGAGATGGTCCTGTCCAACCCCCCTCATCGCAGCAGCGGTAAATACACTACACATAAGCCAAGAGAGGAGAGACACCCACCCCCAAGGTACATTCCTTCAGGATATAACATAGAGAACATAGAGAATCATATAAATAGCATAGGTATACCCCATCAACACAAGACCATTTTTTATCGGACAAGATGCTTTTACTAGGCCCAAAAACTGTCCCTCTGTACAATAACATCTCTCCCATCCCCAACATCTCGCCCAGAGGGACCAAGCCATCTCCACCCCTACCCAGCTCCGTGCGAGCCTTGTTCTCACGGAAGTCCAGCCATTCACTGTTGTAAATGTTTAGTATCCTTTCCAAAGAATGTGTTCTCCGCAGATCGTGAGACCGAAACAAGCCACAGCACAAGTGCCCATGCATCTCCACTAAACTGCCCATGCCCTCTCAACACCCACCCCACCAGGCCAGGATCTACCAGCCCCGACCCCTCAATCCCTTTCATGCTGATACACATCTGACCCCCTCGCATTGACCATTCCAGAACACCCACCACAGATCCAATCCCGTGCATCAGTGTATTCTCCCAAAAGCAACACACGTCTGTTTGTATCATGAGGCACCAGGGAAGGTAGACAGTAGATCAAACCCCTAATGGGAGGCACCTGGGTGTAGGAACCACAGTATCTCACTGAAGCCCTGAAGTTGGAGGGTGGCCTGCTAATACATTACTCCATTCCCTCTAAGGACCCCCTATCTATGCACTGATTTATATGTTCACCATTGTTCTTGACATTTCTCTTCCTGTTGTTTAGCTTAGATTAGTTAGTTGTGTATCATGTTTGTCCTGACCTTCCCGCGGAGATGAGCCCAGCTGACCCACGTGCACCAAAATCCATGTTGAGGCACCAGCCAATAGGCAACCGGCAACGCTTATTGAACAGGCACCTCCATAGGTGCACCACCAACCAGCAACCTCAATTCTACTACAGTTGACTGTCATCATCGATGATGCAAATATCTTTTATAATGTGCTGGCCATGTAATTTTTGGCAGAGCGCTCTCGGGCAACAGAGTTATTTGCAGGCATTTCCATATTATATAAACTTTGTCATCCTTGCAACTCATCTCTTGGTCTCATTTCCTGAGGGGGTGTTATCTTTACTTTTGCATTTTCATGGGACACGTGTATGAGTGGGTGCCTTCTTTATGTACTGCCACTTTTAACTCTTACCACCAAACTCATAATGAGGTCCATAGAATTTTAGAATTTCTATGAACAATAGGTTTTTCCATAACTTTAACTAAAGGATGACAAGTATCACCATATGAAATACCTAAAATAGATCTAGGTATCATTAAGTATTACCACTCATAGGAAGACCACTTCAATTGTTGGATGGCTTATGATTCTTGTGCATGAATAGGGGTGTTGCTAGGTCTGGAAAAGATTTGGGGCTACGATAATGTCAGGACTGAGGACTAGCTAGCCTTTTGGTTATAGATCCCGAGCATCTATACGGGGCTACAACCAAAAGATCCAGGGCTATAGCCCCCTCTGCTCCCCTAGCAACTCCTCTGTGCATGAACATTTCCAAAAGGAAATTTAGAAATATAGACGTGGGGCAGATCTGTAAGGGAAACATCCATGCAGTTTTATCAAGGATAGGCAAAGCTACAATGAGTCCCTACCTTTGTGAAATCATTATTGACTGTCAGAAACAAACACAATTGTGTTGTGCCTACTGCACGAACCACTGGGCGCATTTTGGCTCCTGAGGAATGGTCAGTTGCCATGGCCAGTAGCCATATTTTCTGGAAACTGGCCAAAGGCCATGCCCTGGCAGTCTGCCCACCTGGCATGGCTGCCAGAGACTGGTTATTGGGTTAAAGTGGCCACTGGGCCTGAATGCACTGCAGGCTCAATGTATGCTCTGGGTTGATTGGCTGGAATTGCAACATCGCTAAATCCCATGTCTCCAGGTACTGTGACCACATGCTCTGTCCATAATCCCAGGACAGTGTTCCAAGGTCTCAATATTGGGGGTATAGGGGTAACTGGGCCAGGCTGTAGGTCATTCCCAGTGGCTATTTTGAGTGGCTTGGAGGGTGTGGGGCCTGGAATCACCTCATGGCACATGCAATTTAGCCATAGGTTGCTCCACGTGCACGTGTTTCTCGAAGTGCCAAACACAAATGTGCACTGCAAAAGATATTCTTATTTTAAAAAATGTATAGTTCTTTCATAAGTGTAAAAAAGTATGTTTTAATACTAATATACAGAGCTGCAACATCATGAAACATCTTCAGTTTTAAAAATAATTGAACTTCAGTGAAAAACCGTGTAAAGGGGATGGTTAAATTGCCCTAATAAAAACCTGTCAGAATCAGTGAAAAAAGCATTGTTAAATGGACATCAAGGTTAGCTTGCCCTGATAAATAAAATTCAGCGAACACATGTTGTTAAAGGGACATTATGGTTGCAACACAACATCTAAAACCATAGAAATCTGCCTGTTATGAAAAGCTTTGCATCCATAACTCACACCACAACATGCACTTCTCATACCTGAAAGCATGGCATCATCGAAGACATCACTGTTGACATCACGTCTGATATCACCAAAAACATCACCTGTGCATGGCAACACTTTACTAAAACTAAGCAAAGAGGTTACACTATAGATTCGGCCCAAACCATGTCTCATGGTTTGGTCATCAGATTTATGTCCCTTTTCTCAGATGTTGCCTGTTTTTGCAAACGCTTTGGATGCACCAGTGCTCTAATGCCACTGACTATATCCAGACACTTGCCTAGTGCTTTATTTATATTTAGCCCTTGACTACGAGTATAAACTTTCTCAGAGTTCTAAAGTTCTAAATGTATAATTCTACAGCTGATTTAAACCACATACGACATGTTTTACTTCTATGCTCCGTGCTTTAGTTATTTCCTTTGGTGATGCATTTTAAGATTGCTATTTTCTCAACAGAACTTCACTAACTATGTGTCTTAGTATAAGTACATTTTGTAAAGCATGGCTAAGTTCATAAGAGGCCAACTTGTCAGCCTGCATATGTTGGTTGCAATACCTTAAACACAAAACATACTAAGCACTTTCTGTCCAGATGTGACTAGATTATCAAAACTTTGCCCTTCTGCAAATAAATGGAGTACATGTGTTTTGCACCGTTTGTGCTGCTTAGATAATACATAATGAAGAGAACAGATTTAGCCCCAAATTGCATTATCAAACTGTTTTCATAACGATAAAAAGAAAGCATGCTGTATTATTTGCTATGATTGCTGAGTAACATAAAAAGAAATGTAATAAACAGATGTATTTTTATATTATGAGACAAACAGTACAAAATACAATCTGACATTTATTTGCGCAAACTTTTTGAGATAATACAGATTGCGGCAAAACCTGTTTGCTCCAATCCATATATAATAGTGTTTACTCTCTTTATAGCAATAGGGCATATGATGGATAATATGGCCCCATAACAGGTCGCCAATGCCATCTATGATGCCATTTGAGATGTTAACTATTGTATCATGTATGTGAGTTTCAACAGTGCATGGTGGTGGTTCGAATTTGTTTTTTTAGTAGCTTCGTAAGTATTCTAGAGACCAAACTCCAGAAATCCGTGTGCTCACAGTTTGCTCAAATGTGCTGCCAAATGTGTTTTACATTCTATTCACTTATACATTATATAGAGAAATGTATTACTCTAGAACATTGTTCATAAAAAGGTGCAGAACTGTTTAATATTCACACATGAGGAAAGCTGCACGCATATAACATGGGTATCCTTATGCAGACATTGCCCGTCTTCAGGACCAACCTCCTGTCTGTGTTATATACACATAAACGCTGTGCACCGTGTATCACACAATCAAATACTGACCATGCTGCCTTCCCTAAGCCAAACAAAAGGTTTCCCAGCTTCGGGATCCTGGAAAGACGCGTACCATAACTGCTGGATTTCTATGGTTTTTAGATGTTGTGCTACAACCATAAAATGTAACGGTTTAATAAAGTGTTTTCACTGAATACATACAACCTTGAGTTTTCTTTTACTTCCCATAATACATTGATTGAAGTGTTTCGAGGAAATGCAAGGAGGAAAGTTTATAGCAGTCAAGCGCCAGTCAATTCACCGAACAAATCAGGTCTTCTGATTTCTAATGTCTCTTGTCAGACTCTATAACATAATCTAAAATGCAGTTTATCATAATCTCAAAGCAAAAACATCAAAGTAGACATTGCTCAGCAAATGGATTTGGCTGCATTCCCTATGTGCAATCAATCAAGTAAGAATATAAGAAAATCATCAATGACAATTCTGTCTCAATACGCAGAAGTACTTACCTTAGCTCCTCATCCTTCATCTATAATAGGTTTCTTCTTTCCGTGGGTCGTCTTGCACGTTTGTCTTTCACTAGACTGACATTTGGTGGGAGCAACAGGTAGGGCTAGTGCATTGGAATAGTCTTTGGTGGCAAGACTGCAAAACAGATAAAGAAAATGTCTGTGGTAGGGCCGTATTGCACTCAGGCAGAGAACCAGAACCAAGAGGTTCATTGTGACAGTGCAGAGACCTGAGTAAGTAATTGGAATGCACATTGTCATTTTAATTATAATTGGTTATTTATAAAGCGCTTAATACCCTAAGGATTCTAAGCTTGGACCCGAGGATCAAACCTGTGTTGCTCCACGTCGTCTTCCTTCCAAGGCAAGCACGTTGCCCCTGACTTATCCTCCTGGCCCGAGGAGGAACAGAAAGCATTTGTGCTCCAGCAGGGCCAGGCAACAACTACTACTACCCAGCAAAGTTAATAGTGGCGTTGCAACTGAAAGAGCGGGCCCGTACTGGGCCTGTTTTGTACTAGCCTAACATCGCCCCAGCCAAAAAAGAGAAGAGTTGGAGCAGACATTAGCTATGAAGCACCAGCCTCTGGGTGTGAGTAATCTGTGTACAGCTTGTCCAGAGAATGTAGCTTGCTGCATTGGTCTGTGCTTATGTTTTCCTGACAGCACAGTTGTGTTAAACTGGATGATTACAAATGGAGGGCAGAAAGTGGGTTTACGATTCACTTGGAGTCTGATAGAGAGTAGGTGATAAGACCCAGAAGCTCTGAGAGGTCTGATAACAAAATCACCACATGAAGCCAAATAATACAAATTGCAAATATTTTTGCACATAAGAAAAAACACTCTGGGAGCAAGAAACCTTCTACTTTGTCTTCAAAGTCAAATTCTTGGTTCATCATCCGAGGAAGATGGTGTAAAGCCGATGAGGTAAGAGGGAGGAATGTGTCAAACTACATTATTAATTATTTCATTCCAAATTTCTGTGAATATTTGTAATTCCCTCCCCAAGCTTCTCTTTCAACATCCAGATTTCAGCACAAACAAAGAAAGACCAAGCCCTCCAGGTTGCGGGTAGGAGATGATGTTAAGTATATGATCGGAACACAATGGGCACAGCTGGGGAAGGACTCAAAGATTCCAGTGCATCTACACTGGATCTGGAGACATTTACTCTGCAGTAGAAACTACTAGTGTTGATTTGACCCATGTGGGCCATCGTCAGGGCAAATCTCTATAAAAACATATATGATATGTGTTAATGACAAAAGATGAAAATGCACGCTGTTGCTATGATGTTGCTGTTACATGTTATATCTTGAATGCAGTGTCCTGTTAGCCTACCTGCCTTCCCTTGGCCTCTACAGCAGGTGCCGGCCTGTCAGCACCTGTGGAAAATTACATGCGTGCTGCCAGTGAGCTGGAGACATTAATCCTAATCATGTTTTGTTAGTTTACCACAAATAATGTGTGAAAGAAGTTTCCTACCATAGCAGGAGATGGGACCATTACGAAATGTTTTGTAAAAATGTACGACCTTTATATTCAGAAACCATGATGGCAACTGCAGTACAGGTTAACCCAATGTTGCTGGACTATATTTGGCTCACATCATTGTCAGCAGATGATGTAATCCTCTTAGATCTTAATGTCAGAATGGTGAAAATAGCACTGAAAAGCTGAAAAGGTGTATTACTTGACCCAATCTGTCTTCCCAATCAGAAGCATATATCATTTATAATACTAATTCAGTGATGAAGATCTGCAGACATTGTTTCAAGCATTAGATGAAGGCAGAGCGTGCTCTTGGGTAGCCAAAAATTATTCATAAACGGGCTGCTCCATTTGTTATCGAACAGTGTAAGATTGTCTACTTCAGCATCACAAGCAGTGATCTCTGGAAGGTTTCAATTGTGGAGCAATTACTGGAGTTCTCAATGTTCTCAGAGTGCAAGAATCTTGAAAATGCACTTTTCGGTTGGAAATCTACTTGGGGAACAGACTGATAAGGAGATGCAAATGGCAGGCAAGGGCCTTCTGAGGGCCCAAACCATTACACAGAAGCCAAGCCCATCAGGAAATTGGGTGCAAACTGAGGTCTAGTCCTTTCAGAATACTTTCAAGTCATCAGGAAAATCCAAATACACTCAACCCTCCTAGAATAAGAGAACACAATCAACTCCTCTAAACCAGCATAAAGATTCTGGTTATGCTAGGTTGGGAGAAGAGTTCCTGTCAGCTGGAGGACCCCCCACATTTCTACTCTACTTACTTCAGAAGAGTGGGTCATAATCAACCAACTGGAGTGCCGAAAGATTACCCCAGGCTTCAGCCTATTACCAATGTCAGCTCCCAGGAATTGGATCAAGATAAAGAACTATGTAAGGGAACCTTGGAATTGACCACAAAGAGAATTGTACATTTGGAATCAGAGGGTGAACAGTTTTTATTTGATCCTGTTTCTATTGTACTTGAGACCAATAATGGACTTGAAGAGGCTGAAACCTTTTCCACAGGCTGTTAGGCAGAATCATATGCAGTACCCTTTGGGAACACGACACACAATTAAGACTACAAGTGTCAGTACAATTTTACCTTTTGTACAAGCCCATACTACACAGTAATGTGGTAGCAGTGGCTGAGCAATCAGAATTATGTCAAGTGTAAAGAGAGCAGTACAACAGGTTACACAAAGGACCAGCAATTACAGTGATTCATAGAAACACTTGCTCAAGGTTTCTTGGTAAAATAATATACATTTATTTACACAGTCATTTGGAAAACATTCCACTAGCAAAAGCAGTTCAATATCACACTCTAATACATTACAGAACACAACCAATCAGTTTCTGAACAAGTTCAACTCCCCTGAAATGGGTGAAAAATGGCACTTCAGTTACTTTTAAAAGGGGTAAAAAGACACGGTTATAAGGATCAACAGCATAAATGCTGTCATAGGCAGGGCAAAGGTTTTCAGTTCATTACAACCAGCAATTCAATTCAATGGGCCTGGGCCAAAGTCAATGGTTCAGAGTCTTGTATAGGATAGCACAGTTCTGGTAGTAAACGGTTAAGTCTTTGCCGCAGATCTTAGAAGAATTTGCTCAGATGAAAAGGTAGATGTTGGTTTAGGGAAGGACAAGCTTTCAAAGTTGGGAAAGTTTCACATAGTTTTACTGTGGCCGAACAGAGTTCTACACTGCTCTTGCACAGTACTGTGGGATATTTTAACCCATTCCAAAATGCCCCACTGCATTACTTCACAAATGGTGAAAGAAACCACCCAAAATGTATGTGCTGACCCCTATGCGTGCCAACATCTCAAAACTGTGTTTGGGTCACAACCAAGGAAAGGCTGAACCCATGCCACACACAGTTAAAGTGGGGGTTGAAACCAGAACCCTCACTGCAGGAGCATGCCAGTGGGCCTTGTTACATTTAACAAAAGAGAAACAGCAGAGAGGTGCTAAAAACCGAAAATGCCTTTTGAAATGTATCTTTGTAACCTTAAAAGTGCTGTTTTGGCACTAGATCGATTTTATTTTACACTGAATCACTAAAATCAAAAGGGTACTGAAATTACAGATCATCCAGGTGGCTCAGAGGAGCCGGGCCTCACTGACTGACAGCAGCTAAGAAATGTATCATGAAAAACTAGCCCAACAACATTTGTTTTCAGTTCCACTGGAAAAATGCAGCTAAAGTGGCAACATGAAACAATGTTAGCTGTGCAGAGAGAACTCCAAGCAAAGGCTGGATACATACACATAGACTGCAAACCAATCCCAGTACTCAAAAACAGAAATAATGCTGAATTCAATGTGTATTTACTGCATAAGAAAATTGGATTTAAAATAACTCAGTTTAATTGATTTTCCATGAAGAAAGTGCACCCAGTTTGGAGTTAATTGCAATTCTGCTTGACAGCCTCAGCCTGGGAAAGGGTGACACCTCACTGCTGGCAGGAAAGACTAATTGCTGCTGGGAGGTTTTTCATACTCAGTACAAAGGACCGCATTAGACTTTCATCTGTAGCTCAAGGAAATACAATGGAAGGCTTGAACACTCATCTCCACAGGGGAGGGGCAGGAAACTTCCCTCTCAAAGAGGAGGACCCCCAACCTGATCAAAGGAATTTGACAGCTGTTGCCAGTTGAAAGAAAAGTAAAAAGAAACTGCTAAGAACTTTTGGTGGTTAAATGCCTATTTGTAATTAAGCTTTAAAAACCTTTGACTTTGCCACATGTGGTTATAAATCTAATTGTATGCTCTTTCTTTGAAGGCGTGATTGAACCTGGTACTGCATAAGGGACAAAAGTTATAAAGAAACACTAGTTGTGCCAAGACTATTAATGCTGCAAATTTAATATTGTATACCCATGTCCTAGGGGTGATTGCACAGATACGTACCGGGTTAGCAATTGTTAGGCCAAATCTGCATGATTAAAATGGACACAATTCCACAGAAAGACAAAGCCAGCTCTCACTGACGTAGGAGATGGAGGTAAAGGTAACCCACAAAATATTTAATATATGTGTCTGATTTTATTGGAGGGCATAAGTATAGAAATGGGTATTTGTGGGAAAGTTAGATTTTGGTGCAAATAACTGTGGGAGTTTGCCAATGCACATCATAAATATGACAGCCGTTTCTGTCTTCCAACCAGAAAAAACCTATCACAGCATTTTGGGTATGGATTGTAAGTCTGCCCCATAAACTTAGTGATGTCACTTGGCATGATAAATAAGGGAACCTCACAACACACAGACACACACTGATTGCTGATTACATCCTGACTTCCGCATGACGCTCTGTTCCTGACTTCTCCATCCTGTTCCAGAATTCTTCATCTTTCAGCTAGGCCCAATCCTGAACCATCCCAAACTTCAGGGAAACAATTCTGATCCACTCTGGCTTGCTACCATAAGGCTTGCCTGCTGAGACTCGCCATCCCGCTGTTCTACAGTGTCCAGTGACCAGAAGGACCAATCCAATGCAGTCTGAGGTGCCAGTCCAATAGACCAGAACCGCCCAGCTGACCATCCCACCAGAATTGCTTTGCCATTGTTAGACCCGATCCGTGATGACCAGAACCCGATGGTCAAATCTTAATTTACAATAGACAGTATGTATCAATAGGAATCCTCATAACCCATAGTATATTTGCCTTGTCCTATCGCAGTCTATAACCCATCCTCTCTTTAACTTAAGAACTTGTAATAGTGTCACACCAGTCTTGAAACCTTGCTTTAATTTCTTATGCTAGTAATCATTTCTTCCAAGTCCTTATTTCTTGTGAAATCCCAAACCCTTAAATTCTCTCACAGGCCAATCCAGTCCAATCCAATCTGAGGTGCAGTCCAATTGACCAAACCGTCCAGCTAACCATCCCACCACAAGTGCCCTGCTGCCTGTAGGCCCGATCCGTGATGACCAGAACCTGACGGTCCAATCTTAAATTAAAGTGGACTGTAAGTATAAACAGGAATCATAGTGACCCATAGTATATTTGCCTTGTCCTATCCCAATCTCAACCCATCCTCTGTTTAACTTAAGAACTTGTAATAGTGTCACACCAGTCTTGAAACCTTGCTTTGATTTTTGTGCTAGTGATAATTTCTTTAAAATCCTTTTGTCTTGTGAAATCCTAAACCCTCAAAATCATCCCACAGGTAATCAGACTGAGTCCTCCAAGGCGGACACGGAGGTGCTGTGGTTGGCTTCTGCAGAGCACTCTGGAGCTTACTGTGTAAAACTGGTAACCAGCCTGAATACCCTAGTTTAGAGCATCATTGTCATTTTTGCGCCTTTATTTTCAAAACGCCTCTCATTCAAACTTGCATAACTTCCTCAATTATATAGCTAGAGACTTAATTTCAAACCCTAGCTACATCCACAACCAAAAACCACATCCAGAAATATAAATGACCCATTTTTATAAAAAATCGCCTAGTGAAAATTAGTCGGTAATTCACATTTTTGCAAATGTTTTCCACTTGTGTTTTCCCATTTTTATAAACTTCCATTCTGATTCTAAGTGTGTATTGTTGGTCATATGATAGCTTATGTTTGTTGGGAGCTTTTCCATGTTGCTCCCATAGGAATAAATATCAATTTAAGGATTTTTGCACACTTTTCATTATTTTCCTAAGCCATGTTCAACTGTCAATTTAAAAGTGTAAAAGTTCCAAAAACGTTTTCTCTCTTGTTTGGGGAGGGAAGATTGCATTCAAACCCTATGCACTGTTCTTGTATTCCTGAATACCTGCTGCTTACTTAAATCTGTGTAGAATTGCTCATTTGTGAATTAAGGATGTTGCAGGGGGAAATCTTAACTTAAATGCTATCTTTTCAACAAGCCAAAACTGTTCTTTTCTCTGTGTTTTACATTCTGTGTTGCTAAAAAGTGAATTCAATTGCCTTACTTACTTTCTTATTTGTATTTTCACCACATCGATGATTGCTTCCCTATATATATTCAAACTTGTGTTTGATTTGAATATTAATAAATACATAAATAATACCTTTATCAACCACCCTGATTCCTGGTCCAGTGTGGCCTGGGGGTGTATTTTGAGAAGGGTGTGATATGAGTGGTATATCACTCAGAATATTGAACCTATAGACACAATAAATAAGTATTTCATTTGCGCACTACACACTAGGCTGACACCAGGGTTTATTGCCTGTTTGAAATCATTAACAGTACCTTGTAAGTGAAAAAATCTGTAGCTGAGGCAGTTGTTCCTGGCAGTTCCTGCAGATCTCACTGTTCCTGAGCTTCAGTCATGGGGACAAGAAGGAGGACATTGGGAGGTTCCTGTACTGCCCAAGGAAGAGGCCACAAGCTTGGCAAAATGTTGGTTTAAGGTATGAGTGCCTTAAAGACCACAATCTGGTATCCTTCCCACTGGCTATCCAGTTTTCAACAGCATTCTGGAGGAAATTCGACCAGTATGGGGATGGTGTGTAGGCGGTTTATGAGTTGGTTGTTACCTCGAAACTCAAGGGGCGAAGTTATTCTTGAAGGGCTTCTCTGTCAATGGAGTTTCAAGTAATTCGTACCTGCAGCAGGGCTTCACTGGTGGACCTAGAGTTGTAGCAGTCATATTCCTTCATCTCATTTTTGGTTTACATTTCATCCATTTTATCTCATCAGGGAAAGTCTGATGAAAATGCATTGATGAAGAACCTTGGTATTGTCGGTGGTTCCAATTTGGACGCAGATGCTGTGTTTCCCCTTATCATATAGAAGGCAGAGGAATCAAACTGAATTCTGCTGAGATTCTCTTGTGCTCAGGATTGTACTAGGGATCCCCTCTTCTCCTGGAAACTTCAATGGTGCATCTTCAGCTATCAGTCTGGCAGTTCAGAGGAAGGGGATGCGTAACAGGGGTTGATGCAGGATCTCTCAATAGCAGTCCATCAGTCTCATAAACCAGCTTCATTGCAGTCACACTGTAAGCATTACATATACGTTCATGCTTGGCGTGAAAAGAGAGTGATATCACCTTTAAAGTGTGATACTATGGTTAACATAACTTTTCAACAAGAAGGGTGTTGCAGATTTGAAAATAAGAATACATTGGATGCTAATCCGAGCCTTGTCGGAAACTTGTGGAATGTGTCCAAGGTAGGGGACTATGGAGCTTGTCTCTTGCTCAGTGTTCTGCTAGCTAGAACTATGATGAAGGTGGTTGTTTTTCCCTGGGATTTTCAGATTCTATTAAGGGACATGTTTCCTTCATGTGAGATTTTTGTGGAGGTAGATCTGAAATTCATTAAATTCAAGTGGATTTTTTTGTGACCATTACTTCCACCTATAGATTGGGGTGTTAAGGACCTTCGTGTGTTCAGAACCCTTTTTAAAGGTATTCCAAGGTAAACTGGTGCACCGCACAGGGCCTTCCTTCCTGCTGAAGGTCCTGGTGGAATTCCATGTTAGTCAGGAAATGGCATTAACCATTTTCTATCCAGAAACTTCTTCCAGGAAGGAGAATGTGCTCCCACTTTTGGGAGTCAGAGAGGCTGTTCAGATGTATCTGAAGTTATTGGCTTTTTTCCAGGAGTTAGAACGTTTTGCTATTGATCTTTAGCACATTCAAGCAGGGTGTTATGCCGTCCAGTGCTTACTTGGGTGCGAATGGCCAGTCCGTTAGCTAATAAGGCTCTGACTTGCCCCTTCCTCCATAAGTGAGGGGTGTAGATTTACAAGGATTGTATCTACCTTCGGGGCAGAAGTTAGGTGGGTGTCTCTCTTTGATGTATGTAGGCCGGCCCCTCAGGGTTAAAGTCAGTATAGGGTCATGTTTCTGCTCTCGGTTCAGCATTTAAAGATGAGTGTATAGTTCAAATGATACCCAGCAAAGGTTCAGCTGACTAGTTTCTGTTTATTTACCTCACACTTAGGTACCAGGTAATACATGTTTCATATGTTGCTCTGCGTATCCCTGTATCCTTAGTTGTCAAACAGTATGTTCTGTACATCTGTTGTCTTCTTGACATTCAAGCTGACTATGAGTCTCTATCTAGGTCCTTTCAATATTCAAAATATCAATTTATGTTCCTATATTCCTTGTGCCTGTTTAGTGTTCTTACACTATTGTTGGCCTCTTAGCACTACTTCACCACACTCTTGGATATGGATCTTCAGGAGGATCTTTTGGTTGCACTTTTTTGTATCCTAGTCGATCCATTATTTATACCTCTTTATGTCTTCCAACACTATTCTAAGTGTTTTCATTATCTTAAAAATAGGATGCCGGATACGATAGTTCTGCAGTTTCGCCCTTAAACGTTGTTTCAGGCTAAACTTCACACCTTTGTGTCCAATTATAGAGTGGGTGTCGAATACCACTTTTCAACTATTGTGGACTCTGTGCTGTTTCCTCTATCGTTATATCTGTGGGGGTGGGTTACAATATGTAACTAAGGCATTATTACCCATTTCATTTGATCAACTTCAGAAGCATGAAGGACACGGCAGAGTCAGGATTTTAGCACGTCTCCTGCAGCTTGCACAGAGACATATGATGCTAGTTTTTAACTCACATGATTCAATTTTTACTGGCTTTCTAGAATAAATTGTGCATTCCATTGATGTAAATATGAAATATCAGTGGCCATATTTCAGAAACTTTGAATCATTGCAGAAGAGGGACAATGTACATCAGGGCAAAAAACAAATGGATTCAAATCATTTGTGCACAAGAACAAAAGACTCGTGGTAGGTAAACATTGCCTTCGTGAAACATGCATTGGAAGTATTTGTTTTCTGCACTAGGGCACTTTTATCGCTAGTGCTATCTGCACCAGTGCAATGTTTCTGTAATATCACTGCAGCTGTCCATTGTACCATTTTTCATTGCAACTATTACACTTCCCCAACCTTGCCCATCACATTTCTGTAATACAATTACAATTGGGAACAATTTGTGAGTAGTTTTGCCTGGGTGTGTGAGCCAACTGCTTATGCAGTTAGGGAAAGGGCACACATCATGCATTGGGCATGATTCTGAAAAAGGGAAAACAGTATGTGCAAATGATTTTGGGTATCTAGTTTCGGACACACAAATAACATATGCATTGTTTCAGCACACTTGTGGTGTGCTCAGGGTATTTGAGCACATCCCTAATTCAGGAAGGGAAATGAGCCTGTAAAAACTATTTGATTAAAAAGTAACACTTTTCGCTAAACAATGTGCATTTCAAATTGCGTTATATCTTTATGTCATGTTACCTTATGTTTAAAATAATTAGAGTAAGTGTTTGAAATGGAAACTAGTTTGTGTTCTTTTGCAGCATGTTACAAAAAGAACACACAGACTTATACAAATTATATTTTATTTTGCAAGGCAATTATAGACATAAGGGGCCCGATTCATGGAATAATTCATGCTGCAAAAATGGGAATTCGGCGCGAAATTGCTCGCAAATCCCTGTTTGTCGAGCCATGGAACACAATGCACAGGGATTAATATGGGTCTTGTGAGGAATCCGTGCTGTCCACCACATCACTGTGACCCCACACACACCTTGCCGGAAACTCCAGGGGAATGGCCGACTGGGCCCGCGCAGCCCCCTAAAAAGGGGGCAGAGCATGTGGAATGAGGAAGAACAAGCAAAAATGTGCACGTTACAAGGGACATTCCACCGTCAAACAATCGCAACGCCCATGCGCGTGCAAAACAACCGTATTCATGGAATTGAACAGGGCATGCCACTACACGAAAAACCACATGCAAATTCCGAAACACCAATGCCACGCAATAGCAGGCGTAAACGTCAACGTGAACACAAACAAATTCATAAAAAGCATGCGCGATCAACAAATGGACGTTTACAGCCAAGATGAAGGCAGAGTGGATTGGCCCCCCAGCCTTTCGGCCTGTGGTCGGGCACAAAATCGTCATTGGGGAGTGGGGGCCAGTTTCTGGCCACCCCTGGGCTGGTTTGGAAAATAAAATAGAAAAAATATATATATATTTTTTCAAATTTCTTTTTTTTTTCAAAAAAACGTTCATCCTTCTTAGGTCGATAAATGAGTACCAACACAGGTTGGGTGATATTGTATACATATTTGTTCTATAAAAAAAGAGAGTAAGTGCTATACAATAACATATCATCATTTGACCTTGGATGTCTGCTTGCATTCACAGTAATTTGACAATATGGATCTATACGCACCGATATTAATGATACATATGGTGATCCAATCTTGTATGAAATGTATATCACATTAGTGAAATCATAACAATATTTTTCGTGGTGTACTTAGGAACCATGCCATGTGATGCCACTTTCTGTTTTGTCAAGGGGTGAAAGGTCGTATTTCATTGCTTCTCAGGATGTCATTTTGCGGTGATAATCAGAGGTGAAGGGTCGTAAGTCGAGGGGTGGGCCACTTTTTTGAGGCGAGGGGCGGGCCACTTTTTTTGGGTGACCAGGCCTGTTTCTTGTCACAGTCCGACCCTGGATGAATGCACCATTTTTTGCAGCAGTCAGCCTGGGACACTGTAGGAGGAGGAGCATGGCCAGGGCCCGGATCTCCCACCCAAGAATGAGCCTTTTTGGAATGCCTGACAACCAGGTCTATGGCAGGTATATGTTCCCCCCCATATCATCCTAGACTGGGACAAGGAGTGGGAAGATGACCTCACATCACCCACCATGTGCTCCCAAGCACTAAGCCCCTTGCAAAAGGTGCTCATTGTACTGCATTATTTAGCCACTGGCTCATTCTAGCGGACCACTGCCATAGTCGGTGGCATTTCACAGGCCACACAGTCACGCGGCTTACACCATAGTTAGGCAGAATCATATGCATTACCCTTTGGGAACACCACTCACAATTAAGACTACAAGTGTAAGTACAATTTCACCTTTGATACAAGCCTGTACTAGACAGTAAAGTGGTAGCGATGGCTGAGCAGCCAGACCTATCAAAAGAGTAAAGTGAGCAGTACAAGAGGTTACACAAAGGACAACAATTACTATGATTCAAATAAACACTGATTCAAGGTTTCTGAGTAAAAGAATATACATTTATTTATACCATCAGTTATAAAAACAGCTCACTATTATAAAGCAGCAGAAAATCACAGTCTCAATATACTACAATCACACCCAATCAATTCTGGACAAGTTAAGGTCAAAATGAAGTGTGAGCAAAATGGCACTCCAGCAATTTAAAAGGGAGAAAAGACAAGGTTATGCAAAATCAACAACAGCAACAAGTTATAGGCCTGGCAATCTAGAAAAGGCTACTACAACCAGGCTTCAAGTCAATAGGACTGGGCCAATGTTAATGGTTCAGAATCTTTGCAGAGGATCACACAGTTCAGCGTAGTTTGCGGTCAAGTCTTTGCCAAGAGTTCAAAATGAAGTTGGTCAGAGGAGAAGTTATTTAAAGGTGAAGAGAAGGACTTTCACCGCGGTCGGACAGAAAGAACGACTAGATTTGCACAGTACCTTAAAAGGAGGAGATTGCTGTAGCTGAGGCAGTTGTTCCTGGCAGATCCTGCAGGCTCACGGTTCCTGAAGCTTCAGTCGTGGTGACAAGAAGGAGGACGGCTGGAGGGTCCTGCACTGTCCAGGGAAGAAGCCAGCAGTGGAGCAAAATGATGAATAAAAGGTGTGCTCCTTAAAATCCGAACTGATTCTCTTCCCACTGGCTATCCGATCTACTGCAGCGATGCAAAGCAAATTCGACCAGGATGAGGACCAGTGTCTGGTGTTTGGCGAGCTGGTTGTTCACACCAAGCTCAAGGGAAGAAGATTCCTTGCAGATCTTCTCTGTCGTCAAAGTTTCATGCGATTTGGACCTGCAACAGGGTTTCACCAGGTGTCCAGTAGTTGCAGCAGTCGTCTTCCTTCAGCTTCTCATTGGTTCTCTTGTTCCAGTGGCGACTCTGCCTTCCGGCCTGCCTTCCGGCCAATAACACAGCAGGGTGGCTGTCCTGGCAGGACAGCCACCTAACCAATCAAACAAGAGTGCGATTTGGGTCTCCAAGGAGACCCTGTGCAGGGGGCCTCAAGCCCCTCCGGCATATCCTGCCCACTCAGACACTCAGGCACCTAAGGAGGGCTTCTGTGCAGAAGCCTTCCAAAGGATGGTGAACAAAGGAACCAAACCTGGTTTGGCGTGCAGAGTAAAACACTAGAAATACCTTTACAAAAAAATATGGCAAAAGAACTCGACCATAACAAAGTTAAAATAAACGTGGATTACCGGGTTTAGTTCGAGGCTACCACCATAGCCTCTAACAGTACCAAGGCTATTTTTGTAGTCCACGATACAATAAAAATGGTAGATAGCACTGCCACCAGCCAAATCTTAGAGAAAGGGGAACATAACAAGGCCCCATGAGAATTGGACTAAAGGGGATAACTATTTACCCCTCACGTACTCTATTGGATGATAGGGTGTACTGGGTCTGTAAATTTAAAAAGATTAGTAAAGTCAATGGTAACTTTACATGTTCTGGGAGACTGTAGTCAGTCCCAGAAAATAGAGTTTAAAGTGGGAAGTTTGAAAAGACAACCCTGTGTTACTGCACTAAAGGTGCTGGGTGACACACAGTAAAAAGATGATGCCTATGGAGTGGGCGAGACTCGATAGTCCATGAACATGAACATATAAATGTACAACACACATGAAAACACATGTAAGAGTGGGGAAAAAGGCTCACTCTCTTACCAGGTAAAACATGTAAACCCTAGAAATCCAGCAAAGCTGCTGAGGGACTCAAAATGTAAGAGAAATTAGCCATTCTGGAGAATTCTCCCTAACAACCAGGTGTTGGCAATAATAACTGTACTTTCTTCTGTGCGCAGGCATATCTATATCTACATGCAGAAAGACAAGCAGTGGTTCAGGATTTGTATGGGGTGGCGTGCTAGGTGCCATTGATTGCACACATGTTGCTCTATGTCCATCTCGAGCAACAGAGCACATCTAACGCAACGGGAGACACCGGCACTCCATCAATGTTCAAAGTGTGTGTGATGCCATGGGCATCATTACTGAAGTGTATGCCAACTATGCTGGCAGCACCCATGATAGTTACTTCTTCAGGATATCCACTCTACACTGGGCCCTGAAAGCTGGCAAGCATGGCAACACCTGGCTCATTGGTGAGTATGAATGGCCATGCTCATGCATGTGTGTTGCACACAGACCAATGGACATTGTCAACTATTGACAATGACAACCATTCTCACCTCTACAGGGGACAGTGCCTACCCTCTGAGTACATAAATGATGATGCCCATACGCAATCTCAATACACCTGCCGAGGTAAAATACAACACTGCTCATATTGCAACTTGGGGCACAGTGGAGCGCACATTCAGAGTGCTCAAGTCACGTTTCCGCTCCCTTAACCACTCTGGTTGTTTGTTGCTATATGCACCACCAGTAGTCTGCAGAATCATTTTGGCACCATGTGTTCTTCACAATGCGCAACACAGCATGGCGTCCATGTGGACAAGGTTGTGGCATCCCATCCACACTCACAGGCCCATCGCTTGCGTATGGCTGGGAAAAGGGCAAGTGGAGAGCCTGCATGTGCCCAGCTTGTGCAATCAGATTTCACCTAAAATCCCTCCCCTGTGGAGTGCACATGATCCCGCTACATCCCAGGTGCCATTCAATTATGACAATGGGCCAATCCACTGTGCCCACAAAACCACCCTTAGAATGTGCCCTTGGAAGTGATGAATTGTGTGCATCCCTTAGAACTAAAAAACATTTCATCTTGTGTTTCCAAAAGAAACACATTGAAGAGGGAGTACACCAGTACCACCATGCCCATCATTCAAATAAATCACCTCTGTGTTACCAAAACCATCACGTATGTAATGTAAAAGGATATTTCTACTGCACACCATACCCACTGTAGTGGTCCCCTTCTGCTCTGGTGGATCTGAGTAACTAACATACCAGTGAAAAGTGTAAGCATCGATAAATCCTGAAACATCATGCCTGAGCAGCAAGCCATACATGGCCTCAACTATTTTCATGTAGACAAAATTCAACAAGCACAATAGCAAATATCTGCACACATGTCCACGATTGTGCATGATGCGCAAAAACATGTCCCTATTGCAGGGTATAGAAAAGCAGTGCAGTATTGACTGTTAGGGAGAATTCTCCAGAATGGCTAATTTCGTTTACCTGCTGAGCCCCTCAGCAGTTTTGCTGGACTTCTAGGATTTATTTTTTTCACCTGGTAAGAGTGTGAGCCTTTTTTCTCACTCTTACATGTGTTTTGCTATGTGTTTAACATTTTTGTGTTCATAGAATGTGGAGCTTCACCTACTCCATATGCATCATCTTTTTACTGTGTGCTACACAGCACCTTTAGTGCAGTGACACAGGGTTGTCTTTTTCAGACTTCCCACTTTAAACTCCATTTTCTGGGACTGACTACTGTCTCCCAGAACATGTAAAGTTACCATTGACTTTACTAGTCTTTTAAATGTACAGATTCAGTACAAACTATCATACATAGAGTACTGGAAAGGGTTAATAGTTATCCCTTTTTGTCTGTTTTTCATGGAACATTATTTCATTTCCCTTTCTTTAAGATTTGGCTGGTGGCAATGGTATCTACCATATTTTTCCTAGCGCGGTCTATGAAAATAGCCTTGGTACTGTTTTAGGCTAAGTTAGTAGCCTCGAACTTTAATCAGCTGGACCCCATTTACTTTTATTTGGTTTCAGCTGGGTTTATTCACCATTTCTTTTTGTAAAAGTCTTTTTCGTGTTTTACCCTGCATGCCAAACCAGGTTTGGTTCCTTTGTTCACCGTCCTTTGGCAGGCTTCTGCATAGAAGCCCTCCTTAGGCGCCTGAGAGTCTGGGTAGACAGGATGTGAGGGAGGGGTTTTATGACCCCTGCACAGGGTTCCCTTGGAAACACAGGTTGCACTCTTGTTTGATTGGCTAGGTGACTGTCCTGCCAGTACAGCCACCCTGCTGTGTGATTGACAGCCAGGCTGTGTGAATGGGTGAAAACTTTATAAAAAGCAGGTCTCTGGGACTTGGAAGGCAGAGTCGCCACTGGATCGAGAGAACCGAAGAGAAGCTGAAAGAAGAGGACCACTACCACGACTGAAACTCCCGGTGAAGTCCTGCTGCGGTTCCGAATCTCCAAACTTCGACGACAGAGAAGATCTGAAAGGAATCTTCTTCCCTTGAGCTGGTGGGACTAACCAGTTTGCCAAACACCAAGCAAGGCCTCCCTCCCCTGGTTGAATTTGTTGTGCACAGCTGCGGTGAACCGGATAGCCAGGAGGATCAGACCCTTTTTGGGTTTTAAGGAGCGCACCTTTTATTTGTTCCTTTGCTCTGCTGCTGGTTTCTTCCCTGGGCAGTGCAGGACACTCCAGTCTTCCTCCTTCATGTCAGTTGACAGTTGCTTCAGGAACCGTGGCCCTGCAGAATCTGCCAGGAACTTCTTGCTCAGCTACAACATTCTTCTTCTTTAAGGTACTGTACAAACCCGGTTGTTCGTTCCGTATGACCGCGGTGAAATCTTTCGCCAATCTGAAGGTTTGTCCTTCTCTACTCTTTTGAATAACTTTTCCTTCGATCAACTTTGTTTCAAACTCTTGGCAAAGACTTAACCGCAAACTACTCTGAACGGTGTGATCGTCTGCAAAGACTCTGAACCATTAATACTGGCCGTGGCCTATTGATTTGATACCTCATTGTAGGAGGCCTTTTCTACATTTGCCCTGCCTACTTACTTGTTGATGCTGCTAAAGTTTGTATAACCTTGTCTTTCCCTTCCCTTTTAATTGCTGGAGTGCCATTTTGCTCACACTTCATTTTGAGCTGAACATGTCCAGAATTGATTGGGTGTTGTGTAGTATATTAAGAGTGTGATTTTGCTGCTGCTTTATTTAGTGAACTGTTTTACAAATGATTGTGTAAATAAATGTATATTCTTTTACTCAGAAACTTTGAGTCAGTGTTTGTTTGAACCATAATGATTACTGTCCTTTGTGTAACTTCTGATACTGCTCACTTTACTCTTGAGATAAGTCTGGCTGCTCAGCCATTGCTACCACTTTACTGTGTAGTACAGGCTTGTACCAAAGGTGCATTTATACTTACACTTGTAGTCTTAATTGTGTGTGGTGTTCCCAAAGGTGACTGCATATGATTCTGCCTAACACTGACCCACAAGTTCTTCAATATTCCATAAAGATCAATATAAATGAACATCTTACCTGTCCCCTAGGTATGCAGTTGACAGTCACATGTCATCCTTTGAAATAGCCATCATTCCCTGATGGAAGTATCTGCAGACAATGAACAAAATGAAACATAGTGCAGCTAACACATCCATGCACCAAAAAATGCAACACCCACGGGCACCCCTCAGTGACATACAACACATGCAAACAACAACTCACAAGACAACCATGAACATGTGTCCCAGCGCACATGCAGAAACATCTGCACACTGCATGCAAATCAAACAAACAAAACACACACACTGACAAACAACAACATCCAATACACTGCCTGTCCCCCTCAATGTCATGCAGCAAATGTGCATGTCACGTATCTCCATTCACTAGTAAATGGCACATACACAATGCAGTGAACATGTTGCATGAAAATGAGTAGACATCACATATGCAGATAATTGTTCACACAAAAAAGTAGGGACACCCCGGGAAGACTACCACTGACATGATAAGGCATGTCATCACTTGTGTAGTATTGGGACAGTGCACTAAACGCATTCATGGGAACACGTTTCCTATAAATGTATGTATTGGGCACTTGGTAGGCAGTTATACAATTACCCACAATGTTTCAAAGTGCACACAGGGGAACAGGTTGGGGCATGTGAAGGTAGACAATGTAGAATCAATATGACATACACATCATGACAATAGCTGGGAGGGGAGACAAACCTACTATGCTTTGTGAGTGTTCCCAATGTGCAAGTGTACAGGGGAGGATGTTAAGGGAAAAGGTTCTGAGTTGTTCATAGAGAAATGCTCGGGGTGAGTGCTAAGAAAAGAAAAGATAATTGTAAGTGCAACCTCCCGGGGTGAGGCTGAGCGTGAGCAAGTGCAGTATATACACAGTGGCTTGGATGATAGATGTGGGAGGTTAGAGCCCCGAAGATACATAATGGCCCTGCCCATCAGTCATGCTACTGTATGATAAGCAGGGAAGAGAGGAGGAAAAGGAAGAGGAGAAGAGAAAGGACTTGGAGCTTATTGGGAACTTAAGGTGGTCATGCTCAAGACGCAGAGGGTGAGTGAGGCTATTCCACAGAAGGCAGCCCGCTGAGGAAACAGAACGACCAACAGCCCTTTCTAAGTGCTTCACATGCAGGGAGCTGTTGCCAGAGGAATGCAGGAGTCTAGAAGGGGGGTATTTGATAAGGAAGTGTTGATGATAGAGTGGTGCCTGTCCCCAGATAGCCCTGTGGATGATACAGAGGCATTACAATTTAATCTTTGCTGAGACACAGAGCCAGTGAAGGCTTTGTAGGGAAGGAGAGATGCTTGCCGGGGCCTGAGGCCAAGGATAAGTCTTGCTGAGCTATTCTGGGTAGGCTGGAGGGGTCGCCGGATGGACCAAGGAAGACTAAGGAGGAGACTGTTACAGTCGTGTAGCCTGGAGATAACCAGAGCACGTGTAACATGGAGTCTCTGGGGGAAGGTGTTGAAGGGTACAGTTGCTTTGAGAACGAAAAGCTGGAAGTGGGACTTCTTGACAATGAAAAAAATATGAGGGATGAAGAAAAGGGTGGAGTCAAAGATGAATCCAAGATTCCTGGCTTCGGAAGAGGGGGGATGGGGGCAGCCCATGGAGGAAGGCCAGAGTGAATGGAGGAAGTAAGCTGCAGGAAATCGAATATGGAGACTCTCATTTTTGATGGCAAACAAGCAGAGGTCATTTGCAGTGCACCATGCCAGGATGGCGGAGAGGCAGTCAGGGATGAATGAAGGTGCAAGTGTGTCAGTGGAAACTTTGCTGAAGTGTTGTGTGTCATCAGCTTAGCACTGGAATTTGGGGGAGAATGAGTCAATGAAGCATTGCAGCAGTGAAAAGTACATGTTACAGATGCAGGGCTAAAGAATGGAGACCTGGGGGACGACACAGGTGGATGAGGAAGTAGGGGATGAGAAAGCGCCCAGAATGTCTTTGGATGAATGGTTGGTTAGGAATGAGCAAATCCAGTCCACTGTCTGCTGCGAGATAACAAGTGTATCATGGATCATTTTAATGATGATGGAATTGTTCACTGCGACAAATGTGGATTAGATATCAAGCAGGATAAGGACAACAGGAGATTATGAATTGAGGGATGCAAGCAGGTCTTCATGGGTGTTTAAGAGAGCAGTGTCCGTGGCTCATGAAGCTTGGAATCCACACTGGTGTACATGCAGATTGCCAACAAGTACGTTATGGGCGTTATTTAGGGGTAGGGCAAACTCCTCTAGCAGATTCCTGAGGAAGGGGGTGACTAAAATAGGGCAGTAGTTGGCTAGGCATGAAGGGTCTCCAGATGGTATTGTAAAGATGGTGTGCACAAGGGAGTGTCTGAGGGAGGCAGCAAAGGAGTGTTTGCAGAGATCAGCAAGAGTAGGGGCCAGAGAGGAGATGTTGCCCTTGATGGTTCTGGATGAGAGTGGTCCCACCTGTTTGGACGAGACCTTCATGGAGTTGACAACTCTTATGACTTCATCTGGGGACACAGGAGTGAAGGAGGAGAAGGAGAAAGGAGGAGGGTGAGTGATAGTGGGGAGAGGGGTGAGTGTTGTCTTGGAAAAGCGGGTCACAAGGATGATCATTATGTCCTTGCTATTTGCAAATAAGTGAGTGTTAGGCAGAATCACATGCAGTACCCTTTGGGAACAGTACACACAATGAAGACTACACGTGTCAGTTTGATTTCACCTGTGGAAAAAGCCTGTACTACACAGTAATGTGGCAGCAGTGGCTGAGTAGCCAGCCATATCTCAAGAGTAAATTGAACAGTACAAGAGGTTACACAAAGACTAGCAGTCACAGAAATGTAAACAAACACTTACTCAAGGTTTCTTGGTAAAAGAATATACATTTATTTACACAATCAGTTGGAAAACATTACTAGCAATAGCAGCTCAATATCACAATCTAATATACTACAATACACAACCAATCAGTTTCTGAACAAGTTCAGCTCCCCTGAAGTGGGAGCAAAATGGCACTTCAGATACTTTAAAAGGGGGTAAAAAGACAAGGTTATAAGAATCAACAGCACAAATACTTTCAGAGTTAGGGCAAATAGTTTCAGTTCACTACAACCGGCAATTCAATTCAATAGCCCTGGGCCAAAGTAAATGTTCAGAGTCTTGAATAGGATAGCTCAGTTCTGGTTGTAAACGGTTAAGTCTTGGCCACTGTTTTTAGAAGTAGTTGGTCAGACGAAACGTTAGATGTTGGTTTAGGGAAGGACAAGCCTTCAAAGTTGGGAAAGTATCACAAACCTTCATCGCGGCCAAACAGAGTTCTGAACCGCACTTGCACAATATCTTTAAATTGAAGAAGAGCTGTTCCTGGCAGTTCCTGCATATCTTGCTGTTGCTGAGCTTCAGTCATGGGGACAAGAAGGAGGATGTCGGGAGGTTCCTGCACTGCCCAGGGAAGAGGCCACAAGCTTGGCAAAACATTGGTTTAAGGTTTGAGTGCCTTAAAGAAATGGAACTGGTATCCTTCCCACTGCGTATCCGATTTTCAACAGCACTCTGAAGAAAATTTGACCAGTATGGGGACGGTGTGCAGGCGGCTTACGAGTTGGTTGTTCCCACCAAACTCAAGGGAAGAAGTTAACCTTGAAGGGCTTCTCTGTCGATGGAGTTTCAGGCAATTCGGACCTGCAGCAGGGCTTCACTGGTGGACCAGGAGTTGCAGCAGTCGTCTTCCTTCAGCTCTTCTTCGGTTCTTTCGTTCCAGTAGTCGACTCTGCTTTCCAAGTCCCAGAAGCCTGCTCTTAAATAGTTTTCCCCCATTTATTCCAGCCTTGCTGTTACTCACACAGCAGGGTGTCTGTCCTTGCCGGACAGTCAGCTGGCCAATCACGCCAGAGTGCATTCAAGTCTCCTAGGAGACCAAGCACAGGGTGTTTCGGGCACCCCCCTCACATCCTGTCCATCCCAGACACTCAGGCGCCAGAGGAGGGCTTCAGCACTGAAGCCTGACAAAGGCCAACAAACAAATGGACCAAACCTGGTTTGGTGCACAGAGTTGAACACAAGAAGGACCTTTTCTAAAAGAAACGGCAAGAAAAGTCGACCAGAGTCTAGGTCTTGGGTGCCATATTGGAAAACATGGCTGACCCGATTTTTAGCTACCAGTGTTCACGGTCGGGAAAAATCATGGAAGTTTGTTAAAAACCACTGCCACCAGCCATTTCAAGTAGAAAAGGGTAACATTTGACTGTTACAAGAGTGTTTACACTCAGGGGATGCTAGGCAACCCCTCCAGCACTTTATAGGAAGATAGTGTGTGCTGGGTCTGTACATTTAAAGAGACTAGTAAAGTCAATCTAAATTTACATGCTCTGGGAGACAGTAGTCAGTCCCAGAGAAGGTATTTAAACCTTGGGGGGCCTGAAAGACACCCCTGTGACACTGCACTGAAGGTGCGGTGTGACACACAAGAAAAAGATGATGCCTATGAAGTTGTTGTAAGACTTCATATCCAAAGAACACACAAGTAAAACACACACCAAATGCATGAAAGAGTGGTAAAAAAAGGCTCACACTCTTTACAGGTAAACATTTAAATCGTAGAAATCCAGCAACGTTGCTGGGGGTCTCAAAAGGTAAGGCAAATCAGCACATTCTTGAAAATTATCCCTAACAGTGAGGTGCAAGTGCATTACGAAGGGACTTTTAAGAAGTAGGGTCAGACAATACTGCAGATGGGTTGGCATGTTGGCTGCACATTTTGTACAGTGCAGCCGAGATGCAAACCACCAGAAAGCAAGTACACACATACTCATCCCTTGCACTACCGGCAGGATAATGCTTGACGTATAAATTCACAGAGGCTGATGTCAAAATGGAAGGCTGGCCACTGTTAGGGAGAAATTGCATTCTATGGCTAATTTTCCTTACCTATAGAGTCCCCCAGCAGCTTTGCTGGATTTGAAGGGTTTGTTTTCTTCTCCTGCTAAGAGTGTGACTCTGTCCTACTCTTAGGCATATTTGCTATGTGTGTTCTAGGCTATTTTTTTGTGTTTAATGTCTATGGGGTTTTTCTCACCACCATAGGAACCATCTTTATCCATATGTGTTACACAGCACCCTCCGTGAAGTGCACCAGGGGTGTCATAGCGACCCCCAAACAAAGACTCCATACCCTTGGACTGACTACTGTCTTCCAGGGCATGTAAAGTCCCCATTGACTTTACTAGTCAATCTTTATGAACTAAACCAGTACAACCTATCTTACTATGGAGGTACTGGCAAGGGTTAATAGTGTTTTCCTTATGTTCATTTTCGTGGGGGTACCGTGCAGTCCCTCTCTGAAAAGTTTCTGCCTGGTGGCAGTGGATACTACCAAAAATATTCGACCGCAAATATTTCCCTATGGGATTTTCCCATTTTTCAAGGCTACCACATTTACTCACAGCCTCTAACATACCGCTAGTTTATTTTTATAATAACTTTACTCCGGTAGGTTTTATTTGCCAGAACTTTTATATAAATTCTTTCTCATGTCTTTCTCTAAACTCCTAACCCAGGTCGGGGATCCTTTGTTCATCCTTTTGGCGGGCTTCTGCCAAGAAGCCCTCCTTTTGGTGCCACTGAGTCTGGGGTAGATCCATTGTGTGGGAGGGGGAGTAGGACCCCTGGACAGGGTTGCCTCAGTAACCCATGTCGCACTCTGCCCTGATAGGCTGGAGGGTCTCCCGCCAGGATGACCACTCCACTGTGTGAGTGACAGCTAGGCTGTATGAATGGGGATCTTTTTGCATAAAAGCAGGGTCCTGAAGACTGCAAGACGTCTCCACTGGACCTAAGAAGCCGAAGAGGAGAGAAGCCAAAGACATCTGCAACAACTGAACCACCGGTGAAGCCCTGCTGCAACATTTCACCACATTTCTCCCCACAACGAGAGAAGATCTTCATCTGCAAGAGCCTTCTTCCCTTGAGCTGGTGGGGCCAACCAATTTGCCAATCGCCTTCCTGGACCTGCTTTGGTCGAATCGCCAGTACCCTGTACTCAGAGACCGGATAGCCAGGCACCCGTCCACCCGGACTGCGATTTAAAGGAGTGTACCTTTTATTTTGTTTGGCAACACTGCGGCTGGTTTCATCCCTGGGTAGTGCAGTAACTCGAACCTTCCTCCATGACGAGAGCCTCTCTTCCTCTGCTGGATCTGCCAAACTGCAGGAACTACCTAGAAACACCACCACCACAGGAGCCTCTTCTTCATTTTAAGATACTTTGTTCCGCCAGGCCGCCCTTTTTTGTTGGTAGCACTAAAGGTGTTTTAAATCCTTTACCTACCTGTTGGGTTGGCCGCCCCTATCTTCTAACATTATCTTTCACCTTCTGCATCCACCTTTTCAAATCGTTTAACAAAGCCTTGACTGCAACTACAAAAACATTTTACTCCTGGGCCCTTTGCCCTGTACCACTGACACTGGCACAGGCCTATTGACTCTGGCTGAATTTTGTTAGAACTGCCTTCTCTAGATTGCTTCTTAACTAGAACTGTGTGGTGCACCCACTTCTTATAACCACCTTCTTCTTCCCAGGTTTAAAACTTGTTAAGTGCCATTTTGCTTGATTTTCATATAAGTATTATACAAACTAAAGTGCTGCCTTGCCTAAACTTGTTCACAAACTTATGGGAAGTGTTGTTAGGGTGTGTAAGAAGATATTTCTGTATAACTTCTTTTCCCTCCCTTGTGAGAAATTGATAGAGTGCCATTTGTGTTTGGTTTTCACTGTGCCGTTTTGCTCAGTTTTCACTCTTGCTCAAACTTGTCTACAATTTAACTAGGGAGTTGTGTATACTTTTCTTGACTGATTTTAACTTGCTTTTATAACTGTGATTAATGTGTTGAACTGGAAGTGTGTACAGCGGTGGAATAAAAGTATTGGATTTACATTTTAGTGTGCTGCTAATACCCTGGTTCAATTAACCACAAGGCTAAAAATCACAAAAAAGTGTATTTTAAACAAAGTCAAAGTATGGAAAGTTACAGCCAGGAGACCATCCTTAGTAGTACTGCTGGTTATTTAAGGGATCTGTGTAGACAGAAGGGTCTTCCTGTCAAAGGCAAGAAATCAGAAATGATTGATAGACTGATAGAAAAACAAAGTCTGGATAGTGGTGTTGTAGTGCCTACTACTCCAGCAAATGTAGCAAACATTGAGGACAATGATATTGATGATGTTATTGTTGAAGCAGATGAGGAAGAGGAGGATAACTGTCACCCCCTCTGGCCCTCTGCCTGCTCAAAGGCCTTAACCTGTGGCTACTGGACCTTTGTCAGGTCCCACATTAAGTCCTGAATTTATCACTCTATAAACAATGAGACTTGAGCTAGAATTCAAAAGAATTAGTGCCCAAACTGAAAAGAGACATCAATAACTAAGACTCAAAGAATTGGAGCTCAATCATGAGCTTGAGTGAAGAACTTGTCTTTGGAAAATGCTTCTCTCCCCAAATCCTCTAGATCTTCCAGTCCAAAAAGACCCCGGATGCCTAAGGAGATTGTGGGTATGTATGAAACTAAGTTGGATGTATTAGATTGGTTAGCTATGTTTGAATACAATCGTGGACTCCAGGATATCACAGAGAATCAGTTGATCCCTGGTTATTCTCTAGGCTCCCCCCTGTTGCATCTGATGTGGTAATGGAGTTGGGGGAGGTGGATAGGATGGATTATCAATGTGTAAAGCTAGCTTTAAGAGCTAGATTTGGGAAGACTCCTTTCAAGTACCTTAAGAGGTTTAGGACCCTCAAAAAGCATGATAGTACCCCTTGGGCTACTTGGGTGAATGAGCGTTTGAAGAACTTAGAGTGATGGATTACGAGTTACAGAGTTAACACTCATGAAGGAATGAGAAATCTTGTAATGTTGGAGGCTATCTATGATGCCTGCTCTCCTGAGCTCAGACAGCACTTGGCTTATTCAAAAGAACTAGATTCTAAGAAACTGGCTAATGCTGCTGACTTGTGGGTTGCCAACAGGGCTACTCACAAGGATTCAGGGGTCACTCAGAAAAAGGATGAGGGAAAGCAGCCTAAGGAAGACAACAAAGAGCATTCAAATAATTCCAATTCCAAGGAGGCCCCCAAACAAAATGTTAAGGGTAAGCCCCAGGGGAAACCTAATCAGGCTAGTGTACCTCCTGGTCCCAGACCAGAAGGAGGTCAGAACAAGCCACCACTCATAAAGACATTTGGGAAATGTTATGTTTGTGGCTCTACTGATCATGTGAAAGGGGATCCCAGATGTAAGGGTAAACCTTCAGGGGTACACACTGTCTCCTTAGCCTTCACTCCAGAGGGGGAAGTACATATGGCCAGTGGAAACCTTCAACTCCTAGCTGATGACCCCATCAGAGTCTCAGCTAGTGTATCTTTAGTATCCCTAGGGTTGTGGGAACAACAGGATTTAGATGTGTATAATTGTATCCCTCCTAATACTAAAAAGTATTGTAAAGACAGTGTCCTAGTAAATGGTCAGGAGACCCCTGCCATTAGGGACACTGGGGCTAGCATAACAGTGGTAGATGAATCTTTTTTACAAGGTGGAGGATGTTGCTAAGGCACCCAAACACCTCACCAAGTTAGTTGGAGGGCCTGTGCAGATGCTTCCCCAATTATCAGCTCTCATCCAGTGAAATGAAATGACTGTGAGGATACCTGTTAGTATGCAATCTGAAGTGCCTGGAAAGGTTCTTTTAGGGAATGACCTTAAAGAACTGGGAGTAGTGTCAAGTACTCCCAGACCACCCATCAAAAGATTGCTGGAGCTCACCAGACCTGCAAGGGAGAAGACCGTGAGGGGCTCTCCTGAGGAGATGATGGAAAAACAAATCACTCCTACTCCACTGGAGTTACTAACTGCTATTTCAAAGCAACCATGAGCAAAGGGGAAACCCAAGACTTCAAAGAAGAAACCAGCAGAAAGTATTCCAGTGCTTCAAACCAGGACATCTCCTAGGTTGAAAAAAATCACACCTGTGATTCCTCCTCCAGCTGAGGCTGAGAGTGAGGTACAACCCTGTGTGGTTGAACTAGAGCCTGAGAACTCAGATCTAGTGGAAGGCCAGGAACTCGCTGGAGATCTTGACCCTGTGGACCATCCTGAGCTGCAGTCTTTACTGGCAGAAGGTGACCCCAACAGGGCAGACTCCAGTAGGGGACAAAGAGAATGTCCAACTCTGGAAGGTCTTTGCCACCAGGCAGCTTCTTAGCTTGAAGGGCAAGAGCCTGGGAAGTAGAGGTTACACTGGGAAGATGGCCTCTTCTATAGTGAACCAACAGAGTCAATCCCTGGAGACTACAAGAGACTTGTAGTGCCCCAAGAAAACCGCCTCTAATTCTTGCAACTAGCTCATGAGATACTTTTGGCTGGTCACTTGAGTTTCAAGAAGACCAAGGAAAGGCTCTCTCTCTACTTTTAGTGGCCTAAATTGGGGGCTGAGGTAGATAAGTATTGCAAGAGTTGCCACAATTGCCAAACTTCTGGTAAAAGTGGCTCCAAGAATGTGGCACCTTTAGTGCCTCTCCCTGTGGTGGGAGTACCATTTGAAAGGGTAGGGATCGACATTGTTGGTCCTCTTGACCCTCCAACATGTTCAGGCAACAGGTTTATACTTGTTGTAGTGGACCATGCTACTAGATACCCTGAAGCAATTCCTATGAGGACTGTTACAGCTCAGGCTGTGGCTAAGGCCCTCCTTGGTATTTTTTACCAGGGTTGGGTTTCCTAAGGTAATATCCAACATGGGGTCAAATTTTATGTCCCACTACATGAAGGCCATGGCGAAAAACTGTGGAGTTACCTACAAGTTCTCAACATCATACCACCCTCAGACAAATGGATTGGTAGAAAGGTTTAACAGATCCATGATAGGAGCTTTAGAAGACCCTTTTAAGAAAAATTGGGATTTTCTACTGCCATGCCTTCTATTTGCATATAGAGAAGTCCCTCAGGAGGGAGTGAGTTACAGTCCTTTTGAACGTCTCTATGGCCATCCGGTCAGAGGTCCATTGGCCCTGATCAAGGAGGGGTTGGAGAGTGTTCCATCCCCCACGCCAGTCAGAGTTACTGACTATGTGATAGGACTCCGGATGAGAATGTCACAAATGATAGCTCAGGCAAGTGATAACTTGAAAGCAGGTCAGGCTCTGGTGAGGTATTGGCATGACCAGAAGGCCAACATGGTTGAGATAGCTCAAGACCAGCTAGTTGTTGTTATGGTACCAACAAGGCAGAGGGCCTTGCAGGACAAATGGATGGGACCCTTCAAGATTGTGGGAAAACTTGGAGAGGTGAACTACCTGGTGGACTTAGGGAATCCTAAGGAGGCTCCTAGAGTCTTTCACACCAACTGTCTAAAAGCTTATGTCTCGAGACCAGAACTGCGAGCTTTGCTTTTCGCTTCAGCTCAAGAGGAGAAGGAGAGTGAACCTCTACCTGACTTCCTCAGAGGCAAACCTTTAGATGAGAGAGTAGAAGGAATTAATCTCTCTTCTAATCTGACACCTGAGCAACAAGAGGAGTGCAAAGTTTTGTTAAATCAATTTGCCCTTCTGTTTTCTCTAGCACCAGGCTTGACCCCTTGGGGCCAGCATGATATCAATACTGGTGACTGTTTACCTGTCAAAAGCAGGGGCTACAGGATGTCAGAAAATGTAAGAACCCACATCAAAGGAGAGGTCAACAAGATGCTTGATCGTGGGGTAATAGAGCCCTCTACTAGTCCATGGTCTAGCCCAGTTGTGTTAGTACCAAAGGCAGGATCCAAGGAGTTGAGATTCTGTGTGGACTATAGAGCCCTAAAAGCATTCACTAAGAATGATGGTCATCCTTTGCCCAGGACAGATGAGCTGGTGGATAGACTTGGTTCAGCCAAGTTCCTCAGCACTTTTGATCTCAAATCATGCTATTGGCAAATAGCCCTGACTGGCTATGCCAAGGAGAAAACTGCATTCTCCACCCCAGTTGGCCTTTACCAGTTTAAGGTTATGCCTTTTGGACTAAAGAATGCACCTGCTACATTCCAAAGGATGGTTAATAAGATTCTGAATGGGATGGAGGACTTCTGCATGGCATACTTGGATGACATTGCAGTGTTCATCCCTACTTGGAAAGAACATGTTGACCACTTAGGATATGTTTTGCAGGCTCTTGAACAGGCCCATCTGACCATAAAGACAAGTAAATGTCAAATTCGTCAGAGTAAAGTGGTCTACCTTGACCAGTAGGTAGGAGGTGGTGAAATAAGGCCGTTGCTCAGCAAGATTGAAGCAGTGCAAAATTGGACAACCCCTTCTACTCAAACCCAGGTGAGAGCCTTCTTAGGCCTCACTGGGTATTACAGGAATTTCATTGAGAACTATGGATCTATAGCTTCTCCTCTCAATGTTATCTCCTCTCCAAAATTCCCTAAAAAGGACACATGGAATGAAGAGTGCAATCAGGCCTTTGAAAGCCTGAAGAAAGCCCTTTGTCAAGCTCCAGTTCTCAGAGACCCTGACTACCACCAACCCTTCATTGTGCAGACAGATGCTTCCAATATAGGTATAGGTGCAGTCCTCAGTCAACTGGATGAGAAAGGTAGGGAGCACCCTATGTACTTCATCAGTAGGAAACTGAAGGAACCTGAAACAAGGTGGGCATCTATTGAGAGAGAATGTTTTGCCATTGTGTGGTCTTTGAAGAAGTTTAGACCATACTTGTATGGATCTACTTTCATTATTCAAACAGACCACCCACCCTTGAAATTTTTGATGCAAATGAAAGGGGGAAAACCCAAAACTGCTAAAATTGTCAATCTGCCTCCAAGGGTATGATTTTACCATTGAGCACAGGTCAGGATGTCACCACCAAAATGCTGATGGTCTCTCTAGGATGTTTATAACCGACTAGAGGTAAGAGGCTCATCCAGGAGTGGATTAGATCCCCCTGTCCCGTAGTCTGGGCGGGGGCGAGTGTTAGGGATAGTTCTCATTCTATTGCGAATTTTGCTTACCTATAGAGTCTCCCAGCAGCTTTGCTGGATTTGAAGCGTTTGTTTTCTTCTCCCACTAAGAGTGTGACTCTTTTTCCCACTCTTAGGCATATTTGCTATGTGTGTTCTAGGCTATTTAGTTGTGTTTAATGTCTATGGGGGCTTTCTCACCTCCATAGGAACCATCTTTGTCCACATGTGTTACACAGCGCCCTCCGTGCACTGACACACGGGTTTTGTAGCGACCCCCAAACATAGACTCCATACCCTGGGACTGGTGGCAGTGGTTACTACCAAAAATATTCGACTGCAAATATTTCCCTATGGGATTTTCCCATTGTTCGAGGCTACCACATTTACTGACACCCTCTAACATACCGCTGGTTTATTTTTATAATAACTTTACTCCGGTATTTTTTATTTGCCAGAACTTTTATATAAATTCTTTCTCGTGTCTTCCTCTAAACTCCTAACCCAGGTCAGGGATCCTTTGTTTGTCCTTTTGGCGGGCTTCTGCAAAGAAGCCTTCTTTTCGGCGCAACTGAGTCTGGGGTGGATCCATTGTGTGAGAGAGGGAGTAGGAACCCTGGACAGGGTTGCCTCAGCAACCCATGTCGCACTCTGCCCTGATAGGCTGGAGGGTCTCCCGCCAGGATGACCACTCCACTGTGTGAGTGAAAGCTAGGCTGTATAAATGGGGATCTTTTTGCATAAAAGCAGGGTCCCGAGGACTGCAAGACGTCTCCACTGGAACTAAGAAGCCGAAGAGGAGAGAAGCCAAAGACATCTGCAACAACTGAACCACCGGTGAAGCCCTCCTGCAGCGTCTCACCACTTTTCTCCACACGACAAGAGAAGATCTTTATCTGCAAGAGCCTTCTTCCCTTGAGCTGGTGGGGCCAACCAGTTTGCCAATCACCTTCCTGGACCTGCCTTGGTCAAATCGCCAGTACCCTGTACTCGGAGACCGGATAGCCAGGCACCCCTCCACCCGGACCGCGATTTAAAGGAGTGTACCTTTTATTTCGTTTGGCAACACCGCGCCTGGTTTCATCCCTGGGTAGTGCAGTGACTCGAACCTTCCTCCATGACGAGAGCCTCTCTTCCTCTGCTGGATCTCCCGAACTGCATGAACTACCAGGAACAACCGCCACCGCAGGAGCCTCTTCTTCATTTTAAGATACTTTGTTCGGCCAGGCCGCCCTTTTTCGTTGGTAGCACTAAAGGTGTTTTAAATCCTTTACCTACCTGTTGGGTTGGCCGCCCCTATCTTCTAACATCATCTTTCACCTTCTGCATCCACATTTTTTAATTGTTTAACAAAGACTTGACTGCAGCTACAAGAACATTTTACTCCTGGGCCATTTGCCCTGTACCACTGACTCTGCACAGGCCTATTGACTCTGGCTGAATTTTGTTAGAACTGCCTTCTCTAGATTGCTTCTCAACTAGACATGTGTTGGTGCACCCACTTCTTATAACCACCTCCTTCTTCCCACTTTTAAAACTTGTGCAGTGCCATTTGCTCAGTTTTCATCTAGGTATTATACAAACTAAAGTGCTGCCTAGCCTAAACTTGTTCACAAATTTATGGGAAGTGTTGTTAGGGTGTGTAAGAAGATATTTGTGTATAACTCGTGTTTTCCCGCCCTTGTGAGAAATTGATAGAGTGCCATTTGTGTTTGGTTTTGACTGTGCCGTTTTGCTCAGTTTTCACTCTTGCTCAAACTTGTCTACAATTTCACTAGGGAGTTGTGTATACTTTTCTTGACTGATTTTAACTTGCTTTTATAACTGTGATTAATGTGTTGAACTGGAAGCGTGTAATAAATATATATATATTCTTTTTAATACAAAGCTTTGGTCAGTGTTTCCTTGTTCCTTAGTATTGTAGTCCTATTGTGTAAACCCTGCATACTGCTCATCTCCCTCTTGAGATAAGTCTGACTGCTTAGCCACAGCTACCAACTAAATCTTTGTGGTACAGACTGATACCAAAGGGGATTTATTGCACATACCTGTCGCCTTAATCTTCTGTAGTGCTCTCTAAGGGAACTGCACAGGATTCTGCCTAACAGCCACCGAGTCAACTTCCATGGAAGACATAAGCAGACAACATAAAGCAATGTGATACAGCAATCAAGGATAAATGCATGTTAGATGTAGGATGCAAACAAAAAGTGCATGGTCAATGCAGACTTCATAGTCACAGCATACAATTGGTCAAATACAGCAGTACCATGCACCCGCAGTACCATGCACCCTGCCGTGGTCAACTTGAAGCTACAAACACCATGATACGTGCATGAGAAAGCACCAACACCACTAACCCTTATGTGCTCGTACACAATATAGCATCCCAAAAAAGTGCATAAATCCACATATGTTTGTGGCTTTTAACTGGTGCTGCACGCTGTAATGGTTGATCCATAATCAAGAGAGCCCAAATGTGCCATCGATCCATAACCCCAAATAATTGCAAGGGATGGGAAGTGTCACTGACTACACATGCTCAAAGTGCCATGAGACACACACCAGCGTGACCATCAACACCTGTCACAGGCCACAAACAGCCGGCCAACCAACCCACTCCCAAACACCCATGAAAGGGCCACACAGTTTGAACACCCACAATTTAGAATATGAAACAAGTGGCCCCACCAATGCATCGAAAACAACACTATGCCCAGACCCATCGCCAGAAGCACACCCTGTGAAACATGCACCCATGAAGAATGTCTGGTGCCCCACAAGACAAGTCACTCCCAAGTGATCACACACAGTGAGAGACTCCCATGCAAGCACCACACATGCCCTTCACTTACCTGTACAGGGTACCCACCTGCCTTGCATATGATTCACACCAACAGGAGACGCTTCCCCTAAATGCAATCACATTCATAGTAACAACAGAAACAACATACACATCCATGAGAACACATGATTTGATACAGAAATTATGCATAGAACACCCACTGCAGGAGCACCACAGGGTGCAAGAGGGTGACAGTACATAGACTGTGAGCTGCCTAGGAGTGCAGCGTGCCACAACAGTGAGACGGAGAGAGAGAGTGACACTATGCCCAAGGAAATGCCACCTCAAGGAGTACACTGCCTGGATTAGAGATTGACAATGACATGCTCTACACCACAGTAGGTGCGGCCATAGATGAATTGACCAAGGTAGGCAACACAGTGACATGAGTACCACTCACATAACCATAACGGTATGTTAGCATGCAAAGCACATCTAATTTCAGTAACATGCAGCAAACATGGTGACCAATCACGCATGCTCAACGTGCAAGACAGTACTCATGCTAACGCACTGAATGGTGTAAATCCCGCATCACCTTCACCAGAACTGTGTCTCCAAATTAGGTACAGAAGGGACAGTGCCTGGTGGAGGGCATGGGGATCATGGATGTCAAAGGGTGCAGGGTGTCTCCCCTGGACAGCAGTCACTCCCAGATCACAGATTACTGAAACAACATGCAAGAAGACATTACAACAGGCATAGTGAAGTACAATTCACACAGCACATGCGAGGGAAAAAAGAAACCATAGTTACCTGCACATACCATCCTGTGCACCACCATACAAACATGCAAGCTGACCTCACTATGCATGCCTACATGTCCACCACTGCAAACGCCATGGCCTTGAGGGGTTAACAGCACACCTGAAGGAAACATAAGTACAATTATCAAAAATAAACCAGGAAAGGGCAACTCAAAAATAAAATGCTATCATCCGGGCCTCGGGTGAACAAAAGTAAAAAATAAGATCAAAGCAAAATCAAAAATGTCTATCATAGACGGGGGTCAACCCAGGAGGGGGGAGGGGCAGGGTGCATGTCAACTTCCACATGGGTGGATGTGAAAAAATACATTTAAAAAACCTCTATATTCTCACAGACCACACGTTTATGGTGGACTGGGAGGCATGTCTCTTCTGGCACCACCTTGTGGGTTGAATCAGAAGGTGGTAGTGGTGCTTGAGGCTCACCACACAGTGGCTTGGTCCTTAGTGGATTTGGCCATTCATATCACTGATGAATACACCAGCACACTGAGGGAGTTCCACCGAGATGTTCTACCTCAATGTTTCGCATCTCCTGTTAGAACAGTCTCCTGGTGGCTGCCCCTCTCTGGCGGATTTTAGCTCTGTGGGCCAACAGCTCTTCCCTCAGGGCTTCCCTGTGTGCCTGACCCTCTGCAAGAAGGGATGCCTGCTGTGTCCTCAGATCTTCCCGTTGGTTCCTGATGTTGGCCTCCATATGCAGCCTGTGGGAGGGCATGTGGACTGCATTACCTGCAATTGTTGCTTGACTTGTTCGCTGGTGGGATTATGGAAGTGCACACCCTATCCATGCCCGCAGCCAAACACTCATAGGCAGCACTGTATTGGTGCACGGAACGCAACATCTGCTGCTCCCATCTGCTCTGCCCAAGCTGCACACACCTCCCGATTGTGCAGGGCCCACACCTGCCTGACCAAGGGAGCATGGCCCTTGCTGTGATGCCACTGTTTCTGGCTGCAGGACTGCAACCCTCCCTTGGACATCTGCCCCAGGACCAGAACCCAATAGATGGGAGCGTGGCTTTGCATCCGTAACCACCATAGATGAACCTGACACCACTGACTGGCCTTGTGAAGGCACCTGCCCCCCCTGCAGACTCACAGGCCCCAACTTCTCCAACAATTGGTGCACTCACCTTCGCCAGCATTGAGGACTGCATATTCGGTTCAGCACCAGAGCTACTGGAGTCCAAAGAGTCTGAATTGTATGGAGCAAGGCCCAGGATGGTCTGTAGTACCAGTGGATTCTCGCGGCCTGCCATACCACATCCTCCACTGTTGGTCTGAAACACCACAGAGTCTTCTTCTTCCTCTTCCTCCTCCTCCACATCTGGTGCCTCCTCACCTGCACATGGACAGTCAAAGACATGGGGAGTCATGTGCAACGTGTCTACAGTAAACATGATTATCACACTGCTGTCATGCAACAAAATGCAGGACATGTCACCCTGAGAGAAACAGCATCCACACATTATGTACAAGAAGCCATCTGATCATGGCATATGCAGACTGGCAACAACATTCCCTGCTCATGGCCATGCTGCCAGTGGACACATTGCCAACAAACATGGTAGTTAGCAAGCACATTATGGCACATGGCACATCGAACTGTTGACTAATACCAGTGAAATGTGCATGGTCATGTGGCTTAGTGACATGCAATTACATGACATGTCAACAGGCAGACACACATATTCACATCCAAGTCTGCATCCATCACATGCCATAGCAGTGTTGACCTGGCATAGGGACTGCACACAATGGGAACATGCTGTAAGTGTGGAAAAAAGGAAACAGTCCCAGTTGCAGTATGACTGTAAGAGTAACACCTAGCCAAGGTTTGTGAAGTGGAGAGAGTAAGTAAATGGAGTTGGAGATAGGAACAATGTACAGTGACCCACAAGAGGGACAGGGCCATGGACCCATGGTGTGTGCGCTGAGTGTGAGAGGGTAACAGTGTTCAGGCCTCACAATGATTTGACCCAGGAGTCATTGCCATAACTACAGCAAGGATGTGCACGGTCAAGACATATGCACACTCACTCATGGCACGCTGGTTGTCATCTTGGATGTTCTATGTAGCGTGGAAGCACCAATGTACAAATGTGAATGATCAATCTATACCCTGCAGTGCATGAAGTGTAACTTGTTTTTTTCGACACAAGCACATGTTTAGCAGAGCAGAGTCACTGACATCATCCGTTACATGCTGCCAATGCACCATGCGATGAGCAGGTGGATGTGTGCCCCCCCAGTTGCAGGCACATGTCATGATGGTGCTCGGTCACGTAGTCCATAAGGATCTGAAGTTCATCATCATGGAAGTTCCTTTTCCTCTTCCTCAACGTGCCATTGCCCTGTGCCATGCCATGGGGTTGAACCTGTCCCTGCTGTGCAGGCTTTGCCTTCTGTAAACGTGTTGTTGGTGTAGACCACTAGTTGCCTGGGCCATGGCATTATCCCCTGGAGCTGGGACAGCTGCTTCTGCAGGAGGTCCCTGGAACCTTGGTCCTGGGACAGCTGCTTCGGCCGAAGGCCCCTGGACACTTGTGCATAGGACAGCTGCTTCCACAGGAAGTCCCTGGACTCTTGGGCATGGGACAGCTGATTCCACTGGAGTTCTCTGACCCCAGCCACCTCTGCCCCCTTTCCCTCTTGGGGCCTTCCCACTAATGTTCCAGGTGTAAGTCAACAAAGGAAGGCACACCAAGCAATTGTCCTGGGTAATTAGGGTGAGGGGCAGTGTACATGATGGAAGATGTACTTCTTTGGTCCCGCAAGGCTCAAAATTACCCCAGGTAACAAAAATATGCGATACGTAATGCGCAGGCACCCTAAAAAAATAAAAAAAGTGCAGGTACGCAAGACCAGGATACCTACGGTAAAAATAAAAAGCGTTACACGATATGCAGTGGCACCCAGCAAAACAAAAAATGCATACGCAAACCCCAGAAAGATACAGTAAATGTAAAAATAGAGGAAGCGATACAGAGGGGCACCCACAGTAGGAAAAATGCATATGCAACTCACCGTTAGCTTCTGAAAATACAAAAGTATTTTGGAGGCAAATCCCCCACCAAAACAAGAGGTTTGGACAGTCCGTGAAGTGAATGGATTGCGTGACACCCCAGAATTCACAGTACTCCACTCGTCTCCTCTCCTTCGCACATACCTTTGTATTGCTTCTATGCCTACTAATATGTCCCCTATTCTGGCATGCACAACTCCAGCGTGCAGCGCGTGGCACGCAAGTTACTCGCCAAGGGCCTTTCTTCCGATTTCACATGTCCATGCTAATCTTGTTTGCTTAAAATCCCATCACTCTGTTTCCAGCTGCCATCCAAATAATACATGGAAGACACACGTTCCTGCCTCCATGCCTTTTTTACCTCCTCCTACTGCCCTGTGCTGCCTCCTACCTAGTCATCTGCTGCTGCCTGTCCAGTGTGTGTGCCTGATGCCCACCTGTACTGCATTTGGAGTGCATGCTGTCCAGCCATTGCCATTGCTCCTGTCCTTGACCCTGTTACCACCTCAGCTGCTTCATCGGACTCCACTGTGCCATACCACCACCACTCCACAGTCCAGTTTCAGGACTACCTTACCCACCCACACCTGCCTCAGTGGTTGCCATGTCTGCACTGTCATCTTCAGACCAGAGCGGCAACCCCATGGCAGTGAGGCAGAGGGCTGTCAACTTCACTGCCAGGGAAGTTGACAGCCTGGTGGAGAAGGTCCTGGAGAATTACGATGCCCTCTTTTACCCAGTGATGCAAAACGGCAAGGAAGGATGTCAGCACATCTGAGATGTGATAACGGATGCAATCAACACAGAGGGGGTGGCATCCCACACCTTCAAGACCGTGCACAACTACTGGAGGACCTGAAATCCAGGACCCACAGCAAGGCCCTGCACTATATCCAGGCCGATGCCACTGCGAGGTACACCGTGCATGCAGGCGCTGCATGTCCAATACCAACATGAGGGTCCTAGAGAAGTTTTACCCAGCACTGCATACCCAGGTCTGCGCGTTACATGAACATCTGGAGTCGACTGGTGAGTATCCATGTGGTGCAATGCTCTATGGTGCATGTGCATCTTGGTGCATGTTGGCAGGGAGCTCCTTAGGCTTGCAGCAAGTATGGCTCTGAGATGGATTTATGCGTGCATGCCCCATACAATGCTCTCCATGTGTGCATTCAGATGATATACCTCTTGATTGCATTGTGTGTTATAGTGCTGCCTTTCAGACGGTGCATATGTCTTGTTACTTATGTCTGAGACGTGCCAGTGTGACAGTTGAGGTAGTGTTTCCCGCGTCATGTGCATGCAGGATGTTCATGTGTATGTGCCAAAGATGTGCATGTGTGACTGGCCATCACTCATGCCTGGATGAAACACGTGCATTTGGATGTCTGACATAGTCATGTAGAGGGATTAATGTTAACAGGACTCTGAAGTGATTGCTCATCACACTGCTTGGGGCCTCTCAGTTGATGTGTGTGCATGACATGTGCATGTGCTTGTTATTGTGGCATGCTGACATGTACATGTGCAAATGCTGCACGTGTTTGGAGCATACCGATTTATTGGCTGTGACAGTGGCAAGTAGCCTGATGTGAATGTCTGGAGTGTTGGCTGATGTGGATTGCATGTCCATGTGTGTTTGTGTGGAGTTTGATGGTTGTTCCCTTGACTATTCATGTTCATGTGAATGTTGGTATTGCCATGCACAAATTGGTGCAGTGCACTGACGTTTCTGTCCTGTCTTTCCTTTTCAACAGTTGTATCTGATGAAGAGGGCAGAATGGTGCTGTGGTGCATGGCAGCAGGGATGCCTCAACCAGGCAGAGGAGCAAGGCCCAGCCACGCCCCCATGAAAGCACATCTTCGGGTAGCGATGTGGCTGTGGCAGCTCCTTTGACATCGGGCGTAGCTGCTGGTGGTATTTTCAAGAAAGTGAAGGTGGAAATGGACTCCTCAGCAGTGGAGGGGTCAGATGATGCCACACAGGGGCTATCCATGGCGGAAGATGCCACAGAGTCATTCAGGATGGCAGGGAGGGGCGGCCCATGGGGTCAGGTGGGGGTGTTGTGGTGGGCATGACTACTGCAGTCCTTTTCCAGAGGCATAAGGCCACCATGGAGGTGCCTGTGCAAAAAAGAGTCCCATGGCCATCGGATGCAGCTGTATGTGTCTGCCGGGATGCCTACACCCAGTGCCATCACCCGGTGTTGGCTAATGTGTCCAACCAGAACGACACCCCGTTACCATCTGGTGTTGCTATCCGGGTCTATGTGCTACCCATGCAAGCAGTGGCAGCGAGGTATACAGCCATCATCTGTGATGATGTGCAGGCTACACGTAGTCTGCTTGCACATCATCATAGTGAGGTATGCCACCTCATCACCTGGCTTGCAACATGCCTTCCATGTTGTGCTCCATGGGCTGTTCACTAATGTGACCCCCTCCTCGTCTTCCTCCTCTGTGCACCAGTCATCCTCTGGGGTGCCTTCAGGCCCATATACCACCAGGTCCCCCTGTGCACCAGTACCAACCACATTTCCCAGTCTGGTGGAGCCAACAACCCTGCCTGAATTGGGAGCACAAGGTCAATCAGCTGAGGTGGTCACTGTGCCTACCCAGTCACCAAGAGAGTCACCAGCAATGGAGGGACAGCAGGCACCAAGAGCAGTACGCCCCCACGTAGCGTCATCAGCTCGGAGGGTGTACACACATATCAGGCACTGGGCACTGTGGCAGCAGGTGGCAACCAGGAGGAGGCTACATTTCTCAGGGCAGAACATCCAAAAAAGGCAGGTGCGTTGTGTGAGGTGGGACGCACATATGCACCTGAGGGACAGGATGTCTTCCGTGTTCCAGAGAAATGGGCAGCAGATCAGAGCAGGTAAGCAGCGGGCTCCGGGAGCAAGGATTTTGTTGGCCAGGGCTGGGATTGCTCTGCTTCAGGCCAGGAGGTGGCTGACATCCTGGAGGCTACTTGCAGGGAAGCCGAGATGATAGAGACACACATGCTGGATACCCTGAAAGCCCTCCAGGCAAGAACAGAGGCCGGCATGAGGAGTGAGGATGTGGTGCTGGATGTGGTGCTGGGCTCAGCCCTGGTGGAAAGCCTAAGTGAGATTTGCGGGGAGAAGTTGGACTTGCCCGCTGCCTGTGTACATAGTTATTTAGGTGTAGGTTTCCTTCCTTTATTTATTATTTTCCCCAGACTTCTCAGACGTTCTTTCCCTCTTTTTATTGTATATAGTTGTTTAGGCATAAGAAAATGTTGTGTGTACATATTTAACAAGGACTACTTTTACCTTCATAGATAGTAATAATGTTTACATATTTCCTGAATATACATCATTTGGTTGTATTCCACGCTTCGTGCAGTTCATTTGTGTGTTGGCCTGTTTACTAGTTCTATTTTCAGCCAGTGCATCTCTCCATTGCAAATCATGTATCTTGTTGAATGCATGCTTGTGTATTGTTGTTGCAGGGATGGTTGAGGATGGCAGGAGGCACATGTGCCTGAAATGTGGTGTTGGGTCCATCAGACGACTTGTTCTGCACTGTATTTTTGGATAAACATTTACCTGTGCTGCATCACTGTGTGTTTGGCATCACTGTGGTTGGGGTGGAGGGAGTGGGCTCACTGTAGAAGTGTTCCATGGTCACATTCATAGAACATTACTTTATCATTGCTGTGTAAAACACATGTTGAGAAGACACCTTCACCAGCATGTGCCGTCACACAATTCCTTCTCTCATTTGTTGGTCAACCTCTACCACTGGAATGCAGTAGTGGCCCATATTTGATCTTCCTGAGTGGCTGCAAAAATCACCATTCTCTTTGAGTCATGATCTCTGTGACTGCCCTATTATCACCCCTTGGGTTCAGTCATGTGATTTTTCCCTGAGAGCTATGTTGCCACCTACCTCACCCATGCTCAGGCTGTGACACTCCTGGTCATTGTTTGTGGTTTTTGAAACAGGCTTTGGTATGTGTGCTTCTGTTGTGAGCACACATTCTGTCACTGTGCTTTGATGCCTTGACAGCATGGGCAGCATGCACATGTTTTTGCTCTCACTTGTCACATGTCTATGGTGGGGGATGATTAAGGCCTAAAGGATTGTGTGAGCTGATGTTCCACTCATGGATAGACATCTGGTGATTCCAGTTGGTCGAATTTGCAGACTACATGTTGGTGTTGCAATTCATGGTGCTGTCAGACCACGGAAGGTCAGATGAGTAGCAGACATCCATTGCACTGGCCATGTGTCACACTGTTAGGGTGCTGCCTGTGGGAGGTGTCAAAGGTGAGGGAAAATGAGGGGTGGTGTCCTGTCTGGAGGGGGCTGCTTGTGGGTGGTGTCCATTCTGGAGGGGGCTGCCTATGGGGGTGTCACAAGTGAGGGTGGCTGGGGGGAGGTGTCCTGTCTGGAGGGGCTGCCGTGGGGGGTTCCAGTCTGGAGGGGGCTGCCTGTGGGCAGTGTCACAGATGAGGGGGCTAGGGGGTGGTGTCCCAACTGGAGGGGGCTGCCTGTGGGGGGTGTCATAGTTGAGGGGGGCTGGTGTCCCATCTGGAGGGGGCTGTCTGTGGATGGTGTCCAGTCTGGAGGGGGCTGCCTGTGGGGTGTGTCACAAGTGATGGGGCTAAGGGGTGGTGTTCCATCTGGAGGGGGGTGCTTGTGGGGGGTGTCACAGGTGAGGGAGGTAGGGGGGTAGTGTCCCATCTGGAGGGGGCTGTCTGTGGATGGTGTCCAGTCTGGAGGGGGCTGCCTGTGGGGTGTGTCACAAGTGATGGGGCTAAGGGGTGGTGTTCCATCTGGAGGGGGGTGCTTGTGGGGAGTGTCACAGGTGAGGGGCCTGGGGGTGGTGTCCCATCTGGAGGGGGCTGCCTGTAGGGGGTGTCACAGGTGAGAGGGTCTGGGGGGGGTGTCCCATCTGGAGGGGACTGCCTGTGGGGGGTGTCACAGGTGAGGGGGCTGTAGGTAGTGTCCCATCTGGAGGGGGTTGCCTGGGTGTGGTGTCCCATCTGGGGGGCTGCCTGTGGGGGGTTTCCAGTTTGGGGGGCTGCCTATGGGTGGTGTCACAGGTGAGGGGGGCTGGTGGGTGGTGCCCCATCTGTACAGGGCTGCCTGTGGGGGTGTAACAGGTAAGGGGGTGTGGAGGTTTTATCCCATCTGGAAGGGGCTGCCTGTGGGACGTGTCACAGGTGAGGGAGGCTTGGGGGTGGTGTCCCATCTGGCTACCTGTGGGTGGTGTCCAGTCTGGAGGGGGCTGCCTGTGGGGGGTGTCACAAGTGAGGGGGGTAGGGGGTAGTTTTCTGTCTGGAGGATGATCCCTGTGGGGGATGTCACATGTGAGGGGGGCTGGGGTGATGTCCCACCTGGAGGGTGCTGGCTGTGGGGGGTGTCTCAGCTGAGGGGGGCTGGAGGTGATGTCCCATCTGGACAGGGCAGCCTGTGGGGGGTGTCACAGGTGAGGGGAGCTGGTGTGTGGTGTCCCGTCTGGAGGGGGCTGCCTGTGGGGGGTGTCACAGGTGAGGGGCAGGTGAGGGTGGTGTCCTGTCTGGAGGGGGCTACCTGTGGGGGGTGTCACAAGTGAGGGATGTGTGGAGGTGGTGTCTCATCTGGAGGGGGCTGTCTTTGGGGGTGTCACAGGTGAGGGGGCTGGGGGTGTCCCATCTGGTTGGGCTGCCTGTGGATGGTTTCCAGTCTGGAGTGGGCTGCCTGTGGGTGGTGTCCAGTGTGGAGGGTGCTGCCTGTGGGGGGTGCCACCAGTGAGGGTTTTTTGGGGGGATTGTGTGTGGACTACAGTGGTTCATGTGCAGTAGGTGGGTATGTAGACAGGATGGATGCCAAGGGTGTAGGGGGATTCATGTTTTTGAAAGGGGGTGTCACAAGAGAGGGAGGCTGGGGGGTGGTGTCCCATCTGGAGGGGGCTTCCTGTCGGGGGTTTCACAGGTGAGGGGCCTGGGCATGGTGTCCCATCTGGAGGGTTCTGCATGTGGGGGGTGTCACAGGAGAGGGTGCTGGGGGTGGTGTCCCATCTGGAGGGTGCAGCCTGTGGGAGGTGTCAAAGGTGAGGGGAGCTAGGGTGTGGTGTCCTGTCTGGAGGGGGCTGCATGTGGGGGGGGTCACAGGTGGGGTGGGCTGGTGGGTGGTGGTGTTCCATCTGGAGGGGGATGCCTGTGTGTGGTGTCCAGTCTGGAGGGGGCTGCCTGTGGGGGGTCACAGGTGAGGGTCTTGTAGGGTGGTGTCCTGTCTGGAGGGGGCAGCCAGTGGGGGTGTCACAAGTGAAGGGGGTGGGGGTGTGTTGCCCCATCGGGAGGGGGCTGGCTGTAGGGTTGTCACAGGTGAGTGGTCTGGGGGGTGTCCAATCTGGAGGGGGCTGCCTGTGGGTGGTTTCCAGTCCAGAGAGAGCTTCCTGTGGGTGGTGTCCAGTGTGGAGGGTGGTGTGTGGACTACAGTGGTTCATGTACCATAGGTGTGTATGTGGACAGGATGGATATCAAGGGTGTAGGGAGATTCATGTTTTTGTAAGGGGTGTAGCCTACACTTACGAGGGGGTGCCTTACCACTGAGGGTACAGCCTGGGCTTGCGAAGGAGGGCACACAATTTCTCAGGCTACAGCCTGGGATTGCGAGGTGAGAAATGCAATTTCATCGGGTGCTGCCTGGGCTTTGAAGGAAGGGCACGCATTTTCTCTGGGGAGCAGCCTGGAATTGCGAGGTGAGGTGCACAATTTAGCAGGGGTGCGGCCTAGGCTTGTGAGGGAGGCCACGTGTTTTCTCTGGGGTGTGGCCTGGGTTTGTGAGGCGAGGTGCATGATTTTGCTGGGGTGCAGCCTGGGCCTGCAAGGGAGGGCATGCATTTTTTCTAGTGTGAGGCCTGGGATTGCTAGATGAGGCACACGATTTTGCTGGGTTGCGGGCTGCGATTGAGAGTTGAGGCGCACGATTTTTTACTTGCACTGTGTTAGTCCTTTGGCTTGCTTTTGGTGTGCATGGTGGCGTGTTGTAGGCATTCCTCGTGAAGCTTGTGACTTGCGCAACGGCTAGTAATGCATCTCGGAATCCCTGAATAAGCATGGCATGAAATATTTTTTCTGCGCTGCGGCTCACGCAGATTCCCTCTTGCTGCGCGGCACTTGTGCCATTTCTGCACCAGATTAATAAATTGGGCCCCAATGTGTATTTTAAGTTATACAGATTGAGGTCTACACTTGAAAAAATTGTCATTTGCAGTAAGAAGAACATGTATAATTGAAATAATAATACTTACTTTGAGCTCTGGTTAAACCTAAAATGTGTCTTCATGTAGGGCTCAGCTCTGTTGAGAAAAATGAATGCAATTCTCATCTTCTTGTAAAACCAACCTCATTATTAATCAGTAACCAGGCCATTAAAAGAGATGAATGGACACAGCATTGTGTTCCCGGGACACACAACGGTCATGTTGTGACATACAAAGAAAGTTGAGCTAAATAAATGCAGGCTAGATATGAGATTCATCCCTATTTGGTGGACTTGAATTTTTAAGAGGAGATCAAAGTCAAACAATTCAGAAGTCTGGTAAGCCATTAATGGCAATTTCAGAGGAAGCAATGTCTAGACAAACCCTGTACCTGGAAATGGCAGAGCCATGTGCCTTCTTGTAAAAAGTGTAAGTGTCAATTAGAGAGCCAGTTAAAAAGGATACATTGTTTTAAGTAATCAGGTGGCTTTAGTGATACTAAGACCCTATCAACACATCTAATTTAATTTGAATTGTAGAGTGGAATGTGCATCAAAAGAATGCACTTAAAATAACAAATATTGAAATAAATGTTCCCTTCAATTTGAAAACTGAACATATGTGGGATGTCTTGACCCACTGTTGCTTTGCCATGGGGCATCACTGTGTTCTGATGGTGCCAGAAACATCAAAATGGCCGTAAAACCCTTGTGTGCACCAAAACCTCTGAAAATCGTGCTCTGCAAAGCCCAGAAAATGGCTGCCCAAACTACTCACTCCTGAAATATGTCACTGGACTCCACAACAAGTGAAAATGGAGCACAAAGAGAAACGCAGTGCTCTGCTGAAGGAAACCCCAAAATCTTGCTTGAAATCACTTATTCTTTGTTGCCGAAACTGCAGAATGCCGGCACAAAACGCCCTTAAACATCCAACATTCTTACTGGGTGCTACAATTCACTAAGTTCAAGAAATCATTGTAAAATTATAATGTCCTGAAAAGCTGAAAGTATCAAAGAAACATCCACAGCAAAAGTTGCCTGCCTGTGGAATCTGTCAAAATCTGGGTGCAGTACCCTCGGCCACCTGAACGACAGCTGTCAGAAGCAAAGGATTAAACTTTAAAACATGTATAAACTGAAAGTAAATGTTGCAATCTAAGTGGCCTGTTGCTGAGAGTAACCTATGTTGTAACTGTTCTTATCCCATGGTTTATTCTAGCTGATATTCTGAAATCACAAGTTTGTTTTAAACTCAGGAAAAATGCAACAGAAATAACATTTAAATTTAAGCCTGGCTAAAACCACCCAAACTGGAATAACAGCTTTCCTCACAAAAGGAGCACACTTCCCCCCAGCTTAAACTCACAGGGAGGTGAGAATTGCTAGTGAGGCCAGGACTAAACAATGGGACCAAAAATGTTGAAAACAGTTTTTTTAAAATCCAAACATCATAGATTCAAAGTATTGGGAAATAATTTCTTCGTCCAACATGTAATGTAAAGCCTAACAACATGGTTGGGACCAAAAATGTCAACGGTCTATAGCATTTAATCCTGCATATAACTCTAGTATAGAAGTGCAGTAGTTGAAGTCAAGATTTAAAAAAAGGGGGACATCCAATACTTTCAATCTTTGATGTTTGGATTTTTTTTAAAAACTGAGGTTTTTTCAACTATTTTGTTGTAAATATTGTACATATATCTCTTTCTAGAAATTTGATTTGCCCCTGATGAAGAGTGTTGTATCACTCAAAACGCGTTGGGCCCTCCACAGCTTCAACATCACAAATAAAATGAAGATTGGTTCTTGTGACCCCATCTGATTTAATGTTTATGTCTTGAATACTCCTGCTTTTCCATTTTTTTTTATAAATACTTATGTAAACACGATTTGAAATATTATTTAATGAAAACATTAATTGTTGGTCTGGTATTCCAGATATAAGATAGTGTGCAGAGGACATAAGTTCCCAAATTGGGAACTTATTTGTTTATCAATTGTGTGTAATCTAGGTGTCAAGGTTGCTTCTCTCTCCTCTGCACCTCTAATTTGCTTTTCACGTTCTTACTACGTTTTCTCCATGGTCCCAGATACTTATCTATATACTTTGTACTAGGGTGTGAAGTGGGAGAATGGAAGACCAGGCTCCCGTCCTTCCCCTCTCGCGCCTGGCCTAAAGGATCACGGCCCAGGCACCCGCCACAAGAAGAGTTTGCCCATCTACCAGACAACCAAATACCCTGGTACAGGAACATACGGATGTGTCCATCTGCCTGCCCAGCAGCCCGCCCCGTCCATGCCGACACCTGCGGCACGGATCAACTAGACTAAAACCTACACGTCGTTAGAGATGCCATGACGACCTAGCCAACCGTCAGCACACCTGTGCAAATATACACACCGGACACTCCCGCACCAATCTACACGAAGAATATACTCAGTGCTATGACGTAGGCAACAGACATACTCACGGACGTGCATCTTTATTATTTTCCACATAGGCTCTCAAAATGCAGAAACGCAAGACGCATCATGAACCCATCTAAAGAGCTTGCTTACGCTTCTCCTAAAACCAGGTGACATAATGAGAAATATAACGAAGACACGATACTGGGGATAAGACAATATGATACTATAACCTAAAGCGCCTGTGCACCAAACGGTTCCACCTATACACCAGGCCTAAGTAGGCCGCAAGCAAGAGCTTCCATGGACGTTAAAAGAACAAGAGTCAGGTTGCTGATCCTGCAGAATGAGCCCGGCGAAAGCAGACAGCCAAGGTCGCAATGTTGCAAACCCACGTTCCGAAAGCGGACAATCAAGGGCACGATGTTGCAACCTCGCACGCCGCACACCAACGTCAAAGTCACACCTGCAAATTAAACCAGGCACACAGTGGAAAAACAATATTAATTGTGCAGAATTCTGCCTCAAACACGGTCCCACCTCACGTGACCAAGCCGAACCTGACAGGATGCCAAGGCCAGAAAAGGCGTCTGGATCCCTCGTTACAAGACACAGGCAGATACAATTAAAAGGCTCAATGGACATCTGCGACAGTGGAAGTAGTCGGCCTTCCAGCTTATGAATAAGTCCTCACATTGTCTGCACGTACTCATAGTGAAACATTGTTGCAAATGACAGGTGCACCGAGAGCTGGGAACAGCGATGGTCCCAGACTGGGAGGCTCGCGAGCGCACCAATCAGAACATGGGGCTCTTATCACTGACGCCATTAACATTAACCAATCATCAGGGGTCTTCATGTAACAATTCTCATGTATCTAATTGTAGGGACAACCCAGATATATCACCTGACTAACCCTTGACCACTAACATTGTTCTCTATACGTATGCTATACTAACCCTACCACTCGAGCAACCAATTAAGAGTGGCGATAGGTTTTTTGCTAACTTTCCAAGGTGACGCAAGTAGTGCGTCATACTAAGGTAAAAAGGGCCTGCGAGCCCCACGATTGTGTGTGTGTCAGGACGGACGCGTACGATCCTTGACCCATCCCTGCCGTTTTTGTTTAATAAACAGCAGAGTCACCCTGCTTCTTGCGTGTGTCTCATACTCTATCTCTTTTGGGATATACGGGAGGAGTTGGGGCCTCCCTGCCCGGAGGTCTGCGGACGGCCCAGCTGACCCCGGCAGAATTTCCCCCCCCACAAGTTGGAGGCACTGCTGAGATCTGTTTAAGATCCGCTTTTTTATTTTTACTTTTTTCCAGGTACTCCCGTTGCAAGGAGTTCTGGCGGCACGGCCCCCTCTGCCGTTGCCCCCTTCTGAGGACTACAGGACCATCGCGGAGCTGCGAGAAGACCGGACAGCGCAATCCGGATATTGGCCTTCGGGAGCCGGTTGAAAAGTATCCCGCCCGCGGTTGGCGAGTGTCCAGACGTGGTCCAGACGAGGGGAGGTGGCGAGCCGCTTGGAGGGGTGCACGCAGTCGAGCAGCCCCGCATCAAGAGAACTTGGTGAGCATGCCACGCACAACAAGCAATGTGAGATTGTGAGGGAGGGGGGAGGAATTAAATACGGGAAGTGGGAGGTGTTGCACAGGTGCGCGGCGAAGGTTTGACAATTTAGTGTCGGCAATGGAATGAATGGTAACCGAACAAGTGCGAGAGCAGTCGGCTACGTTACGCGGGGGGGGGGCGGAGCACGAAAACATCACGTGCGGCCGCTCGTAGAAACTGATTGGCCTAGGTCGCGACTACGTGTAAGGGTGGGTGTGTGTGGTTTCCTACGATTTGGCATTTATTGATCAATGAGTAGATGAGGATCCCTATTCTTCGAGCAAGAAACTCGATAGGTAGATGACGTTTCCCTGTAGGCTGTAGCTAGTTAGTTGCCCAATACGGAAGATAATTGGCTGGTTAAGCCCTCCTGTCGAGGGGCGTATCACACGCGAGGCGACGCAGCGTGCGCAGTCCGATTATATTATTGATTACTTTGTTCCAGGAGTGACAGGAAGACAGCTGTAAGGTTAACGGGGGTAGATTGCAAGTGTATTTTGAACTTAAAGAATATATGAAGAACTTACCAGTAGCTCGAAGAGATCGGTGACGTCACCAGTAGGGCTTTCATAGGATATCGCGAGCACAAGGCATCTTCGTTTTTGAGAGTGGTGGGGAAGAGAACTGTGGTAAGGGAGTGGAAACGGAGATAAACGGTAAATGAGTTGATCGAGGAAAGACGAAACGGGGGACGTGGCTGCGCACGGAGAACGCCGGCCACGGCAAGTGTAGAAGAAGGAGGAGGAGCACGTGAAAATAGGACGACTGTATAAGAACATCATAAGGGGTACGCAGCCGCAGGGGGCTACGTGCGCCTCGGCCGCAGGGGGCCGTAAGGGTGTCGTATAAAGAAAGAAAGACAGAAGAAAATATACAAATGTAAAATACTATATTTTTATAATTTTCCTTAGCGGACTATCGCAAGTCCCCAAACTTATGGGGCCAGGTAACGATAAAAGGCTGTATATTGTAAACTGCTAGTGAGATAACCACTACCAGATAGGGGAAGGGTAACAAGTGGAGCGCTACTATGTCATACGGGACAGGATCGGGAGGGTGGGGGAACACCCTCACTACCCCACTACAACACATATGTACAACACTGCCACCCCATAGGGAGAAACTGATTAAGTATAGCATAGAATGGACCCAGGGGACGGATAACAAAATGATAACACCATGGCCGCCTAATGGTAGCTTTGATCCATATGCCCAACATTCACTATTAAACCATCTGCACAATACATACAAAGGGAAGAAGTTGGCAAACCACGTGGAGGTGTTTAACTTATGGAGGATGTTCCAATGGTCCCGACCAGGACCAAATGGAATGTTCACTGTGGGGGAAATACCGGAAGAAAAAGAGATTAAGGAGGAAGGAGATGATGGGAAAAAGGGGAGTGAAGACCCAAAGAACACAGGGAACGGAGGAGAGGGAGGAGAAAAGAATAATACATCAGGTGAAATAAAAAAGGAACCGAGCAACGATATACCCCTAGCAAAGGGAGTGAAAACAGAGGGAGGGGGGTTGTACCCTTTAAGAGAATTAGGAGAAATAGAAAGAGGACAGTTAAGGGCGGCTGAGGGATACTTGAACCCGGCATACAGCCCTCCACCATATGTGGCTCATAGGAAGATGCCAGCAGGGGAAGGGAGAACTGGAGAAGAACAAACTGTGGAAATAGGAAATGATGAGTGGGTAGCTGCACAGATATTATTAAAATTACGAGGTTCATCAACAGGAGAAGAGAAGGAGGTAGTAAAGAAAACAGACGAGGATAATACCAGGGAGAGTGAAATGAGGGGGGAAGAGCTGTTATGACAAAAGGAAGAGATTTTGGAGGAACGACTAGCAAAGTTAAGGGATGAGCAGAATGAATTGATCAAGCAGCTCGAGAGGGAGGAGAGAGAGAGAGCGAGGAAAAGGAAAGAAGGTAAGAACGAATTGGAAAAAATAAGGGAACGACCTGAGGAGCAAAGGAGAGAAGCTGTAAGGGTAAAAGCAGCAGCAGAAAGGGTATCAAGAGTAGTGCTGCGAGAAAAGAAAAGGGAAGAAGAAGAAAAAGAAAAAGAAATGGCAATGTGGAAGAGGAGATTACTATCAGAAACGACTAAGAAATACGAAGAAGGGAGGGTGATAGAGAGTATAGTAGAAAGAGAAAGGGTGAAATGGGAAAGGAAGAAAGAGGATGAAAGAATATTGGAACAGATGAGTAGTGAAGTGATGGAGGAATTAAAAAGGAAAAGGGAGGAAAATAGTAGGGAGATGGAGGAGAGAAATGAAGGAGAAAGAGAAGATAGGAGAAGGGAGAGTGAAGCATGGGGGGATGTATATAGAGACACAGAAGTAGCAACAACATCAGCACAAAGGGGATCGGTTGATAAAGGAGTAAAAGGAGAACTGGACCTAATAGACTTACAAACAGTAACAATCAAGGGGAAAAAGACCTAGTGGGGGGTACCTTTTATGACTGACTTTTGTAGTGAGGAAGAAGAAGGAGTGGAGAAGGAAGGAAGAAACAGTGAAAGGGAAAGCTTAGATAAACTATACATCACCCGGACCAACACAGACTCACCATGGATCCGTAGGAGAAAGGATGAGCTGGAGAGAAGTCAGGAGGGAGAGCAAGGAATAGCGGAAAGACAGACACATGAGGCCGCACCATCCCCATCCCCATCACGCCCTCCCCCATCGCACCCTACATGCTCAACCAGCTCACGCTCGTTACGCACAATAAAACTCGCACCCTTCACAGACGAACTGACACCCTATGCATGTCGGCTTAGAGACCTCCCTAGACGCAGGCAGGAAAGACGAATACACATGCCCACATTAAATACAGGAAATGATGGAAGAAGGGGAAAAGATGGAGAAGAAAGAGTTACGAGCAGGGGAAATACGGACGAAATTGACGATGTAGAAGAAAGGGAAGAGGAGGAAGGGTGTGAGGACTCGATATTATGGAACACAAAGGGTAAAACGAGACATAACCTAATGCCACTTCTGGAGAGAGGAGGGGTTAGACCACAGTATGTCCCTTGGAAGCATACAGATAAAAAAAAATATAAAATGCAGGCTCCCATCATTAAGTGGAGGTGCGGGTAAGTGGATATATGAAATGGAAAAACACACCGCAGGACAGAAACTGGCAGTAGGAGATGTAAAGGGCCTTCTAATATCGATATTAGGGGATACAGCGGATGACATTTGGAAGAGAGCGGGATTCCCTGGGGTAACAATAACAAACACATCGCATGATGGGGCACCATTCGCAAACTGCAGACATGCACTATGGCAGGCACTGAGGGTACAGTACCCAGACACATCAGACATAGGAGCAATTACCTCCCGCAAGATGCGTGAGAACGAAGATCCTGTTGATTATATCCAGGAAATCCAGGAGAAGTGGCGCATGGAAACTAGAGAACAATGGGATAAAACACCAGCAATATTTTATCATATACTAGTACAAGGGCTCCCAGAAGGAGTTCAGAAACAACTAAAGAAAGTAGTGGGAATGGAAGCAAAACCATGGCCAGAAATACAACTGACTATAGTGCATCATTGCAGGACATGGCAAGGAAAAATGAAACAAAAGGAAGAGGACAGGAAAACGGAAGAGGCTAAACTAGTACAGAAAAAGCTTACTAAATACACAATGGAAGGGGCACTAATAACTACGCCTACAACATTGATCCAAAGCCCCACACAAGTAGTGGCTGCACAAGATTCCTCCCAAATACCACCTTCCCAGACTATAACACAACAGGCGCCGCCACTCCAACCATACACGACCAACATGGGAGGAGGACACCCAATGCCAGGAGCTGGGTATTATAATTATAACAGGGGGAGAGGAGGAATTATGAGAGGGAGAGGATACGGATATAACACCCAACAGCAGGTGGGAGGACATAGAAATTCCTACCCACAGGGCAACCAGTATACCAGGACAACACAGGGAGCTTTCGATGGCAGAGTAGGGAACCACCGGTGTGTTGGAGTTGTGGACTATTAGGGCACATGTCACGCACGTGTAGAGTTAGACCAGGAACACCATCATGGAGTGAACAGGGACAACCAAGGCCCTCACAGGAACAGCAGGGCATACAGCAACAGCAGACGTTGCAACAGGGAAATGAACAACAACTAATAACACATCAACAGCCACAGACATATTCACTGCCACAACAACAGGTAGCGATAACACAACAACCCCAAGCACAACAAACACAACTGGGTAGGGTGACGGTCTTGGGACACAACCCTTACACAGGAAATGGCCAATCGTTGTACCCTCAATAGGACAGCCCACAGACGGCCTTGGTGTGTCCCATCCTGTCAGTAACACCTAATAGTGCGGAGGAACCACGCATAGAGGTAACGATAGGTGACAAAAAATGATCATTCCTTGTTGACACCGGGGCGACCCGGTCTTGCATAAGGGAAGGTAAATTTAAGATGTCAGGCGAAGCCATGAACACCCAAGGATTCTCTGGGGCTAGAGGGTTGGTTCACTTTACTGATAACATTCCCTTATCTATTGGAGATTATGACCTGTCAGTTCCACTTCTATATTATAGTGCCTCACCAGTAAATATACTGGAGAGAGACATAATGAACAGGTTGAATATGACGATCTCCTTTACTGAGGACGGCATAATTTGCTCTACTCCAGGGATAAACATGCTCACAGCACGACAGATTATGCAAGCATACTGCGGACAGACAGCGATTAGGGCGGAGCCAGTAGATGGCGAACTATTCCAGTATGGAACAGATATGGCATTTGCATGGATGCCAGGGATAGAAGGGAAAATATGGAGGAGGCCAGCAGCCTATCTGTTCAGACCAGAAACACCTGTTAATGAACCAGAAGCAAAGGTGGTTCTAATGGACATTGAGAGCATTATTGCAACAGCTGATTACATTGCTGTACATGCCCAAGACAGAGAAGGAAGAGCATGGAGGGCAGTGATAGCATTAGCAGAAGGATGTAGGCTCACCCAGGTGTCAGATGAGGAGCTGTTCTCAGAAGAAAAGGAGGAAGGTGAAATGGTGTTTATGATGAGTGTGGAAATATGGCTAAGAGTGGCTTACAAACAAGTAGCTTAGAAAATTGCAATTGCACTTGAGGCACCCGCATGCACCCCAGTCCCCTCTTTAAGGAGGATATGTCAAAGGTACCCAAATCATTGTGGACTACTAGCCCCTATGACGTGGGGTGCATAAAAAGTATAGGGGGAGTAACGATAAAATTGAAAAAAGGTACAATACTCCCCAGAGTGAAACAGTACCCACTATCAAAAGAGGCAGATGAGGGCATATATGAAACCATAACGGCCCTTATAAATAATGGCATATTGGTCCCCTCAGAATCACCATGTAACACGGCTGTATACCCAGTGCGCAAGGCTAAAGGGGGGTCTTGGCGCTTCATACAGGATCTCAGGCCCTTGAACAACATAGTAGAAGCAGAATATCCCATAGCAGCAAACCCGGCCACAATATTGTGTGGCATTGCAGCAGAAGCATCACGATTTACAGTGATCGACCTTAAAAATGCTTTTTTATCAATACCATTGCACCCAGACTCACAAGATCTGACGAGCTTCACTTACCAAAACACAAAGTGGAAGCACACCAGATTGCCACAAGGGTATTGCGAATCACCCTCAATTTTCAATAGAGTAATACAGATGGATTTGGGTAACATTGAAGTGGAAAGAACAGTGTTGCAGTATGTGGATGATATAATAATTTGCAGTACAAACGAAAGAACATGCAGAGAGGACTCCTTAAAGATGTTGACAATATTGGCTGAAAAAGGTTACAAGGTAGACATGGAAAAGATACAGTACTGTCAAGAACCGGTACTTTACATTGGTCAGCTTATATCCCAACATGGAAGAAAGATTGCACCACAAAGAGCACAGGCCATTTCAAACACTCCAATGCCACAAACAGTGAGGGAACTGCAGCAGTTCCTGGGGCTGTGCAACTACTGTAGAGCATGGGTATTTGATTACAGTTCGTACATAGGACCCCTGCTTGAGGCGTTAAGGGAAGCTAATAAAGGGGAGAAAAAGCTGGGGTGGACGATGGAAATGAAAGAGGCTGTTGATGAATTAAAAGATGCGATATCAACTGCTCCGGTACTGGCATCCCCAGACTATGAGCGACAATTTTTTATATTTTCACATTGCGACTCAGCAGTAATGAAAGCAGTGTTGGCTCAAAAAACAAGCATGGGCTACAAACCAGTAGCATTTTACAGCGGCCACTTAGATCCTGTGATGTTAGGTCACTTCCCTTGCGAACAAGGTCTCGCCGCAGCTGCTTTTGCGGTAGAGAAAGCATCAGCAATCACCATGGGGTGCCCAACTACACTGTTTGTGGAACATGCACTATTTGCGATATTGAATAAACCTAAGTCCACCCTAACCACGCAAAGAGCATCAGGTTATGAGATCATTTCATCCAGAGCTGAACTATCAATTGTTAGATGTAGCACGGTCAACCCTGCAAGGTTCCTAGCAGAAGTAATTGAGGAGGGAGATTATGCCCACGACTGTACGCAAATAAATGAAATGTACTCATGTACTAGAAAGGTTGAAGAAAACGCACTAGCGGGAGGTGAGCTCCTGTTTATTGATGGGTCATCAACTATCGATCAAAGGGATGGTATAAGGAGGACTGGGGCAGCAGTGGTAAAAATGATGGAGGTACCGGTGTGTGTGGCCATGAAATGTGTACAATTACCACAGCATTACTCCGCTCAAGCAGCGGAATTAGTTGCACTGATCTTGGCGTTGAAGGAAAGCTTTGACAAACGAGTGACCATATACTCCGACAGCGCATATGTTACATCCACTGTCCACTCAGGGCTGTCGAAATGGAGAAGAAGAGGGTTTAGGAGAGCTGATGGCACTCCAGTGCAACATGCCCCCTTATTGGCTGAACTAATTGAAGTAATAAATGACCCCCAAGAATTAGCTTTAGTAAAATGCACCGCACACACCAATGGTGAAGACCACATCTCGAAAGGGAATGCAGCAGCAGACGCACATGCGAAGTATGCTGCATACTTTGGTGAGATATGGAACCCCCCAGAGTCACGGAGAGGGAGAGGGAGGGGAATGGCTAAGGAGATGTTGATAAGAGAAGGGTACACCCATCTCCCAGCCACACAGATTATGGAGCTACAAGCGGCTGCACCAATGGCCGAAAAAGAAATATGGGTAAAAAGAGGATGCACAATGTCACCAACCGACGCACTATGGCGCCAGGGTGGCACTGGAAAGGTTGTAATACCATTGGCACTTTTGAACACCGCCCTGACCCAACTACATTATCCAGCCCACACAGGCAAGGAAGTAATTGCAGCACGAATTAGGGAAGACTGGTTTTGCCCCGAGTTAAATTCTCATGTGTCAAATTTTATCAGCAATTGTCTCACATGTCAACAGTTTACGGCCGGCCATACTCTAAAGGTGATAAGAGGTACTATACCCCGGCCAGAGGGACCTTTCCGGCATCTCCATATTGACTATGTTGATATGATCAACATATGTCAAGGAAATAGGTATATGATTGTAGTAGTATGCCCATTCTCGAGGTGGATTGAAGCAGGGCCCTGTTCACACCCAGATGCATTAAGAGCGGCTAAATTCCTAGTGAGGGAGGTCTTCCCCAGGTGGGGAGTGTGCGAGGTGTTAAGGTCAGACAATGGCCCACATTTCGCAAACGAAATGTTCCAGCACATCACATCCTTGCTGAACATCAAGCATAAATTTGCATGTGCATACCACCCACAGGCCAACGGTGTATGTGAACGCCTGAATGGCCTATTAAAGGAGGCAATTGCAAAGATACAGCAAACAACAAAGAAGAGTTGGTTGTATTGCCTTCCATTAGCCCTATTTGAGCTAAGGAATAGACCAGGGTCCGACCACCACCTCACCCCTCACGAGGTGGTTACCGGACGTCAAATGCGCCTTCCCCTAACGCCAACATCAAGAGCATTTACCGACCACGAGAGTACTGCGAGTGTTCTTGGTGATGAAATGTACCAATATGTGTCTTCTTTGATTACTAGTGTAGTGTTTGTGTCTCAACAGCTCGAGCGCACGCGGGGCGGGTCTAACAGCAATCAACAAGAAGACGTGGATAAAGAATTGGAAAAGGAAAGACTGTGTAAAGTTGCTAAAGGTGACCACGTACTACTTCGTAATTTCAACAGGAAGTGGAACAGTCCACGATTCACTGGCCCCCATCTGGTAGAGGAGGTATCAACGAGAGCAGTAAAGCTACAGGACAAGCGTGCCTGGAACCACCTACACGATGTAAAGATCTACAAACTCCAGACCCGCCCCAGCGCCACCGACAGGTCCATTGGGAGAACAACAACAATATCACCAACGGAGGAAGAGAGTTCTACCACAGCTAACGGCCTAAGTGTTCCCATACCCTGTCACTCCCCAGATTCCCCAGAGACAATAACTGAAGAAGAAAGGGGTGATCCCCATACTGCCCACCCCATGGTCACACGCTCAAAGAGTAAAGATACTTCCGCCAGTTGAGCCCCAAACCCCCTGCCCATTGACCCCTACCCCCACTGCAGTAATAACTGAACTGAAGGACATTGTCTTGCACACGTACACATGTAAACACGTGAATGCTCTCTTTTCTTTTCTCTCGCACATGCAGGAACTGCGTATTATTGTACTGCTAAGAAAATAGATAACTAACAAATTCACTGCCCAGGAGTAGATGGTACCCTCAGACGATAACTACCCAGAAGAATTGTCACACCAATTTGTATATGAAATAAAAAGGCCAACGTACCTGAAAAGAAGAAGGGTACGTGTCTACTACACAGCATTCCTCTTGGCCATAGAATATTCAATGCCCCACCTCCACCCATACTTGCCTGTCCTAAGAGATAGATCGCTTAGATTAGCGTGGGAACAGCTCTTCGCCTGGGCACTGAATGACTATTTGATAGGGAGAGCTTAAAAAACAACAACTAACATTTAATAACCAGCATATTGAGAATTTTCAGGCGGGCAACTTTAACGTCGCAAGAATACGCTGCCGGACTGCAGCAAGGTAAGAGCAAAATGCCGGTGAAATTAGCATGTGTAATAAAAATAATAGGGATTTTGATGATCACCGGGTTCTTGGCTGCCTCTGTATGGCAGTACAGCTATGCTATAAATCTTATTGCTGTACCCAAACCTAATACACCCCCATCCCCAGCTGCAACAGGTATTACGTCAGGTGATACTAGTAAAATCGCACACAAGCAAAATAGAGTTCAACGCAGCACATACTCAGATAATAAAGGTATTGACAATTATATACAAGATTCAGCACACATCTCAAACAACATATGGTACCAACACATGACCCGCATCGGTAAGCAGACAACAGAAGACAGCTGCTACGTTTGCTCATTAATACCATACGCCATGAGCGCTTCTCGAACATTCGTTGCCACAGTAATAGATGAAAAGACAGCACGATGCATAATATACTTGGCACTGTTCCAAACGAAAGGAAGATTTCAAGGGACAGTGGTGCATCTGGTGTGGAAAACACGAGACTCATACCCATATGAAAACAATTTCCTCAAGACTTATTTGAGTTACCACAAGAGCAGTTTACATGCTGAAGCATTCAGATACATAACAAGTGGTCCTGAAAAAGGGGAAACAAAGAAAGTAACACTGCAGTATTTACCATGAGATTGGTACGCCACTGAAGTTCCTGGTAAACCAGGATGTTGGGAGAGGCCACTGGTGACGATAACGGGGAAGGTGTACATGGACAACAAATGGGAGATAGGAGTGATTGGCAGCAACATGGTAACAAAAGAAACTATTTCAACTATCGATGCACACAACCACAGATGTTGGACGACTTGGATCAAGTACGTGACCATGCTCACGTGGATAGAGACGGATGAAGACCCAATAACAATACTGCCGCTGACTGCGCCTAAGGTATGCTACCAACATAAAGGAGAGGTGGACGTAGGATACAACACCAACTGTGCAAGCGTGATGGAGTTACCTGAGGGGGGAGCAGGAACAGCAGTGATAATGGACCATTACTGGGCCTGTGGAGAAAAGGCATACCACACACTGCCCCCTCTGTGGAATGGTGTATGCACGATGGTGCACGTCAATGTACCATCACTAGTGGTACCCCAGAAGCATGTGAATGTGGCGAACTTTCCCAAAATGGATGAAGGGGACAAGAGGAAGAAGAGATCTGCACCACCTCAGGAGGGGCCAGGGAACAGGAACAACGGCAATAATACTGTCCTAAATAGAAGGAAAAGACAAGGAGAACCTCTGACAGGAAATTACCTATGGGGAAGGTTGGAAACGACACTCACTTCAAATCCGCCAGAACACAGACTATTCAGCAGAGCAGCAATGTTCTTCTCCTCAATAATACATCCGGGACTGCAGGCTTACGCAAACGCAAAATGGCTCCAGATAACTAGATGGGAACTAATGATGACCATATATTCTACAGTAAATGGATTTAACGCAATAAAAGAGGAGCTGCAAGCTATAAGGATGGTAGCACTTCAGAACAGATATGTATTGGACCTCCTCACAGCCATGGAAGGAGGAGTCTGCGCAAAGATAGGACAATCATGCTGCACGTTCATTCCTGCCAACGATGCTGACAATGGTACACTGACAGAAGCAGTTTTACAATTGGCCCAGATGCACTCCAAAATGATGGATGAAAGTAAAGGTGTGAAAAAGGATGAGAGCTGGTTTTCAATATTATGGTCATGGATGCCATCTTGGCTGTCAGATGGACTGAAAATTATAGTTGGTTGTACTATTTTGGCTGGAGCTACACTGATCATAATAAGATTTTGGAAGGCCCGGAAGGCACGCACCACTGACGAGTTGCTTGAAATGGTCGGTATGCACCCCTTGATGCCCCTTGATCATCACCAACCACCTGGCCCCACCATCTGTGAAGATCGAGAACCCAAGAAACCCCAGGAGTTACATATGGAAATGGGTATACTGTACTCCTGGAAGAACCTGTGAATATATGTATTGGTCATTTGAAGATCATGTGAACCACTATGGACATTTAGGAGGAATAACTAAGATATGGAGAGTAAGAGGAGATAACGAAAAGGATATGTTTGTGGTCGACAAGTTGACCAGAGGGGGGACTGAAGTGGGAGAATGGAAGACCAGGCTCCCGTCCTTCCCCTCTCGCACCTGGCCTAAAGGATCACGGCCCAGGCACCCGCCACGAGAAGAGTTTGCCCATCTACCAGACGACCAAATACCCTGATACAGGAACATACGGATGTGTCCATCTGCCTGCCCAGCAGCCCGCCCCGTCCATGCCGACACCTGCGGCACGGATCAACTAGACTAAAACCTACACGTCGTTAGAGATGCCATGACGACCTAGCCAACCGTCAGCACACCTGTGCAAATATACACACCGGACACTCCCGCACCAATCTACACGAAGAATATACTCAGTGCTATGACGTAGGCGACAGACATACTCACGGACGTGCATCTTTATTATTTTCCACATAGGCTCTCAAAATGCAGAAACGCAAGACGCATCACGAACCCATCTAAAGAGCTTGCTTACGCTTCTCCTAAAACCAGGTGACATAATGAGAAATATAACGAAGACACGATACTGGGGATAAGAAAATATGATACTATAACCTAAAGCGCCTGTGCACCAAACGGTTCCACCTATACACCAGGCCTAAGTAGGCCGCAAGCAAGAGCTTCCATGGACGTTAAAAGAACAAGAGTCAGGTTGCTGATCCTGCAGAATGAGCCCGGCGAAAGCAGACAGCCAAGGTCGCAATGTTGCAAACCCACATTCCGAAAGCAGACAATCAAGGGCATGATGTTGCAACCTCGCACGCCGCACACCAATGTCAAAGTCACACCTGCAAATTAAACCAGGCACATAGTGGAAAAACAATATTAATTGTGCAGAATTCTGCCTCAAACACGGTCCCACCTCACGTGACCAAGCCGAACCTGACAGGATGCCAAGGCCAGAAAAGGCGTCTGGATCCCTCGTTACAAGACACAGGCAGATACAATTAAAAGGCTCAATGGACATCTGCGACAGTGGAAGTAGTCGGCCTTCCAGCTTATGAATAAGTCCTCACATTGTCTGCACGTTCTCATAGTGAAACATTGTTGCAAATGACAGGTGCACCGAGAGCTGGGAACAGCGATGGTCCCAGACTGGGAGGCTCGCGAGCGCACCAATCAGAACATGGGGCTCTTATCACTGACGCCATTAACATTAACCAATCATCAGGGGTCTTCATGTAACAATTCTCATGTATCTAATTGTAGGGACAACCCAGATATATCACCTGACTAACCCTTGACCACTAACATTGTTCTCTATGCGTATGCTATACTAACCCTACCACTCGAGCAACCAATTAAGAGTGGCGATAGGTTTTTTGCTAACTTTCCAAGGCGACGCAAGTAGCGCGTCATACTAAGGTAAAAAGGGCCTGCGAGCCCCACGATTGTGTGTGTGTCAGGACGGACGCGTACGATCCTTGACCCATCCCTGCCGTTTTTGTCTAATAAACAGCAGAGTCACCTTGCTTCTTGCGTGTGTCTCATACTCTATCTCTTTTGGGATATACGGGAGGAGTTGGGGCCTCCCTGGCCGGAGGTCTGCGGACGGCCCGGCCGACCCCGCCAGAATTTCCCCCCCTCGACAGGTGTGCCATATCTGTCCACTTCTTCTCTTCCAGGACTAAACTATGGACATCCTCCTGCTAAAGGAAATGCCAAGTGTGAAGGGTCGTAAATGTCCTCTTCCAGGAACAACAGGGAGGAGACTGCTTTTCAACTGCAGGGAGACAGAAAGAGGCAGACCCTAATAGCCATCTGTGGCTAAAACATACACAAAGAACATTTTGTTTAAAGAAATATAACTTGCCACTGAAAATTGTCAAGAACACAAAAATAAGAGAATGGTAAATCTAATTTTTGGCTGCCCGTTTCAAAAGGTGCCAGAACTATGTGACATGTTCTGGGAAGAAACGGCGGAAAATGTGATATTACACAAAATGTATTTCTGATAGAAGCATGAAACTTTATACACGTATGCCCATGTTCAACGCGCACATTTGTAGAAATTTGCTCTTAAATTGGACATTGTTTTCCGGATGAAAAGGGCAAAATTCTGTGAAAAGCAGACACAAGATCCTATAGTGATGGGGTTTGGAGGAGTATCTGCTACACAAAATATGTAATCTGTATATAAGATTGTTATAGAGGTTGCACATGTGGAAATATGTATTGTACCGAAAGTAGATTTTGTTTTCAAGAGGCTAGAGGTGGACTCTATGTCTCATAAACCCACACCATAAAGGTGACACCCTGTTTTTCTCCTCCTATCAAGGAAGAGAGGAGACCCTGACCAATCCCTGTCAAAGGGGCAAGCTTAGGATAAACCAGCACACATACCCCTTTATCATAAGCATAAATAGAGACAGCTCAGCGCTCAGGGGGATGAGAGAGATTCACCCACTTTCCCGATGCTGGTGGAGCATCCTGCTGCAGAACTATCCATCTTACTTAGTCCATACTCCAGAAACTTGGCAAGGTAGAAAGTGTCACGACACACATCCAGAAACCCCCCTGGCAAGCCCATGGCCAGGAGGGGTCTTGGCTCGGGTCTCCAACAAACTTAGGCTTCCTTTGCCTAGGCCCTCTTGGGGCCAGTCCTGGCGCCTTTGGCGCCAGGCTCATACTTGATAAAGACTGTGTTTATGGAACTACTTTATTTCAAGTGCCAGCCAACATGGAGGCATCCACATAGCTTGGCTCCTTGGAACCAAGCTATGCGGTATAGTGTTTTGGGTGTGGTAGCCTAGGAACTACTTTATCTGGACTACTTTCTTGAAGCTATTTAAACCACACCAATCCTGCAATGTGACGCTCATCGTGTTCAGCTGTACCCGCGTACCTCGAAGAACAGCATCTGTAAAGAGACAAAAGGACATTGTCAGCAGCAGCAGCTTACCTGTAATTTTCATCGTTAGCTGCCCACACCTCCTGCGAACAGCATCCTATGATCCGCGCGTCTCCCGGACCGATGGATCTGCAAAAAAGGAAGAAACAAGACATTAGACACTTTTACAACATTACGAATTGTGCCGAAAAGCTTACCTCGCAAGGTAAGGCATCACAGCGCTGCGCATAGCACCTACTCACCGCAGAGACCCAATTCAGCCAATGCATCACATTGAACTTCCACGTAATAAAGGAAGAGAAAGAGACATTTATTAAACCAAGAAAGGCATGCAAGAATAACAACAATATACAACAGCAATAAGACCTACCTGAAAGACTCAAAGCAGCTGGCATCAGTGAAGTAACTAGATTGCCTTTGCCCACAAAGGACAAAGCGCCCCTGCCAAGAAGGCAGGACGGAGAGCACATCTGAATTAACAACAAGGTGAGGAGAGGTCCAGAGGGGCTGCGGGCATAAGGGGTGGTGGGGGCTGCTTACCCCAGTTGCCCAGTCTTGAACATTGCCCACCTGTCTTACAGGCAGAACTTCCCCACTGGTCACACCTGGGAACCGCAGAGGAGTATACCAGAGTCCCTACGGCTGGGTGGCGTCCACGTGGATACCAGGTGAGCATAACTGAACGCAAACACTGCCAACCAATCCACCTGGGCGCCATGGAGACATCAGAATTAGACCAATTGGCCCAATTGTTAGGAGAACTTTGTGCCGAGGTTCATTCTGCCCGACAAGAGACTAACGCTCTCCGGAGAGACTTATTAGTGACTAAAGAGCACACTGAAGAAATTGGCAGGCAATACTTGCAATCACAAGCAGGACAGATGCCTCTACCTAGAAACAACCCAACGAGGCAAAATCCTACCATGCCATCCACTACCTCTACTCCGGTACTAATCATGTTACCAGGAACAGTTCCTTTGGCACCACCGGAGAGGTTTTCAGGTGATCCACGGAAATACGCATCTTTCATGAATCAGTGTCACCTTCTTTTTCTTTGCAGGCCTGTAGCATTCCCAAATGACCAAGCTTGGGTAGCCTCTGTTTCATCATACCTGAGTGGTAGCGCGGCAGATTTGTCGGTACCATTGGTGACCCATGTTGATCCTTTATTACATGACTTTGGGGGATTTCAGAGGGAAATGGAAAAACTTTTTTCCCGACATACCCGAGAGCAAGTAGTGGACAATGAACTCCTTTCCCTCCGACAGGGGAATCAGGACTTGTTAACGTACATTGCTACTTTCAACAGATTGGTTGCTGAAGCTAGGTGGCCTGAAAACAAAAGAACCACGTTTTTTCTTCGGGGCTTACGAGGTGAATTAAAAGACGTTCTAGCTCAAGTGGTTGATCCTCCTAGAGACTGTTCTGAATTCATAGATTTGGTTGTACAACTAGACCACCAGTTGCAAGACCGAAAGCAGACCGTTCCAAAATGGACCCTCTGGCTGTGTATGTTCGATCTAGAGACAATGTAACTTGAGTGCAAGAAAATACTTTGGAGCCCATGCAAATCAGAGGGGTCCAACCTCCACTAACAAAACAAGAGCGAGATAGAAGGAGACAACAACAACTATCAGTGATCTTAATTAATAACCAACGGTTGTCAAGAATGCATGCCGTTGAAGCATACATCGACAGCGGAGCAGTTGGGAATTATATAGATCAAGACCTGGCTGCAGAGATGGGGGTTCCCCTATTTTTCAAGCCGACTACAGAAAAGGTAACTACGGTGGATGGCACAGAAATCGCTTCCGGACAAGTAACCCAATGCACAGCCGAGATAACCTTGTTGTGCCGGGACAGACATCGGGAACTTATTTTGTTCGATTTCATCAAGGCACCTCAATTCCGGCTCATACTAGGGATGCCATGGTTAGTCGCTCACAACCCTTTGATTGACTGGCGGGCAAGGAAATTAACCTTCCCCAGCGGCTGCTCCCCAGCCTGTCATTATCAAGAACAGAAACCTGCTTTCAGTATCTCTACGACACCCGGAAACGACAGCATCAACCCTGGGAGTAACTAATACCTTGCCTGAGGAATACCACGATTTCCAGGATGTATTCCAGAAGGACCAAGCAAACACGCTGCCGCTGCACCGGCCCTATGACTGTCAGATCGACCTTGTTCCAGGTGCTCAAGTCCCTCGCAGTAGAATCTATGCTCTTACGGAACCTGAAAGCCTTCATCTAAAGTCTTATTTAGACCAGTACCTGGCAAACACGATTGATCCGTCCATCAAAGTCCCCTGCAGCGAGTCCTTTGTTCTTCATACCGAAAAAATAAGGGGACTTAAGAACCTGTATTGACTACCGTGCAATAAACCAGATCACCGTGAACAAACGTTACCCCTTGCCACTTATCCCTGAAATGCTGGACCAGGTCAAAGATGCCCAGATTTACACCAAATTGGACCTTCGAGGAGCGAACCACCTGGTCCAGGTCAGAAGCGGAGACGAATGGAAAACTGCTTTCCGTACCAAATACGGTTTGTACGAATATCAAGTCATGCCCTTTAGGTTATGCAACGCTCCCGCAGCATTTCAATATTTCATGAATGACGTCTTGAGAGAGTTAATTGATGTCTGCGCCCTAGTGTACATAGATGATATCCTAGTGTACTCAACCTCAAAGCAGGATCATATCAAGCATGTCCGTTCAGTCCTCACCAAGCTCTGTGAACATCGTTTCTATGCAAAGCTTGAAAAGTGTTTTTTCATGTCACCGAAGTTGAGTTTCTGGGTTTTATTCCTACTCCAGGAGGCATCAGAATGGACCTGCCTAAAGTAGACACTGTTTTGAAATGGCCATCACCAAAGTCAGTAAAAGGGGTACAAAGCATGTTTGGCTTTGCAAACTTCTATCACCGGTTCATACCAGACTTCTCTCAGGTCGTACACCCGATCACTGTATTGCTACGAAAAAACAACAAAAGATTTGCCTGGACCGAAGAAGCAGAAAAAGCTTTTCAGGAACTTAAGAAAAGGCTCACCTCTGCGCCAATCCTGCGACATCCTCACCCAGATCTTCCTTATATCATGGAAACGGATGCTTCCAGCATAGCAATGGGAGTTGTCCTCTCACAAAGAGATCCAGAAACCAGCCAGCTACATCCAGTGGCCTTCTGGTCGAAACAATTCTCAACTCCGGAGATTAATTACACCATCACGGACAAAGAACTATTGGCGATCAAATCCGCCTTAAAAGCCTGGCGGCACTACCTTCTGGGGGCCAGACACACAATTACAGTCATCACGGACCACCGAAACCTGCAATATCTTAAAACAGCTAAAGCCCAGTCTTCACACCAATTGCGGTGGGCCCTTTTCTTCACCGAATATGATTATGTCATCACATTTCGTCCAGGGGTCAAGAATGGAAAAGCTGACGCACTCTCTCGTACAAGCACTGGTGACATAGTATATACAACCCCAGACCCAGTCCCCATAATACCGGAAGACAAACTCTTGGGCCTCACTACGGCCTTAAACCAAGTAGAACTGAGATACGAGATACAACAAACCATTAATCCAGATACTTTCCTTGCATGGCAAGCGCAGGGGGAACAATATTACATCAAAGATCAGTTACCCTTTTTTAAGGATCATCTGTACATACCCACCAAGGACTTACAACAACAAATCATTTCAGGTTATCACGATTCTCTGATCGAAGGGTACCCTGGAATCACCAAGACTCTAGCCAAGGTAAAACAGAACTTCTGGTGGCCTGCCTGGCGTAAAGACGTCATGCAATATATTCAGTCCTGCCTAGTCTGCGCACAAAATAAGTCGCAAAAACAAAAAAACATCCGGTCTTCTGCAACCTTTGGACATTCCTCCCACTCCATGGCTCCATGGCACACTCTTTCCCTCGACTTCATCACTGACCCACCTTCCAGTCCAGGGTTTAACACCATTCTTGTAGTCATGGACTTATTCTCAAAGTGTCACGACCCTCGCCCAAAACCCCCTCTGGCAAACCCATTGGCCAGGTGGAGTCAGGACTCAGGCCTCTAGAGCCTGGCATCCTCTTCAAAAGCCCTCATGTGGCTAGTCCTGGCGCTTAGGGTGCCAGGCTCATACACCATGAAAAATCATGTGCTTGGGAACTACTTTATTGTATTGTCATCCAACATGGAGGCATCCACATAGCTTTGTTCCTAAGAACCAAGCTATGCGGTCTAGTGTTTTGGGTGTGGTAGCCTAGGGACTACTTTACCTGGACTATTTTGTTGGGGCTATTTAAACCACACCCGAGCAAGACAACACGCTTCACGTTACTTTGCAGCTTGCAACATGACGCTCACTGTGTCCAGCTATTCCCTCGAACCTTGGAGAAGCAGAACCTGCAAGGAGACAAAAGGAACATCATTAGCAGCAGCATCTTACCTGCAGTCTTCATCTTTAAACACTTGCAGCTACTGAGAACAGCTTCCTCGAATCTGCACACCTCCTGGACAAAATGACCTGAAAGAGGAAGATAGAGGCAACATTAAAGAAAGCAGTAGAGACATTTACAAATTACGAACTGCTCAAAAGGCTTACCTGGCTGGTTGCCTCTCGGCTGGCACCACTCCGGACATTCCACTCGTGCTGAAGAACACCGCAACCTACAAGGAAGGTAAACACAGGTTAGCAAAGGCAAGACTTTGCAGCGCTGTGCATAGCGCTTACTTACCGCATCATAGCGCTCTTAATGCGCCATCATTTACCAGCAGGGCTCAATCAAGCCAGTTCGCCGGGCTGAAGCTTCGCATACCTAAGGGAGAAAAAAAGAGAAATTTTAAACAAAGAATGGCATGCAGGATAGCAACAAAACTAAATAACAGCAATAAGACCTACCTGAACAATGTCAAACAGGCCGGCGTCAGTGAAGTAACTGGACCGCACTCGCCCAAGAAAGAAAACGCACCCCTGCAAATAAGGCAGGACGGAGAGCACGCCTAATTCTACCACAAGGTGAGGAGAGGGCGCCAGAGGGACTGAAATCATGCGGGAGTGGAGGGAGGATAATTACCCCAGTCGGTCAGTCATGAACACAGTCCTCCTGTATTTTCAGGCAGAACCTTCCCGCAGACCACATCAGGGCAAAGCTGAGAAGCATACCAGCGAGTAACCTGGCTGGGTGGCGTCCCTGCGGATACCAGGTGAGCGTAAAACAAAGATGGCACACTTTATTCTGCTCAAAGGCCTTGCTGACGCATCCACTTTAGCCAACGTGTTCCCGGATGGTATTGTTAAACTACATTGCTTCACATCAGTCCTGATCTCCGATCGAGGTAGCCAGTTCATCCCCAACTTCTGGAGTATTGTGCAATGGTGCAAATTGACGTCCAGCTATCCACTAGCCATCACCCCCAAATGGAGGGTCAGACCGAGAGGACCAATCAGACCCTCGAGCAATACCTATGGTGGATGTTGCACCATGAACTAAGAGACTGGAAAGACTTACTATGGATAGCCAAGTACGCATATAACAATTCCTTGCATTCCAGTACCGGACAAACACCCTTTTATGCCCTTTATGGTAGACACTCACGTACCTCAGAACTGGATCTCCCAACCAGTTCGGAAATGCCAGCAGTAAAAACCCTTCACACCAACATCACTCAGGCTTTCAAAAAGGCCAAGGAACATCTTATTCTCGCCAAAGAAAAGCAAAAGCAATTTGCCGACCAACACCGGAAAAAGCCCCTGACTATCAGGTAGGAGACAAGGTTTGGCTGGCCGCTAGATTTGTACCCATCAAGGGAACCCGGACCTTTCAACCCAGGTACTTAGGGCCTTACACCATCAAGGCAATTATTAATCCAGCAGCCGTCAGACTAGATTTACCACCTAAACTACAAATCCACCTGGTGTTTCATGTGTCCCTTTTAAAACCAATGCAGCCCGCTACACGGATTGGGACACCACCAAAACCCATACTTATTGATGGAGAACCAGAATTCGAAGTCAGAGGCATCCGGGATTCCAAGTATTCAAGGGGCAAGCTATACTATCTAGTTTATTGGAAAGGATTTGGACCCCAAGATAGATCCTGGGAACCCTGTGAAACCATTCAAGCACCACGTCTGATCAAAACATATCATCAAATCTTTCCAACTAAACCTGGGCCGGACAGAAGGAACACCTTGATAGGGGCCTTGGGGGGAGTGCTGTCACGACCCACATCCAGACACCCCCCTGGCAAGCCCATGGCCCAGGAGGGGTCTTGGCTCGGGTCTCCAACAAACTTAGGCATTCTTTGCCTAGGCCCTCTTGGGGCCAGGCTCATACTTAATAAAGGCTTGTGTTTAGGAAACTACTTTATTTCAAGTGCCAGCCAACATGGAGGCATCCAAATAGCTTGGCTCCTTGGAACCAAGCTATGCAGTATAGTGTTTTGTGTGTGGTAGCCTAGGAACTACTTTACCTGGACTACTTTCTTTAAACCACACCTGACTTGGATAACACACTTTGTGTTACTTTGTAATCATGCAACGTGATTATCATTGTGTTCAGCTGTACCCGCGAACCTCGGAAGAACAGCATCTGTAAAGAGACTAAAGCACATCGTTAGCAGCAGCAGCTTACCAGTAATGTTCGTCGTTCAGCTGCCCACAGCTCTTGCGAACAGCATCCTAGGATCAGCGCATTTCCCGGACTGACGGATCTGCAAAAAAGGAAGAAACAAGACATTAGACACTTTTACAAAATGACAAATTGTGCCGAAAATCTTACCTCACAAGTCGCCCCTTGACCAGCAGCACCTCAGGATTTTATACACCCGGTGAGCACCGCGATCAATGGGAAAGAAAAGACAAAAGGTTAGCTAAGGCAAGGCATCATAGCGCTGTGCATAGCGCCTACTTACCGCATCATAGCGCTCTTTATACGCCATCATTTACCGGCGAGACCCAATTCAGCCAATGCATCACATTGGACTTCCGCGCACCTAAGGAAGAGAAAGAGACATTTATTAAACCAAGAAAGGCATGCAAGAATAACAACAATATACAACTGCATGAAGACCAACCTGAAAGACTCAAAGCGGGCCGGCATCAGTGAAGTAACTAGATCGTATTCGCCCACAAAGGACAACGCGCCCCTGCCAAGACGGCAGGACGGAGAGCACACCTGAATTAAAAACAAGGTGAGGAGAGGTCCAGAGGGGCTGCGGGCATAAGGGGTGGTGGGGGGCTCCTTACCCCAGTTGCCCAGTCTTGAACTTTGCCCACCTGTATTCCAGGCAGAACTTCCCCGCTGGTCACACCCGGGAACCACAGAGGAGGATACCAGAGTCCCTACAGCTAGGTGGCATCCCCGTGGATACCAGGTGAGCGTAACAGAAAGGCCCATTTCATAGCTGAACCCTTTTCAGGAAGGCCTTACATTTACAGAACTGGAACCAACCCCAGAAACCTAAGGGGAACATCAAACATACAGCCAGGCTGTTCTGTACTGCTTGCCTGCTGAAAATAATTATCATCAGACCAAAAGATCCAATCCAGTCCTGTGCTGTGCTGTGACCAGTGCCATTGCAGATACAATCCAGTCCTGTGCCGTGCTGTGAACAGACCCAGTCCAATTAGATGTACCCAGCTGTCTGTCCCAGAACAAGATTCCTTTCCCTGACCAGAATCCTGACGGTTCCGCTTGCAACATATCTTGTGAGTATCTACAGAACTGTGTCACTAGCATATGTACCTTTGCTTAGTCCGATCCCTATCTTGAATCCATCCTATATTGTCTTCAGAACCGGCATTGTTAGGAATACTTTTGAATTACCTGAACTCGTTATTCTATCCCTCCTATTTTCCTCCTGTGCTAGTATTGTTAAACTATCTTTGCGCTGATATTTTTCATCTGAAGTAGGCAAGCTCCTCTGCAGGCAGTCACCCTGATCAAGTGGCTGTGTTCTTGTGTGGTATCCATTTATTCATAGTCATCCTCTAGCGTAAGAAATCCTTTTTGTCATTTTAAACACGCATTCCCATTTTCCCATTCTTGCACCTGTCTTGAACAACGACCTCCACTAAAATGTCCATAACTTCCTCCATTTTTGTGCTAGAAACAGAATTGTAGCTGACATGCACAGCTTTAATTTGCATCTAAAACCACATCCCAAATTCATACGGTTCTCCCGTAATTGCGATAACCACACACTGCAAAGTTTGCCGCTAATTTCATTTTAGGGAAATTCTGTCACATGTAAAACAGCTTTTGATTGCTTCTGACCCTAATTTTAAGATTTCAATTTGTTTCTTAGTATTACATCATTGCTAGTGTATGTGTGTAACTATCCAAAGCAGCTCCCATAAGAATTTAAACAATTTCAGAAATTTAAACCATATTTAGTGTTTTTACTCAATTCATTCTCAAGATAATTTTAAAACCATTCTGACCGCTTGCCAATTAATTCTGTTTTTCTCTTGTGTTGCTGGGGGGAAATTGGGATTGATATTTTGTTTGAATTCTGCCATTCCTGAATACCTGCTCTCACCTCCTATCTCTTTACATTGCCTATTGGAGGGTTGAGGAGTGTACAGGGGGAACTAGTAACCACACTGTTTTTGATCTGAACACACACAAAGTATTATTTGTGTGCAGAATCATTTTGCTCACTATTACTCCTTGTGCATTAAAGAGATTATTTATTGTTACATCACCCACTTACAGATTGGGGGCTCGGCTGGGATTCTGAATTGGACATACCACTTATGACTAGTCTAACACAGCGTGCTAACTGACGGGGTACATACACCTTGTTGGGCTACCACACTGTGCTACACTATAAAAACACCCTTCAATAGAAACACTCAAACGAGTTTGGCCTGTTTTGCAAAGATGATAGTAACTCTGAGATAAGTCAGAAGGAAATTAATATTTCTGGAATGGCGACCCCAGTGGAAATTAATATGGGAAAAGAACACCCAATGCACACATTTTTTGTCAGGGGTGAATGGGTTGAGCAGGATGAGGATATTTGGCTGCAGGAAATCAAAAAACAAGCTACTGCCACATAATTAGATAGATGGCAGGACCAAGGTCCCTTACATCAGGCACTTAGTGAACTGTATATGGGCCCAAGAGTAAAGGAAGAGCAATGTAAAATTGCCAAAATAGCGGCGTACCTGTATCTCCACATTGGAGTAATACAGGAAAAATATACCAAAAACCTAGACCTGGCAAAAGGCAAGTACAATCCCTAGAGAAGACCCAAACTGATTTGTACTCTGCAGAGCAAAGGCTAAAAAAGAGCCAAGATTCAGAGAGAGAAACCAGACAGTACCTGACAAAATTAAAGGAAAATCTGGATCTCCTGCAGCAAGAGAAGGTAGAGCAAGACACCAAATTACTGACACTGCAAAGAGAGTGTCACAAAAGATTGGACTCTTTACAACAGAACCAAGAAAAGCTGGAACAGCAATTAACCTTTAACAGAGCATGCGCAGAACAGGTGGTCACTTTAGAGAACCACATAGACAAATTAAAAGAGGAAACTAATAAATAAATTCACAAAGACCTTGAATTCCAAACAGAATTTGATGAAGAGAGCCAGAAAGCTTGTGCATTCAAAAAACAAAGGGACAACCTGGCTGCACAGAGGGGTACTCTAATTCAGGAAAGGGACGCCTTAGGCCAGGAAGTCAACTATTTAAAAACCAAGGTGGAAGAAAATCACCTGGCCCTTCAGGGACTGGGTGAACTCAAAACGGACTATGAAAAGCTGTTAGAGCACACCAGGAGGGTGGAAGATGCTCTGGCAAAGAATGACCAGGCCTGTAAGGACAGAACTCAGGAGGTGAGTCTCCTGCAGCAAAAGTTGGCCCAATACTCCCAAATCAGACAGGAAACACAGAGACACAATGAGGCTCTCTGTGAGAAAAATGACAGGCTCCATGGACAAATAGCCATGCAGGAACTACTAATAGAAACCAGTAAGGCCTTATTAGAAGAACGAAAGGGTCAGATGTGTGCTTGCCATCTGAGAGTAGGGGCTGAGAGAGATGAGGTCAGATGGGTGAGGGAAACCCCTGAGCATAACCTCAGGAACCCTGGCGCCAGAGACTTCAATTCCACGGACTCTGCCACTCCCATGTCCACTGGCTCACGTTAACCAAGGGCCACGGGATGGTAGACTTCAACCCAATGGGGAATATGGGGCTAATAGGTCAGCGCCTCCCAGAAATAGATGGGCGGGCATCTATGTTCAGGTTCCCAAGTACTAGGGCCATCGTCTCTGTTCAGGGAGACTCCAGTGAGGGGCGAATCAGAGAAATGAATCCTTAGAAATATAACTCATCACAAGATCAGGCAGTGAAATTTGTTGGGGAATTCCATGAGAATAGGCCCACCGAGAGCATACTAAAAACCTCTTCCCAGCTAGGACAGTGGGGGGGTGTACTCAACCAATCCTGAGAGCAAGGAAGTGTCAGAAGACTCTTCTGAGCGCCGCAGGACCCAAGGAACTAGGCCCCCACATTCTGCTAGCCATTCCCAAGCTCGCAGAATCCGAGAGCGTCTAGAAGACCAGACAGCCACCTGTGGTAGCAGTGCCTCTGGATCAGAGGATGAGTGGACAAGGGTGAACCGAATTAAAAAGGCCAACAAAGTCAAGAGGGCTTTGCTCAAGGATCCCCTGAAACAAATTAAAGCTATTAGGAGCATCATCAAACCCAACCACAAAAATGCTAAATATTCGGTTTGGGAGCACCTTGAATTATTTGAACAGATGATGGAGACTTTCCATCTGAAGGACAGCCAAAGCTGTATTCAGTATGAAAAGTGGACATTTTCTCCTGAGTACTCCAGTTTATTTGCGGGGCTGGAGGATCATAACCATTCTAGTTGGTCCACCTATAGGGCGGCCATCCTGAAACATTTTTCCATTCATAGGAACCCTCAAGAGGCGCGCAAGGCAGCCTGCAACTGACAATGTGAGGAAGACCAGGCCCCACAAGAATTTGTTCAGGAATTGAAACGCACCTTTGCGCAGACCACTAGAAGGGTGCGCACTGACAGTAAGGAATTTGTAAACACTGTCTTTCATGCTGTCCCTAAGTATATTATGACCCAGCTAGTGAGGAACTTTCATGAGATAAGATCACTAGACTGGGTCATTGAACAAGCAACACACATCTATGAAGTACAGAAGCCGTTGGAAAATAAAAATAGTAGCACAAACCCCAAAACAGCCAACACCCCTGCTGCTGCTAAGGTGGCGGAGGTGAAGGTTGCCCCCATTTTAGATCTGGAGATGGGGGCGCCTAAGAGCCTTCCCACGCAGAATCCACCCAACTCCAGACCCAGAAGGCCCTCGGGCCAGTCCCAAAAAGGTAGCCAGAGAGGTAACTCCACAAATGGGACCTCTAACTCTCCTGATTACATCAGCCCATGCTACAAGGGAAATAGACCTAGCCTGGGTTATGTGTGCACTCCTCCAGCCCAAGGCGGTGGTATCCAACTAGACACCTGGAAACCCAGGAAACGTCCCTCCTAACTTTCCCCAGGAGGGCAGTAATCCCCCAAATGCCAGACCAAACTTTTTTTCCCAGGTACCCACCAAACTTCAACCTCCAAAACAACCCATCCTTCTTTCCCCAATTTCCTGAGCCCAGACAGCCAATCCGGGACAGGGGAGGCCAAGGGTGGAGGGCTACCCGAACTTTACTAACCAGGGATATTTTGCGAGAAGGGATAGTTAACCTTCCCGGGATCAGACCAGGGTAAATCTGAGGACTCTGTACCAGCCAGAGCGGGTGTCCCAACTACAGCGCCAGGTCCAGAACATGGCACAGGATCTGGGTCGCATGCTGAGGGCTCCACAGAATCCTCAGATGACCATGACGGCTCAGAACTCCTCAAATCCAGGGTCTGGTGCTCCAGAACAATGATGGGCATGAACCCCAACAACCTACCGGTTCCCAGGGAGGAAGATCAAGGGGAAGGGGGGTGTAAAGCCTTAGAGGAACTTTCCTTCCCCACTTGTGAAAAGGCCCTGGAAACCCAGGAACTGGAACCAAAATATCCTGCCCCTGAAAGTCTGCAACCCAAGGAACAGAGGGTGGGGAGAAGAAATAAAGAGCCTAAAAAGGCCCATTTTGTGGAGGTGGTACAAATCTTCCAGTTTGAAGGAGAGGGACCCTCAGAGGAACCTGAGAAAAGGATTTTCTCCTTCAGGGATGGGGGAACTCTTCCCAAAGAAAGATGGGTCCCAAAATATCCAAAACCAGACTGGGTAGATGTGGGGACCGAGTTAGAACCGCCCATCATCAAACTCCAGAATGACCAGCACAAAAATCCCCCGGTTCAAACCCATCCTGGTCACTGCCTCCAAAAAGGGGGGGCAGCCCAGAATCAGAACCAGGGGAACCCAAAACTTCCCCCATTTCTAGCTGTCACCATTTTCTTACAGGTTCCCAAGATCCCAAACAGAATCCTGCCCAAATCACCTCTCTGTTAGTATCCAAAACCAAGAAATTAACCCACCAGTTGGCCAAAAATGTGCATTATCTTTGCCCCCTTGAGGAAAAGGAGGGAAGATTTTATGCCCCGGTCCAAATACAGGGGCAATGTACAATTTTGGCACTGGTGGACACTGGATCTCAAGCCACACTTCTGTCAAAAAAGGCCTTTGATCAACTGAATTCGGGAAGCGGGAGAGATACCAAATTCATCTCAACCCTCTTCCTGGACAACTTCAGAACTTCGACGGGAAGGAAATTCCCGTTGAGGGGACTGCGGATTTGGACATTCAAATTGAGCAACACAAGGTCAAGCACCCAGTCATAGTTGTGACTCCAGAAGGCACACCTTGTTTACTAGGGAATGACATCCTGCGTAGGTTGTCTCCCCTCATGTATTGTGTAAACAAGGTCCTCTGGACCCAGACTAGCCGACCAATAAAATTGAAACGGAGTGTCAACCATGTTAGTTTAAATGGCACATGCCACATGGTTGAACACAAACCTGACCAAATAGAATTCCACTTCCAGAATAAGCAAATCCCGGATGTGACAGTAATTGCAGAAGGACAACAAACTGGTGATGGGGTGTCCTCTCTATTACTGAAAATCAACCTTCCTTCCAGTGTAAGTTGGCATTCCACACTGGAAGGAAACACTCTGAAATTCTATACAAATTCACAATCAGAAAATTCCATTCCTATAGTCCAAAAAAGATGAGAAATCAGCTCAAAGCTTGGCTGATATTCAGAAAATTGGAGAGCAGTTGTACATCCCCATTCTGTTAGATTAGGGGAAGGACTCTGTTCTCGCCCGAGTATGTGTGAACAACGGTAAGAGCTTCATCAGCGAGGCCATGTTCTGCAAACTCCCAAAAGATCCAGCCATTCCCACATTTAAACAGTTAGACAAATGGGAAATAGAGCTGGAAACACCCAATTTCAAACATCTCCTGCCTAGCACGTGTATGCTCAAAATTTCCATAGGCCACAAGAGCATAGTCCATAATTGTTGGGTTGTGCGAGATGTCCCTGCTGCATTTTATTTAGGCAATGACATTCTCAATCGCTTTGCAATTAGTTTGGACCTAATAAACTTCAAAGCTTGGTCCCGAATAGCGGGTAATCCCATGGACTTTGATGACCCAGAGAAAGCATTTCGGTCAGCTCAGCTACTGCCGTATGCAGTTGAAATTCAGATTGGAGAGGAAGTCACCATCCCAGAACGGACCCGACAATGCTCACTGGAAGTAAAAATTAAAAGAGTACAGAAACTGAAAAACCCTGACGCCTGTGTCCATCTTAATGCTCATTTCCAACAGCAAGGGTTGGGGGTAAACCCAACACCACCAGTCAACATAGAACACAACACCATTCCAATAGAGGTGGATAACAGCAACCTAAAGAGTATCACTCTGGGCACAGGCACCATTATTGGAATGGCGGTTGATGACCGACATTTTTCCATAGATTTAGGTAATTAACTGTTAGGACCAATCCCCAAGCACTGTTTTGACAGTGATAGCGACGATTACACAACACCAGACAGGATCTTGACCGGGCATGGGGGGAATTTCCTGGTGTTCTCTTCCCGCCCTTATGTTAAGGAAGATGTGACCTGTGACTTCAGGAGTGATGAGGTGATATTTCAAGCCCACGAGGACAGCCTTCCCCACCTGAAGCTATCAGTCCAAATCAGCACTCTGACCAGGGACTTCTCCACCCAGCTGGAGGAGGCTGGTGAGATAGCCAAACCAGAAGTCTTTCCAGGCTTCAGACAGATGGTTGAAGAGAGAGTCAACCTAGCTGATGCCTGTGAGACACTGGAGCAAAAGCAAAAATTGAAATAAGTTTTCTTAGATTTTCAAGATCTCTTTGTGGTGGACTCGTATGACTGGGGTCGCACCAACATCCACATAACAATTCCCACTGACCCTGGCATGACTCCAGTGTATGTGAAGCAATATCGCTTGCCTCTCGCAGCAATGTAGTCCCTTACTGAAATAATTAAGAACCTTGAGTCCCATGGGATAATTTGTCCAGTCCACAGCCCCTTCAATAATCCGGTGCTGGGGATTTTGAAACCTAACGGCCAGTGGAGACCCTGTGCTGACCTAAGGGAGCTCAACAAACGGGTCCACACGTCCCAATGGCCTGTTCCCTACAATGACCAAGGGCTTGCCCAGATCCAGGGGTCACAGTTATTCACTGCAATTGACCTGACCAATGGGTACTGGACTGTACCTGTCAGTAGGGAGGACCAATATAAGCTGGCCTTTACCTTTGGGGGGCAGCAGTACATGTGGACCCGGACTCCCTTCGGATACATCAACTGCGGCAATTAATTTAACATTTTAATACACAAGGCCATGCCTGACCTGGGTGAAAGGGGTAACCTGGCCTATGTAGACGATGTTCTGGTCAAAAACTCAACTGTGGAGGAACACATAGCGGAGATCTCTTATGTCCTGACACAGTTGAGGGCTGCCGGAGCAAATCTCGCCTTTCAGAAGGCACAGTGGTGCAGAAACCATGTCATTTTCATGGGGCATAAGATAACTCCTCAGGGTCTCTGTCCCCAGGAAAAGAAAGTAGAAGCACTCCAGAAGTTAAAAGACCCCGCAACTCTGCGGGAACTAAGGAGCCTCCTTGGACTAACTAATTACAGCAGAACATTAATTGAGGACTATGCAGAGATCACAAGATCCCTGATCCATCTTTTGAAGGGGGGTCAAGTGGGAGTGGGGTCCAGAACAAGCCGAGGCAGTAAGACAACTCAAAAGAAGCATCTCACAAATGCCTTGCCTAGTTTACCCTGTAAAAAACAAGGAGTTCTTCTTGGAGACAGGGTTCTCAAATACATTCTTGACTGCAGTATTATATCAAAAGCATGACAAGGTCAATAAAATAATCTCCTATGCGAGTATGACTTTATCCTCTGTCGAGGAAAAATTCAACGATTGTGAGAAGACACTCCTGGTAACGGTGTGGGCATTGAAGAATTACCGCCCGTTTATCCAGGGGGAACACATCAGAGTGGAGGCTCCACACCAACCTTTGCAATATCTTCAGAGTGACAGAAACCGGGCCGGAAATGTGAGTAATTCCTGAATTACTTCCTAGATTCTGTCTATGCAAGGCTGTCCTGTGGAGGTCAGATACAGCCAAAATAAGAAGAGTCCCCACACGCAAGGTCTGGCTGACTTGCAAGATTGTGCCAAAGAAAACTGTCTCGAGGACGAAAATCTTAAAATCAAGGACAACATGGAGGCATACCTTAATTCCCCACACAAAGTCTTTGAAGAAGACCAGTGTAAGGGAATGCCCACTGTCTACGTGGATGGGTGCTCCTACATTGTTGACAACAACAGGGAAAAGGAACTTGTGGCCGGCGCAGGGAATGCATGGGTGAATGATGCCCTAGAACCCTCCGCTGGGTAAAAAATCAGTCCGGGAAGTAGTCAAGTGGCAGAGCTGATTGTTGTGCATCAAGCCATCCTCACTGCTGTCCAACACCAACTCCACAAACTGGTCATAATCACTGATTCGGATTTATGCACGAAACGAGTTTGTGGAGCACCTGGTTAACTGGAAAACCAGAGGCATGCTATATGCTAATAATAAACCATTGAAATATGGAAAATTAATACAGAATATTGATGATCTGGTCACCTCGAATGGGATGACCATCTACTGGAAAAAGATCAAGGGTCATTCTAAAGTAGAGGGACCAGACAAAACTGGAAATTACCTAGCTTATAAACTGGCCAAAAGTGGAGCCACCCAAGGGCATCTACTTGAGATCGAGTCCTTGTTGGGGGAAATACAGGTCACTGCTATCACTAGTTACCAGACAAATGCTCACAATGAACTCTCAACTGCACAATGGATTAAGGAGACCCCAGATGCTGATTTGATCCCGGCTCAAAAAGGGGATCCAACAATTGGTAAGTTTTATCAACACATTGAGGACCCTGAGAACTTTCCCCTGACGGATACTGATTACATAGGGAAAGAGGACCTCAGAGTGTTGATGAAATGTCCAAAAAAGTTATGAATCCAAGACGGTTTGTTGGTGAGGAGATCCATAGCTGGCCATGACCAGTGGGTGGTCCCAACCTCCTTCCGAAGCCTGATGCTAAGTCATGCCCATGATGCGGCCACAGCCGGTCATCAGGGATTTCATACGACACTAGAAATCTTGAGAGAAGTTGCATATTGGCCACACATGGGGCAGACCCTAAACCAATACTTGAAGGGGAATATTGTGTGTGCACAATTTCAGCCAACATCACTCACACACCGCGCTCTCCTCCAAAAGAGGGGGATGACACTGCCTTGGTCAGATTTACAAGTGGATTTTATCGGGCCCGTGATTCGCTCCCCTAGGGGGAACAAGTACATGTTGACCGTGACATGCTTGTTCACTAAATGGGTGGAATGTCTCCCAGCCCCAAGGTAGAAACAGCAGTTGCCCTGATGATGAATCACATCTTCTTGCATTTTGGACTACCCCAAAGGATTGAGACAGACCGAGGTAGACACTTCACTAGCGAAGTGATGACAAAGATGTGGGAGGTACTTGGGGTCAAAAGGAAACTACACATTGCCTACCGGCAGCCTCCAGTGGTGGAGTTGAGAGATACAACAAGACAATTGTGAGCATGTTAAAAAAAGTTTGTGGCAGATTCTGTCCGAAGTTGGGACATTCGATTACCTCGTGTCCTGATGGCCATCAGATCTACCCTTTCTTCTGCAACAAAAATGTCTCCATTTGAGCTGATGACTGGATGAAGGATGGTGCTTCCCCAGCATCTGCTCTACAGAACCAAAGAGCACACCTTGATAAAGGCCTCCACAACTCATGAGTATGTTGAGAATCTGAGAAAATGCCTTCAACATGTTTTGCCTATGCTCAGCAGAATCTAGAAAGATTTGCAGACAGTATGAAGACCCACTATGACCTTATGACAACTAAAAAACAATACTAAGTATGAGACCAGGTCTACTTGTACAATTTCCAAAGGAACCAAGCCAAACAGCGCAAATTCCTCCCTAGTTGGCAGGGTCCTTTTGATATTGTAGACACAATCTCACCAGTTGCCTACAAAATCTGCATTCACAAGGGCAGATTTGCAGAAGGGGAATACAGGTGGGACCACATCAACCAGCTGAAGAGTTGCCATCCCAGGCATACTCTGCGGCAAATAGAAGAGCCAACCGGAAACCCAGAGGGGGACATTTCGGATTCCTAGAAAATTCCAACTGTTAAAACCATTCCACCTTTTAAAAGCATAGGAATTACAGACAGGGAATATTGTAATTTATATGTCAAATGTATGCATCTGCCCCATTATATGAGTAGTAGTGGGGAAAGTTCCATGACCATGCTCTGTTCTGTCTCATAGCACTGAAACCAAGGATTCTAAGTACCAAGGAGGACCACTCGGGGACTGGGAGGAAAGACCCAAGGGGCCTGGAGTATCGCTCCTTACTCCCATCCAGAACCGACGAGGAGAACATTTCAATCCAGCACTGATGGGAGAAGCAGACGACTTTCTCCATCTGGAAAAAAGAAAGAAAGAAAGAAAGAACATCCCAATCTCCCGACTTCCCCAAGACGGGCGGTCAAACTCAAGTCAAGAGTCATGAGGGGTGGCTGTGTGGGATGTCTTGACCCACTGTTGCTCTACATGCGGCATCACTATGTTCTGATGGTGCCAGAAACATCAAAATGGACGGAAATCCCTTGTGCGCGTCAAAACCTCTGAAAACTCACTCTGCAAAGCACAAAAAGATGGCTGTCCAATCTACCACGCAGGTTGTCAGTGGTGGAACATAGATCTCACTCCTGAAATGTGTCACTGGGCTCCACAACAAGTGAAAATGGAGCACAGAGAGAAAAGCAGTTCTCTGCTGAAGGAAACCCCAAAATCTTGCTTCAAATCGCTTTTTCTTTGTAGCTGAAACTGCAGAATGCCGGCACAAAACACCCTTAAACATTCAAAATTCTTAGTGGGTGCTACAAATCACTTAGTTCAAGAAATCATTGTGAACTTATAATGTCCTGATAATTTGAAAGTATTAAAGAAACATCAATTGCAAAAGTTGCCTGCCTTTGGAATCTGTCACAATTTGGGCACAGTACCCTCGGCCGCCTGAATGACAGCTGTCAGAAGCCCAGGATTAAACTTTAAAACATGTATAAACTGAAAGTAAATGTTGCAATCTAAGTGGCCTGTTGCTGAGAGTAACCTATGTTGTAACTGTTTTAATCCCATGGTTTAAAATCTTGAATAAGTATTCTAGCTGATATTTTGAAATCACAAGTTTGTTTTAAACTCAGGAAAAATGCATCAGAAATAAAATTTAAATGTAAGCATGGCTAAAACCACCCAAACTGGAACAACAGCTTTCCACACAAAAGGAGGACACTTCCCCCCAGCTGAAACTCATGGGGAGGTGCGAATTGCGGGTGATCCCAGGACTAAATAATGGACATCCTCCAGCTAAAGGAAATGCTAAGTGTGAAGGGTTGTAAATGTCCTCTGCCAGGAACAACAGGGCGGAGACTGCTTTTGAACTGCTGGGATACAGAAAGAGGTGGACCCTAAGAGCCATCTCTGGGTAAAACATTCACAAAGAACATTTGGTTTAAAGATATATAACTTGCCACTGAAAATTGTCAAGAACACAAAAAATACAGAATTGTAAATCTAATTTTTGGCTGCCCATTTCAAAAGGCGCCAGAACTCTGTGACATGTTCCTGGAAGAAACGGTGGAAAATGTGATATTACACAACATGTATTTCTGAGAGAAGCATGAAACTTTATACACATATGCCCATGTTCAACACGCACATTTGTAGACATTTGCTCCTAAATTGGACATTGTGTTCCTGATGAAAAGGGCAGAATTCTGTGAAAAGCAGACACAAGATCCTACAGCGACGGGGTTCGGAGGAGTATCTGCTACACAAAATATGTAATCTGTATATATGATTGTTATAGAGGTTGCACATATGGAAATATGTATTGTACCAAAAGTAGATTTTGTGTTCAGGAGGCTAGGGGTGGACTTTAGGCCTCATAAACCCACACCATAAAGGTGACACCCTGTTTTTCTCCTCCTATCAAGAAAGAGAGGGGATCCTGACCAATCCCTGTCAAAGGGGCGAGTTTAGGATAAACCAGCACACACACACCTTTATCATAAGCATAAATAGAGACAGCTCAGCACTCAGGGAGACAGAGAGATTCACCCACTCTCCCGATGCTGGCAGAGCACCCTGCTGCAGAACTATCCATCTTACTTTCTCCAGACTCCAGAAACTTGGCAAGGCAGAAAGGCCCATTTCATATCTGAACCCTTTTCAGCTAGGCCTTACATTTCCAGAGCCAGAACCAACCCCAGAAACCTAAGGGGAACTTCAAACATACAGCCGGGCTGTGCTGTACTGCTTGCCTGCTGAAAATAATTATCATCAGAACCAAAAGATCCAATCCAGTCCTGTGCCGTGATGTGACCAGAGCCATTGCAGATCTGATCCAGTAATGTGCCGTGCTGTGAACAGACCCATTCCAATCCGATGTGCACAGCTATCTGTCCCAGAACCAGATTCCTTTCCCTGAACAGAATCCTGACTGTTCTGTTTGAAACATATCTAGTGAATATCTATAGATAGAACTGTGTCACTAACATAGATACATTGCTTAGTCCAATCCCTATCTTAAATCCATCCTATCTTATCTTCAGAACCTGCATCATTAGGAGTATTTTTGAATTGCCTGAACTCTTTATCCTATCCCTCCTATTTTCCTCCTTTGCTAGTATTGGTAAACTATCTTTGCGCTGATATTTTGCATCTGAAGTAGGCAAGCTCCACTGCAAGCAGTCACCCTGATCAAGTGGCTGTGTTCTTGTGTGGTATCCGTTTATTCATAGTCATCCTCTAGCGTAAGAAATTCTTTTTGTCATTTTAAACGTGCAGTCCCGTTTTCCCATTCTTGCACCTGTCTCGAAAAGCAACCTCCACTAAAATGTCCATAACTTCCTCCATTGTTGTGCTAGAAATAGGATTTCAATGTCTACTTGTAGCTGACATCCACAGCTTTAAGGTGCATCTAAATCCGCATCCCAAATCCCTACGAACCTCCCATAATTGCGATTACTGTGCACTGAAAAGTATGCTGCGAATTTCGTTTAAGTGAAATTCTGACACATGTAAAATAGCTTTTGATTGCTTCCGACCTTAATTTTAAGATTTCAATTTGTTTCGTAGTATTACATCATTGCTAGTGTTTGTGTGTAACGATTCAAAGCTGCTCCAATAAGAATTTAAACAATTTCAGAAATTTAAACCATATTTAGTGTTTTTACCCAATCCATTCTCAAGATAATTTTAAAACCATTCTGACCGTTTGCCAATAAATTCTGTTTTTCTCTTGTGTTGCTGGGGGGGGAAATTGGGATTGATATATTTTTTTTAATTCTGCCATTCCTGAATACCTGCCCTCTCCTCCTATCTCTTTACATTGCCTATTGGAGGGTTGAGGGGTGTGCAGGGGGAACTAGTAACCACACTGTTTTTTGATCTGAATACACACAAAGTATTATTTCTGTGCTGAATCGTTTTGCTCACTATTACTCCTTGTGCATTAAAGAAATTATTTAGTGTTACATCACCCCATTGGTTATCATTGTGTACCCATTCAAAACATAGTGTGATTGAATTGTGAATACATACATAATTATTTTAACTTCACAAACCAACCTGATTCCTGATTCAGTGTGACCGTAGGGGGTCGAGGAGAGGGGCGTGATATGAGTGGTACATCGTTCAGAATAAAATAACTTTTAGACAACAATAAATATGGATTTCAGTTGTGCATTACACGCTAGGCATTGACTTGGGTGTGTGCCGGAATTAAATCACTTACAGATTGGGGGCTTGTCCGGGATCCTGAATTAGACATACCACTTGTGACAGTCTAACACAGCGTGCTAACTGATGGGGTAAATACACCTTGTTGGGCTGCCACACTGTGCTACACTGTAAAAACACCCTTCAATAGAAACACGCAAAGGAGTTTGGCCTCTTTTGCAAAGATGAAAGTAACCCTGAGATAAGTCAGAAGGAAATTAATATTTCCGGAATGGCGACCCAGGTGGAAATTAATATAGTAAAAGAACTCCTACTGCACACATTGTTTGTCAGGGGTGAATGGGTTGAGCAGGATGAGGATATTTGGCTGCAGGAAATAAAAAGAACAAGCCACTGACACAGAATTAGATAGATGGCAGGACCAGGGTCCATTACATCAGGCACTTAGTGAACTCTATATGGGCCCAAGGGTAAAGGAAGAGCAATGTAAAATTGCCAAAATAGCGGCGTACCTGTATCTCCACATTGGAGTAATACAGGAAAAATATACCGAAAACCTAGACCTGGCAAAAATGCAAGTACAATCCCTAGAGAAGACCCAAAATGATTTGGACTCTGCAGAGCAAAGGCTACAAAAGAGCCAAGATTCAGAGCGAGAAACCAGACAGTACCTGACAAAATTAAAGGAAAATCTGGATCTCCTGCAGCAAGAGAAGGTAGAGCAAGACACCAAATTACTGACACTGCAAAGAGAGTGTCAGGAAAGATTGGACTCTTTACAACAGAGCCAACAAAAGCTGTAACAGCAATTAATCTTTAACAGAGCATGCGCAGAACAGGTGGTCACTTTAGAGAACCAAATAGACAAATTAAAAGAGGAAAATAATAAATTAATTCTCAAAGACCTTGAATTCCAAACAGAATTTGATGACGAGAGCCAGAAAGCTTGTGCATTCAAAAAACAAAGGGACGAACTGGCTGCACAGAGGGGTACTCTAATTCATGAAAGGGACGCCTTAGACCAGGAAGTCAACTATTTAAAAACCAAGGTGGAAGAAAATCACCTGGCCCTTCAGTGACTGGGTGAACTCAAAACGGACTATGAAAAGCTGTTAGAGCACACCAGGAGGGTGGAAGATGCTCTGGAAAAGAATGACCAGGCCAGTAAGGACAGAACTCAGGAGGTGAGTCCCCTGCAGCAAAAGTTGGCCCAATACTCCCAAATCAGACAGGAAACACAGAGACACAATGAGGCTCTCTGTGAGAAAAATGACATGCTCCATAGACAAATAGTCATGCAGGAACATCCAATAGAGACCTGTAAGGCCTTATTAGAAGAACAAAAGGGTCATATTCATGCATGCCATCTGGGAGTAGGGGCTGAGAGAGATCAGGTCAGATGGGAGAGGGAGACCCGTGAGCATAACCTCAGGAACCCTCACCCCAGAGACTTCAATTCCATGGACTCTGCCACCCCCATGTTCACTGGCTCACGTTAACCAAGGGCCACGGGGATGGTAGACTTCAACCCAATGGGGAATATGGGGCTAATAGGACAGCACCTCCCAGAAATAGATGGGCGGGCATCTATGTTCAGGTTCCCAAGTACTAGGGCCATCTTCTCTGATCAGGGAGACTCCAGTGAGGGGAGAATCGGCGAAATTAATCCTTAGAAATATAACTCATCACGAGATCAGGAAGTGAAATTTGGCGGGGAATTCCATGAGAATAGGCCCAGCAAGACCATACTAAAAACCTCTTCCCAGCTAGGACAGTGGGGGGTCTACTGAACCAATCCCGGGAGCAAGGAAGAGTCAGAAGACTCTTATGAGCGCCGCAGGACCCAAGGAACTAGGCCCCCACTTTCTGCCACCCATTCCCAAGCTCGCAGAATCCGAGAGAGTCTAGAAGACCAGACAGCCACCTGTGGTAGCAGTGCCTCTGAGTCAGAGGATGAGTGGACCAGGGTGACCCGAATTAAAAAGGCCAACAAAGTCAAGAGGGCTTTGCTCAAGGATCCCCTGAAACAAATAAAAGCTATTAGGAGCATCATCAATCCCGACCACAAAAATGCTAAATATTCGGTTTGGGAGCACCTTGAATTATTTGAAAGATGATGGAGACTTTCCATCTGAAGGAAAGCCAAAGCTGTATTCAGTATGTTAAGTGGACATTTTCTCCTGAGTACTCCAGCTTCTTTGTGGGGCTGGAAGATCACAACCATTCCAGTTGGTCCACCTATAAGGCGGCCATCCTGAAACATTTTTCCATTCATAGGAACCCTCAAGAGGCTCGCAAGGCAGCCTGCAACTTACAATGTGGGGAAGACCAGGCCCCACAAGAATTTGTTCAGGAATTGAAACGCACCTTTGCGCAGACCACTAGAAGGGTGCGCACTGACAGTAAGGAATTTGTAAACACCGTCTTTCATGCTCTCCCTAAGTATATTATGACCCAGCTAGTGAGGGACTTTAGTGAGATAAGATCATTAGACTTGGTCATTGAACACGCAATGCACATCTTTGAAGTAAAGAAGCCGTTGGAAAATAGAAATAGTAGCACAAACCCCAAAACAACCAACACCACTGCTGCTGCTAAGGTGGCGGAGGTGAAGGTTGCCCCATTTTAGATCTGGAGATGGGGGGGGCCTAAGAACCTTCCCACGCAGGATCCACCCAACTCCAAACCCAGAAGGCCCTCGGGCAAATCCCAAAAAGGTAGCCAGAAAGGTAACTCCACAATTGGGACCCCTAACTCTCCTGATTATATCAGCCCACGCTACAATGGAAATAGACCCAGCCTGGGTTATGTGTGGACTCCTCCAGCCCAAGGCGGTGGTGTCCAACCAGACACCTGGAAACCCAGGAAACTTCCCTCCTCACTTTCCCCAGGAGGGCAGTAATCCCCCAAATGCCAGACCAAACTTTTTTCCCAGATACCCGCCAAACTTCAACCTCCAAAACAACCCATCCTTCTTTCCCCACTTTCCTGAGCCCAGACAGCCAATCCGGGAGAGGGGAGGCAAGGGTGGAGGGGTACCCGAACTTTACTAACCAGGGGTATTTTGCGAGAAGAGATAGTTACCCTTCCCGGGATCAACGCAGAGTAGATCTGAGGACTCCGTAACAGCCAGAGCTGGTGTCCCAACTACAGCGCTAGGTCCAGAACATGGCACAGGATCTGGGTTGCATGCTGAGGGCTCAACAGAACCCTCAGATGACCATGGTGGCTCAGAACTCCTCGAATCCAGGGTCTGGTGCTCCAGAACAATGACGGGGGATGAACCCCAACAACCTACCGGTTCCCAGGGAGGAGGATCAAGGGAAAGGGGGGTGTAAAGCTTTAGAGGAACCTTCCTTCCCCAGTTGTGAAAAGGCCCTGGAAACCCAGGAACTAAATTGTCCTGCCCCTGAAAGTCTGCAACCCAAGGAGCAGAGGGTGGGTAGAAGAAATAAAGAGCCTAAAAATCCCCATTTTGCGGAGGAGGTACAAATCTTCCAGTTTGAAGGAGAGGGACTCTCAGAGGAACCTGGGAAAAGGATTTTCTCCTTCAGGGATGGGGGAACTCTTCCCAAAGAAAGATGGGTCCCAAAAGATCCAAATCCAGACTGGGTAGATGTGGGGAACGAGTTAGAACCAACCATCATCAAACCCCAGAATGATCAGCACGAAAATCCCCCGGTTCAAACCCATCCTGGTGACTGCCTCCAAAAAGGGGGGGGGCAGCCCAGAATCAGAACCAGGGGAACCCAAAACTTCCCCCATATCTAGCTGTCACTTTATTCTTACAGGTTCCCAAGATACCAAACAGAATCCTGTCCAAAACACCTCTCTGTTAGTTTCCAAAACCAAAAAATTAACCCACCAGTTGGCCAAAAATGTGCATTATCTTTGCCCCCTTGAGGAAAAGGAGGGAAGATTTTATGCCCCGGTCCAAATACAGAGGCAATGTACAATTTTTGCACTGGTGGACACTGGATCTCAAGTCACCCTTCTGTCAAAAAAGGCCTTTGAACAACTGAATTTGGGAAGGGGGGAGAGATACCAAATTCATCTCAACCCTCTTCCTGGACAACTTCAGAACTTCGACGGGAAGGAAATTCCCGTTGAGGGGACTGCGGATTTGGACATAAAAATTGGGCGACACAAGGTCAAGCACCCAGTCATAGTTGTGACTCCAGAGAGCACACCTTGTTTAGTGGGGAATGACATCCTGCATAGGTTGTCTCCCCTCATAGATTGTGTAAACAAGGTCCTCTGGACCCAGACTAGCCGACCAATAAAATTGAAACAGAGTGTCAACCATGTTAGTTTAAATGGCACATGCCACATGGTTGAACAAAAACCTGACGAAATAGAATTTCACTTCCAGAATAAGCAAATCCCAGACGTGACAGTAATTGCAGAAGGACAACAAACTGGTGATGGGGAGTCCTCTCTATTTCTGAAAATCAACCTTCCTTCCAGTGTAAGGTGGCATTCCACACTGGAAGGAAACACTCTGAAATTCTATACAAATTCACAATCAGAAAATTCCATTCCTATAGTCCAAAAAGATGAGAAATCAGCTCAAAGCTTGGCTGATATTCAGAAAATTGGAGAGCAGTTGTTCATCCAATTCTGTTAGATGAGGGGAAGGACTCTGTTCTCACCCGAGTATGTGTGAACAACGGTAAGAGCTTCATCAGTGAGGCCATGTTCTGCAAACTCCCAAAGGATCCAGCCATTCCCACATTTAAACTCTTAGACAAAAGGGAAATGGACCTGGAAACACCCAATTCCAAACATCTCCTGCCTAGCAGGTGTATGTTCAAAATTTCCATAGGCCACAAGAGCATAGTCCATAATTGTTGGGTCATGCAAGATGTCCCTGCTGCATTTTATTTAGGCAATGACATTCTCAATCGCTTTGCCATTAGTTTGGACCTAATAAACTTCAAAGCTTGGTCCCGAATAGTGGGTAATCCCATGGACTTTGATGACCTAGAGAAAGCATTTCGGTCAGCTCAGCTGCTGCCATATGCAGTTGAAATTCAGATTGGAGAGGAAGTCACCATCCCAGAACGGACCCGACAATTCTCACTGGAAGTAAAAATTAAAAGACTACAGAAACTGAAAAACCCTGATGCCTATGTCCATCTTAATGCTCATTTCCAACAGCAAGGGTTGGGGGTAAACCCAACACCACTATTCATCATAGAACACAACACCATTCCAATAGAGGTGGATATCAGCGACCTAAAGAGTATCACTCTGGGTGCAGGCACCATTATTGGAATGGTGGTTAATGACCGACATTTTTCTATAGATTTAGGTAATTAACTGTTACGACCAATACCCAAGCACTGTTTTGACAGTGATAGCGACGATGACACAACGCCAGACAGGATCTTCACCCGGCATAGGGGGAATTTCTGGGTGTCATTTTCATGCCCTTATGGTAAGGAAGATGTGACCTGTGACTTCAGGAGGGATGAGGTGATCTTTCAAGTCCACGAGGACAGCCTTACCCACCTGAAGCCATCAGTCCAAATCAGCACTCTGAGCAGGGACTTCTCCACCCAGCTGGAGAAGGCTGGTGAGATAGCCAAACCGGATGTCTTTCCAGGCTTCAGACAGATGGTTGAAGAGAGAGTCAACCTTGCTGATGCCTGTGAGATTCTGGAGCAAAAGCAAAAATTGAAACAAGTTTTCTTAGCTTTTCAAGATCTCTTTGTTGTGGACTCATATGACTGGTCTCGCACCAACATCCACATAACAATTCCCACTGACCCTGGCATGACTCCAGTGTTTGTGAAGCAATATTGCTTGCCTCTCGCATCAATGGAGTCCCTTACTGAAATAATTAAGAACCTTGAGTCCTGTGGAATAATTTGTCCAGTCCACAGCCCCTTCAATAATCCGGTGCTGGGAAGTGGAGACTCTTTGCTGACCTAAGGGAGCTCAACAAACGGTCCACACTTCCCAATGGCCTCTTCCCTACATTGCCCAAGGGCTGGCCCAGATCCAGGGGTCACAGGTATTCACAGCAATTGACCTGACCAATGGGTACTGGACTGTACCTGTCAGTAGGGAGGACCAATACAAGCTGGCTTTTACCTTTGGGGGGCAGCAGTACACGTGGACCCGGACTCCCTTCGGATACATCAAATCCGGCAATTCATTTAACATTTTTATACACAAGGCCATGCCCGATCTGGGTGAAAGGGGTAACCGGGCCTATGTCGACGATGTTCTGGTGAAAAGCTCAACTGTGGAGTAACACATAGCAGAGATCCCTTATGTCCTGACACAGTTGAGGGCTGCCGGAGCAAAACTCGCCTTTCAGAAGGCACAGTGGTGCAGAACCCATGTCATTTTCTTGGGGCATGAGTTAACTCCTCAGGGTCTCTGTCCCCAGGAAAAGAAAGTAAAAGCACTCCAGAAATTAAAAGACCCCGCAACTCTGCGGGAACTAAGGAGCCTCCTTGGACTAACTAATTACAGAAGAAAATTAATTGAGGACTATGCAGAGATAACAAGAGCCCTGATCCATCTTTTGAAGGGGGGGTCAAGTGGGAGGGGGTCCAGAATAAGCCGAGGCAGTAAGACAACTCAAAAGAAGCCTTTCACAAATGCCTTGCCTAGTTTACCCTGTCAAAAAACAAGGAGTTCTTCTTGGAGACAGGGTTCTCAAATACATTCTTGACTGCAGTATTATATCAAAAGAATGACAAGGTCAATAAAGTAATCTTCTATGCGAGTAAGACTTTATCCTCTGTGGAGGAAAAATTCAACGATTGTGAGAAGACACTCCTGGTAATGGTGTGGGCATTGAAGAATTACTGCCCGTTTATCCAGGGGGAACACATCATAGTAGAGGCTCCACACCAACCTTTGCAATATCTTCAGCGTGACAGAAGCCAGGCCGGAAATGTGAGTAATTCCTGAAATACCTCCTGGATTCTGTCAAAGCAAGGCTTTCCTGTGGAGGTCAGATATGGCCAAAGCAAGAAGAGTCCCTTCGCACAGGGTCTGGCTGACTTGCATGATTGTGCCAGAGAAAACTGTCTTGAGGACGAAAGTCTTCAAATCAAGGACAACATGGAGGCATACCTTAATTCCCCACACAAAGTTTTTGAAGAAGACCAGTGTGAGGGAATGCCCACTGTCTACGTGAATGGGTGCTCCTACTATGTTGACAACAGGGAAAAGGAACTTCTGGCCAGCGTAGGGAATGCATGGGTGAGTGATGCCCTAGAACCCTCCGCTGGGTACAAAATCGGTCCCCAGCGTAGTCAAGTGGCAGAGCTCATTGCAGTGCATCAAGCCGTCCTCACTGCTGTCCAACACCAACTCCACGAACTGGTCATAATCACTGATTCAGATGTTTGTACGGAATGGGTTCGTGGAGCACCTGCATACCTGGAAAACCAGAGGCATGCTATGTGCTAATAATAAACCATTGAAATATGGAAAATGAATACAGAATATTGTTCTGGTCACCACAAATGGGATGACCATCTACTGGGAAAAGATCAAGGGTCATTCTAAAGTGGAGGGACCAGACAAAACTAGAAATGACCTAGCTGATAAGCTGACCAAAAATGGAGCCACCCAAGGGGATCTACTTGAGATTGAGTCCCTGTTGGGAGAAATACAGGTCATTGCTATCACTAGTTCCCAGACAAATGCTCACAATGAACTCTCAACTGCACAATGGAGTAAGGAGACCCCAGATGCTGATTTGATCACGGCTCAAAAAGGGGATCCAATGATGATGAAGTTTTATCAACACATTGAGGACCCTGAGAACTTTCCCCTGACGGATACTGATTAGATAGGGAAAGAGGACCTCAGAGTGTTGATGAAATGTCCCAAAAAAGTTTTGAATCCAAGACGCACATGACAAGTGGGTGGTCCCTACTTCATTGCGAAGTATGATGCCAAATCACGCCCATGATGCAGCCACAGCCGGTCATCGGGGGTTTCATACGACACTAGAAATCTTGAGAGAAGTTGCATATTGGCCACACATGGGGCAGACCCTCAACCAATACTTGAAGGGGTGTCTTGTGTGTGCACATTTTCAGCCAACATCACTCACACACTGTGCCCCCTCCAAAAGAGGGAGTTGACACTGCCTTGGTCAGATTTACAAGTCGATTTTATAGGGCCCGTGATTCGCTCCTCTAGGGGGAACAAGTGCATGGTGGCCGTGACATGCTTGTTCACTAAATGGGTGCATTGTCTCCCAGCCCCAAATTGCAAGGTAGAAACAGCAGTTGCCCTGATGATCAATCACATCTTCTTGCATTTTGGACTACCCCAAAGGATTGAGTCAGACCGAGATAGCCACTTCACTAGCGAAGTGATGACAAAGATGTGGGAGATACTTGGGGTCAAAAGGGAGAAACAACAAGACAATTGTGAGCATGTTGAAAACGTTTGTGGCAGATTCTGACCCAAGTTGGGACATTTGATTACCTTGTGTCCTGATGGCCATCAGATCTACCCCTTCTTCTGCAACAAAAATGTCTCAGTTTGAGCTGATGACTGAACGAAGGATGGTGCTTCCCCAGCATCTGCTCTACAGAACCAAAGAGCAGACCTTGATAAAGGCCTCCACAACTTATGAGTATGTTGAGAATCTGAGAAAACATCTTCAACATGTTTTGCCTATGCTCAGCAGAATCTAGAAAGATTTGCAGACAGTATGAGGACCCACTATGACCTTAAGACAACTAAAAAAGAATACTAAGTAGGAGACCGCGTCTACTTGTGGCAAGTAGGAGACCGGGTCTACTTGTACAATTTCCAAAGGAACCAAGCCAAACTGCGCAAATTCCTCCCTAGTTGGCAGGGTCCTTTTGATATTTTAGATATTGTAGACAGAATCTCACTAGTCGCCTACAAAATCTGCATCCCCAAGGGCAGTTTTGCAGAAGGGGAATACAAGTGGGACCACATCAACCAGCTGAAGAGTTGCCATCCCAGGAATACTCTGCGGCAAATAGAAGAGCCAACCAGAAACCCAGAGGGAGACATTCCGGATTCCTAGAAAATTCCAACTGTTAAAACCATTCCACCTGTTAAAATCACAGGAATTACAGACAGGTAATATTGTAATTTATATGTCAAATGTATATATCTGCCCCACTACATGAATAGTAGTGGGGAAGATTACATGACCATGCTCTGTTCTGTCTCATAGCACTGAAACCAAGGATTCTAAGTACCAAGGAGGACCACTCGGGGACTGGGAGGAAAGACCCAAGGGGCCCGGAGTATCGCTCCATACTCCCATTCAGAACCGACGAGGAGAACATGTCAATCCAGCACTGATGGGAGAAGCAGACGACTTTCTCCATCTGGAAAAAAGAAAGAAAGAAAGAACATCCCAATCTCCCGACTTCCCCAAGACGGGCGGTCAAACTCAAGTCAAGAGTGATGAGGGGTGGCTGTGTGGGATGTCTTGACCCACTGTTGCTCTACATGTGGCATCACTATGTTCTGATGGTGCCAGAAACATCAAAATGGACGGAAATCCCTTGTGCGCGTCAAAACCTCTGAGAACTCACTCTGCAAAGCACAAAAAGATGGCTGTCCAATCTACCACGCAGGTTGTCAGTGGTGGAACAGAGATCTCACTCCTGAAATAGGTCACTGGGCTCCACAACAAGTGAAAATGGAGCACAGAGAGAAAAGCAGTGCTCTGCTGAAGGAAACCCCAAAATCTTGCTTCAAATCGCTTTTTCTTTGTAGCTGAAACTGCAGAATGCCGGAACAAAACACCCTTAAACATTCAAAATTCTTAGTGGGTGCTACAAATCATTTAGCCCAAGAAATCATTGTGAACTTATAATGTCCTGAAAAGATGAAAGTATCAAAGAAACATCAACAGCAAAAGTTGCCTGCCTGTGGAATCTGTCAAAATCTGGGCGCAGTACCCTCGGCCGCCTGAATGAAAGCTGTCAGAAGCCCAGGATTAAACTTTAAAACATGTATAAACTGAAAGTAAATGTTGCAATCTAAGTGGCCTGTTGCTGAGAGTAACCTATGTTGTAACTGTTTTAATCCCATGGTTTAAAATCTTGAATAAGTATTCTAGCTGGTATTTTGAAATCACAGGTTTGTTTTAAACTCAGGAAAAATGCAACAGAAATAACATTTAAATTTAAGCCTGGCTAAAACCACCCAAACTGGAATAACAGCTTTCCTCACAAAAGGAGGACACTTCCCCCCAGCTGAAACTCATGGGGAGGTGCGAATTGCGGGTGATCCCAGGACTAAATAATGGACATCCTCCAGCTAAAGGAAATGCTAAGTGTGAAGGGTCGTAAATGTCCTCTGCCAGGAACAACAGGGGGAGACTGCTTTTGAACTGCAGGGAGACAAAAAGAGGTGAACCCTAACAGCCATCTGTGGCTAAAACATTCACAAAGAACATTTTGTTTAAAGATATATAACTTGCACCTGAAAATTGTCAAGAACACAAAAATAACAGAATGGTAAATCTAATTTTTGGCTGTCCATTTCAAAAGGCGCCAGAACTCTGTTCAACACGCACATTTGTAGAAATGTGGTCCTAAATTGGACATTGTGTTCTGGATGAAAAGGGCAAAGTTCTGTGAAAAGCAGACACAACATCATACAGCAATGGGGTTTAGAGGAGAATCTGCAACACAAAATATGTAATCTGTATATATGATTGTTATAGAGGTTGCACATGTGGAAATATGTATTGTACCAAAAGTAGATTTTGTGTTCAAGAGGCTAGGGGTGGACTTTAGGCCTCATAAATCCACACCATAAAGGTGACACCCTGTTTTTCTCCTCCTATCAAGGAAGAGAGGAGACCCTGATCAATCCCTCTCAAAGGGGCGAGCTTAGGATAAACCAGCACACACACACCTTTATCATAAGCATAAATAGAGACAGCTCAGCACTCAGGGGGACAGAGAGATTCACCCACTCGCCCGATGCTGGCAGAGCACCCTGCTATAGAATTATCCATCTTATTTGCTCCAGACTCCAGAAACTTGGCAAGGCAGAAAGGCCTATTTCATAGCTGAACCCTTTACAGCTAGGCCTTACATTTCCATAACCAGAACCAACCCCAGAAACCTAAGGGGAACATCATACATACAGCCGGGCTGTGCTGTACTGCTTGCCTGCTGAAAATAATTATCATCAGAACCAAAAGATCCAATCCGGTCCTATGCTGTGCAGTGACCAGAGCCATTGCAGATCTGATCCAGTCATGTGTCGTGCTGTGAACAGACCCAGTCCAATCTGATGTGCACATCTATCTGTCCCAGAACCAGATTCCTTTCCCTGACCAGAATCCTGACGGTTCCGTTTGAAACATATCTAGTGAATATCTATAGATAGAACTCTGTCACTAGAATATGTACCTTGCTTAGTCCAATCCCTATCTTAAATCCATCCTATCTTATCTTCAGAACCTGCATTGTTAGGAGTACTTTTGAATTGCCTGAACTCTTTGTCCTATCCCTCCTATTTTCCTCCTGTGCTAGTATTGTTAAACTATCCTTGCGCTGATATTTTGCATCTGAAGTAGGCAAGCTCCACCGTAGGCAGTCTCCCTGATTAAGTGGCTGTGTTCTTGTGTGGTATCCGTTTATTCATAGTCATCCTCCAGCGTAAGAAATCCTTTTTGTCATTTTAAATGCGTATTCCCGTTTTCCCATTCTTGCACCTGTCTCGAAAAATAACCTCCACTAAAACGTCCATAACTTTCTCAATTTTTGTGCTAGAAACACATCCACAGCTTTAATTTGCATCTAAAAGCACATCCCAAATCCATACGGTCCTCCCATAATTGCGATTACCGCGCACTGAAAAGTATGCTGTGAATTTCGTTTTAGGGAAATTCTGACACATGTAAAACAGCTTTTGATTGCTTCCGACCTTAATTTTAAGATTTCAATTTGTTTTGTAGTATTAAATCATTGCTAGTATTTGTGTGTAACGATTCAAAGCTGCTCCCATAAGAATTTAAACAATTTCAGAAATTTAAACCATATTAAGGGGCCAATTCATAGAATTCGGCGCACAAGTGGCGCACGCGGCTGGCGCACAGTGTGCGCGTGCGGTAGTCTGCACCAGCCGCGTGCGCCGAAACACATTCAGGCGCACAGCGTATTCATGGATTCCAACATCCACAACCAGCCGTGGCGCAGAGTGGCGCAGCAACCCTGCAGCAGCGTCAGTTACGCCCCCAAGAACGCCCCTTGCGCAGGGAAAAGCCATCAAAATCCCCAATCCAGCGCAAAGGGCAGCAGCAAACGCAGAGCGGGTAGCGTGTATTTCAGGGGTGTGCGAGAAATTCTACACGCGATTGGCCTGGGTACGTGTATTACAGGGGTGCGCGAGAAAATCTACACGCGATTGGGCTGGGTACGTGGATTTCAGGGGTGCGCGAGAAATTCTACACGCGATTGGCCTGGGTACGTGTATTACAGGGGTGCGCGAGAAATTCTACACGCGATTGGGCTGGGTACGTGGATTTCAGGGGTGCGCGAGAAATTCTACACGCGATTGGGCTGGGTACGTGGATTTCAGGGGTGCGCGAGAAATACTACACGCGATTGGCCTGGGTACGTGGATTTCAGGGGTGCGCGAGAAATTCTACACGCGATTGGCCTGGGTACGTGGATTTCAGGGGTGCGCGAGAAATTCTACACGCGATTGGGCTGGGTACGTGGATTTCAGGGGTGCGCGAGAAATTCTACACGCGATTGGCCTGGGTACGTGGATTTCAGGGGTGCGCGAGAAAATCTACACGCGATTGGCCTGGGTACGTGGATTTCAGGGGTGCGCGAGAAATTCTACACGCGATTGGGCTGGGTACGTGGATTTCAGGGGTGCGCGAGAAATTCTACACGCGATTGGGCTGGGTACGTGGATTTCAGGGGTGCGCGAGAAATTCTACACGCGATTGGCCTGGGTACGTGGATTTCAGGGGTGCGCGAGAAAATCTACACGCGATTGGCCTGGGTACGTGGATTTCAGGGGTGCGCGAGAAATTCTACACGCGATTGGCCTGGGTACGTGGATTTCAGGGGTGCGCGAGAAAATCTACACGCGATTGGCCTGGGTATGTGGATTTCAGGGGTGCGCGAGAAATTCTACACGCGATTGGCCTGGGTACGTGGATTTCAGGGGTGCGCGAGAAAATCTACACGCGATTGGCCTGGGTACGTGGATTTCAGGGGTGCGCGAGAAATTCTACATGCGATTGGCCTGGGTACGTGGATTTCAGGGGTGCGCGAGAAAATCTACACGCGATTGGCCTGGGTACGTGGATTTCAGGGGTGCGCGAGAAATCCTACACGCGATTGGGCCTGTGCGAGTGGGGCAGTGTGAAGAGGGAAAATGGAGACCAAATCCATGCCCCCGCACCCCAAGCGCCCCAGCGCACCCATGGGTGACAAATATGCTGAAACACACCCACTTCACCAACAGTGCAACTTCTATGCTACATTAGAATCAATGCTGCAATATCAGAATCTACAAACACAAAAATCCCTGTTTAAAGGCTTGCAAATGCCTATATGAATTAACATGGTCTAAATGCACAGTGTAAAGCGATGTTTCAGGAAAATTACAGCTAAGTTCATTTCACTCACTGAACACTGAACACTGGCTGCGGGAGCCTTATCAACATTCCTCGCAAAACAAGTCCGACTTGCCAAGGCCGCAAATTCAAGATAAAACTACTTTCTGCAGACAGACATTTTTTAATTATCCACAAATGCGAATAAACCACGGCAACCCAGTGTGCTTTTTTTTTCTTTCTGGGAAAGAAAGACATTTTCTCAAGGACACGCACAACATTGAAACATAATTTGTAACAAGCCAGAACCAGGTGCGAACTGCTTGTCCAGCTAAAAGTTATGGGAACAAAGTCACATTGCAACATGATTAGGATTAGGTAATGGGGGCTGGCACAGCTAAATCAACCCACTGACGCAGGAGGTAAATATCCAATTATCAGGCTCTCTATAAGTGCTACATATGTAACCCACCACTCTGCAGCCAATAACGGGAGGAGATAGGTTTCTGGGAGCTGATCCAATTTTGTGAGGTCAGCCTGCAGTGTGATTATAAAACTTACTTGCAAGACAGCCCCGGGGGAGACGGCGCCTGAACTCACGATGCTTTTCTTTGGCTTTTTTCTCTTTTCTGTGCTTAGAAATAAAGCAGTTTGAAACATGTTGCTGCCTGCTTGGAACTCTGGTGCATTTCTGGGGGCCATATGGGAGGTGTTGGGGCCTCCCATAGCTGGTGAGGATATGGCTGCTGGCCCCCCACTGCCCTGGGGGTGGGGGGGGATCCAGCTTCTCCCCGACAAGTTGGTGCCCTCTGTGAGGCTCATTGCTCATTGTAACATGGGTAATTGAGCTCTGCCTGCGCAAGCCCTGTGATGGATTGAGCTCCCTGCCGCCGACTCAAGGAAGCTGTGAGACCCTCGCCTGCACCTGAAGACCACCGGAAAAACGCGTAACCGGCTAAAGGCTTCGGGGGCCAGTTGGAAATACCCCGCTTGAGGGCAGGTGAGAGCCCTGCAGGAGAAGGGGTCCGGTGAAGCGCATTGAGGGAGTGTCCAGCAGTGGTGCAACTGCCAGTGCAGCATAGGAAAATGTAAGTAAACCAGCAACATGGGCTCTGAGGGGGGGAAATGTTTAAAGTAGAAATGTTAAAGTGTTTGTTTTTTAAATTTTTTTTTTTTTAGGGAGGGATTGTAAATTGGGTGGTGGGTGATTGTACATTGTCACAAAATTCAGCGCATTGGTAGTGATCGGCACGTGAATTGTAGTTGGGACTGGGGTGGTGGCAGTGGTCCCTTCTTGTGTTTTTGAGCATATTGGGTGGGGTAGTGACTCCCTACACATAGAACAGGAGTGCCGCGCTGATTGGTCTAGAACAGGAGTGCCGCGCTGATTGGTCTAGAACAGGATTGCCGCGCTGATTGGTCTGGATGGTGATTTCATGTACGGGTCTGGATTTCCTATGAATTGACGTTATAGATCAATGAGTAGATGAGGTTCCCTGCTAATTGAGCGTTTTAGTTCAGTGAGTGGATGATGTTTTCCCGCAGGAGGTAGCTAGATTGTTCCCGAAGTGCGGAAGATAGTTGGCTGGTTAAGGTCCCCTGGTGAGGAGCGTATCATGCACTAGGCGACGCAGTGTGTGCAGTCCAATTATAAGAGTTTATTGTGGTTTACCTTGTTCCAGTTGAGACAGGAAGACAGCTGTGGGGATTGTGGGGTTTTATTTTGGGATTTTTTGTGGGGTTGGGAGAAATGGGTTATTGTTCTGTGTATGCACATTTGTCTTTTCATTTGCATTGTGTTTTTAGTTTGGTGACGTCACCTTCAGATTGATGCATAAGGACACAAAGTTTTGATGGTGAGGAGATAGTGGTGTGGTTTTGGATTTGGAGAATAGGTGACCAAGAGGCGGTGTGTGGAAGACACATGCGCAAGATTTTGGGAGTGTGCCGGAGAAGGCAATGGTTTGGTGAAGATGGATTGCACGTGGAGTGCACTGGCTAAGGTGCGGAGCCAAGAAGGCTCACAGAAGTTGAATATTGTTCAATTATCTTCTAACTTTTGCTCCCTGAACAGCGGACTACCGAAATTTTCGAATTGAATAGAGGTAAAATGTATCACACAATACAGAAATGACTCCCCTTCACTTGTTGTGTAGCACACAGCTTCCATGCTGAAATAAGTCAGTAAAACATAGTGTGCAAAGATTCAAAAGTACTGAAGGTAAATTAAAAAGACCATGGCTGCTCATAGGCGGCTTCTCCAGAAGCGTGCAGCAATCGCTAAGGACACACATACACAGCACTTACACGGGAATAGCTTTAAAAGCACATGTGCAGCAATCGCTAAGGACACACATACACAGCACTTACACGGGAATAGCTTTAAAAGCACATGGCTACAGTTGAACTGTGTGCACGAAGGAAAAGGAAAATGCGAGGGGTCAGCTGATGTTGAAAAAACACGAGCAGAGGGAAGAGGGGACTCACCCTTCTGAACCTCCAGGAGTGTAATATTTGATGACACAGGGGCAGAGAAAGGCAGTTGAGGACAAGTAGGCACAAAATAAATAATTCAAGCATGCGATGGGAGGGGCAGTTAAAAACAGCTTCAACACTCACGCACACAATAGCAGTGTCAACAATCACCACAATATGCACCGCCCATGTGGGGAGGATACATGGGGCAGGATGGGATCATTTCAGCAGACACCACAAGCACCAATCCAGGTACTGTCACCACTACATGTACAGACACAACAAATGACAGCACCACTACCCCAGGACTGACTAGAATAACAACACAGGGGCACTGCACAGCAGCCAGCACCCATACAGAACACTGACACAATAGCAATGGTACCGGTTACATGACTGGGTGGGGTCTTCCTGATGGGGAACAAATCTTTCAAAGGACATAGATTGACATTATACCGCTAATAGGACAGCCCAAGACAAACTTGATTTGACTCACTCTGCCACACACACTCATGCTCCGCTTCACCGACAGAGCGGGCGAGACGCGCGCCGACACACACACTCACGCACACTCAATAATGCAGAGGACAATTGCATAGGGGTGGTGATAGGTATCAAAACATTTTCTTTTCTGGGTGACAGTGGGGCGACTAGGCCATGCATTAGGGAAGAGACATTTGTGACATCATGAGCAATGTGGATATGACCACCTTATTAACAGAGAAATACATAACTTGTTAAACACCAGGCATACACATGTTGAAAGTAAGGAAGATTGTTTAAGAATAATGGGGGTGCACGGTACAGAGGGGGGTGCATAATGATAGCGCATCACAAGAGAGTACATTTAGCTACATTTTGAGCACACATCTTTCAGTGAGGAGACTGGGCTCATGAATACACGATTAACACAGAACAATTAAATGAGACACACAAGGTGGAAGAAGGTGCACTTGAGGGGGGAGGCCTACATTTCATTGACAGTTCACCACAGGAGGAGAGAAATAGGGGTAAAGGGTGGATGATCCATGTTCCCAACAGAATTAATTTGGCGACAAGATAACAGTGCAAGTGGTACTGCCACTAGCGCTTTTGAAAATAACACTGGCACAAATGCATTAGCCAACACACATAGGGAAAGAGGTCATTGCTGCACGAACTGGAGCATAATGGTTGCATTAAAATTTGAGAGCAGATATTGGGGGGAGAAATATATATTGTTTAAATGTAACAGTAATTAGAAATATATATATTGTTTAAATGTAACAGTAATTAGAAATATATATATATTGTTTAAATGTAACAGTAATTACAGTAGTGGAGTAATAAAATACTAGACTAAATGAGTAATTAACAGAGTAGGTAAGGTTTAAAAAGTGGACATGGGGTGGGATAGAGAGAATGGGAGCAAATTGGTAGCGGGTTTCATTAGTACCAGCTTAAAGTGCCTGCAGTTCACTGCGAGGCACGCCCTGAGAAGTGTGAGAGGAGCCATAGAAAAAAATAAATAAATAAATAAATAAAAAAAAAAAAAAGATTTTAAAACCCTGCGATTATCTTAACTAAGTAACATGGTGCACTTAATTTAGAAACACAGCCACCCCATGTGACAAATTTACCACCCTGATGTTTCCCTATTTAGCTTGTCAGTGCCTGATGCCCCACGGGACAAAGGCACGCACTATAAATAACTTATAACAAAAGCACAGTAAATACAAAGATCCAAAGGCCCAGTTGTACACTAGCACCCAAATTGCATATATATGATCCAAGTGTGTAATGAGTATCTTCACAAAAATTAAGTGCCTACCCATTTTCTGGGTACATTCCGAATTGTGTAATAATTTACAGTCAGACCGCCATTGAACGCCACCAGGTGGTGACAGGATGGTGCATAGGTGTACCATTGGCTCCTCCCACTAGGACACTGAATAATGTGAGAGTAGTGCAGAGAGGTTAGGTCAGGAAAATGAAGAATATGTAATTTCTCAGGTCTCAAGCGCTTCCATTTTATTTCTCGCCAGATACAAAGGACCCAGGGCAGGCCTGAAGACAACGGACAACCAACACCCAATGGCTATGGACTACAGTGGGACATTTTCCCCTCCTGACAGACTTTGTCAGAAGTGTAAGGCGTCAAGCCCTACAAAGCGGTGGCCACCCTGGCAACGAGGGAGCAACGATCAACAGGGCCAACGCAAGAGATTTTCATGAACTGCAAAATAGCACGAACTCTCCCGAGTTAGGGAAACATGGCCATCCCATGGTCCAACGCACACTAGCAACTAGAATAGGGACTGACACACGCATTTCCAAAGTTTAATTGAGTTTCATATTACATTTTGTGCACCTACAGCTGTAACACTGTTTTGTTTCTTCTCTTTTCCCCGCACATGCAGGTTGTTGCGTATGTATGATGTTAGAAATGTGTAGGAAATTTCCTTAATGTTATCTTCCATTAGAAACTGTGAGGTCCACTGAGTAAAACATTGTGAAGCATTCCCCACTCAATTGCCCACCCTATCAAGAACCTCAGACCCCTTAGAGCATGTTTCCCTGAAGTATATTTCCTTGCTTCCATTGAATAAACAGCCCAAGATTTTCCCTACCCATATTGAGAGATTTTGAAAACACGAAATGTCCAGGGGGGGGTTTGATTTTGCCCTTAGTGATTGTTTAGTTCGCGGAGCTTGATGTTACTAACATGTACTAACGTATTAACGCTTTTCTTGCGATTTTCAGGCGGGCAACTTTATCATCTCATCAGCTGCAAGGACCCAGCAGCGTAAGTGGTTATGGGCACGCAAATAAGGACTTTTACCTTCACGATGGGACTATTAATGATGAACGAAATTATGGGGGTGGTACTTTGAAAATTATTTGTAATAATGAGCATTACCGCTGTATCCCCTGCTAACATTCCCTAACCTAAGCAGGAACAGTTACGGCGTCAGTGGGTAAGGAAAAGCTGCTGCTAAAGTAAAGAGAGTTAAGGGCAGAAACAAAGGGAGTAAAACATACACATAACACACATATCAGAAGTGACCAGCAACATGCCCACATGTACAAAATTGGTAGGGACACCACTGGAGAGAGCTGTCCTGACTGTTCTTTAACATATGCCGGAAGAGAATTGATTACAACAGAAATTACTACAGCAGAGCACGACGCCCATGTATGACAAGGTGCGAAGAAGATTGCAAGGGAAGACAGCAACATTGAGATTGGAAATAAATAAATAAATAAATAAATAATAAAAGAAGAAAGAAAAACAAAAGGAGAGAAGAACAAATAAAATAATAAGAGACAAAAATATGATAAGTGCCTAACAGAGTGAGAGAAAAGAGCAAAGATGGTCACTGAAGAAGGACGTATACTGTTAAGGTACCAACGTTATGTTACCAGCACAACAGTGACAAGAAGTGGACAATCATGATGGATGCAACGTTATGTTACCAGCACAAAAGTGACAAGAAGTGGACAATCATGCTGGATGCAAGAAGGTTGAGAGAAGTTGCGAGATGAGAGCAGGAACATCACTGCTTATGGACTACTATTGACCACATGCATCCAAAGGTCAAGAGAAACTACCACTGAATTGGGGAGGAGAGTGTTCATTGGAGCGCATCAGCATGCCCTTGTTGGTGATGACCAAGGAAGAGGTGAAGAGTGACACATTCACCAAGGTGGAAAACAACGGAAGAAGAGAAACAGACAGAGAAGTAAAAAGAGGGGGGAATTACTTCTCGAGCGAGAAAGAAGAATGAGTGGGTGCAGTACCAGCATACCAAAGAATGATCAGCAAAAAAATGTATCTGAAAAAAGAAAGCAAAGAACTAGCTAGTGCTTGCATGGTGATGGATGACATCATGACTGCCTGGTTGCTTGAAGGTGATAACGGAAGGACGAGTACCGAGCACAGCACCCTTGTGCAAGATAGAGATACATTGCAAAAGAAGAACAGAAGAAGTTATCGGAATGCAAACAAGAGACATGGTGAAAGGAAGAGCCGGACTAAGATAGCGGTGCGCAACATGGTTCCAGCAGTAATAAAGGTGGCCACTCCCTGTGATCAGAGGAAGTACGAAGGGGAGTGAGTGTGGTGGAACACAGAAGGGGAACACTGCTATATGTACTGTTGATCAACAACAATGCAGAAAATTATGGACACTTCAAGGAATTGGCAAAGATATGCAGACCGGAAGGAGGTGAATGTTGCTTGGTGGTGTGGTCGACAAAAGTCGACCAGAGGGGGGACTGAAGAGGGAAAATGGAGACCAAATCCATGCCCCCGCACCCCAAGCGCCCCAGCGCACCCATGGGTGACAAATATGCTGAAACACACCCACTTCACCAACAGTGCAACTTCTATGCTACATTAGAATCAATGCTGCAATATCAGAATCTACAAACACAAAAATCCCTGTTTAAAGGCTTGCAAATGCCTATATGAATTAACATGGTCTAAATGCACAGTGTAAAGCGATGTTTCAGGAAAATTACAGCTAAGTTCATTTCACTCACTGAACACTGAACACTGGCTGCGGGAGCCTTATCAACATTCCTCGCAAAACAAGTCCGACTTGCCAAGGCCGCAAATTCAAGATAAAACTACTTTCTGCAGACAGACATTTTTTAATTATCCACAAATGCGAATAAACCACGGCAACCCAGTGTGCTTTTTTTTTCTTTCTGGGAAAGAAAGACATTTTCTCAAGGACACGCACAACATTGAAACATAATTTGTAACAAGCCAGAACCAGGTGCGAACTGCTTGTCCAGCTAAAAGTTATGGGAACAAAGTCACATTGCAACATGATTAGGATTAGGTAATGGGGGCTGGCACAGCTAAATCAACCCACTGACGCAGGAGGTAAATATCCAATTATCAGGCTCTCTATAAGTGCTACATATGTAACCCACCACTCTGCAGCCAATAACGGGAGGAGATAGGTTTCTGGGAGCTGATCCAATTTTGTGAGGTCAGCCTGCAGTGTGATTATAAAACTTACTTGCAAGACAGCCCCGGGGGAGACGGCGCCTGAACTCACGATGCTTTTCTTTGGCTTTTTTCTCTTTTCTGTGCTTAGAAATAAAGCAGTTTGAAACATGTTGCTGCCTGCTTGGAACTCTGGTGCATTTCTGGGGGCCATATGGGAGGTGTTGGGGCCTCCCATAGCTGGTGAGGATATGGCTGCTGGCCCCCCACTGCCCTGGGGGTGGGGGGGGATCCAGCTTCTCCCCGACACGCGATTGGGCTGGGTACGTGGATTTCAGGGGTGCGCGAGAAATTCTACACGCGATTGGGCTGGGTACGTGGATTTCAGGGGTGCGCGAGAAATACTACACGCGATTGGCCTGGGTACGTGGATTTCAGGGGTGCGCGAGAAATTCTACACGCGATTGGCCTGGGTACGTGGATTTCAGGGGTGCGCGAGAAATTCTACACGCGATTGGGCTGGGTACGTGGATTTCAGGGGTGCGCGAGAAATTCTACACGCGATTGGCCTGGGTACGTGGATTTCAGGGGTGCGCGAGAAAATCTACACGCGATTGGCCTGGGTACGTGGATTTCAGGGGTGCGCGAGAAATTCTACACGCGATTGGGCTGGGTACGTGGATTTCAGGGGTGCGCGAGAAATTCTACACGCGATTGGGCTGGGTACGTGGATTTCAGGGGTGCGCGAGAAATTCTACACGCGATTGGCCTGGGTACGTGGATTTCAGGGGTGCGCGAGAAAATCTACACGCGATTGGCCTGGGTACGTGGATTTCAGGGGTGCGCGAGAAATTCTACACGCGATTGGCCTGGGTACGTGGATTTCAGGGGTGCGCGAGAAAATCTACACGCGATTGGCCTGGGTATGTGGATTTCAGGGGTGCGCGAGAAATTCTACACGCGATTGGCCTGGGTACGTGGATTTCAGGGGTGCGCGAGAAAATCTACACGCGATTGGCCTGGGTACGTGGATTTCAGGGGTGCGCGAGAAATTCTACATGCGATTGGCCTGGGTACGTGGATTTCAGGGGTGCGCGAGAAAATCTACACGCGATTGGCCTGGGTACGTGGATTTCAGGGGTGCGCGAGAAATCCTACACGCGATTGGGCCTGTGCGAGTGGGGCAGTGTATTACGGAGGTGTGCGGGAAGTTGAAGAGGTGAATTGCCAGTGTGGGTCCTCCCAGGTCTCCCCTCTACCCCCTCCACGACCTCTGCAGGCAGCCCACACCACAGGGGACTACCCTGCACCCCTGGTCATGTCCCGCAGGCAGCCCATCCACCATGGGCATGCCCCCCAGCCAAGCCACATGTCCCCTTGCACCCCCACCCCCCAGCAGGCCCCCACCCATGTCTCCCAGCACCCCCACCCCCCCAGTCACCAGGGGCAGCCTCCACCAGGCCCCCACCCATGTCTCCCACCACCCCCACCCCTCCAGTCACCAGGGGCAGCCTCCACCAGGCCCCCACCCATGTCTCACACCACCCCCACCCGTCCAGTCACCAGGGGCAGCCTCCACAAGGCCCCCACCCATGTCTCCCACCACCCCCACCCCTCCAGTCACCAGGGGCAGCCTCCACCAGGCCCCCAACCATGTCCCACTCATGTCCCCTTGCACCCCCACCCCCCAGCAGGCCCCCACTCATGTCCCCTTGCACCCCCACCCCCCAGCACTGTGGGGCACCTGCCACCAGGCCCCCAACCATGTCCCCTTGCACCCCCACCCCCCAGCAGGCCCCCACTCATGTCCCCTTGCACCCCCACCCCCCAGCACTGTGGGGCACCTGCCAGCAGGCCCCCAACCATGTCCCACTCATGTCCCCTTGCACCCCCACCCCCCAGCAGGCCCCCACTCATGTCCCCCTGCACCCCCACCCCCCAGCACTGTGGGGCACCTGCCAGCAGGCCCCCAACCATGTCCCACTCATGTCCCCTTGCACCCCCACCCCCCAGCAGTGCAGGGGCAGCCTCCACCAGGCCCCCACCCATGTCCAACTCATGTTCCCCACCCAACATGTCATCACAATCCAGAACCCTGGTCTCTATGGTCAGCCCCCAAATGCAAAACACCCACCCGAGTATTGCATCCACCCACTCATAATTTGCAATCACATCACAGAACACCAATTGGAAGTTCCGAAACAAACACATGTCCCTCACATACACCCAATGGGTGTCAGTGAATCTCAAAACACATAACATGAAATGCATGAAAACAATGAGATACCACACATTGAAGTTCAACAAAAAAATAATGTATTAAAGGAATAATGAATAGAATCAAAAATGAAGAAACAGAAATGTGAATGTAAAAAAATGAAAAGAAGCATGTCCGTTCAAAATAAAAAAAATAAAAATATATTGAAATCCAAAGTAATGTTGTACAAAGTCAATGTCCACAAAACAAAATCCAATGGGAAATAAAAATAAAGGCCATTGATCCATGGAGAATGTTAAAAAAGAAAGTATGTACAAGTCTACAACTATGTACAATGCAAGAAGCCAGGGTCCATTATCCCAACAAAATAAAGGAAACCTATCTAACTACACTAACTAATAAAAAAATATATACAAAAATGTGGCCAATGTCCAAAAGTTCCAAATGAAACAAAAACAAAAATGAAACCTAACACTACCTACATAACTATGTACAAGGGCAGCGGGCTAGTTCCACGGCTCACTTCTGGATGTGCCGGGCCAGGGCATCATCGAACTCCTCCTCAATGTCCCGGAGGCGGTCCTCCTCCATGGCCCCGAGGGTCCGCAGGGCCGTCGACGTGTCCACCTCCAAACCCCTGCGGATTGCCTCGAGGCACTCGGCCCGCCTCAGGGCCCTCTGCATGGAGTTCTCCGCCCTGACCATTGAGAGCCGTGCCTCTTCCGCCCACTGCCGCTCCGCATCTATGGCGTGGCCCAACCGCTGCCACACGGAAGACACTTTTTGTCCTGGGTCCTCCTGCCCTCCGGCCGATGCCTGCCCCTCCGATGTCGAAGGCCCCGAGCCTTCATGGCTCCCACCATGGTGCTGCTGCTGCTGTGCCTCTGCCCCTGCACTGCCTCCTGCTGCCTGCACATCCTCCGCCGGCTGGGGTGCAGTCGTTGACGTGGCCACCCCTGCTGGACGTCCGACTCCCGACTGTGGCAGGGATGCCTCGTCCACCAGCCTGGCCGCACCGTCAGAGGCAGCTCCACAGGGCACCCAGGTGACTGATGGGTGGGAAGATGGCACAGAGGACGACTGGCGCGTAGGGGGTCCAGCTGAGGAGGGGGTCGTGGCAAGCCCCATCAGACGGAGGAATCTGGCCTGGGTGACCTGTCCCAGCAGGCTGACGTGGTCAACGAGCCATTCGAGATGACGTGCAGTCTCTTCATGAAAAGACTGCAGGTCACCTCGCATGGCCCGTTGACGCAACGCCACACCAGCCAGGACAGGCTCAACCCGGGCCTGGATAGCCACGTCCGCAGGCAGAGGAAGGCCAGTTGACGTCAGCTCATCCCCTGCCTGAAAACTGGTCTGGACATAGGCATCCCTGCTGGTGCAAGATGATGCAGGGACAGGATCAGGGACAGGATTGCACACAGGCACCTCCGCGGCGGCCTGTGCTGCCTCCTGTCCCTGGTCCTGCACTGCACCACTAGCACCAGTGGGATCCCCACCCCCAGACCCCGTCTCTGGTGCTTGCACGGCCTCCTCCTCCACCAAACCCCCACCAACCTGGATGACTCTGTGCCATCTTCCCCCGTTGGGCCCTGTGGGGTCCCAGCTGCCCCTTCTGCTGCCGAGGAGTCCAACTGCAACCCCCGCCTCTTGGACCTCCCCCCGGCAGCTGCGGCCTGGGACGCGGCACCGGACTCCTCACTCCCCGACGAGATGACAACATGGGAGGGGAGCCGGGCCTTGTGTCTCCGGCTGGCGGTGAGATCCCCGCTGCTGTGCTCCACAGCACCTTCTCCGCCCTCTTCATCAGTTGACGCTGCAGACAGGGAGAAACAAAACACACGCATCAGGGCAATGTACAATGGACACATACACACATGACAGTTGTACATGAGTGGCATTGGCAAACCTCAGACATGTCATCACGATCCCCAACACACATGTCATTACAACTCGCACACACGAGCCATACCACAGCCATATCGCAACTGCCAACACCATCCATACACATACAACAGCATGAGCAGCCAAAGGTGAGCCAGACATCACATGCAACACAGGAAGTGCACCACACATGTACACACACCACCACACTTGCATGCATGTGTACACCTCTGCCAAGTGTCGCAGTGTTCAGACGGGCATCCATGTCACATCTGCCCATCAGGCTTCCACATACCGCTGTCACATGCATCCATGTTGCATCACTGTTGCACCCTTGTCAAATACACACACATGCACATGTACACAGCGCTGATACATGCAGCTGAAAACAACATACATGCGTGACATCACGGACATGTCTACTCACATACACATTCATACAAACTTGTGTGCCCACACAACTGCATTTGGCATGCAAGCCCACACACACAGGCACCATCCATGTCTCACACATTACAGCCCTCGCATGTGTCAGCCCCACGGACCTGTACACCCGCACCCATACTCGACCCCATACAAACAGATGTGCAACCTGCACACTACTGAACAATCACCACACGCACTGCTCACAATCAGGATGCATGTACACTCACCGCTCGACTCCAGACGGGTCTGCCTCTCAAGGACCTGGACGTGGAGCGCTGGGGATATGTGTTCCAGGACCCCCATCTGTTCTTCCGACAAGTGGCCCCGGCGCCCCTTGGCATCCGCTGCCTTCAAGCGGCGCCGGGCCTTGTTCAGGGTCCTGGACCTGAAGTCCTCCCAGCGCTTCTTGACATGTTGGAAGTCGCGGACTGCCACCCCCTCCGCGTTGATGGCAGTCACGATGTCAGTCCAGATCCGAGTCCGTCCTTCCTTGTCGGCGCGGGAACTTCCGAAGAGGGCATCATACTGCCCCAGGACTTGCTCCACCAGGACACCAACTTCGGTGGCACTGAAGCTGGTGCCCCTCTGCCTCTCTGGCCGGGGGTTGTCAGTGGTCACAGATGGAGTTTGCCCCGACATGACAACCCCAGAGGCAGGAGTGGGTGGGCAACTGGGTCCTGGGGCTGGGCTGTGGAGCGATGGAATCCCAGTCGGGAGTCTTTGGTTCCAGCAGGGGTGGTCACACCAACAGCACCCCTGGCTGATGTGCAGGCAGCAAATGGCAGGGCACGTGGGCAGCAGGCAGTCAGGCAGCAGCAGATGGCAGGTGGGAGCGTGCTCGGGGCTCTGGGGGGCAGTAGTTCGGCCTTCTGGGCAGGAGCGTGGTCTTCCGTGTGCTTACGCGTGGCCAGCTTGATACGGAGTGATTTGGCACGTGAAAATTCTGCACGTCAGCGTGTAATTCGAGGAAAGGCCCTTAGCGCGTAAGCGCGTCTGCACGCTTACGCATTTTCATTGGACCAAAGGCCCTCAGCGCGTGAGCGCGTCTGTGACGTGACGTGCGAGGGAGTATCCCTCATTGCACGTGATGACAGAACACACGTGGATTTCAGCCAATCGCGTGTGAAAGTTCACGGCACCCCGGAACACACGTACCCAGGCCAATGGCGTCACGTACCCAGCCCAATGGCGTGTGGAACTACCCGCGCACCCCGAAACACACGTACCCAGCCCAATGGCGTGTGGAACTACCCGCGCACCCCGAAACACACGTACCCAGGCCAATGGCGTGTGGAACTACCCGCGCACCCCGAAACACACGTACCCAGGCCAATGGCGTGTGGAACTACCCGCGCACCCCGAAACACACGTACCCAGGCCAATGGCGTGTGGAACTACCCGCGCACCCCGAAACACACGTACCCAGGCCAATCGCGTGTAGATTTTCTCGCGCACCCCTGTAATACACGTACCCAGGCCAATCGCGTGTAGCATTTCTCGTGCACCCCTGAAATCCACGTACCCAGGCCAATCGCGTGTAGAATTTCTCGCGCACCCCTGAAATCCACGTACCCGCTCAATCGCGTATTTAACTTCCCGCGCGCCACTTTTTGGATGCGCTGGGACTCTACCGCCTGCCTTCGTGTGGCGGCCGTGTTTCAGCTTGTGCGTGTCTTTGGCTGTGCGTGGCTTTGCCCTATTCGATTCCATGAATACGTGTGGTTCGAGTGCGTGTGGGCGTTCCGTCTGCTTCCCTGCAGTACATCCCCAGTTACGCCCTTATTTTCGCGTGTTGTTCCCCATTCCGCGCGTTACGCCCCATGTCCCGCCCACTTTCTGGTGTGTGCGCTGCGGTTGTGCGCTTTCACTGTGCGCGTCACGCACGCCTTTCGCGATGTTGCAGTGATGTGTGCGCCATGCACGGATTTGGCGCACATCCCGAGGAAGACACGCACAGGGACTTCCATGAATCGCACGCGTGCGCGTGCGCCTCTTTTTTTCCGCTTGCGCCTGCTTGCGCCTGCTTGCGCGTAGATTTTCGGCGCACGTTTGTTCCATGGATCGGCCCCTTAGTGTTTTTACCCAATCCATTCTCAAGATAATTTTAAAACCATTCTGATCGCTTGCCAATAAATTCTGTTTTTCTCTTGTGTTGCTGGGGGAGAAATTGGGATTGATATTTTGTTTGAATTCTGCCATTCCTGAATACCTGCTCTCTCCTCCTATCTCTTTACATTGCCTATTGGGGGGCTGAGGGGTGTGCAGGTGGAACTAGTATCCACACTGTTATTTGATCTGAACACACACAAAGTATTTTTCCGTGCTGAATAGTTTTTTCTCACTATTACTCCTTGTGCTTTAAAGAGATTATTTAGTGTTACATCACTGCATTGGTGATCATTGTGTACCCATTCAAAACATAATGGCCCTGATTACAACACCGGCAGTAAACAATGGCACTATTAGCACCATGGTTGCTGCCGGTATTGTAACGAGTCCACCAAGGTGCAATGGGGAATTACCACCCCATTCCAAGGTTGCCGGGGCAGTAATTCCCCATGCACCATTGGCCCTTCCCCATTCCAATTTTTGCCCCATAGGGCTCAATGGGAATGGGGAAGGTGGTAACTGCGGTAATTACCGTAATTACCTTCAAGGTCCCTTTGCGGGTCCCTACTTTAACGGCTGGTCCAGACCAGCCGTCAAGGTCGGGAGCCGCAAAGGAACCTTGTAATTAGGCGCTAAGGGGTTAACGGCGCCGCAGCCGTTAACCCCTTAGCGCCATGGTCATAAGGAGGCCCAGTGTGATTGAATTGTGAATACATAAATACATATTTTAACTTTGCAAACCAGCCTGATTCCTGGTTCATTGTGACCGGGGGGGGGGGTTTCCAGGAGAGGGGCGTGATATGAGTGGTAAATCGTTCAGAATAAAAGAACTTTAAGACAACAATAAATAAGGATTTCAGTTGTGCATTACACACTAGGCATTGACTTGGGTGTGTGCCGGATTGAAATCCCTTACACATATATATGAATTTGGCAGCGCAGCCCCAATCACAGCTATATAAGAATGTTACATAACATATTACTGAGAATTCGTAATGCGCATATTTTCAAACCTCTGTTAGGTCTGTAGCTAAAAAAACATAAATGATCTATCTGAATTTAGAATTATCCCGTGGTTCTGGATACATAGGGCCTCATTACGACCCAGGCGGTAAGTTACCGCCTGGGCCGTGACTTTACCACCATGGCGTAAACTACGTTTACGCCATGGTGGTTGGCGGACTTACCGCCCCATTCCGAGGTCGGCGGGGCGGTAAGTCCCCAATCCCCATTTACCCTTCCCCATTCCCATTTTTGCCCCATAGGGCATAATGGGAGTGGGGAAGGCGTTAATTACGCCACCGTAAATTACGGTGGCGTAATTAACTCCATGGTCCCTTAGCGCCATGGATTTTAACACCTGCTAAAAGCAGGTGTTAAAGGCGCCATGGCGCTAAGGGACCTCGTAGTTGGCGGTAAGGGGTCGGCGCAGCTAACGCTGGCGTTAACCCCTTACCGCCAGGGTCGTAATGAGGCCCATAGTCCTTATTAATAGAACTGCTCATACAAGACATTATAAGGAAAATACCTATTTTAGTACGATTTGATCATAAATAATGAGGGGAGAGCCAACTCACTGCTGAATACATCCTATTATTCCATTGTAAAATACATTTGTTCAATAAAAGCAAAGAGGAGGATTCTAGTGGCTCTGGGCTCATGAAAATAGCATATTACAGGCTCTGTGCAAGTCAAAATGTCATGGCAAATGATGAGGAATGAGTAGAGTTTGCTGGATATGTGAAGTTAAACACATAGAACCAAGGGTGAGTTTTTAATGAAAGCAGCAAAGAAAGAGAGCCTATGCAACACGAAAAAACCTAATGAAAATCTCCAAAAGAAGGCCTTTCCTAGAGTTAGCTGAATGTGGAAACCTTTCCCAAGATAGAACCAGATTGCCTAAGAGGGATTTGGGAGCAGGGTGACAGACTGAAAAGAAGAGCATATATGGAATATTTGCTTTGAGCTGTTGATGTCTCTTCTTGGCATGGGCCTTTAAAAGACAAACCAAAAGTGAGTACAATAACCCCTGCATTTAGATGAATGTCCAAAGAATTAATTAAATGCCAGATATCAATAGAACATACTTCGGGGATCCGTGTTTACATGTGTTCTACTAAAAGGAGACTGGGCCTGCAAATTACATTTTGTGAAAGTACATTTAAAATAGAGTGTCCTAGAATTCTAAACTGCTTGGGGCCCATTTTTTCTCTGACAGCAACCAATTGGTCCTTAGTTCCCTTAGTGTTCACAGCAACACATTTTATCTGGTTTTGCGAAGATGGTGTACAATGTGGCTAACAGATTTTCCGGGATTGACAAACATATTGATCTCTGAAAACCATTGTTTACTTAAAGAAAAATCCTCAAAGGAGCTTTTTACTCCTCAAAGTGGACTAGGAAGGTTAGTTTATCCCCCATTCGAAAGGAAACAATGTCAATTCAAATAACCAACTTAATTTTTCCAAATAGCATTGTGCAGAAATTGAAGGATTCTACCTTATGTGGACTCCTAATACCAATTAATGTTAGCTTTCAGATTCCATGTATATTTTAAATAAATAATTTCATGTTTGTGTGACCCTTTAACACACTTACATATTTTGCTCTCCAAAATAAAGGTGTCTGCCCTGATCCCAAGCCTTTGGAATAAGTGTTACCAAACCAACTGTACCAAACATTCTTGTATTAATGTCCAAGCTAGAAACCAACGGTGTCCAGCATTTTAAAGTTGAATCAGTCCAAGAAAAGGAAAGTCAATATATTTTTTTCTGATGACAACATTTTTTGATGGTTTATGAGAAAACTAAATCAATTGTAGTTTTGTAAAATATATTCTAAGAATGGCTTTGTCCTTTTTAATCTGACAACTAAATACAATTTGTATGTTTAAAATGGAGAGTATTTTTTTAATTTTGTGAAGAATAGTTATTCAGATTTGCTTTTATACACGTGGTAGTTTTGGTGTTGTGAATGTATTGTTTAGTGAAATAATAACAGCCAGGTTGTGTTTCTTTTCTGTAGAGCAGGTGGCTGTATTTATGTGGAATAGTGTAGGTGGTTCCCTCAGCTGTGAAAGTCAGGGGAACACTTAATTATTGTTTTTTTTATTTTAAATAAAACCGAGTATTCAGATTTAAAACAGCCTGTTCCTTGACCCAGATTTTGGGGGGTGATCATCATGGAAGGGGTATTATATCAGGGATATTTCACTTGTAAAAATAATCATACATTAGAAATGTAGATATATTGCATAGACAGAAGTAATTACACTTGCCGTTTGCATCCTTTCCTTGTAGACTGTCTTCCATCATATATAAATGAAAAAAAAAACAGTCATGGGTCATTTCATACCCATGTTCTCCCTGAAATGTAGGAACATAAGCAACCGTGCACAGACTGAGCATTCCAGCTAAGATCTTACATGTTCAGCTCTGAAAAATGGAGGGGTTGTTCATTATGGCCTATCACATGAAATAGGCACCCTGCATCCACGTGGGTCCGCCCATATAATCAGTGGTGGACTGCCCTATCGGATATTCTGCCCCCAGCATAATGCAATTTGGACTTGGGACGGCCAGGGGCTGGTTTTACAAGCCACCCTGGGGCCGGCTTGGAATATAACATTATTTTTGTGATGAAGTAACTTAATTTACTTTAGGTAACAGAACATTACTTATTGCTCTGAGTTGCTCGCTGCCGCAGAGCGGATGGGATGCAGCAGGCATGCATCAAATAAAGTTAACACTTAGTAAGTGTTCACATTGCTTTGATGAATTCATACAATACCTTAGACTGTGCTGGGCATTGTTTGTCCTCAGCCATCTGCCGGTGTGGCAAATTGTAACAAATTGTCCTGTGGGTTGGGAGGGAGTGAACTGAGAGCTTGCCTCCTACTGTGGGCGGTTCCTGTGCTGTGTTGTGTGCATGTTTGTTTTGCACGAGGCTGTGGGTGGGTTGGCCTGTCTACAGAAGAGTTCTCTTCATTCTGAGCCTCGCGGTAGGGGCCATGCAGCTGTCAGGGGCATGCTGTTACTATGTGGCTTGGGCTGGCTTGGCAGCCAATCACGTGAGCGGGCTTCAAGCGCATTGTGTGTTGTGCTGCTGGGTCTGGATGCAGTCGGCTACTCACCACGACCACCCCCCCTCGTACATTTGGGAATCAAGGCAGGAACTGTTGACATGAAGCAGCAGTCTGCCGGCCTCTTGCTCTCTGGCTGTGGCAAAGCAAAGAACATACAACTTGCAAGTGTAACAACAACAACAACAAGGCCTCTATTCTAAGCTGCAGAAGGCCGACAGCAGCCTGTGCCTGGCCCAACTCAGCCCTGCACCCAAGCCGAGGTGGACAGCAAAAGACATTATTTGTGCACGCACCTGGATCAGAGTGATCACACAAAGTAAGTAAAGATAAAAACATAAAATGAAGGGGCCGGTGCCCACCAGTTTATCTACCCTTTATAGCATTTTTATCTCTGAAGGATTAGACTTGTAGACCATCTGCAAGCCCAGTCCTCGAGGCACATCCAAACCATGCAGAGACACCTTCTGTACGGCGACTTAAATGAACTAATGATTGCCCTGGGGCTGCCGCTGTCTGAATCTACTTTAAAATGAATAGAAATGGCATGGCTACTCATTGAAACTGACAAATGTGCTGAGGGTCAAAGGGAGAATGAAAGCAGAACACCCAACCATGACCTAGATCCATTTTAGCATTGCTACTTTTAGAAGTCACTGTAGGGATGCTGCTAAGAGGACACTGAATATTTTGCAGTTTTACAATGCACTTTTGTTCTCATTACTAGCATTCCTAGTGCTACCAGTAAATATAAAAATGTATGTTATTTGTTCAAAATGCAGAATGAGTGTGTATGGCTGAAACAACATACCCAGCGTGCACATTGCCCAATGTTCACCAGTGGTCGAAGTGAGCGGGAGCGGTTGGGAGCGCTGCTCCTCTACTTTTTTTTAAACACAGCACGCTTCACACGCATCCACTCAAAGGTTTTCAACATCACCTTCATGAACAACAACGAGAAGATGAGGCATTGCAGCAATTATTAATCTGCGGATGCATCAGATCTAGTTCTCTGGGGAGAGTACCTTGTGGTTAGCCAAGGGCAGGTATGCAGATTGGAGAATTGTGTTTCAATGTGTATGTTTCTGATTAAAAGATATGTTGAATTAGTGCATGGAAATGCAGGGCCAAAGATTTGATCTGTGCACTTTTAGCTCTCTTGAACCATGGCTCGTTCAGTCAGCGTTGAGTACACTCCACACAATTTTGGCCTAGCGTAGCCAGTGTGATGCGCACCCTTCTTCCACCACAACTGCTGCAAGTGCCAGATGTGTGCAGGAGGATATGAGAGTTGATGGCAATGTGAACTTTACAGGCATAGAGTCCCCACCTATCGCTGCTTGTGGCGCTGCCCGTAATGACGGGCTTACGCGGCGGCCGCCGCCGAGCTTATAAATAAAGTGTCATTCCCGGCCGCGAGCAGAGCGACCGGGAAGCCCGAACCAAAAGGCTGTGTGCGTGTGTGTCCTTTTGGGTGGGGGCTTACGGGCACGCAGTGGGGGCTCAGGACCGCCCCCCAACAGTGGCGACGAGCGAGTGCGGATGCCCGGGCCCGGCGGTGCAGGCTTCCGAATTTTTCTGCATGTACGGAGCGCCTGGATGCTCCGTCTTACGCCGTGGCTGCGGCTCGTACACGCGGCTGGTGGCCATTTTGTCTGGTAGGCCGCGGATGTTCTCCGAGCTCCGGTTTGGAGGGGGAAGTGAATCCGGGCCAAATGTTTGGACATTCAGCTTGCAGGAAGCATGATCTGCACACCCATGGTTGGATTGTGGATTTTCATGTAGTTTTGGTGCTACTACGTCGTGTGAAAGCCAGGGGAAGGGTTAATATGGCTGGACCTGTTTAGCCTACTCCATGCTTATGGCTTCATTTTTGGAACACCTATACATTGGTGGATGCCAGCGGATGGAGACAGCATTTTTCTTTGTCCCCTTCATCATCAAGTGGCTGTAGTATCTTCTTCGTCCTCTTCATCATCGGAGAAGACTGTGATAGAGAGACATTCACACCAGCAGGCTGTGTTCCTGGTCCTTGGAGCTGGTGCCCGTCCCAGGTGAGCTGTCAGGCTCGTAGTGTGTACCTGGTATCGGATTTGACTGTTATAGACACTCACACTGTGGATGGTGAAGGGTGGCTGAGTTGCGGCCTCCAGGACAACTGGTGGGGGTGCCTGTGCGCTCAGACCTATGTTTGACTCTGAAGATTCGGATGACGGGGTAGGGTTGAGCCAATTCCTCAACAGGCTGGGCAGCCTCCAGTAATTCCAATGCAACAGCCGATACCGGCTCCACAGTTGCCCCTGCAAGGACCTCCAGCAGTGCTGCCAGCTGCCCAACCTGGACCCCCCATCATGGCTCAGGCAAGAGCACCTGCGGCCCACGCTGCTCTGCAGCCCATTCCGGAATTTGACGCATCGGGGCCACCTTCGAGCATAGGCCCCCGGTGGAGGAGATGGATGAGTCGCCTTGATATGTATTTCAGGGCCTCTCAGGTGACGGACGATGACAGCAGAGTTGCCACCATGCTGTACTCCGCAGGGCCTGCGGTCCAGGAAATATTTGAATCCCTCACACCTGCCAATGCCTCCTATGATGCGGCCAAGGCGGCACTCCTTGCACATTTCCTCCCCCTTGCTAATGTGGACTATGAGAGATTTGTTATGCTGTCGGCCAAACAGAAAGATGATGAGACACTGGACACCTTCTATGGTCGTTTGCGCCGCCTCTCCCTAGGATGTGCATGGACGGACGCGGAAGACATGATGCGCACAATGTTAATCCAGGCATGCTCCTCCGGCAAACTCAGGAGGCAGGTCCTGAGAGAGCCAGGCATCACTCTGCCCCGCATACTGGAGCTCGGCCGTTGCCATGAGGGGGCGGAGGCTCGGGCCAATAAGATGGAGGCAGGATCCCGGTCAGTGAGATCGGAGGAGGTGTGCGTCATGTGGCGAGGTGGCAGAGGCATGAGACGTCCTGGTGGAGGACCCCGCGACAGGGCAGGCAGAGCCGGGAAGTCATGCCAGAAATGCGGGTACGACCTTCCTCACCCGACAGAATGTCCGGCGGTGGGAAAGACCTGTGGCAGATGTGGACTGGCCGATCACTTTTCAAGGGTATGCCGTGCAGCCCTGCCGGTGATGGTACCGAGAGGCCAGGCCCGGACGTGGATTCCACGCCAGAACCCGCCGCCGAATGTGGCCCAGGTAGATCAGGGCGAAGTGGATCCCCAGGTAGAGGGTGCCGAGGAGGAGGACGAGGAGAACATCTTTTTCGTCTCGAGCGTGGAAATCCTGAAAAGGAAGAGCCGGAGGCAGCCCAGATGTGTGGTGGAGGTCAATCACTCCCCAGTCCCGGTGCTCGTGGATACGGGGGCCTCCGTCAATGTAATGGCCAGAGGACATTATGACACGCTTGAACCCCTCCCAGGTCTGGACACACCGAAGGCTCGCATATTTGCGTTTGGAGGGCTGGAACCGATACCACTGGATGGTGCCTTTGTAGCCAGTGTTGAACATGATGGCTCACAGATCAAGGCTCGCTTCTATGTAACTCCTGTGAGTGACAACACCCTGCTCAGCTGTGCCGCTGCCGAGGCCCTGGGGATTGTCAGTTTCGCCTATTCAGTCTACATGGAAGACATCAATGATCTCCTAGACAAGTACGCAGCACTCTTCAGTGGGATCGGAAAGATGACCGGTGAACCGGTTCGGCTTCACATTGATGAGTCGGTCCAACCTATTGCCCTGAAACACCGTAGGGTACCGTTTCATCTAAGAGAGCAGGTGGACAAGGAGCTGGACAGTTTGGTAAACCTGGACATCATCGAAAAGGTGGAGGGCCCGACCCCCTGGGTGTCTCCGATCGTGGTGGCCAGAAAACCTAAGCAAACTGATTCTGTCCGCATCTGTGTCGACATGAGGCTCCCTAACAAGGCAATAAAGAGGGAGCGGCATCTCACACCCACGATCGACGACATAATTGCGGAAGTACAAGGGGCTCGGTTCTTTTCGAAACTGGATCTCCGAGCAGGTTACCACCAGGTCATTCTCCACCCCGAGTCCAGGTACATAACAACGTTTACCACCCACAGGGGATTGTACCGATATAAGAGGTTGAGTTTTGGAGTGTCATCTGCCGCCGAGGTGTTCCAGAACATCATCAGGGGTGTCCTGGCAGACCTCGAGGGCGTCCTCAACATGAGCGATGACATTCTGGTGTTCGCGAAAACAGAAGTGGCCCATATGAGGAGGCTGGGAAAGACCCTGGAACGGCTCCAGTCACTGGGTCTTACCCTTCATAAGGAAAAATGCGAGTTCAGGCGCACCTCCATTGAATTCTTCGGTTTTGTGTTCAAGGAGGGAGGGGTATCGCCCGATCCAAGAAAGGTCCAGGACATCAAATCGGCACAACCTCCCGAATCGGTGTCTGATGTGAGGAGTTTTCTGGGGATGGTGACCTACTGTGGACGTTTCATCCAAAACCTCGCCTCAAGATCGGAACCACTCCGGTCCCTGACGAAGAAGGAGTCAACGTGGCACTGGGGCCCACTTGAGCAGGCCGCTTTTGAGGACATTAAAGCTGCCCTCACGACGGAAGACACCATGGCATTCTTCGACCCCGCCCTGGAATCAGAGATCGTTGTTGATGCAAGCCCTTTTGGCCTGGGGGCCGTGCTGACTCAGGTGGATCGCAACGGGGGAGTTCGCCCCGTGGCATATGCCAGCAAGGCACTCTCAGAGACTGAGCAGAGGTACTCCCAGATCGAGCGGGAGGCCCTTGCGGTGCTGTGGGGCTGCAGACATTTTCGACTCTATGTTTTGGGTCGTCCGGTGACGGTGGTAACCGATCACAAACCGTTGCTTCCAATCCTGGTTGGGTCATCGTCAAAGCCACTGGCAAGGATTGAGAGGTGGATGCTCGCCCTCCTTGAGTACTCGGTTACCCTGGTGTACCGGCCCGGGGCCAACAATGCGGCGGACTCTCCCGCCACCCGGGGTGTGCGGGGGAGAGGGGCATGATATCTGCGAAGAAGAGGCTGACAGCCATGTACGGATGGTGGTGGAGGCGGCCACACCAAACGCGATTCCACTGGCGGAGCTGGAGGCCGCAGCGGCCCAAGACGAATGCTTTCAAATACTGAGGCACTCGATGCAACACTGCTCCTGGAAGTCCGTCCTCGAGGCTGTGGCCGGGCAGACACAAGAGGCCAGAACAACACTTGAACAGCTGTGGAAAGTGAAGGACGAGTTGTCGTTTTCAGAGTCAGGCCTGCTGCTCCGGGTGACCGGATTGTCGTCCCCCTGTCAAAAGTGAAGGAGGTCATCACTTTGGCCCACCATGGACATCAAGGCGCAGCCAAGACCAAGGCGTGGCTCCGGTTGAAGGTCTGGTTTCCTGAACTAGAGAAGAGGGTTGATGACTTCGTAGCGGCATGCGTGTGGTGTCAGGCAGCCTCTCCTCTGCAACGGGAGCTGGCAATAGAAGCGATGCCTTGAGCCACACGGCCTTGGGAGGTCGTCCACGTGGACTTTGGATCGACGTCGGTGGGCACCCACTTCCTGGCAATTGTCGATGAGTACTCTAGATATCCAGAGGTGGAGTTTGTCGAATCCGTGGCGTTTGAGCATGTGGTGGTGGCGGTGGAGAAGATCTTTGCAGCCCACAGGTTTCCCCACACTCTGTGCTCAGACAATGGGGCTCCTTTCCAAAGTGAGCGGTTCTCCGAGCTCATGGAGAGCTGCGGGGTGCAGCACAGGAAGGTGTCACCGCTGTGGCCCCGAGCCAATGACGATGCGGAGAGACTCATGCGGACTCTTAACAAGACATTCCGAATCGCCCAGGGACAGGGTCAGCCCCTACAACGGGCCCTGTACCAATTCCTGCGGGTGTATCGCACCACCCCGCATGCCTCAACTGGAGTGGCTTCCGCAGAAGCGCTGTTCAAGAGATGCCCCCGGGGCCTGCTACCCGAGGTTGTGGAGAAAGAGCCTGGAGTGATTGATAACCAGCTGGTTGAAATGGAAAGGCGAGTGAGAATTGACCAAGAAAACCTGCGAAGGGGTCTCCGGCCTCAACGGCTTGAGCCGGGAGACGAAGTTCTAGTCCGCAACCGACACCCCCATGGGAAACTCTCACTCCCCTATGAACCCGAGCCCTTGGATGTTGTGGCGGTCAAGGGATCCATGGTGACGGCCTCGGATGGGCGATCTGCCGTCACCCGGAATATGAGCTTCTTCAAGAAACTGGGTGATCCCCGGACTGAAACTCCGCCTGAACCTGACCCACCAGAGGACCCCGATGATGGAGATCTCCGGGACGATGTCCCAGACTCCCCAATCCAGGGAGCCACGGCTGAGGGACTCCACAGGCCGGAGGAAGGCAGGAGGTACCCCCAGAGGGCTGGGCGAGGGAAACCTGATTACCTCAGTGAGTATGTTCTTGGACACTAAGCCAGTAAACTTTGATGAAGGGATCCAGGTGTTTGAAAATAAAGGGGTGTTGGGTGTGCAGTGGTGGTTTGTAGTGTAGCTGTGTGTTAAAAGTTATTATAGTTAAAAGTGCAGTTGTTGTGGTTCCTCCCGAAAAAGGAGGAGTGTGGCGCTGCCCGTAATGACGGGCTTACGTGGCAGCGTGACGTTGCACGCCGCCGCCGAGCTTATAAATAAAGGGGCGTTCCCGGCCGCGAGCAGAGCTTCCGGGAAGACCGAACCGAAAGGCTGTGTGCGTGTGTGTCCTTTCGGGTGGGGGCTTACGGGCACGCAGTGGGGGCTCAGGACCTCCCCCCAACACCGCTCATCATGTGAGTGCGCTTTACACGGAAATGCCCCAGAAAGTGCAGGTACATGCAGTACACTGCCGATTTTGCTCAATCCTGTGAACGAGAATGTAATAATGGAGCCAGAAAGTGAATTAATTTATTATCCTAACTATGTGCATTTTTTAAGTGGACTCCCTTTTGTTTGTTTGTTTTGTTTTATTGATTTGTAATGCTCACCGGACCCGGGGCTATCAGGGTGCAGGATACAGAGAAGGTTACAAGAATATGTTCATTTTAAGGTATGTCGGTTACAAGGTTTCATAAAACAAGGGTAAGTACCTCTCCCTGGTACAGATCAAGTAGGGATCGGTAATCAGAGGTAGGTATGCAGGCAAGTTACATTAATTACATAAAAGCATATAATTATATAGTGTCAGACAATAATTACATATTTACAATGGATTGTGCAATGACATGGATATTGGTCAAGTACCAGTCATGTGATCCAGTCAGATCTGTCAGTCAGCATAATGATTGAGGTGAACCCTCAAGGTAGGAGGGAGAGAGTTCCATAGTTATGCTGCTTTAGGAAGCTGCCCCTGATTTGGTTAATTTGAATCTGGGTACGACTAGACAGTTGGCATTGGTGGTTCTTGTGGGACGATTACAGGTTTTTCTGGTAATTCTCTCCATGAGGTATCGCGGGCGGCATTGTTGAGGCATTTGTGGATAAGCGACACTGTTTTCAAGCGGATTTTGTCATTAATGGTTAGCCATTTGGTGTGGCGCCTTGCTACCGAAATATGATCTCTTCTGGCAATGCCCAAGGCCGATCTCAGGGTGTTATTTTGTAAGATTTGAATCTTGTTTAGAATGTGTTTACTGGCACCCAAATATAAGGCATTGGAGTAATCCAATTTGGACAGAATTAATACTCGGGCAAGGGTAATACAACTGTTTTTGGACAAAAAAGGCTTACTGGCTCTAATTAGCTTCAGGTATAAGCCGTGGCTGAGGCCATGGCATTTACCTGTTTGAAAGAAGTATGAGGTGGGAGGCACAACAAAACTGTAGAATTCACTAGAGGCAATTAGGTCAAAAAGTCTTTAGAAATCTCTGTGATTAAATTAAGTTAAACTTCAGGTGCAGCAGGGAGAATCTCGAGGCCACTTGAGATTCAGAAAACTGAAGCACAAGACACACACCAGCTGTTGACAGCCTGTAGCCCTATGCTGCACTCCTAATGGGACCTAGTCCCCAAAGCTGTTTCAACCTCATAGGTCCAATCAAACTCCGATCAGAAAGTGTTTAACCTACGAAGTTTGGTTCTGTAAATTTGTTTCAAAGTAATTAGTTTCTCATTACTTGACTGGTATTCAATAGGTAAACAATGTATATAAAGCTCTGTCAGTCTGCTTGTCTACAGTCAGGAACCACAAGGCTGAGAGAAGACGATGTGAGACAGATCACGTAATTTTTATATTGACAAAAATCAATTTGCACCGCACTCTTACATTACAGTGTGGGATACTTATTCAACAAAATTATACATTCATACAATTCCAAAAGGAAGACAGTAATACAATTGAGCTGAAACAGCGCTCAAAAAAACGTAAAGTATAGAGAAGCATATAGATAATATAACTCATAAATGTAAGCATGGTAAAAGGTATTCATGTGTAGCTAAAAACCACATGTGTGTGTTTATACTTCTGGGCAGTATCATTCACTCTGCTCAGAACTTCCTTAAAGACACTCCTATAAAGTCATGTGTGCAAATGCGTTTCGGATTACTCAAAATCCATCTTCAGGGCAAGGTGTGTTTTAGTTTCAACAGTGTTCAATTTTGATTCATAAAACGGATAAAGATACACTAATTAGACCTCTATGGTAACTGGGAGATGTATCAAGTTGCTCTCATCTAAGTGGAAATACACTAACCTAGATTACTGGGTAAGTAGAGAATACTGGCTACTACCGGTATGGTAAATGGAACATAACACAAATTGTAAGTGTCCAATCTTCAGCAAAAGTCTCACTCTAGACCGATACATGTATTGTCTAGTCTACTTACCCAGTAGGGAGACCAACTCATCTCCCCGGGTAATGTAATGGTGTCGGGTTGTGATTCCCAGTGTAGGCAGTTAAAGGCAAGGAGAGATGTAGAAGGTGTTCAGGTCATGTTTAGTGAATATATACCATTGCTCCTAGATAAACACATTGACTAATCAAGTCTGTAGCTGAATTTAGGTGTAATTGGATCCATATCCGATTAGTGTAGATTTAAGTAGCTATATTCGTGTGTAATAGATGCTCTACTCCCTTGTAGCACACATTGTCCATGGAGTGTAACTTAACAGCGTCTTAAAAGTTGCGCCCCTAGATGAGTGCTCACTCGTCATATAAAGGACAAATGCAGTTCTACAACTTAAAACAGTGTATGCGGAAGCGGAGGGGCCTAGGCTCAGGGTAGCTCCCTACAGTCACTCACCTGAAAAGACCACGTCGGACAGAGGAATCGAGCAGCCCGTCGCCAGGATAGACTGCTCGTCTCTGTCTTGCATTAATGGTTGCCATGGAGGCAGCACGCATGCGAGTCTGAATAAGGCCCTCATTACAACTCAGGCGGTAAGGGGTCTACGGCGCCGTAAACAGCGCCGACCCTTACCGCCTGAGTACGAGGTCCCTTAGCGCCATGGTGGATTTAACACCTGCTTTTAGCAGGTGTTCAAATACATGGCGCTAAGGGACCATGGAGTTAATTACGCCACCGTAATTTACGGTGGCGTAATTAACGCCTTCCCCACTCCCATTATGCCCTATGGGGCAAAAATGGGAATGGGGAAGGGTAAATGGGGATTGGGGACTTACCGCCCCGCCAAACTCGGAATAGGGGCGGTAAGTCCGCCAACCACCATGGCGTAAACATAGTTTACGCCATGGTGGTAAAGTCATGGCCCAGGCGGTAACTTACCGCCTGGGTCGTAATGAGGCCCTAAGTTGCCTTGTGTAATCAGCATTACACGCAAGCAATGGAGATCGCAGATAGGTAAAGTTCTAGTGGAAGTAAAGGAAGATTACGTCCCCCTACCTCCAGCAGCTATTAAGGTAAACATCTAGCGAAGGTGGGGTCATCGATTGCCAATCTGCCAACTCCCCCCTCTAACTGAGGGTCACAGCATTAATGGCATGGTGTGTGACAATATTCCTGGTTTGAACAAACATATATTACAGTACATCAGGGCTTGTGGGTTTCACAGAAGCTCCTGTACACAGCCAACAGTTTCATTCGGATTCTATCAATCTCCCGGTATTGGGGCAGTTCACATTCTGATCAGTTTGTGGGTTTAGTGGGTGCTTATATCCAAACTTAAGAGATTCATCCAAACAATATAGGATCTCCCGGTGCCAAGGCCATTCACATTCTGGGGTGTCACAGCAGCAATGCCCTAAGAAACAGTCTAGTTAGAGCAGATTTACCCTTGCCCCAGGGGACACCGACAAGCCACAAGGGGAAACAACCCTTTCATAATAGCCAGCATTGCAGTAACATCCTGCCAGGAAACACAATCTCACACCCACACACAGGAAAGCCCATTAAACTTAAACACTTGTGTACTTGTGACTCCACAAATGTTATTTATGCTCCCAAATGCCCCTGTGGATTTTACTATCGAGGGATCAACATGAAAAAGGTGAAACTGCGATGGACTGAGCATAAATCCAACATTCGGACAAAAAGTCTCAGATCACCAGTGTCAATGCACTTTTTGGAAGCAAGGCACTCTATTGCCCAATTAAAATGCATGATTTTGGAACAAGTGAAGGTGGGCCCGAGAGAGGGGGATATTCACAAGAGACTACTGCAGAGGGAGATTGCTTGCATTAATCTATTGGATTGTCTCAGCCCAAGAGGCTTGAATTGCGAATTTAACCTTTTTTGTTTTTTGTAGTGTGTTTTGTAGTGCTTTTAACAGTGCAGCACCTTCCTGTACCTATTATGGCATGCTTGAGGTAATATTTTGTCTATCTGAGCAAGAGTAATTGTTAAAATTGAGTTGAATATGTACTTGCCATCTTATTATTGCAAGTTAATCTGATTGAACATGACCTAGCTGTCATGTTCTGCTGTGACACCCCAGAATGTGAACGGCCTTTGCACCGGGAGATCCAATATTGTTTGGATGAATCTCTTAAGCTTGGTATAAGCACCCGCTAAACCCACAAACTGATCAGAATGTGAATGGCCCCAATACCGGGAGATTGATAGAATCCGAATGAAACTGTTGGCTGTGTACAGGAGCTTCTGTGAAACCCACAAGCCCTGATGTACTGTAATATATGTTTGTTCAAACTAGGAATATTGTCATGTTCACACACCATGCCATTAATGCTGTGGCCCTCAGATAGAGGGGGGAGTTGGCAGATTGCCAATCAATGACCCCACCTTCGCTAGATGGTTACCTTAATTGCTGCAGGAGGTAGGGGCACCACGCAGTAGATTACTGCTTTGGTGCCCCTCCTCCCGCCCCTAATCTTCCTTTACTTCTACTAGACCTTTAGCTATCTGCGATCTCCATTGCTCACGGGTAATGCTGATTACACAAGGCAACTTATTCAGACTCAGGTATGAGTTGGGATACACCAAGACAGACTCCTACCTATCTTCAACATTCCCAATAGGTATTACATATACTGTTGCCTCCCCACTTACGACGTTGATGCAATGAGTAAGCAGCGTAACTTGAAATCATACTGCACAATACTAGGCGAATTTAAGGATAAGCGCACATTTACGTGCATCTCTGGAGATTGTGGTCACGACGCGGGTGCGCGTCGCGGTTATGGCAACCAAATTCCCCAATGCAATGGGGCTTCTCAATGCAGTCAGGCATCCGGTCCCCACTGAGCCTGTGCAATCATGGGGACAAGGAGTATTGGGCGAGCACTAAGGAGGTGATATTATTTACACTTACGTTCTGCAAACCATTATTTCCAGAGTGATTGATATATCCCACACAAAGATGGCTCCTGGAGCTGGGACGCCCGTGTGCGCCGCCTCCATGGCAACCATTAATGCAAGACAGAGACGAGCAGCGCATTCTGGCGATGGGCTGCTTGATTCCTCTGTCCGACGTGGTCTTTTCAGGTGAGTGACTGTAGGGAGATACTGTGAGCCTAGGCTCCTCCACTTCCGCATACACTGTTTTAAGTTGTAGAACCACAATTGTCCTTCATATGATGAGCGAGCACTCGTCTAGGGGCACAACCTTTATGATGCTGTTAAGTTACACGCCATGGACGATGTGTACTACCAGGGAGTAGAACATCTATTACACACAAATATAGCTACTTAAATCTACACTAATCGCATATGGATCCAATTACACCTAAATTCAGCTACAGACTTGATTAGTCAATGTGTTTATCTAGGAGCAATGGTATATATTCACTAGACATGACTTGAACATCTTCTACATCTTTCCTTGCCTTTACTCGCCTACACTGGGAATCACAGCCCGACACCATTACATTACCTGGGGAGATGAGTTGGTCTTCCTACCGGGTAAGTAGACTAGACAATACATGTATCGGTCTAGAGTGAGACTCTTGCCAAAGATTGGACACTTACAATTTGTGTTATGTTGCATTTACCATACAGGTAGTAGCCAGTATTCTCTACTTACCCAGAAATCAAGGTTAGTGTATTTCCACTTATATGAGAGCAACTTGATAAATCTCCCAGTTACCATAGAGGTCTAATTAGTGTATCTTTATCCGTTTTAGGACTCAAAATTGAACACTGTTGAAACTAAAACACAACTTGCCCTGAAGATGGATTTTGAGTAATCCGAAATGCATTGGCACACATGACTTTATATGAGTGTCTTTAGGAAGTTCTGAGTAGAGTGAATGATGCTGCCCAGAAGTATAAATACACAAATGTGTTTTTTTTACCAACACAGGAATCCCTTTTACCATGCTTACATTTATGAGTTGTATTATGTATATGCTTCTCTATATGGTATGTTTTTAGTGCTGTTTCAGCTCAATTGTATTAGTGTCTTCGTTTTGGAATTGTATGAATATATAATTTTGTTGAATCGGTATCCCACACTGTAAAGTAAGAGTGCGTGCAAATTGATTTTTGTCAATATAAAAAATGTGTGATCTGTCTCACACCTGTCTTCTCTCAGCCTTGTGGTTCCTGACTGTAGACAAGCAGACTGACAGAGCTTTATATACATTGTTTACTAATTGAATACCAGTCAAGTAATGAGAAACTAATTACTTTGAAACAAATTTACAGGACTAACCTTCGTAGGTAAACACTTCCTGCTGGGAGTTTGATTGGACCTATGAGGTTAAAACAGCTTTGGGGACTAGGTCCTGTTAGCAGTGCAGCATAGGGCTACCGGCTGGCAACAGCCGGTGTGTGTCTTGTGCTTCATTTACCTGTTTGGCCAATATAAGTGTTGACTCAAGATAGAAACCTAGGGTTTTCACCTGTTTTGTGACTTGTATGATCTTGCCATCCATGTTAAGGGATGAATAGTTTTGGCCAAGTTTAATGAGATTGGCTGTGGTTCCTAGGATGAGGAGCTCTGTTTTGTCATCATTCAGGAATGATCAGTGTGTGGCCATCCATGCCTGAATGATGAGGTAGATTTTATTTACTAATGCCGTATCCTTGTCGTAATCCCCGGAAAGCGGTATGAGGATCTGGGTGTCATAAGCATAATTAGTGTATGTGTCATCGAGGTGGTCGAGATCATCGAATAAAGGCTTAGTAAAGTTATTATAAAAATGTAAGTGAGACACAGGATACTGTGGCACACCACATGTGATGGGGATGGAGTCTGCTGCCTCAGTAGGTGAAAAGACTCTCATGGTCCGGTTGCTTAGGAAAGATGGAATCCAGAGAATGGCATCCTGGGCAAAATGGGCTGCTGAGTTGAGGTGGTTACATAGGACTAGGTGGTCAACCAAGTCAAATGCTGAGGAAAGATCGAGAAGGAGTAACAATGCTGTGTTTCCCTTGTCTCTGAGTTCATCAATCTGTGTTTTAATATCAATCAGCACGGTTTCGGTACTGTGTTGAGGCCTGAATCAAGATTGGCAAGTACCCAAGAGCTGATTAGACTCTAAATAATCCTGAATCTGGAGATAGGCCACACGCTCCAGTATTTCAAGCAAAAGAGGCACTGTAGCAATGGGCTTGTAGTTGGTGAGGATGGAGGGGTCGAGTAAATGTTTCCTGAGGGGGGGGAGGGCCCAAGACTCCTTTAGGTTATTTGGAATGGTACCTGTTGCAAAGGAGGCATTGATTAGTTTCATAATGAAGGGATAGAGGTCTCTCGCAGCATCTTTGATGACATGGGCCAGGCAATTGTCGCTCCTGCAATTGGATGGTTTGAGGAAGAGTATGATTTTTTAAACCTCGAAAGTGGAAACTTTGGAGAAGCTAAAGCATTTTTCTGGTTTGGTACCCTATGTAGAGGTGCTGGTTGGTGTGGCTAGTTTGGGTAAATTCGCTTTTTTCTTAGCAAACTTGGTTTGGAGTAAAGCAATTTTGTTCATTAGTGCGTTCTGAATATCTGAGCACCAAGTTTTGTCTTTCACACAATTGTCTATGAGGGGTATGGGGGCTTCCAACTCTTTTAATAAGACAAAAAGTTATGTTGTACTTGATTTAACCTAAAGGATTCTATTGTTGTATGTATCTTGTTTAGTCTTGATTATTTCTTTTTTATATTGAACTGATTAGGTGGTCAACTTGCTTTTGTTTTCCTCATTGGGTAGGTGTTTCCATAAGGCTTCGCATTTCCTTTTTTCAGCTCTCGATGTTTTGAGGTGGGGAGTGAACCAGGAGTTCAAGTGAGCTCTTTGTTTACTCTTTCTCATTTTTAGAGGGGCGGTCCTGTCCAGGGCTTTAGTCATCGCGTTGTTGTATTCAGTAACTAAAGTAGATGGATCAGAGGTGTCCGAAAGTGAGTTAAGAGTGGGTAAGATCAATGGCAAAAGTTTGTCCACTGTAATAATATTTTTATTCCTGGAAAGGATAGGTGGGGCTATTGATGTGTGTGAGGTAGTGCTGGTTCTGCCAGCAAAGGTAAAGGAGATGAGAACATGGTCTGTCCAAAATTGAGTGCTAATTGAGGTGATAGAGGCAGTGCAATTAAAGTCAGCGACCTAATCTAAGATCCTACCTTTATTGTGAGTAGGTCATGCGACTCTTTGGGTGAAGCCCAGTTCAGTAAATATATTGGATATAACAGTAGCTTGCTGGTCATTGGGGTCATTAAGTCCCAAATTAAAATCTCCTAGTACTAATAATTGAGACATGGTTTTCAGGTTGTCCGATAGGATTATAGATATATCCTCCTCAAAGGTGGCTAGGGTACCTGGTGGCCTATAGAAAAGGTGGATGGTGAGTGTGAGGCAGAAAGGGAGAGTTTAGGTTTAGCAGTGAGTGCTTTGCAAGATTTAAAATTGTGTGGCGGGGCTAGTCTCATGGAAAGGGTGGCTTTAGCCATGATAGTGATGCCTCTGTCTCTAGTGCTCGCCCTGTCTGCTCTGAGTATTGTGTAGTTATCAGGGACTGCAAGCATAAGGGCAGGGCCTGCGGCTGCGTGGAGCCATGACTCAGAAAGGGCCAGAAAGTCAAGATCTTCAGAACAGTTTAAATCACCAATTTATGTAGCATGTGCCACCAACGACCTAGCATTGATAAGGGCGCATTTGAGGTCCGGTACGTTGTGGGTAGCCGGGTCGGTCTATTGATAGACTTGCGTAGAAGTTGGTTGGTTAGAATCTAAATATTGAGAGGGTGCTAGTAATTTTGTAGGCGAGCAGTTCTAGGGCGATGATGAGCGTGGAGTGAATTGGGGTTTGGTTAAATGCTTGGTGAGGTATGTGTTACTTAGGCCTTCTCTTGAGGGTCTACTAGTCTTCCTCGCATTGGCTAATGGCTCATGAAGTCTGGTCAGTCTGTAGCAGAGTTTTTGGTTTCTAATTTGTGTGTTGCCTGGGAGGTATGTTTTCAATATGCCACTACTAGGGTTCTGCTGAGCTGATAGTTCAGTTTTAGCAGGATAGTTGGGGTTCCGCAGTAGTTTAGTATCTGTTGTAGGATGTGTGTGGATTTTGGAAGTTATGCTATGCCTGGAGTAAGGAGACAGATAGGGTAAATGGGTAGGATCCATAAGCGATATCCTATTACTTCCCATGGGAAGAGCAGTTAGACAAATCAGTTCTATGGTGCAATCTAGGGAATCCGATTCTGACAAGGTCCAGTCAAGGATATGTTGTAATGCAATGAGGGCGGACATACTGTATTAGTGTAGATAGTTTCCTATGTTCTGTCAACTATTACTTCTGCTAGACTTATGTCCATACACAACATGGAAGTTCAGAAGTCCAAAGGAATCCTAGGTTAATAACAGATGTGGCATTAATAAAGGTAGATCTCAGTCTGGTAGCTAGAACCGGCTTGTAGAGAGTGAGGGTCTCACAATATCACGATTGGGTTGCACCAGATCAAACAGCAGTAGCACACGTATTGCGGTTAAAACAGCAGATTTTCACTACGGTAATATATAGATGTGGTTATCCAGCAATGGTGTTTAAAAGCCTACTTTGTATAGAGATACAAATAACAACAGTACGGCACTGAAACATGGAAGAATGCAATCGTAGGCAGTACCAAATGTAAGCGTAGTCGATAACTTGGAATGGGTTGCACAATGTAGTTATCAGCGAGGAGGCAATAGTACATGTAAGATACAAATGTCAGACATTACATGTTTAGATGTGCTTTTGTCGAGAGGATAGCGAAAGTTCAGCATGTAATGCAATGTCAGGGTGGGTTAACGGCACAAGTTAGATCCTGTGTAAAGGTGCTGGGCAGTGCACTGTTGTTCTCTGTTTACAGACGGGCGGCAGATGCAGGCACTCTGTAACACAAGTGTGCCTGAGCTACATATCAATGTTGCGAGGGTATCAGAAGCGACAGGGTATGTGCAAATGTTCCGAAGCTGCCGGAATGGTCAAGAGCCTCTCAAGGGCGTAACGCTGGCTGAGGTTCAAGAACAATGGCCGTGGGGTTATGGTGGCAGTGTGCCACTTGTAGAAGCTCAAAGGTGTCAAAGAATCTTAAGGGAGATCCTGGGCGGCTTGGAAATGCAGTGAGCCCCTCATGCGGTGCACATATGAGCAGGCGTAGAATATTTTACAAGGGACTTCATTAAGAATTTGCACAACGTGCATTGCACAGTCAGAGTACCTGACAAGTGTGATGAACATCGGAAGGTCTGGAGCTACGGTGCAGGGTTTCTGGCACACGGCAGGGCCAGATGTGGACAGGCTGGGACAGGAAACAAAGCCTTCATTTGGGGTCTTAGTGGAGGAAGGCTGGCTCACGCCTACTGGCGTGTGATTGGCACACTTGTTATGTTATGTTACTTTGCATTTATATAGCGCCTTATATACCATTGGTATGGTCTGAAGGCGCTTGTAGGTTGAACACCCTTGGGAACTGAAGTTCAAGTCAGTAGAGAGAGTAGAGAGAGTCAAAGGTGCGTGTGAGCACCGGATATGTGTGCAGCTGGTGTGGCATTTGTGTAGTAGCTGCTTCTTAGCGGTAAGTGTGGTGGTTGAGAGTAGTAGATGCTTCTTAGCGGTAGATGTGGTGGTTGAGAGAACACGAGTATGTGTTTGTTCTGGCGGGATTTATCCAGACCGATTGTGGCTGCATTAGGCCTGAGGAGAACGCCTGGCTGGGGTGTGTGTAACCAGCAGTGTTTAGTTAGAGTGATGTGGAGCATGCAGCAGATGTTGATATGAGAACAGCTATACCAAATGGTGTCATAGTATCTCTGTGTTCTAGTTGAATGGTGGCGTAAAGAAGAGAGTAAGCATGGTGATGTGATGTGGTGGGCTACATGCTCTTTCAAACGTTCCATGCACTCCAAACCATTCCATGTAAGTCGTGCAGTTCTATGTGCTCCAATCCATTCCATGCACTCCAGACCGCTCCATGCACTCCCGTCCGCTCCACGCAATCCAGTCCACTCCACACACTCCAGTCCACTCTATGCATTTGAGTCCGCTCCATGCACTCCAATCCGTTCCACGCACTCCAATCCGTTCCATGCACTCAAATCCGTTCCACACACTCCAATCCGTTCCACGCGCTCGAATCCGTTCCAAGCTTTCGAATCTGTTCCATGTACTCCGATCCTTTCCGTGTATTTCTAAGTTGTTTTATGCACTCCATCCACGTATTTCACTCGTACCATCCGCATAGTTCCCGTACATTTCACATATTACACCAGTACCTTCCACATACTTCATGTGTTCCATCCATATATTTCACCCATTCCATCCACATACGTCACCCGTTCCTAAAACATATGTCACCCGTTCATACTGCATACGTTTCCCGTTCCAACCACATACTTCACCCGTTCCAACCACATATGTCACCCGTTTCATTCACATACATCACTCATTCTATCCATATACATCACCCATTGCATCCACATACTTCGCCCATTCCGTCCGCTCTATGCACACATCTGCTCTACATGCTCTACGCACTCATCTGATCTACGCACTCATCCGCTCTATGTACTCATCTGCTCTACGCACTCATCCGCTCTACGCACTAATTCGCTCTACGCACTCATCCGTTCTACGCACTCATCCGTTCTGCACACTCATCCGTTCTGCACACTCATCCGTTCTGCACACTCATTTGCTCTACGCACTCAACCGCTCTACGCACTCATAGGCCGGGGTGGCCAATGATAGCATCCGACGGGGCTGGGTGTAAATAAGGCAGGGGTGGGTGCTTATGGATGCTGGGCGACCATCTTAGAAAGGGCACCCACATGAAACCCAATGTGGGATAACATAAATCAAGAGGCACAAACATAGATCTGGAGCCTGCCACTATTGTTGGGGCAAACACAGGTTAATCCACGTTCAATAGCGCTTTTCCGAAATTGACAGGGCACAGTTCCTGAAGCAGTCAAATAAACCCACAGGCTTACCTAGATGTTGGGGAAGCTCCAGCTTCGCCTCCTGGACGTTGCACTGCATCTGCAGTGATGAGGGGAGCTCCTGCTGCTCAGCAGAGGGGGTGATTACAATAGCTTAACAGAGTAAAGCTCAGAAGCATCATTGAGACACAAAGTTTACATATTTAATATGCTCTTCTTATGATGCAGCTTTCTGTGTGCCAGCAACAGAGCTTCACCAACCAAAAGCACCTGTTTAAAAAAATGCTCTTCAAGGTTCATACATTCCCACCTAAATTCTTTTATGCGCTACGAAGAGACCTGAACGATGGATAGATGAATGGATGGACGGCCTAGATTGGTGTATATATTAACGGATCCATGAATGGATGGATGGGCAGACAGCAGTTGGGCGCTCTGGAAGTTTGTGACAAATAATCTCCAAATCAGAGTTTATTACAAAACTTATTTTATTGCATGTCTTAAATCACTGAAAGTACAGTGCGTTTACATAGATTTTTCAGGTTGGCAATATCTTGCATTCTGGGACTTATACTTTACTATTCAGGATGTGAAAATTAAAGCCAAAATGATATTCTTTTGGTTTAACATGTTTGCTATGAGGATTTACATGTTGACATGTGGCTCGATTATGCCATTTCTGTTTTTTTTGCAGTAAAATCTACAAAACATTTCAAGGCCTTGAAATCCAAACTATTTGTACTCAGTCATGCTTGGAAGGTATGTGATCAAATTTGAAGAGTGGTGCTTTGATGTTCAGATAAAGTTTATGATCCTCCTAGTCCATTCTCCATACCCACCCCAAACACCCTTAGCAGCTGTTCGGGCATCCCACTGCCACCTTTTTGGATGCAGCCAGAGTAACACTAATTTCTTTTTTCCACTTCCACCACTGCACACATCCCAGTCTCCAGAATTGTACAACACATGCATTACCCACTCCTTTTCATGCATAGCCTGTTCTTGCAGGGTTGAGATGTCGGATTGCCTTGGGGTACCCGGTGGCACCAATGGAGAGGGGTTGATTCAGGCAACATGGGCAAGCCCAGGTATTCACATCCAGAACATGGGGTGCACCTGCAATTCTTCTGTAACGGTGGGTGATGCATGTGCCACACAACCTAATTTGCCAGATTTCTGCAGGAGGTGTGTTCACCCACTGTATTATCATATCAGTGTATGCTATCAAGCATAACCTGTTCTTGCAGGAGCTATGCCCAGCAAGTTCAGAGTTGCGGGATCGCCAGCAGTACTAGGTGGCACCAACGAAGTGGGATATATGTTGGTAGTGTGTGCCAGATACTCAAGTCCATCTTATAGGATGTGAGATGCCTCTATATGGCAGGTCACACCAACATGCCTCCACAGATTTCTGCAGCCGATGTAGTCACCCATTTGGTTATCTTACCAGTGCATGCAAAGTCGTGAATTGTTGCTATTCATGGATGATGGTTTGAGGTCCCCTATATTTGAGACAAGGGAAGGCCACTTTTTTTTTTTTTAGTTGCCCAGGCCTATTTCTTGTCCCAGTCCAACCCTGCAACTGATAAACAAAAGAGGAGCCAGATAGCAAGGCCCTTGCGGTCAAGGCCGAGCCCTCCCAATGCGCAATAATACATCTCTGTGAATAAGGAGACCTATGATGTGCAACAATGGGCAGTTTTTCATCACAAACGGCAGCCAGTTAGCGTTCGTTCTGCAGCACCTGAGTAAAACAGCTTTGATCGGCTCCTACTTCAAATTATATTCTCTATTAAACGCTCTAATTGATATTGCAGTTAGGCTCATGCCGTAACAAATATCTAACAAACAAACCCAGTAACTTTAAAGATCCGTTCTTGTCTTAAAGTGTCTGTTGTAGACATGAATTATAAACTGTTCAAATAGCTCAGTGGCGCATGCACCGACTACCGAGGTCAGTCTTTAAAATGGCTGTCACAGATTTGAACGCCATTTAGGGACGACTGAGATTGTGTTTCTCCTTCTGGGCTCGATAAAATTAGTCCCCGTGATAGCGGAAATAGTTGCAGAAGTGCTACGCCACCGCATGTTGTAGAAAGCACTCTATAAAAATAAGCCAGTCAAGTGGCTCAGCAAGTACAGCGCTCGCCTTGACATGCATGCAGAGCTTGCTAACGCAGGTTCGAATCCCGATCAGCCTTTCATTCTTCCGAGCTCGATAAATGAGCACCACATGCCGTGGGTAATAATAAGCAGCGCTCAGATACCCGAGGGTTTGGTAGCACTGTGGCGCTGCCCGATGACGGGCGCGCATGCGGCGGCGTGACGTTGCACGCCGTCGCGTGCAGTATAAATAAACAGGGCGTTTCCCGGCCGCGTTAGAGCGACCGGGAAGCCCGAACCAAGACGGACGTGTTGGTCTGAGTTCTTGGGGCCGGGGCTTACGGTGAAGCGCGCGGGGGCGCCAGTCACCCTCAACAGTGGCGACGAGTGGGGGAATCGATGCCCGGGCCCGGTGGTGATCATCGGAATAATTTTTCACCAAAATGAGGTCGAAGGACAGACTTCGTTTCATGCCGCGGGTAGTGCGTTGCCCACGCGGCTGGCGGCCATTTTGTGCAACGGCTGTGGGATTTCAAGGAGCTCCGGTTTGGGCCCTTAAACGACCCCAGGCCTAATTTTTGGACACTTCAGTAGCTGACAGCTACATCTACACAGAGGTATGCCCATTTAGTGCATCGACTCAATTTTGGGTTTCCTACGTCGAGTGGAAGCTAGGAGAAGGCCTATCTTGACTGGGCCTGCTGAATCCAGTTACTATTTTGGCTACCAATTTTTGGAACACACAAAGGCATTCTGCTTTTTCATCCCCTTCATCATCATCCTGGTGACTGCATCTATCTTCATCCTCTTCATCGTCACAGAGGTGGCAGGAGTCACTGCATCCAGGGGTGGTCCAGGCTGAGGATCACTTTGGGCTGAATGTTTGAGTTGCGGCCCCTATCAGCATTATGGGGGTGCCTGTGCGCTCAAACTCATGAGTGACACCGAGGACCAGGACGGAGCACACGGTGTGGCGGCGCAGTTTCATCCTCGTGCACCAGTGGCCCCGCAGGGTCTTCTACCTCCAATGCAGCAACCAGCAGCTGCAGCAGATGGTCAGGCAGCGGTTCCCGCCCTTCAACCCCCAGTTCAACCTGCTGCTTCTCCTGGTGTTCAGCAGGCAGCGCCTGCCATGGCGCAGGTACGTGCGCATGCTGCCCTGCAGCCCATCCCCGAATTCGATGTGTCGGGCCCGCCATCCAGCCTGGGGCCCCGATGGAGAAGGTGGGTGGACCGCCTGGACATGTATTTCAGGGCTGCGCAAGTGGTCGATGATGACACCAGGCTGGCCACAATGTTGTACTCGGCAGGGCCCTCTGTCCAGGAGATTTTTGAATCTTTGCCACAAGGGAATGGAACCTACGATCAGGCAAAGGCCGCCCTCCAGGCATATTTTCTGCCCTTAGCCAACGCGGACTATGAGCGATTCGTGATGCTCTCTGCCAAACAAAAAGATGACGAGACCTTGGACACGTTCTATGGGTGCCTAAGGCGTCTGTCGCTCGCCTGCGCCTGGGGCGATGCAGAGGACATGATCAGGACCATGCTTTCCAGGCGTGCTCATCAGGCAAGCTCAGGCGCCAAGTGCTGAGGGAGCCGGGGATAACGCTCCAGCGCATCCTTGAGCTAGGAAGGAGCCACGAGGTGTCAGAGGCGAGAGCGGCAAGAATGGAGGCCGGGTCGCGCCCCATTAAAACTGAAGAGATCTGCGCGATGTGGCGAGGGGGGAGAGGTGTTAGGAGATATGGTGGCGGCACACGGGACAGAGCTGGGAGGGCAGGCGAGATTTGCCAAAAATGTGGATACGACCTGCCTCACCCAGCGGAGTGCCCTGCAGCTGGAAAGACATGTGGACGGTGCGGGTTGCCAGACCACTTCTCAAGGGTGTGTAGGGCGGCCTTGCCCGTACTGGTGCCAAGGGGCCAGGGCCGAGCGGTCTCCACTCGCCAAGGTCGGCTGTCCAATGTCGTCCAGGTGGACCAGGGCGAGGAGGAGGCTCAGGCGGAAGAAGCAGAAGAAGAAGATGAAGAGAACATATTCTTTGTCTCAAGTGTGGAGCTTCTAAGAGGCAGGAATCGACGTCAACCAAGGTGCGTGGTCGAAGTGAACCAGTCTCCGGTCCCTGTACTCGTAGACACAGGGGCATTGGTGAACGTCATGGCCCGAGAACATTACAACGCCATGGATCAGCCGCCCAGGCTGGTCACGCCAAAGGCCCGCATCTTTGCGTTCGGTGGTGTGGAGCCCATCCCTCTGGACGGGGCCTTTGTGGCAAAAGTGGAACACGATGGCTCCCACATCACAGCCCGCTTCTACGTGACCCCAGTGAGTAAGAACACTTTGTTGAGTTGTGCAGCGGCGGAGGCTCTCGGCATCGTAAGCTTTGCGTACTCCGTCTACCTGGAGGACATTAATGACTTGCTGGAGAAGCATCATGCCCTATTCAAGGGGATTGGGCAGATGGCCGGGGAGCCGGTGCGGCTGCACATTGATGAGTCGGTACAGCCGGTGGCCCTCAAACATCGGAGGGTACCTTTCCACCTCCATGAGCAGGTAGACAAAGAACTGGACAGCCTCGTCGATCTAGACATTATCGAGAAGGTGGAGGGACCGACTCCCTGGGTGTCCCCCATAGTGGTGGCAAGGAAACTCAAACAACCGGGTGCAGTCAGGATCTGCGTAGACATGAGAATCCCCAACAAGGCCATCAAGAGAGAGAGGCACCTCATACCGACGCTGAATGACATCATTGCGGAGGTGCAGGGCGCTCGGTTCTTCTCGAAGCTCAACCTCAGGGCCGGATATCATCAGGTCGTCCTCCACCCCGACTCAAGGTACATTACCACCTTCACCACGCACCGGGGACTATATCGCTACAAGAGGTTGAGTTTTGGGGTGTCCTCGGCCGCGGAAGTATTCCAGAACATCATTCAGGGTGCCCTAGCCGACCTCGAGGGCGTCCTAAACATAAGCGACGACGTTCACAAGGACGGAGGTGGACCACCTGAGGCGTCTGGCGAAAACATTCGAGAGGCTGCAGTCGCTGGGACTCACACTACATAAGGAGAAGTGCGAATTTCTGCGCTCCTCCCTGGAGTTCTTCGGGTTTGTGTTCAGGGAGGGGGGGGGTCTCCTGACCCAAAAAAGGTACTGGACATACAGAAGGCCCAACCACCGGAATCTGTGTCGGAGGTGCGAAGCTTTTTGGGCATGGTCACGTACTGTGGCCGGTTCATCAAGAACCTGGCATCCAGGTCTGAGCCCCTCCGGGCCCTGACAAGAAAGGACACCGTCTAGAATTGGGGTCCGCTGGAACAGGTGGCTTTTGATGACATTAGGGGCGCCCTCACGGCCGAGGACACGATGTCATTCTTTGATCCCGCCCTATCATCGGAGATCATCATTGATGCTAGCCCATTTGGCCTGGGTGCGGTGTTGACACAGATTGACCATGATGGTGGCGTCCGGCCAGTCGCATATGCCAGCAAAGCGCTGTCAGACGCCGAACAACGCTACTCGCAGATTGAGCGCGAGGCTCTGGCGGTGCTGTGGGGATGTCGCAATTTCCGGCTCTATGTACTCGGACGCCCGGTGACGGTGGTTACTGACCATAAACCTCTGCTGCCCATCCTAGCGGGGTCGTCATCCAAACCGCCGGCACGCATTGAGAGGTGGATGCTGGCTCTCTTGGAGTATGGGGTGACCCTGGTTTACCGGCCATGGGTAAACAACGCAGCTGACTACCTATCCAGACACCCCGGAGCGCCTGGAGAAGGAGATCGTGACATCTGTGAGCAAGAAGCTGAGGAGCATGTCCAAGTCGTGGTAGAGGCAGCCACGCCGAATGCCATGCCTCTCCAGGAGCTAGAGGCTGCGGCGGCACAGGATGAGTGCTTCAAAGTATTGAGGCAGTCCATGCAGCAAGGCTCCTGGAAGTCAGCGCTCGAGGCCCTGGCGGGACGCACTCGAGATGGACCGGCAAGCAAGAACTGAGCAAGAAAACGTGCGAAGGGGGCTTCGCCCACAACAGCTGGAGCCGGGCGATGAGGTTCTCATTCGCAATCGACACCCGCATGGAAAACTCTCTTTGCCGCACGAGCCTGAGCCCCTGGATGTCGTGGCCGTCTGGGGCTCCATGGTGACTGCGTCGGATGGACTGTCAGAAGTGACGCGCAACGTGAGCTTCTTCAAAAAGATCAGAGACCCTAGAACTGACCCACCTCCTGACCCGGACCTGGGAGGAGTCCTGGAGAACGAGGGAGACCCACCCTGCATGCCGGAGTCCCCAGTTCGGGGTCCGTCGGTGGACAGATCACCCGTGCCGGACGCGAGCCGGAGGTACCCCCAGAGGACTGGGCGAGGGAAACCAGCTCGCCTCACCGAATACGTGCTTGGACAATTGGCTGATGTTCCAGAGGGTGAGAAAGTCTAGCTAAGGGGACCCGAGTGGATGCCAATAAAGGGGTGTTCATGGAACAGGGGTTGTGTGATTTGTGTTTGTTGTCCCATTGTTCTCATGACTTGTTTCAATTGCAGTGTTGTATAGTTTGCAGTGAATAGTTCAATGATAGCTGTTGGTTCTCCCCGAAAAAGGAGGAGTGTGGCGCTGCCCGATGATTGGCGCGCACGCGGCGGCGTGACGTTGCACGCCGTCGCGTGCAGTATAAATAAACGGGGCGTTTCCCAGCCGCGTTAGAGCGACCGGGAAGCCCGAACCAAGACGGACATGTTGGTCTGAGTTCTTGGGGCCGGGGCTTACGGCGAAGCGCGCGGGGGGCGCCAGTCACCCTCAACAAGCGCTATATAAATGCAAAATTATGAATAAGTTATTATAAAAGAAAAAGTTGCAGGCTGCACTTTACATCAGCAGGTATACCACATCTCCTCTCTCATGCAGAGCAATTTCGCATTCCTGGGAAACGGATTTATCCTCACACGTTAGCACACATTGAAACGCGCGCGCCATGTTGCATTGGAACCTCGGATTAGCAGACTATCAAACGCACGATGCAGTGCGGACTCCCAAGCGGCAGACATCGCATGCATATGCAGGGCTCGCAGAAATAGCTGACTGTTCTTATACCAAACAGAGAAACCTGACAGTGAAATCCCCTCTCTGTATGCACGACAGGCTTTCAAATGGAGACTGGTCGGTGTGTCCCCAGCCATTATTTTAATTAATCGCGTGCAATTATATGTCAGTAGTTAATAAAGGGACGACATTTTAGACGCAGCGTTCCTGGCACGTGCGCCTTGGCAGCGGTTGACGCATGAAGGGTGGGGGGAAGGGGTGGCTAGCGGGTGGATTCCTGGAATGTGGGATTCATTGCTGATGCCTAGCCGGAGAGCGCGCGCGTTCCGTTACCAGATAACCTCGCGGAAAGCGATGCACGCCATTCACTTTCCAACGGGCGACTTTGCCATGACAACTGAAGGCAGATGCCAAGAGGGAAGGAGAAAGGCAGCTTTCTGAAAATAGACGCAGTTATTGTGTGCCAATAAAAGAGGAGTCGTTAAAGGGAGCTCATTAGATAAGGGGGATAATAGGACTCGAACCAATGATGTGCGTTGGCTACTTCGCTTCAAAGCACAAGGAAATGCATCGATTATGTCAGCAACTCCATGTATCACTCGAGGAGGAGAAAAGGCGGAGTCATCCATGGCAACACTCGCACATGTTTGTTCTTTTCCAAACGTGCATACACCTACTGCACCGCGCTAAAAATTCCATGAATAGGGCCCATAACTCTTCTGTTCGATCATGGTGCCCTCACATTCAAACTGTAAGCAGGACCTATAGCCTCACTCTAGCAATTCCAGCCGTAAATGTATGTCTCAGCAGTACATTACCGACACTCCCAGCAATAGCAAATGTAGTCGAGATGCTCAGGCCGACCCACACATTTGTACCAAACTATGTTCGCTTCCGACCCACACATTTGTACCAAACTATGTTCGCTTTTCACAAGTCATAATTATAGCTTTGCCATCCCCTTACTATAGTGTAGTAAATTATGTGCAAGCGTGATACTCTGCAAACTGAATCCTTCCAAATGTGGCAGTTAAGGCACAGTTAGTTTAAATGATTTTGCCAGGATCACACAATTTGATTAAGTGGCATAGCCTGGATTTCAGCACATTTAAAGCCGCAAATAACTTGTTATCGATCAGCCGACTGCTTAGAAATAACACTGGCAGGTCAAAGTTTGACTTCACTGCTTGTTAGAGCTAGCTGACTACATTACAGGGGCATGCGTTTTGGGAGGTGAAGGAGAAGTACTTGGATAGGATGACAATAGCTTGTTGCATTGCCGTGTGCAGTCAAAAGGTGGATAAATAACCAAACACTGCCCACAAGCTGTGTGCACCTTCTCACATGCCATCTCTAAGCTCGACTCCAAAGCAACAATTTTGGCTTATGGGTGCCCCAACTAATTGCCAACACTAATGAGCATCCGGACATCAATGAAAGGACTAGTGGAAAATAATCTACAGCTCATTTTCGAGTTCCAGCTTTATTTGGTCACGGAGACCAGCAAGTTTGCACTTTTGCGTGCACTCGTCGCCACCACCGAAATGTTGTAATGTGCACTGTGGAGTGCATAAGTGCAGGCCAAAAGAAAGTGTACAAGCATGTACAAGTGTACAAGCGTGTACAAGCCCTACACTTTTGGACTTGGCCGTGCAAATGAAGTAAACGCTGTCTGCTGGGCAGGCGATTATAATGGATCCCTTTGAAGTATGCATGCTTTTTGCTGGTGCAAAATGCCGACCGGCTCCATAGAGATCGACAGAATTTGCGCTGGAATGAATATGCATGTGGGCACAAATGCTGGAGCATTTATATGGCAGAGAGAAAGGGAGCAGCGAAAACGCAAGTTGCATACCACCCCTTCTCTGCGCCACACAAATACACGACAATATGGCGTACCGGAAATGCAGTCCATACGCATTTGATGTTTCGCTACACAAGGCCGAGCACGAGCCCCTCGGAGAAATAGGAAAGGAATGATAATAAAAAAGAAAGAAAGAAGCATTAGAGTAAAGGAGGTGAAGGATCAAACCAGAGGATTCCAGGAACGAGTAATAAACGGAAGAAAGAAAAATGACAAAATAACAGCAATTAAAACAATCCGAGGTATCATATAATAAAAATTAAAAAAAGAAACATTTTCACATAATACTGGTTTGAGGAAATAAAAAAAAAGAAAAAGACGTTTTGTGTGTCACCTATTGCAGGTTTCTCGAATTCCCACTTCATTATGCTGCCTCACTCACCAGCTTGCTTCCGGAGGTCATTCTTTGTTGCTTGGCGGGCACCATTAGGCGCACAGCCAAGAAGTGGATAAGTGGCTCCCTCTGGCGTTAAGAACAATGTTGCACCGTGGATGCATTGTACCGTTTGCCATTCTCACCTTCGTTATATCCTTTCAGAGCACGGCCGCGAGATGTAATTATGAACTCTGCCTTAAAATGTGAACGGAATGATCACTTATTGCACACAGACAAATCACAGCGTAATGTAGAATGTAATGGAAGAAACACACGCTTTCCTGCTGTGTTCACTTAGACGCTGTTTACACATGCAGGCGGCGGGGGTGGGGGAGGGGGGATTGGTGCGGGTGTGCTAAGGCCTCTGCCTTTCTTCCCAGGAAATACAGATGATACACATTTTATAGAGCGTGCGCATAACATCCACAGCTAAGCTTTTGCATAGTGAAGAGATAGCTGATTAAAAAAAACAATAATAATAATTCTGGAAAAGCGAGTATTTTGTTTTCTATGATGGAAAGGAAAAGAATGAATGACACCAATAAATTGCATTGCCATCACACTGTACAGAGTGTGCAATGCTTTGATCGAATGGAAGAGGACCTGTAATATGATATATTTTATTTATATGCGCCCATACACTTTTGTTTCAGGGCGTGTCGAGGCAAGGGGAGGGAACAAGAGAGGACAAAACAGATCTTACTATGCCCAGTGACATTGAGAATGTGCACGTTGTGGGATGTATTTACCCATGCATCCGAGCCGTACCTCAAAACTGTGCAGTACTGACATGGAAAACATCATGATGGCCAGAGTTTCCCAGAAAATGTACAGGGAAATGCAGGAAGAATAGGCTGCCACTCATTTTTGCCGATGTTATGGGCACAGAAGGACACGGCCTAAAACCACCATTGGACTACCCACACAGTAATCTGAAACCATTGGGAATGGCAATGCTGATTGCCAAAAGCAAACCCATAACTGTTGGGAATTCATTTTCTTAAATCCCAAAAAGGGGTGCAGTACCAGTACTCACCACTATCCAAAAGCCGGCATTTTAAAACAACACCAGATTTTACTTTTTGCAAAACTGAATAAATGAACCCAAAACAGGCCAAAGAAAGACTTACTGAGAGGTGGATACAATCTAAAGTTATATTCTGAAGTGACTTGAAGGTTTATAACAAGACTGGCTGAGCTGTGATTTCAGCAGTTTAAGTAAATGTGGACTGAAAGACACTACAAATCTAAATGTTTAAAAGAAATGAGTGACCTACTTTGAGTGTCACATAGGTTGCAATTGTTTAAATGTCATAGTTTTGAACTTAGAATCAGCATTCTAGCTGCATATGTAAAAAAATGTCTTGACTTAAACTGGGGAACAAAAAGTGACATTTTATCTGAAACTTGGCTTAAGGAACTGAATTCTGCCTGGCAACTACCCCCATCAGGAGTGAAACTTGAGTCAGAGCTGTGTTCCCAGGCCTAGCTGCCCTTTTGCTGCTCACACCAAAAGGGATATGACACTTCCCTGATTGAATTACCTGGGCTCTGCAGGAAATTGAACAAAGCCCTGTCCTGACTCAGGCAAAGGTTTTATTGGCGGCAGTCGTAAATGGAGCTTCCTCCTGAAGCAAAGGGGAGGGGCACTGCCTGTGAGAGCAAGCTGGCTTGGCAGAACTGGAAAAACCAGAAATTCAACCTTGTGCTGGAGGAAAACCACACCCCCTTGGGGCCAGAACATAACTCTAAAAAGATGAATAACTCATAGAGCGGACATGTGAAAATTTTATAAATGATACCATAATTCTTGTGATTTTTCTGCCCACATTTTAAGAGGTTTTTCGAACCGGTGGCATGTTCAGGGGGGTTTTAGCAGAAAAGAGGATATTACTCAAAATGTGTGCATGTGAAAAATCTGACACTTCATCAACTAATGTCCATACTCCTTGCGCACATGTGTGTAAATTTGGGTCAATGTCCGGAATTGCAAAATCAGTTAAAAAGTGAAATATGTGCCATTTCTGAATGCAAGCCCCCAGGAAGAGCAAAGTTTGGACAGGGTATATCTCCTGTGATATGTGATGTGTGCATGTAATTTTAAACCAATGTTTACCTGTGCAAATATGTCTTTTGTTATCAAATCTAGATTTGTGTGCAAGTTGACAGGAGGAGTGGACTCTCTGCAGGCTGTAAAATGACATCACTCTGACACAACTTAGCTCCCCCAATCAAATGAGAAATGGACGTTTGACCAATTAGAAGCTGAGAGAGAGGTAGGGTCAGTGATGCTAGAACACACCCACATTCTAAACACATAAAAGCAGACAGACAGGACAGATAGGGACCGTTCAAATCCATTTGCTGCGGGACGCTCTGCCGGGAAAATCCATACTTTACCTCCATCAAACCTCCAGAGAGCCAAACTAGAGACTTCAATCTATCCAGAACTAGAGACCCAGACCAGAGAACCAGAGAGAGCTGACCCAGATCACTGTGAAGTGCAGAGACCAGAGGCGAGTCTAAAACCTGACCAGATCCGTGGCGAGGCCCATTTCACTCAAGAATATAGTGTGAGTACCTAGAAAACTGTGCAGAACCAATCTCTTAGTTAAAATAATATAATTCAATCTAGTTTAATCTAAGTAGAACTTTCTCCTAACTGTCACCTGTCATTTGCAAAGCTGTCACCTGTCATTTTCTAGTTGCAAGCTGCACTTGTCTTTTTGAACTTTAAAATTTCAATCTGAAAAACGACCTTTATTAAATCGCTCATATCTCCGCGACCGTTTGTGCTAGAGACTTGCAGTAACTTTCATCTGAAAGCTGAGAATCTTAGCTTTTAATCGCTCCAAGAACCCTTATAGTTTTACCGCAATCGCGGAACACGCATTCGCGAATTTTACCGCGATTTGCAAATTTCTCCACGTGTGAAAACAGAAGCTGCTTGCCTTCCATTTGCCGAAAATTCGTTTAACCTGCTAGTTACACCCTAGATCCTTGCTAAAGTGAGCCTGGACTAATATTAACTAGATACCACTCACCCTGAACTTCTAGAGGGAATTAAAAGCAAATTTAGCATATTTTTCACTCCCTTGCCAGCACATATAGAAGCATTTTGGGTTGTGTTTTAAACTTCTGTTGTCTAAGCTTGCTGGGGTGAACTGAATCACATTTGATTGCATTTCTGAGAACTGTGTGCTTTTCCTCCATTTCCTTGCATTGCATAAAAAAGGGGGGTGAATTGTCCAAGAAAGTGATTACATTGTTTTTGCTGAAATCCTATCAAGTTATTTTCTGTACTGCATTTCATTCCACATTGCATTCATTTGAAACCATAAAAGTATTGTTGCTATCTTATCCATTTCATGTCAACTCCTTAGTGATTATAAAGAAGTGTGCTAGTGCCAGATTCTCCGTTGTTAATCTTTATCATATCAGATTAAGTGTGCTATTCAATTATTAATTTATTATAAAGTGTGATATATATATCTATTGTTTAAATTATCAAATAAACCTTTAAACTTGCAAAACAGAACTACTTCTTGGCTCAGTGGGGTCAGGAGGATTCCAAGAGAGGGGTGTTATATAGGGGTAGTCATCCAGAACGCATGAACTGGACATAAAGGTATATCAATAAGGGTTTTCATTCAGTATTCTAGACTAGGCGTTGACTTAGCTGTAGTGTTGAATTGAATCCTCTTACAAATTGGGGGCTCGGGCCGGACGTTTGGGTTAGAATACCACTTGTGCAGCTTAATACAGTGTGCCAGCTGACCAGATACACATATCCAGTCGGATCACCACGCTGCATTACGCTGTGAAGCATTCCTCAAAAGGGACACTCCAAGAAAAGTTCTGTTCTGCAAAAATAAAATACAAACTTCTGTAAGTCAGGACAGAGACCAATCTCTAGAATGACGACCTTGGTAGATATGAAAATAGCCAGAGAGCACTTCTTACATAAACTATTTGTGAGAGGTGAATGGGCTGAGCAGGGCCAGGATGCCTGGTTGCAGGCCATCACGCGACAGGTCACTGAAACAGGGTCAGACTGATGGAGAGATCAGGGTCCATTACATGTGGCCCTGAGTGAACTATATATGGCTCCTAAGGCCAAAGATGAACATGACAAGATTGTTAGGATAGCGGCATATTTATATTTATATATGGGAGCCATACAGAATAAATGTGCTGAAGGCCATGATCTGGCAAAAAGACAACAGATGGCGTTAGAGAAGGCCCAATCTGATCTGGACTCTTCTGAGCAAAGGCTGCACAGGAGCCAGGAGTCAGAAAATGAGACCAGGCAGTACATCACTAAAATAAAGGAGGATATGGATGTGCTGCAAAAGGAAAAGTCAGAACAGGATACCAGATTTCTGGCCTTGCAGAAGGAACACCAAGAAGGTTTGGACTCCCTACTGCAAAGCCAGAAAAAGCTGGAGCAACAACTGGACTTCAACAGGGTATGTGCTGAGCAGGTAGTCACCCTGCAAGGCCACCTAGATAGAGTGAAGGCAGAGAGAAACAAACTAATTCTGAAAGACCTGGATACCCAGGCAGAGTTTGATCAGGAGCACCAGAAAGCTGGTGCCTTCCAAAGGCAAAGGGACGACCTGGCAGCACAGATGCAGGCTCTCAGTCAGGAAAGAGACACCATAGGCCAGGAAGTCTGCCATTTAAAAAGGAAAATGGAAGAAAATCACCTGGCCCTCCAGGGGCTGGGTGACCTCCAAAAAGAAACCCAGAACTTGTTAGAGCACACCAGGAGGGTGGAAGAGGCTCTGGCAAGAAAGGAGCAGGCCAATAGGGACACAGCTCAGGAGGTAAACCTCCTGCAGCAAAGACTGGCCCAGTTCTCCAGGACCAACCAGGAAGCACAGAGGGAAAATGAGGCCCTCTGTCAACACAATGATAGGCTCCAACAACAGGTAGCGATGCAGGAGAGACTGATAGAGTCTAGTAAGGCCTTGACTGAGGAACTGAAAGCACAAATGCAGGCTCTTGCATTGCAACAGGGAGCAGGGGCGGATAGAGATGAGGTCCGCTGGGAAAGAGAGACTCCTGACCATAACCGCAGGAGCCCTAACATCAGGGGCCTTCATCTCCCCCAGTCCCTGGACTCTACCACCCCCATGTCCCCTGGCGCACATGAGCACAGGGCCACAGGGATGGCAGATTACTATCCAGATAAGAGTATGGGGCTCATAGGCCAGTACCACTCAGGAATGGAGGGGTGGGCATCCGGGTATGGGCACCCAAGTACAGTACAGTTCAATGGGGAACCCCAGGAGAGTAGGCCCATTAAGGGCATCCTGAAAACCTCTGCCCAGTTAGGTCAGTGGAGGGGGTACCCATCAAATCCTGGCAGCAAGGAGGAATCTGAAGACTCCTCTGAACTGCGCAGGACACAGGAGACCAGGTCCCCACATTCTGCCAGCCATTCCCAGGCTCGCAGAATCCGGGAAAACCTGGAAGAACAGACGGGAACCTCTGGGAGCAGTGCCTCTGAGTCCGAGGACGAATGGACAAGGGTTACCCGAACCAAAAAGGCCAATAAGGCAAAAAGGGCCTTGCTTAAGGACCCCTTAAAGCAGATTAAGGCGATCAGGAGCGTCATCACGCCTTACCATAAGAACGCTAAGTATTCTGTTTGGGAGCACTTAGAGTTGTTTGAACAAATGATGGAGACTTTCCATTTGAAGGACAGCCAAAGCTGTATTCAATATGTAAAGTGGACCTTCTCCCCGGAATACTCCAGTTTCTTTGCGGGGCTGGAGGACCAAAATCATTTAAGATGGTCCACCTATAAGGCGGCCATCTTGAAACATTTTTCTGTTCACAGAAATCCTCAAGAGGCTCGCAAGGCAGCCTACAATTTGCAATGTGGGGAGGATCAGGCCCCACAAGAATTTGTGCAGGAGTTAAAGCGTGCTTTTGCACAGACCACAAGAAGGGTGCGCACGGATAGCAGAGAATTTATAAATACGTTTTTCCATGCCTTGCCCAAATATATCATGACCCAGCTCGTGAGGGATTTTCACGAGAAAAGATCTTTAGACTGGGTCATTGAACAGGCTACCCGGATCTATGAGGTGCAGAAACCGATAGATAGCAAAAGTAATGCCCAGAAAAACCCCAAAGCCAACAGCACCCCTGCTGCTGCCAAGGTGGCAGAGGTAAAGGTCACCCCCGTTTTGGATTTGGAGATGGGGGGGCCTAAAAACCTACCTGCACCTAATAATGCTAGGCCCAGGAGGTCCTCGGGTCAGTTACAGACAGGGAGCCAGGGAGGCAGCCCCAATGGGGTCCCCCGCTCTCCTGATTATGTAAGTCCCCGTTACAAGGGAAATCGACCCATCCTGGGTTATGTGTGGACTCCTCCAGCCCAAGGGGGGGGATCTGGCCAAGCACCTAACCCAGGGAACCTCCCTCCTAACTTCCCACCGGAGGGCAGAAATTCTCCAAACCCTGGGCAGAACTTTTTCCCCAGATATCCACCCGACTTTCAGCCCCAAAACCATCCATCCTTCTTTCCCCAATTCCCTGAGCCCAGACCACTGAATCCGGGAGAGGGGAGGCTAAGGGTGGAGGGGTACCCAAATCAGTATTACCAGAGGAGGGACAGCTACCCTTCCCGGGATCAGCCCAGGGGAGAAAACAGGGCCCCGTATCAGCCTGAGCGGGTTTCCCAGTTAGAGCGCCAGGTTCAAAACATGGCGCGGGATCTGGGTCACATACTGAGGGCTCAGCAGAACCCTCAGATGGGCGTGCCGGCGCAGAACGCACCCAACTCTGGACCTGGTGCTCCAGAACAATGACGGGGGCAGCACCCCGATAACTCACCGGTTCCCAGGGAGGAGGCACAAAGGGAAGGGGGGTGTAAAGCCTTGGAGGAAGCTTCCTTCCTCACTTGTAAACAGCCCCTGGAAACCCAGGAACCGGAAACAAAATCTCTTGCCCCTGAAAGTCTGCCTCCTAAGGAGCAGAGGGGGGGTAGGAGAAACAAAAGACCCAAACAGACTCAGTTTGAGGAGGAGGTACAGATCTTCCAATTTGAGGGAGAGGGATCCTCAGAGGATCCTGGGAAAAGGATCTTCTCCTTCAGAGAGGGGGGAACTCCTCCCAAAGAAAAATGGGTCCCTAGGGATGCGAATCCAGACTGGGGAGATGTGGAGACTGAGCTACCGCCGCCCACTATCTCATCCCAGAACCAACAGCAAGAAAATCCCCTGGTTCAAACCCATCCTGGTGACTGCCTCCAAAAAGGGGGGGGTGGCCCAGAACCGGAGCCAGGGGAACCCAAAATGGCTCTGATCTCCAGTTGCCAACTTTTTCTTTCAGATTCCCAAGGCTCTCCACAGAATTCTGCCCAAATCTCTTCGCTAGCGATGTCCAAAACCAGAAAGTTAGCCCACCAGTTGTCCAAAAATGTGCATTATCTGTGCCCCCTTGAGGAGAAGGAGGGAAGATACTATGCCCCGGTACAAGTACAGGGGCAGGGTACAATTTCAGCGCTGGTGGACACGGGATCTCAAGCTACCCTTCTGTCCAGAAGGGCCTTTGACGAACTGAATGCAGGAAGGGGAGAGAATTACCAAATTCCTCTCACCTCTCTTCCTGGACAACTCCAGAACTTTGACGGGAAGGAAATTCCCGTTGAGGGGACGGCAGACTTGGACATTAAAATTGGGCGACATAAGTTGAAACACCCGGTCATAGTTGTGACCCCAGAGGGCACCCCTTGTTTACTAGGGAATGACCTCCTGAGAAGGTTGTCACCCCTAATAGATTGCGTAAACAAGGTCCTCTGGACCCAGACTAGCCGACCAATAAAATTAAAACAGAGTGTTAACCATGTTAGTTTAAACGGCACCTGCCACATGGTTGAACAAAAATCTGACCAAGTAGAATTCCACTTCCAGAACAACCAAATTCCAGACGTGACAGTAATAGCAGTAGGACAACAGACTGGTGATGGGGGGTCCTCTCTATTTCTGAAAATCAACCTTCCTTCCAGTCTAAAGTGGTATTCCACGCTGGAAGGAAACACTCTGAAATTCTATACTAATCCACAATCAGAAACTCCCACTCCTATAGTCCAGAAAGATGTGAAATCAGCTCAGAGCCTGGCTGATATTCAGCAAATTGGAGAGCAGTTGTTCATCCCTGTTCAGTTAAATGATGGGAAGGACTCTGTTCTCGCTCGAGTGTGTGTGAACAACGGTAAGAGCTTCATCAGCGAAGCCATGTTTCGCCAACTCCCAAAAGATCCAGCCATTCCCACCTTCAAACTGATAGACAAATGGGAAATGGACCTGGAAGCACCTAATTCCAAACATCTCCTGCCAAGCAGGTGTATGCTCAAAATCTCCATTGGCAACAAGAGTATAGTCCACAATTGTTGGGTCGTGCGAGACGTCCCTGCCGCCTTTTACTTAGGCAGTGACATTCTCAATCGCTTTGCCATTAGTTTGGACCTAATAAACTTCAAAGCTTGGTCCCGATTAGCGGATAATCCCATGAGCTTCGATGATCCAGAAAAAGCATTTAGGTCAGCTCAATTGCTACCTTATGCAGTTGAAATTCAGGTTAAAGAGGAAGTCACCATCCCAGAAAGGACCCGACAATTCTCCCTGTAAGTGAAAGTCAAAAGGGGACAAGAGTTGAAAAACCCTGATGCTTACATACATCTAAATGCTTCTCTCCAACAGCAAGGGTTGGGGGTAAACCCAACTCCATTAGTCAACATAGAACATGACACCATTCCAATAGAGGTGGATAACAGCGACTTAAAGAGTATTACTCCAGCCGCAGGCACCATTATTGGAATGGCGGTTGATGACCGACATTTTTCCATCGACTTAGTAAATGAACTGTTAGGACCAATCCCCAAGGACTGTTTTGACAGTGACAGTGATGACAATACAACACCAGACAGGATTTTTACCCGGCATGGGGGGAACTTCCTGGTGTACACTTCCTGCCCCTATGGTAAGGAAGATGTGACTTGTGACTTCAGGAGGGATGAGGTGATTTTCCAGGTCCATGAGGGCTGCCTTTCCCACCTGAAGCCTCCAGTCCAAATCAGCACTTTGACCAGGGACTTCTCCACCCAGCTGGAGGAGGCCGCTGAAATAGCCAAACCAGAAGTCTTTCCAGGCTTCAGGCAGATGGTGGAAGAGAGAGTCAACCTAGCTGATGCCTGTGTGACTCTGGAACAAAAGCAAAAGTTGAAACAAGTTTTCTTGGATTTCCAAGATCTCTTTGCGGTAGACTCATATGACTGTGGTCGCACTGACATCCACACAACCACAATCCCCACGGACCCTGGCATGACTCCTGTGTTTGTGAAGCAATATAGCTTGCCTCTCGCATCAATGGAGTCCCTTACTGAAATAATCAAGAACCTTGAGTCCCGGGGAATAATCCGTCCAGTCCACAGCACCTTCAATAATCCGGTGCTGGGAATATTGAAGCCAAACGGCCAGTGGAGACTCTGTGCTGACCTCAGGGAGCTCAACAAACGGGTCCATACTTCCCGATGGCCTCTGCCCTACATTGACCAAGGGCTGGCCCAGATCCAGGGGTCACAGGTATTCACTGCAATAGACCTGACCAATGGGTACTGGACCGTGCCTGTCAGTAGGGAGGACCAATACAAACTGGCTTTTACCTTTGGGGGCCAGCAGTACACCTGGACCCGGACTCCCTTCGGATACCTTAACTCCGGTAATGAGTTCAATATTTTCCTACATAAGGCCATGCCCGACCTGGGTGCGAGGGGTAACCTGGCTTATGTAGATGATGTCCTCATCAAAAGTTCATCTGTGGAGGAACACATAGCGGAGATCCGTTATGTTCTGACGCAATTGAGGGCCGCCGGAGCAAAACTTTCCTTTCAGAAAGCACAGTGGTGTAGAACCCGTGTTAATTTCTTGGGGCATGAGATTACTCCTCAGGGTCTCTGTCCCCAGGAAAAGAAGGTGGAAGCACTTCAGAAACTGAAAGACCCCACAACTCTGCGGGAACTAAGGAGCCTCCTTGGACTGACTAATTACAGCAGAAAGTTCATTGAGGGCTACGCAGAGATCACCAGACCCCTGATTCATCTCCTGAAGGGGGGGGTCAAGTGGGAATGGGGTCCAGAACAAGCTGAGGCGGTAAAACAACTCAAAAGAAGCCTCTCACAAGCGCCTTGCCTAGCTTACCCTGTCAGAAACAAGGAGTTCTTCCTGGAGACAGAGTTCTCTAATACGTGCTTGACGGCAGTATTATACCAAAAGCATGACAAGGTCAATAAAGTAATCTCCTATGCGAGCAAAACTTTATCCTCTGTGGAGGAAAAATTCAACGATTGTGAGAAGGCACTCCTGGCAACGGTGTGGGCATTGAAGAATTACCGCCCGTTTATCCAGGGGGAACACATCATAGTGGAGACTCCACACCAGCCTCTGCAATATCTCCAAAGTGACAGAATCCGGGCCGGAAATGTGAGTAATTCCCGAATTACTTCCTGGATTCTGTCAATGCAAGGCTTTCCTGTGGAGGTCAGATATGGCCAAAACAAGAAGAGTCCACTCGCGCAAGGTCTGGCTGACTTGCATGATTGTGCCAGAGAAAACTGTCTCGAGGACGAAAGTCTAAAAATCAAGGACAACACGGAGGCATACCTTAATTCCCCACACAAAGTCTTTGAAGAGGACAAGTGTGAGGGAATGCCCACTGTCTATGTGGATGGATGCTCTTACCATGTTGACAACAACGGGGAGAAAGAACTGGTGGCTGGCGTAGGGATTGCATGGGTGAATGAGTCCCCAGAACCCTCAGCTGGATACAAAATTGGTCCCCGAAGTAGTCAGGTGGCAGAATTGATGGCTGTGCATCAGGCCATCCTCACTGCTGTCCAGCATCAACTCCACGAACTGGTCATAACCACAGATTCGGATTATGTACGGAACGGGTTCGTGGAGCACCTGGTTAATTGGAAAACCAGAGGCATGTTATGTGCTAACAACAAACCCTTGAAACATGGGAAGTTGATCCAAAACATTGATGATCTGGTCACCTCGAATGAGATGACCATCTATTGGAAGAAGATCAAGGGTCATTCCAAAGTAGAGGGACCAGACAAAACTGGAAATGACTTAGCTGATCAGCTGGCCAAAACCGGAGCCATCCAAGGGGATCTAATTGAGATTGAGTCCCTGTTGGGGGAAATCCAGGTCACTGCTATCACTAGGTCCCAGACAAATGCTCACAACGACCTTTCAATTGCACAATGGAGTAAGGAGACCCCTGATGCTGATTTGATTACAGCTCAAAAGGGGGATCCAATTATTGGTAAGTTTTACCAGCACCTTGAGGACCCTGAGAACTTTCCCCTGACGGATACCGATTACATTGGGAAAGAGGACCTAAGAGTGTTGATGAAATGTCCAAAAATGTTCCGAATCCAAGACGGTTTGTTGGTAAGGAAATCCAAAGCTGGCCATGACCAGTGGGTGGTTCCTACCTCATTCCGAAGCCTGATGTTAAGTCACGCCCATGATGCGGCTACTGCCGGTCATAGGGGGTTTCACACAACATTGGAAATCTTAAGAGAGGTTGCATACTGGCCACACATGGGGCAGGACCTCGACCAATACTTGAAGGGGTGTCTTGTGTGTGCACAATTTCAGCCATCATCCCTCACGCACCGTGCGCCTCTCCAAAAGAGGGGGATGACACTGCCATGGTCAGATTTACAAATCGACTTCGTAGGCCCCGTGATTCGCTCGGCTAGGGGGAATAAGTACATTTTGACTGTGACATGCTTGTTTACCAAGTGGGTGGAATGTCTCCCAGCCCCAAATTGCAAGGCAGAAACTGCAGCTGCCTTGATGATTAACCACATCTTTTCCCGTTTTGGTCTACCTCAAAGGATTGAGTCAGACAGAGGTAGCCACTTCACCAGTGAAGTAATGACAAAGATGTGGGAGATAATGGGGGTCAAGAGAAAGCTGCATATTGCTTATAGACCAGCTTCTTCTGGGGCAGTAGAGAGATATAACCGGACAATTGTGAGCATATTAAAGAAGTTTGTGGCAGATTCTGGGCCAAGTTGGGATATCCAATTACCTCTGGTCCTAATGGCCATCAGATCTACCCCTTCATCTGCAACCAAAATGTCACCATTTGAGTTGATGACTGGGCGCAAGATGGTGCTTCCGCAGCATTTGCTCTACAGGACCCAAGAGCAGACACTGATAAATGCCTCCACTACTCATGAGTATGTGGAGAATTTAAGGAAACACCTCCAACATGCTTTTGCTTATGCTCAGCGGAATCTAGAAAGATCAGCTGATAGCATGAAGACCCATTATGACCTGAAAACTTCCAGGAAGGAATATCAGGTGGGAGACCGGGTCTATCTATACAACTTCCAAAGGAACCAGGCCTAGCAGCGCAAATTTTTGCCTACATGGAAAGGACCCTTTGAGATCATCGACAAGATCTCCCCTGTGGCCTACAAGATCCGCATCCCCAAAGGCGGTTCGGCAGAGGGGGAAGACAAGTGGGTCCACATAAACCAGTTGAAATGTTGCCATCCCAGGCACACTCTGCAACAACTGGAGGAATCCTCTGGAATCCTAGCGGGTACTGTCTCCGACTAATTCAGTTCCAATCATAAAACATACCCCATCTAGTCCCTAAAATATTGTGATTTGCATGAAACTGTCTTTTAGTTATACTGTTTTTTTTTAAAATAAGAATGTAATGTTTCGTTATGATGAAATGCATATGCTGCCCCACTATCTCAACAGTGGTGCAAAAACGTCTATGAGTAGGTATTGCCGCTCTTCCTTTGTCGTCCTAGGAGAAAGAAAACCTGGAGACGGGCCAAGGAGGACAATCCGGAGACCTGGAGGATGACGCAAGGGGGCCCGGGGTACCGCCCAATATTCCCATCAGGACCGGCGAGGAGAACCGATCGACCAGTACCGGATGGAGGAAGAGATGCTGAACTGGCCATCCACCGGAAGAAGATGAGAACTACATCCCAGATCTTGCGGTTCCCACCAGTGAAGGATCAGATGGCCACCGCAAGAAGGGGGGCTTGTGGGATGTATTTACCCATGCATCCGTGCCATACCTCAAAACTGTGCAGTACTGACATGGAAAACATCATGATGGCCAGAGTTTCCCAGAAAATGTACAGGGAAATGCAGGAAGAATAGGCTGCCACTCATTTTTGCCGATGTTATGGGCACAGAAGGACACTGCCTAAAACCACCATTGGACTACCCACACAGTAGTCTGAAACCATTGGGAATGGCAATGCTGATTGCCAAACGCAAACCCATAACTGTTGGGAATTCATTTTCTTAAATCCCAAAAAGGGGTGCAGTACCAGTACTCACCACTATCCAAAAGCCGGCATTTTAAAACAACACCAGATTTTACTTTTTGCAAAACTGAATAAATGAACCCAAAACAGGCCAAAGAAAGACTTACTGAGAGGTGGATACAATCTAAAGTTATATTCTGAAGTGACTTGAAGGTTTATAACAAGACTGGCTGAGCTGTGATTTCAGCAGTTTAAGTAAATGTGGACTGAAAGACACTACAAATCTAAATGTTTAAAAGAAATGAGTGACCTACTTTGAGTGTCACATAGGTTGCAATTGTTTAAATGTCATAGTTTTGAACTTAGAATCAGCATTCTAGCTGCATATGTAAAAAAATGTCTTGACTTAAACTGGGGAACAAAAAGTGACATTTTATCTGAAACTTGGCTTAAGGAACTGAATTCTGCCTGGCAACTACCCCCATCAGGAGTGAAACTTGAGTCACAGCTGTGTTCCCAGGCCTAGCTGCCCTTTTGCTGCTCACACCAAAAGGGATATGACACTTCCCTGATTGAATTACCTGGGCTCTGCAGGAAATTGAACAAAGCCCTGTCCTGCCTCAGGCAAAGGTTTTATTGGCGGCAGTCGTAAATGGAGCTTCCTCCTGAAGCAAAGGGGAGGGGCACTGCCTGTGAGAGCAAGCTGGCTTGGCAGAACTGGAAAAACCAGAAATTCAACCTTGTGCTGGAGGAAAACCACACCCCTTTGGGGCCAGAACATAACTCTAAAAAGATGAATAACTCATAGAGCGGACATGTGAAAATTTTATAAATGATACCATAATTCTTGTGATTTTTCTGCCCACATTTTAAGAGGTTTTTCGAACCGGTGGCATGTTCAGGGGGGTTTTAGCAGAAAAGAGGATATTACTCAAAATGTGTGCATGTGAAAAATCTGACACTTCATCAACTAATGTCCATACTCCTTGCGCACATGTGTGTAAATTTGGGTCAATGTCCGGAATTGCAAAATCAGTTAAAAAGTGAAATATGTGCCATTTCTGAATGCAAGCCCCCAGGAAGAGCAAAGTTTGGACAGGGTATATCTCCTGTGATATGTGATGTGTGCATGTAATTTTAAACCAATGTTTACCTGTGCAAATATGTCTTTTGTTATCAAATCTAGATTTGTGTGCAAGTTGACAGGAGGAGTGGACTCTCTGCAGGCTGTAAAATGACATCACTCTGACACAACTTAGCTCCCCCAATCAAATGAGAAATGGAAGTTTGACCAATTAGAAGCTGAGAGAGAGGTAGGGTCAGTGATGCTAGAACACACCCACATTCTAAACACATAAAAGCAGACAGACAGGACAGATAGGGACCGTTCAAATCCATTTGCTTGCGGGACGCTCTGCCGGGAAAATCCATACTTTACCTCCATCAAACCTCCAGAGAGCCAAACTAGAGACTTCAATCTATCCAGAACTAGAGACCCAGACCAGAGAACCAGAGAGAGCTGACCCAGATCACTGTGAAGTGCAGAGACCAGAGGCGAGTCTAAAACCTGACCAGATCCGTGGCGAGGCCCATTTCACTCAAGAATATAGTGTGAGTACCTAGAAAACTGTGCAGAACCAATCTCTTAGTTAAAATAATATAATTCAATCTAGTTTAATCTAAGTAGAACTGTCTCCTAACTGTCACCTGTCATTTGCAAAGCTGTCACCTGTCATTTTCTAGTTGCAAGCTGCACTTGTCTTTTTGAACTTTAAAATTTCAATCTGAAAAACGACCTTTATTAAATCGCTTATATCTCCGCGACCGTTTGTGCTAGAGACTTGCAGTAACTTTCATCTGAAAGCTGAGAATCTTAGCTTTTAATCGCACCAAGAACCCCTTATAGTTTTACCGCAATCGCGGAACACGCATTCGCGAATTTTACCGCGATTTGCAAATTTCTCCACGTGTGAAAACAGAAGCTGCTTGCCTTCCATTTGCCAAAAATTCGTTCAACCTGCTAGTTACACCCTAGATCCTTGCTAAAGTGAGCCTGGACTAATATTAACTAGATACCACTCACCCTGAACTTCTAGAGGGAATTAAAAGCAAATTTAGCATATTTTTCACTCCCTTGCCAGCACATATAGGAGCATTTTGGGTTGTGTTTTAAACTTCTGTTGTCTAAGCTTGCTGGGGTGAACTGAATCACATTTGATTGCATTTCTGAGAACTGTGTGCTTTTCCTCCATTTCCTTTCATTGCATAAAAAAGGGGGGTGAATTGTCCAAGAAAGTGATTACATTGTTTTTGCTGAAATCCTATCAAGTTATTTTCTGTACTGCATTTCATTCCATATTGCATTCATTTGAAACCATAAAAGTATTGTTGCTATCTTATCCATTTCATGTCAACTCCTTAGTGATTATAAAGAAGTGTGCTAGTGCCAGATTCTCCGTTAATCTTTATCATATCAGATTAAGTGTGCTATTCAATTATTAATTTATTATAAAGTGTGATATATATATCTATTGTTTAAATTATCAAATAAACCTTTAAACTTGCAAAACAGAACTACTTCTTGGCTCAGTGGGGTCAGGAGGATTCCAAGAGAGGGGTGTTATATAGGGGTAGTCATCCAGAATGCATGAACTGGACATAAAGGTATATCAATAAGGGTTTTCATTCAGTATTCTAGACTAGGCGTTGACTTAGCTGTAGTGTTGAATTGAATCCTCTTACAACGTGCTGGGGAGAGGGTAGGGGGAAAGTGCAAGGGGCAGCGGGGAGTGGAAAGTGCTGAAAACATAATCTAATCAACAACAGGTAGTGCAGCCAGCTGGTGGCACAAGTGCAATAATAAGGCACAGACAAACGGTATCTAATAAGTGCAGGAAGGGACTGTAGGGTTGCAGATACAGACCTAAGTGCAAGTGTTGCCAGGAGGCAGTGCGGGTTTCCGGGCAGGGATCTGGGACCGAAATCAGAGGGTAGCCAGATGCCGAGTGCCGAAACAGACAGAGATCAGCAGGGGAGAGGAAGAGAGAAGGCAGAAGCAAAGAGGAAGGTCTTGAGGTCCTTCCAGAACCGAAGACGGTTCTCCTCAAGTTTCATAGAGGCAGCAAGGCTGTTCCAGAGGGAGGCCCCAGCTGAAGAAAGAGATCTGCCCCAACTCGTTGCTTGGAGAATGTCACGGTTTATTACACGGCACATGCAAGCCAGGGAACTCCTTCCCATACAAGGAATGTGGCGCACAATAACACGCTTTTTATTTTTTTTAGTATACTACAGTTCTTTTTGTGTAGGCATCCAACCAGTCTCGCACTCGACCTCCACAAGCACCCTGTGTCACAATGGACTAGGAACCAGGCCGCTGTGTATCAATAAGGTATTTAGTAATGTATTATAATGTCAAAGGAACATTAACCAATTACTACAGCCACCAATGTTGTGGCAACTCAAAATACAGGCGAAAAATTGGTTTTGGTATGGAGCCCACAGAAACAATATGGGGAGCCAGCAAAGCAGGGGAAAATCCATTTTTGGAGCACAAAGGGAAGAATGTTTTTTTTTAAATTATTTCTCACAACTGCTAAGGAAAATAGATAGAAACAGGGAATTTCCTTGCTTATATTTAGAAAGACAGGCAGGGCTTTTAAGGAATACCAATCTGCACACAAAGAGAATGTCAATTTTTAGAATATACAACACATATGCAAAGGAAAGGGAATGAAAATGAAAAATAATTTTGATTACACCTTAGGGAAAGAGGAACAAAAGAGTAAACTCGTTTTTTGGGATGTTACGCTCAATTTAAATGGAAAAGAAAATGCAAATGGGATTTGTTTTTTACTGAGGCTGCACATAAAAGGGAGGCTCTGAGAAAGGGGATATCTCACAACAGGGGAATCGATTTTGGTTCAGGATGAAAGATGCAAGGTGGAAATTACAGTGGCAAACAGAAATTCATTTAGCAGTGCACAATTTAAACATAGGGACAAAATCCTTTCTCAAATCACAATATAATTAATTCTTTTGGACAACACTTTATAACTATAATGATTCACAAAACACTGGGAAAAAGATTGCTGGTTTTGAATTCCACCAATCCTGATCCCGTGAAATTCAATGGGGGAATTAATTGATTGACTTACAAAAATACTAAGGATTTACACAGACAAATGGAGGGTTTTTCAATGGGGATATGCTAACATACACAGGCTAAACAATAGATTCTTCTATGGGGATACTGAACTACACAGGCAAACAAAGGATTCTTCAATGGGGAGATGACTAACATGCACTGGCAATTGGGGGTTTTCAATGGGGAATTTTCAATGGGGAAATATTGGATGCACTGCTACAAGAATGCAAGGCTTATGCAATTTAGGGAAGGGTTATTGCTGCATACATAGCAAGCCTTTGTTTAAGGTTCAGGAAAGCCAGCTGCATCTCAGGACACTCTGGACAAATAGGGCAGGTGTCTGGTCACTCCACTCTCAAAGATGACAGCTGTCAGATGGTAAGCTTCAGCAGCCTTTTCTCCATCCTTCTGTCTTTCTCCTTTTTGTGTCTCCCTGTTTTTTTTGTGTTTCCCCTGTCCTAGTGCAGCTGCCCTCACATAGCAGAAATAGGATCACCAATTTTACAATCTAGGGGAAGTACCCTGCAATAATCCCTGCCACCAGGATTGGACAGTTACCCCCTCTCTCTCTGCTCCAGTCAGGATTGGTTCAGGGGTTTGGAGCAACATCTGTCTTTTCCCATTTGTCATCATCCTTTGTTCTCCTTTCAACTTTTTGGCAAAAGCTAGTTATGAATCAGAACTTCATAATTGTATGAGCAACTGCCATACAGAACATATTTTCTGTTTTAGCTGATCATGGGGAATTAGAGAAGCCGACCCCCAAATCTGTATGATGTAGCATGGCCGTGTGTCACATTTTTGTCATTTCCATAAAATGCACAGCAGTGATACCGATTTAAGTTTTTAGGTATATCCCTAATTTCATTTTCCATCTTTTCACCAACTCTCACATTTGTAGCATGTTCAGATCAGCCAGAAACCTAGTCTAACTGACTGTTACAGTTTCCAGAGTCACAGGTAGATGCATTTTATATCCCCAAAACCGCCTGGAAATTACATAAAAAATGGTATAAAAGTTAAATCAATCCACAGTATGGTTAGCGTGTGCTCTTTGAAGTGGGTGCAACAAGGATTTGTACATTTTAGTCATGCTACAGCTAAGGATGGCTTTCTCTTGAAGTCCCTGGTCTGGAGGGGGCCTGGTCCCTTGTCAGCAGGTATCAGCAGGTATGGAGCATACTGAATTTTGACGTCCTTAGCAGCACTACATTTTATTACGGGGTCATTAAATGGGAGATGTGGGATCCAGCTGGAAGTAGAGTTTTCTTTTGTGAAATTTTGCCCTGAGCCGGAAATAGTTTTTTTCCTGAAGGCTAAGGGCCTCATTACGAGGTTAGAAGTAAGGGATTACCGGCACCGGTAAGGGTGCCGGTGCCAGTAATCCCTTACCTCCATATTCTGAGGTCCCTTAGCGGGAGCCGCTAAGGGACCAGGGAGCTAATAACGGGCCGATATTAGGAGGCCCGTTATTAGCTCCATCCCAATTCCCATTGAGCCCTATGGGGGCTCGAATGGGAATGGGAATGGTTCTCGGAATGGGGACTTACCGGGTCCTCCAAGGTTGGAATGACCCGGTAAGTCCCTATTTCGAGAACCCGGACCTGGAATGCGGAAAGGGGGTAGCCATGGTGCTAATAGCACCATGGCTACCTCCAGCCTCGTAATGAGGCCCTAAGTGTCTCTTCACTGGAGTTTTGTGGGTGAAACATAATATACATGGCTTTGGTCAACCCACACATCATGTTTTGCTTTCCTGACATTTATCTGTGAGCAGTGATATTTTTTCCCATTTTGGCTTTTAAAAGCCGCTCTTATTTGCAAACACATGTGTAGGCCGTTTTTGTTTTCAATGTTAAAAAATCCTGTTTTCCATGTCACAGGATTCTTTGATTCCTCATTCCTTTGTAAATTAAACTGCTGTTTGTCCATTGATAATGATAGGTAGGCCACTTTCCACATGGCTCTTTAACTTTAGATGGAAAACAGAAACAAAAGCCAGGTCATTTTTTGTTGCAATGTTTAAATTCCTACCATCAAGGTGAAAATAAAAGCAAAAGCCAGGCAGTTTTTGTTGCAGGGTTTACGTGCCTGCCATTCAGGTGGAAGGGAATTCAGTTTGGAGTCTTTAAATGCACAATAACATGACAAGGTAGGGCAATTGCCAACTGTGGTGTGTTTTAGTTAAAACCAAACAAAGTCTGAATTCCAAAACCAGGCCAACAACCTGTTTTTTGTATAAAACTACTGTGGTTGAGGGCAGTATTATTTTTCAAAGCGACAGCGAACTGCTGTGGATTTGACTACCAGTGCTGACAAGGCTGTGGAGGAAGACAGACAAGGATGGAATTGAATTTCTGAATATCCCTTCCTCCTACCCGCATCTGTCCCTATGTAGCGCTTGTGTATCGCCTACAAACAGGGGACAGGATAAGAAGATAAACTATTTGCTTCTAGTTGTTGTAAGACATTCAGCCTTGTTTAAATCATGCCCATCAACCACTCTCTTCCACTATGTGTCTGTGTTGGAAGAGACAAATAGCCAGATAAATAATCAGTGTTTAGTGGTTAGGTGTACAAACATCCACTGGGTTATACAAAACTTTAATGACCATGGGATTGTGTGTAAACCACGTGCACCAAAATTTAAAAGCAAGACACCAACACAAATTACAAAAACTTGAAAGTTGCGTTACAAACCAACATAAAGACAATACACACTCCACTATGCGTTTTCCTAGGTCTTGTTATTACTGCATCTAGTGGGGTGAGGTAAAAAATGTGCTCATGTATAGAAAGTTGAATTAGTATCTATAGATTGTAGCAATTACTATCTACCGGTTTCAGTGGCAAAAAGTGTGTTGTGGCCACTATGCAACCTCTCGCAAGATTTCCAAAGTTATATGAAACCCCGTATGACCGGCTGTGGCCACATCATGCCGTGGCTTAACATCAGACCCACTGGTCACATCCAGAGATGGGTCTCTGTGCCAACAAATCATCTTGGATTCAAAACATTTCATCAATACCCAGAGATCCTCTTTCCAGTTGTAATCAGATTTGGTCAGAGTTAAATTCACTTGGTTTTCAATGTGTTGATAACATTTCCCAATAATCGAATTCCATTTTTTTGCCACAATCAAATCAGCATCTGGGGTTTCCTTACTCCACTGGGCAGCTCAGAGTTTATTTTGGGCAAGTGTTTGGGACCTGGGGATGGCAGCAACCTCGATTTCCCCCAACAGAGACTCGATCTCAATGAGATCCCCATGGATGGCTCCGGTTTTGGCCAGCTGGTCAGCCAAGTCATTTTCGGTTTTGTCTGGTCCCTCTATTCTGGAGCGACGCTTGATCTTTTTCCAGTAGATGGTCATCTCCTTAGAGGTGAGCAGATCATCAATGGCTTCTACTAATTTTCCATGCATGAGTGGTTTGTTGTTTGCACACAGCATGCCTCAGTTTTTCCAATTAATCCGGTGCTCCACAAACCCATTCCGGACATAATCTGAATCAGTGATTATGACCAGTTCGTGGAGCTGGTGTTGCACGGCAGTGAGGATGGCTTGATGTACCACCATGAACTCGACAACCAGACTACTTTGGGGACCGTTCTTGTACCCAGCAGAGGGCCCTAGGGAATCATTCACCCAGGCATTGCCATTACCTGCCACCAGTTCCCTTTCCCCGTTGTTGCCAACATGGTAGGAGCACCCATCCACATAAACTCTGGGTATCCCCTGGCGCATCTCTTCCTCATAGACTTTGTGCGGGGAAGTCTGGTGCCTCCATGTTGTCTTGGTTTTTAGACTTTCGTCCTCAAAACAGTTTTGTTGAGCACCATCATGCCAGTCAGCCAAACCTTGCACGAGTGGACTCTTCTTGTTTTGGCTATATCTGAACTCCACTGGAAAGCTTTGCATGGACAGAATCTAGGAAATAATTCTGGAATTACTCATATTCCCTGCCTTGCCTGGATTCGGTCACTTTGGAGGTATTGCGAGGGGGCTGGTGAGGAGTCTTGACAATGATGTGCTCCCTCTGGATGAACGGGCAGTCATTTTTCAATGCCCACACTGTTGCCAGGTATGTCTTTTCATAATCATTGAATTTTTCCTCCACAGAGGACAAAGTCCTACTCGCATACGAGATTACTTTGTTGCCCTTGTCGTGCTTCTGGTTTAATACTGCTGTTTAGCAAGTATTTGAGAACCCCACCTTGAAGAAGAACTCCTTGTTTTTGATGGGGTTAGCCAAAAAAGGCATTTGTGAAAGGCTTCTCTTGAGTTGTTTTAGTGCTCGGCTTGCTCTGGACCCAACTCCCACTTGACCCTGGCCTTCAGTAAATCTAGCAAGGGTGTTGTGACCTCTTCATAGTCCTCTATAAACGTCCTACTATAATTATTAAGTCCAAGAAGGCTTCATAGTTCACGCAAAGTCACGGGGAATTTTCATTTGAGCAATGCTTACACCTTTTTCACCTGAGGAGTGAGACCCTCAGGGGTGATTTCATGCCCTAGAAAGTTCACGCGGGTCTTACACCATTGCGTTCTGGAAGGACAGTTTTGCTCTGGCTTCCTTCAACTGGGTCAGAACATAGCGTATTTCAGCTATGTGTTCCTCCAAAGGTGTGCTTTTGATTAGAACATCATCTACATAGGCCATGTTTCCCCTTTCACCCAATTCGGGCATAGCCTTGTGCAGAAAGATTTTAAATTCATTGCCACAGTTTATATATCCAAAGGGGGTTCGGGTCCACATGTATTGCTGACCTCCAAAGGTAAAGGCTAGCTTGTTCTTGTCTTCCCTTAGCTTGTTGGTGGAGCACCGGATTAATTGGAAAAATGTATATAAGCGTCTGGGTTTTGGAGGTTCTGCCCTTGGTTAATTTTTAGGGGAACAGTAAATTGTCGTACCAGTCCTGGGATAGTGACCTCTTCTCCTATTTGAACTTCAACTGCATATGGCAGCAGTTGGGCTGACCACAATGCTTTCTCAGGATTGTCAAAGCCCATGGGTTTACCCCCCAGTCGGGACCAGACTTTGTAATCAATTAGGTCCAAATTAATTGCGAATCAATTGAGAATGTCACTGCCTAAGTAAAATGTGAGGAGACCTCTCTCCCAACCCAACAATTATGATCTCTTCTTTTGTCACCAATGGATATTTTAGCACAGACATGCTAGGCAGGAGATGTTTGGAATTTTGAGTTTCCAGGCCCAATTCCCACTTCTCCATCAACTTAAATGTGGGAATGGTCTGACCCTTTGGGAGTCTCCTGAATAATGCTTCACTGATTAAGCTTTTTCCATTATTCAGGTATACTCTGGCAAGAACAGACCCCCACACTCTTTCACCTGAATGGGAGAAACAACTGTTGATGCTTTTTCTGGATATCAGCCAAACTCTGAGCTGTTTTTTCATCATCTTTTGTTGATTTAGGTTATCTTCAAATTGTGGATCGGTATAGCATTTCAGGGTATTTCCTTCCAGTGTGGAATGCCACTTGAAACTGGAAGGAAGCTTGATTTTCAAAAATGGAGAAGGGTTCCCATCTTCAGCTTGTTCTCCTAATGAGATGACAGTGATGTCAGGGACTTGATTGTTTCCAAAGTGGAATTCGATTTGGTCAGGCCGCTGTTCAATCATGTGGCATCTGCCATTTAGATTTATGTAGTTTGTGCTTTGTTTTAGTTTTATTGGTCGGTTAGTCTGTGTCCAGAGGACCTTGTTCACACAATTGATCAGTCGTGACAACCTCCGGAGGAGGTCATTCCCCAGGAGACAAGGTGTGCCCTCTGGAGTGACGACTATTACCCAGTGTTTCACCCTCTGTTGCAAAGAACATTTGGTTTAGTTGGTTGTTATTTGGTTTCTGGAACACAAATTGGCTCAATCATCCCATCTTGGACAGCAAAGTCCCCAGCAGCAATGGCACCATAAAAAAATCCTGACATCTGTATTAGGACTTGCCGACGGTCCCAGGCCACCATTATCCCTCCGTGCGCAAATGAGCAACATGGACAGAGGAGAGGTATATTATTAATGCAGACAATGCTGCACCAGTAATGAAGAGGGCTTTTACCTACTGGCCCATATTTCGAGCCCTGATGAATGTGGCTTAATCACCCCTTACCACAGAAACTGGTCGGCTATGAAATTACCTGACCCAAGAACATAATGACACTACCTGGAGTCAGTGCATTTGGTTCATGGATCCCCAATTTAAACGACCCTGAGGATCCCCTTTTCTAATGAAAAAACTAAGAGAAAAAATTGATTGAAAATGTCATTGAAAAAGCTATCAAAGAACAGTCCATCACTCTTCGCTTGTTTTTAACACTTTGCACCTGCTTAATAGAGAAAACCTATTAAAAAAGCTTGTTTTGCTTTTCATCTAAGAAGCAGCAAACGCATGACCCAGCATGGTCTAATATGTGTTTTTTAGCACGACACTGTGCATGAACATTCGCTTGTGGATTAAACTAGAGACACGTCTGCTCCCTTGCAACTCTCTCTTTTAACAAAGAAACTGTGTGTTTCGTGAGTGTGAACACACAATTTTGATTTCCAGATCTTCAGTCCCCTTGATGGAAATGTCACTTCCGTCAAAGTTTTGGAGTCGTCCAGGAAGAAGTGTGAGGGGAATTTGGTGACCCTCCTCCCTTCCTGAATTAATTTGGTCAAAGGCATTTTTGGACAGAAGGGTGGCTTGGGATCATGTATCCACCAGCGCAGAAAATGCACCTTGGCCCTGAACCTTGATAGAGCCATAAAACCTGCTCTGTCTCTCCTCAAGGGGGCAAAGGAAATGTGCATTTTGGGCCAATCTGGCAGTTAATTTCTTTATTTTGAACTCTGTCACTGTGTGATCTTGGACGGTTTTCTGTGTCAGAGTCCGGGAATCTGTAAAGAAAGTTTGGCACCCAGATATCTGTGGGATTTCTAAATCCCCTCTTTCCCCTGATTCGATGCTATCCCCCTTTTCCTGGACACAGTCACTTGAACCCGTTTGGGGGGGGGGAATCCCTTATTGATTGCAGAGTCATCTGGGTGACATGTTTGGGGTTCAGGAATTGGTGGTTCTGTGTCAGTCCCCATACTTAGCCAGTCTGATTTAGGGTCTTTTGGGACCCCTTTAACCTTGGGAGGAATCCCTCCATCCCTGAAAGAGAAGAGTTTCTTCTGTGAATCCTCCAGGGATTCTTCCCCTTCAAACTGGATGATATGGACTTCCTTCACAAATTGGGTTTTCTTTGCTCCTTGGGTTTGCCTACTTACCCTCTGTTCCCTAGGTTGCAGCTTTTTGGGGGTAGGATATTTGGGTTCAGGTTCAGAGGTTTCTAGGGTTTTTTCTCGGGTAAGGAAGGACGTTTCCTTTAGGGCGTTGCATCCTCCTCGCTCCCGGACTGTTGGTTGCCAGGCTTTCACCCCATCATTTCTCTGGGGTACCAGACCCTGGGTTTGAGCTGTCCTGAGCAGCCATGTTCATTTGAGGGCCCTGCTGAGCCCTCAACATGTGACTCAGCTCTTGGGTCAGACTTTGGATCTGGCGCTCCAGTTGCGACATCCTCTCTGGTTGGTATGGGGGTCTAGAATCATACCTTTGGTGCTCACGGGAAGGGGTAGCTGTCCATTCTTCCAGAGTAGCTCGGGTATTGAGGGTTTCCCTGTTAGTCCTCCATTCCTGGTCTCCATTTCCCCTGATTTGGGGGTCTAAAGTCCTGAAAGCGCGCAGAGCAAGAAGAATTGTTCTGAAGGTTGGGGTTTGGCGGGTATCTGCGGAAGAAACTTAAATTGGAGGGTGGAATACTACTGCTCCCCCTGAGGGGAGTTATGTGGGAAGTTTGGAGGAAAGTTTGGAGGAAACTTTCATGGGGTCGTACTTACCTGATTGAATCCCCCCTGGATGGTTTGGGATTTTTTTGAGTATTTTTGTTTTCTACTGGCTTTTGGACTTCATAGATCTGGGTAGCCTGTTCTATTACCCAATCCAGGGTCTTTTGATCATGGTAGTCCCTAACTAGTTGTGTCATGATATACTTGGGGAGGGAATGAAAATAAGTATTGATACACTCCTGGCTACTTGTGCGCACCCATCTAGAGGTCTGGGCAAATGACTGCCTCAGTTCCTGCACAAAATCTCTAGATGCCTGATCTTCTCCACACTGCAGGTTGTAGGCCACATTGCGAGCATCCTGAGGGTTCTGGTGCACACATAAGTGTTTCTACATGGCTGCCTTGTAAATTGACCATCTTGAATGATTTTGATCCTCGAACCCAGAAAATAAGCTGGAACATTCCAGGGAGAGTGTCCACTTGACAAACACCATGGAAGTATGGTCATTTTTATGCCAAATGACGTCATCATCTGGTCATACATCTCCAGATGTTCCCAGACCCCATCAGACGCAGAGCTGCTACTATTTGTGGCCCACTACCTTTCCTCTAGGCACTCCCTGATTCTTTGCGACTGAGAGTCCATCCCAGAATGACAGGGTCTAGTCTCTTCTCCCCTGCTGTATTGTGGGCTCAATGGCTCACTTCCCTTGGATTCCCCCTTTCTTACAGGGGAGTACTCATATTGCTCCTCCTTTCTTCCAGGTGTGGTGGGGACCTCCCCCCACCTCCCTGAATGGGTGCAGGTTTTCAAGATGCACTTTTGAGGCCTGAACTCTGATTATTCTTTATCCGCAAAGTGAACCATTTGGTCCCTTTGTAACCTGTGTTTCTGCCAGTCTAATGCCCTGATCTTCTCATTAAAGGAGACCTCCTGGTCAAATGTATTTTCCAAGATATTTCTAAACCTAAATGAAAAGGCCTCCAACCCGACTCACAACAACCCTCCATAAACACCCCATGTCACAATGTACTAGGAACCAGACCGGTGTGTATCAATAAGATATTTAGTAATTTATTATTTAATGTCAAAGGAAAATCAACCAATTACAACAGCCACCAATGTTGTAAAACACAAAATGAAATAATCTCTACAAAACAACCAAGTTAAGATATACTGTCAGAGTTACTGCCTTTTTTTAAAGGCACAACAAAAAAAATAGCAATTTAACACAATTATAGCACTTATGGTTAAGCACCACCCTCTGCGACACTCAACACCCAAACATCAATGGGACTTGATTCCTTTGAATGGAAGGCAGTGTCAGGGATTAATAATGCAGGGGAAATTCTGTTTCAGTGTGGTGCCCACAGAAACAATATGGGGAGCCAGCAAAGCAGGGGGAAATCTGTTTTTGGAGCACCAAGTGAAGAATGTTTTTTTAGAAATTATTACTCACAACTGCTAGGGGAAAGAGATAAACAACAAGGAATTTGCTTGCTTATGTTTAGAAAGACAGGCAGGGCTTTTAGGGAATACTAATCCACACATAAAGAGAAAATCAGTTTTAGAATATACAATACATGTGCAATCGAAAGGAATTGCAAATAAAATATTGTTTTGACCACACCATAGGGAAAAAGGAACAAAAGAGGACAATCATTTTTTGCAATGTTAAGCTTTGTTTCAATGGAAAAGAAAATGCACATTGAATGTGTTTTTTACTGAGGGTGAAAATGACAGGTAGGCTCTGGGAAAGGGGCTATCTCACAACAGTGAAATCGATTTTGGATCAGGCTGACAAATGCAAGGGGGAAATTACAGTGGCAAATGGAAATTTGTTTAGCAGTACACAATTTAAACACAGGGACAATTTGTTGCTCAGATCACAATGGTATTAATTCTTTTGGGCAACACTTTATAACTATAATGATTAACAAAAACACTGGGAAAAAGATTGCTGGTTTTGCATTCCACCAATCCCGATCCCGTGAAATTCAATGGGGGAATTCATTGATTGACTTACAAAAATACTAAGGATTTACACAGACAAATAAGGGGTTTTTCAATGGGGGTATGCTAACATACACTGGCAAACAAGAGATTCTTCTATGGGGAGATCACTGAACTACACGGGAAAACAAAGGATTCTTCAATGGGTAGATGACTAAAATGCACTGGCAATTGGGGTTTTCAATGGGGAATTTTCAATGGAGAAATATTGGATGCACTGCTACAAGAAATAGGGTTTATGCAATTTAGGATTGGGGTTATTGCTACATACATTGCAAAACCTTTGTTTAAGGTTCAGGAAAGTCAGCTGCATCTCAGGACACTCTGGAAAGATAGGGCAGGGGTCTGGCCACTCCACTCTCAAAGATGACAGCTGTCAGATGGTATGTTTCAGGAGTCTTTTCTTCTGCCTCCTGTCTTTCTCCTTTTTCTTACACTCTCTCTCCCTCCATCCCCAGTGTGATTTAGGGGCTGTGGGTAACATCTGTGTTTTCACATTTGTTATCACCCTTTGTTCTACTTTCATTTATTTGGCAAAAACTAGTTACGTATCACAACTTCATAATTGTGCTAGCAACTGCCATATGAAACATATTTTCTGTTTTAGCTGATCATGGGGAATTAGATAAGACGACCGCCAAATCCGTACGATGTAGAATGCCCACGTGTCACATTTTTGTTGTTTCCATAAAATGCACAACAGTGAAGCAGATGTAAGTTATTAAGCATATCCCTAATTTCATTTCCCACCTTTTCACCAACTCTCACATTTGCAACAAGTTCAGATCAGCCAGAAACCTAGTCTAACTGGCCATTACAGTTCCCAGAGTTACAGGTAGATGCATTTTATATACCCCAAACCACCTGGAAGTTACATAAAACATTGTATAAAAATGAAATCAATCCACAGTATGGTTGCTGCACAAACTGCCCAAATGAAAATAGTCTTTTAAATTAACTGTCTGTGTTCCTGTTCAGCAAATGGGATGGCTGTTTCATCCTGCAGAGACATCTGCCCCCTGGGTCAGCCTGTGACCAAATGATGTTATTAATCTCTTTGAAGTTAGTGTGTGCTCATTAAAGTTGGTGCAACAAAGATTCACACCTTTTAGTCATGCTCCAGCCAAGGATGGCTTTCTCTTGAAGTCCCTGCTTTCTTAGTCAGCAGGCCTGGAGCACACTTAATTTTGATGCCTTTAGCAGCACCAAATTCTATTGCGGGGTCATTAGATGGGAGATGTCACATCCAGCTGGAAGTGGAGTTTTGCTTTGTGAAGTTTTGCTGTCAGCCAGAAATAGTTTTTTCCTGAAGACTAAGTGTCTCTTCAAATGTCACTGGAGTTTTGTGGGTTAAATATAGTATACATGGCTTTGGTCAACCCACACATCATGTTTTGCTTTCCTGACATTTTTCTGTGAGCAGTGATATTTTTTCCCATTTTGGCTTTTTAAAGCTGTTCTTATTTGCAATCACATGTGCAGTCACATTTTGCTTCCAATGTTTAAAAATCCTGTTTTCCATGTCAGCAGATTCTTTGATTCCTGCTTCTTTTGTAAATTAAACTGTTGCGTGTCCATTGATAATGATAGGTAAGCCCCTTTCCACATGGATCTTTAACTTTACATGGAAAACAGATGCAAAAGCCATGCTGTTTTTGTTGCAGTGTTTAAAGGCCTGCCATTCATGTGAAAATAAAAGCAAAAGCCAGGCTGTTTTTGTTGCATGGTTTAAGTGCCTGCAATTCAGGTGACAGGGACTTTGATTTGGGGCCTTTAAATGCACCCTACAAGAAGTGACTGACCCTGAGGGAGTTGGAGGTTGAGGAGTGAAGAGCTGGAGTTGGAAGGTATTTCCGAAGGGAGAGTTGAAGGTATTGTGGACCTAGGCCCCAGAAGGCCTTGTGAACAATGCAAAGGGTCTTCAACTTAATCCCTGCAGCCAATGGGAGACAATGAAGAGATTTCAGGGCTGGAAAGATACAATCCCAAGACTTGAGGCCAAGCACAAGTCTTACAGTCCTGTTCTGGATGAGTTGCATAGGGCGGAGAGTGGTAGCAGGAAGGTTTAGAAAGAGGCTGTTGCAGCAGTCCAGTCTGGAGAGAACCAGAGCTCGACAGACAGTGAGCTTCTGGAGGAAGGAGAGCAAAGGAAGAATACCTCTGAGGAGGTACAGTTGGTAGTTTGACTTCTTAGTAACATCAGAGATGTGTGGAGAAAAGGATAGCATGGAATCAAAGATGGCCCAGAGGTTCTTAGCCTCACAGGTGGGAGAAGTGAGAGGGGAGAGGGAGGCCGTCCAGAGCGTGACAGGAAAGGAAGGTGCAGGAGTACTGATGAGGAGGATCTCTGTCTTACTGGCATTAAGGCAGAGGTCAGTGGTGGCACACCACTCCTGGATTGCAGACATACAGTCAGAGATAAGAGAGGGAGAAAAGGTGGCAGAGGGGAGCCTGAAAATGAGCTGAGTGTTATCTGCATAGCACTGAAAATTGGAGCAGGGATCAGGAATGCAGTGAGTAAGGGGCACCATGTCTTGGTTGGAAAGGCAGGGAGAGAGGTTTGACCCCTGGGGAATACCACAAGTGGAGAGTGAGATAGAGGAAACGATGGACCCAAGTTGGACCTAGGAGGGATGGTTGGAGAGGAAGCAGGTCAGCAAGGCCAGGGCCTGATCAGTTAACCCAGGTTATCATGGACAGGTTGAGAAGGATGGCATGGTTGACCATGTCAAAGGCAGAAGACAGATTGAGTAGGATAAGGACAGAGGCAAGATTAGAATCAAGGTAAGAGAGCAGGTTTTCACAGAAGTTTAGGAGAACAGTTTCTGCGCTTCTGGCTGCTCTGAAGACACACTGATTGTCATGGAGACAACAGAATCAGTGTGAAGATTAATCTTTGAGAGGGCAAGCTTTTCCAGGAGTTTGCCCAGGAAAGGAGTGATAGAGTCTGGGCAATAGTTAGCCGGGCAGGAGGGGTCAGCTGTGGGTTTCCTGAGATGAGGGTGCTTAAGAGAGTGCTTCAGAGGGGAGGAGAAGGCTCCCAAGGCGAAGGAGTGATTGCAGAAGTTGGCCAGGGCAGGAGTGAGGGTTTCCATATGGGTCAGAGTCATACCAAGAGTTGCACTTGGCTTTGGGCTTCAAGTGGATCCTCATAACAGGGGCAAGAGTATCAGACATAGCAGAGTGGAGCTTGGCAAGAGCGGTGTCAGGATGAGAGTCAGCCAGAGGTGAAAGGAGGGGTAGAAAAAGTGGCCTCAAAAGCCTCAACTGACACATGATTCATAGGCCGGATGACCGAGAAGGTAGGTGGCAGTGCTGGAGCAGGCTTGGCCTGTGGGGGATAGAGGGGGAGATGGGGGGAAAATAGAAAATGATCACTCCAGGAGAGAGGAGCGGTGAGAGGGTTAGAGATGTTATGGAGAATTCTCAAGAATGTGCTAATTTATCTTACCTTTTAAGAACTCCAGCAACTTTGCTGGATTTCTAGGATTTGATTTTTTTTTACCTGGGAAGAGTGTGAGCCTTTTTTCCCCACTCTTCCATGGATTTTGATGTGTTTTTTACTTTTGTGTTCTTTAGTTATGGAGTTTTAAAACAACTCCATAGGCATCATCTTTTTCTGTGTATCACACAGCACCTTCAGTGCAGTGGCGCAGGGGTATCTTTCAGACTCCCCAAGGTTTAAATTCCTTCTCTGGGACTGACTACTGTCTCCCAGAGAATGTAAAGTTAAATTGAATTTACTACTCTCTTTAAATGTACAGACCCAGCACATACTATCTTCCTATAGAATTCTGGAGGGGTTGCCTAGCATCCCCTGAGTCAAAACACTCATGTAACAGTCAAATGTTGCCCTTTCTTACTTGAAATGGCTGGTGGCAGTGATTTAGATCAAACTACCATGATTCTTCCTGACCTGCGAACAACGGTAGCTAAAAATCGGGTCAGCCATGTTTTTCAATATTGCGCCCAAGACCTATCTGTAAAAACAGACTCCGGTCAACTTTTTACGGCATTTCTTTTTGGAAAGGTCCTTCTTGTGTTTAACTCTGCATGCCAAACTAGGTTTGGTCACATTGTTGGCCTTTGTCAGGCTTCAATGCTAAATCCCGCCGCTGGCGCCTGAGTGTCTGGGTGGACAGGATATGAGGGAGGTGCCTGGAACTCCCTATTCTTAGTCTCCTAGGAGACCTGAATGCACTCTGGCATGATTGGCCGGCTGGCTGTCTGGCAAGGACAGCCACCCTGCTTTGTGATTGACAGCCAGGCTGGAATGAATGGGAGAAAGCTCTTTAAAAGCAGGTCTCTGAGACTTGGAAAGCAGAATCGACCACTGGAACGAAAGAATCGAAGACGAGCTGAAGAAAGACAACTGCTGCAACTCCTGGATGACCGGTTAAGCCCTGCTGCAGGTCTGAATTGCCTGAAACTTCATCGATCGAGAAGTCCTTCAAGGGTAACTTCTTCCCTTGAGTTAAGTGGGAACAACCAACTCGCAAGCCACCTGGACACCGTCCCCATCGTGGTCGAGTTTTCTTCAGAGTGCTGTTGAAAACCGGATAGCCAGTGAGAAGGATACCATCTCGTGGACCTTAAGGCACTCACACCTTAAACCAATGTTTTGCCAAGCTTGTGGCTTCTTCCCTGGGCAGTGCAGGAACCTCCCGACGTCCTCCTTCTCTCCCCATGACTGAATCTCATGAACAGCGAGATCTGCTCGAACTGCCAGGATGAATTGCCTCAGCTACAGCTCTTCTTCACTTTAAAGGTACTGTGCAAACGCGGTCCGGAAATCTTTTCGGCCATGGTGAAAGTTTTTTAAACGTTTCCGACTTCAAAGGCTTGTCCTTCTCTAAACCAAATTCTTCTAAGATCCGTGCCAAAGACTTAACCGTTTACGACCAGAACTGTGCTATGCTATGCAAAGTGTCTGGAACCATTGACTTTGGCCCAGGCCTATGAACTGAATTGTTGATTGTAGTTAACTGAAACCCTTTGCCCTGCCTATGAAAGTATTTGTGGTATGATATGATATGGCATTTATAACGCACCTATACACAAGTATTTCATTCACATGTGCTGTTGATTCTCATAACGTTGTCTTTTTACCCCTATTTAAAGTAACCGAAGTGCCATTTTGCTCCCAATTCAGGGGAGCTGAACTTGTTCAGTAACCTATTGGTTGTGTATTTGTAGTATATTAGTATATGATATTGAGCTGCTCTTGCTAGTGTAATGTTTTCAAACTGACTGTGTAAATAAATGTATATGCTTTTACCAAGAAACCTTGAGTAAGCGTTTGTTTGAATCACTGTATTTGTTGGTCCTTTGTGTAACTTGTTCTACTGCTCACTTTAATCTTGAGATAATTCTGGCTGCTCAGCCACTGCTACCACATTACTGTGTAATACAGGCTTGTACCAAAGGTGAAATTGTACTGACACTTGTAGTCTTAATGGCATGTAGTGTTCCCCAAGGGTACTGCATGTGATTCTGCCTAATACTGGTGTACAGTGGTGAGGATAAAGTATACTTGTTACATTTAGAGTGCTACTCTTACCTTTGTTCAAATAACCCTCACAAGGCTAAGCAACACTACAGAAGCAATTGTTTTATCATGCTTGATATAGAAAGATGCAGACAGGAGACCCTAGTCACTTTAACAGTTGATCAACTGAGAGATATGTGCAAAGCTAGGACTCACACTGTAAAAGGCAAAAAGGTTGAATTGATAGAAAAGTTGTTGGAATACCAAAGGCTGAGGAGTGGGTCTGAAACCCCTACCCCTACGGCAAATGTGGAAAATGTTGATGAGGATGATAATATGTCTGAGCTCAGCTCAAATGTTATGGGTGAGTTAGATGAGGCAGAAGAGTCTCACAATGTAGGCCAGGTTTTACCTCTACCTGCTCATGGGCCTCAGCCTTTGTCCACAGGGCACTTATCAGGTCCAACACTAAGCCCTGAATGTGTCTCTTTGGAAAGAATGAGACTTGAGTTAGAATTTAAAAGATTCCAAGTTCAAACTGAAAGCAAACATCAAGAACATAAGCTCAGAGAAATGGGGTTGAATCATGCACTTGAAATGAAAAAGTTGTCTCTTGAAACTGTTTCTCTCCCAGAGCCTTCTATGTCTTCCAGTCCTAAGAGGCCTTGCATGCCCGGAGATGCAGTAAGTATGTATGAGGTTAAGTTTGATGTTTTGGATTGGTTGGCTGGTTTTGAATATAACCATGGGATTCAAGACATTACAGGGAATCAGCTGATTCCTTGGTTTTTTTCTAGCCTACCCCCTGTTGCAACTGATGTGGTAATGGAGCTGGGGGATAGACAGAAAGGAGTATGAAACTGTGAAGCTAGCTTTGATAGCTAGGTTTGGGAAGACCCCTTCCCAGTATCCTAAGAGGTTTAGAACCCTCAAAAAGCATGATGGTACCCTTTGGGCTACCTGGGTGACTGAATGTTTCCAAAACTTAGATGGATGGGTTAAGCGTTGCAGAGATAACACTTATGAAGGTATGAGAAAACTGTTTATGTTGGAATGCTCTCCTGAGCTGAAACAGTACTTGGCTGATTCTAAGGAAATTGATACAAAGAAGTTAGCAAGGGCTGCTGACATGTGGGTTGCCAGCATGGCTACTTACAAGGATTCTGGGGTAACTCAGGAGAAGGATGAGGGAAAGCAGCACAATAACGATACCAAAGAGAATTCCAATTCATCCACTCCAAAACAGGGCCCCAAACATAACAAGGGTAAGCCACAAGGGAAACCGAATCAGGCTAGTGTACCTCCTGGTGCCAAACCAGAAGGAGGTCAGAACAAGCCCCCATTCATAAAGACATTTGGAAAATGTTATGCTTGTGGGTGAACTGACCATGTGAAAGGGGATCCCAGATGTAAGGATAAACCTTCAGGGATCCACACTGTCTCATTAGCCTTCGCCCCAGAGGATGAAGTACCAATGGCAAGTGGAAACCTTAACTTTCCTGGCTGAGGAACCCATGAAAGTCTCAGCCAGTGTTTCTTTAGGATCGAGGGGTCTGTGGGAACAACAGAACTTAGATGTCTACAATACAATTCCAGATGATACTAAAGAGTATTACAAAGAAAGTGTTCTTGTGAATGGTCAGGGGACCCCTGGCATCAGAGACACTGGGGCCAGCATTACTGTAGTTGATGAATCATTTTCAAGGTAGAGGATGTTGCTAAGGCACCTAAATACTTAACTAAGCTTGCTGGAGGCTCTGTCCAAATGCTCCCACAGTTACCAGCTCTCATGCAGTGCAATGACGTGACTTTCAAGATACCTGTAAGTGTGCAGAGTGAAGTACCTGGGATAGTCCTGTTGGGGAACGACTTAAAAACCTGTGGAGTTGTATCAAGCACCCCCAGGCCTCCCAGCAAAAGTAAACAGGAGCAGTCTAGGAAGGCCAGAGAGAGTACCTTAAGGGGCTCTCAAGAGGAGATTATAGAGGAACCTATAACTCCCAGTACACAGGATTTACTGACTGCAATTTCAAGGAAGAAGGAAGGAAAGGGGAAACTAAAACCTCCAGTAAGAAACCAGCCAGCACTCCTGTGCTACCAACAAGGACATCCCCAAGAGGACTGTCCAAAGTCACACCTGTGACTTCTCCACCGGCTGAGTGTGTGCAACAACCTTGGTTGAATCAGCTGCTGAGGAATCAGAGCTGGAAGAGGACCTTGCTCCTGTTGGAGATCTGGATCTGCAGACCATCCTGAGCTTCAGTCTTTACTGGCAGAAGGTGGACCCTGTAGGGCAGACTTCAGCAGAGGGCAAAGAGAGTGTCCTACTCTTGAAGGTCTTCACCAACAGGCAGCTTCCCAGCTGAATGGGCAAGAGCCAGGGAAGCATAGGTTGTACTGGGAAGATGGCCTCTTCTACAGTGAACCGACTGAGTCTATCCCAGGGGACAACAAAAGACTTGTAATGCCTCTCCCAGTGGTGGGAGTCCCTTTTGAGAGGGTAGGAATCAACATATGTGGTCCCTTACACCCTCCAACATCATTAGGAAACAGGTTTATCCTGGTTGTAGTAGACCACGCTACTAGGTATCTTGAAGCCATACCTAGGAGAACTGTTACAGCTCAGGCTGTGGCTAAGGCCCTACTTGGTATTTTTACCAGAGTAGGTTTTCCTAAGGAAGTTATCTCTGACAGGGGATCCAATTATATGTCCCACTACATGCAGGCTATATGCAAACACTGTGGAGTAATTTACAAGTTCGGAAATGCCTACCATTTTCAGACAAATGGATTGGTAGAGAGGTTCAACCATACAATGAAGAGCATGATAAGTGCTTTAGAGGAAACCCTTAGAAGAAAGCGGGACCTTCTGCAGCCTTCTATTTGCTTATAGAGAAGTCTCTCAGGAGGGAGTTGGATGTAGTCCCTTTGAACTTCTCTATGACCATCCAGTTAGAGGCCCCTTGATCCTGAATAAGGAGGGGTTGGAGAGTGTTCCTTCCCCCAAGCCAGTGAGACTCACTGACTATGTGATAGGTATCCGGAGGAGAATGTCACACATGATGGCAGAAGCATCAGATAACTTGAAAGCAGGTCAGGCTCTGGTGAAGCAATGGCATGACCAGAAGGCCAATGTGGGGAGTTTACTCAAGACCAACTAGTTCTAGTCATGGTACCTACAAGGCAGAGGGCCTTACAGGACAAATGAATAGGACCCTTCAAGGTTGTGGGTAAACTTGGAGAGGTCAACTATCTGGTAGACTTAGGCAATCCTAAGGAGTCTCCCAGAGTCTTTCGCACCAACCGTCTAAAAGCTTATGTCTCAAGACCAGAAGTGGGCGCTTTTATTCTAGCTTCAGCTCAAGAGGAGGAGGAGAGTGAACCTCTACCTGACCCACAAAGAGGCCAGCATTTAGATGAGAAAATCAAAGGAGTTAATCTCTCTTCTAATTTGACACCTGAACAACAGGAGGAGTGCAAGTTTCTGTTAAATCGGTATCTGGTCATTGCATCTAAAACAAAGCATCGACAAACCATACCATTGAAAAAAAAACTGAATGCATTTGTTTCAATGGTATGGTAAAGAGTTTAGTTTAGTAAAAAAGTGTTTTAAACCATTAAAAAGGGGGGTTGGAGGGAAACCCCCCATAAAAAAAGAATGCATGGAATGCTTTAATTAGATGCTTTGTTGTCAATGCTATGGTTTGTCAATGCTTTGACTGTTGATGTTATCACTAGGAATGGTTAAATCAGTTTGTTTCCCTGTTTTCACTATCACCAGGCTTGACCCATTGGGGCCAGCATGAGATTCTCACTGGTGACTGTTTACCTGTTAGAAGCAGAGGTTACAGGAAGTCAGATCATGTAAGATCCCACATAAAGAAGGAGGTCAACAAGATGCTTGTTCTCGGGGTAATAGAGCCCTCTACCAGTCCATGGTCTCGTCCAGTTGTTCTATTACCAAAGGCAGGATCCAAGGAGTTGAGATTCTGTCTAGACTATAGAGCTCCTAATGCAGTCACCAAGACTGATGCCCACCCTTTACCCAGGATAGATGAACTGTAGGACAAACTTGGTTCAGCCAAGTACCTCAGTACATTTGATCTCACTTCAGGCTATTGGCAAATAGCACTGACAGACCATGCCAATTATAAAACTGCATTCTCAAGCGCAGCAGGCCTCTACCAGTTTAAGGTAATTCCATTTGGACTAAATAATGCACCTGCCACATTCCAAAGGATGGTTAAGCAGGTTCTGAATGGGATGGAGGACTTCTGCATGGCATACTTGGATGACATTGCAGTGTTCAGCCCTACTTGGGAAGAACATGTTGACCACTTATGATATGTTTTGCAGGCTCTTGATTAGGCCCATCTGACCATAAAGGCAAGTAAATGTCAAATAGGTCAGAGTAAAGTGGCATACCTTGCACATGAGTTAGGAAGAGGTGAAATCAGGCCATTGCCTAGCAAAGTACAAGCTGTACGAAACTGAGCCACCCCTACTACTCAAACCCAAGTGAGATCCTTCCTAGGCCTCACTGGTTACTATAGTAGCTTCATAGAGAAGTTTCGGACCATAGCTTCTCCCTTGAATGTGGTCTCCTCTCCCAAATTCCCTAAAAAGGTCAGGTGGAATGAGGAGTGCACTCACGCATTTGAAGGCCTAAAGAAAGCTCTTTGTCAAGCTCCAGTCCTAACAGCTTCTGACTACAACCAAACCTTCATTGTGCAGACAGATGCTACAAATACAGGTATAGGTGCAGTTCTGAGTCAGCTGGATGAGAAAGGTAGAGAGCACCCCATTTGCTTCATCAGCAGGAAGCTGAAGGAACCTGAGACAAGGTGGGCAGCCATTGAAAGAGAATGGTTTGCTATTGTCTGGTTACTGAAGAAGTTAGACCATACTTGTATGGATTTACTTTTGTGATTCAGGCTGACCACCAACCCTTAAAATGGTTGATGCAAATTAAAGGGCAAAACCCAAACTACTGAGATGGTCAATCAGCCTGAAAGGGTTTGATTTTACCATTGACCACAGGTTTGGGTGTCACCACCAAAATGCTCATGGTCTCTCCAGGATGTTTGACTGACTGGAGTAAGGAGATTCATCCAGGAGTGGATTCAATCCTCCTGTCCCTTAATCTGGGGGGGGGGGTGTGAGTGTTAGGGAGAATTCTCAGGAATGTGCTAATTTCCCTTACCTTTTGAGAGCCCCAGCAACTCTGCTGGATTTCTAGGATTTGATTATTTTACCTGGGAAGAGATTGAGCCTTTTTCCCACTCTTCCATGTATTTTGATGTGTGTTTTACTTTTGTGTTTTTTGGTTATGGAGTTTTAAATCAACTCCATAGGCATCATCTTTTTCTTTGTGTCACACAGCACCTTCAGTGCAGTGGCACAGGGGTATCTTTCAGACTCCCCAAGGTTTAAATACCTTATCTGGGACTGACTACTGTCTCCCACAGCATGTAAAGTTAAATTGACTTTACTAGTATCTTTAAATTTACAGACCCAGCACAAACTATCTTCCTATAGAGTGCTGGAGGGGTTGCCTAGCATCCCCTGAGTCAAAACACTCATGTAACAGTCAAATGCTACCCTTTCCTACTTGAAATGGCTGGTGGTAGTGGTTTAGATCAAACTACCATGATTTTTCTCGACCGCGAACAACGGTAGCTATAAATCGGGTCAGCCATGTTTTTTTCATGTGGCGCCCAATACCTATCTGTAAAACTAGACTCAACTATTTTTGCCATTTCTTTTTTGAATGGTCCTTCTTGTGTTTAACTCTGCGCACCAAACCATGTTTGGTCCCTTTGTTCATTGGCCTTTAGTGGGCTTCAGTGCTAAAGCCCTCCTCTGGCGCCTGAGTGTCTGGGGTGGAAGGGATGTGAGGGAGGTGCCCGAAACTCCCTGTGCTTAGTCTCCTAGGAGAACCGAATGCACTCTGGTGTGATTGGCCGGCTGGCTGTCCGGCAAGGACAGCCACCCTGCTGTATGATTGACAGCTAGGCTGGAATGAATGGGGGAAAATTGTTTAAAAGCATGTCTCTGGGACTTGGAAAGAAGAGTCGACCACTGGAACGAAAGAACTAAAGACAAGCTGAAGGAAGACAACTGCTGCAGCTCCTGGATGACAGATGAAGCCCTGCTGCAGGTATGAATTGCCTGAAACTCCATCGACAGAGAAGCCCTTCAAGGGTAACTTCCTCCCTTGAGTTTGGCGGGAACAACCAACTTGCAAGCCACCTGGACACCGTCCCCATCATGGTCGAATTTTCTTCAGAGTGCTGTTGAAAACCGGATAGCCAGTGGGAAGGAAACCATTTTGTGGACTTTAAGGCACTCACACCTTAAACCGATGTTTTGCCAAGCTTTTGGGCTCTTCCCTGGGCAGTGCAGGAACCTCCCGACATCCTCCTTCTTGTCCCCATGACTGAAGCTCAGAAACATCGAGATCTGCTTGAACTGCCAGGAACAACTGTCTCAGCTACAGCTCTTCTTCACTTTAAAGTTACTGTGCAAACGCGGTTCGGAAATCTTTTCGGCCATGGTGAAAGTTTTTGAAACTTTCCCAACTTCGAAGGTTTGTCCTTCCCTAAATCAACACCTAAATTTTCGTCTGACCAAATTCTTCTAAGATCTGTGCCAAAGACTTAACTGTTTACTACCAGAACTGTGCTATCCTATACAAAGACTCTGAACCATTGACTTTGGCCCAGGCCTAGGACTCAATTGCTGGTGTAGTTAAATGACACCCTTTGCCCTGCCTATGAAAGTATTTGTGCTGTTGATTCTTGTAACCTTGTCTTTTTACCCCAGTTTAAAGTAACTGAAGTGCCATTTTGCTCCCACTTCAGGGGAGCTGAACTTGTTCAGTAACTTATTGGTTGTGTATTTGTAGTATATAAGTATACGACATTGAGCTGCTCTTGCTGATGTGATGTTTTCAAACTGACTGTGTAAATAAATGTATATTCTTTTACCAAGAAACCTTGAGTAAGTGTTTGTTTGAATCACTTTATTTTTTGGTCCTTTGTTTAAATTGTTCTACTGCTAACTTTACTCTTGAGATATGTCTGGCTGCTCATCCACTGCTACCACATTACTGTGTAGTACAGCCTTGTACCAAAGGTGAAATTATACTGACACTTGTAGTCTTAATTGCATGTAGTGTTCCCCAAGGGTACTGCATTTGACTCTGCCTAACAAGAGGGAGTTCAGAGGGGATGAGAACATTTAGAGTGTGACCAGCAGAGTTAATCAGGCCAGAGGGAAGAATAGAAAGAGAGAGAGAGAGAGATGTAGAGGTCACAAAAGAGTTCAGAAGAGGGACGGGAAGCATCCAGGTGGATAGTGAGGTCCCCAAGGAGGAGGAGTTGAGTGGTTGAGGCTAGGAGGGAGGAGGGGAGGTCAGCCCACTCGGAGAGGAAGGAGATAGCCTGACCAGGTGGTTGATAGATAGTAGCAATGGTGAGAGAGTGGCTGTGAGAGAGAGAAAGCCTACAGACAAGGCATTCAAAGGAGGAGTAGGCCTGCATAGGAATCACATAGGCAGGAATCCACTCTGGGAAGATCAAGGCCACACCCCCACCGGAACGGTTGGATCTGGGCATGGAGAGGATCTTGTAGCCATCAGGGAGGAGAGTGTCAAAGCTTGCGACAAGCATGCTGTGGCAAGCATTTTGTAAGAACTGGTAAAACATACACAGACTATGTCTCATCCCATGCTCCACACACAATAGTCTTTCTCCATAACCTTCTGCAATGCAGGGATTTCTTACTGGTAATGCTCATGACTCCTACTCCTACTTTACCTTACTACTACTTACTACTTGTAAGTAGTACTTACCTCTTGTGAAGTACCTTATCTCTCTTGCAGGAACCCTACTCTCTTTCCATGATTTTCTTCTGGACATCCCACCTCCTTCACTGGGTATATTTCTCTCCTTTCCTCATCTGTCTTCTGTTAGATGCCACCTTGCCTCAGGCCCAGTTGACCCTAGATGGGAAGGAAGGGAGGGACATAAGTATTTTGAAGTGATTAGGACTAGTAGTAATGCTCTGATGTATTATTGATAATGTTCATTACTCCAAATCCAAGTCTTCCTCATCCCACTCCATAACGGTAAGGTCTGCCAGCTCCAGACAGACCCCTCCTAATGCAAAATATGAAGTGTTTATTTTTCTCCCCATCCCTTCAGCGAGTATCCTTCCAGAGTGGGGCCTAGTATCCTCTCAAGCATACCCACACACTTCTTGGTCAGAGCAACCCCATCAGCTAGTTCAGGCAACACGGCCGGGCGGGCTCGAAGGAGGAAGAATTGGGTCTGGAGTAATGAAGATAACCAGTGAGTAATCGGGCATTACCTCTTCGTTACATCTTCTTCGTCCCAATCCATACCAGTGAGGCAGTACCAAGGCCCTTACTGAACTACACAGTACAGCCGCCAGTTACTTGCAAAGAGCACTTCATCAATGGAATACATACAATTTTCCGTTATGCATCGGCACATTTTAAAATTGCCAGACAAAAATATCCCTCAGATACATCTCTGGGCGACAACTTTGAAGATAGAGGTCACACCAAAGCTGCTGCCTTGCACATTTCTATCAGGGACACCCCTCTCAACTCCTCCCAGGAAGCTGCCAGCCCTCTAGATGATCACCCCTGCGGCACTTGTGGCAAAGGCCCCTGCTGCTTCCCATAAGCCACCGAAATGCAATTGCAGATCCACAGGGTAATGGTGGCAGCAGGTCGCTTCATCCTTACATGGCTTTGACCAAAATACACCAGCAAAGAGTCTCAGAATCACCAACTAGCTGATCTCTCAAAATAAATCTGTAGAGCCCTCCCCACATCCAACTGGTGCAGAGTAGAGCCATCATCCTCAAACAAAGATGGAAAAACCAGCACTCTGGAGTTGTGAAAGACAGAGTCCACTGTGGGTCGAAAAGAAGGTGCAACTTGAGGACCGTTCCAAGTGGTCTAAACACCAGTTAGGGGGCCTTACTGGACAAAGCCCTTAGCTCCCCAGTCTGTGAGCTGATGACACCGCTAATACGAAAACCACCTTCAAAGTGAGCATCTTGAGAGGAATACCACTTAGTGGCTCAAATGTAACTTTCACCAAAGCTTCCAATAGCGTGGGAAGATCCCATTAGGGAAACCCTGACCGCACGGGAAGTCGCTCCTTCAGTAAAGACTGAAACAACCAGGCTGCATATGGTTTACTGTAGCAATCCCTTCAAGGCTCCCTGACCATTCTAATTGGTGCCAGTTGGGTGCACAATAAAGAGACCACCAGTCTCAACAAGACCCCGTCCCCCCAAAAAAATATTTTAATGGGATGCAGGAAAAAGGATCAAAGCTTGCCAGAGCACACCACTTTGAATATGATGCCCATGGTCTGTCCTAACAACAAAGCACAAGAATCAAGCCAGCGGATGTAAAAGCAGGTACACTGAAAGGAGCACAATCCCACCAGCGGTATTGGGAATGGACCCTCAATCAACCCCTCAGATCACTGCACATGAATCACAACAGTATTTTTAAATAGATTTATTTATTAGATTCGAAACATTAAAATGATTATTAAATAAGTTAGAGCTCATACATGAATAAGAGTAAATATATGACATACAATTAGAAACACAAATAAAGTGCATAATGTGAAGCAAATACTAATTTCCAAAAAAGACTGCTAAGAACCCAATGCCAAATCACAAATTGGAGAGCGATCACAATCGTCCCCAAATATATCTGGATCAGTGCCAGTGAATTAGACACACTCGGGAGAAGGGAATCTCTCGAGTGAGAAAATCCTAGTCAACTGAACAAGTCTGAATGCTTTAGAAATACATTCATAAGCTGGTTAAATCCTAAAAATGGCAGGAAAGAGGATTCGTTGTTTCCAAATGTGGCAGTTCAATAGTAGAAAAACAGGAGGCTGAAAAGCATCACAAAAATAAACGCATACTCTAAAAAATCTAACATGGGATGCAATACGTCAACTACTGCGGTGACATGCAAATTAGAACACGAATACATGAAAACAATATAGTAAGCATGGCACCATAAAACAAGTAGTTTTGATGGAAAGCACATCTAGCTGAATTGCAGATGATGTCCATCTTCGTCAGGACGTGGCATTCCCGTGTATACATTCTTGAAAATTCATCTGTGTCTTTGATACACCTACACAAATGTTGCACATTAAAAAACACCCTTTCTACTGACATTTTTTTATCTCAAAACAAATATGATAATAATAAAGCCTAAAATGAAAAAAAACATACATGTAAACAATACAATCGTTCATACATCATTCTTATATATAAAAACAAGTGACCTAAGGATCCCAAAAGAGGACCGGTCCCTCAACGCTAGGTCAGGACATGCCAAGTGACTAGGGGGAGACATTCTAATTACCATGATCTCAAACCCTTCGGGGGTGGGCCCAGGAGCCTGACAAGAAGTCCAAGAAGTCCAGGAAGTAATAATCCGGCCACACCGAAGACAAATCTTCCAGACCACCAGTCTCAACAAGACCCTTTCCCCCCAAAAAAATATTTTAATGGGATGCAGGAAAAAGGAGCAAGGCTTGCCAGAGCACACTACTTTGAATATGATGCCCATGGTCTGTCCTAAACATAAATGGTAGACAATTTTCAGGCCCCATGAAGAACCTCTGCAACCTCAGGAGGAATCCCCTTAGCAATCAGCCCTGCCCATTTAGTCTCCAGGCTGGTAGCATTAACTTTCTCAGGGCAGGCTGGGATAAACTCAGCCACTTGACGGGCAACAGAACTAGGTGGAACACCCATGGGGGACAAATGGCCAGCTACATCACCCAAGGGAAGCAAGACCTCCTCTTACAATATGGAAGTATCATGACAACCTCAGCCCTTTTTTATTTCTTCCAGCACGTAAGGTATCAGGATGATTGAAGGAAATAAGTATATCAGTTTCATCCGGCCATGACAATGACAGTGTATCCCACCCCCAGGCCACTGGGTCCATGGCTCTGCAGCAAAAGGGGGCTGACTGGGTGTTCTATTGGGATGCCATCATATCCGCCCATGGTTAACCCTACCGGCTTCAAATCTGGAAAAACACCTTGGATTCCTGTGAAGGAAAGGACCATAATATCCATGACTTGATGTGCAGACATGCACATGGCAGCATAGACTCACATGCCACAAACTCCCCTTGCACTTACAATCACTGACATGATTTGTTTCCCGGGTAACCAGAAGAGCCTTCAGATGACTCCTCATTTTAAGAGCCCTCCACGAACTAAGAAACTTCTTGTTTTCCATGGTGTCAAAAATGACTCCAATAAACTCTCCCTATTGGGGTGGTGAAAGCTGGAATTTGTTGTAATGTATCCTCTACCCATGGTGTTCCTGTAGTTTGCAAAAAATCTTGACATTCTCCCTTATCTGTATTTCTGGCAGGAGTCTACCAGCCATTCATCTATGTACGAGAGTACTGCAATTCCCTTTTCCTGCAGGCGCCACACCAGTGCTGTCTTCAGGGCTATTGGAAGATTCCCGAAATGGAAAAGACAGGCTCCTACTTGGACTCGTAGGAACTGCTCATGTCCCTTGAAAATAGGGATGTCTAAGCACTTGCGCCCTACATTGATTGTGGCCATAAACTCCCCTGGGAATAGCAGGCTGCAAATTGACTTTCACACTCTATCTGGCAAATGGTATGCTGGACAAGTGCATTAAGCTCTTTCGGGTCCAGAACCAGACAGAAGTTACCAGATGGCTTTGGGACCAGGAAAAGGATGGAATAGAATTCCCTGCTCCACTCTTCCTGCACAACTATTACCACTGCCTTATTCTTGATTAAGTCCTCCACACCGATGAACAGTGCCATGTGTTTCAAAGGGAAGCAAGGTGTTGGTGTACATCCCCCTTGATGATCTTGTAGCCCCCATGCCCAAATGATGTCCAGGATCCACTGGTCAGTAATGGAGGCAGTGCACTGGCTGAAGAACCTTTGGTGTCTCCCTCCCACTGGGGGCTGACTGGGGGACCTCCCATATTCAGGAAGTAGGTTGTGGCTTTGGGGCTATTGGTGATCTTTTGGCATGAAGAGCAGTCAAAAGTATACCTCTACCCCTACCCCTATCCCTTTGAGGTTGAGCCATGGTGGAGGACGGCAGCACCCTTGTTGGAGCTTCCAAGTCCCCTGCTGTCATGACTGTGATGCTGGAAATGCATCGGAGGGACAGCGCTTCCGTATCCTTGTCTTTTACTGCTTTTTATTGTGTGTTCTGTCGTGTTTTCCGCGCAGGAATCATGTGGGACATCTGGCGGTGCAGCTCTCTCTTTTGGTTTGGTGAACAGACCCATGGGATACTCCTATGGCACCCATGGGTAGGGGTGCAACCCTGTGCCTCTAGTGTATGTTTTTGGGCATCTGTGTGTGACCCACAGAGCAGGGTATTGGCTGGTGGCAGCTACGTGCTAAATTGACTAGTGCCCTGAGCGCACTCCATTTTGGGATGCCCAGGCCACATCAATGGAATCGGTAGATTCCTGATGGAGACAAAATGGCCCCCATGGCCTCTTGCCTTTCATCACCTGTTACCTTGATCTTCCCAAACTCCAGGGAAGACTTGACTCTGTCCCTTCCCCCTGACTGGCTGTTGGGTGGAACTTCCATATATGGTAAGTGTGGGGAAGTGCTGACCAGACTGGCTGGAGCCTTCGCAACGACTGTATGTTGTGGGTACGCCTGTGGGGGGGACCTGGGTGAACGGAGTGTGTGACGAATACGCATTCTATGTTGTGGGTGTCTAGTATCTGGTGGTTGACACAATGACTGAGACAGCCCTGCCCGAAACCGGTATGAATGCAGTATGGAGTGTTGAACGGCTGGGTATTTGTCCCAATACACATAACTTGTGAGTGTCTGGAGAGAAGTGAATGGCCTGAATGCACTGTGTGCCTGATTGGCTGCATGCCTGAATGCCCTTAGTCGTGATTGGATGCTTGAGTATGGCCCAGCAGAATGAATGGGAGATCAACAGTATATCTGGGGACCTCTCACTGCTAGGAATCATGTTTAGAATCTAAAGACCACTACGACGAGTAACTGGAGTAACTGAAGCTTGACCTTGAAGCCCTGCTGGACGAGAAGAATTGACGTTGCTCTCCTTCACAATCTGAAAGCTGCTGTGCCTCCAAGGACTGACCCAGAGAGGACCTGGTAAGGCGCCCTCTTCCCGAGCTACGTGGGACCATCGTGCACCAGCAGATCTTTGCCAAAGCTCCCTGGTAGACAGACCTTCGACAGGCTGCCGACCCGAGATGGGGACCACCGCGTAATCACAAAAAGAAGCGCCAGGACTGTTGTCCGCCACTGTCGCTGACCGCCGTCGCCGTCCGGAGCCACCGTGCTATCGTTTTGCCTTAGAACTTAATTGATCCAAGGACGCTCTCGTCCGCATCGTCGCCGCTGTATCCTGCTGGAGAAGGCCTGACCGTTGACGCGTCAAGGAGCATCCACCGGTGGGTTTCCCACCATCCAAGGACCACAGAGACGCCGACGACTTGACGCCTTTGCTGGACACAGTTCTTCAAACTCTTTGTGGTCCAGAACTATCGACACCGAGGTGCCCCGCACGCCTCTTCCTTGCAGGACGTTTACGCTTCCCTGTAAATGAGCACCGCTAGGAACGAAGCTGCCACTTCACTTTTGTAGCTCAACCTGTTCTCCGTCAGACATTTGACGACCTGTGACTCCTGCCTTAAAGGGAGGGCACTCAAGAAAGGCCGTCGATTCCCCGCCGAGGAACGCTACACCAGGTACTTTGGGGTTGCAGAACTATTGGGAAGTCTATTGTGAACAAAATATGGACTGGGCTTGTATCTTTATCCTACAGGTTGCCCAGGTGGGGGGTTCTCCACACAGAGCTGTGTTTAACGGTAGTGACCAGTATTCTGCCAATTGTTCAACCACCTTGCTTTCCTTCCTCTCTCTACTGCTGGTTTCCTCTTTATTGATCTGTGTGACATTTTGACTGTATAGTTGATGCACTTTAATGAGATCTAATAATCGTTGTGGTACCACTTTAGAACTGTATATATTTACCATTGTTGATTTTCTGAGCACAAAGTGAGTTATCGTGATATTGTATATACCTTTGAATATTAATTATATAAAGACTGTGTTTTAACCGATACAGTGTGTGGACATGTGGGTGCTTGGGGACTACACTGTACTTAAGAACCAGCCTGCATCACCTTCCTGAGAAGCTAGGCCTTGATTGCTTGACTTTGTTACTAATAATAGAGACTCTTGGCTGGGGTCCTCTGTGCCTCTCCTCTACCATATAGAGAGCAGAATTACAGACACCCCCCTCCAGTCTTTACAACGACCAAACTGACAGGGTTAGCTTTCTGTTATCTTGTGCCTATTTTAATAACTCAGGGAGTCCTAGGCCAAAGACCATCCGCCCCAGGAAGGCCAGCCGTAACAAAGATGCCTTCTGGCCGCATCGACCATCAGAACATGAAGCTAAAATTGTCACCTTGAGACCCCCTCCGGCAGCTGATGACAGGGTGGCCAATCTGATCGTATCAATATCAGACAACAGCTTCACCTGGAGCTCCATTACTTCCAACCTCTCAGAACAATCTGAGCCATCCTCTGCCACCTTCCAGACAGCTGTGAAATCAGCCAGTAGGCTTTGTGTGACGTATCTCATGTAGGTAGATGCTGTGATGGCAGAAATCGTGGAAGCATCTGCTCTCTACATGTCTGTCTCCACTTTTATATCCGTTGGATTGGCTAAAGCTGTGTCCTCTGAAGATACTGCCGTATGACCAGTCAAAATCAGCAGCAGAGAATCAATGTTGGTGGTAGCCGGGTAGATGCTCTCAAATGTTTTTAAGGGTATCATTTGGTCAGAAATCACATTTTATTTAAAGCAAACACTATTTCTGGTAGTATTGGGAGGCCCAATTTGTGAAAGGTCTTTAATTTTTTTATTTTTGCATCCACCAATGTGGATCATCCTCCCAAATGTACAGGTTGTGGCACCTATACTCCATGATTTCTACCATTACCTCCCTGAATATATATTTATTTCCCCCCCTCATTTGGTTTCATAACCTGGTCCCACAAGGGCTGCAACCCCTCTTCTGGGACCTATTGATTAGGAGGAGGTTACCTTTCCCCTGCAGGGTGGGAAAAATGATTAGACAGTGCATCATCCACAGTAGCCTCCATCATGGTCTGTATCTTGTCTCATGGAATCTCAGGTGCTGGGTCAGTCACTGACAAAGAGCGGTGTATCCGCTTGTGCTTCCTACGTCAGTAAGGGAATCTTGAACAACTTCTTTCCGTGGTACAACCTCTTTCTGTGGTACCTCTGCCGGGCTCCATTTTCAAAGACAGTGGTAAATGGCCATTGCCTAGCAACCAGGCCGGCACTTCGCACACCGGTGCTGGCTCCCAGCCCTGCAGCACACTCCTTCACTCAGTCATGCACCACATTACAGTAGTCGACCCCCTGGAGTGCACTCATTCTACCTGGTGTCTAATGAAGGTGGGCACATTTGTTCTGCAGTCCGCTGCCTCCCTCTCCAAGATCACTACGTGCGTCTCATCCATGGGGGCATGGGTTCACAGGATCCATCTGGAACCATACTAAAAAACAGGAAGTGCATGTGTATAAGTGGGAGGATATAGGGAGCCACCCAGGAAAAAGCACACCCAGACTCCTAATGCAGTGCACATCTTCAATCCCCCTTCATCAGTCAAAATGGCCATCACCTCAGACTTAGCGAGTCAATGAGTTACATATTTCAACTTCCAGTCCTAAAAGGGCTTGCCTCTTTCCAGCAAGTTCCATCTGTTGTGGTTGATAAAGGTTTTTGGGTTTGCCCAATTAGCAGCCCTACACATGTCCTGGATTCATACCCCTTCCACATCAGCCCCAGATGCTGCTTAGGCCTCATCAGCCTCACTTGATCCCTGGGATGGGTCCAGAACCAGCCATGCCATACATAGAGATTGTAGCTGTCTGAGCCAATGGATAACAGAGAGGACTTTGGCTATCATTCTGGGATGGACCCCACTGAAAGTTACAAAGAGACTATTGAAGCATCTAATGCCCTGGGATTGCACCAGATAACCAAGAGCCCCCAGTGTTCATCTAGTTTACTCCATTCAACCTTTTCTGAGGAAGAGCGGTTAGGAAAAAGTATGGAAAAGACCTATTACATTTAGATACTATGTTAGGTAGGAAGGACAATTCACAGCTAACACACTGTGTGGCTGAGTTAACAGATAGGGAGCCTTGAAAGTCAGGGCACAAATCCTCACCACTTTCCTGGCAGACGTGGTTCCACCACGAACAATGCTTCTAAATGGGAGCCAATTGCAGGGGAAATATACCACATGGTCTGATAGAACTCCTGAATCGCAACCTCTGCCTCTAAATTTCCAGAAACTCCTATTCCAGCCTTTTTACCCCTGAACCCGTTTTTCCTCTGAACCTGGACCAAGAGGCACGGGTGGCAGGAGACAAGGAACACTGTGGCGACTTCTTTTCTGTTCTCTGCAGGGCAATAGGAGATCCCATGGACAGACATTTAAAATTGTATCAGGTTCTTAGGCTTTTGGGCTTGGGGGGATCTGGAGCCAAAGAGGGCCGCTTTTGCAGTTGATGGGAGGCAAACAGTACCAATCTCAATTCTGCCCATTTCCCCTGTCTGGAGCCGGGAGGCCTATCATTCAGGAGCAATGCCCCCCCTCCCCCTGTTTGATGTTGTCAGACAATGTGGTAGTGTTGTCTGTTGGTCCTCTTGAGGAATGGTGAGAAGAACTACAGGGCTCCTGAGCCAGCTGCTAATTCCCTCTGATTGGAGGAATGGAAGACCTCATGGGCTAATGGAGTTTCAGACTCACCATAATGATTGGTGAGTTTGAGACGCCATCACATCCCCCTAATCTGTCATGCTGGCATTTCTGCAGAATAATCAGGATTGTTTAGGTTAGAGGACATTTATTTAAGAGATTGTTCAACTGGAGCCAATACCATATCTCTGGTCTCAGATGTAGTGGTACTGGAATCAGGGCCTCAGTGTCTTAGGACTCCTCTCTCCAGAAACTGTGGAGGTGCAACAACAATGACCTCATGCAGAGGCCAACTATGCTACTGAGAATATACACAAAGCCATGTGCCCTGGAATCCTTACAAAGTGCCTTTCAGAGCCACCGTCTTGGACAGTAACATCTGCACATTCATCTGAAGGCTTAATGCTCTGTCCTCTGGCAGCATTACCTTCTCTGTCCAGAAATGAGATATTATATCATGAAGAGCTTGTTGCTGGAGGAGCTGTCACTTGGTCTAGTTGATAATGCATCGCATAGCTTCTCGCATCTTGAAGGTCATACTTACGTGCAGTATTAGTAACTCCAAAGATGGGGCTATGAATAACCAATCATCCAGTTATGGGGTTATTTCGACTCCTAGCATATGGAGTGGAGGGAGTCAATAACTAGGCCCAGAAACTTCTTGAAGACTCTTTGTTCTGAGTATAGGTCAAAGGGAAGGGCTTTTAACTGGAAGTGATCCTAGTGCACAGCACATAGACACAACTGGTGAGATTTCCAAATGAGCATATGAATGTTGGCATCCTGGAGCATCAGGAAGTCCTTGTCCTGGATCAGGGGGATCATGTATTGAAGATATTCCAACTTCAAATGTTGGGACAGCATGCTGTAATATAGGGATTTCAGATCTACGTACAATCTGTATTTGCCAGAAGGCTTGGGGACTGCAATACTATTGCATAAACACTGTTTCCACTCTCCTTCCTGGACAAGTCCTTGATTGCTTTGTTTTCGATACAGATCTAGGAAAGCCTATAACATATCACTTCACCTGGCCCCTTTGGGGAAAGGAGTATGAAAAAGAAAACAAAATTAGAAAAATGTACATGTTATACTTTTTACATAGTCTACACCATGGACCCTGCTCCGCAAATGCAAACGTTCAGGTTTGTAGCATGTTGGGAAGTATGCTGAACATTTTGAACATTTTGAACATTTTGAACATTTCTCAACTCTGGCTCAGCTGTCAAACACTCCTCTGACATCTGTGGCCTCCTAGAAGAACTTGATCTCGATCTCCTCGGTCTCACAGAGACATGGTTCACGGCCAGCTCTGTCACAAGCTTTGACACTCTCCTGGTTGCTACATGATCCTCTCAATGCCCAGATCCAACCATTCCGGAGGGGGTGTAGCCTTGATCTTCCTGGAGCAGATTCCTGCCTCTGTCATTCCTATGCAGCCCTACTCCTCTTTCCAATACCTTGTCGGCAGGATCTCTCTCCTGGCCACTCTCATACCATGGCTACTATCTATCAGCCACCTGGTCAGATCACCTCCTCCTCTCTGAGTGGGCTGATCTCTCATCTTCCCTCCTGGCCTCGACCACTCAACTCCTGCTTCTTAGAGACTTTAACATCTACCTGGATGCTTCCTGTTCCTCCTGTGGACTCTTTTGTGACCTCTGCGACTGTCTCACTCTATCTATTCTCCTCTCTTGCCCAACTCACTGTGCAGGGCAGACTCTGGATGTTCTTATCTCCACAGACCTCCCCCTCGTTATCCCCCTCACCACTCCTTTCTCCTTTCCTCCCATCTCTCCCTCTCTACCCTTCAGGACAAGCCAACTCCAGCACTGCCACCTACTTTCTTGGTCATCTGACCCATGAAGCGTGTGTCAGTTGAGGCTTTCACCACCACTTTCTCTCCCCCTCCTCCTCTGGCTGGCTCACATCCTGACACAGCCCTTTCCATGCTCTACTCTTCTATCTCTAATACTCTTGACTTTCTTGTCCCTGTCATGAGTATCCGCTTGAAGCACAAAGCCAAGTGCAACTCCTGGTATGTCTCTGACCTCGTCACCCTTAAACGCAAGTGCAGGGTGGCTGAGAGGAAATAGCTAGCTTCTTGCACATCCTCTGCCGCCTGCTCCAAAGGCAATCCCATCTCTCTGTCCACACTAAGAAGAGAGCCCACATCCAAGCATGCCTCTCTGCGGCATCTAACAACTCGGCTGAACTCTTTCAAATCTGCAAGGAGCTGGCCAATCCTGCTGCAGTCTCTACCTCTCCTGTCCCCTCCCAGGCCATCTGCATGGCACTGCCTTCTCATTTCATCTTTAAAAGCCAGGACATCCTGCCCACCCGCTCATCTTCTCCTCCTCCTCCCTTTACTCTCTCCTCTTCTTCTGGCCCCACTATGGTCAACTCTCCTCTCTCTTTCTCTTCCTTTCCTTTGTTCTCCACTGATGAGGTTTCTAGACAAGTCCAATCTATGAAAGTCTCATCAAAACAGGTTCTTCCCTGTTATTTCAAAACCTTCAAGGACCACATTGACACCCTTGCTCCTGCCCTGGCTGACTTCTGCAACCATTTCTTTACCACTGGAGCCTTCCTTTCCCCACTGAAGCACTCTCTTGTGCACCATCTTCTCAAGAAACCCTCTGAACACCGCTCCTGCCTGGCTAACTATCTCCCGATCGCAAACTCCTGGAAAATCTGGCCATCTCCCAGCTTAATCTTCACACTGAATCTGTTGGTTGTATCCATAACCATCAGTCTGGCTTCAGAGAAACCAGAAGCATGGAAACTGCTCTCCTGAACATATGTGAAGACCTGCTCTCTAACCTTGATTCTAATCTCCCCTCTGTCCACATCTTACTCGATCTCTCTTCTGCCTTTCACACGGTCAACCATGCCCTCCTGCTCAATCATCTTCATGATAACCTGGGTATCACCGATCAGGCCCTGGACGGGCTGACCTTGTTCCTCTCTGATCGACCCCTAAAGGTCCAACTTGGGTCTTTCCTTTTCTCTCTCTCACTCTCTACCTGTGGTGTTCCCCAGGGGTCTTACCTCTGACCATTGCTGTGCAACCAATACTTATCACCTCTCGCCCAGGCATTGCCACTTTCTGCCTCAACTTTCAGTGCTATGTGGATGACACTCAGCTCATTTTCAGGCTCCCCTCTGCAACCTCTTCTCCTTTTGTCATCTCTGACTGTCTGTCTGCTATGCAGGAGTTGTTTGCCGCCTGCAATCTCTGCCTTAATGCCAGTAAGATGTAGATTCTCCCCATCGGCACACCTGCGCTCACCTTTCCTGTCACTCTCGGGCTGGCCTTGCTTGGCCCTCTTCCTGCTTCCACCTGTGAGGCTAAGAATCACGGGTCATCTTCGACTCCACACTTTCCTTTTCTCCTAACATCTCTGATGTCTCTAAGCAGTCAAACTACCAACTGCACCTCCTCAGAGGTATTCTTCCTTTCCTCTCCTTCGCCCAGAAGCTCACTGTCTCCATAAATCTGGTTCTCTCTAGGCTGGACTACTGCAACAGCATCTTTTTAAATCTGCCTGCTTCTAATCTCCACCCTCTGCAACTCATCCAGAACAGGACTGCAAGGCTTGTCCTTGGCCTCAAATCCAGGGATTGTATCTCCCCAGCACTGAAATCTCTGCATTGGCTCCAGTGGCTCAAAAGGATTAAGTTCAAACCCTCACAAGGCTTGCGGGAGCCTGGGTTCTCAAGACCTCCAACTATCTCTTCGGAAATACCTTCCTACTCGAGCTCTTTGATCTTCCGTCTCGAACTCCCTCAGGGTCAGTCGCTTCTCCAAGCAACAAGTTGGTGGTAGGTCTCTTTCTTCAGCTGGGGCCTCCCTCTGAAACAGTCTCTCTGCCTCTCTGAAACTTGAGGAGAACCGTCTCTGGTTCCAGAAGCACCTCATGACCTTTCTCTTTGCTTCTAGCTTCTTTCTCCCTCTCCCCTGCTGATTTCCTGACTGATACTCCACTGGTCACGCACCCTCTGATTTCGGACCCAGGTCCCTGCCTACACAGTTGCAAACCTGCACTGCCTCCCGGCAACCCTTACACTCGGGTCTGTATCTGTAACCCTGCAGCCTCGCTACCTGCACTTTTTGACACCTGCTGTCTGCACTTACCCTTGCACCTGCCACCTACTGGCCGCACTTCTTGTTATTGTTTTGATCCCATGTACAGCACAACCCCTCCCCTTTACCTGGCACTTTTCCACTCCCACTCCCCTGCACTTGCGTGATCTCACTGTCACTTGGCCTAGTAAGACCGTTGTCTCTGTCCTCCCTCTGGCCCCCTTCCTTGCCTCGTAGCACACTGAAACAAATGTATACAGGTGTGTTACAAATGCCATATCATGTCATATAATATCACACACACATATCCATAAATGTCCCTTTTATATACATAGAGACTAGCAGTTGTATCCGCGCTTCACACGGTAATTCATACTCAAAACAAAAAAAATAGGCAAGACTATATTTATAGTTATTACCTTTACTGTCTACACCATGGAACCTACCCACATGCCAAATTTCGGGTTTGTACAATGTTGGGAAATATGCTGAACATTTTGAACAGACAGACACACATATTCAAGTATTGCAGACAGCTTACAAATGCTTAAAAAAACAATTATGAAAATGTATATTTTATACTTTTTACATTGTCTACTGCATGAAACCTATCCAGATGCCAAATTTCATGTCTGTAGCATGTTGAGAAATATCCTGAACATTTCAGAACAGATAGACACATATCCACAATTCCCACCCCCAAAAACTAGACAAAGGTATATTCATATTTTATACTTTTTTCATTGTCTACACCATGGAACTTGTTCCATGTGTTAAAATTGCAGCAAAATATCAGTTTACACACAAAAAGCAGCAACATGGCAGTGGTTTTGCTGCCAAAATCCATGTAAAGGATGCAAGGGACACCCCCGCAGCTCCCGGACACATTATACCGTTTAAGGGAAATGGGGGACACCCCTGCAACCACCACTCCCCTTAAATGGTATAATGGGAACACATTTACTGGGTCAAACCTCAGGATTTGTTTTACAGATGACCTTTTGCTGCAATGTTATTACTGCACACCATGGAACCTACCCACATGCCACATTTCAGGCTTGCCGCATGTTGGGAAGTATGCTGAACATTTTGAACAGACGCACACACATATCTAAGCAGACCGCTTAAAAAAAGAAAAATTAGAACAATTTATATTTTATACTTTTTGCATTGTCTACACCATTGAACCTACCAACATGCCAAATTTAAGGTTTGTAGCATGTTGGGAAGTATACTGTACATTTTAAACAGAAACACACACATTACCACACATTTCCCTTTTATACATATTCAGTGTAAAAGTGTTGATAAAGGGACGTTATGGTTACAAGTAAAACCGAATAACCTCATACATTTGCCAATTATGGTAGGCTAAGCAACCAAAACGTGCACCAACACTGTTCACTAGTAAGACTAACAGCCAGGACATCAAAGATGACATCACAAATGTCATGTGCTGTAGCACAGCACAGCCCTTCTACCCTTTCCACTTTTATGTTTGTAATACTCCCTCATTGGCTGCTTTCAAACAGTCACACATCCATCCGCCAATCACATCCAAAAACGTCACACCTAACAGTGTCATCTCAGTCCAACACTTCAGATGTACACTTGAACTCTGATTGTTCATATCACCTGTTAATCACAGCCACCTGATCAACAACTACTGTGAAACTTGCAGATTCAACAACATCTGCATCTAAGAAGACATAGTACAGGTATGCTTATATTTTTCTTCAACTCTTTTCCAAATATATATATTGAGGGATCCTGCAACGTACCCTGTAATAAAATTCTTGCGAAGCATATTTTCTTCTTTAACCACTCAAAATCAATGCATTGCATCATTCAGCACCTACTCACATCAAGCTGCAAATACTTACAATGATGTGTGTTTAAAAATGCTGCTTTTTAGGAGAAATCTGATGAAAGTTAATTTTAGCAGCACTGTGTGTAAGCTTTTTCTAAAACAAAGAAAAAGCAGATGAAAAACATGTGTAGAACATTTTCAAGTGGCACTAGGTGTGTGCACGTTTAGTATTTTGGCAGTACATGCATACCTGCCAGCATTACCCATTCAAATATGTAGGAGCTTATCAAGTCTTAATTTTCTTCTTTGCATTGTGTGACTTGTAATTCCTTTTCTCTGGTTATGTTTTGTCCAACTTGGATTTGTTTTCTCAATGACCCAATGATTAGTATGTGCAAAGAGAACAACAGTGTAGTTTGCACAAATGTTGTATCTTATATAGTGTATAAGATGCACTACATATGAGGTGTTAACAACAGTATTTAATTCTATTTCACATGGTGTGTTCTTTAACTAATTGTGTTTTCTTTGTTTTTGCAGATAGAAGGATATTTATGTATCTCACCTTCTCTACATCCATTCACCATACTCTAGCTGTCTCTATCCAAACCCATCACCATACTCCCCCTCTTTATTCTATTCATGTTTCTGAATCGTTTTCACACCATTTCTTACACTGTGTATGTCTGAAGTTATAATTTACAAGAACTATAGAATACACACATACATACATTGATTTGTATTTTTAAAAGAAATATAAATCTATAGCTGTGGCTACCATACGAGCCAACAAGGCGTGGGCGCTTGAAGATGCGGATAATGGAAGCAATGACTAGATGTCATGTTCATGGCTATGGAAACTTCATTCCCACACAGTATAGCCGTGGCTACAAGGGAACATTTTGTTAAATGAATTTCAGTCACTCAAACTGCATAAAATAGATCACAAAAGATATTGCAATGCATTTTTGCAGTCTGTGTTTAATTTTACTTATTTTTATAACTTAAAGAGTGACCCTTAAAAGGGCCATATTGGAGGATGGAAAGAGGGGAATGGCACACGGAAGGAAAAAAACATAAGGATGAAAGATGTAACAAAGGGAATCAAAATTAAAAGGACCATGTATGTTTTTCTGGTATTTGATTTTTTGGTATTTATTTTTTTCTAAAAAAGGGAGAAACAAATTGCCTTTAAAAAAAAAACAGAAGCATGGCAATGAACCTGGAGGTCGGATATACTCTTGTTCCTATCCTCTGTTGTCACACCTCCTGAGTCAACGCAATTGTGGTATATGCTACAAATTTCCTTCATAACAGATATATTGGGTGTCAGTGATATAGCAACAGGTGGAATTAAAGCAGCGGCCGCAGAAGTTGAGGGTTGACTGTTTGTTGGTGGAGTCCAACCAGTGGATGAGGTGCTGGAGGAGGTGCTGATTGTCTGACATGTAATGCATGAGGACCATGCATTTTTATTTTGTGGTGCTGATGTTCTTTATAGTAATCATCATCCACATCATCACAGTGGACCTGAGCCAGATGGTTTATTAGCACTGATGTTCCCAAGCTTTGAGAAGGAACATTTGAAGGCCCACCTCTTAGTGTCATTTTGCAGAAAGTGCATTTTATATCCTCTGCTTCTTTTTTCGAACAATATTCTTTTACCTTGAAGTATTTCCAACTGTCTGCAGTGGTCTTCATGTGGTTGCTGATTTCTGCAATCACTCTTTCATCCCATGATCATTCCCTTTCTCCTTTAAGCACTCCCTTATGTGCCCACTCCTGAAAAAACCTTCATCAGATCCTACCTGCCCTGCAAAATACCACCCTATTTCCATTGCCCCCTTCCTGGGGAAACTGCTGAGGAAGTTGGTTTTGCCCCAACTCAACTCACACAATTAACTTGTTGGTGGTCCCCACTACCATCAATCTGGATTCCGAGCAACCAGAGGCATGGAAACTGCTCTCCTGAACACCTGTGATGAACTGCTCGCATCTCTGGACTCCAACTCCCCAGCTGTCCTTATCCTTCTCGATCTCTCCTCCGCCTTTGAAGCAGTCAACCATTCCATCCTCATGAAAAGGCTCCACGATACCCTTGGTACCTCAGAACAGGCAGAGGACTGGCTGACATCCTTCATTACTGACCACTCTTCCCAAGTAAACCTGGGCACTTCTCCTCTCCTACTTCCCTCTCTAGCTGCAGGGTTCGATCCTCTCCCCCTGGCTCTTTAACATCTACCTTGCTCTGCTTGCAAGCCTCATCTCCTCCTACTCTTCCAACTTCCAGTGTTGCTCAGATGACAGACGGCTCTTTTTCAAACTCCCTGCTGATCCTCTTGCACCCTTCATCATCCCTGACTGTCTATCTACCACCAGTCCCAGTGCACCTCCAATGATCTCTGCCTCAATGCCTTTAAAACTGAGATCCTTCCCATTGGGACCCCTGCTCCCTCCTTCTTCCGTTCACTCTGGCCTTGCTCTTTGGATGATCGCCTGCACCCTCTTCTGAAGTCAGAAAACTTGGAGTAATCTTCAACTCCTCTCTATCCTTCCTCCCTCACACACAAGACATTGTCAAGAAGTCCCACTTTCAGTGTTTCCTTCTCAAGGAATTTTCCCTTTTCTGACTTTCTCCCAGGGGCTCAATGTGAACCAAGCCCTGGATCTCTCTATGCTTGACTATTGCAATAGCCTCCTCATGAATCTATCATCTTCCACTCGGCAACCCATCCAGCTAATCCAGAATAGGGCAGCAAGACTTATCCTTGGCCTTAAGCACAGGGACTGTATCTCTCCTGCACTAAAAAGTCTTCACTGGCCATAGATTTCTGAACGGATTACATTCAAATCCCTCTGCATCAACCACAAGACAGTCTCAGCCCGGGGACCACACTTTCCTCAACATTATCTTACTAAATGCTCCCCCTCTAGACCACTATGCTCCTCTGGCTCTAACTCTCTTTGTGTAAAGTGTTTTGCTAAACAGAGGCCAGGTGGTTATTTGCTTTCCTCAGCTGGCTCTCTCCTATGGAACAGCCACTCCCCCCCTCTGCATCTTGAGCAGGATCTTCTTAAATTCCGGAAGCTCCTTAAGACTCTCCTCTTTACCTCCTCCTTCCCTTCTTCTCTCCCCTGTTAATCCCACAGTTACTGCAATTGGTGTCCTGATCTCTTATGCATCCTCAGGGCCCTGATGTCCCGCACCCAATCTCCCCATCTCCTGTCTATCTGCACTTGCACTTACACCCTCCACCCTCGTGGCACGCACTCACACCCCTTGCGGATCCAGGCCCTGTAACACTCAACATTCCTAGCACTTCCTCTGTGGCTCACCCATGAGCTCAGACTCCACAGCACTGACTTCCTGCCTTCTTTCTTGCTGCACTTGCACGTTCTGAATACTCATAAGACATAATGGGCCTCATTCCGAGTAGGGCGTAAAGGGATACCGGTGCCGGTAATCCCTTTGTGCCCTATTCCGAGGTCCCTTTGTGGGTCCCGCTTAGGCCGCCTGGTTTTACCAGGCAGCCTAAGAGGGAGCCCCAAAGGGTCCAGGGAGCAAAAAAGAACACCGTAAATTGCGGTACCATTATTTGCACCTTCCCCATTCCCATTGAGCCCTATGGGGGCTTAAATGGGAATGGGGAATGCTATTTTCAATGGGGTCCCGCAAAGGTCTGACTAGACCAGTAAGTCCCCATTGAATGAGGGCGGACTCGGCACCGTTATTGGAGGCAGCCAATTAGCGCCATGGCTGCCTCCAATGTCGGAATGAGGCCCAATAGGTTTGTTCTTTTTCCTCTTCCCACCACTGCTCTTATATATTGTGTTTTTAATGTACTTTAATGTATTTCCCACTCCTGCTTCCTCCCTTGCCCTGTGGTTGCTTTGAAACAGTATTTTCTTATTGTATAAGCTCCTAACAAGCAAACAATAAAATAAAATAAATGGAGGTGGTCCCGTAGGAGTACTGCCCAGGTTGTCCGTGACTGAGTACAATGTTGCACTTGATGCATTTAACTGTTGTAGCCTTAGCCTTTGGTACATCCCTAACAGTGGTAAAACACTGCCACACCCCTGATTCTCTGTGGGTGCTGGAGGTAGGCATTTTCTCTTGATTGGATGTGCATGATTGTGCTTTTTCCGTTGTGTAGGCCCTCTGAGTGGTGTTGCTAGCTCCTGGGGAGGCGGAATGGCTATAACTGATGCCATATTTGAAGTTAAATAGCATTTGTGCTAATATTGTTCCAAGCATGTGATTTCTCCTGGATTGCAGATGGAAAATCAATAAGCAGAGGTCTAGGAGCTGTGCAAGGGTACATTTTCAACTTGAAACTTCCTGGATCAGCTGAAGATACAGTTTCGAACTGTTTGCGAAGCACGGACACATTCACAAAGCGCTGATCGGTTTGTGAAAACTTCATCACACCGTGCACACGTGTTCACGTGACACTGTCTGAACAGTTCACGGTGACGTCAGACATCTGTGAACGAATGCGAACAGGAAATGGTGCTTAAAAGTTGCCGAAAGTTCATAAAAGTCTTTAACACATTTCTAGCAGGTGGTGAATGGCAGTTGTTACTTAAAACTTTCTAGATTAGCTAAAAATGCTGATATATTGGTGGTAAGTATGATATTGGGAAGATGTAGCACATTAGGATGCACTGGTATAAACCTATGACATCAATGACATTTGTGATGTCATCTTTGATGTCTTGGGTGTTAGTCTTAGCAGTGCATGGTGGTGGCGCGAGTTATGATTGCTTCACTTACCATAACTGGAAAATGTCTGGAGGGTTTTCGGTTTTAGTCGTGACAATAACGTCCCATTAAGAACATGTATTCTCTGAATTTCATAGCTTTTTATTAGTGCAATGTAACCACAATGTCCCTTTAACAAGGTTTATGAAATTAATATAATCTATGTGTAAATGTCAAAACAGCTCTGATGGATGAGGTAATGTAGCTTGTATTGTCTTGAGAGTGTGACCCACATCTATTAGTTGGGTCATGGACAAAGAGTTGTAGTGCTCTGTGTGTGAACAGGGGTACTTTGTGAGGGGAAGTATATATTCTGCGGAGCAGAATGGCATATATGCTGCTTCATTGTCTGCTCTGTCGTTCCCTTTGGAAATTAAATCTACCCTGTTGGTATGTGCGGTGCATTTTACAACCACTAATGAAGTGGGGAGAGCAATGACTTCACAATAATACAGCATGTTGTAATGGGGAGCCATCACTCCAACTGAATCCCCTACTTTTCCATCTTGCTAGTCCTGAATGCACTGTGTATGTGACGTATACAGAGTCTGAGTAAATGGTCACACAGTGACCCTCTGACATTTCCACTATGGTTATTAGTGCCATACAATCTGCTACTTGGGTCAAAAGTGCATATGCAAATTCATTTGCACTCCAATCTTAAATTCTCCCTCGTGGTAAAGCACTACCACTGCACCCGTATGTCGATACCCCGTGTTCTGATCGATCATTGATGACCCATCAATGAAGAGTAGATCTCCCTCCTCTAGGTGCTCTTCCTGAAACTCTGTGTCTCTGTCTGTTTTATACATGTATGTAGCACAATCATGTACGTAATTTTCTTTGTCAAATGGTAGTGCTATCAATGTTGCTGGATTCACAAGATGACACCTCACAATTTGAATAGTTGGATTTGTCAATATGACGTGAATATAAGATGAACGGGCACAGCTTATTTTAAGTATTTTTCAGTTCTTTCTGAGTGTGTATAGGTCTAAAGCTAAATTCTTTCGTGGGGTGCAGCCCACCACTGTGTGCCATCGTGTCGGGCCCATAATATAACTGGAGAAGAAGAGACCTAGGCTAATAGACTTTGGTGTGGTCCGCACACCCTTTAATCCCACTAGGGGTTATATAGTTGCTTGAAATGCTTTGCATCCTTTAATAATCACTTTAGTCTTTGGTAGTCTTTGTCAATGATTTGGTTTTTAATCTTGATTATTTTCACAGTACTATAAACATCATCAGTCGTTTTTAAGCAAACGTGTGAAATGGCCAATGCATTTCGGATGCTAATTCTTCATCAGGGCCTTTTCCAATCCTTATTGCATTGTAGATCATCAGCAACATGATCACGTTTAGTATTACATTAGTATAGTAACAGGATACCCACAATGGAGAGACAAACGAAAGATAGACAGACATATAAAGAAAAGAAAATACATTGAATGTGTTAATCAATCCATATCATTTCGTACCTTCATATATTTCAACTTGATATTCAACAGTGTGTAGTGCTACCATCACACTCCCCTTAACTGTTGGTGTCAACATAGCTCCACAATCGTGTTCCATTTTCCAAATAATCCCTGTTTAATCATGGTCTATACAATCTATTGAAAGTGCTGTTCCGTTCTGCAATCTATGCAAAAAATATGTAAAAACAGTGGGCCTCATTACGAGGTGGGTGGTAAAGGTTAACGGGCACCGTTAAGGAGACCGGTGCCGGTAAACCCTTACCGCCTTATTCCGAGGTCCTGTGGCGGGTCCCGCTATGGGTGCCTGGCTTTTTCCAGGTGCCCTTAGCGGGAGCTGCTAAGGGACCAGGGAGCTAATAACGGGCCCGCTATTAGAGGGCCCATTATTAGCTCCTTCCCCATTCCCATTGAGCCCTATAGGGGCTCGAATGGGAATGGGGAATGGTTCTCAGAATGGGGATTTACTGCGACCTCCAAGGTTGGAATGACCCGGTAAGTCCCTATTTCGAGAACCCGGACCCAGAATGTGCGAAGGGCGTAGCCATGGTGCTAATAGCACCATGGCTACCTCCTACCTCGTAATGAGGCCCAGTGTCTTATTTCCCAATAGTGCACTGTTTACTGAAAATGTGTATGTACTCCTGAAAATGGGCATGATTAATTAGAATTATTGGGAACACCTGCTTATCCCATCACCTTTTGTTAAATGACCTTCTGTGCAGAGATTTATAAGGCTAGTCAGTGGGTTCAGTTAGTAATCGTCACACTCTAAGCATACATACTCCATGACAGTATAATCAGTCTGACCTGACTGGTATGTGATTCTGGTTCCCAGCGTGTAGCGAGGAGTTCTTAACTTTCCTAGGAACAATCAGTAATTTTAGTCAACGACTGTGGCTGAAACTAAATCACTCTTGATTACATTGGCGGAGAATATGTGCTTACCTAATAGCAGAATCGTAACGTCTTGATCCTACTTATACCACCATCAACTGCGGTTTGTGTTGCGTTGCTATTTCAGGACCGCTTTGGTTGTTATAGCAACATATCCTAACAAGATGGCCGGTCGCGTCTAGTGCCGTCGGCCATCTTGGTGTATGATATTGTTGCATCTATAAGTGTGTTGCAGCGCTATGCTATCTAGCTTGAAAGACATTGGGCCTCATTACGAGGTGGGTGGTAAGGGATTACCGTCACTGGTGCCGGTAATCCCTTACCGCCCTACTACGAGTTCCCTTTGCGGGTCCTTCCTTAACGCCTGGTTTTTTCAGGTGTTAAGGATATGACCCGCAAAGGGACTCTAGAGCTAATAACCCTACCACAATTTGCGGTACCGTTATTAGAGCCTTCCCCATTGCCACTGAGCCCTATGGAGGCTAAAATGGGAATGGGGAATGGCCCTGGTGAATGGGGAATTACCAGTCCTGCCAACCTTGGAATGGACCGGTAATTGCTCCATCCACCAGGGCGGAGTCAGAACGAGTTTGGAGGCAGCCATGGTGCTAATAGCGCCAAGGCTACCTCCAACCTCGTAATGAGGCCCATTATATTATTGTGGTCTACACTGTTGTGTATGTTATTAAAATGGGGTAATCTGAATATCCGATCTACATGTCTAATTGTGTGTGTTTATGGGAAATATAAATCAATAGCGTGTATGCCATGCCTAGTGGCAAGGGCTCAAGACAAATAGCAGACGTAATCTCAGGGTTCACTAACCATTGGTGGTTCATCCAGGCATGGACTAATGAGGTCTACTCTTCCTCCTGCAGTGTTGATAATGGCTGTGGGTTAATCGTGTGTTTGAAATGAATGCATAATGTTGAGCATGATGCAAGGTAGTGAGTAATGTTAGTGCATCTATAGCTACCTTCTTATATACTATGTAAAATAGTGAGTCAGCTATAATGCACATAGACATGGTGGTTAATAACCCCTTATTGTTCTGCAGTTGTCCACATATAGTGATATCTGTGTTGGTTTGTCATCTCGGTTGTCATAGGAAGCAGTTTAGATCAAATTCCTCGTTCATTCCTCTTGGTGATAGTGTGTCCAGCCAGTCAATCCAGTAGGCATCTCTTCATTGTCTTCTTTTTTTTAGTATCAGTATGTGGCAGCAGATTTTCAATCACTTCAAAAGTTTGGAATCCGAACTGTGCCACACAATGATTTATTTCATTGCAATGTCTAGCCACAGATGAATTGATATTTCTGTTTCTCATGCAGGATTTGTGTTCATTCATTCTTGTTTTTAATTTGCGTCCTGTTTCTCCTACATAATATAGGCCGCATGGGCAGCGTATACAATATACACTGTTCTCTATGTTACAAGTTGCAAAACATTTAACTCTAATCTTTTCTCATGTGTCTGGACGCTGTACCGTGCTTCCTCTGATCACAATGTTGCAGTTGCTGCAATTAAGGCATGGGTACGTCCCGAGTTCTTTTTGCTTCTTTATCGTGTGTCTGTCATCGCTGGTGTTTACAAGCAGATCTCTTAAGTTACTTGTTCGTTGATATGCAAAAACTGGTCTTGTTGAAAATAGTTATTTAGTTTTGTTGTCATTGGTCAGAATGGACCAGTGATTGTTTATACACCTTTTGATTTGTGAGCTCTGTGTAGAGAATTTGGAAACACGTACAATCATGGGTGTTTCAATTTTGGTTTTAGTTGTCAATGTACTTGCCATTGATTTAGTGGCTACTTTGTCTGATGCTTTTTTCAAGTCTTCATCTACATATCCCCGGTCTTGTAATTTTCTTTGTAGTTTGGTTAATTCATTATCAAATTCTTCTTGGTCGCTGATGATTTTTTTTAAGCGTAACATTTGGCCATATGGCAAATTACACAGGATGTTTACTGGGTGAAAACTCATCCGTTATAGCAAATTGTTTCTATCCGTTGGTTTGGTGTATAGTGAGGTGGTAATTTGTTGGTTATTTACATTCACTGTAACATCTAAGTAATGTATGCCAGGATCACCGATTTTGGCAGTGAATTGGATTTGTTGATCGATGCTATTAATGTATACAAGAAATTGATCCAGTGATTCGCTTGTGTCTTGCCATATTTCGAACACATCATCACTATAGCATAGCCATATTTTGAGTTTGTCTTTCCATTGTGTTTTTCTAGAATTTGACTAGTTTCGAATCGGTACATAATTGTGTTAGCATATGTAGGGGCCATGGTGGCACCCATGGCCTTACCTGATACTTGAAGGTAGTATTCCTTGCCATATGTGAAAAATGAATAAGTAGAGATAAAGGTTAACAAAGTGAGTAGAAATTCCTTAATTGCTCTTATGTCGCCTTCTTGAAGTAGGAGCCACTCAACTGCTTCCTGTCCAAGATCATAGTGGATTCTAGTGTATAGACTGTTCATGTCGATGGTAATCAAAATGTCACCTTCTTCCAGTAGGATGTCATCCAGGATATTCAGAAAATGTGTACTGTCCTTTATGTATGTTCATGTTTTTTGTATTATTGGCTGCATAAAGTAGCCGATATACGTGCCTAACGGCTGTATTATTCCTCCCGTTGCTGCCACTGTGGATCTTCCTAGGGGATTGGTTAGGCTTTTGTGAATCTTTGGTAACAGGTAAAAACTTGGTGTTGTTGTTCATGGATTTTGTAGGAATGCTTTGGTTTTCTTTGTGATCATCCCCAGTTCTCCCGCTCTTGTGAGTAAGAGTTCAAGATTGTTCCGTATGTCATCTATGGGGTCATGGTCTATTTTAACATAGACAGTGTGTTCATCCAGCTGTCTTCTGTATTCTGTTCTATAATCCATAGTGTTTTAGAGCACTAGAGTGCCCCCTTTATCTGCCGGTCTTATTGTAATTCTTTCATCGGAATATAGACCTTCGATGATAGACATCTCTCCTCTGCTAAGGTTTTTGTTTTTTGGTGTGCCAAAGTGTATTTTCCTAAAGTCTGATAAGACAATTTTTTCAAAGATGTCTATGAAGGGTACAGCGATAGGTGCTACAAAGGTGCTTTTAGGTTTGAATTCCACTATATCTTGTCGTCTTTGTTATCTTCTGTTGACATTCTCCATCTCAGCAAAAAATACTTTAAATTTAAGTTTCCTTTTGAGTTTGTAAAGTTCAACCTTGGTGGTGAATAGATTTGTTCCGATCATGGGTACAAATTTAAGTCCTTTTTGTAAGACTATGTTCTCTTGGATGCGTAGTATTCTGTCAGAGATACTGGGCCTCATTCCGACCCTGGCGTTAACCAAGGCGCTATTAGCGCCTTGGTTGACGCCATTATTTTTCCGACTCCGCCATGGTGAATGGCGGAATTACCGCCCCATTCCAAGGTTGGCGGGGGCGGTAATTCCCCATTCACCATGGGCCCTTCCCCATTCCCATTTTTGCCCCATAGGGCTCATGGGAATGGGGAAGGCGCTAATTACGGCACCATAAATTACGGTGCCGTAATTAGCTCATAGGTCCCTTTGCGAGTTGGTTTTTTAATGCCTGCAAAAAGCAGGCGTTGAGTACCAACCCGCAAAGGGAACTCGGAATAGGGCGGTAAGGGTTTAACGGCACCGGTCTCGTTACCGGTGACCGTTAACCCTTACCGCCCTACTCGGAATGACCCCCATTGACTACTAGGTTCCCCAAGCTTGAAACCTCATTGACATCCCTGATGCTTTTCCTCTTCCCCCTCCTCATTCTTTTCCTCCTCGGCTTTTGTCTAAAAAAGGCTGAGAATGTCTTCCGGTTCCAGATGGTGCTCCTCCGGTTGTGCTGTTACCTTCTGCCCCTTGGGGAGGTCTTTGGGGTTGTTGTCATCCCTATTAGAGTCACTGTCTGAACTGCTGTTGTCGGGATTTGGATTATTCGATTGTGTTGGTTGGTACTGATTTTTGTCAGCCCATGTTTATACTTTGTCTCTTAAATAATCAAATGTATCACAGTGAACTTTTGTACACTCTGGTGTTTACAAGCAGATCTCTTAAGTTACTTGTTTGTTGATATGCAAAAACTGGTCTTGTTGAAAATAGTTCTTTAGTTCTGTCATCATTGGTTAGAATGGACCAGTGTTTTTTTATACACCTTTTGATTTGTGAGCTCTTTGTATTTAATTTAGAAACATGTAAATCATGGGTGTTTTAATTTTGGTTTTAGTTGTCAATGTACTTGCCCTTGATTTAGTGGCTACTTTGTCTGATGCTTTTTTCAAGTCTTCATCTGGATATCCCAAAGCTTGTAATTTTCTTTGTAGTTTGGCTAATTCATTATCAAATTCTTCTTGGTCGCTGATAATTTTTTTTAAGCGCAACATTTGGCCGTATGGCAAATTACGCACTGTGTTTTGTGAGTGAAAACTCAACCGGTGTAGCAAATTGTTTCTATATACTATACTAATGTAATACTAAACGTGATCATGTTGCTAATTTTATAAAGTGGAAAAAGGATTGGATAAGGCCCTGATGAAGGATTAGCATCTGATATGCATTGGCCATTTCACACGTTTGCTTAAAAACTACCAATGACTAAAGTGATTATTAAAGGATGCAAAGCATTTCAAACAACTATATAACCGGTAGTGGGATTAAAGGACGTGCGGCCCACACCGAAGGCTATTAGCCCAAGTCTCTTCTTCATTTGTCAATATGACCTCATACCCTGAAGCTCTTTGGGTGGTCAAGGTAGATTTAGATGTATCCAATATTGCAAACATTGTGTGCTCTACACAGAACATCACTGTGCATCACATTGTATTTGTGGCAGTTTTTGTATTGCGAATGCCGGCGCCCCGGAGTTTGGGCAGCAGAGTTGGGCAGTCTGCGGCAATCCATACTACTGAGAGAAAACACATTGTATCCAGTTGAGGTCTGTTTTCTTTGTTCATTGGCTCGAGGAGGAGCTTCTTACAAAAACCGCCGGCAGCTGCGGAGCGGCCGCAGAGTTTGGGCAGCAGAGTTGGGCAGTCTGCGGCAGTCCGCGGCAGGGAGATGGCACCGGATGAAGAAGAACCGCAAAGACGTTTGCGATACAATACCCAGCGGACGGAAGACTCTGAGCTCGACCACCGGAGCCCGCTGAAACCTGCGACATCAAAACGAGATAAGACCTCACAGGAGGACAAATTAACAGCGCAAGGAAAGCAAGGGCAGCAATTACCCAGGCTTTCCGAAAAGCCACAAAGAAGCCCGGTTCCATTAAACAATGATACTAATACCCCTGCTCTTAACCCTTCCGAGGTGCCGACGAGAATGCCATCAGTGGAAGGGGGGGAGAGAAGGTTAATGGAGCTACCACCTGTTTTTTTCCCCAGGAGAGGAAAAGGGAAGGGAAAAGAGAGATGAGACCAAGAGGGGTGAAAAAATCTGCTCACCCTCACAAGCTGGAGCCCATCGTCCTGGGAGAGGGTTGAGAGCTGAAATGACGGATGGAAGTTACGTGGACGGAATCTCTTTACAAACGGAGACGATCAATATATTGGATGAGGGAAAAAAGAGAAAGGATGATAGCATGCTTGCTTCCGGTGTAATTAGCGGCCTATCAGAGAAAATGGACAGGAATGATGTTGCTGTTTTAACAGATGAACTAGACAACGTAAAGTCCAAAATGGGGTGTATAACGGAATGCACTGTTCACCCCATATCCAACGCCCAGAATCTCCAAAGCCCCCCGCCAGGAGGCAGCATGTCTTACCACCAAGACCAGGAGCCTGGAGAAATATCACACGAGATACCGGATTCGGACTCTGTGATCTTAACAGATAATGTTATAGACTTGGAGGAAAGGCTGGACCTCTCACAGATAACAGAAAATCCACTAAGCTCGACGAATAACGAGGAGGGAAATGAGCCTACTAAAAAATTAATAAATAAAATCATCCTAAAGAAACATCAGAGAAAATTAAACCTGAAGGAATTGAAATCTAAAAAACCCAAGACTAATAACACTACAACAAAGCCACCTATCTTGATGAGAAAAAAAGGGAAGGAACAAAAGAAATTGGAAACTGAGACGAAAGGAAAACGGTTTATAAAAAAATCAACCCGATAAATAGAATAACGATAGACCAACCCACGGTCTCACACTTTTTTTTGAAAAATCAAAACATAAAGGCTCAAAATTTGGGAGAATTATCGGATGCAGAAATCCTACAAGGGGCAGACATAGACCCCAAGATCCATTTACCAGGTCTGCAGGTTTTTTCATGGTCAGGTATGGCTAACGCACAAACCAAACAAAACTTGGAGAAAGACCCCACCAAATGGGGAGGCCGCATGAGCCATAACGTAACAAGACTAACTGCTCAGTGTGGGAGGAATTCAATAGAAGCAGACTCCCCACAGAACCAACGAGAGAATGTGGCAACTAATACATGGAACAGCCTGGGAGAGGGCACGTCGAGGCAGCCACGTTGGTCTGAACCGCAAAACACTTCAGAACCAACTAATTTTAAGTTGATAATTCAGCCGAAGGAGAATCGGGCACAGCTAGAAACTAAAACATTAGTAGGCAAATGTGTTTCAACAGTTGGAAAACAGAGAGAGGAATCGGCACCATGATCAACTGAACTACATGACAGCATACTGCCAGTCCTAACAATAGAAAAAACCACTAATAAAGAGCAAACACCATTAAGGAACCAGGCAGAAGGGAATCCCCGAAGCCCAACGAATGGACTCAGACTGAGGGAAATGACAGGTAACAAAATTCCATCCCATACCTCAGGGAAAACCCTCCCGAAAGAAATAACACCAACGAGAACGCAAAATGAGGGAAAGATCACCAGTGTAACGATCGGAAAAACACCATCTCCAGAACCCCGAAAAAAGAGAATATCGGGCGAATGTGAGATTAATAATATCGTCAAAGGAGGTACAAAAGGAAATAAAACACTACAACCATTGTCTACCCCACTAACAAGAAGAAATTCTTTATCAAGATTCCCGGAATACCCACAAAAAGAAACCCCGACAAAAAAAACGGATCTTATGACAATAATGTCCACCTTCACTATAGCTCTGGCACCTTTCACAAAGCTATACGAGTCACTTAATGACACGATTAAAGATCAGTCTTCACTACTTACAATGCTGCATACTAAAATGATGTTTTTAGAGGGCTATATTACAGCAGTACCAAAGCAAAAAGAGCTGCATAAATCCACCATCGGTGAACAATTTAAAGAGAACCAGGAGCCGGGAACACATTGTAGCAATCAAAAAACAGAAACCATGCAAGAAGAAACAAGGAATCAAATGACACAAACAGGCTTGGAGGAGGAAGGACAAAATGAAGTACTACGCAGAGTGGAAATCCGGAGACAGAAGACAAATGATAATAACAAAAAAAGAAAAGAGGAAGAGGAACCCGCAGGAGAGAGAGTCATCGAGGAAAACCTACCAGAAACACCTCTACAATCCCTAACGCAAACCAGGGGTCAAAATAAAAAATCAGATCGAAAAACGAACTCTAACCGAAAAGAAATGCAAAGTGAAACAACTAGGAAATGTGTGAACGGCTGCGATGTCCTGAAAGAAAAAAAATCATTAGAAATACAATTGGATTGTAAAGTACAGGACACACAGCAACAGCCAACACAAAATTTGAGGGGCGAGATATACCCGATGTTCTCCCAGATCCAGCGAGACAAACTCACCAAGAAAAGGAAGGTAATATTTGAATCTCCTGATAATAAAGACAAGAAACAGGAAGTAGAGTATGAGGAAACAGAGGACGAAGCAGCCCTGTCTATTTTAGCACAACGGTTAGTACCAAACAGCCACCCTCAACTTAAAGAAACGGAAGAGGGAACGAGAAAAATAACTACTAACCCACCGATTAAGAGAATCATGATTATAGATTCAGAGGAATCCACGAACCTATTAGATATATCACAACATCAGGAGGAGGAGGAAGATAACGAAACAAGTCATATAAAGGAACATCCAGATAAAACGCAAACTCTAAGAAACAGCTCTAGAGATATTAACCTGGACGGTGATCTGTCACCATTTATCTTGCTCGAAGATAAGAGGAAAAAAATTGACAATGAAGAAAGAAAAAAACGAGACAGGACGACATGGGGGGAAAAACATACCGAAAGAGAACCAACAAATATTTACTCTAACAAGAGAATTCAACGCCTGCAGGATGAGAAAGAAAAAATAAAATCTCCTAGCGTTAACACCTCCAGAAGAGCTTTCAGGGAAAACCAGAGTTACAAACCAGGAAAACAGCGAGAACACCAATCGAGATCGAGAAATTGAAACTCAAGTTACACAACTACCAAAAATGACAGATTAACCTAAAAGAAAAAAAAAAGTTGTAGAAGCTTTCATCTATAAAGTATAGGAAAATCAAACGATACTATTTTAAACAGGAAGAACATAATGACCTTGCTGCAATGTATACCACCCTTAAGAACAATAACCTCTGCGGATATCAGGATTGTGGAATTCGCCAAGCGAGGCAAACAGGACAGCGTCTACCTACATATCCCTTCTCTGGTGGTAAGAACAATGATGGAACAAGCCACCGAAAATTTCTTGATACTGGGATATGAGCTAACAATATATAAAGACTTAAACCAGAAAAGAGAAAAAACAACACGAACAGGATCCCCACCAAGACAAAGGGATGAGCAAAGGAAACATGATCATTCAAACCCGGATAGAAAAGCAGCAGTTATATCGCCAAAAAGAAAAAGAACTCGAGCTACTTATGAGAACGAAAAATTTATAGAACGAATAAATAGTTCCAATAAAAGTAGAAAGGAAAAAGATCAGGAGGGGAAAACACAGAGACATAGGAGGGACTCGACATCTTCACAAAACAAATCACTTAAACCATATAAAGACCCCACGGGGCGGGCCGGTTTCCTAAAGGACCCCAATCAAAAATAAAGATCACATTCAATCCAGAAGACAACGAAAAAGAAGAATTATCATCGGCAAATCTGGAAAAAGAATGGAAGACATTGAAAGAAGGTCAAAAATGGAGATGGATCTCCAAAGTTCTTAACCAAAGTGACTCTAGTTAGCAAACGAAGACTAGGATTTTGGAACCTCCTCCTCCTGGAACACTAGAGGTTCCGCACATCTCCTAAAACAAAGTGACGTACATCTAGGAGATTTTGATATTCTCTGTCTTCAAGAGACATGGTTAAGAGAACAGCCCACAATGGATGGTTATGAAATATATAATTTGTTATAGGGAACTTTTGGGGGCAAATCACTCTTAGACCTCTGCGACTTAAGATCTATACACCAAAGTTTGGTGGTGTCGCAATGGTGTGTGCAGAAGGAACGGAGACAATGAGTTCCCCCACTCCGATTGTGAAAATGAACTCGAGGGCTGCACACATCTCTTTACTGCGCCACAAGTGGATTTCAAGAACTTGGACTCTTGGTCATATTGAGAATAAATTTATTAATAGCCCTTTTTTGTAACACGTGTTTCGGCACACTCCGAGTGCCTTCCTCAGATCAGGGCAATGTCTGTTTACTAGGTATTGATAATACAACATAAAATTAAAAATTGACAAATAGAAAAACAGAAAATCATTAACACAGACGTTACAATTACAGAGGAGCATAAGTCACATTGAGTTCATATGTTTCGCAAATTCCCCAAAACAAAAATACATGACAATTAAGACATTCATTTATACACATAAGCAACGTAGATTAAATGCATGGACCCATTTGTAAACCAAAGTAGTTAACAAATACCAATCAGACGTCGAAAAATCATTTGAGGTAGTATGGAGGTGGGAGTGAAGAGTAGTTGAAAATATAAAAAATGAGAAAAAGAAAAAGAAATAGAAATGTTTGAGTCAATAGTTTAGATCAGGGGGTTACATTGATTAACTTATTGGAGAAATCCCAAATGGGTAAATCTAGCTTACCCATCCACTGTTCTGTTCGCTACAGATAACGTGATTGGTAGCTGAGTCCCATCAGACTCCATATGTTTTCTAAAGAAACCAAGGTGGGACATCAGAATCACTCCACTGTATTCATACGTTAATGTTCTATTAAAACATCCTGACATTATCGTGGGTTTCCCTTCAACACATCTAAAAAGGCTCCCATTACGCTACGTTGAAAGTGTTCTATTCTGTGACCTAGGTTAAATCCATATCTTAAGCACATGACCTTGGCAATCAGTGTTTGGCGTTTCCGCACGGCAGTAAGATTTGAACAGTCCTCATGTCATTTCCCCATAAGTCAGCATTTTATCATTGTGTGTCATGGCAATAAAGAACTTTTACGGGTGAGGGTGTCGACTACAGTTTTGAACGCGGACCCTCTGTTAATTGGTGCGTTGTTGTGTGGGCTTAACAGCCACCTAGGGCTTACCTGACAAGTTCAGTTTTACTGCATCACGCGTCGGGTTTCTAAAATGGCAGAAGTCATTCCATGTCATTTGTATATAAGATGTTGCCATGGTAATGTTACTTGGTCCTACCTCTGTTTCCGTACTAAGAAAGCTGTCGGCCATGTTTTAGTGGTGAGGACTTTATTATCTGTGGCGGGTTCGTGCGTGTTCTTGGGCCGTTTTAAATTTGAATGAGAGCAGTCCTATGCTGCAGTATGAGCTCCATTAGTTATAGTCTCTCTCCAAACTTATTACATGTGGACCTAGTCCGATGTCCCACCCTGAGGATAACTCCTTCAGGTGCATGCTGGGAGATATAGTCCCTATGACATTCTAAGGGCAGGGCAGGCCAGGGGAAGCCACCCACAAACCCTCTTGCTTTTAAGTCTTGTTTAGGGAGGCAAATCTATTCCTACCTGAAACTTACATACACTATTTATTAGGGTACATCATGCCAATCTAGGTTTTGAAGATAATCCAACTGTATTGAGGCCTGCTTCTCAGGCGCTTTTTTCTAATCTATACAATACCAATTACAATTTACAAAAGTTCATAAAAAATATGACATTTCCTTGTCTGTATTGAGGCCGTCTTCTACACTCCTGAAGAAATTTATTAGTTTGGCCTCCTCCTGACGAAGCAACAGTTCCTGGTTGCCTCCTCTACACCCCAATGTCACTTTTTTTAGACCGATGAATTTGATGTATTGTTTGTTGTCCATCTGGTGGACGCGCTGCCAGTGGTCCGCTAGGGGCAGATTCTTGTCCTGGCTTCCAATCACTGCCAGGTGTTCCCTGATCCTGAAGCGGAGTTCACGAATCGTACTGCCAATATAGATTTTCTTGCAAGTGCAGATGATAGCGTATATAACATGCTTGCTTTTACAGTTTATCTGTTCTCGTATCTTGATTTGAAGTCCATTGTCTGCCTTGAAATTGTTTGTCATAGGTGTGGCATGTTTGCACATTGTACATGTGCCACACTTTCTGAAGCCTGGACTGGATTCTTTTAACAAGGTCCCTGCTATCTTCTCCTTTTCTTCTGGTAGTAATGACGGGCTGAGGCTCTGTTTCAAGGTTTTGGCTCGTCTGTAGATCAATGACGGGTGGTCATGTATATATGACCCAATATGGGGGTCCAATTTGAGTAAATGCCAGTATTTTCTGAGAGATCTCTTGATAATATGGTTGTTTGCACAGTATGTGGTGATGAATTGCACCTTGTCTGACGGATTAGGTTTAACCTGTTGTGTCAGAGTCTGTGTCCTCGGGATTTTTCGTGCTTTGTTATAGGCAGTTTCAATACTCTTCCTTGGGTAGCCCCTGGCTTGAAATCTCCTGGACAATGTTTCACATTCTTCATTAAAGTGAGATAGTTCATTGCAGTTCCTCTTGGCCCTAATGTACTCCCCTTTAGGGATATTCCTAATTACCGGTTCATAGTGGCAACTCGTTGCATATAATGTGGAGTTTACTTCTGTCTCTTTCCGGTATGTTCTGGTTTTGAGATGTTCTCCCGAAACATAAACATTCAGATCCAAGAAATTGATCTCTGTCTTACTGCTGATTCCTGTGAACTCAATGCCTAGCTGGTTGCTATTAATTTGGAGTCTGAACATTTCCAGTTGCTGTGGTGTGCCATTCCATACTAACAAAACGTCATCAATGTACCGGGTTGTAAGAGGATTCAATTCAACACTACAGCTAAGTCAATGCCTAGTCTGGGATACTGAATGGAAACCCTTATTGATATATCTTTATGTCCAGTTCATGCGTTCCTGGATGACTACCCCTATATAACACCCCTCTCTTTGAATAACCCTGACCCCACTGAGCCAAGAAGTAGTTCTGTTTTGCAAGTTAAAAGGTTTATTTGGTAATTTAAACAATAGATATATATATCACACTGTAGAATAAATTAATAATTGAATATCACACTTAATCTGATCAGTAATCAATAATGGATAGTCTGGCACTAGCACACTTCTTTATAATCAATGATGAGTGGTTATAGGATGAATAAGATAGCAACAATACTTTTATGGTTTCAAATGGATGCAAGGTGGAATGAAAATGCAGTACAGAAAATACTCAATATGCGTTCAACAAAACAATGTAATCACTTTTCTCTGGCAATCCCCTCCCCCCTTTATGCAATGCAAGGAAATGGAAGGAAAGCACACAGTTCTCAGAAATGCAATCAACTGTAATTCAGTTCACCCCAGCAAGCTTAGACTACAGAAGTTGGAAACACAGGCCCAAAAAGCTTTTATATGTGCTGGCAATGAAGTGAAAAATATGCTAAAATGCTTTTAATTCCCTCTAGAGGTTCAGGGTGAGTGAAATATACTTGGGATGAGTTCAGGCTCACTTTAGCAAGGATCTAGGAGTAACTAGCAGGTTAAACGAATTTTTGGCAACTGAAAGCAAGAAAACTGCTGTTTTCACACGTTGAGAAATTTGCAAATCGCGGTAAATTCGCGAGTGCGTTTTCCGCGATTGCGGCAAAAGTATCGGGGGTAGGAATGCGGTTCTAAGTTCGTAGGAAAGCCACGATTCCCAGCTTTCAGAGGAAAGTTACTGCAAGTCTCTAGGACAAACGGTCACGGAGATATGAGCGATTAAATAAAGGTCGTTTTTCAGATTTTAAATTTTAAAGTTCAAAAAGACAAGTGCAGCTTGCAACTAGAAAATGACAGGTGACAGCTTTACAAATGACAGGTGACAGTTAGGAGGCAGTTCTACTTAGATTAAAATAGATTGAATTATATTATTTTAACTAAGAGATTGGTTCTGCACAGTTCTGCTAGGTACTCACACTATATTCTTGAATTAAATGGGCCTCGCCACGGATCAGGTCAGGTTTTAGACTGGACTCTGGTCTCGGCACTTCACAGTGATCTGGGTCAGCTCTCTCTCTCTCTCTGGATTCTGGAGATTGATGGATTTGAAGTCTGGATCTTTCTGCACAGCTTTCTCTAGAGATTGATGGAGGTAAAGTATGGATTTTCCGGCAGAGCTTCCAGATGCAAATGGATTTGAAGGTCCCTATCTGTCCTGCCTGTCTGCTTTTATGTGTTTTGAAAATGGGTGGAGAGGCTAGCTTCCTAGGCCCTACCCCTCTCCCCTTGTCATTGGCCACTTCATCCGCTTCCCCTTGATTGGGGGAATGAAATGAAGTGTCATCATGATGAGGTCTGTTTATGGTACAGAGAACCCACCCCTGTCAACTTACACACAATCTATATTTTGATCCAAAAGGAATATTTCATAGCTACACAGTGGTTTGAAATTACATGCACCCATCATGCATTACAGGAGGTATACCCTGTCCAAATCTGCTCTTCCTGGGGGCTTGGGTTCAAAAATGGCACATATTTCACTTTTTAACTGGTTTCGCAATATCGGACATTACCCCAAATTTACACACATGTGCGCAAGGAGTATGGACATTAGTTGATGAAGTGTCAGATTTTTCACATGCACACATTTTGAGTAATATCCTCTTTTCCGCTAAAACCCCCCTGAACATACCACCGGGTCCTAGCACGTCTTAAAACGTGGGCAGAAAAATCACAAGAATTATGGTATCATTTAAATAATTTTCACAAGTCCGTACTATGAGTTATTCATCTTTTTAGAGTTATGTTCTGGCCCCAAAGGGGTGTGGTTTCCCCCCAGCACAAGGTTGAATTTCTGTTTTTTCCAGTTCTGCCAAGCCAGCTTGCTCTCACAGGCAGTGCTCCTCCCCTGTCCTTCCAGGAGGAAGCTCCATTTACGACTCCCGCCAATAAAACATTTGCCTGAGTCAGGACAGGGCTTTGTTCAGAGCTCCTGTATTCTGTGGGGGCTCCCCTTAATTCAATTATCAGAGAGATGGCATATCCTTATTGTGGCCAGCAAAAGGCAGATAGGCCTGGGAACACAGCTGTGACTCAAGTTTCACTCCTGATGGGGGTAGTTGCCAGGCAGAATTCAGTTCCTTAAGCCAGGTTTCAGATAAAATGTCACTTTTTGTTACCCAGTTTAAGTCAAGACAATGTTTACATATGCAGCTAGAATGCTGATTCTAAGTTTAAAACTATGACATTTAAACAATTGCAACCTATGTGACACTCAAAGTAGGTCACTCATTTCTTTTAAACATTTAGATTTTTAGTGTCTTTCAGTCCAAATTTACTTAAACTGCTGAAATTCACAGCTCAGCCAGTCTTGTTATAAACCTTCAAGTCACTTCAGAATATAACTTTACATTGTATCCACCTCTCAGTAAGTCTTTCTTTGGCTTGCTTTGGATTCATTTATTCAGTTTTATACAAAAAGTAAAATCTGGTGTTGTTTTAAAACGCCGGCTTTTGGATAGTGGTGAGTACTGGTACTGCACCCCTTTTTGGGATTTAAGAAAATGAATTCCCAACAGTTATGGGTTTGCTTTTAGCAATCAGCATTGCCATTCCCAATGGTTTCAGACTACTGTGTGGGTAGTCCAATGGTGGTTTTAGGCAGTGTCCTTCTGTGCCCATAACATCGGCAAAAATGAGTGGCAGCCTATTCTTCATGCATTTCCCTGTGCATTTTCTGGGAAACTCTGGCCATCATGATGTTTTCCATGTCAGTACTGCACAGTTTTGAGGTAGGGCTTGGATGCGTGGATAAAAACATCCCACAAGCCCCACTCTTGCGATGGCCATTCTATTTCACTAATGGGACTCGCAAGACCTGGGATGTTTCCTCATCTTCTTACAATAGATGGCACAGTTCAGCATCTTTTTCTCCATCCGGTCGGATCGATCGGCTCTCCTCGCCGGTCCTGATGGGAATATTGGGCTGTACTCTGGGCCCCTTTCGTCTCTGCTCCCGGTCTCCGGATCGTCCTCCTTGGCCAGTCTCAAGGTTTTCTTTCTCCTAGGACGACAAAGGAAGAGCGGCAATACCTACTCATAGACGTCTTTCCACCACTGTTGAGATAGTGGGGCAGCATATGCATTTCATCATAACGAAACATTACATTCTTATTTTGAAAAAAAACAGTGTAACTAAGAGACAGTTTCATGCAAATCACAATATTTTAGAGACTAGATGTGGTATGTTTTATGGTTGGAACTGAATTAGTCTGAGAAGGTACCCGCTAGGATTCCAGAGGATTCCTCCAGTTGTTGCAGAGTGTGCCTGGGATGGCAACATTTCAACTGGTTAATGTGGACCCACTTGTCTTCCCCCTCTGCCAAACCGCCTTTGGGGATGTGGATTTTGTAGGCCACAGGGGAGATTTTGTCTATAATCTCAAAGGGTCCCTTCCATGTAGGCAAAAATTTTCGCTGCTTGGCCTGGTTCCTTTGGAAGTTGTATAGATAGACCCGGTCTCCCACCTGATATTCCTTCCTGGAGGTTTTCAGGTCATAATGGGTCTTCATGCTATCAGCCGATCTTTCTAGATTCTGCTTAGCGTAAGCAAAAGCATATTGGAGGTGTTTTCTTAAATTCTCCACATACTCATGAGTTGTGGAGGCATTTATTAGTGTCTGCTCTTGGGTCCTGTAGAGCAAATGCTGAGGAAGCACCATCTTGCGCCCAGTCATCAACTCAAATGGTGACATTTTGGTTGCAGATGAAGGGGTAGATCTGATGGCCATTAGGACCAGAGGTAATCGGATATCCCAACTTGGCCCAGAATCTGCCACAAACTTCTTTAATATGCTCACAATGGTTCGGTTATATCTCTCTACTGCCCCAGAAGAAGCTGGCCTGTAAGCAATGTGTAGCTTTCTCTTGACCCCCAGTATCTCCCACATCTTTGTCATTACTTCACTGGTGAAGTGGCTACCCCTGTCTGACTCAATCCTTTGAGGTAGACCAAAACGGGAAAAGATGTGGTTAATCATCAAGGCAGCTGCCGTTTCTGCCTTGCAATTTGGGGCTGGGAGACATTCCACCCACTTGGTGAACAAGCATGTGACGGTCAACATGTACTTATTCCCCCTCGCGGAGCGAATCACGGGGCCTACAAAGTCGATTTGTAAATCTGACCATGGCAGTGTCATCCCCCTCTTTTGGAGAGGCGCACGGTGCGTGAGGGATGATGGCTGAAATTGTGCACACACAAGACACCCCTTCAAGTATTACTCGAGGTCCTGCCCCATGTGTGGCCAGTATGCAACCTCTCTTAAGATTTCCAATGTTGTGTGAAACCCCCTATGACCGGCGGTGGCCGCATCATGGGCGTGACTTAACATCAGGCTTCGGAATGAGGTAGGAACCACCCACTGATCGTGGCCAGCTTTGGATTTCCTTACCAGCAAACCGTCTTGGATTCGGAACATTTTTGGACATTTCATCAACACTCTTAGGTCCTCTTTCCCAGTGTAATCGGTATCCGTCAGGGGAAAGTTCTCAGGGTCCTCAAGGTGTTGGTAAAACTTACCAATAATTGGATCCCCCTTCTGAGCTGTAATCAAATCAGCATCAGGGGTCTCCTTACTCCATTGTGCAATTGAAAGGTCGTTGTGAGCATTTGTCTGGGACCTAGTGATAGCAGTGACCTGGATTTCCCCCAACAGGGACTCAATCTCAATTAGATCCCCTTGGATGGCCCCGGTTTTGGCCAACTGATCAGCTAAGTCATTTCCAGTTTTGTCTGGTCCCTCTACTTTGGAATGACCCTTGATCTTCTTCCAATAGATGGTCATCTCATTCGAGGTGACCAGATCATCAATGTTTTGGATCAACTTCCCATGTTTCAAGGGTTTGTTGTTAGCACATAACATGCCTCTGGTTTTCCAATTAACCAGGTGCTCCACGAACCCGTTCCGTACATAATCCGAATCTGTGATTATGACCAGTTCGGGGAGTTGATGCTGGACAGCAGTGAGGATGGCCTGATGCACAGCCATCAATTCTGCCACCTGACTAATTCGGGGACCAATTTTGTATCCAGCGGAGGGTTCTGGGGACTCATTCACCCATGCATTCCCTACGCCGGCCACCAGTTCTTTCTCCCCGTTGTTGTCAACATGGTAAGAGCATCCATCCACATAGACAGTGGGCATTCCCTCACACTTGTCTTCTTCAAAGACTTTGTGGGGGGAATTAAGGTATGCCTCCATGTTGTCCTTTATTTTTAGACTTTCGTCCTCGAGACAGTTTTCTCTGGCACAATCATGCAAGTCAGCCAGACCTTGCGCGAGGGAACTCTTCTTGTTTTGGCCATATCTGACCTCCACAGGAAAGCCTTGCATTGATAGAATCCAGGAAGTAATTCGGGAATTACTCACATTTCCGGCCCGGATTCTATCACTTTGGAGATATTGCAGAGGCTGGTGTGGAGTCTCCACTATGATGTGTTCCCCCTGGATAAACGGGCGGTAATTCTTCAATGCCCACACCGTTGCCAGGAGTGCCTTCTCACAATTGTTGAATTTTTCCTCCACAGAGGATAAAGTTTTGCTCGCATAGGAGATTACTTTATTGACCTTGTCATGCTTTTGGTATAATACTGCCGTCAAGCACGTATTAGAGAACCCTGTCTCCAGGAAGAACTCCTGGTTTCTGACAGGGTAAGCTAGGCAAGGCGCTTGTGAGAGGCTTCTTTTGAGTTGTTTTACTGCCTCGGCTTGTTCTGGACCCCATTCCCACTTGACCCCCCCCTTCAGGAGATGAATCAGGGGTCTGGTGATCTCTGCGTAGCCCTCAATGAACTTTCTGCTGTAATTAGTCAGTCCAAGGAGGCTCCTTAGTTCCCGCAGAGTTGTGGGGTCTTTCAGTTTCTGAAGTGCTTCCACTTTCTTTTCCTGGGGACAGAGACCCTGATGAGTAATCTCATGCCCCAAGAAATTAACACGGGTTCTACACCACTGTGCTTTCTGAAAGGAAAGTTTTGCTCCGGCGGCCCTCAACTGTGTCAGAACATAACGGATCTCCGCTATGTGTTCCTCCACAGTTGAGCTTTTGATGAGGACATCATCTACATAAGCCAGGTTACCCCTCGCACCCAGGTCGGGCATGGCCTTATGTAGGAAAATGTTGAATTCATTTCCGGAGTTGAGGTATCCGAAGGGAGACCGGGTCCATGTATACTGCTGGCCCCCAAAGGTAAAAGCCAGCTTGTATTGGTCCTCCCTACTGACAGGCACGGTCCAGTATCCATTGGTCAGGTCTATTGCAGTGAATACCTGTGACCCCTGAATCTGGGCCAGCCCTTGGTCAATGTAGGGCAGAGGTCATCGGGAAGTATGGACCCGTTTGTTGAGCTCCCTGAGGTCGGCGCAGAGTCTCCACTGGCCATTTGGCTTCAATATTCCCAGCACCGGATTATTGAAGGTGCTGTGGACGGGACGGATTATTCCCCTGGACTCAAGGTTCTTAATTATTTCAGTAAGGGACTCCATTGATGCGAGAGGCAAGCGATATTGCTTCACAAACACTGGAGTCATGCCAGGGTCCGTGGGGATTGTTGTGGTGTGGATGTCAGTGCGACCACAGTCATATGAGTCTACCGCAAAGAGATCTTGGAAATCCAAGAAAACTTGTTTCAACTTTTGCTTCTGTTCCAGAGTCACACAGGAGTCAGCTAGGTTGACTCTCTCTTCCACCATCTGCCTGAAGCCTGGAAAGACTTCTGGTTTGGCTATTTCAGCGGCCTCCTCCAGCTGGGTGGAGAAGTCCCTGGTCAGAGTGCTGATTTGGACTGGAGGCTTCAGGGGGTAAAGGCAGCCCTCATGGACTTGGAAAATCACCTCATCCCTCCTGAAGTCACAAGTCACAATCTCCTTACCATAAGGGCAAGAAGTGTACACCAGGAAGTTCCCCCCATGCCGGGTAAAAATCCTGTCTGGTGTTGTATTGTCATCACTGTCACTGTCAAAACAGTCCTTGGGGATTGGCCCTAACAGTTCATTACCTAAGTCTATGGAAAAATGTCGGTCATCAACCGCCATTCCAATAATGGTGCCTGCGGCTAGAGTAATACTCTTTAAGTCGCTGTTATCCACCTCTATTAGAATGGTGTCATGTTCTATGTTGACTAATGGTGTTGGGTTTACCCCCAACCCTTGCTGTTGGAGAGAAGCGTTTAGATGTATGTAAGCATCAGGGTTTTGCAAATGTTGTCCTCTTTTAACTTTCACTTCCAGGGAGAAGTGTCGGGTCCTTTCTGGGATGGTGACTTCCTCTTTGATCTGAATTTCAACTGCATAAGGTAGCAATTGAGCTGACCTAAATGCCTTTTCTGGATCATCAAAGCCCATGGGATTATCCGCTAATCGGGACCAAGCTTTGAAGTTTATTAGGTCCACTAATGGCAAAGCGATTGAGAATGTCACTGCCTAAGTAAAAGGCGGCAGGGACGTCTTGCACGACCCAACAATTGTGGACTATGCTCTTGTTGCCAATGGAGATTTTGAGCATACACCTGCTTGGCAGGAGATGTTTGGACTGAGGTGCTTCCAGGTCCATTTCCCATTTGTCTATCAGTTTGAAGGTGGGAAGGCTGGATCTTTTGGGAGTTGGCGGAACATGGCTTCGCTGATGAAGCTCTTACCGTTGTTCACACACACTCGAGCGAGAACAGAGTCCTTCCCATCATTTAACTGAACAGGGATGAACAACTGCTCTCCAATTTGCTGAATATCAGCCAGGCTCTGAGCTGATTTCACATCTTTCTGGACAATTTGCTGAATATCAGCCAGGCTCTGAGCTGATTTCACATCTTTCTGGACTATAGGAGTGGGAGTTTCTGATTGTGGATTAGTAAAGAATTTCAGGGTGTTTCCTTCCATTGTGGAATACCACTTTAAACTGGAAGGAAGGTTGATTTTCAGAAATAGAGAGGACCCCCCATCACCAGTCTGTTGTCCTACTGCTATTACTGTCACGTCGGGAGTTTGGTTGTTCTGGAAGTGAAATTCTACTTGGTCAGATTTTTGTTCAACCATGTGGCAGGTGCCGTTTAAACTGACATGGTTGACACTCTGTTTTAATTTTATTGGTCGGCTAGTCTGGGTCCAGAGGACCTTGTTTACACAATCTATTAGGGGTGACAACCTTCTCAGGAGGTCATTCCCTAGTAAACAAGGGGTGCCCTCTGGAGTCACTACTATGACCGGGTGTCTCACCTTGTGTCGTCCAATTTTAATGTCCAAGTCTGCAGTCCCCTCAACGGGAATTTCCTTCCCGTCAAAGTTCTGCAGTTGTCCAGGAAGAGAGGTGAGAGGAATTCGGTAATTCTCCCCCCTTCCTGCATTTAGTTCCTCAAAGGCCCTTTTGGACAGAAGGGTGGCTTGGGATCCAGTGTCCACCAGTGCCAAAATTGTACCCTGCCCCTGTACTTGTACCGGGGCATAGTATCTTCCCTCCTTCTCCTCAAGGGGGCACAGATAATGCACATTTTTGGACAACTGGTGGGCTAACTTTCTGGTTTTGGACATGGCGAGAGAAGAGATTTGGGCAGAATTCTGTGGAGAGTCTTGGGAATCTGAAAGAAAAAGTTGGCAACTGGAGATCAGAGCCATTGTGGGTTCCCCTGGCTCCGGTTCTGGGCCGCCCCCCCCTTTTTGGAGGCAGTCACCAGGATGGGTTTGAACCAGGGGATTTTCTTGCTGTTGGTTCTGGGATGAGATGGTGGGCGGCGGTAGCTCAGTCTCCCCATCTCCCCAGTCTGGATTTGCATCCCTAAGGACCCATTTTTCTTTGGGAGGAGTTCCCCCCTCTCTGAAGGAGAAGATCCTTTTCCCAGGATCCTCTGAGGATCCCTCTCCCTTAAATTGGAAGATCTGTACCTCCTCCTCAAACTGAGTCTGTTTGGGTCTTTTGTTTCTCCTACCCCCTCTCTGCTCCTTGGGTGGCAGACTTTCAGGGGTAGGAGATTTTGTTTACGGTTCCTGGGTTTCCAGGGGCTGTTTACAAGTGAGGAAGGAAGCTTCCTCCAAGGCTTTACACCCCCCTTCCCCTTGTGCCTCCTCCCTGGGAACCGGTGAGTTATCGGGGTGCTGCCATTGTTCGGGAGCACCAGGTCCAGAGTTGGGTGCGTTCTGCGCCGGCATGCCGATCTGAGGGTTCTGCTGAGCCCTCAGTATGTGACCCAGATCCTGCGCCATGTTTTGAACCTGGCGCTCTAACTGGGAAACCCGCTCAGGCTGGTATGGGGCCCTGTTTTCTCCCCTGGGCTGATCCCGGGAAGGGTAGCTATCCCTTCTTTGGTAGTACCCCTGGTTGGGAAGATTTGGGTACCCCTCCGCCCTTGGCCTCCCCTCTCCCGGATTCGGTTGTCTGGGCTCAGGGAATTGGGGAAAGAAGGGTGGAGGATTTTGGGGCTGGAATTGGGTGGATACCTGGGGAAAAAGTTCTGCCCAGGATTTGGTAAGTTTCTGCCCTCTGGTGTGAAGTTAGGAGGGAAGTTCCCTGCGTTAGGTGCTTGGCTGGACCCCCCCCCCTTGGGCTGGAGGAGTCCACACATAACCCAGGATGGGTTGATTACCCTTATAACGGGGACTTACATAGTCAGGAGAGCGAGGGACCCCATTTGTGGGGCTGCCTCCTTGGCTCCCTGTCTGTGACTGGCCCGAGGACCTTCTGGGCCTAGCATTATTAGGTGCAGGTAGGTTTTTAGGCCCCCCCATCTCCAAATCTAAAACGGGGGTGACCTTTACCTCTGCCACCTTGGCAGCAGCAGGGGTGCTGTTGGTTTTGGGATTTTTCTGGGTATTGCTTTTATTTTCTATGGGCTTCTGCACCTCATAGATCCGGGTCGCCTGTTCAATGACCCAGTCTAAAGATCTTTTCTCGTGAAAATCCCTCACAAGCTGGGTCATTATGTATTTGGGCAAGGCATGGAAAAATCCTCCCCACATTGTAAATTGTAGGCTGCCTTGCGAGCCTCTTGGGGATTTCTGTGAACAGAAAAATGTTTTAATATGGCCGCCCTATAGGTGGACCACCTGGAATGATTTTGGTCCTCCAGCCCTGCAAAGAAACTGGAGTACTCTGGGGAGAATGTCCACTTTACATATTGGATACAGCTTTGGCTGTCCTTCAAATGGAAAGTCTCCATCATTTGCTCAAACAACTCTAAGTGCTCCCAAACAGAATACTTGGCATTCTTATGATACGGCGTGATGACGCTCCTGATTGCCTTAATCTGCTTTAAGGGGTCCTTAATCAAGGCCCTTTTTGCCTTATTGACCCTTTTGGTTCGGGTAACCCTGGTCCATTCATCCTCTGACTCAGAGACACTGCTCCCAGAGGTTCCCGTCTGTTCTTCCAGGTTTTCCCGGATTCTGCGAGCCTGGGAATGGCTGGCAGAATGTGGGCACCTGGTCTCCTGTGTCCTGTACCGCTCAGAGGAGTCTTCAGATCCCTCCTTGCTGCCAGGATTTGATGGGTACCCCCCCCACTGACCTAACTTGGCAGAGGTTTTCAGGATGCCCTTAATGGGCCTACTCTCCTGGGGTTCCCCATCAAATTGCACTGTGCTTAGGTGCCCATACCCGGATGCCCGCCCCTCCATTCCTGGGTGGTACTGGCCTATGAGCCCCATGCTTCTGGCTGGATAGTAATCTGCCATCCCTGTGGCCCGGTGCTCATGTGCGCCGGGGAACATGGGGGTGGCAGAGTCCAGGGACTGAGAGGTATGAGGGCCTCTGGTACTAGGGCTCCTGAGGTTATGCTCCGGAGTTTCCCTTTCCCAGCGAACCTCATCTCTATCCGCCCCTGCTCCCTGTTGCAATGCAAGAGCCTGCATTTGTGCCTTCAGTTCCTCAGTTAAGGCCTTACTAGACTCTATCAGTCTCTCCTGCATCGCTACCTGTTGTTGGAGCCTATCATTGTGCTGGCAGAGAGCCTCATTCTCTCTCTGCGTTTCCTGATTGGTCCTGGAGCACTGGGCCAGTCTTTGCTGCAGGAGGGTTAACTCCTGAGCTGTATCCCTATTGGCCTGCTCCTTTCTTGACAGAGCATCCTCCACCTTCCTGGTGTGCTCTAACAAGTTCTGGTGTTCTTTTTGGAGGTCACCCAGCCCCTGGAGGGCCAGGTGATTTTCTTCAATTTCCTTTTTTAAGTGGCAGACTTCCTGGCCTAAAGTGTCTCTTTCCTGACTGAGAGCCTGCATCTGTGCTGCCAGGTCGTCCCTCTGCCCTTGGAAGGCACCAGCTTTCTGGCGCTCCTGGTCAAACTCTGTCTGGGTATCCAGGTCTTTCAAAATCAGTTTATTGCTCTCTACCTTCACTCTATCTAGATGACTTTGCAGGGTGGCTACCTGCTCCGTGCATGCCCTGTTAAAGTCTAATTGTTGCTCCAGCTTTTTCTGGCTCTGCAGTAAGGAGTCCAAACTGTCTTGGTGCTCCTTCTGCAGGGCCAGAAATCTATTATCCTGGTCAGCCTTTTCCTGTTGCAGTATATCCATGTCCTCTTTTATTTTAATGATATACTGCCTACTATCATTTTCTGACTCCTGGCTCCTCTGCAGCCTCTGCTCAGAAGAGTCCAGATCAGATTGGGCCTTCTGTAATGCCAGCAGTTGCCTACTCGCCAAATCTTGGCCTTCAGCACATTTGTCCTGCATGGCTCCCATATGTAAATATAAATATGCCGCTACCCTGGCAATCTTGTTGTGCTCATCCTTGGCCTTAGAGGACATATATAGTTCACTCAGGGCCACATGTAAGGGACCCTGATCTCTCCATATATCTGACCCTGTTTCCGTGACCTGTTGTGTGATGGCCTGCAACCAGACTGTTTGGTCCTGGTGAGTCCACTCACCTCTCACAAATAACTTCTGTAAGAAGTGCTCTCTGGCTATTTTTATGTCTACCAAGGTCGTCATTCTAGAGATTGGTCTCTGTCCTGACTTACAGAAGTTTGTATTTTATTTTTGCAAAACAGAACTTTTACTTAGAGCGTTCCTTAGATGAGTGCTTTACAGCGTAACACAGCGTGGTGATCCGACTGGATATGTGAGTCTGGTCAGCTGGCACGCTGTATTAATCTGCACAAATGGTAAATCTAATCCAAACGTCCGGCACAAGCCCCCAATTTGTAAGAGGATTCAATTCAACACTACAGCTAAGTCAATGCCTAGTCTGGGATACTGAATGGAAACCCTTATCGATATATCTTTATGTCCAGTTCATGCATTCTGGATGACTACCCCTATATAACACCCCTCTCTTTGAATAACCCTGACCCTACTGAGCCAAGAAGTAATTCTGTTTTGCAAGTTAAAAGGTTTATTTGATAATTTAAACAATAGATATATATATCACACTGTAGAATAAATTAATAATTGAATATCACACTTAATCTGATCAGTAATCAATAATGGATAGTCTGGCACTAGCACACTTCTTTATAATCAATGATGAGTGGTTATAGGATGAATAAGATAGCAACAATACTTTTATGGTTTCAAATGGATGCAAGGTGGAATGAAAATGCAGTACAGAAAATACTCAATATGCGTTCAACAAAACAATGTAATCACTTTTCTCTGGCAATCCCCTCCCCCCTTTATGCAATGCAAGGAAATGGAAGGAAAGCACACAGTTCTCAGAAATGCAATCAACTGTAATTCAGTTCACTCCAGCAAGCTTAGACTACAGAGGTTGGAAACACAGGCCCAAGTAATATCCTCTTTTCCGCTAAAACCCCCCTGAACATACCACCGGGTCCTAGCACGTTTTAAAACGTGGGCAGAAAAATCACAAGAATTATGGTATCATTTAAATAATTTTCACAAGTCCGTACTATGACTTATTCATCTTTTTAGAGTTATGTTCTGGCCCCAAATGGGTGTGGTTTCCCCCCAGCACAAGGTTGAATTTCTGGTTTTTCCAGTTCTGCCAAGCCAGCTTGCTCTCACAGGCAGTGCTCCTCCTCTGTCCTTCCAGGAGGAAGCTCCATTTACGACTCCTGCCAATAAAACATTTGCCTGAGTCAGGACAGGGCTTTGTTCAGCGCTCCTGTATTCTGTGGGGGCTCCCCTTAATTCAATTATCAGAGAGATGGCATATCCTTAGTGTGGCCAGAAAAAGGCAGATAGGCCTGGGAACACAGCTGTGACTCAAGTTTCACTCCTGATGGGGGTAGTTGCCAGGCAGAATTCAGTTCCTTAAGCCAGGTTTCAGATAAAATGTCACTTTTTGTTACCCAGTTTAAGTCAAGACAATGTTTACATATGCAGCTAGAATGCTGATTCTAAGTTTAAAACTATGACATTTAAACAATTGCAACCTATGTGACACTCAAAGTAGGTCACTCATTTCTTTTAAACATTTAGATTTTTAGTGTCTTTCAGTCCAAATTTACTTAAACTGCTGAAATCCACAGCTCAGCCAGTCTTGTTATAAACCTTCAAGTCACTTCAGAATATAACTTTACATTGTATCCACCTCTCAGTAAGTCTTTCTTCGGCTTGCTTTGGATTCATTTATTCAGTTTTATACAAAAAGTAAAATCTGGTGTTTTAAAACGCCGGCTTTTGGATAGTGGTGAGTACTGGTACTGCACCCCTTTTTGGGATTTAAGAAAATGAATTCCCAACAGTTATGGGTTTGCTTTTGGCAATCAGCATTGCCATTCCCAATGGTTTCAGACTACTGTGTGGGTAGTCCAATGGTGGTTTTAGGCAGTGTCCTTCTGTGCCCATAACATCGGCAAAAATGAGTGGCAGCCTATTCTTCCTGCATTTCCCTGTGCATTTTCTGGGAAACTCTGGCCATCATGATGTTTTCCATGTCAGTACTGCACAGTTTTGAGGTAGGGCTTGGATGCGTGGATAAAAACATCCCACAGGGTCCATTTGATGACGTGTCTGTTGTAAACCTCTGTGGTATAGATTAATAGGTCCTCAAACATGTCCATTACCAGGTTCGCTAATGCTGGTGCATATTTTACCCCCATGGCTACGACAGGAATCAGCAGTAAGACAGAGATCAATTTCTTGGATCTGAATGTTTATGTTTCGGGAGAACATCTCAAAACCAGAACATACCGGAAAGAGACAGAAGTAAACTCCACATTATATGCAACGAGTTGCCACTATGAACCGGTAATTAGGAATATCCCTAAAGGGGAGTACATTAGGGCCAAGAGGAACTGCAATGAACTATCTCACTTTAATGAAGAATGTGAAACATTGTCCAGGAGATTTCAAGCCAGGGGCTACCCAAGGAAGAGTATTGAAACTGCCTATAACAAAGCACGAAAAATCCCGAGGACACAGACTCTGACACAACAGGTTAAACCTAATCCGTCAGACAAGGTGCAATTCATCACCACATACTGTGCAAACAACCATATTATCAAGAGATCTCTCAGAAAATACTGGCATTTACTCAAATTGGACCCCCATATTGGGTCATATATACATGACCACCCATCATTGATCTACAGACGAGCCAAAACCTTGAAACAGAGCCTCAGCCCGTCATTACTACCAGAAGAAAAGGAGGAGATAGCAGGGACCTGGTTAAAAGAATCCAGTCCAGGCTTCAGAAAGTGTGGCACATGTACAATGTGCAAACATGCCACACCCATGACAAACAATTTCAAGGCAGACAATGGACTTCAAATCAAGATACGAGAACAGATAAACTGTAAAAGCAAGCATGTTATATATGCTATCATCTGCACTTGCAAGAAAATCTATATTGGCAGTACGATTCTCGAACTCCGCTTCAGGATCAGGGAACACCTGGCAGTGATTGGAAGCCAGGACAAGAATCTGCCCCTAGCGGACCACTGGCAGCGCGTCCACCAGATGGACAATAAACAATACATCAAATTCATCGGTCTAAAAAAAGTGACATTGGCGTGTAGAGGAGGCAACCAGGAACTGTTGCTACGTCAGGAGGAGGCCAAACTCATAAATTTCTTCAGGAGTGTAGAAGACGGCCTCAATACAGACAAGGAAATGTCATATTTTTTATGAACTTTTGTAAATTGTAATTGGTATTGTATAGATTAGAAAAAAGCGCCTGAGAAGCAGGCCTAAATACAGTTGGATTTTCTTCAAAACCTAGATTGGCATGATGTACCCTAATAAATAGTGTATGTAAGTTTCAGGTAGGAATAGATTTGCCTCCCTAAACAAGACTTAAAAGCAAGAGGGTTTGTGGGTGGCTTCCCCAGGCCTGACCTGCCCTTAGAATGTCATAGGGACTATATCTCCCAGCATGCACCTGAAGGAGTTAACACTCCTCAGGGTGGGACATCGGACTAGGTCCACATGTAATAAGTTTGGAGAGAGACTATAACTAATGGAGCTCATACTGCTGCATAGGACTGCTCTCATTCAAATTTAAAACGGCCCAAGAACACGCACGAACCCGCCACAGATAATAAAGTCCTCACCACTAAAACATGGCCGACAGCTTTCTTAGTACGGAAACAGAGGTAGGACCAAGTAACATTACCATGGCAACATCTTATATACAAATGACATGGAATGACTTCTGCCATCTTAGAAACCCGACGCGTGATGCAGTAAAACTGAACTTGTCAGGTAAGCCCTAGGGGGCTGTTAAGCCCACACAACAACGCACCAATTAACAAAGGGTCCGCGTTCAAAACTTTAGTCGACACCCTCATGACACACAATGATAAATTGCTGGCTTATGGGGAAATGACATGAGGACTGTTCAAATCTTACTGCCGTGCGGAAACGCCAAACACTGATTGCCAAGGTCATGTGCTTAAGATATGGATTTAACCTAGGTCACAGAATAGAACACTTTCAACATAGCGTAATGGGAGCCTTTTTAGATGTGTTGAAGGGAAACCCATGATAATGTCAGGATGTTTTAATAGAACATTAACGTATGAATACAGTGGAGTGATTCTGATGTCCCACCTTGGTTTCTTTAGAAAACATATGGAGTCTCATGGGACTCAGCTACCAATCACGTTATCTGTAGCGAACAGAACAGTGGATGGGTAAGCTAGATTTACCCATTTGGGATTTCTCCAATAAGTTAATCAATGTAACCCCCTGATCTAAACTATTGACTCAAACATTTCTATTTCTTTTTCTTTTTCTCCTTTTTTATATTTTCAACTACCCTTCACTCCCACCTCCATACTCCCTCAAATGATTTTTCGACGTCTGATTGGTATGTGTTAACTACTTTGGTTTACAAATGGGTCCATGCATTTAATCTACGTTGCTTATGTGTATAAATGAATGTCTTAATTGTCATGTATTTTTTGTTTTGGGGAATTTGCGAAACATATGAACTCAATATGACTTATGCTCCTCTGTAATTGTAACGTCTGTGTTAATGATTTTCTATTTTTCTATTTGTCAATTTTTAATTTTATGTTGTATTATCAATACCTAGTAAACAGACATTGCCCTGATCTGAGGAAGGCACTCGGAGTGTGCCGAAACACGTGTTATCAAAAAAGGGCTATTAATAAATTTATTCTCAATATGACCAAGAGTCCAAGTTCTTGAAATCCACTTGTGGTGCAGTAAAGAGATGTGTGCAGCCCTCGAGTTATGAAATATACCTTTCTCCAGCGGCAAAAGGATTTTCAGGTAGACCGTCATCCAGCCTCCTGACAATGTTGCGTTCAAACAAAGATCTACAAATGACAAGAGTATTAGAATCGTCGCTATACTTCCAAGTGCTACTATTAACATGGGAAGGAAGAAATCAAAGATCGCCAGCTCTGAAGCCAGAGAACATCATAATAATTAATACTTATTGGAACCCTCTGGCATTAAGCGATGAACAGTTCTTAAAACATCTAAATAATAATTTCGAGAAAATTGACTTGGAATATCAACTGAGCCACTGGATTATATGCAGAGATTTGAATCTGGAATATCCTAAACTACAACAGTGTAACCAGAATCGATCAAAAACCCCAGCAAAGAAAAGGGGAATACAATGGGACACCCTAATGAAAACAAGATCCCTAAAAAACCTCCACTTCTTGAATGGGGAACACACGCCACGGATACCAACTTGGGAAAACGACTCCTCAGCATATACCTTGGATCACATCTTTGTTACCCCGGAATTCTTAACATATGTCACTAATTTTAAGGTCAGGCGTACCAAGAACAGTGACCATAACTTACCTGAGTTCGAATGGAAAACCCAACAGGAACCAAGAGATCTAATGAAAACAGAGATAGAAGAATCCCGAGGCAGAATAAGATTAAAAGTAAAATCGGAAAATATAATTAATCTTACCAAAAAATATGTAGAAAGAAACCACAATGAAAAAGAAAAAAAGGTTGATTATGAACAATGTTTAAACATCTATAAACAAAGAGTGAATACGGTAACAAAGAAGGGAGGTGAACATACGCATAACTATGACAAGCTTTTGATAATCGAACGGAAAAAGCTAAGAAAATTGCAGAGACTGGCAAAAAAAACTACAGATATAAAATATGTAGAGGCAGCCCAAGAAGCAAAAAGATATTATAAACACAGGCTAAGATCGCGCAGAGCAGCAATGCTCCAAGCAGACGCGGAGCTGATGCTAAGATCAATGAATGGGCATAATTCTAGAGATTTCTGGACACTAATTAAGCAAACAACGAATACTCCAAGAAACGCAATTGATAACAACGTAGGGGAAGGCAAGTGAATTGAGCATTTCACTAATCTCTATAAACATTCCAATAAAGAAACAAAGATCGTAAACAAAGTGGAAGCAAAATGGGTACTTCCAAATGACATACCTTCAATTATAACGAGAATTAAACGACTGAACACCTCTAAAGCTCCGGGGCCGGACGGCCTGACTAACGCCCATTTAAAGGAATCGCCTCAAAACTGGGCACTATTTATCAGTAATGTATTTGGCACCATCGAAGAAACTAAATCGATCCCAAAATCCTGGAAAAAGGCTATATTAGTTCCAGTCTATAAGAACGGCCCAAGACAAAATCCAAAAAACTACAGACCAATAGCGTTACTAGACGTTATTGGGAAAATATATGGTTCAACCTTGTTGGAGATGTTCGAGAAATGGGCTAATGAAAACAAACTGACGGACCCGTTTCAATCGGGTTTCGTGAGGAACGCAGGGACCCTGGCCAACATATTTTTTATTAACATCCTAAAAAGCAGAACGAAAGAAGGAAAACCGGGCATACACATGGCCTTTATTGACCAGGTTCAAGCGTTTGACCAGGTCAATAGAGAGCGCCTCTGGAGAAAATTAGAAACAAAGAAATGCCCGGGTAACATACTAGAGCAAATTAAAGCACTTTATACAGAGACATCTTTATCAATCCGCCTGAACCAACAAGGAGCGCTATCATACCCCATAGAAACAGCAAGAGGGGTGAAGCAGGGCTGCCCTTTGGCGCCAACGTTATTTAACGCCTACCTGTGGGACTTCAGAGATTCGGAAGCTAAAGTTAGATCTTACCCCCCAAAAATAGGTGGGACCACCTTGTCTCGACTACTATACGCGGATGACCTAATATTAATAGATCAAACGCCGATAGGATTACAAAGGCAACTTGAAAATCTGAGCAGATATGTCGAAAAAAATAACTTAGAGATCAATAAAAGTAAAACAAAAATCATGGTGCTACAAAAAAGTAACACCCTAAAAAACTCATTTACATGGTAGTTAGAAGGTGCAAAGATCCAGACGATAATGGAGTTTAAATACCTGGGAGTGATACTGAGCAACAACCAAACGGAAATAAGTATGCAACATCATCTCTGGGAAAGAATGAAGAACTTAACATCCCAAGCTAAGATCATTGAAAGGAAATTTTGCCAGTATTCACTCAAACCAACTATACAATTCTATCGTACGAAAGTGATTCCATCAGTTACTTATGGAGTGGAGGCCTTCTTTAACATCCCAGAAGAAATCTGGACAAAGCTGGAAAGTTACTTTTGGTGACAGCTTTTAAATCTCCCAACATCCACGCCCATGCCTTTAATAAGAAGGGAACTATGTATCCTATCATTGCAAGGCACTGTATTAAGAAACAAAATGATGATGTACAGGAAAGTGACCATGCTGGAGAGATCAAATATTTTTGATATCATCCACAGAGAAATCTCAGGATCAAATTCAGAAACTTTAAAGAATTGGCAACAGAAAAATATCCTATTACTGGAAGAAATAGGATCTTCATAAGAAGAGCTACTCCACAATCCAACCAAAGTTGCAACAAGAATAGAAACTTGGGATTGGATAAAGACTCTTGACACAGCGGGGTCATACAAATTAGCGGCACACATAACACTGATGTGTAAAAAGCTAAATGAAATAAGATCATATATGAATCTCTTTCCAAGTAGGATACATCGACAAACATTTTTGAGGGCACGCCTTAATATTCTGCTGACAAACGAGATAAGGGCCATCAGAGGAACATCAGCTACTGATAATTGTCGCTTTTGTCAGGAAACGAGGTGCAAGGAAACCTTAAGGCACCTGCTCTTAAACTGCAAGGGGTTAACTGAATTGAGAACTACACACATGCTACATCTGTTTGAGGACTTAGTCTTGTATGATGAACAATATTGGTGGAAACGCCTAATGAGGGTGAAGGAGTAAAGGAAACAATTGCAGTGACACCATTTCTGCAAAGTATTGATTTTAGAAAAACATGAACAAGGAAAACCATGAGGAAGGAAACAGGAACTAATAGCGGGAGGTGGGATTTGGGACTTGAGGGAAGTAATTTTGTAAAAGAAAATGTGAAAACATTTTTTAAATCAAAATAAAAAAAATAAAATAAAATAAAAATGCCAGCGCTGCGAGTTTCTGTTCCCATGGAAATTGTCCCTGCATTTCTGAATCAAAGAGGCTGTTATAATAGGCCAAAGTCAAAGGTTTGTGGCCTTGCGGTTTCTTCTGAGTGAGGACAGCCAACATCACGTGGACGTTAGAGTGGGCGAACAAATAAAACATCTGTTGATAATCTGATGTTGCCAGAATGGAGACAGTGCTAAGTGACTCTTTAAATTCCCTGAATAAATCAATCATCTCCTGGCTCCAAACCAAAAGAAAATGTGCCTTTTGCGCTTCCTTCAATCCCTGAGGAAGTGGTTTAGTATACGTGGAATAACTAAATATCCACGACCTACACTAGTTCCACAATCCCAGGAATGTCTACCTTTACTTTAATGTTTTTGGTTGTGGGGTCTACCATATTTCTGCTGTCCTTCCAGGGTTGACCCTCCTACCCTGCTGATATTATCTGCTCTAAATACACAACTCCTATTTGAAAATATTGCAGCTTGTCCTTTTGCACCTCGTATCCTTTTTCTGCCAATAATTTGAGTAGTGTAAATGTATCATCCCTACATAGGTCCTTTGTTGAATTGCTCACCAAAAGATCATCAACATACTGTATTGCTGTGCTATGCATCTGTAAATTACTCAAGTCCTTTTGTAATACCCTGTTACAAACACTTGGGAATTTGCAATACCCTTCTGGTAAATGGGTGTGTTGGAACCGGGTGCCACGGTAGGTAAAAAGGTGAGATTCTGTGCATCCGGGTGTAATCGAACTGAAAAGAATGCATTCTTTATGTCTATCAATTTAAAATAGCTGGCTTCTGTCTGGATGTCACACATGATGGTGGTTGGATCTGGTACCACCGGAAACTCTGCCTCCCATATGTTATTTAATAGGCAGAGATCCTGGATCATCCTCCACATCCCCTCTATCACTTTTTTGACAGGGTCGATGGTTGTGTTACATGGGGATTCCAATGTCTTGATAATGCCGTGTCCACACAGGGTCAATATGGTTTCATATATTCCCTAGTCTGCCTCTCTTGACAGGGGGTACTGTTTTACCTGGGGTAATATTGCTCCTTCCTTTAGTTTTATGCAGACTGCCCATGCCACTTTCAACAAATCTACATCATGGGTGCCACTGGTGCATATTTCTGCTGGTATCTTGCTTAAATCTGCTTGTGTGTGTGTGTTAAAATGATGCCCATAATTTGGGTCTTCTGGGTGACCTCCCTGTATTCTACCATCAACTGCCATGGTATGCCTATTTGAAATATGAGCTCACCCTCCATATGAGCTCCCCTCCCCTCATATTCTGCATAATGTTTGTCAACTGCCAAGTCTGTCAAACATTGTATTGCATCAATACACAAAACTGTGCACTACTCCATTCCCCCACCATTTGTCCCTCGTAGCAATACCATGTCCTTCCTCGTGAGTGCTGCTACTAAGTGTAGTGTTGGTGGTACCTGACACTATTTCCCACTGTACTGCAGGCCGAAATATAAATTTTGCGGGCAGTTGAAATGTGTGATCCTTAATCTGTGGCACCCATCAAAACAAAACCTGTACCCCATACAAGAATAGTTGTGAGTGCAATGGTATGCCTCACAGAGTGGTGCATGCACAGAATGCCTGTATGAGGGTCGCAACCCACTTGTAATGTTCCATTTTCTCATAATATCTCTGTCTAACATATTGAGGGGTGTATCCTATAAATATTTAACAGGGGTGCTACAATGTGTTGTGTGCCTATGATAAAAGGCAACTCTTCAGTTATATAAACCATTAGTAGAGCCCCAGAGAATCCCTGCATGGCCATTATTTTGTCCGACATGGGAAATATACCCTCCTTAATACAGAACTTATAAGCTCCTGTGTCAACCAAAAATGAGAAGTTTTTCTGCCCTATCTTCACTGCCACCTCAGGTTCCTCTTCAGTGTCTGGAGTTAAAGAACGGACTGGACACACCAGGGCTCCCTGTAGGCTGGACTATTGGGTATTCTTAGTGGACCCGAAACTGGAAAGGGGTTCCCTTCAAACACTGCCACCCCCGTGTAGTGGGGACTACATTCTGTGCTAACAATTTGCTGTCCTACCGCTGTGTTGGCGAGTATGACTGTGCCTGAGCCTGTCGGTTGTTCAGTTGTGATTGCTTGGGTAACTGCTATGGTTGTGTAACTGCCTCTGCTACCTGGGAAATGCCAGTTTTCTGTGGCATTCCAATAAATGGTGCTTGTCTCTTCAGGGGCTTGATCTGTTGCCCTGGTATTTGCATCTGTGCCTGTAGGGGCTGCATGGGTGTTTGGTACATTGGGAGCCCACCCTGGTCGTCTGATTTCTGCAGCTTGCTCCTTCATTCCCAGGCAAAGTGTCCCGTCTGACCACAAATAAAACATGGTTCCCTTCCCCTTGGGCTTGTCCCTCCACATCCGCATCCCATCCCCTTTACTCTTGGTGTATACCCCTTCCCTTGTTGATAAAATCCACACTGCTGACGATACCCCCATGTGAATAATACTCTCCCTGTTGGGGGAACCCTACGGGTTGAACATACCCTCCCTGTCAGTAATAATCTTGTTGTTGGCCATATCCTATAGGTGCTGGCAGCTGGGCAATCCCTATAGATGCATGTGGCTGGGCCATACCCTGGGTGCTTTCCCCTTTGCTGGGCAGGCACCAGCTGTCCTGGTGTGACGTTTGTTAAATGCTTCAATGCTAACTTGGCTAACTTTTTCTGTACTCATTTTGCTTCCGCTTGTATCACATTATCTGTGTCCTTATCATTTTCTTGATGTGCTTTACAAAAGTGTACTATGTGTACTTGTTTCTTGGGCCACCCCTTTTATTCCATACCTAAAACATTCCTTAATGCTATCTATATGTCTGTGGTAAGTCCTCCAATCAATTTGTGGTAAAAAGCAGGAATATTTGTGTCCCATGCGTATCGTGTTTTTAATGTCCACATCTCTTTTATCTGTTGCATGTATTGTGCAGGGTCTTCGTCTTGCTTCCATGTGGGCATCAAAATAGCCTCCATGTCAGAGGTGTATGGATACATTTTCCACAATACCTTCGACAGGTGCGCTCAGCAATTATTAAATGGGTCATTCTATCATATCTTGCCTGCTTCCAAATTGTGTCTGCATGCTCGCCCATCAAATAAACTCTTCATATCACCTACCACCAAGGTAATCCCTGCTACTGCATTTTCTAAGGCATACATTTACTTGTATGACCCTGCTGTGAGGGCCAGCAAGCTCTACATCAAGTTAAACCTGTTCAGGCTGGCCCAAAGTATATACTGGGGTCCTCATTGACCCTTCTGCAATGTGGCAACTGTGTCTATGGCAGTGAAGCCTTTGATGATGCCTTTGCGCCTTGTGTGGTACTCATGACTGCCATCTGCCTGATCCTACTTTCGAGTCCCTGGGAACAATCCCTTCCTCTATTCATTTCCCTCTACCTCTCTCTTTTCTTTTATCTCCTTCTTCTTTCTTTTTCTTTCTCCCTCTCACCCTCCCATTCCTTCCTTTCCTTCTCCTTCCAGTTCCGCCAGCTCCTCCTTCGTCCCTCCTCGTCATCATCGCTCCCTATTGTCCCACAGACATCATCAGTGGACTCACTATCTGCCAACCCTCCTCCTTGGAGGTTGGCCACTGGACACATTTTGCTGTGCAATTTAAACAAATGTTTTCCCGACGTCCATGCATCTGGCTTTTTTATAGCACATCAATCCTCCTCCCTTTTTCTCACTGCCTTTTCTATCTCCTTCTCCGCTTCTTTTAACACATCCTCTGTCGGCACACACCTTCTTTTATTTCTATTAGTCGCATGGTTTTGCCTAAATCTGCTGGACTGTGTGTCTTAACACCAGTGGTCCCTGAGTTACTCCCTCCCCTTTTCTTCTATACTCCCCCTTTGGTGTCCTCCACTGGAGGTACTCGCCACGGCTTAGTATATCCCGCCGCTGGTTGGAAAGTGGGATAAAGCTTTTATGGGGGTGGGAACAATGGGACCGCACCCGGGTCCACACGTGTGCTAGTTTATGTGGGAGGTGGCTTATTTTCTTCCTCAAACATGTACCATGGGGACACAAATGCTCTGTCTACTCTGTAATTTATTCCCTTTGTGTTTGGATAATAAGTAGGAATACATGTGTTCAACTATGTCGCTCTCAAATGTGCCTTCTCTGGGCCATGCTTTAAAGCATGGCCCTGCCATGTACTGCACTGATTCAAAATTATATTTAATAATTTTGTGTCTCGATATTGCAACAGTTTAGTACACAAGTTCTACAAGGGAGTCTCCATTATTCCAACCAGCCTTATCCCCTCCCTTCTGCTATCCTTCAACTCTGCTCTTACAGAGTCAATTACACCCTGTCATCAATTTAAATCCCACTTTTGGCAACAATGTAAATCATAATTCTTTTCAATTGCACAAGGCGCAAAAATATTTTGAATACAACAAGATTACAAAACACATCAAAACCTCAACACGTCATACCACTCACCCACTTCACAAAATCCTCTCATATATAACCCTACATTCACAATCCTAACCACAATATTCTCTTTCCACAAATAATATTCAAATGTACTTTAATATTAGATATACGCTTTGGCCAGCACTCATCGGCTGATACAATAAGTCTAAATCTATGTTGCGTTGTCTTTCCTCTACCTAGAAGAGCCCCACATGTGGTGGTCAGTCATAATTTAGACAGTAAAAATGTCGACAGTCAAGATTTCGAAAAATAAATGTCGAAAAAAATAATGTCGACAAACAATAATGTCGACATTTTTTCAATATTTTTTCGAAATTTTCTATTTATTGTATAAATAAATAAATAAATATATATATAACTAAAATGTGTTGAGTATGAGGGGTGAGAGGGTGGCAGGGGGTGTTGGGTGAGGGGGTTTGGGGGGGACACCCCCATAGTAAATGATACTCCTTTTATTTATTTAATTATTAAATAAATAAATAAATAAATCCAGCATATAGCCTTTTTTCTCTTGAGAAGTTTCCACAACACATCAACTACAAATTATGCCACGTTTCCCCAGTCAGAAAACGACAGTGAGGAGCTTCCTTACACACTAATATGATGTCATATCACTAATAAAAAAATTCAAAAACATAATAAAATCAAAAATTCCATCAAACTCAACCACTAAATTAAAAAACGACAACACCACCACTCCCACCTTTATCAAACAGTTGACTGGGAGAACAAGCAGCTCTGTAGACCTGAACTGTAATACATTCTCAACTCTGTCCAAAAGGGCTGCAATATTTATACAAGGAAATGTCACATTAACCTATCTTGTCAATCGTTACAACTTTGGGGATGTGCTAATACATAATTGTTGGGTCATCATGGGACACCAATAGGTAAATATATATTACATGTCCTGATTGGATAAAAACATTTCCTGAAACATCACCCTCAGCACTCCGTGACGTCATGACCCTGAAGCATTCCTCCCCTCAATTAAATCATTATCTACTGACCTGCAGACACTCAGATTGGATCACTTTGTCAGAGACAGCACGAGCCAACCCACCAAATCTATTCAATGGAATTGTGAGGAAACAGAAATAAGGTCAGAGGCATTGTTACAGCATCTGCAACACCATATCACAGTCCCCGGATTGGTGCCCCACTTTCCTCAACCCCTGCACCTTTTCGCTACCCATCTCCTCTCTTGCATCGTGCCAGCTCTAGAGGAAAAAAAAAGTGCAGGACAACGAATTTCTCGTATTTAATTTATTTTTACTGCTGTACTCGCTGCCTGGGCCCTTGGCACCCAGCCTAATGACCTTCAAAGTATCATGTCGGCCTGCACCTGGTATTCAGCTGTAGTTCTTTTCCCATGAGAAACATTTCCTTCTGCAACAATGAATTAGCTACTGTGGGCTTCTTGGTGTCTCAGCCTTGGTGAGCTGATCAAGCATTTCTTCAAGTCTCAGCAGAACTTCAATTTCACAGTGAGCTGTGGCCTTCCACAACAACAAAACAATGGCTTCTGTCTAGTCTGCCCTAGGCCTACAAAAATATAACCAAACTGAGGTTCATTAATATACCTAACCCTTGAACCCAATACACTTCTAAATGAGTTGGGGTTGATTTGCCAAAGCAGAAATGTTTGAGGGAGAAAAGACTGAAGATTATTTTTTTGAAATTATCTTTGGTATTTTCTCCCTTGAACATTACTAACTTACCCAAACCCCTACTCACACCCCCAACCACAACCCTATCCACACCCCCAACACACCCCATCCAACCCCCTCTCCCCACCTACCTACTTCCTTTGCATTCTGTCTGGCTCTGTCCCTGCAATGCTGGTTCCCGTTCACTTCCGTGATCGGAAACCTGCGCTACAGGGTCCTTTCCTTTTCTTTTACTTTTTTCCTTTTTTTTGCAGGGTCAGCTGCAGAGCTGTCCCCTGCAAACCCTGCTCACTATACTGTTTAGTATAAGGTAGAACATTTGGTAGTACCTTCGTTAGGACTCTTTGTTGGGTAGGTCTTTTCAACTCAGTCTTTTTAACTGAAACCTTTTAAGTTATGTTAAAACAAACTATACAAATATTGCACTTTGGTGCATGTGTACTTTCATTGTGGCAGCCGTGGTTACCTATCCCTAGTTCCCTAGTTGCCTACTAGATTTATGTTCTGTGTTTGCGCATGTGTCCTTTCCTGCACAGCACCCTATTCCCTAACCTATGGTGCTCTAGGTGTAATATAGGTCTAATATACGTGTCATGCATAATAGTGTCACATTACCTCTGGCGTTACTGCGTTACTCCTTTATCTTATACGTGCGCCACCCCTTGTGTGCGCTGGATCTGCATATTCACACCTCTCCTCTTTACAGACCCAGAAATCCTCTTGGATATTGTGCACAATGTAAACAGGTAGGTTTAGTTCTAAGAGCAGCTTTATGTTTCCAATGTACATTTGTTTCTGCTATACTAACTTCTTGTCTCTTGTCCTTGCAGCTTACACAGTGATCCCTGATATCGGTGAATGGAGTGGAGCTAGCAGCCACCTGTGTGCAGCGCAGGCGAGTAAAGCTGATTACTTCCCTACTAGATTCTTTTTGCTGATTATACTTATGCCTCACTATTGTGTTTTCTTGCTTCCATTTTTAGCAGGAGCACGGAAGGCCCAAATAGGTAGGGATCCTGGAACGACTGGCACATGTGGGGACTTAAACAGGCCCCATTAGAAAATAACATGAGATTTCTGGTTTCAGGCAATCTCAGAGGATTTTGTTTGAAATCTCGTTTTCAAACTGGAGCTCTTTTCCTGGCCTCTCAATCGCAGTTTGTGGATGTGGACAACATGGACTATCCTCATTGGCCTTGCACTCTGGATGCACACATCTGTTGTTGCTATGGTACTGGGCTTTGTCGGGCTGCATGGCCTTTCCGTGTGAGGGAACCAATGATGGCCCTTGTTTCTTGTTACAAATCAACAATCTTTAGGCAGGGCATCAGTAACCGGCCATTGTATCCCAGAATATTGACCACACTCTGCCACTTTCCTTTAATTCATTATCAAACCTTGAAAAGAACATTGCCAGCTTAGGTTTAAGAGTGATTTGTTGCTTTTTCTTTTATTAATGGTATTTTCATATTTTTCCTGAAATGGTCTAGCAGCGTTTTCTTAGTAAATGGTTCGGCAAAACCATTTTCATGAATGAGAGGCACCATTCTGAAGAGTTTGGATACACTATACAAAAGAGGTGCAGATTGGCTCCCCTATCTGGTAGGCTATTAAAACAATCATTCTTTTGATTCATTTGGTAATCAGGGATGGCCAAGAAATGGGGAGAATATTTGCTTGAATTTTCTATCATCGTCCACCGGTGATGAGCCCTGATAATGAGATCAGGGCATCCAAAGCCAGTCCTCTTGATAAGATATTCTTTCCCTGTATCAGAGGGGTTCTGCTGTGAACCGTCATCATCTGACAAGGTTGATCCGTAGAGCACTGCAGTCCTGGGACACCTGGACTCTTCAGTCCTGGATATCAATTTCTGGATGTCAAACAAATGCCTCGTCTTTTAAACAGGTTATGCATATTTTTGGGGTGATTCTATATCCGCATGAGATCAGAATCCATATCAAGACCTTTTGTTACTGCACGAGAAACAGTCTGTACAAGCTTTACTGAAAGGTCATTTGTTGTGGAGAGGATGGCATTTTACACTGGGGGTCCCACCTTTGAGCATGGGACATAGTTTCCCAATAAATGTGCCTAGATTGTGCTGCCAAGAATCATCAACATTCTCAACTGACTTGTACAAAAATATCATCCTCATCTATTCTGCCCTATGAATCCATGTTTCTTCAGCAAATGCTTCACCTAGCATTGTCACAATGTCGCCAAAAGTTGCTTCAATGTTTATCAATTGGCATGCCTGAAGTTCTTTTCTTTAAGGGCATATATGACAGCAAAAACCCGGAAGTGCTTTGACATTCATGAACCAGTTGCCTTCACTGAATGGTGTCTAGTGAATTCATGGTTTGTGCCTCACCAAAAAGATAACAGGTGCTTTTGCAGAGCATTCGTTCACCCATGAGTGTACTCTAGTGCTATAGATAGAGATGTATTGTTACCCCAATCAATGGTGCTCATTTTAAGATGAAGGTATCCATGGACCTGCTGAGATTTAAACTTTTGACAATGATGTGAAAAACAGACTTGAGTAGTGGATGTATTGGTCCACTAAGACACATAACCAACTAGTATAAGTGGAAATCTGTCAAAGATATGAGAAGTCATAGCTAATTGATTGGTCCTAGTTTACAGACACTAACCAACCATTTTTTTTACATTTTTGTTTATTTGATTCAATTGGTTAACAATTTTTACAAAAAATAGAGAAGACACAAACCCTTTTTTATTCTCTTGATAAATAGTCTATATTTCTGATACATCTCGTCCCTTCATCCTCGTCTTCTAGTCAGTTCCTCAAGTCTTTTATTTTGTATTAATTCATTGGCACTCTGCCTACTTTTGGGCTAACGTTTTCTGTAGGAAGGAGGTCACGGCTATTACTAGTGATGTTTTGTCTCCGTTCATCAGCGGTAACCACCAATCTTCTTCAACATAGATCCGTGTTTTAGCAAGATGGTGACTCAAGTAGGATTCCCTTTCTTTCTTGAGACTGGGAAAATTAAGCAAAAGATGCTTCAAAGTTTCCACCTGGGTCGTTACATCGCAGTAGCTGCATTTATTTTGGTTGGCATTTCTCCTGATTGCGATGATCTCATTTGTCAGGAGCAAGTTGAAGTGCGCCCTGAGGAAGACGTTTTGATGTGCTCTGCTAGGACATTTTTAATATTTAAATACTCCAGCAGCTGGTTTAGCCTTTTGGTGTTTATCGGTAGACTAGTTGTTAATTTGCTGGAAGAAGCTGCATCAAGAGTGCAAATCCAATCACTTTCTTCCAGTTACTTTTTTGATTTTAGATCTGTTCTGTACATCCAACCCTTTCCAGTTTTATTTTGTTTTTACTTGACCAAATGTTCAACGGTCTGCTTTTCCCATCCACAAGCTCTTTGTTACATGATGTCAAAAACTGTTGCGTTCGACTACTGCTTGGAGTGAGAGCAGGCTCAATTCTTAGTGTATCAACGCTATTGGCATAGAGTTGGGAATGCCCAAAGCTCGTCTCCATAGTTGACCCTCGAGTCTTGGCCAAATTCTCTCTGGAATCGCTGGCATGGCCTCGATTTCGTACGTCAGTGCAGAAATAATTTTTGCCTTACAGAAATTCATTTTAGGTAGCATAGAAAATCATCCGAATCTCCTATCCACAGCCTGTGTCTGACTATCCAGTTGTTTCATTTTCCCAAGGAGCACAGCTTGCATTGGTGTTTCAACAATGCTGTTGTTTAGTGTCACTCCGAGATATTTGAACTGTTTCACTCGTTCAGTTTGTCAGTTTGTGAGTTTTCTAAGTGCCATTTCAGTTTCTCGTTTCGTTTTGTTGATTTTTCGAAGCACATAACCTTGGTCTTTTCTTTGTTTATTTCCAGGTCGTTTTCTTTGATGTATTTCTGCAGACTGTCAAGTTGGCGCTGAAGACCCACTGTGGTTTGATCCATTACGATCAAATAGTCTGTGTAGAGGAGGCGGGTCACGCGAACGAGGAAAGGATCTGATCCAAGGCTCAAAGTTTCTCAGGTCTTCCAAGTAAAAATTAAACAGGGTTGGAGCGATGGGAAAGCCCTTTTTCACACTTCTTGATGTTGATATTTCCGGGCTCAAGATGCCGGAATGACTGAGTCACACTCTCATGGATGTATTTGCGTTGAGTGCTTGTATGGGTTTGAGAATGTCTGCCAGACGTTCCTCTCCTTTTGGCTTACTGCACAAAAACCCAGACTCATTTAAAAGTGGAAAAGGTCGCTTTAATGTGACAGGCCAAAGCTTACAATCATAACGCATAACTGGCTCCATGGCCTAACAAACTAAATGGCTATTTAAACAATCAATTAAAATAACTTAAACATTTCCCATTTTCCCCCAACAATTAAATAATTAAATAACCCATTTCCTCCCTAATGATCCCTTGGATCCTACCGAATCCTTGCCCCTTTTCCAGGCGTCCCGCTTTTTCCCCAGGGGCCATGCCCCTCCAGGCTCAATACCTGATCCACCGGGGTGACCTGCTTGTGCAAGCAGCGCCACCCCCTCCTTTCCCGTGTCATTCCCCCATTGTGCTTCCCCCCCCCCACATCAAAAGGGGCCATGCCCCCGGCACCAGAAAAACCCTCCCCTGAGGAGTTCTTTCTGCCCCAAACCCCCCCCCTCTTTCTACCTCAAACTTTTTACCCAGTCTCCCAGCCATGAACTCAAATCCGCCAGGTAGTAACTGTTCCCGTATATGGACAAGTGCACCCCATCCCCTCTAAAAACAAGAAACCCCTCATATGTTATCTCCTTATGGTCCATGACCCTCACTTTCACTGACGCACAAAATTTTCCCATTTCTCTATTTATCCCCTTCCTAGCCCGCTCTATCGCTCCCTCATTCCTTGCACCCCTCCAAACTCTTCTCGGCAACAACTTCGTCCACACCACCACCGCTTGAGGCCAGATATCCCTAACCCAACCTAAGTCCCTCTTCATCTTTCTCAGCAGAGCCACCCCCGTATCCCTAACCAGGTCATTCTCCCCAGCATGCAGCATCACCACCTGAGGAACCCCATATCGCTCTCTCATTCCTGCCAGTATGGGCAGCAGCTGATCCCATCTCAGGCCCCCCACACCATGCCACCTCACCACCACTTCTTTATAACTGCACCCCAGCTGTCTACCAAACACCCTTTTCTCCGCCTCTTTGCCAGCCCATTTCACAATTGAATGTCCCACAATCCAAACTTGCGCCAACTCCCCCTTTCTTTGCGCAGCATCTGAAACAAAAATTACACAAATTACTGACAAGTCATCTTATTACAAAACAAAACAACACGCCCCCTCCACTAAATGTCTTCAGTAATCCCTTTTCCCAAAATCCCTAACGTAACCCTTGTATTTTCCCGATCTCCACCGCCCCAAGCTTTTCACCCGTTCTTCAGAAAAACCCAGCCTGCTACCCTCAGATGCTGCACCCATCCTAAAAGAATGAGTCCCAAACTCCTCCCCTTGTTCTCCTACCCTGCCCAGCGCCTTACGCAATACTCCCAAAACCTGCGCTGCTGAAACCGGGGATCCATCTGCATGCTGGAAAACCAAACCAGAGTTAAACCCGCAGCGCTCCTTCCATACCTTGCCCACCTTAATTGGGCATAGACCCTCGCTCCCTCGACCCAGCCTGACCCAAGAGCCCTTTCCCTTCTGATCCGTCTTTGACTTTTTAATCTTGATGTCTAGACCTTCTTCTGTAATCTGCACATCCTCCCACTGCAGCCCCCCTAGCCCCCTTTTCCCCCTACCAACTCCGAAACCCTAAATGCCCCAAAAAATAACCATGTAAAGCAAGCTGCAAACAATTCCACTTCCCATACCGACCAGCAAACTCCCCTCAAAACCTCAATCAAACTCTGCAGTAATTCGGCCGATATCGGCCTCCTCCTATCTTTGTCCCTCTTACTCTCCCTTGCCCATCCTTCCAACATCCTACTTGCCATCTCCCCCCCACTTGGTTGAAAACCCCAAAACCATTTTCCGTAAAAGGAGATCCCTGCTAGTTTTCCTGTTATCGTTGCCCTTGACCAGCCCCTATCAATGCACCTCAGTATGAAATTAATCACATCATCCCTCCTCCGCTCTTCCGCATCCCATCTACCCCTCCAACTACTAGCTCCTCCTCTAATAAACTCCTCCCAGGCCCTCCTGTATGACTTCCTGGATGCCGCGGCCAATGAACCCTCCACCACTGCCAGCGCTCTCATCCTCCTATCTTCCACAGCTCCTTCGGAATCTGCCTCCCCTCCCGATCTGCCTCCGGAGCCAATCCACGGAATCTCTGCCATTGAAAACGAGATAATGCATCAGCGATGCCATTATCCTTCCCTGGCACATGTGTTGCTTTAAACACCACATTCCATTCCATGCAACGCAAGACAAATTCTCTCATCAATCTTGCCACCCTCTGATCCCTCGCTGACTGCCTGTTCACCACATGGACCACGCACTCATTGTCTACATTGAAATTCACCTTCTTATTTCGCAGCTCCTTCCCCCACAACTCCAATGCAACTAGTAATGGAAAAAACTCCAGGAACGCTATGCTCCTCCCTTCCTTCAACCATCTCTCCGGCCATTTTTCGGCACACCATTTTCCTCCCCAAAACACTCCAAATCCACCAGCTCCCGCTGCATCCGAGAGAATCTGAACTTCCCAAGTCACTGGATCTCCCTGCAACCACATAGACGTTCCATTGAAACTCTCCAGAAAACGCAACCAAATCCTGCAATCCTCCCGCACTGCCCCCGATATTCTTATCCTGTGATGTGGGCACTTCGCTCCCGCCATGCTCCTTGCCATATTTCTGCAAAACGTCCTCCCCGGGGCCACCACCTTACATGCAAAGTTCAGATGCCCCACCAGTCTCTGCATCTCTACCAGCATCATTTTCATGGCCCCTACTGTTTTCTCCAACAGTGCCACCAATTTGCTCACCTTGTCGTGCGGCAAGCGTGAGGTCATGGCCACTGAATCCAACTCAATTCCCAGGAATGTTAACACCACTGCCGGCCCTTCCGTCTTGTCTTCGGCTAATGGCACCCCCAACTCCTCCATCAAGTCTTGAAACAACTTTAGCATTCTTCTGCAATCCTCCTCCCTCTTTGCCCCGCTAATGAACAGAAAGTCATCCAAATAGTGTAACACACTCTCCCACCCTGAGCTGAACGAGAAAACCCACTGTAAAAAAGAGCTAAATCGTTCAAACAGCGCACAGGAGATTGCACAACCCATAGGCAATGCTTTGTCTATGTAAATACGGTTCTCAAACTGCAACCCCAACAACCAAAAATCCTCTGGGTGCACTGGCAATAATCTAAACGCCGCTTTTATGTCACACTTAGCCATGAAGGCCCCTCGCCCTTCTTTCCTTATTAGCTCCACAGCCTGGTCTACACTCGCGTACACTACCCCACACTCTTCCGGGGCAATGAAGTCATTAACTGACATGCCCTCCGGCCAAGACAAGTGATGAATCAGTCTGAACTCCCCCGGGGCTTTCTTGGGTACCACCCCCAGTGGAGATATTACTAGGTCACCCGGTACTTCATCAAACGGACCCACCATCCTGCCTGCTTCCAATTCCTTGCTCAATTTTTTCTTTACCACTTCCATGTTCTCTCTTGCTGACTTCAGATTTTCCGCCCATCTCCGCACCCTTGGACCCTGGTAACCTAATCTAAACCCCTGCCCAAAACCCTCACTCAAAATCTTAGCACCTTCCCTATCCGGGTAGAATTGCAACCACTCCTCCAGCACCTCCACTTTAATTGGAGTAAAAGCTTTTCCCCCCAACCCCTCTACCTGCCCCTCTCCCCCTTCCCCTGTCTCCTTGTTGGAAACACTGCGTGAGAGGGTGTTTCCCCCCGCACTTGCTGCACTCATGCTTAAACCTACACATTGTTCTTGCGCAGCTCTCCTTATTGTACCCCCAGCATGCTGCTGAGGATTGGCCCCTGCCTCCTCCCCCCGCCCCTTCATGGGCGGGGCGACCAAGAAAGGGCCGGAAAGGCACTGGCAGCCCGCTCGCCATGTGTAATGTCGGGGCTGGCCTCGTTGGGGCCATCCATTGTAGCCAAAGATCCATATCTATCTCCCCCCAGACCGCCTGACTGTCCTCCGCCATTCTTGCTCTAAATTCTTCGTCGTACCTTACCCAAGCAAAGCCCCCAAAACTCGTGAAAGCCTTCCTTATTACATCCATGTATTTCAACAGAGCCACGCAACGCTCCGGGAATTTCTCGCAATACACGCTGGCATAAATGATAAACGCCGACGTCCAATTCTCAATGGTCACCGGGACCCTCGGGCGTGAAGCCAACTCTCTCTCTTCCTCCTTGGACCCCTCTTTCGCTCTCACCTCCCTATGCAGCAACTTGAAGACATCCACAAATTCACCTCCCTGTATCTTCTCCCTGGTTGCTGCCATCAAATGCGCCCCCAAAGGCTTTGTTATCCCCATGTATGGCAATTTCTTCTCCTTTCCCTTTACCTCCCCCTCTTTATCTTTTCCCACCTGCACCTCGAGCCCCAATGGCTCCGACACCTTGTCCGTTTGGACCTCCACCGAGCAAATGTTCTTTCCAACCTCTTCAGCTCCAAAAGCCTGCACCCCCACTTCCTTCATCACACCTTGTAGACCACCCCGGTCATTCCCCAACCCCCTATTTGTGACCCCTCTCTGCCATGCAGATGACCATTCCCTTTCCCTCTCACCTCTTTCCGCGCCTGCCATCTGCGGCCTGGCCTCCACACCGCTGCTCCTCCTCTCCATTCTCAGAGGGCTCCTGCTGCGGGGACAAAACATGTCAGCACAATCGCCCAGCCAGTAATTTCCTCGACCCGTTTCGCCCCGACCCCCTTGTACTTCCCTTTTCCCGTCCCACCTTGAACTTCTTCTCTCCTCCGCCCTTCCCCTTTCCGCCCTGTAATCCTCCAATTCCCATTGCCTCCCATATTCATCCCAACCAACTTCATCACCCCTTAGATACCATTGAGGATGCGGGCTCCTGCCCGAGATAATTTGCAGATCTTCCTCCGAGCCCGGGGCGTCCGCCCCGCCACTCCTCTGACGTCTTCCCGGCGGGGCTGTGGGAACCTCTGCCTGGTCCTCTTCTCTTGGGCGAGGCGTTCCGACCTCCACCCTGACATCCTCGTTGCTAGGGGCCGTGCTGTGCCCTCTAGGCTCTCCTTGCTTTGACTGAGGAGGGGCCGTACCAAAACCCTCAACCTCCATCTGCACAGCGGGGGCTGCGCAGCGCCCTCCGCCCCCACTCATCCTACCCGGGGGGGCCGTTCCGCGCCCCACCCTACCCTCCTCAAGTGACGGGGACCTCTCCCTCCTTCTCCCACCCGCACTCTTCTGCAGGTATTTTCCCCCTCTTCCTCTCTGCCCTGTCACCCCCACCTGCCCTCCACCCCTGCCCCCATTACTGCTCCCTCGGTCTCTACCCCCTCGAGCGCTCCCCTCTACCCTGGAGCTATCATACCCTTCCTCCCTTTCTAGCTGACCCCCTGAACTCATTAAACCCCCATCTGCCCTCCTGTCTATCTCCCTCCTCAACTTCCTGCCCCTAGATTCCCAATTCTCCCCTTTTCCTGCTGTAGGGGTGCAAGCCACCACCGCCGCCAATGCACCGTCTGCCGCCGCTCTGCGCTGCGGCCGGCCCCCACCGCTCCCTTCCTCTCCCGTAACTTCCCCCACCGCACTTTCCAATTGGGCTTTAGTTGCCCTGCTAATGATTTCCAGGGCCTTCTTCAAGGCCCCGGCATCCACCAGCCCCTTTTTGCTCGACCCCCGGCCTGTCATTGTGCACACTAAAATATGCGTGCCCAGCAGATATCACCCTTTCAAAATTTCCTTAAATACCCTAATGCCCCCGAGCCGAGACCTACCCGTGGACTAGCACTTTTATCCCTGACCTCAAAAAACCTGAAAAGGAACTAAACGCCCCAAAAAACCCCAATAAACACCCCCCAAGTTAGAACCCTGCAATAAGCCTCCCTAAATAGTGTCAATTAATAAAGGCAACAAATTTGAAACTAACCTACCTAACTAAATTTCTTTTTTTTTTTTTTTTTTTTTTTTGGCTGCTAAAATGCAAATCACAAAATTCTAAATATATTTTTTTTTTATTTTTGTTTTTATATATAATAACCTACCCAACTACTCCTTAATACTTCAATCTCTCCCTCCCCGCCGCCTGATCCCAGAGCAGGAGCCCTGAACGTGCAGAAGCCTGCACTGATTAGCACTTGGTAACGGGCCCACACTGCCACCTGGCCGTGTCCCGTGCGCACCGCACTCCCCCAGGCACAATCTGGATACGGCTCAATTCACACGCCGCCCAGCCCCTTATGCGCGCGAGCGTTACTTAAAACGCCCTCGCACACAAACCTAACCGCCCACAAGAGGAGGGGAAATACTTCCCAGGCGCCCGCGAGCGACGCTGCTGAGTCGCCGACGCTCCGCTCCTCCCTCGGCCCTCAACGCCCACACGGGCCGCGGTTTCAAAAAGAAAGTAAACCTTTCCCACCGAATGAACCGTGTCCCAACGCTCCCCCACTCGCGCACTACCTCTGTAACAGCGCGGCAGCCGTGAGAAAACCGGTAAGACGAGGGGTGTCTTATTTACGGCACCCCTCCTACCCTTTCAAAACAACCAAATTTTTTTTTTTTTTTTTTTTTTAAAATATACCTACCCTCCCTCCTCTACTAAAAATCCCTATCTCACCTGCACTAAACCGACACTAGGCCCCGGGGACACAGGGAAGGCTCGGGAGCAGGCAACGGGACCTGTACAATCGACAAGTCCTAACCGTCGCCTGCCTCCCGAACCTTCCCCGAGCCCTTAAATACCCCGGGACCAGGCGCTCTACCCCCACGGCCACTCGCTGGCCGTGTGCAGCGCCAAAATACTCCCCGGGGGGAAACGCTTCGCGTTCCCCCCGGGGCCCCCCTTCTCCTGCACTCTATGGACCCTGCGCTTATCTGTGAACACTCTTCACCTGGGCTCAGCTGTTCCTTCATGTCCCTCGTTTTTCCTGCCCAGTAGCCTTATTGAAAGGCTTTCCACACTTGTGCTCGCAGCAAGGCCGCATTTACATGAGCAATTGCCTGGAAAAGACCTTTCCTACATCACGCACGCAGCGGGTGTTCATTTGAATGCCCAGCTGCCTCCAAATTCTTTTTCTGCATTGCTCTCGCGGGGTGACTACATCTACCACAGCAGATGCTTTGAAAAGACCTTTCCCACATCGCGCTCGCAGCGCATGCTCATTTATCTGGTCCAGTTTATCCTGACTGAATCCCTCACCAAGTGCCTGCTGAGAGCCCCTCGTTATAAGGTAAGCTTTGGGGCACTCTTTACTACCCCTTGATGTTAGGCTGTGCACGCATGAAAATCATTTAGCAGATTTGTTGTTTAAAAAAGAAATGTGAAATTTTTGTGTTTATTTTTCAACGTGCACTTTGGGTCATCTGCTGCTGCCTGAGTGAAGCAAGTGATTGATTACTGCTTTCTTTGCCTTCCCAAAACTATGTGTGCTCCTGACTTTGCAAGGCTTTGTGCTCCTTGGCCTAGACATCAGCACCCATCTACCCAAGTTGGCTGCGGATTTCTCCATGTTGTCCCTTCAGGCTGTTTCCTGCCCCTAGATGATTGGTGATTGGTGTTAGACCCAAGGGCTAAACTCAGAAGTGGTGGCTTGACACGTTGTGAAGCAATTGAGTCTTTCCGACAATATACCCCTCAAGAGTACAAAAGGACAGATTGAGGTGAGTATTGCCTGAAAATATTTGGTACACCCAGGTATCCACAAAGCTGGCTGCAAAAAGAAATACCAAGAACTAATGTATTGTTCATAGCACCAAGAAAACTAAACAATAATTGAAATTATTACTCACAATCAAGGAATGAGTGGTTTGACTACTGTATTCCAAGCTAGTAGGATACGTAACCCTGAGAAAATAGAAAGAGAAATTACTGAAGGAAAACAAAGTAAGAAAGAACTAACACTGATGCAGTAGTCTGCTTACCAATAGAAGAATGTTATGCTCCTTGTGGTGTTCTTGTAGGAATATTGCAGCAGTATGTGTGTTAGTTCCGGAAGTAGCAATGTTGATCCATTCCTGCCGACACGAGGTTGCCTAAACACAAGTACTGATCCTTGCGCCGTTGCGCCAATGTCCCCAGAGTTCTTTGAAGGTTCCAAGCGGAAAACAATCAGACTCTTAGATGTGTTGAACTGATGAAATGTTCCAAATCCGTGACAATCCAATAAACGTTCTGAGTTGGCAACAGGTAGGAGGAGCGTTGCAGGGGTAAGCGTTCACAGTCCAGTCGGTGTTCCGAGTAGGCAACAGTTAGGTGAAGCATAACGGGGTAAGCGTTTACAGTCCAATAAGCATTCTGAGTCAGCAACAGGGAAGTGCAAGATGGAGAACCGTGACAATCCAGTAAGCGTTCTGTGTCAACCAGGTAAACAATGCAGAGCAGAATCAGGAGACGAAGCAAAGGTAGCAGAAATACAGATCAAGAGTTCAAGACCAGGAAACAAGGTAATTAAAGAAGTAACAAAGCTTTCAGAACAAATTCAGAAGCAGCGCCGTGCAGGCTGGGCAGAGTTTATATTAGGAACAGCTGACTGCACGCACAAAGTGCCGCCGTAATCCAGGAGGCAAACGTCTATGCAGTGGAAGCCAGCGTTTCCACAGCAACCCATAGCGTTCTTTGAAGGAACTCAAACTTCTGGATGAATGTGTTTTCTGAGGGCTGAGGAATGGATGTTTGAGTGCCCAATTATCAGGAATAGAGGCAGATGTACTGGAGGCATGGGGATGTTTCTTTTTGTGTGTACTTAGTCCAAGACGTGATAAGGAAGAGTGGAATGGAACCTTGACAATTGGTTAGGTTCCTCTTCATCTTCTAATTGGCTGGACAGAGAGGCAGGAGCAGGCCCTTTGCTCAAAGGCCCCTTTCAGCTTCCCTGTCCACTTATAAGGCCACAGCCCAACCCTCCTTGAGGTTGATACCCCTGGACTATTGGACTGTACCATGAATTTTTTGCCATATTATGCATGGGTTAGTTCCCTCTTTATTGATTTCCCTGTATTCCCTGTATTCCCTTTCTCGGTGGGTACTCTAAGCTCTCCCTGTAATGTACACATTTGAAGCTGTTTCTATATCCACCTTTACCATTTAATTCCCACTTTATATTCCTTAACTAATGGGCCCTCATTTAACTTGAAAGTCAAACTTGGGTGCATTTTGCAATTGACTTGAATGTCAAACTTGGGTGTATTTTGCATTTAACTTTGGCCATTGATTGTAATCTGCTATCCCAGTGACTATTCTATACCGCTGTACCTGCTTACCCCTCCCTCTGCCTCCTCTCTTCGCACTCATGGCGCTTTCTGTTTCTCCCATCTATTCCAACTGCTTCTCTATCAACAATCCTTCCCTTCTCACCAAGTCTGGAAGGAAGAAGTTTAAAAAGGATATCTTGGCTCCCAACCCTGGTCTCCCTATCTCTGATACCTATACCAGCACCTCTTCCAGACAGACCCTCACCGACATCCTCTTTGTTGTTCCTTCGCCAGATCTATGGACCCCCATATGATCTCTGTGCTCTGTCTCCACTGGGAAGTTCTCATGGCTTCTTTCGACTCTTCCAGAGTCTTCCTTAATGTCTACCTAAATGGCACTGTCATGGTCCAAGGTCCTCAGGCCAATCTCCTCCTCTTCGATAGGCGATTCCCTTGCCTCAACAACTTCCTTTCATCTACGGCTGTCCCCTCCTCTCATCCCTTGGCTACCTTGCCCACTCTTCCCTTCTCCTCTGCCCCTCTTCAGGCTAGCTCTACAACTCTGCAGGGCGTACCGCTGATTTTTAACCCTCCCTGAAGGACTTTAAGGCCAACACCTTCTTCATCTTGCCACTCTCAACTCTCGCTCTTCTGTGAAACACTCCTCTGACATCTGCCACCTCCTTGTAGAACTGGACCTTGATGTCCATGGTCTTATGGAGACATGGTTCACGGCTAGCTCTTTCACAAGCTACAAGATCTTCTCCACACCCAGATACACTCGGCCAGAGGGGGCATAGCCCTGATCTTTCCTGAGTGGTTTTCTGCCACTATCATTCCCACTCAGATTTACTCCTCTTTTGAATGCCTTGTCTGCAATCTCTCCTAGCCACTCTCTTACTGCTGCCACTCTCTACCGGCCCCCTGGTCAAATCACCTATTTTCTCTCTGAGTGGGCTAACCTCTCCTCCTCGCTCCTGGCCACAACCACTGAACTCTTCCTACTTGGTGAATTCAACATCCACCTCGATTCTCCCTGTCCCTCATCGCTGCTCTTTCGCAACCTCTGTGATTCCCTCTCCCTCTCTATCCTCCCCTCTGGCCTGACGCACTCTGCAGGACACACACTTGATGTCTTGAACTGCTCTGGCCTCCCCATTTCTGTCCCACTAACCACTCCTGTCTCCTGGAGTGACCACTGCCTTCTCTCCTCTCCTCTCTCACTCTTTTCCCCCAAGCCAAGCCCACCCCAACACTGCCACCTACCTTTTCGGACATCCAACCTATGAAGCGTGTTTCTGTTGAGGTTGTTGCTGCCACCTTCTCCTGGCCCTCCTCCTCTGACTGACTCACACCCAGACACAACCCTGGCCCTTCTCTACTCTTCTATTTCTGATAATCCCGATGCTCTTGCCCCTGTCATGAGGATACACTTGAAGTCAAAAGCAGAGTGCAATTCCTTTTATGACTCCAACCTAGCCACACTTAAACATAAGTGTAGGGCGGCTGAGATGAAATGGAGGTCTTCTTGTTCATCCTCTGACAAGCTGGCCTGTCGCCTGCTCTAAGGGAAATACCGACTCTTTGTCCGCATTAAGAAGAGAGTCCACATTCAAGCCCGTGTCTCTGCGGCATCTAACAACTCGGCCACATTTTTTAAAATCTGCAAGGAGTCTGCTGTTAGGCGGAAACCAGTGCAGTTCCCTCTGGGACCACTGCAAAAGATTTAGGACTACAGGTGTTTGGCAGTAAACCCACTTGTTAGCAGACTGTACCACACAGATTCACTTGGTAGCTGTGGCTGAGCAGTCAGACTTCCCTCAAGAAGAGTTAGGCAGTATGTGGAGTATACAAAATAGGGCAATTCTACACAGTAAGACAAGCAAACACGCACAAGGCTTCGGTGTAAAGATATAAAGGTATTTATTTCTAACGACACATCTATATAAAAACACTCTGGCACTATTACGGTAAACAACTTCAATCGCAATTACTATAAGAAAAAGATCAATCCCTCTAACAATAGTTCGACAAGCCAAGGTTCAACGGCATCACTTATTTGCAGACAGAGGTGTATGCTTTAACCTAGATGGCACTCTAGTATTTGTTAGGTTGGGAGAGAAAAAGGCGGGTTAAGAAATCAACTCGATACCAATACGTGTAAGAACAAAGATGCAAGGAAAGAAGACAAGAACCACTGTAGATTCCAAAGTTCAGAGGCCAGGCCCACTCGGAGAGAGGCAAGGCGATATGTCCCAAAAAGTATCTTAGTGGAAATGCGTTCGAGTCTTTGTAGCAAATTGTTATCGGCAGATTGGACCAGTTCAGAACAACATGCTAGAGAAAGCTTGGAGGCGACCCTATGGAGAGGCGAGGATTAAGACACCTCACTCTATCCGGCAACAAGGGAAGCCAGGCGGACACAGTACCTTGATTGTGGAGAGACAGCTCTGGCGGGGGCAGTTGTTCCTGGTGGTGGATGCATGTCCGGTCTTCGCCAAGAGAAGAGATGATCTCGTTGTCGAAGGAAAGTTGAAGATCGTTGCACCACCAGGGAAGAGACCAGCCGCGGAGTGCTCCGTCACAAGGCACCACCTTTTGGTCGCGGTTCAGGGGTAGTGGCTATCCGGTTGCCGAGGTGCTCTGCACGGGCAATTCGACCACTGCATCCTGAGGCGAAGAAAAAGTAAAGGGGACTGGTTGTTCCCACCAGTCAGGGGAAGAGACTCTCCGGCAGGGAGATCTCCTCTGTCGTCGGGAAGTGGTGAGTCGGTTCAGCAGGGCTCCACCGGAGGTGTCGTCGTTGCAGGTCGGCTCAGCTTTACCCTCGTCGGATTCTTAGGTCCTGTGGCTACTTCTGAAGATCCAGTCCCAAAAGCCCTGCTTTTATGCAGAAAACCCCCATTCATTCAGCCTAGCTGTCACTCATAACATGCTAAGTGGTGAGCGGGGAGGCTCACCACTTGGGCCAATCACACCAGAGTGCGACCGGAGTTGGCAAGGCAACTCGGTCAAGGGTGCCTAAACCCCCTCCCACACCCCTGTGGTAACCCAGACAGAATGGCACCACTTTGGAGGGTCTCTGTACAGAAGCCCGCCAAAAGTGGAACAAAGGGCTCAACCTTTGGTTTAGGAGTCACAGAGACAAACACAGACGCCATTTTAAAAAGCCGAGTTCTGGCAGAAAATACCATCCGATAGACTTATTTAAGATAAGTAGACCGGGGGTATGTTAGAGACTGACGAGAAAAGTATCAATCTCCAACAATGGGATGAATCCCATAGGGTTACATTCGGGGTCGAATATAACAAGTAGTTTCCACTGCCACAAGCCAAAACTCGACGAGGAGGGACGGGACAGTGCCCCCTCGAATAACAGACCCAGGAGTAATCGAAGTACCCCTACTAGTATGTCCACAATAGGATGGTTTGTACTAGTTCTGTTAGTAAATTTAGGTCTAGTAAAGCCAATGGTGACTTTACATGCCCGGGGAGACAGTAGTCAGTCCCCGGGTATGGAGTCTATGATGGAGGTCCGCTAGGATGCCCCAGTGCTGGGGCACGGAGGGTGCGGTGTAACACACATAGCAAAACATATGAGACCCTATAGAGTAAAAGACCCCATATCCCATAGAACACATTGACAGTCAAAGGAATTACACACATTCATGTCCAAGAGTGGGAGAAAAAGAGTCTCACTCTTGGCAGGATGGAAAAAACAAACTCCAGAAATCCAGCAAAGCTGCTGGGGAACTCACTAGGTTAGTAAATTCAGCCTAAACAGAGAATTCTCCCTAACACCTGCCAACCCTCCTGCAGTCTCTACCCTTCCTCCTTCCTCCCAGGCTCTCTGGAATGCCCCTGTCTCTCACTTTATCTCAAAAACCCAGAACATCCTGTCCACCCTCTCCTCCCCTTCCCCTCCTATTCCCTCTCAGTCTGTGCTTGCTGACCCTCCTCTTCCTTTCCTCTTTTCTCCCATGATGAGTTTGCTAGACAAGTCCGATCTATGAAAGCCTTATGAAAACAGGTTCATCCCTGTTCCTCTAAAATCATCAAGGACCACATTGACACCCTTGCCCCTGGCCCCTGACAATTTTTGCAACCACTCCTTTGCCTCAGGATCCTCCCCCCCCCCCTCTGAAGCACTCCCTTGTGCATCCTCTTCTAATGGAACCCACAGCTGATCCTTCCTTTCCGGCTAACTATCGCCCAATTTTCATTACTCCCTTTCTGAGCAAACTCCTGGAAAGGCTGGCCATCTCTCAGCTTAACCTTCATTCTGATTCTGTTGCCTGTCTTCATGACCGCCAGTCTGGCTTCAGAGCGGCCAGAAGTATGTAAACTGCTCTTCTGAACATCCATGTAGATCTGCTCTCCAACCTTGATTTTAACATTCCCTCTGTCCTCATCCTACTCGATCTCTCTTCTGCCTTCGACATGGTCAACCATACCATCCTGCTCAACTGTCTCTCTGATAACTTTGGTATAACTGATCAGGCTCTGGCCTGGCTGACCTCTTTCCTCTCTGATCGACCCTCCCAAGTCAAACTTGGGTCCTTCCTATCATCTATCTTCCTCTCTAGCTGTGGTGTTCCCAGGGTCTAACCTCTTGCCTGGCATTTTAACAAATACCTGTCAAATGTCACCCACTGCATTGCCAATTTCTGCTCAATTTTCCAGTGCTACGCTGACGACTCTCAACTCATTTTCAGGCTGCTCTCGGCCGCCTCCTCTCCCTCTCTCATCTCTAATTGCCTAACTGCCATTCAAGATTGGTGTGCCACCAATGATCTTTGTCTGATACCAGCAAGATGGAGATCCTCCTCACCGGCACCCCTTCACCATCCTTTCCCCTCACTATCTGGCTGGCCTCCCTTGGCCCTTCCCCTACCCCCACCTGCGAGGCTAAGAACCTCTGGGTCATCGTTGACTCCACACTTTCCTTCTCAGCCCACATCTCTGTGGTCTCTAAAAAGTCAAACTTCCTACTGCAACCCTCAGACGTACTCGGCCTTTCCGCTCCTTCCCACAGAAGCTCACTGTCTCCCAAGCTCTGGTTCTCTCTCGGTTGGATTATTTTAACAGCCTCTTTCTAAATATACCTGCCTCTACTCTGCGCCCTCTGCAACTAATCCATAACAGGACTGCAAGACTTGTCCTTGGCCTCAAGCCCTGGGATCGTATCTCTCCAGCTCTGAAATCTCTCCATTGGCTCCCAGTCAATGCAAGGATTAAATTCAAAACCTTCTGCATTGTCCACAGGCTTTCTGGGGACTGGGTCAAAAATACCTTCAGCTATCCCCACACAAATACCTCCCCTCTCCAGCTCTTCATTCCTCTACCTCTTACTCTAACTCCCTCTGGGCTAGTTGTTTTTCAAAGAATCGAGCTGGGGGTAGATCTCTATGTTCGGCTGGGGCCTCCCTCTGGAACCTCCTCCCCGCCACTCTAAAACTTGAGGAGAACCATCTCCGGTTCCGGAAGCACCTGAAGACCTTCCTCTTTGCTTCTGCCTTTGCTCCCTCTCTCCCCTGCTGATCTGCTTTCTCTTAGCACTGTGCACCTGGCCACCCTCTGTCCCCTGGGCCGAGGTACCTGCTCACCCTGCTACCCTCCACCCCTGGCGCTGGGGACTGTATCTGTACCCATACAGTCCCCCCTCATTTCCTTCTTTTTCTGCACTTATCAGACTTACCCATTCTACTGCTGTAAACACATAACTTCCCACTGGTTGGCTGCACTACCACTGTTTATTGCCCCTATTAACTATTTATTTTTATTTTTTATAATTTATCTGTTCTCCTCTGCTCTATGCTTTCCACTCTCCCCCTTCCTTGCACTTTTCCCCTTTCCATTTCCCATGCACTTGCACATTCTCAATGTCACTGGGCCTAATAAGATCGTTGTTGTGTTCTCTCCTTGTTCCCCTCTCTTGCCTTGTCACGCACTGAAACACAAGTGTGATACAAATAAAATATCATATAATTTCATCCACCATCTTTCTCCATAATGTTTCTTCAAAGCTTGGACCAGGTTAATAAATGCCACGAAGATCCTCAGTCTTCCCTCCATGACCCGTCCCTCTAAAATGCTCAGAAGGAAAATGTTTGCCTTTGTACCTGTGTCCTTTGTGATGCCTGATTGAAACGGTTCGGTGCAGCCGGCTGACTTTGACCATGATTGAAGGCGGTCTAACTTAAGTGAGCAAAAGACCTTTACAACCACATCTAATAGGGTGATCGGATGGTAGTTCCTCTGGTCTTCTTTCCGCCCTTTCTTAAAGATAGGAACTACTGTTGAAGTCTTCCCTGAGCAGGGCATTGAGCAGATTTTATGCATTTGTTAAGTACCTCGTGGATGAAGGTGGCACATTCCTTTGGGTGTTCTTTGGGAGCCGCGTTGGTGATCCCATCGGGGCCTGGAGTCCTCGAGCTGTTTTGTTTTTAATTGTGCCCATTATTGTCTCAACATCATGGGGAATTTCATAATTTTTAGATTGGTTTATTGGTGATTCGCCTGAGGATTGGCTTTGATACTTGGAAGCAAGTGGAAAAGTGTTCTACCCGAGATTTTTCGGCAAGGTTGTTTTGTAGTGAATCGTTGGTGTCTGCAACTGAAGCTTCGACTAAGGACCACAATTATTTTAATTTTCTGCCACAAATCATGCATAGCATCTGCTCTGAATTAGCTTGATACATTTTAATTCACTGTCCCGCTAGCCAGTTTTTGTAGACCCTTATTGCGAGTAAGGCTTTTGCCTTATTTTCGCAAGAGTTTGTCTTCGTTGCGAGGCGTTTTACTCACCTCAACTCTTTCTGTTTCTCTAACAAGAGGATGTCAAACACGTGAACTGTTTTCCTTGAGTCACCTTTAGACCTTTTTCTGAGCGGTAGCAGGTTAGCAGAGGTATGTAGTAGGCTATGTTTACTCCTTTTCCATCTACATAAGTTTTGTGGTAGGATGTGAAGACCTTCGTCCAGTTTTCAATTGATTTTCCATTTAATCGTAGGTGAGTGCCTCCATTACACTGCTCTACTTGAGCTGTCATTCCTGATCTTATTTGGTCTGTAGATGTTGACCAAGTCGTGGTTAGCAGATTGTGATTGCTGTTTTTCGTCCTTATTATTTCAAAGGATGTAATGAGAGAAGAGCTCTTTAGATACGTAAATACGATCTATGTCTGCGCTCTGAGTGTCTCTTTCCCAGGTTGGAACTGGTGGTTTATCTTTCATTGATGTCGTCTGCAGATTATGAAAGTCTCGAGAGTTCATAAGTGCCAGCCATTGGATTCCTCTCTCAACTGACGGAAGTTGTTTGGTTCTGGTTCTCGTCTTTTCATTGCCTCATAAACAGATTGCATTCAGGTCTCCACAGATGATTGTGTATTTGGTCAGCTTGTTTGTGACAAGCTCATCGATTAGATTCTCGGCCATCGTAAGGAACTTCTCGTTGGTCATGACTTGTGGGTTCCAGTATAAGTTGATGATCACTAAGTTTTCCAATGACTCTTTGCCAGGTGTGGTTCCAGGATGTCTCCAGTTCACCAACAGTGCTTGGCCAAAGAGTTTTGAAGAGAGAGTTTTTATGAAATGTATTCCACTGCCAGATCTTACCACTGTTAGTAGCCCAGATGTAGGACATCCCTTTGGACCTTTGAAGGCCGAAGAGATCATTGTTTCATATCCATCAAGATGAGTTTTATTCTGTATCCCTGTTTCCTTGAGGCACAAGATGTCAAAGTCTCCCATGTTTACGTCACTTCAGACTGTCAAGCGACAGACGCCCCTCGTGTTCTATGAGGCCAATTTTACCAGGTTTGAACAGGTTACCGGCTCCTTTTGGGCATCAACTAACAGCGGACTATGGTGCTGATCCTTGAGTGGCTACCTGCAAGAATGTTTTGCCAATGCCTCGGGAATCCATGATCAGTTTTGCTGGTCTTCTTGTTTTTTCCTGTCTTCAGGCTTGCTATTTGCTTCCTTTTGTTGTTTGAGCTCATAGTCTGGTTTAAATGTTTCATGTAAGTACAACGAGGGACCTTGTGGAATACGGCCCGTTTATAACAGATCCTTAAATATCTCAATCTCTCTTTTTCTTTCCCTTCAGTTTGATTCACAGAAATTGTGAGGTTTGTGAGTAGGTGGCAAAGTACTTACTTCCTCAGTCATCCGCCTGTTTTGTCGAGAGTAGGGAGGTGAATCGTCACAGGGCTTGAATGCTATTAAGTCAAAGCCAAGCATTAGTAGGCTTTCGGCAGCTTCCACCTTCATCCCCTTAACCACAGGCAATGGAATTTTTAGGTAGAAGCTGTCTGTGTGATTTTCTTTTCTAAATTCGATGATCTTCAAGTCATCTGCCTGAATCTGTCAGAGGTTAGGAATGCAGTGAAGCAATGCCATCACAATCTTTCTATTTAGGATCATATTGTCTCCTTTGTCTAGTACTTGTTCCAGTTTAAATGTACACTTGCTTTTGTCTTTTGAATTTGAATTATTTTCATATAGTGCATGACATTTCGTAGATTGGGAATCTTTTCTTTCGTGCATAGGAGAATTTTATCTTGGACTTTAATCTCTCAGAGCTTCGTTTCTTACCTGCTTGGGTAGATGGTCTCAAGGATGGGGAATATCTGTAGGGACGTCTTGCATGATCGAATCGTTTGACTAGCCGTGGTGAAGTTGTGGTTCTGGTTCTTATAGCCCTCAATTTGTCACTTCTATTGAGTTTTTAATTCTGAAATGTTGGTATTGAAGGATTGGTCTCGTCCCGTAAATCAGCCCTTTGTCTTTCCTTCAACAGTATTTGCTGCTTTTCTGCCATGGTCAGGAAGATCGGGGGAATGAGTACTGTTTGTTGGTGTATCTGTTCTCTCCGATCCCTTAACCTTTGTTGGTTGTATGGGGAGTTCAGATTTAGATTGTTCTACTGAATACTGACTTAAATACATCAGATCTTGAATTTCTTGTATGACATCAGCAATTAATGATGGTGTTTTCCTTGAATTTTGTTTGATGTTTTCTTTTAATGCTTTTGTTGTTTCTTGCTGCCGGGATCTCAGAGGGACTATCCTCAAGGCCGGTTTAGGTGCTGCTGGTTTTGTTTCATTTGCTATATTGGTTGCTGGTGACGAAGCGGCATCTTTGTTATTTATGTCCGGTGAATGAGCCCTTAAATCGTCTCGCTTTTTGTTCTTCGTTTGTAAGAAAATCGCAAAATTCTTATTTGTTGACTCGCTTGACATTCCAGATTTTTCCATCATGATATCTTGTTTATCTAGAGCAGGTTCATTTATTTCCAGTAAAACAGGAGAACACACCCATTTTGAACCTGCTTTGATCTCCCACAGTCGGACCTGATGTGGTCCGGACTCTTCCTCATTGCTATTGTTTCTAATGTGTTTGCTATTTTTATGGTTGTTTGGTTTTGGACATTTCTTGTAGTTGGTGACTCTATCCTTTGGGGTTTGTCCATTGTTAAATCCAGTATTCAATCCCTTCTCCCTGGTATTGGAATCACTGTTGCATTATTTGGAACTTCAGTTTGGGTACTAACACTTGTCAAGCGTGGTACTGATGTTATCTTGGAGTCTTGTGTGAGTCTAGGCCCCCTTAACTCAGTCATCTCCATTTGTAGACTATTTTGTCGAAAATACGTTTTTCTGTAGCTGTGATGTTTCATTCCAAGTATAGTAACTTGGTGTGCATCATTGCTATCAAGGTGATATGGTCTTTCAGTGTATCGTTTATTGTCTTGTAGAGTTTTGTAAATTATGGTGAAAAGGTCTGTTTTTTTGTTTGAACTATCTTTTTTGCATGTAAGTGTGACTCCGATCTTTTATCATGTTGGAATTAAACTGAAGAATTTGATTGGGAGACCGGAAACTGAAACTTGTTGGCTACATTTGTTTGTAACTGTTTGTCCATTTTTGTATTGCCTTTTGGTGGACTTGTGTAGGTCCATTCAAAGGACGAGTCAAGTGCCAATACTCCTTTTCTTATGTCCCCTGTAATAACCACTGATGGTCTCTGCTTTTCTAGGTCAGACAACTGTTGGTGTGTTGTGTTGTTCTGTGAGCTACGTTCTTGGGATATCGAATGAGGAGTCCACAAGTCATAGCTTGTTTTCAAATTTGTGGACACTTCCGTCGGTCCTTGCGTGGGCTGGGACAGGGGTGTATTAATTGCTGAAACCTGGCCAGCTTTGTTTAAACGTGGGCCATTTGTCAAAGAGGTTATGGAAACTGGTGTAGTTAGAGAATTCTGATTTAAAAAAGGGTTATTTGAAAATGGTGGATTGGTTTCATTTGTCGAAAATGCAAAGTGCCATCTTTTGGAAGGTGATTTTTATAGGTTTACTGGGACTAGAGCCAGCAGGTGTTTGATCCAGATCATGTTCCTTCTCCAACGAGATAGGTAGTGCTGTGCGGGTGCCCTCCAGGGCGCCTTCCAATAACTCAGCATCAGAGAGTTTTTCTGTGTGCTCTGGAAAGTGAGGCTTTCTATTTTTTGGGGAAACATTGCCAGTGGAGCAGCTAAAGGTGGTGTTTTTGAAGTTATTTTCCTATAGACTCTAAAGATTTTTGTTGATTTAGAGCCTTTTTGTTGCTGTTGTTTCAAGCTTGATTAGCCACATCCACTGAATTGTGGCAAGCCTTTGGACCTGGTGTTCATTTCGATTTTCCCCTTTGCTCATGATGTTTTCGATATACAAGGTGATTTGTCCGGATGCCGGCTTGGGGACTTTTTCTCTGCCATTATAATGGCCTGTTTCAGATTAGTTGTATCTGGAGGGCCAGAAGATGCCAAATTGGCAGAGGTTTTTCAGATTGCTTTAAGTTGTCAAGTCTGCCCCCTCCTTAATCATCGTCTTCAACTTGTTTGTTTATTTCCTCTTCAACTTTGTTGATGGTGTTTGGAGAGCGTAGGGTGAGCGTTCATGAGGACGTCTGTATTCAGAGGCGCACTATGAATTTGTGCGAGCACCAATGTACGTGAAAGAAGGTTGTCTCTGTTAGGTTGGGTTTTCTGCTTCAGTAGATACATCAGTCTCTGCATCGGCAGAAAATTGCCCCATTGGGTCTATCAGGGCAGTTTGTTGATCAGTCATTAAAGAACAGCTGCTTTCTGCAGCTCTGACTGCTTGTTCTGATTTCTCAATTGAATCGTAGTTTGTTTCTATGTTTAGTTCATTCATATCTGAGAGAGTCGTCTTCAGTGGTTAAGCAGTCGCATAAGGGCCACGGGAGAGACACAAGGGTGTCAGATTCAGTTGGTTCGGAGATCCGGACAACGATAGCGACTTGTGTTCTAAATGCGAGTCCCGTGTGTGTCTGTCTGGACACAGCCTCGACAGTCGGTGAAGCAGTAGAGGACTGAGGATAGTTATTTTCATGAAGGGAAATCGAGCGGATTATCAGGTTTGTTAATTTCAGAGATTTACATCTAGGGGGATTAAGGAGGAGGGGTTGTTGGGGTAGGCTTGTATTCGAGATAGCGTTTGTTATAGTCCTACCTGCCAGTGCTTTCTCGCATTGTTTTCCCCTTGCTGGTTGATGCAGGGGAGACTCCTTACTGCTGTCCTTCGTAAGCAGCATCACTCCTCCATCTTTCTCCCCAGTTGACTCAGCTGACACAGACTGCAGGATACTGCAAACTCTGTAGCCGAACTCTGCTGCCACTCTGCGGCAGAGCAAAGGTTTTGAAAAATTCCTGTCACAATCAATAGAGAGTGTAGAGAGACCAACAGTTCGAACAGGGAACTGCTAACTGCAGGAGATTGTGAACACTGCAGCCGGACTCCCCAGCCGCTGCTAGGCAGAGCAAAGGTTTTGAAAGATTCCTCTCACAATCAATAGTGAGTGTAGAGAGACCAACAGGTCGAACAGGGAACTGGTAAATGCAGGAGACTGCAAACTCTGCAGCCGACTTTTATAGTATAGCCATGCATATGTCAGAGTAAGGTTTGGCATAGTGGAATCTAATTTATTTGCAAAAAGTGGCTTTCACAAATTAGCTGTGTGGTCTATTGTATCACTGGAAAGGGACTGGCATGTTTATTTACTGACACCCAGCTCCCCTGCCAGCAACAAATATAATTAAAGTAGTGAATACATGATTGCCCCCCTACAAGGTAAGTGAGCAAAATGTTTCCATGATCCACTAACCAATTTTGCTGAATACTGGCTTTCTAAGCCTGGTTTTGACACTGTGGTAATACATTTTGAATCCCTTGCTCTAATTGGTTGTATGGAAACCCCTACCACTCACATGCTGGCCCTGAGGCTGGTGAACACCCCTGGAACCCTTGGTCCACTGAGTATGGGGCACCCCTGTATCCTACTTACAGTCAGCATTAACCTCCTCTCTGTACCCCTCTGGAATCAGCCACAGCCAACTCCACCTGACCGGAATGCCCTTATTTCCACCACCTCATTGAATCCATCTTGGCAATACACATGTGCGAAGGGCACATGCATTAATAATGACAGACTATCTTTTGGCAAAGGCTGCCTGTTGTGCACATGTTTCCAGGCAAAATGGGCTGAATGAACTAACTCTTTGTTTAAATGTATAGTGTCTGGGTGCAGTACTATCAGTGATGATGCTGCCAACCCATTGATTTATCTGTGGAATATACAACCTTGTATATCCTCCATATAATATAATTCACTAATACATGCACCAGTCCACTTTTTTCTAAATACCATTTTCCACAGTGCACTGCTCAGCTTCGCCACGAATGGTGTCTGTTATTGGAAGCACAGCATTCTCCTTCAAGGACTGCTGTTCTACCCACCATCCTCTCACTCCTAATTCCTTCATGCAAGCTTCGACAGCAGATTTGAACCTGGTAGCCCTCCTCCTCTTCCTCATATTTCTGGCCACAGGTTCACACCATCAATGACCTCCACAACCCCACCACTTCTTCCACGTCCAGCCTACAGTTAGTATTCCCTTGCTGCAGAAGCACGCTTAGCCTGTCCTGGGCTAATGTTAATGTTAATGTTAATGTTAAAGGACATGTGTACCGTGCACTATCACCACTGGAGTGATCCCCTGGCGCTCTTGCAGCTCTGACAGAGGGAGGGGTGGTTAGTGGGAGGAAGCTGGAAAAGTGCAAGAAAGCAGTGATGTGCTATTTGCGGCCTCAGCCCGGTGGGTCCGTTGGTTGGGCCTGGGGTGTTTGTGGCCGGTAGTCGTTGTGTACTGTTGTGCAAGTCTATGTGTGTTTTTGTTTTGTTGTTGCAATGTAGTGAAGTTTGTGCGGTTTGTTGTGCTGTAGGTTTGTGGCTCTGTTTGGTTTGGAGTTTGAGAGGTGCATGCAGAGAGGGAAATCGTAAGTGCAATTGGTTAGTTGGTATCTCTTATCCTAAATTGAGGTGCTTGGCTTGCGTAATCTCCCCATATGGGGTTCGGGAGCACCAATGCGCCTCTGTCGTGATCTGGGTCCATCTGGCCTTCAAGGTCCCTTTCATATCTGGCCCCCTCCTCCGCCACCCTCCCTCACAGCCCTACACGTCTTCCCTTCTCACTCATACGGCCAGTGCACCTGACAATTTCTCCAACTCAGCTAGTGTGGGGATTGCCAATATCCCGATAACTCCACAACACTGTGGTACCTGGTGGAAACTAAGGGGCGAGAGCGGGTTTTGGGTGGATTAGGGTGGGGATGTTGACTCCATCTCCATGGGTGCCTGTGTTCTACTCTGCCCGGCGACACCCGTCCAGGTGCCGTAGGAGCTTCCCAGTCGGTTCTGGGAGCTGTCCGTGTCCACTACAGTTTAGTCATCCCTTTCCTTTCTGTTGTTTCGGTTTTCAGTTTGAGTGTGTGGTGTTGAAGAGCCAGGTTTTAAGTAATTTCCTAAATTTTAGGTGATCTTTGGTGTTTCTTATTTCTTTTGGGATGTTTTTCCAGGTTTTTGCGGCTAAGTGGTGGAAGGAGGTGCCTCCAAGTTTTTTCTTGAGGTATGGTTATGATTCCAGGCGGATTTCGTTGCTTGACCTATGGAGTCTTGGTTTGTAGATTGTTATGTTCTTTTGTAGGAATTCTGCTCCTTGTCCACTGATTGCCCTGCGCGTTATGCACATTGTTTTGAAGGTGATGTCATGTTTTACAGGGAGCCAGTGTAGTGTTTTTAGGGCAGGGATGATGTGTTCTCTTCTTGATAGTTTGAGGAATAGTCTGGCTGCTGTATTTTGGATCTGTTGTAGTTTCTTCTTGAGGTGTTGTGGTATTCCGAGGTAGAGGCTGTTTGCATAGTCGATTCTTGACATGATGAGGGCGACGATAGTGAGTGTTTTGTGCGTGAAGGAGAGGAAAGGTAGGATTCTTCTTGACATGTGGAGGAGGAAAAAACATTTCTTGACTGGTGCATTTATTTGTGGTTCTAACGTTAGGGTGTTGTCCATCAGGATGCCCAGATTTTTTACTACCTTAGATGGTGATGATGCGGTTCCCATTTCTGTTGGCCATGGGATGGCGGTTTTGTTTTCTTGGTCTTTGGATATGACCATGATTTCTATCTTTCCTGGGTTGATTTTCAGGTTGTTGGGCTTCATCCATTTGAAGACTTCTTTTAGACACTCGATTAGGGTTGAATGACCGGCTTGGGTTTCTCATCTCTTTAATGATGTTAAACATTTCTTTTTGTGTGTTGGTGGCATTGGTGATTCTGTCATCATAATGCCTTCTCTTCGCCTTTTGAATTTACTTCTTGTATGCACAGATTTGTCTTTGGAACAGTGCTTTTTATGTCTGGGTTGTATTCTTTTACTCCATTCCAGTTCCACCTTTTGTTTTCCTTTTTCATGGTGCTTAATAGTGGTGTGAACCATTTTGCCATTGCTCTTTTTTTTAATGGGGTGAATGGCCTTTCTGGGGCGATCTTGTCAATTGTATCTGCAATCCATTTATGTTGTAGCTCCGCTTTCCCGTCTAGGTCAGCTAGCTCTAGTTCTGTAGTTGAGGGTTTGGTCAACTCCAGTTGTTCGAGTAGGTTGCTTTCTTTGATGTGTTTCCAGTTTCTTTTTGTAGTGGTTGTGAGTTGAGGAGGTTAGATGCAGACTTGAGTAGGCAGAGTGATCACGAATGGGATGATCAGATGGTCGCTCCACAATATTTGTATCGGCGGTGCCGTTGTGATGAGTTTTTCCTTGGCGAAAATTGCATCGAGGGTGTGTCCTGCCGAGTGTGTTGCCCCTTTGACTAGTTGGTAGTGAGTTGTTCAATCAGTGAGTTTTGGGAGTTGGCATGACTGTTGGTGATGGCTTCTATGAAGTTGTCAACAAAGGTTGCATCATATGTCGGTGGTCTGTACACCAGGATGAATGTGAGGTTGGTTTTTGTGCTTGCTGTCAGGTGTATTACCATGGTTTCGCAGTTGAGGATGTTGAGCGGTTCATCTGTTTTAATTTTCAGGTGTCCTTTGAATGCAATTGCGATGCCTCCTCCTTTTTTGTTTTTCCTGTTTATTTGAAGGCATTTGAATTTGGTTGGAAGGCGGCTTTGGAGTGCAATTTTGTAGTTGTCGTCCAGCCATGTTTCTGTGATGAACAGGATGTCAATGCCATTGTCATCGAATAGGTTGAAGATCTCTGTTTAGCGTTTTGTCATGGATCTTGCTTTATAAGATTACAGTGGAGTTTGGAGGTATTGTGTGGTTTGGACTTTCTTGTTGAGGTCATCTTCTGAACGGTGTTGAGGTTTCCTTCCTGGTCGATCTCTAGGTTTTGGGGTGTCAGCATCTTCGAAGAGTTCTTCTAGGTTCTGTCTTCGGTTTTTGTTTTCATCTGGTTCGTCTTCCAGGAGTTGTGGTTGTCGATTGGAAGTTCTTCTTGCTTTGGTGATGTAATGTGTTATCGCATCGGTCGTGTGTTTGTTGTTTCTTGTGTTGTTCCTCCTTCTTCTGCGTGCTTGTGTTGGGTAGTTTGATGTTGCTGCTTCTAGAGTTGGGTTGGTTTGTTCTGGTGACCAATTGTCAGTGAGAGGGATTTGTCTCTTCTCTCAGTGTTGGTTCAATTCTTGTTTCAGACTGCGGGGTGCGTTCTGTAGTTGTGGTTCTTTGTTGCTGTTCCGGAGTCTTTGTTCTTTCTTCTCATTTTCTTTCCCTTGGAATGGGTCGTTTGCGCGGCATTATAAGATAGAGCGTTGTTTAGTCTTTATTTGTTTGCTGATGTCCAGTTGGCTCTGCTTTGGTCTGGTTGTCTTGTGGTGTAGTAATGGGTGTGGATGGCTATCCGCTAACAGTTAGGGCTCTGCTTGTAGGTGGTATTTCCGGCTAATGTTGCCACTCCTTCAGTCGCTGTCTTGAGAGGGGTAGCGGAGGCGGTTAGGGGTTATATAGTTGGGTGTTTTGGGTGGCTCTCTTTAGTGTCCTTCTCCCTAAACGTGATTCACTGCAGTGAACTAGCAATCTGGGTTTAAGAGGATATCTACTAGTTGAAGGGTGATTTTGAGGGGTGCAGCTAGGACTTACACCTTATGAGGCTTGAGCCCCTAATCGGGGTGTCACTCCAAAGTAATTCACTGGTGAGTTCTGTCTCACTTTAGAGTGAGTTGGTCAGATTTGAGAGACCTGTCTAGGGGCCTATCAATGAGATTGGAATATCGTACTATGTAGCCTGGAAATAGAACCCCTACTAATCTTGAGACCTGCATAGCGGGAGAGAGGCCTATCAATGCTATCTAAATATCACACAATGCAATATGGACACAGAACCCCTACTAAACTTGAGAGACCTGTATAGTGGGAGAGGGGCCTATCAATGCAATCTAAATATTACCCAGTGCAATATGGACATAGAACCCCTCTTGAATTTGAGAGATCTATATAGTAGGAGAGAAGGAGAGAGGCCTATCAATGCAATCTAAATATCACACAATGCAATATGGACAAAGAACCCCGATTACAATTGAGAAACCTCTATAGTGGGAGAGAGGCCTATCAATGCAATCTAAATATCACACAATGCAACATGGACACAGAACCCCTATTAAATTTGAGAGACCTGCATAGTGGGAGAGAGGCCTATCAATGCAATCTAAATATCACACAATGAAATATGGGCACAGAGCCCCTATTAAATTTGAGAGCATTCTATAGCGCGAGAGAGGCCTATCAATGCAATCTGAATATCACACAATGCAGCCTGGAAATAGAACCCTTACTAAATTTGAGAGACCTGTATAGTGGGAGAGAGGCCTATCAATGCAATCTGAATATCACACAATGCAGCCTGGAAATAGAACCCTTACTAAATTTGAGAGACCTGTATAGTGGGAGAGAGGCCTATCAATGCAATCTAAATATCACACAATGCAATATGGACACAGAACCCCTACTAAACTTGAGAGACCTGTATAGTGGGAGAGGGGCCTATCAATGCAATCTAAATATTACCCAGTGCAATATGGACATAGAACCCCTCTTGAATTTGAGAGATCTATATAGTAGGAGAGAAGGAGAGAGGCCTATCAATGCAATCTAAATATCACACAATGCAATATGGACAAAGAACCCCGATTACAATTGAGAAACCTCTATAGTGGGAGAGAGGCCTATCAATGCAAACTAAATATCACACAATGCAACATGGACACAGAACCCCTATTAAATTTGAGAGGCCTGTATAGTGGGGGAGAGGACTATCAATGCAATCTAAATATCACACAATGCAATATTGACACAGGACCTCTATTGAATTTGAGAGGCCTGTATAGTGGGGGAGAGGACTATCAATGCAATCTAAATATTACACAATGCAATATTGACACAGGACCTCTATTAAATTTGAGAGACCTCTATAGTGGGAGAGAGGCCTATCAATGTAATCTAAATATCAAACAATGCAATATGGACACAGTACCCCGATTGAGTTTGAGAGACCTGTATAGTGGGAGAGAGGCCTATCAATGCAATCTAAATATCACATGATGCAATATGGACATAGAACCCCTAATACATTTTAGAGACCTGTATAGTGGGAGAGAGGCCTATCAATGCAATCTGATTATCACAGAATGCAGCCCGGAAATATAACCCCTACTAAATTTGAGAGACCTGTATAGTGGGAGGAAGGCCTAATCACACTGTTTAATGTTGGTTTGCTAAGTGGCTAGGATTCTGGGGTAGAGTTGTAGCTCTCCCCTAAACCAGGCCACTCCTACCTTAATAACAGTTTTATAGACCCACCAGGCCAATCGTATCAGATGTTATCAGCCCTTATCCCTTATTAAAAGTCACACTGCTTGCAGTCTTCCAGGACCATAATGTCCACTAGGTCCTGCCACACAGGTGTATACAACTATAATTATAAATCTTTCGAAGGATTGGTTTCCACAAAGTTAATGCACCTCTTTCACAGTATTCGGACAAAGGAAGAGCACTCAAAACATTTCAAGGCTGGAAATGATATTGTTTACCACATACAACTAGTATGATAACATTTTTGATTTATAGAAACATTGTGCAGTATGTCTTTGTGAGCTGCCTTTCTGTCAAGGTCAGCCTCACTCACTCCATTGCAGGCATATCCTCACCTTTCTAAAAGGGAGGACAAAGACACGTCTTTTATAGTCAAGTACTCTGCAAAAGCCTCAACTGTGGTAGGTTTTCAACGAGACAAGACAGACTAGGACATTTTGACAGAAGAATTAACATGTATAAGCACCATATTACTGATGTGACATAGTTCCAAATGTATTTCAAATGGGATATAAATTGTTGTAATGAAAAAGAAAAGGACTAACCTATTGTGGTGTTATTCTAGTGTTGACATTGAACTGCCTTTAAGCATTGCTGAACTCTCAAATTCGATTACACATCTTTCCTGTCACTTTTCATTTTCACAAGTGCTGAGGAGTTCGTGCATTAATAATGTAGTACTAAATTCACTAATATGACTGCCATTTTGCAACAGAAGGACTCATTAGGAACCAAAACAGGTATAAGAAAACACATGGGTTCATTGAGTTCTGATTGGTTTGCTTACATACAGATCTTACAATATGAAGGCCAATCATCCTAAAATAAAATGTAATAGAGAATAATTTAGTAATCATGATTACCCGGCATGATTATGAAGGAGGCAGAACAAAGGCAGTACAAAAGATCATAATGTAGTCCTGAATTACAGAGGAAAAATACCCATAAATTATGGAAGGTGTCCTTTATTTCTATTTTACTGATGTGGTTTCCATGAAGTTACACAGTAGAACATGTCTCACAGAAACATGGCCGGGGAAAGCCATTATCATTCCTTCTCCTTATTCTACACAAATTATGTATTTATTTATTTATTCACATTTGTTTAAAGCGCACAATCAGCCCGTGAGCATCGAGGCGCTGTTACATGTAGAATATTGTCAGGTCACAAAAAAAGCAGATTACACGAAACCAGGTAGATACAACCAAAAGTTAGAGAATTAGGTACGATGATGATTACAAGTCATTTTTGTTTTACACTAGCAGTTTTAAATACATGAGCTAGCAGTGTAGGCATGGCGCATTAAGGAGCAGTTCATATCAGCGGCAGAGGGTGGGAGAGGATTAAGTAAAGAGAGTAGTTTTGAGGGATTTGCGAAAGGAGTACAGAGAGGGTTCGGCTCTGAGAGCGATGGGGAGATCGTTCCAGAGCATGGGTGCTATGTGTGGGAAGCTAATGCCTCCAGCTTTAGCTCTTTTTATGGTTGGGACTTGGAGTTGGTTAGCAAGGTGGCTTCTTATGGGCCGGCAGGAGGATTTCTGATTATGGTTTCTGATAAGTAGGAGGGAGCAGTGTGGTTAATGCATTTGGGTGTGAGGGTGAGTATTTTGAAATTGATTCTTTCATTGACTGGGAGCCAGTGGGCATTTCTTCGGGCATGTGATACATGATCAGATTTAGGGATGTGCAAGGCAGCACGGAGCGCGTTGTTTTGCACTATTTGGAGCTTATTTAGATTTTTCGAGGATGTGCGGCTAAGAGAACATTGCAATAATCAAGTCTAGCTCCTATAGTGGCTCTAGCGATGGAGAGGCAGTTGGGAGTGGTAAGGTAGGGTTTTATGGCATAGATGAGTTTAGTGGTCAGAGCGGATGAAGAGGAGATGGCGCTGACTTGTCTTGTCATAGAGAGTGTAGCGTCAAGATAGACTCCTATGGTCTTCACGGCAGTGGAGACAGGTATGTTAATGTTGTCGATAGGCATGTGTGAGTAGTCTTGGCTGAGCTTGGATAGAATTTTGCTAGGGGCCAGGATGATGATCTCTGTTTTGTCGCTGTTAAGGCAAAGACCATTGATAGCCATCCAAGTTTGTATCGTGGTGTAGATGTTGAGGAGTGCTTCTGTGTCCTGTGTATAGTCTCCTGTGAGGGGAAGGAGGACTTGTGTGTCATCAGCATAGTTTGTGCATGCTATGCCGAGAGAATCCAGTAAGTCAAAGAGGGGTTTAGTAAAGAGGTTGTAAAGGGTTGGTGCGGTGCATGACCCTTGCGGGACTCCGCAGCTTATGGTCGTCGGGGGAGCGTTGGCCTGGTCAGAGTACACTTTCATGACTCCCCCTTTTAGAAATGAGGTGATCGAAGTCGTTGCTTCGTGGGAGCAGCATTGAATAGGTGAGATGTGAGGATGCCATTGTCGACTAAGTCAAACGCTGCGGAGAGGACGAGTAGTAGGAGGAGAGCAGGCTTGCCTGTGTCCATTATACTAGTGATTTCATTCTTTAAATCTAGGAGGGCGGTTTCGGTTCCATGGCCTTTGCGGAAACCTGACTGTCTTCTACCTAGAATAGCATGGGTTTCGAGGTATTGCTGTATTTGGTTGTGGGAGGCTTTGTCTAGGATTTTGAGGAGGAAGGGCACAGTGGTGATGGGGCGATAGTTGTTGGGGGCAGTAGGATCTAGTGAGGGTTTTTTTTAAGAGTGGGCGAACCCAGGCTTCTTTTAGGCATTGAGGTGGAGTTCCTGATGACAACGAAGCATTGATGAAAGCTGTGATGATGGGGGTGAGTGCTTTTGAGCACTCTTTGATGATGGTGGGTGGGCATATGTCCCCTTTGCATGTGGAAGGTTTGATACTTTTGAGTAGGTCGGAGACTTCTAGCTCAGTAACTTCACTAAAGGTAAAGAGGGGTATTTGCGGGAGAGGGTTGTGAGAGGGGAGTGAGGGAGACATGGGGAGGTTGTCGAGTGCTTTACGTTGAGATGCTACTTTGTCTTGGAGCGTTTTCACTTTATTATGGAGGGCTGTCTGGATGCCTGTGCACCATGCTTCAACCTTGATGATTTCATCAGGGATGGACTCAGGAGTGGCGAGTTCTTTGAATATAGAAAATATTTCTCTGGATTTGGAGCTAGCTTTGGTCATTCTCTAATTAAATGATTCAGATTTGGCTTTGAATATGGCCTTTTTGTAGGTTCGTGAGATTTCTTTGAACTCGTTGAGGGAGGATTGGTTGGGTGTAGATTGCCAGCTGAATAGGGCTTTTCGTTTCTTGGTGCATAATGCTGATAGTTCATCTGAGAACCAGGAGTTGGAGTGCATGTTTTTTTTCTTCTTTTTTTTCTTCCAGCGTGGTGTTAGAGTCAATGGCTTGGGTGAGGGCCTTGTTGTAGAGGTTGGCGAGAGGTGGGATCTTGGATAAAATGATGCTTCAGTTCAGGGATATCAAGAAGCAGAGCAAGGTTATTGGCCGTGAGTTTTTTAGAGCTTCTGACTTTGGCGGGAGGGGCATAAGAAAGAGTTTTCCGGGTGGGTGTGGTTGGGATGGAGAATTGGATGAAATAGTGATCTGTCCAAGGGAGGGCTGAGATGGATGAGATCGCCGATGAGCAGTTATGATCTGCTATCCAGTCAATAGATCGGCCTTTGCAATGGGTTGGGCTGGTGACTTTGTGTTGGAACGCCATGTGGGAGAGATCCTTGGCTAAGAGTGCGGCAGCCTTATCCTTGGGGTCATCTAGGCCCAGATGTAGGTCACCAAGCAGGATGGTTTTTGTGGAGCTTTTCAGGTTGCTGCTTATGATTTGGAGGAGTTGCTTATGATAGTCGGGGGAAGAGCCTGGTGGTCTGTATGTGACTATGAGGTTAATGGTGCAGTTGCGGGAGAGAGCCAGTTTAGCTTAGAGAAGATCTGCGTTGTTCTCCCATTGTTGGTTACACAGTCTAATGGCCAGGGAGTTTTTATAGATGAGGGCGACGCCCCCACCTTTGGCGGTATGCGGTCCTGTCTAAGGATGGTGTAGTCTTGAGGGAGGGTGAGATGTAAGGATGGGTTAGATGCTTCATGGAGCCATGTTTCGTATATGGCTAGTATGTCTAATTTGTGGGTGGTGATTAGGTCATTGATCTCAATAGCATGGGCATGGATGGAGCGTGCATTAATGAGTGCACAGTTTAGGGTCAGATTGCCTGGGGAAGTATCACAACTGTCAGTGTTCACGGGGTGCGAGGTGGTGGGTGCATGTATGGGTGAGTGAGGTTGGGGAGTAGGTTTGGGCGTTGGGTGGTAGGGGGTTTGTGTGTGTACAGGGAAGTGTGAGTGTGTGAGTGTTGTGTGGGTGCGATATCTGAGGTTGATGGTTTGGTGCGAGTTCTTAGTCTGTAACGCCTAAGGGAGTGTTCAGGTAGGTTAAAAGTGCAGAAGTTAAGTGCGTTGTGTAGTGTTGAGGATGCGGCAGAGTGCATGATGTCTGGTGGAGATGTGATGCCAGAGTGTGCAGGGAGCTGGCTGCTGGAGGCCCAAAGAGAAAGTCTAATAAGGAAGATGGAGGAAGGGGAGAGGAAAGGTGTAGGCGCTGTAAGGTGAGAAGCTGAGGAATGCATCAGTAGAAAGTTACGGGATAGTGCTAATGCGGGACCAGTTGGGCCGTACACTAGTGTGGTATCAGTGGAGCAGGGGTCTGGTAAGAGGCATACACAGTTAAGGGCCACTAGGGGCTTTGCAAAAAGGCATACACAATCAGGGGCCGCTAGGGGTTGGTAAGAGGCATACACAGTTATGGACCGCTAGGGGCTTTGCAAAAAGGCGTACACAATTAGAGGCCGCTAGAGGCTGGTAAGAGGCATACACAATCAGGGGCCACTAGGGGCTTTGCAAAAAGGCATATACAATCAGAGGCCGCTAGGGGCTTTGCAAAAAGGCATATACAATCAGGGGCCGCTAGGGGCTGGTAAGAGGCACACACAATCAGGGGCCGCTAGCGGCTTTGCAAAAGGCATATACAATCAGGGGCTGCTAGGGGCTGGTAAGAGGCATACACAATCAGGGGCTGCTAGGGGCTGGTAAGAGGCATATACAATCAGGGGCCACTAGGGCTGGTAAGAGGCATACACAATAAGGAGCCGCTAGAGGCTTTGCAAAACGGCATACACAATCAGGGACCGCTAGGGGCTTTGCAAAAAGCCATATACAGTCAGGGCACACAGCTAAATTCAAGGTACATGCAGGGCATATCTAGGCGAAACAATGCAAGGTGCACAGGAGGTGAATGCAATTGCAGGTGCCGGGCACATTGAGGCTATTGTGCGGTATGCAGATAGTGCGGTGGGGATAATGCTGTGCAGTGCTAGACTGGTGCAGTAAGTCCTTGAGACTTTGAGGGAGGCGGATGGAGGGCTGGTATGTTGTGGAAACAGCAGCTGTGATGTACCAAGATATAGGTGACAAGCAAGAGCAGGGATTACAAAGGTACTAATGTTACTTGAGGCTGGGAGCAGGATAGTGAAGGTTCCCTTGCGCAGGGAAGCTTACTCAGGAAGGTACGCTTGGAGAGTCTTACCGGGGGTGTGGCGTGGGAGGAGCCATCATCATCAACGCATAGGCTGGGCCCTTTCAATGGTAAGGCAAACAAGAAAGTTTTCCTGCCCCGTAACGCTGGAGCGAACAAGGCCTTAGATGGCCTTCGGAGAAGCCGGCGCTTCCGCCTGCTGGCGGATCCTCGCCAATTAAATAAGCGGTTGCTTAGCAACATGCACGGTGCTGAGCCTCGCTCTGGCTCCGCAACATGCCCGACATTTTGTTTTTCAAAAATGAATGTCGGCACGCTTGCAGCTTAAGGCTGGGCTGCCTGGGTGAAACAAGGGGTCGTGGAAAAGCGATCTTAGAGGTTGGAGGGTGTGCAGCAGCTAGCCTCACTGTAAGGAAGTGGGGTGCATACTGCCCATCAGATGCAATAAGGAATTGCTGTGAGGGACATCGGGTGCAGCAGGGCATATGGCGGCTTGGCTCCTTCAATGGTGGGGGTAGGTGGGGGCTCCTGCCCTCGCCACCAGGCTGCTGCTTATCTTTCATCCTTATTCCTTTTTTCCTCCACAGTCTTCGTTGATCCATACAGGTTCACACAATCTGGTCAAGCAAACAAACTGGGATTAGAACCTAGCCTGCCTTGTTTTCCAGTCTATACACAGACACCAGACCCTGTGAACTTTCTGTTGCTTTGCATCGTTCATTATTATAAGGATTGCATTGGCACACACCTATGATTTCCGGTCTGCAATGCATGACAAGGCTTCAACCCTTATTGCAGAAAGAATTGCGGAGGGTTGAAGGCAAAATGTACAGAATATTTAAAAGAGTCAAAATATTTGCAATAGAGCCAAGACAGGTGTCTCTATCTTATTTTACATCACCTACCTTTCTGCTGTCTTTCAGTGACTGAGAGACTAGCAGGCCGATTCATGGAATAATTAGCGCGGCGCAGTGGCCAAAAACGTGCGAATCGCAGTGGAATAGCGAAAATCGCAGTGGAATAGCGAAAATCGCACGAAAAGCAGCGCACATCGATTCATGGAAGGCCGTGCGCGAGAAAACCATCGGACGTGCGATAAGAAAGTGCGCGGCGCACGTTGGCGCACAGGCCATCTAACGGCATGCGCCAGGTCACAGCGAAAATCGCACAGTCCACAGCGAAAATCGCACATAGCGCGGTGCACGCAACAAAAGTAGGCGGAACACGGGGCGTAACACTCGGAATGGGGAACAACTTGCCAAAATGTGGGCGTCACGGGGGAAGCACAGGGTAAAAGTGCGCAGAACGCCCACACGCTCGCCTACAACACGTATTCATGGAATAGAATAGGTCAAAAAAGCGCACGCTCAAACCAGCGCACAGGCACAAACACGACCGCCACAAGAAAGCAGGCGGTAGCGTCTCAGCGGCTGTAAGAAATGTGCGCCAAAAGGTGCGCCAACAAATAGCACCCATATACTGCCATGATGAATGTCCTATACTGTGGCCCTCCAGGACAAATGAGGTGCAAAGGGGTACCCACAAACACGGACACGCTGACAAAAAATACGTGTGCGCGGGAAGTCTCACACGCGATTTGGCCGGGTACGTGGATTTCAGGGGTGCGCGGGAAGGTCCACACGCGATTACAGCAGGGTACGTGTATTTCAGGGGTGCGCAGGAATTTCCACACGCGAATAGCCTGGCCGCGTGTATTTCAGGGGTGCGCGGGAAGTTCCACACGCGATTACAGCAGGGTACGTGTATTTCAGGGGTGCGCGGGAATTTCCACACGCGAATAGCCTGGCCGCGTGTATTTCAGGGGTGCGCGGGAAGTCCCACACGCGATTACAGCAGGGTACGTGTATTTCAGGGGTGCGCGGGAAGTTCCACACGCGAATAGCCTGGCCGCGTGTATTTCAGGGGTGCGCGGGAAGTTCCACACGCGAATAGCCTGGGCGCGTGTATTTCAGGGGTGCGCGGGAATTTCCACACGCGAATAGGCTGGGCGCGTGTATTACAGGGGTGCGCGGGAAGTCCCACACGCGATTACAGCAGGGTACGTGTATTTCAGGGGTGCGCGGGAATTTCCACACGCGAATAGCCTGGCCGCGTGTATTTCAGGGGTGCGCGGGAAGTCCCACACGCGATTACAGCAGGGTACGTGTATTTCAGGGGTGCGCGGGAAGTTCCACACGCGAATAGCCTGGCCGCGTGTATTTCAGGGGTGCGTGGGAAGTTCCACACGCAAATAGCCTGGGCGCGTGTATTTCAGGGGTGCGCGGGAATTATCACACGCGATTTGGCTTGGTACGTGTATTACAGGGGTGCGTGCGAAGTTACACACGCGATTAGGCTGGGTGGGTCCTGTCACCTTCGACGGCCCCTGCAGGCAGCCCACAAAACAGGGGACTACCCTGCACACCTGCTCATGTCTCCCACCACCCCCACCCCCGCAGTCACCAGGGGTACCCTCCACCAGGCCCCCACTCATGTCTCCCACCACCCCCACCCCCCCAGTCACCAGGGGCACCCTCCACCAGGCCCCCAACCATGTCTCCCACCACCCCCACCCCCCCACCATCCAGGGGCACCCTCCACCAGGCCCCCAACCATGTCTCCCACCACCCCCACCCCCCACCATCCAGGGGCACCCTCCACCAGGCCCCCACTCATGTCTCCCACCACCCCCACCCCCCATCATCCAGGGGCACCCTCCACCAGGCCCCCACCCATGTCTCCCACCACCCCCACCCCCCAGCAGTGCAGGGGCAGCCTCCACCAGGCCCCCACTCATGTCCCCTATCACCCCCACCCCCCCGCCACCAGGGGCACCCTCCACCAGGCCCCCACTCATGTCACCCACCACCCCCACCCCCCCCCCAGTCACCAGGGGCACCCTCCACAAGGCCCCCACTCATGTCTCCCACCACCCCCACCCCCCAGCAGTGCAGGGGCAGCCTCCACCAGGCCCCCACTCATGTCTCCCACCACCCCCACCCCCCACCATCCAGGGGCAGCCTCCACCAGGCCCCCACTCATGTCTCCCACCACCCCCACCCCCCAGCAGTGCAGGGGCAGCCTCCACCAGGCCCCCACTCATGTCTCCCACCACCCCCAGCCCCCACCATCCAGGGGCACCCTCCACCAGGCCCCCACTCATGTCTCCCACCCCCCCCACCCCCCAGCAGTGCAGGGGCAGCCTCCACCAGGCCCCCACCCATGTCTCCCACCACCCCCACCCCCCAGCAGTGCAGGGGCAGCCTCCACCAGGCCCCCACCCATGTCTCCCACCACCCCCACCCTCCCGCCACCAGGGGCACCCTCCACCAGGACCCCACTCATGTCCCCTATCACCCCCACCCCCCAGCAGTGCAGGGGCAGCCTCCACCAGGCCCCCACCCATGTCTCCCACCACCCCCACCCCCCAGCAGTGCAGGGGCAGCCTCCACCAGGCCCCCACCCATGTCTCCCACCACCCCCACCCTCCCGCCACCAGGGGCAGCCTCCACCAGGCCCCCACTCATGTCTCCCACCACCCCCACCCCCCAGCAGTGCAGGGGCAGCCTCCACCAGGCCCCCACTCATGTCTCCCACCACCCCCACCCCCCAGCAGTGCAGGGGCAGCCTCCACCAGGCCCCCACTCATGTCTCCCACCACCCCCACCCCCCACCATCCAGGGGCACCCTCCACCAGGCCCCCACCCATGCCTCCCACCACCCCCACCCTCCCGCCACCAGGGGCAGCCTCCACCAGGTCCCCACCCATGCCTCCCACCACCCCCACCCCCCCGCCACCAGGGGCAGCCTCCACCAGGCCCCCACTCATGTCTCCCACCACCCCCAGCCCCCACCATCCAGGGGCACCCTCCACCAGGCTCCCACTCATGTCTCCCACCACCCCCAGCCCCCACCATCCAGGGGCACCCTCCACCAGGCCCCCACTCATGTCCCCTATCACCCCCACCCCCCAGCAGTGCAGGGGCAGCCTCCACCAGGCCCCCACCCATGTCTCCCACCACCCCCACCCTCCCGCCACCAGGGGCAGCCTCCACCAGGCCCCCACTCATGTCTCCCACCACCCCCACCCCCCAGCAGTGCAGGGGCAGCCTCCACCAGGCCCCCACTCATGTCTCCCACCACCCCCACCCCCCAGCAGTGCAGGGGCAGCCTCCACCAGGCCCCCACTCATGTCTCCCACCACCCCCACCCCCCACCATCCAGGGGCACCCTCCACCAGGCCCCCACCCATGCCTCCCACCACCCCCACCCTCCCGCCACCAGGGGCAGCCTCCACCAGGCCCCCACCCATGCCTCCCACCACCCCCACCCCCCGCCACCAGGGGCAGCCTGCACCAGGCCCCCACTCATGTCTCCCACCACCCCCAGCCCCCACCATCCAGGGGCACCCTCCACCAGGCCCCCACTCATGTCTCCCACCACCCCCACCCCCCAGCAGTGCAGGGGCAGCCTCCACCAGGCCCCCACCCATGTCTCCCACCACCCCCACCCCCCACCATCCAGGGGCACCCTCCACCAGGCCCCACTCATGTCACCCACCACCCCCACCCCCCCAGTCACCAGGGGCACCCTCCACCAGGCCCCCACTCATGTCTCCCACCACCCCCAGCCCCCAGCACTGTGGGGAACCTGCCAGCAGGCCCCCTCACATGTCCCCCTGGCCCCAGGTCCTGACGATACACAATCATGGCAGTAATGGCCAGCATACCCAGCACAAACACCCAGGCAAGGATTGCATCCACCCACATAGTGAATGCAATCACATGACACAACCCCAATGCCAAGTATGCAAAAGAACACATGTCCGTCACACACACATACACAATGGGTGCAAGTGAATGTCAAAACCCATATCATGACATGTAACAAACCAATGAGAAAATAACACAAGTGTAAGAAAATATAAAAAATGTATTAAATACCAAAAATAAGTGAACTTTTCAAACATACAACGATGTGGCTAAGTAAATAAATGGTCCATGTCCGAGAACAAAAGTGATAAACAAAAAAACAAAGGAATACAAAATTAAAATGAATTTGTCCAAAGCAATATCATGTCATAGGAAATTAATGAAAAACCATTACGTCATGGTGAAAACAATAAGAAATTAAAAAAATGTATCTCCCAAAAAAACAAACTATATACAGGAATGTTCCAGGGTCCATGAGCCCAACACCAAAAATGAAACCTACCACTAACTAATGAAAAATATATGTACAAAAAAGTGGCCATTGTCCGAGCGGTCCAAAATAATAAAAATAAATAAAGGAAACCTAGCACTAACTAACTAAATAACTATATACAAAGGCAGCGGGCAAGTCCTGCGGCTCACTTGGTGATGTTGCTGGCCAGGGCATCATCGAACTCCATGTCGATGTCCTGGAGGCGGGACTCTGTCCTGGCCCCGAGGTCTCGCAGGGACAACCCCATGTCCACCTCAAACTCCCTGCGAGCTTCCTCGAGGCACTCAGCCCGCCTCAATGCCCGACGCATGGAGAACTCCGCCCTGACCATGGCGAGCCGCTCCTCTTCCGCCCGCTGCCGCTCCGCACCTATCCGCTGGCCAAACTCCTCCCACACGGAACACACCACCATCCCAGGGTTGCCCTGCCCTCCGGCCGATGCCTGCCCCTCTGATCTTGATGGCCCCGAGCCATGATGCCTCCCACGTCGAGCCCGCTGCTGCCTCCGACGCCACTGCCTCTGCCAGCACGACGGCATCCAGGCTGATGGAAACCACTGACGCCGTCGTGCACGTGCCCTGCCCGATGATGCCGTCACATCTTCCATCTGCTGGGGTCCACTTGCTGTGTTGTCCACCCCTGCTGGACCTCCGACTCCCAACTGTGGCAGGGATGGGATCCCCACCGAGCTGGCTGCATTGGTCGGGGCAGGTCCACAGGGGGCCCTGGTGGCATCTGGGCCGGAAGACGGCATGGAGAACGACCGGTGGATAGCCTGCACAGAGGAGGAGAGGGACGTCAGATTGGCCAACACATGCAGGAAACCCCCGAACATGGCCGATCCCAATTGGGCCACGTCGGCACGGTGCACTTCGTGATGACGTGCGTGCTCCTCCCGGGAAGCACGCACGTCATCACGAATCACAGCCGTGCGCATCGCGACCCCAATCAGGACCTTCTCCACGCGGCCAGGGGTTACCACGTCCGCAGGTGGAGGGGAGTCAGGTGACATGGACATCCCCTCTACCTGCGGACGGGCCTGGGACGGGGCATCCCTGCTGGTGCATGGTGGTGCACTCACAGGGTCAGGGACAGTGACATGCACAGGCCCCTCCACGGTGACCTGTGCTGCCTCCTGCCCCTGGCCCTGGACTGCACCACTTGCATCAGCAGGGATGCTCCCACCAGGCCCCATGTGTGCACCAGTGTCGGCCTCCTCCTCCTCTGTGCAAACCACCAACCTGGATGGCTCCTCACCGTCTCCCGCCGTAGCAGGCCCCTGTGGGGGCTCACCCACCCCTTCCGCTGCAGCCGTAGGGGCATCCCCGCCGCCTTGCTCCACAGCGCCGTCTCCGCCCTCTTCTCCACTAGCCGCTGCGTAGAGGGAGACAAAGGACACAAGCATCAGGCTACTGTACAATGGTCCCCTAGACAGGAAGCAATAGCAGATGAGCACCACTGTCAAAGTACACTTCCATCATGTCCCTCCACAACACATGGGTCAGTCCAGGCAAAACACACACAGTAACAGGCATGGTGCATGCCATGGACATTTCCATGCATGTCCAATGGACTCTAGAAACATTCAATGATATATAACTCACATGCATCATGGCTCATGCATATCACATGCACACACTTCACCTCAGTCACATCCATCTGGCCCCAAACACACCGAACACAGGCGAAACAAGGGTAAGTTGGGTGCGTCACTGAATCTGTGCATTGTCACACACATGTGTCATGCATCCATGGCATGCACAAGTCACAGACACGCAGGTCAGGCACACAGACATGGCTACCATATATGTACCTGGCATCAGCACCCATCCTTCACCCCCATCCATGTCCAGGTACAGAGACTGGCATGCTCTCATGTCCAAAATCTGCATAGGGCTCCCCATGCCGCATTTCAACACATGCAACAACCATGTGGGTCACACATCACTGGTCGCACATGCATTACCATGATGTCCCTGCACACATACATGCATACATGGCCCATGGCAAACATACAGGCAAGTATCATAGAACCAGCACACCGCAACATGCCCTGTCACACACAGTAATGCTTGGACACATACCGCTCAACTCCAGACGGGCCTCCCTCTCAAAGACCTGGGCGTGGAGCGCTGGGCGTACGCGTTCCAGGACCCTCTTCTGGATGGAACTCATGCGGCCCCGGCCCCCCTCCACGAGGCGCCGGGCCTTCACAAGGGTCCTGGACCTCAAGTCCTCCCAGCGCTTCTTGATCTTCTGGACGTTGCGGGTTGCCACCCCCTCCGCGTTGATGGCAACCACACAGTCGGCCCAGATCCTCTCCTGTCCTTCCTTGCTGGCGCGGGACGATCCAAAGAGGGCATCATACTGCCCCAGGACATGCTCCACCAGGACACCAACTTCGGTGGCAGTGAAGCTGGTGGCCCTCTGCCCCTCTGGCCTGGGGTTGCCACTGGTGCCAGATGTGGAAGTGCCCGACATGGCAACCCCAGAGGCAGGTGTGGGTGGGCAACTGGGTCCTGGGGCTGGGCTGTGGAGCGATGTAATCCCAGTTGGGAGTCTTCAGTTCCAGCAGGGGTGGACACAGCAACTGGACCCCTGCAGATGGCTGATGTGCAGGCACCAAATGGCAGGGCACGGTGGCAGCAGGCAGGCAGGCAGGCAGGCAGCAGCAGATAGCACGTGGGAGGCTGCTCGGGGCACTGGGGGGCAGTAACTCGGCCTTCTGGGCAGGAGCGTGGTGTTCCGTGTGTTTTCGGGTGGCCAGCTTGATACGGAGTGATTTGGCACGTGAAAATCCTGCACGTCAGCGTGAAATCCGAGGAAAGGCCCTTAGCGCGTAAGCGCGTCAGCACGCATACGCGATTCTATTGGACCAGAGTCCCTCAGCGCGTAAGCGCGTCTGACGTGACCCGCACGGGCGTTCCCCACTCAGCACGTGATGACGGAACACACGTGGAAATACTGCACGTCAGAGTGTCATCGCGTGATTGGCCTATGTACGTGTATTTCATTGCGTGTAATTGGACAAAAGTGCACGTACACGCGATTGGCCTATGTACGTGTATTTCAGGTGTGCGCGGGCACTTACACACGCAAGTACGTCAGCGCACCTGTATGGCTGCTGCGTGGGAATTTCCACACGCTATTGGAGTGGGAACTAGATTCCAGGGGTGCGCGGGTCACACGCTCGCCTAGAACACGCGCAAAGCATTAATTTGCGCACTTTTCAAATAACAAGCCAGATGCCAGGATGAACATACCGTTCCTAGCAGCAGTGGCAGTGGGCTACCAAAGGAGGAGGAGGAGGAGAGTCAGGGCCAGAATATTCACACCCAGAACCAGCCTTTTCGGGATGCCTGATGACCAGGTGTATGGAAGGTACAGGTTTCCACCACACATAATACTGGACCTGGTGAGTGAGTGGGAGGATGACCTCACATCACCCACCCTGTGCTCTCAAGCACTCAGCCCCCTGGAGAAGGTCCTCAATGTACTGCACTTCTTAGCCACTGGATCATTTCAGCGGACAAGTGCCATAGTGGGTGGGGTGTCACAGGCCACCCAGTCACGCTGCCTACACCAGGTCTTGGACATCATCACTGCACGCCCATCAGTCCGCAGGCACATATACCTGCCCAGAACACCTGCTGAAAGGCATGCTGCCGCCCTGGATTTTTACGGAGTGGCACGATTCCCCAAAGTGCTAGGTGCCATCGACTGCACCCATGTGGCTCTACGTCCCCCCAGGGCATCTGAGCACATCTATAGGAACCGCAAGCACTGGCATTCCATCAACGTGCAGGTAGTATGTAATGCCAAGGGAATCATCACCTCAGTATATGCCAACTATCCCGGGTCCACCCACGACAGCTTCATTTACCGAATGTCCACCCTATGCCGGGACATAGATGCTGGGCGGCATGGCGATACATGGCTTCTCGGTGAGTATGTATGCCACTGCACATGCATGCATGTTGGATACTGAGCAAGGTCACAACCCCACCAATGATACCAATCACCACCTCCACAGGGGACAGTGCCTACCCTCTCAGCCCCCACATGATGACGCCAATTCGGAACCCCACCACGCCACTCGAGGTAAGATATAACACAGCCCACATTACAACCCGGGGCATAGTGGAGCGCACATTCGGAGTGCTAAAGTCACGCTTTCGCTCCCTTGACCGTTCTGGCGGGCAGCTGTTATACGCTCCCTCAGTAGTGTGCAGGATCATAGTGGCAGCATGTGTCCTGCACAACGTTGCAACACGCCGGGGCCTGCCCGTGGACATGGTGGTGGCCCCACATCCCCAACCACATGCACAGCCGCTGCGCATGGGAGGGGAAAGGGCACGAGGGGAGGCAGCCCGTACACAGCTAGTGGCTAATTACTTCACATAGTATTCACTCCCCTGTGGAGTGCACACTGGCCTGGCACATTCCATCTGACAATCAATGATGACTCAACCTGACACTGATCCTGAATGTCTGGAGATTCAACCGTGAAAAGCATATCAGCCTGAGATTGTTCACCTGGAAGTGTTACAATGTGTGCATCCCTACCCACACACAACACCAATGCAGTTTTGTGAAGGAACACATTCAAGCAGCCAAAATTAATACCCACTTGCTAAATGCAACAAGAGGACAGTGCCATGTCACCCAACCCATCCCCAGCACCGCCACACAACACACCGTGCCATGTCATGCTATGTGCAGGTAAACAAAGTAATCCCCACAACGTGACAAGTGTTGTGATGTACAGTGTCCCCAATTGAAACTTCCTACACCTGAAATGCTCACTGTAATGCAGGACAAACAACATACTTGAGCACGTACTACCATAAACATGACTTCAGTAATGTAATAAATCAGTTGTCTCACCACCTGGATATGCCTGCACTCCCACCACTTCCAACTGAACAGTGTTGGTGCCATGTAGAGTTGTAGGTGCACTGCTGCCAACAAGGACCCCATCTCCAGACTAGAGGGCCTTGTGTAGACATGAGGAAGGGACCTGCAAATTGGGAGGCAGACACAGATGATGAGTTACACATCAATGCAACATGCAGTGTACAACACAACAGCAATATGCACTAGGAATGTATACACAGTATTGATTAGACTACCCACACATGTAGTGGGAGTCCAATGTCACCATGTACTTCAATGTCACTTGGGCACACCCTTTGCAAGCCCATGGAAACGGGAAGCTGGAGGGGTGTGTGTGACTCAAACCCAGGCATCTGAACCTAATACATGACAAGCCTGCATGTGCCCAGCCACAATGCAGCGTATGCCCACAGGAACCACGGAAGCCAACAATGTGTCCCCAAAAATTTGGGAAAAATATAAAAATAAAAATAAAAATTTAAAAAATATAAAAATAAAAAGAAAATCAAAAATGGCCATTAAAGGGCCCGGGGGGGTTGGGGAGGCCACCCAGGAGGTCCGAGGTCAGGGTGCACACCAGAAACCACCTGTGTGGATCCTGGGAAAAAAAAACACCTCCATGGGCTCATGGCCCACACGGCTACCCTATTGTGGGAGTATCACTGCTGTCGCTATTATCACCCTGTGCAGCTGCATCCGGAGGTGGTTGCACTATGGGAGGCAGCCCACGCAAGGCCCTACTCTGTTCCTCCATGGCTGCAAGCATGCGGGTGTGGTAGGTCTCGCTCTGGAGGATGAGGGTGCGGAGGTCCCCATGCAACAACTCACGGGATGCCCGGACCTCCGCCCTCGTTGCTTGCATCTCAGCTGAGAGCGTACGGGTGAGACGCTCCAGCTGCTGTTCTGTCCTTTGGTGTGTTGAAGCCTCTAGCTCAACAAGAGTCGTCCTGAGTTGATGTAGCTCCTGCCTCAGGGCTTCCCTGTGGCCCTGGGACTCTATGGAGATGGCCTCCTGCAGAGTCGCCAGTGCCGCCCGCCTGTCCCTGTTGGACGCCAACATGTCCTCCCTGTGTGACTGGCAGATGGAGTCGGTTGCCTGCTCTAGTCGCTCCATCAGCCTTTCAGGGGGGACAATGGAAGTGGCCACCCTATCCATGGCCTGAGCCATCATCTCGGATGATGCTGCCTGTTGGGTAGCCATACCGTAAATGGATTGCTCCCATACGGTATTGCCAGGTGGCGTACGGCCACCACGTCGGCGGGCACCACACCTGTCTGGGGCAAGGCGGACTGCGCCTTGCTGTGCCGGCACTGCCTGAGGCTGCAGGACTGCATTCCCCCTCTGATCTGCTGGCCCAGGAACAGGATCAGATGTCGCGGAGTGTGACCCTGCATCCGTAACCACCAAAGGCCTAGCTGCCAACACTGACATCCCCATTGAGGGTTCTGACCCTGGTGCAGGTGGGTGGGACAGAACAGATTCCCTCCCTGGAACACTCACCTGCGACGGCACGTAGGTCTCATCATCCGAGTCAACAGCTGAGTACAGCTCGGGGGAGGTGCAGCCAGAGACACCCCTTGAGAGCACGACCTGCAGCACTTGTGGGTTTTCACCCACCAGCACACCACGTCCCTCACTGGTGGTTGGTCGGCCCTCGGACCCCTCCTGGCTCTGCACCATCTCCACAACCCCAGCAGTATCAGGTGCGTCTTCCCCTGCAATGACATAATGACAAAGAAATGGAAACCCGCATTAGCACCATGGCACACAATGAGGGCTGTGAAACAAGAGAACCAGTACTTGATTGACACATGTCCCACATGACTAAGACCCTCCCATGCATGCACCCTCACTGCGTATGAAGGGCAGGCAAATGGCACACACTCATTACACAAAGATGGAAGATGAACACATTTCATGCATGCTGCCTGGCAGTGGCATCACACATTGCCCTGTGATTGCCAGGTGACACACACATGCCATCACACAGATGGCATGTGCCATTGCTATTGAGTGTAGATGGAGAGGAGGGCAGCACTTATTCATTCTGTCCAGTTCCCACATGCAATAGCTTTTCTAATTCTGACAGGTCTGCTTTATCACCTGGAGCTGCCAGTCCAATATGGGCCAATTGCACAGGGACATGTGTGAACATATGATATCCAGGTAACAAAGTAACTCCACTTTACCATGGCCATGCCATACATGTGACTAGAGGACTGAGGAATGCCTAGTATAAGTGGTGGAATGCATACAATCTGTCTGATTGAACATAGGAAAATAATCAACAATGTAGTGGCAAGGTGACACTTCAAGGCCAACTTGGGTGCTGTTGGGCTAGATGTCTACTGTTGTCAGAAGGGATACTGCAATGGCGAAATGCAGCTGCCCAGGATGTGTTGCATGAAGCACATGGCTGACCCATTCGACTCAGGCGCACACACTCTCACCTGGCACACAAACAGATGCCCTCACACACACACCATGCACATGGATGACACACACATGCATGTGCACTCACCGGACAATGCCTCGTAATCAGGCAGATCTCCCACGCCTTGGATCTGTTCCTCCGTGACGTAGGTCCCAGCGACTGACTCATGTGGAGTGAGTTCCATGTCTTCTACTGGAGACCCACCTCCAGTCACTAGAGTTGCGGCATGACTTGAGGCCAGCTTCTTCTTTGCCCTGCGCTTTAGGTCATTCCAGCGCTTGTAGCAATCATTGGCTGTGCGCCTCACGATTCCAAGGGCACTTACGATGTCCGCAATGGTCTGCCAGTGTGCCTGGCGTTGTGCAGGTGTGGTCTTGGATCCTGCAACAATGACCATCTCGTTATCATGTCCGGACACATACTCGACAAGTGCATTCAGTTCCACATCCGTGAAGCTGGGCTTCCTCGACGGACCGGACTGTGTAGCCGTGTCGGGGGCATCAGCCTGTGCCGGACGAGCACTCTTCCTCTTCCGCTTGGAAGGTGGTGGTGATCCTGAGTGTCCTGCGCCGCTCTGGACACTAGGGGCAAGAGCCCTGGTGGGCTCTGTATCAGGTGTGTGGGATTGCACACTCAGCATGGGAGTTGGTGCAGGCATTGGCTCAAGTGTAATGGTGTCATGGGGAATGTCAGCAGAATGGACTAGGACGGACACTGTCCTGGCTGGGTGTGTGAGAGCTGGGGTGGATGGAGCTGCAGCTGCCCCTGCAGCCTCTCCGCCCTGCCTACTTGGGGCAGCAGATGACCTTGCTGCCCCAGATCCACGTGGCATGATAGCATCAACGTGCACCAGCGCACGTGTCGTAGCCCTGCTGACCTGGAAGTCAGCCATGGAGTCAGCCAGGTCTGGTGCCACAATGGGCTGGTCCAACAAGGGCTGAGCATGGATGGTGTCAGCCACTTCAGCCTCAACGGGAGGGGGGGAGGGGGGGAGGGGGGGGATGATGGGTGCCCTTGACTGGTCCTCCACACATGGGGAGACAGGCTCACCCTGCAAGTTACGACCACGTCCCCTACCGGATCCACCACGGCCACCACTTATGGCTCTTCCACCTTTGCCACCCTTACGGAATCCTCGCCTCCAAGCCATGGCACTGATATTAATGTGCGTATGGGAGTGGCTGTAGACAATTGTCCTGGGCAATTGGGGGTCAAAGGGGTTGGGTACCAGATGGTAATTGTACCCTAGTGCTCTAGCACGGCTGATTGTAACCCCTGGGGAAAGATGACGGGTCACGCAACGCACAGGAGGCCCAAAAAAGGGAGATGACGTGCACGCAACCCCTCCTAGACCACGTGTGCAGAAAGAAAAACCTGCACTACGCTGTGGCACCCAGTAACACAAGAATGAACGTGTGCGTGTCACACGCAGCCTAGAATGACCTCTGAAGGGGTAGGCTACACACGGGGCAAGCACAGAAGTTGGATACGTGCGTGACTCACCGTCTGCCAGGTAAAAGAGCGTGAAAAATGAGCGTGTTTGGCTGGCAATACCCCCGCCAAAATAAGATGTGTACGCTGTCTGAGAAGACAGGACAACAGTAGAAGGGGACACTGTTTGAGGGAACAGGCCCAGGTAAACCAGTACAAGAGGAAAAAAGAGAAAAAGCTGTCAGAGGTAACAGGGAGTACGAACTGGAAACGCCGTGAAGTAAATCGCGTGTGAAACGACAAGAAGTACAGAATTCACCCACTCGCTCTCCACGAAAAGCACGTACAAGGAAATGGTGTTCTACATGTACCTTATATACAGGCCCACACGTACAGCGTCACTTACGCGGCGTGTACGTTCACCAATCACACGCTTTGTCACTCCTGCGTGTAGATCCATTTTCACCAATCACACGCTTTGTCACTTCTGCGTGTAGATCCATTTTCACCAATCACACGCTTTGACACTGGGACGTGTCACGCAACAATTTCCTGCACGTGCAGGTGACTATAGGCGCGCATATGCTGTTGACGGGTTTACGCGCTAAGGGCCTTTCCTCGATTCACACGCTGACGTGTGGGATTTCACTCCCTATCAGGCTGTCCACGCGTTCACACACGAGAGACCACGCTCCTGGCCAGGAGGCCAAATTACTGCCCCCCAGAGCCCTGAGCACGCTCCCACCTGCCATCTGCTGCTGCCTGACTGCCTGCTGGCCACGTGCCCCACAGTGCTGGTGGGTGGGGGTGTTGGGAGACATGGGTGGGGGCCTGGTGGAGGCTGCCCCTGGTGGCGGGGGGGTGGGGGTGGTGGGGGGCATGGGTGGGGGCCTGGTGGAGGCTGCCCCTGGTGGCGGGGGGGGTGGGGGTGGTGGGAGACATGGGTGGGGGCCTGGTGGAGGGTGCCCCTGGTGGCGGGGGGGTGGGGGTGGTGGGAGGCATGGGTGGGGGCCTGGTGGAGGCTGCCCCTGGTGGCGGGGGGGGTGGGGGTGGTGGGAGACATGGGTGGGGGCCTGGTGGAGGGTGCCCCTGGTGGCGGGGGGGTGGGGGTGGTGGCAGGCATGGGTGGGGGCCTGGTGGAGGCTGCCCCTGGTGGCGGGGGGGTGGGGGTGGTGGGAGGCATGGGTGGGGGCCTGGTGGAGGCTGCCCCTGGTGGCGGGGGGGTGGGGGTGGTGGGAGGCATGGGTGGGGGCCTGGTGGAGGCTGCCCCTGGTGACTGGGGGGGTGGGGGTGATAGGGGACATGAGTGGGGGCCTGGTGGAGGCTGCCCCTGCACTGCTGGGGGGTGGGGGTGGTGGGAGACATGGGTGGGGGCCTGGTGGAGGCTGCCCCTGGTGGCGGGAGGGTGGGGGTGGTGGGTGACATTGGTGGGGGCCTGGTGGGGGCTGCCCCTGCACTGCTGGGGGTTGGGGGTGGTGGGAGGCATGGGTGGGGGCCTGGTGGAGGCTGCCCCTGCACTGCTGGGGGTTGGGGGTGGTGGGAGGCATGGGTGGGGGCCTGGTGGAGGCTGCCCCTGCACTGCTGGGGGTTGTGGGGTGGTGGGAGGCATGGGTGGGGGCCTGGTGGAGGCTGCCCCTGGTGGCGGGGGGGTGGGGGTGGTGGGAGACATGGGTGGGGGCCTGGTGGAGGCTGCCCCTGCACTGCTGGGGGTTGGGGGTGGTGGGAGGCATGGGTGGGGGCCTGGTGGAGGCTGCCCCTGCACTGCTGGGGGTTGGGGGCGGTGGGAGGCATGGGTGGGGGCCTGGTGGAGGCTGCCCCTGCACTGCTGGGGGTTGGGGGTGGTGGGAGACATGAGTGGGGGCCTGGTGGAGGCTGCCCCTGGTGACTGGGGGGGTGGGGGTGATAGGGGACATGAGTGGGGGCCTGGTGGAGGCTGCCCCTGGTGGCCGGGGGGTGGGGGTGGTGGGAGACATGGGTGGGGGCCTGGTGGAGGCTGCCCCTGGTGGCGGGGGGGGGTGGGGGTGGTGGGAGACATGGGTGGGGGCCTGGTGGAGGGTGCCCCTGGTGGCGGGGGGGTGGGGGTGGTGGGAGGCATGGGTGGGGGCCTGGTGGAGGCTGCCCCTGGTGGTGGGGGGGTGGGGGTGGTGGGAGGCATGGGTGGGGGCCTGGTGGAGGCTGCCCCTGGTGGCGGGGGGTGGGGGTGGTGGGAGGCATGGGTGGGGGCCTGGTGGAGGCTGCCCCTGGTGGCGGGGGGTGGGGGTGGTGGGAGGCATGGGTGGGGGCCTGGTGGAGGCTGCCCCTGGTGACTGGAGGGGTGGGGGTGATAGGGGACATGAGTGGGGGCCTGGTGGAGGCTGCCCCTGCACTGCTGGGGGGTGGGGGTGGTGGGAGACATGGGTGGGGGCCTGGTGGAGGCTGCCCCTGGTGGCGGGAGGGTGGGGGTGGTGGGAGACATGGGTGGGGGCCTGGTGGGGGCTGCCCCTGCACTGCTGGGGGTTGGGGGTGGTGGGAGGCATGGGTGGGGGCCTGGTGGAGGCTGCCCCTGCACTGCTGGGGGTTGGGGGTGGTGGGAGGCATGGGTGGGGGCCTGGTGGAGGCTGCCCCTGCACTGCTGGGGGTTGGGGGTGGTGGGAGGCATGGGTGGGGGCCTGGTGGAGGCTGCCTCTGGTGGCGGGGGGTGGGGGTGGTGGGAGACATGGGTGGGGGCCTGGTGGAGGCTGCCCCTGCACTGCTGGGGGTTGGGGGTGGTGGGAGGCATGGGTGGGGGCCTGGTGGAGGCTGCCCCTGCACTGCTGGGGGTTGGGGGTGGTGGGAGGCATGGGTGGGGGCCTGGTGGAGGCTGCCCCTGCACTGCTGGGGGTTGGGGGTGGTGGGAGACATGAGTGGGGGCCTGGTGGAGGCTGCCCCTGGTGACTGGGGGGGTGGGGGTGATAGGGGACATGAGTGGGGGCCTGGTGGAGGCTGCCCCTGGTGGCGGGGGGGTGGGGGTGGTGGGAGACATGGGTGGGGGCCTGGTGGAGGCTGCCCCTGCACTGCTGGGGGGTGGGGGTGATAGGGGACATGAGTGGGGGCCTGGTGGAGGCTGCCCCTGGTGGCGGGGGGGTGGGGGTGGTGGGAGACATGGGTGGGGGCCTGGTGGAGGCTGCCCCTGCACTGCTGGGGGGTGGGGGTGGTGGGAGACATGAGTGGGGGCCTGGTGGAGGCTGCCCCTGGTGGCGGGGGGGGTGGGGGTGGTGGGAGACATGGGTGTGGGCCTGGTGGAGGGTGCCCCTGCACTGCTGGGGGGTGGGGGTGATAGGGGACATGAGTGGGGGCCTGGTGGAGGCTGCCCCTGGTGACTGGGGGGGTGGGGGTGATAGGGGACATGAGTGGGGGCCTGGTGGAGGCTGCCCCTGCACTGCTGGGGGGTGGGGGTGGTGGGAGACATGGGTGGGGGCCTGGTGGAGGCTGCCCCTGGTGGCGGGAGGGTGGGGGTGGTGGGAGACATGGGTGGGGGCCTGGTGGGGGCTGCCCCTGCACTGCTGGGGGTTGGGGGTGGTGGGAGGCATGGGTGGGGGCCTGGTGGAGGCTGCCCCTGCACTGCTGGGGGTTGGGGGTGGTGGGAGGCATGGGTGGGGGCCTGGTGGAGGCTGCCCCTGCACTGCTGGGGGTTGGGGGTGGTGGGAGGCATGGGTGGGGGCCTGGTGGAGGCTGCCCCTGGTGGCGGGGGGGTGGGGGTGGTGGGAGACATGGGTGGGGGCCTGGTGGAGGCTGCCCCTGCACTGCTGGGGGTTGGGGGTGGTGGGAGGCATGGGTGGGGGCCTGGTGGAGGCTGCCCCTGCACTGCTGGGGGTTGGGGGTGGTGGGAGGCATGGGTGGGGGCCTGGTGGAGGCTGCCCCTGCACTGCTGGGGGTTGGGGGTGGTGGGAGGCATGGGTGGGGGCCTGGTGGAGGCTGCCCCTGGTGGCGGGGGGTGGGGGTGGTGGGAGGCATGGGTGGGGGCCTGGTGGAGGCTGCCCCTGCACTGCTGGGGGTTGGGGGTGGTGGGAGGCATGGGTGGGGGCCTGGTGGAGGCTGCCCCTGGTGGCGGGGGGGTGGGGGTGGTGGGAGACATGGGTGGGGGCCTGGTGGAGGCTGCCCCTGCACTGCTGGGGGGTGGGGGTGCAGGGGGACATGAGCAGGTGTGCAGGGTAGTCCCCTGTTTTGTAGGCTGCCTGCAGTGGCCGTGGAGGGTGTACAGGGAACACCTGTGAGGACCCACCCAGCCTAATCGCGTGTGACTTCCCACGCACCCCTGTAATACACGTACCCAGCCAAATCGCGTGTGATGATTCCCACGCACCCCTGTAATACACGTACCCACCCAAATCGCGTGTGATAATTCCTGCGCACCCCTGTAATACACGTACCTGGCCAAATCGCATCCCTGTAATACACGTACCCAGCCGAATCGCGTGTAAAACTTCCCGTGTACCCCTGTAATACACGTACACAGCCAAATCGCATGTGATAATTCCCGCGTACCCCTGTGATACACGTGCCCTGGCTAATCGCGTGTAAAACTTCCCGCCTACCCCTGTAATACACGTACCCTGGCCAATCGCGTGTTAAACTTCCCGCGTACCCCTGTAATACACGTACCCTGGCTAATCGCATGTAAAACTTCCCGCATACCCCTGTAATACACGTACCCTGGCCAATTGCGTGTTAAACTTCCCGCGTACCCCTGTAATACACGTACCCTGGCTAATCGCGTGTATAACTTCCCGCCTACCCCTGTAATACACGTACCCTGGCCAATCGCGTGTTACACTTCCCGCGTACCCCTGTAATACACGTACCCTGGCTAATCGCGTGTATAACTTCACGCGTACCCCTGATATGCACGTTACCCGCTTTGCGTTCCTTGTTTGGCAGCCCTGTAAACTGGTCCAGGGTTAGCGCAGCCCTTTGCGATGATTTTGCGATTTTGATGGCTTTTCCTTGCGCGAGGGCGTTCTTGGGGGCGTTACTGGCGCTGCTGCAGGGTCGCTGCGATACTCTGCGCCACGGCTGGTTTGGGAGCCTAAAATCCATGAATACGCTGTGCGCGGAAATCGGTTTTAGCGCACGTGCCTGGCGCAGACAATCGCACGCGGACACTCTGCGCCAGCCGCTTGCGACACTTTTCTGCGAAATTCTATGAATTACCCTGTAGAAGTGTTCCCGGCGAAGGAGTTGAAATTGAACTCACAAAGGAATCGAATTCTTTAGAAGGTTCCATTTGTTGCAGCACACCATTTGCAATATTCCATTCTTAAAAGCAGACAGATTGTGTAACACTCAGCATGCTAGTTCACAAAATGTAACCGATTCGGGATCTAGGCTTTTAAAATGCCACCTGAGAGTGCAGAGTACAGGAAAATTCAATGGGCGAAGGAGTCGTCAGCTTCCAGTGATGCCAAAGTACTTCCTTTCACCAACACAGGCTCCCTCCAGTAATAATTGATCAAGAAAATGATGTTCCTGTAGAATAGTACTTTATGTGTTCGGGTATTAGTGTCTCCGAAAATGAACAGCAGACATTCCACTATGACTTGCATCCTTCATTTTCATGCTTGCCAAAAGGAGATCTGCAGGTCTTTCTGAAATTAAGCACTCATATTTTCCTCCAGTAACTCAATTTCAACCTATGCATATAACAACTACGAGAAAAACAGTATGGATGTGTTGTCTTTGTAATCCATACATTTCTTGGGATTTTACGATTCCTCTTCTCATAAAGCCAATGTCTGTCTTTATAGATCTGATATCTTAAGTGTTAAAATTAATGAGCCACCGATATTCTCCTATTGATTCAGTAAAGGACACTGGAGTGCTAGCCATGGCATACATAGACCCTAATTATAACAGTGTGAAGCAGCCTCTGGTGCAGCAATCAATATGTGCTAACCATTTAAGTAGTCATATCTGTACGCACAGTGCTATGCTCTAACTAAATAATCATGCTTTACTACTGTCCCAGAGTTGTTCTTCTTATTTGTTGCATCTCACATTACATGCAAATGCCCACACAAAGCTTGCCAAACAGCGCTATGCTATATTTAAAGCTGGAACGTAGCTAATGAATTTACAACCATTCCCATGCACAACTTAAATGATTATATGCATATGCTTTTTTGTCTATTGCCGTTTTTAAAGGTTTTTTATGAACCAATACACATAATAAAATGGGCTGCTTATTGTGCTCTTGCATATGAGGGACAGGGAAGGACACTGACAACATTGTGCAGCCAACTTGCAGTAACATCAACAGTCATATCGGGACCATGGCCTTCATTACAAGTCAGGTGGTGGACCATGGTGCTATTAGCTATTAGCACCATGGTCCATGCCGGATTCCGCCATGGTGGATGGCGGAATTACCGCCCCATTCCAAGGTGAGTGGGGCGGTAATTCCCCATTCACCATTTGCCCTTCCCCATTCCCATTTTTGCCCCATAGGGCATAATGGGGATGGGGAAGGCGCTAATTACGGCACCATAAATTACGGTGCCGTAATTAGCACCAAGGTCGCTTAGCGCCTTGGACTTTAACGCCTGCAAAAATCAGGCGTTAAAGTGTGAATCAGGCCTTAAGGGTTTAACGGCACCGACGGCGCCGTTAAACCCTTAACACCTGACTTGTAATGAGGGCCCATGTGTTTGTTTATTTAATGTGATGTAGAAATGTGCAAAATGCAAGGGTTGGTCTCTTCAGTGCTTGCTTACACATGGAATCCTTTTGGATCGATTACAGGAGATATGAAGAGTCTCTGATTCAGCACTGAATTGGTTCAGGTATTTTCTGACCAACCGTCAACAGCGTGTGAGACTGGGGGAGTTCCTGTCAGACCTAATTTGTTTAAATTGTGGGGTCTCGCAGGGATCCTCCTTGTCCCCACTATTGTTCAATCTATGTATTCGACCTCTCCTGGAAATCTTGAGACGCTGATCGCATAAATTTAAGACAGCATACATCATCTTTAAATGCATAAATGGCACTGCTCCTCTGTACTTAAGAGAGCTAATTCAGCCATATCACCCGATGAGACACCTACGCTCTAGTGACAGTCATCTCCTGATCATTCCTCACTCAGTTTACACATCTGGAGGTGACAGAAGATTCTCTGTCTTTGGTTTTAGGTTATGGAATTCTCTACCACTACAACTCAGGACAATGAGCTCTCTCTTGCAATTTCACCGAGCACTGAAAACTTTTCTGTTTAGGTAGATTGCCTTTTGCATTTTGGGGGCACTGTTCTGATCTATATCATCTGCCTTTGTTGATGTCAACTGCGCCAATATACGATTAAGTTCGTTTGGTGCGCGTTACAAATACGAAAAAATCAAAAATCAAAAATCAAACAAGAGACACATTAAAGGTGTGCATGGATGTTCAATAAGAAGGTACATGCGCCTAAAACAGCACAACATTAATTAGAGAACACAGGTGCTCTGAGGGAATCGTACACTTTGTGATCATACCCTTGAAGGCTATGTCATGTGAAAGGAAGAGGAGGAGATTGCACCGGAAAGTTTCAGTTTGAATATTGAAGTTAAACTGCGCACACGTTTCTGTGTCCTCCTTGTTTCATGCTAGTGTCAGGCCGTTACCCTTCTAACAACTGGCAATGAGGGAAATTAGTGTGTGGCAATGTCTGCTGTGGATCCTTGGGTAGCTCGAGAGTGAGCCGTCCTTCCTGCGTCGTAAAACATGCCCTGTCGGTGTACCTGACATCCTGTCCCTTCAGCGGCTCCTCCACTGCTGTGCCTCACCCTGTCTAAGCTTCCCTGAAGTCCTGTGCTGCTGGTGTATCCTTTACAGCCCGCAGGCCTGCAACGTTGTGCCCTATGCATCTCTGCTGAGTCCCAAGGAGGAGTACCACTGGCCATGTACACTGCAGTGCGCATGCCAGTAAGCCTGGTGAGCAAGTTGACACCAGCCAGAGCTGTCCTGCTGCTGCCAGCCCACCTGAGGGTGGCCCGTAACTGGTTCCTTTTTCTTTGCTGATGAGGGTGTGCCAGCACTGCAGCTTGGCAATCAAGAAAATGTAGCCCAGAGTGAGAAAATAAAATCTACTTCTGGAAAGGTAAAAGAACACTGCCCACACCGAGTAGGCAGCAGCATCATGTTGGGCAGGCGTGCCATCCCACACAAGGGATGCAGAAGGAAGACACCAAGGGACTACACAAGTACAACACTGTATGACCACCTTTCACATACCAAGCAACCTGTGAGGCAGCCACTGGAGGTACCCTGGGACCACACCCTGTTGGACTACGTAGCAGCAGAGCCATTCTTCCATATTGTTGCTACACAGAGAAAGGCGAACCGACACCAACACTGCCCAGATACATACAACAGGACACCAACCTCCCCCCCACTAAGCTGCTGATCACAAGGCAGATCGGATTTGTTAGGCGATCAGTTGTACTGCCACCATGGTGGACTAGGCTAAAGGCCAAGGGATACCACAGCAGGGTGTGCTAAAGTTGCCTTTCTACGAAAACCGTGCTCGAATGGGTTGAGGACTTTGATGACTTCATGAGGGCCGTCGGGGAAGAGAAGTCACCTGTCCTGAAGCACATTTTCATGAATCTTGCCGGCAAGGAAATTAATGGCATCATCAAGGGATTTCTGGCAGGTGAAAGAACCCCCAATGATGAACTTGTAGCGTCTCTGAATAAAATATTGTTGATGCAGCCCAACAAGGACTATGATCGATATGTTTTTAATCAATGTCAACAGTTCCCACACAAGACTGTTTAATAATTCATCACCTGACTTCGGCAGAAGTTGGTCCACTGCCAGTTTTCACAATTCTCTTATGATGAAGCAGTCCGTCTTTGTATCATTGAGGGGCGTGTGTCCTCTACACTATGGAAAAAACCCCAAAAGAAGCCTTTCACCGTTGAGGAGGTGATCGAGATGGCGAGGGTGCCCGAAAGTGTCGAACTACAGGTGACAGCCATGGAGACACCCAAGAAAAGGAGTGACAAGGAGTAGACGGTGGTTGCATTCTCAGCATCTGGAAACCTAGAGAGTGAACGTAGTAATAACAGGCGTGGATGGGTACACGGTTTCAGAGTCTATGCTACCGATGGGGCCAGACATTCCCACACTCGGGAACATACTTGGCCGATTGCCAATACTACTTGAAGTGTGGCGGAGAGAGCCACTTCCACACACTTTGTTGGAAAGGGAGACCAACCACCGGCGATGCCCACAGGCAGGAACCCATCAGCCAGCCAAAAGCCACAACAGCAGTGGCAACTGACACCATTCTACCCACAGATGCAGAGAAGCATGATCTGGGCTGTGGACCAGGGTCAGGACATTGGTGAACCCCTGGTTGAAGATCAGCTTCCGCAGGCTTGGGGGTACCCAGAGCAGTATGAGTGCCCAGGGGATCCGTACAATGACTATAAGGAATATTTGCAAGAGCCATATCCTGAATCTACGAACACATTTGTCAACCTAATGCATGGGGACCTGGAAGGAGCTGAAGCCCCGAAGGTCATGGTCAACACGGAAAAGCGACGGACTGTTTCCTGATGGACACTGGCCCCACCATCAACATAATGGGAGAGCAAGAATTCCTGCAAATGGGGGATAAAAAAAGCTGACCCAGTCCATTGTGCACAGTTCTCAATGGGGAGCCAGCACGCTATCACTAGGGCAATTCCAGAGAACGCTCTCACACAAAGGGAAGACTATTGCGACCACCATCCATGTACTCAGAAGCCCGGTCAATGGGAAATGCCTGATCAGCTATCGAACAGCAAAAGCCCTTGGCCTGATAGAGATTCATTACCAGCAAAATGAAGTGGCCCGGTGCAGTGTAGAGCCCCCAGGAAATCAAGCTGTCTCGCACATGACCGGGATGCCAATGGGGAAAGATGTGATCAAACAAGCGTTCCAAGAGGAGTTTCAAGGGTTAGGAAAGTTGAAGGACACAGTGGTTCAGCTACATATCAATGTGAGTGTCTGGCTATATCCACAACACCCAACGAGGGTAGGTTTCCACCTGCAAGAAACAGTGTCCCGGGAATTAGAACAGCTAATAGACAATGGGCCTCAGTATGAGTGTGCCAGTCCGATAACAATGGTGCTGGCACCAGTTTTAACAGACCGGCACACTCCGAGTCTGCGAGCGGCTGCCGTCCCGCCTGCCAGTTCTGACCTGGCGGGCAGGACGGCACCCACCTGCAGACTTTCCGGAAAGCACCAGCACCGTTATTAAGAGTGCCGGTGATTTCATCATCCCCATTCCCATTGAGTAATATGGGACTCAAATGGGAATGGGGATTTACATTTTTTCGGCACCTGACTTCCAGGAACAGCGGGGTCATAATCCCCCAGTGTTTCCGTGTAGCCAGGCACCGGAAAAATGCACGAGTCCAATGGTAGCCTGCCAATTTTACCGGCACGGCTACCACTGGACTCGTAATGAGGCCCATTGACAGTATCTAAAGGGCCACTGGGCCCACGCCATGTATTTCAACTCTGGTCGTAGTTCCCAAGGAGGGGAACAAGATAAGGCTCAGCAGCGACATGAGAGTACCCAGTACCACAATAGAGAGAGAGGGACACCCAGGACCAAAAATCGAGAACATGATCATTCAAATAAACTGTGCCAAAAAATTCTCCATTCTGGACCTCAACTAGGGGTATCAGCAGCTGGAACTGCACCCCGAATCAAGGGAGATCACAACATTTTCCAAGCATGACAGGAGAAGGCCTTCTTTAAAGGTAAGGATCGGACCAGGTGGCTGGTAGACCTGGTGGGTGGTCATAGTGTTGGAAGGTTATATGGGCATTTTAGTGATAGGATGTCACAGTTGTTGTTGAAGGAGGTGTTGGTTTGTTTCATGCATAGGTGGTCTTTGCAAATAAAGGCTACACCACTTCCTTTAGCACCCAGTCTATCACTCCTAAGGATGGTGTATACTGGTGGTATGGCCATGGAGAGAGCTGGTCGTGCGGCTGCGTGGAGAGAGTGTTTCCATAATTGCTAGTGCATCAAGGTAGTTGGCAGTTAGGAGGTTGAGGATGTCTAGAGCATGATCTGGCAGGAATCGGGTTTTAATGAGGGCTAGTTTGAGCGAAGGGCTCTTGGGGGCATCTGATATTCTGTGGTCAGTGGTTTGGAGTGGGTGGAGAAGCGGGGTGTCCATGCTGGATGGGGGTGCACCGGCGATGGCTGTCTTCATACAAATGGACTGAGAGGTCCGTTGTGGGAGTTGCGAATGGCGTGGGGAGAATCTGGAGCCGATTCTGAGGTTGTGTAGTTGATTAGATATTGTATGGCTGATTTTGGGGATGGGGGCTCAAACGTGTTGTTTTTGTTGTGTGAGGCCTAGTGTTGTTCTGGATGAGATTCTGAGGTTGCATAGACGTGTCGATACCGGGTGGCTAATGTTGGAGCTGAGGGCTGGGAGGCATTGTTTAAGTTGCGTGTGCCCTAGTGGTGTTCTGGGTGTGATTCTGAGGTTGTATAATCGCATGGATATCGGGTAGCTGGTGTTGGAGCTATAGGCTGGGGGCGTTGGTTAAGTTGCGTATGGCCTAGTGGTGTTCTGGATGCGATTCTGAAATTGCATAATCACGTGGATATCGGGCGGCTGAAATTGGGGCTGGGTGATGGGACGCGGAGACTGTGTAGTTGTGTGGCTATAGGAGGACTAGTGACTGTGCTTGGTGTTATGGGGCATGTGATACTAGGTGGGTTAGGCATGGTTTGGTGGGACAAGGTGTAGGTGTATAGGGTGAACTGTTTGGGACAGTCAGGGTATTGAGGGTGAACTCTTGAGCTAGGTTGGGGATAGGAAGGTAGTGGGGGGTGAGGAAAAATGGGGGCAGTGCGATGGCCATACTGAGATAAAGAGTATGATTGTCACTGTCTCGGCGAAGCAGGAGCACATAGTGTGTAAGTCCAGTGGGCAGGTGAGGTGTGTCCATCTTAGCTGGCTGGAGCAGTGAGCATGGCGGCTCCATTCTGTGGCACCAAACACATGTGGAGCACAGCACCGCGTCCTTGGCATGTGCATACTTGCCACAGAGGGTCGGGTGCATGGATTTTATCATATGTGTAGGGGGAGAAAAGGCACTGAAAGTGGGGTCAAACCTGGCATCATGTGTGTTGTAGAACAATGTGTTGGGTTGCATGCTCTGCCTTGCCACGGTGCACAACACCATGCCCTTGGCCTGCATGGGCTTTGCCACAGAGGGTCAGATGCATGGTTTTTAGCATACATGTAAGCAGAGAAAAGGCATCAAACTTGGCATCAAGCATTGTGTAGAACAAAGGGGGGCGTGCTCACTGGACCTGCGGAGGCCAACACTGCACCCTTGGCCTGCACGGGCTTTGCCGCACAGGTTCGGGTGCGTGGATTTTATCTTACGTGTAGGTGGAAAAAAGGCGTTGAACGTATGTCAATCATCGTGTAGAACGAAGCATCGAGCAGCATGCTCTGCAGACCTGCGGAACACAACACTGCGCACTTGGTCTGTGCAGACTTTGCCCAGAGGGTGGGGTGTGTGGATTTTATTGTATGTGTAGACAGAGATAAGGCATTGAGCATGGTGTCAAGCGTCGTGTAGAACGAAGCATCAGGCAGCATGCTCTGCGGACCTGCGGAGCACAACACCGCACCCTTGGCCTGTGCTGGCTTTGTCGCAGAGGGTCGGGTGCGTGGATTTTATCATACATGTAGGCGGAGAAAAGGCATTGAACGTGGCATCAAGCATTGTGTAGAACAAATCATCGGGAAGTGTGCTCTACGGACCTGTGGAGCACAACACCGTGCACTTGGCCTGCGCTGGCTTTGCCGCAGAGGGTTGGGTGCATGGATTTTATCATATGTGTAGGTGGAGAAAAGGCATCGAATGTGGCATCAAGCATCATGTAGAACAAAGCATCGGGCAGCGTGCTCTGTGGACCCGCAGAGCATAGCAATGCACACTTGGCCAGCGCAGGCTTTGCCGCAGAGGGTCGGATATATGGATCTTAATGTACATGTAGGTGGAGAAAATGGGTCAAATGTGGCGACAAGCATTGTGTAGAATGAAGCATTGTATTGCTTGCTCTGTGGTCCTGCCGAGCACAACACTGCACCCTTGGCCTGCGCGGATGTAATGTGTCAGATGTCACGGCACTACAGGAACACGCCACACACCACAACGGGAGTATTGCCTGCTGACCTGATGAGGGCCTACCAATCAGAGATCAGACTACCACAAGTGGTAGAGAGAGCTGGGCCTGAAAGAAGAGGTGGAAATCGTGAAAACAGATGTATGAGAGAGAGACGCTTAGAAAAGGAAATAGCCAGGGAACTGACTGGGTGAGACGGGCAAGGATGAAGGTCTTCAATGAAGGGTATGATGTTTTAGTGAAGCAACAGATACAGAGAAAGACGGATTTGCGATATGAGACTATGCCTTTGAGGGTAACAGATGTAAAGGGGACAATGGTCATCGCCACCAATGGGAAGAAGAAAGTAACCAGGAACACGTTGTTTTTCAAGCACCTCGTATGCGGAGGAGAAGGTGATCCTGAACGGAAACACAATGGGTCACAAGAGACACAGGAAGTTGTAGGAGGTGGAGAAGAAGATGTGCAGCAAGGAGAGTTAAGGCCCCCGGAAGCGCAGCCTGGGGGAAATGACCCTCCAAGACGGAACATCAAAAGACCCAGCAGACTCATTAAAGAGATATGAGATGGACGTAAGGAGATATGTATGGGGGAGGTGTTGTGAGGGTACATCATATGAACGGAAGCGGAGGAGTTTGCAGTGGAAAAGTTTAAGTTTGAATAAAGAAGTTAAACTGTGCACACGTCTCTGTGTCCTCCTTGTTGCATGCTACTGTCAGGTCATTGCCCTTTTAACAACATGGATGTAACACACCATTGGAGTGTCAAGGGTTTTGACCCATGTTGAATCAATAGACTGGGTAGATGTGGGGATGAGCTGTCGCCGCCCATTATTCTATCCCAGAACAAACTAAATCAATAGACTGGGTGGATGTGGGGATGAGCTATCGCCGCCCACATTCACGCCAGAATAGGAGAACTGCGCAGTTGGCACGAGACCACTCCAAAGATACCACCTTCTTGTGGGGGGTTCCACATCACCACTTTACTGTAAGGATGCCATCAAAACAATGTTAAGCAAGGGCCCTATACTATCAAGCAAAATACCACTCTATTGAAATGCAGTAATTCAAGACAGCTCAAAAATGGATGCAGTACCGACAAATTCCCCAAGGTGGTGCTAGTGGTCTAAACTCTGACAGGGAAACTGTATTTAGGAGTTGCAAGAGGGGCAGGGACTTCAAAGCTTGTTGGTTAATTGAACATCTTAGCCACCTGCTGTTCCCAGAGGCCAAGAGCCTGAGAACTCTTAACACCTCAGAGATTCCCACACCAGGAGGCAGGATATCACATGACCCTGTTGATTGATTGAGGAGAGACTTCCAGGCAGCCTGCTGGAGCCCACACAAAAGGCTCTTTCTGTTGAATGGGGTATGTTAATTTTGAGTGTTTCCTGTCAACAGCCCTCTGCCAGCAAGGAGAGACATGCGATCACTGACCCACCCAGACTTCTGGAGGCGGACCCAAACACTTGGGGAGTTGAATTGCAACAAATATATATTTTATAGAAATAGTGATAACTCATTGTAACCAAATGACAGGAATGTACAACTTTGAGAGTCTTAGTTTGAAAAATGCCCTCACGATTTGAGTCCAAACTCCAATTTGTACCATGTTCTGGGGCAAAACCCCGCTAATTATGAATATTGTAGACAATGTGTTTAAGCTAGAGACATGGAAAGTTACTGGGATATATGTGGAAGGGAAATGTACCTTTGTATAATTTTTGATGAAAATCCCATATTGCACAACCCACTAAAATCGAAAATAAGTTGCCATTTTTGAATGCAAGCTCCTAGAAATGGCGGAGGCGGAACAGAGACTACCTTAAGCAAGGTGCCATATGCACATGTAATGTCAACCACTTGTGTACCTGGGAAATATGTATTTGAATCAAATATAGATTTGTGGGCAAATTGACCAGAGGAGGATCCTCTGACCCATAAACAGACCTCATCACTCTGACTCACAACCCAATTCCACCAATCATGGGAGAGGGGAGAATTGGGCCAATGACAAGTAGAGAGGGGCAGGCTCAGTTATGCCACGCACACACCCACTTCCAAAACACATAAAAAGAGACTGCTGGGACAGGTAGAGACATTCAATTCCATTTTCTGCGGGTGGCTCTGCCGGGAGACTCCAGACTTCACATCCATCAATCTCCAAAGACCAGAACTTTACTTCAGAACTTAAAGCAAGGGCGTAAATCCACAAACTGAGAACTCTTCTCAGCAGGCCTCAGCATCCTTAAAATCATCTGCAAACTATTCCACAGCCGGGCGAGCTGTCTGAATTCTGTGCCAAGAACTTTCGCCAGTACCCAGAAAGCAGTGTTACATCCAGAATCCACTTGATCTGGACCGGAAGCAGACCAGAGATCCAGAGAACCATGGGTCGCTGTATCCAGAGAGCTGACCCAGATCGCTGTGAAGTGCCGAGACCAGAACCGGAGTCCAGTCCAAAACCTGACCAGATCCGTGGCGAGGCCCATTCCTGCCCAAAATATATTGTGAGTACCGCCAGAACTGTGCAGAACCCAATCTCTTAGTTAAAATAATCTAATCCAACTATTTTAACCTAAGTAGAACTGCCTCCTAGTAATCCTGTCATCTGTCATTCTAAGGTTGCAAGCTGTCATCTGTCATTCTAAAGCTGCAAGCTGTCACCGTCATTTTGAGTTTTACTTTAAATCTGAAAATTTACCTTTATTAAATTGTCCGTATCTCTTGAACCGTTTGGGCTAGGAACGAAATAACTTTTAAGCTGTGATTCTAGGCTTTCCAACGAACCTAGAACCGACTTCCTACTCCTTATACTTTTACCGCGATCGCGATTCACGCACTCGCAAAATTTACCGCGATTTGCGATTTGGCTCAATTTCTCCACTTGTCAAAATAGCAGCTCCATTCTTTCCTTTGTTAAAATCCGTTTGCAACCTGGTAATAACTCATAGAGCATTGCTAAAGTGAGCCTGAACTAATACCAACAAGCATCTCTCACTCACCCTGACTATCTAGAGGGAATTAAAAGCATTTTTAGCACATTTCTCACTTCATTGTCATCACATTCAAAGCATTTTTGGGCCTGTGTTTCAAACCTCTACCTGTTTTCCTCTAAGCTTGCTGGGGGGGAACTGCATTTCGTATTGTATTTTGTTGGGATTCTTGAAGACTGTGTGCTCTCCTTCCATTTCTTACATTGCATAGGGGGGGAGTGAATTTTCAAGGAAAAGTGATTACATTGTCTTTTGTTGAAGCCATATCAAGTTATTTTCTGTACTGCATTTCATTCATCATTGCGTTTATTTGAACCATATAAAGCATTCTTTCCCACCTTATTCTTCTGTTCCTATTCATAAGTTACCTCTTGCCGATTACTGCTCATATTCACAAGAGTAATATCCATTATCAATTTATTTATAGAAGTGTGATATATATATATATATATATATATTGTTTAAATTTTCAAATAAACCTTTTAATTTGCAAAACAAACCTACTTCTTGGCTCAGTGGGGTCAGGGGGATTCTAAGAGGGGGGTGTTATACAAGGGTTGTCATCCAGAGTACTGAACTGGACATGAAAATACATCAATAAGGGTTTTCCTCAGCATCCCAGACTAGGCATTGACTTGGCTGTAGTGTTGATTGAATATCGCTTACAGGAGGCTATCCTGGGTGCCATCAGTGCTCCAGTGTGCTTAATACTAAAGAAATGCAGGTGCTGACCATTCTGGACTTGGTCTTCCGGGTAGGAGGTTGATTGTGATACACTTGCATCAGTGAAAACGCCCCTGCCCAAAGATGAATTCACCAACTGGGGAAAAAATAAATTAAGTAATGAAACAAAATTGTACAACAAAAATGGAAAAAAGTGAACAACGTATATAAAGAAAGGGGAATGGCTCATTATAAAAGCCATCTACTGACTGGTCTTTCCAAGAATAGGGCCCTCATTACAACTGAGGCGTTAAGGGTTTAACGGTGCCGTCGGCGCCGTTAACCCTTAACGCCTGATTACAAGTGTCCCTTTGCGGGTTGGTGTTTAACGCCTGCTTTTAGCAGGCGTTAAAAATCCAACCCGCAAAGGGACTTTGGAGCTAATTACGGCAACGTAATTTACGGTGCCGTAATTAGCGCCTTCCCCATTCCCATTATGCCCTATGGGGGCAAAAATGGGAATGGGGAAGGGCAAATGGTGAATGGGGAATTACCGCCCCACTCACCTTGGAATGGGGCGGTAATTCCGCCATCCACCATGGCGGAATCATAACCTTAACGGCATGGACCATGGTGCTAATAGCACCATGGTCCTCCGCCAAGGTTGTGATGAGGGCCTAGGTGTTTAAATCCACACATACATGAACAGATAAAGGGACAGGGCTTGTTAATAATGTTGCTGGATTGTTTCAAAAAGAGCAGATTTGTCGCTCTCATTATGATTTAGGCCATGGCGGTAAAAATTGTGTTTATTAGTAAATGCTGTCTTCACCACCCTCTATGTACAGAAGAATATGCACCACTAATGTACATAGGCACTACTAACCTCCACAATTCAAATGCACAAAACCTACACGTGGGTGTCCAGCAGTTCATCCCCATTAAAACTCGTGTTGTAAGAGGCAGACAACATGGCATGTTAGTGTCTCGTCTGTAGCCATGGAAACATATGTGGGTGGAAAAAGAACATTTTACATGCACTGGCGTTTGCCGGAAATCCAATTGAAGTCTGAGAATGTAACGTTGTTTTGTTGAGTGAAGGGAGTAAAACTGATTGCAAATTAGCTTAACGCAAGAGAACAGAGATGTGGAAACTCACAATGGTCTTTTTTTATTTGACTTTGATTTTATATTTGGAATATGTTATTTAGTCGATGTTTTGGCCGTCCATTTTTTACATTATATTGAACACACTTTTAAGAACTGATTGCATTCCTTTTCATTCTAAGTGTGACAATTCGACGCATCTGCTATGCTACTGCTTCAGTTACATTAGATAGACACAGGGGTCGACTTCAGGGAACTCTTCAGATTTCCTGGTAGGCCTCTCCACCATGGGCTTCTTTTCTGTGGGTACCCCGATGTTGTACTCTTCTTACCCTCTCGCCTATGGACCCCATTCCCTCCTTCCGTAATTTATCTGAAGTATAAAAACCTGTTGTTGTTATGCTTCCAATTCACAATTTCAACCCATTGTTCCATATTTACTTGTGTGAGAAGCCCCCAAACCCTACATAGAGGGCTTGGGCTTGCTCGCACGCTGTAATATGGGCCCCTTAACAACATTTCCGGGGCCACTTTTGGTTCCCAGTCCACATCTGGATAGACCTCACGAGTTGGGTGGTATTGCGGCGGTAAATCTGCCAGAATACCACCCAATGGAATTAACATCACTGCCACTTGGTCCGGCGGTACGACCACCAGATTACAAGTGGCAGTGGCAGAGTTAATCCCCAATTGTATACAGTCCATTAGACTCTATGGCCCTCATTACGACCCTTGCGGAAATCGACTGACCGGAGCGCCACAGCGTAAATAGCGTTTCCGCCATTGCACGAAGGAGCAAAGTGCGGCCCATTCCGACCCATCGGGCACGAGCACCACGGCATGGCGGAAGTGCAAAGTCCGCGATGGCGGAAAAGACCCCAAAACGGCCCACACCGCCGCCGTACGGGGCCCCAGGTGCAATACCGCCACCCCTCTTAGCGGTCACCGCAGTGTGCGCCTACCGGAAAGTACGGTGGCCGGAAATATACGGAAACGGAAGTTAAAACACGGGCCCGGAACGGGAAACATCCCGGCGTACACCTATAAATACACTAAAACCACACAACCACTAAAAACACTACCCTGAGACACACCCCACCCCGTCAACCACCCTAGCGAAACCAAGAAAAATGGGAAAAGCAGCGAAGAAAGCGTGCGACCGCAAGCGGCAGGTCCACTTCTCCCGTGAGGAACTCACCGTGCTAACAGAGACCCTCCAGGAGAATGCTGCCGTGGTCTTCTCCACGCAAATGACCAGGACGGCACTTGCAAACAAGAAGGCCATATGGGCTCTGGTGGCACAGCGGGTAAGTGCGGTGGGGACCGCACCCCGCACCCCACAGCAATGCCGCAAGCGATGGGACGACCTGCGGATACGCGTCCGCAGCATACTCTCTGCCAACCGCAACATTGCCACAGCCACCGGGGGAGGTCCTGAATCACCCATCAAGTTGACCCCCTGGGAAGAAATCTGTGCCTCCACCATCGGAATGGAGAGCATTGAGGGAGTCGGAGGGATGGAGAAAGGAGTGCAGACATCCGAAGATTCAGGTAGGTGGGCCAGATATAACAAGCCACACAGTCCATCCATGTGAAGCACCATGCGTCCACATAGTGCAACAGAAACACATGTCCAGGATAACGTCCACACACATCGGCCTGATAGCGCACGTTAAAACCCACAATAAATACATAAATAATTAAAAACCCCTAATACACGCACTACACGTGCAGCAGGCACACCCAAACTGCAGGCTGCCAAACAACTGCACCCTCACTCCACACACAAATCAAAGCACCTCCAAGGCCCCGACCCAAATCACCCTCAGGTACCACCCCAAAGCATGTGATACAATGCCATTCCAATTCCCACAGACCCATCAATAACCCTCGGCCTCCTTTACTCCACCACAGGGTCCGATCCAAACGACGAGCCACAGGACACCCCTACCAGCACACCTGCAAAGAGGGCCAAGACCAACGGCCAGAGACCCTCCACCTCAGCTGCACGCATCAAGACACGGCAGCAGCACAAATCAGGTGGTAGCACAGAGGAGGGAACATCAACAGGCACCCCAGCAGCCAGCATGGCCACAACACCACCACCACAGGTCCCCCCAATGGATGCCACAGAAGGCACTGCCTCTGGTGGCAGCAGCACCATAGGTGACACCCCATTGATGGCAGCATGCTCGGACACAGAAGACGGGGATGTCGAGGTCAGATCCATCCATGACCTGTCCCAATCCCCCTGTCTGTCCCATCCCGTACAACATGAGGATACCACGCAGGTGCAGCCACAAGACGACGACTGGCCATCCCCCCCAAGCCCTGTGGCAAGGCAACATGAGGACAACAGCCCCTCTGTGACACCCCCGCAAATGGGCATGGCCCAGCAGAGGCAACAGTCCCTCGACAAGTTAATCGTCCAACAGCAGCAAATGGCCACACTCCTCAAGGACCATGCCGATGAATGTGGGGGCACCAAGGCAGACATAGAAACATCAACAGAGACACTTAGGGCAGAAATGGAGAGATGTACAGAGACGCTAAGGGCACAAATTGAGAGTAGCACCGAGAGCCTGAGAGTCCAAATGGAGAGTAGCACCGAGAGCCTGAGAGTCCAAATGGAGAGTAGCACCGAGAGCCTGAGGGGGGAACTGCATGCGACGTCCAAAGACGTATGTGCCGAACTTGCCGCAGTGCGCCGTGTGCTCACTGAGCTCTCGCAAACCCTTAGGGACATGCATGGACGTGAGCAGGCAGACACATCATCCGTTGCAAGTTCCGTCCAGGGCAGCCCCCAACGTAGATCAGGGAGGAACCTGCGCTCCACAGGCAGGGGTGCCCCTGATACCCGCAGAGGGGGCTTGCAATAGCGACAGGCCACTGACAATGAGCATCTTTGGACACTGGTGTTCGGGTGGGAGGTAGGAGGGTGGAGGGGGTGTGTTGGGCTCACTTGGGTGGCGGGTCGATAGGGTGTTCAACATGATATCACATATGCCATAAAAAGTGCACGATCACCCAATGAGATGTGTGGACATTGATCTTTGTGTACTAGGCCATCATAGGCGTACAGTCCATATTGTGCATGTCCCAGACACACGCAGTGCCACGAGTCCCGTGTCCATGTATCAGCCCCCAGGCGTGAGTGCTAGAAGCATACATCAATGAGATGCTGACGGATGTCACGGCCCTCCGGTGCCTCGCAGACTCCTTGAGGTGCTGCCACATCCCCACCCTCATCATGACCATCATCCGGTGCTTGCAGTTCAGCGTCAGGGGGCATGGGCACATTTCTACGTACGCACATGTTGTGGAGCATGACACATGCCATGACCATCTTTGCAACCTTCTCATGGCGGTACAGGAGTGCCCCGCCAGACCTGCTGAGGCAGCGGAAACGAGTCTTCAGTAGGCCGAATGCCTGTTCTATAACTACACGGGTACGTGAGTGGGCATGGTTGTAGTCCTCCTCATGCTGGTCCCGTGGGTTCCGGACTGGTGTGAGGAGCCATCTCTTCAGTGGATATCCAGCATCACCTGTATGTGGACGATAAACGTAGGATGTGGAATGCCATTGATACGTACGCACACCCCCCCCCCTTCCTGCCAGTACATTGCCAAATCACATACCCCACATCATCATGCATGCAATGAGACTCACCGAGTAGCCAGGATCTGTTCCCTGCGTGTCGCTCCATGTAGCGTGGTATGGTAGAGTTCCTCAAGACCATGGAATCATGGGTTGATCCAGGGAATCGGGCACAACAATGCGTAATGATCCTGTTGGAGTCACACACCATTTGTACATTCAGGGAATTAAATTGTTTTCGGTTGCGGTACTGGGCCTCCATGGCATGTGGGACGACCAATTCAACATGGGTGCAGTCGATGGCGCCAATGCAACCCGGTATGCCGGCAAGTGCATGGAATCCCACTTTTGTGTTCGTAATTTCCTGCTCCGAGCGTGGAAGGGAGATGTAGTCGTCTGCGTGCTGCAGGAGGGCATCGAGCACTTGGAATAGTGTCCGTGAAAACAGTGGCTGTGATATGCCATGCAACTGTCCGACTGTGTGCTGGTAGGTGCCTGTGGCCAGGAAGTGGAGTACAGACACCACCTTCAGTAGGGGTGGGATTGCGGTTGGGCTATCTATCATGCTGACTAGGTCAGCCTGTGTCATGTCCACAATGGCGGCTATGGTGTCCCGGTCCAGACGGTAGAGGGTGTGGATCTGCTCATCAGTGAGGTTGAACGGATGTGCTCGGAGGCGTGGGATTGCGGGCTGCCTGCGTGGTGGTAGTGGCTGTGCTGCTGGGCCTTGCTGGCCCTGCCTTGGCCTCCTCCTCCTCCTGCGTCTCCTCCGTGCGGCTGGTTGTAGTTGTTGTTCGTCTTCTTCTTGGAGTCGGAGCACTTGCAGTGCTATCAGGTCCCCCAGGGCCAACATCGCGAGTCCTGCCGGTAGCATTTCGCTGTGGTTGTGGGAGGAGACTGGCTGTGCAATTTATGTGTTTTCAGGCTGTATGGCCTCCACCTGTGGTGATTGATTCCACCTGTGCAAACGGCTCTCCCCTTTGGCCGAGCACGTCCCGCGCACTACGCTGCAATTCGGGTAATGGTATCTTGCTATTGCAATCATGTATTTGTACCCGATGGGCGTGTAAGATTGGTTGATATGTTCATTCTGCTGTGGTCCCATTGTTTCCCATACTATCTGTGCAGTCGCGAACGGACTTGTGAAGGGTCAGTGGAACGTAGTACTCGAGTAACGGTGGGCCCTCATGCATCACTGTACCGAGTTGCAACGACGGGCGGGGCGTCCCATTTGTGGGTGAAGGCAGTTGCCATTTTCACACACAGCCGCACTCGATGGAATAATTAGTGATTTCAAACGGCCAGAGATGCCTTTTCGACGTGATGTTGCAAATGAGGAATTCGAAGGGCGGCGCTTTCGGTTTCCAGCTAGCGGCGAGGAGATGCCCACAGGTCTGACTGCAAATATAACGTTCTATTGTTCTATGTCCTTGAGACAGGGCCCATGGCGAGGGAGCAATGATTGATATGAATAGTTTGGGATGCGCAATAGCTACCTGGGCGATGAGGCCGGCCATTCCCAAATACATGTTACTTCACAACACTGGATTTACGGGCTGGGGCACTGTGGATGTAGCAGGCTGCATTACGCACAGACTCAATGGACGTTTCTAATGTCATGTGAGTAATTATTCAGGCGTTTTGATCCCGGGATGAGGGAATGATGAATGGATGCATGGGCAGGTGATTTGGTGCAGAGTTTGCCATGTACAGGGCTTCTTGGGATCTATCCGCCTCCCCTACGCTATGTGATGCAGGGCTGCCATAGTGGGACCATCGTCTATCTGGCCTTGTTGAGCCCTCCCTGTCTCGACGCGCCCTCAGACACTTGTGTCCATGCACGTTAACATTCCCATCTGATGGATTCTGTTTTGGCAGACGCATGCACAGGTACACTCGTTCGTGATGGTGTTTACATCTAGGTATAGATGGTTATGAGTCGCAAGTGGCTTTGGGGTGTTGATGATCCTTTGGAGTGGGCTGGCATGCATATGGCTGTGGATTTCGTGTGCTCATTGAAGTGAGTTGTTCGAATGTAGTTCTGATGGCCATTCTGTTCTTGTTCTTTTCTTTTGGTTGACAGGTATCTCCTCCCCTTTTGCCACTGCCATCTGTATGCCACTCCTGCAGATGGATTTTACTCCCGACACCTGCTGCTTCGTGTTAATCGGTGGAGCAGCATTACGATCTTATGGGACGATCGCCAGTGGCCCACATGCCCTTACGCAGTACTGGTGGCTCGGAGCAACATTTCGGCCTTTCAGCTGGACTAGTGCCTCCCCATTGGGACGGCCCTGCGGTTGTGTGCGCTTCCTTTTTGCCTTTTCGTACGTGATTGTGGCTCTGTGTACCATGATGGGACAGGGCGTCACACAAGTAGTGGCTGGTCATTTCTTGCGGATGCAGCCCACAATGGTGAAATGTGTTTTGGAGTTCATGGCCTGATGGCTGTATGGGCTTGGTGATTTTGTTGTGCATTAAATTTCTATTCTGATTTGGGCCGTGTAGCGTTTTTCTTTGCAAGTGATGTGGCATGTGCCTATATGTGGGGCGATGTATTGTGAGGAGATCTGCATTGGGTTCCTGCTTCGGGGTTTAGTTGCGTGGTACTGTGCTGGGCGCGTTTGCCTACTGAGCCCGTGAGGTCAGGGATGGGGGCTGCCTATATGACAGTTTGGATGTTGTCATGCTCAGGGGCGGGGGATTGGGTTTTGTGTGACAGATGGCGGTCAGCCAGGTGGACTGGTGGAATGATGTGATTTTCGGAATGTTGCTGGTCACAGGTGCCTGTGTTTGCGTGCGTTTCGGGGGGGGGGACTGTGGTCATGTCCATTGGGATGGCTTCTGTATTCGTGCCATCTGTGCCCTGCAGCTCCCATTGGCCCCTCTTGTGTTTCTTTTGTTCGTTGGCATGCATGGGTGCTTTGTACATTCCAATGGTTGCATTGTGACTTCATTGCACCTACAGGGAGTTGTACTTTGTGGGCAGGGAGCGGTGTACAGGCACTCAGTGGGGCCGTTTACGGTTGATTCGCGATGCCGTACTTCTCGCCATGGCGGAATGGTCCATTCCGCCATGCCTGATGGCGTTAGGTACATGTCCGCTAGGGTCGGAATTGGCGTACCGTTGCACCATGGTGGTGTTTGCGGTTTGGCATGGCGCGCGCGCGCGTGCTTAGTGCAGTTAGCGTTGGCGTTCACTACGGTGTCGCTAATGGCTTCGTACTTTGCGGTGACGGGTCATAGTCGCACCGAGCGCTATTCGATGGCGGTATTGCATTTCCGCCATCGTTTTCCCCTTTCCGCCAGGGTCGTAATGAGGGCCAATGGGGCATTTTTTGCGGAATTTCCGCTGTAGCAATTTTGACGGTTTTGCCGATTTTCAGTGGAAAAAAGGAGAATTTACCTCCAGCATGAAGCTGAGGTAAATCCCCCACTCCAGGGCCATACTCTTAGTATGGCGGTGCGGGAAAGGTGGCAATAATTCTGTTACCACCAATTTTTTCCCACACCACCCTACTCGTAATGAGGCATGTCCTTTAAAGATTCCTTGGTCATCTGCGTCTTTGAGCCAAGGCCAATCACTTCCTAGTCTGCCACCCCAAAATGTTTTGGGAACTCATTAGGGCCCCCCAGGTTTTAAAATCTCATATGCTCAACTGTCCTAACACGTTTGCTGCTACAAGTGCCTTTTGAACATGATAAATTCATCAATAACATGTGCTGAACGTGTTTACAATTCTGAAAAAACACTCAACGCAATAACTGAGTTTGTCCAAGGCAGCACAAAGCCTCTGCCAGATGTTAAAGGTGAATGTGTGCCTATGGGCAAAAATCTCATCTGGTGAAATGTCACAATAAAATGCAACACCTAATCGCTTTAGACTTGTTGACGACGAATACACCAGTTGTCACACAACGCCAGCTCCAGACACACGTTTCTAATAAGAACATAGTCAGCTCGAGAATGCTTAAAAAATGTATCAGCTTCGTATCAAGATGTAGTCACCCATATAATTGGTTATGCGTTTGACACACAGTAACCCACGAAAGAATACGGTCAAGTCTGCGGTTCTTATTACTCATCCCCTCAGGGAAAAAAGCAATATGGCAATGTCCCAAAACGCAAAGGCATTTTAGCGCTGCATGTGTTAAAGATTCAGACGTCACCATGAAAACATGTCTGATCTCGCCAACATCAGCCAAAGGAAAGTTTAATGATGATTAAAGACGATTAAGGGGAATTTTTGAATAAATCGGATTAGTGGAGCAATCTAATTTGTAAATGTGAACTTTTTACTGAATTTGAATTTGACTTACTGTTAACAGCATCGATGTGTTACACTTGTATGGCAATGTCAAACTGCACCTTGCCAGATTTGGCATTGTTAGAACATTGGGTGGTAGTGGTGCGTGGTATAAATCAACCTAATGTAACATAACATAACATTTAGGAGTAGTCTTCAAGGTATTTAGTTAATTGGGTATATAAACACAGACGCAAACAACACAGTTATTCTGATATTTGTTTTCAATTGGAAAAACAAGAACACAATCCTGCATCAAGTTTGCCTCATTTTGGACAATAATGGACTGGCAGCCATTAAGGGCCATGATGTTGGCATACTAGGGACCATGTTATAGAAACTTTGCCCCAGTCGAAGAGTTATTTAGGTGTCATGTTTTATTAATGTTGCTGTTTTGTAATGTTTGTAAGTATGTATAATTCCGTTTTCTTTTAAAAAATAATAATTCTGCAGGGTAATTAGTACTTGGGTAAAAAAGGCCCTTTTGCAAAGATCACATGCTTTCAATGGATTTTTCCTGCAGGCCTAAATTAGTGTCCCTAATCTGGCACTAGCTGTCTACAAGGAAAATATGGGGAATAAGGTATATTTTTCAGAAACTGGTGCAATAAATTGAGGGGACTTGTGTATCCCTTTCTTAAATAGAGGGACAATAGTTTCCTTTATCCATTCTTCCGGGACAATGGCTGAATAACCCCTCTAGGATGGGTTCCCAAATTTCAAATTTGGGTTCCCAAATCTCGATAAAATCTTGATAGTAATTTTGATCATCATCTACCGGAATTTCATCCAAACCTGATGCTCTATTCAATTTTGACATCTTAATAGCCTTTATTATGTCTGGATAGTCAAATTTCACTTGGTTGTTGATCAATGCTGGCTGCACATTGCCCCAGGGGGCCTGAGCCTCCCAATTTTCCATTCCCAAATGTTAGCTTCAAGCTTGTCTAGCCAAACATATTCTTTACCTAAGAAGGCATTATAACCATATTATTCTTTCTAGCAAATAGGTGAGATAATTACAGTATCCTTTTATAGTTAATACATGTAATTCAATATAGAATAACCAAGACTTCCAATTCAACATCTTAAATAATAGTGTTGGAACAAGTAGAAGAACGATTATGGCAAAACCACCAAAACAATTTTTGAGAGCTACAGACGTGCATGTTGTAGATGGCCTTGAGTGCCCATAACAAGTTAATTAGTGTAAGTCATAAACACAGATTGCACATGAAATGAGTTTGCCTTCAGGTTTAAAGCACTAGTCTTTACTTAAATAAAATTGGGAATTTAATGGGACACTATCATCTTAGTTGTACACATTGTTCTCAAAATTATAACAATTTCATCCCTTAATGTTTGTTTGTTTCTTTATTTGTAGCGTGCGCCAGACCCAGAGGTATCAGGGCACGGGGACAAAGGATATTTTAGGCTTGCAAGGTTACATAATGAGGCACATGGAATTTACATAATTACATATTACATATTACATACTGACATACAGAACATAAAGGTTATAGTACATAGCATAGCATGGATCGCAGACATAGCTAATAAGGATGGCAATGTAGTCAATTTTCAAGAGAAGAAAGTAATATACAGTGATATCTACAGAAGGAAATCATGAGGGTCTATTAGAGGAAGGGAGAGGTCAGGAAGAGGCTGAAAAGGCCAGAAAGGTTAGAAAACCTTCCCTCTCTGGTCTAGATGTAGAGATTATTCGATTTAAACCAGTTGATAATGTTGGACTTGAAATGTCAGTATGTTTGGTTTTCCCTCAGGCACGGAGGCATGGAGTTCCATAGTTGGACAGCTTTGACAGAGAAACTGTTTCCACCAATAGTAGCTCATTTGAATGGAGGAACTGTCAAGTAATTAGTGTAAATCGTTCTATTAGTTCAGATTGTCGGTCTTTTAATTTATGTTTTGTCCGTTTCTTTTGTCCTCATTTCCAGTAACACCTTGATAAAGCACACCACAACTCATGTTGGTTGTTAAAGGAAGTAGATCTTGAAAATATTTGATACCACCACAAACATAATGATGCTTAATTAAAATGATGAGGACACCAGGTTACTTTACTTTACCTTTAAAATTGAACTAATCAGAATGGAAATTATTTCAAGGATAATGTTCACAAGAATTGGGAGCCAACTCAGGTCAACACACTCACATGACCTCAAAAATCAATCTCACTCTCTACTAGTTTTCCAAGATAGTAACACACTCTGCAATCAAAAGCATGCAATTTACAAAATCACATAGTTGTAATATCTGCAAAGTAACATTATCCAAATTGGCCATCTTAGACATTGCTCCCCTCCTCACATTCCTCATCAAAACATCCTTGAGCAACATTGTCACCCATCATAATCTCAAACATAGTGTTATCACGTACTGCTTAAAAAAACTATGGCAGAGCCCATGGTGCCTGCTTCTTTTAGACACATCTCTTCTCTGTGCCAAAACCTCTGGGAATTCTACCAACCGCTGAAATGTCTATGCATGTTGATGCCCATGATTCTCTCAGAACTTTTAAATCCAACAATCTCTGGTTACTTTCGGTTCTCTTTGTCCCTATTTCCTCACATTTCCAATCTCTTTAAATGTGAAATCGAATGCGTGTTGTCCTGGTAAATGGAGGAGTTAGGAGGGGAAGAGGAGGAGCTCAATTTCTTCTTACAGGAAGAGGATTCCCCCATGATCAGGACTGACAGAACTGTATGCTGTTTATTGGCATCATCTCATGGGCCACAAAGCATTGCCAGGCTTATGAGTCTGAGTGGGGATTCAGAAACATTGGGGGTGTCATCAAGAGCACAGAAAGAGGGGAGGCAGAGCAGGGAGGACCTTTGGTGGAGGCCCCCATGTTGACAGGGCCTGTGGTGAAGCTGGAGGGTATGCAGGTAGTGCAGGAACAGGACACAGGTCTGATTCTCAGGTGGTAGGTTTGGACGGTTGCTGAATAAACCCCAATGGAGCACTGTCAGATGGTTGCTATCTGGTTGGGGTTTTTCTGAGAAGGATGTGGAATACAGCCAGGTCAGCAAGGTTGAAAAGGAGTGGGTGGTCCCTGAGGAGAGGAATCATGTTTGGGAGGACCCTCAAGATGGGGACCAGTTTGTGGTGGTGCCGCAGTAGGCAGTTGACCTACCTTAGGGGTAAGGTGAGGATGAGCCTTGCTCTAGGTATCACATTGCAGAGGAGACAAGGAAAGCACAGATGTCCCAAGGATCAAACATCTATCCCCTTCACACAGCCAACATGGTCTTGGGTGTGGAAGTTCTTTGATCTGCCCCTGGGGAAGAACAGCAATGGTGAAGAGTGTATGATCATCTGCACGGTGGAGGACTGTGGCAATACAATAAGATGGGTCAGAGACTCCATGGCCACTTATTTTGGAAATCAGCAAGGCGCTACCACATTCACTGGTGGAGCACAGAGATCTATGGGGCAATTGAATGTGCCACTACCAGTGATTCAGCTGTAACCAGATCTTCTAATGCCATTCAATGTCGAAACGTCTCGGGGGAAAGGAACAGTAACTCTACTATGTACCCTATCCCTGACTTTGACTAACAACTAGTGATGTTGACCAAATGCAACCCCTGCTTTGCCTGGGAAATATTGATCTGGGGAACATAAAAAAACACATAAACCGATACAAACGATGACCACCGCTTAGAACATGGGCACATGGACTAAATTATTGTTCTTTTTGTTGGGTCATTAATATGTACGTTTATGTAAAATGAAGTACCAGTGTCTATGCATTCTTGTGTATATTTTTGTATCTTTTTATGTACTAAAAACATGATTTATGCATGTTCCTCTACACTTGACTGTTGTTTCGATGTATTCCACAAGTGTGCACCACACCATTGTTTTTTTCACTGTCTTGTAAATAATTGAAATATATGTTGGTTAATAGGAGTGAAAGAATCTTTTGCTACCTTCCAGAACATGCATTTTTGTCACTACGTATGGAAACATGTGAAAGCAAGTAGCACGTCTTTGAAAATCTGAAAACATGAAATAACAATGAAATAAAGATGATGGAGGAAATGAGCAAATACATTACCAACTCGTATCCAATTGTATGAAAGATAAAAGGATTATTCTTTCTTTCGATGTTTGAATTGGGAACTTAGTAAGACATTTATTGTGAACCACTATTAGAAATGTAGTGCACCGTGTATGCATAAAGAATTGAACGGTTAGGACACCTGTCTGTTATAATAATCTGAGCTTAAAAAGCCAGAACTACATCTGCTACTGATCCGAAGCACTGGGGAGAGAGTGTCAGAAATCTTCACTCTGTGATTGTTTACTGACTCAACAGGAGAGTGAAGGTTGCCCAAGGAAGAAGGAGGAAGGCCTGAATTCATCAGTCCATAAGGACTGAGTTGATGGACAACCAACCACCAATACTTATATCTGCCAGACATTCATGCAGGCATGTAGCCATTTCCCGAGAGTTGGGATCAATTCAAAGAAAGAGTTGGGTGTCATTGGAGTATGCATAAAATTGACAGCCGTGTTGCTGTATAAGGTCCGCCAGTGGACGGACATGAAGATTGAACAGGAGCAGTGATATAGCCAAACCCTGCAGAACTCCACAAGACAGAGCCACAGGGGTCAACCTGAATGGGGGCAGGGACAAGGTCTGGGAGCGGCCTAAAAAAAGGGTTTTGGCCACTCCAATGCTGCACCAGAGATACCGAGCTCCATAGAATTTTGTGGTCACTCATGTTGAACGTTGCAGAGAGGGTCCAAAAGTATAAGAAATCTCACCCCATCCTGGTCTCTGATTCCTGCCAGGTCATCCATTACAGACATCAATACAGCTTCCATCCTCATCAGGAGGTGGAAGTCTGATTGTTGAGGATGTAAAATTGCAAGTCCCACAAAGAAGGCATGGAGCTGTGGTGTAACAACTGCCTCCATTACCTTCATCTGGAATTTGAGGAGAGAAATAGTTCAAAATGTGGCTGTGAGTGAGGGATCAAGAGTGGGTTTCTTTAGCAGAGCTGTTACAAGGGCATGTTTTAAAGTGGAAGGAATTTTCCCAAGCATAAGAGAGGAGTTGACCGCTAATGTAATTAAAAGTGAAATATCATGACTAATAATCTTTAGAACTTCCAGAGAAATGGGATCCAAAGGAGAGCAGGATTTTAAATGCAAAATCATTTTTAGCATCTGATCATTGGTGACCAAGGCAAAGGTCTAAAAAGTAGCTTGGTTGGCCGGAGGCCCTGGTGATGAAAGTAGAGAAGAGTGTAGAAGTGTTGCTGTAATCTACATCACAATGTCTCTCCTGATGTTCTGAATCTTCTCCATAGAGAAGTGCGAGAAAGTATTACACAACTAGAAACAGCTCTTTGTGTTGGTTCGGCGCTTGCGATATCCTTGTGAAGAAATAAGCAGTTTTAGCTGCTTTAATATGAATGGTATCTTAATCGACACTCCTTCATCAAGACTCTGTCCTCATCATGGTATTTAGTGGACCAAACTCTCTCAGCTTGTCGATATAAAAGTCTGGAGGAGTGTACCAAGTCCGTAAAACAGGGAGTTGAATTTTGTGTCTGGAACTACCTGCATTAAGGGGGGGGGCAGAGTATTGGCTGCCTCGATAAAAGCTTCTTCTAAGATGGACAAATAATCACGATCAGGACCCGGCACAGCCCCATGAAAATGGGATTGAATACAAGAAGCAAGTGTACTGGAACCCACTTTCCGCCACGAGCACCTATGGGGACTTGGCAGGAAATCCAAAGGAAGTAGCCAAGATAAAAAGAAAACATGGTAAAAGGGACTAAGAAATGGTTAGACCATACCACGAGGAGCCAGGCATGCACAAACACTGCAATGGCCTTTAATATGAATTTGAAAACAAAGGACATCTGTGAAATCTGGATGCTTTATATTAGCATTGTATTTTGCAACAGAAACTAAGAAACTAAATATGATCAAACTAATCCAATTTATGTTGCATATATTTCAATAATAAGCTGTGTAACAACCAATTATCCTCTTGAGACATTAATAGCAACTTATAAGTATCCCCGCTTCCCAAAGGTTTCAAGTAAATAAATGCAAATGAAAGCATTACAATTGAAACACTACAACAATGTAAAAGCCCCTTGAAGGACTACAAACAAGGACAAATTGCCTGTTTCATAGGATGATTCCCACCCAGGAAGTACTACAGCCACATTTAGATCGCTTGACCTGTCACAAAGGAAATATATCCACTTGCATATTTGTCTGGTCCTACCCACAGTGACAACCCAGCACTTAAAAAAGTATGCAATACTCCTCTGAACAAGACTACCAACAACAACCCCAGACACATGTTTAAACCTTGTTAGGCATCATCAATTAGGTAAATATGTGTCTCTCTAAGCAAAGCAAGCAAGGGATCCAAGACTGAATTACACTTAGTAACCTACAGTTATAACCCACGCTTTTTAAAATTTACAAACATTTCTGATTCTCTCTAGTGAGAACGAATATATCCAAATAACCTGTTATTTGTTTTGGATCCCACTCAAGAGGCTCAACAACCACATTTTAGCAGTTTACCTTTCACCGAAAATACATGTTCATTTACCAGTCTGGTCCCGTCTACAAGGTCAGCACAGCACAAAGAGCAATTTGCTTCTGAACAAGAGTTAAAACAGAAACCGTAGACTTATGTTTAAGCCTTGTTAGGCATCATAATTTAGATGAATCTGTTTCTCTCTAAGCACAGTGAGCAAGTCATCCAAGTCTGAATTAACGTTGGTAACCTATGGTTATACCCCAAGTTATTCAAAATATACAAAAATATGGGAGCTTCTCTACTGAGAACGAACATGGCCAAATAACCTATTTTCTGGGTTGATTCTCACTAGGGAGGATCTACAATCATGTTTTAGCACATTTTACCTGTCACAGAGGAAAAATATCCATTAGCGTGTCAGCCTTGTTGGGCATTATCAGTGAAGTGAAGTGAAGCTTTGTTTCTGTAGGTACATTGGTCAAGCGGCCAATGTCGGGATTGCCCTTAGTAATGTAAGGTTATTATTCCCCATGTTTTCAAAACATAAAGACTTGTGGTTGTACATCTTCTAGAGTGGGAACTACAAAATAAAACACGTTTTTTTTTTACCTGTGCAAGGAACTAAAAAAGAATGCCTGCATAGGCAGGGAATGCTCTTATATCATCGACACAGATCTCGATCCATTCAGGCATTTCTCCTCCTCTGACAATTGATAGTAATCCATCTCTTCTTAATCTATGCTGCTCTTTGCAGTGAGAATTTCTGGGTGGCTGTAATTTATTGATCTCTGCTAGTGGCAGTGCTGAGGACATTAATCTTACTGATATCAGATTATCAATAAGCCCCTGATCTGGCTACAATTTTGTAGAGAATTTCGCGATGTGCAGATATATCTGATACAATAAATAAGTCGCATCTGGCGGAACACATGGTCATGGATAACACTCTTTTTGTATTGTGGTCTAACATGACACGTGACCAAATAAAGCAGTAAGTCGCATTGTTGATATCATTCTGACAAACAGTGGCATGGTTTCACAGGGTAATCTTATTTGCATCCTGCACACAGCTGTGACTATTCCAAGATCGAGAAATAAGCCCTTGTGTGATGATGTCCTGATTATTCCTGACCCAATTGAGAACATTAAGCTGTCTGACAGAGCAGAGATGGAGCCCAAAATGGAAAAGGAAATAATTGAAATAGTTTGAATGGAAGATATTGCTGAGTCCCCTTTGCATAAACATAAGCAAGAGAAGAATGGACTCAAAAGCAGGATGAAGTGAAAATTATGCAAGCTTGCAAAAATTGATGCTCAGGATGTCATCACTACAAAAGCAACCTCTTCTAATAACTCTGTAGTTTCCAGCATTACGTCTGTGCATGTATCTGATACTCATAAAACTAAAAGTGGATAATTGTCTATTTAAATAAAATAAAATCAACCTAGGTCCCGTGAGGATTAAGATGCTGAATGGTCAGATTCTGCCTATTTAACAACCTGCAATGATAGCCCTATGATTACCCCAAAGCAGAATGGTACATTTAGCAATTCTGCTTTAGATAAAGAGGCCTCAACTAAACCCATGAAAGAACACAAGTGCCAGCAACTACCTGAGAAACTTAAGTTTAATACGTTTAATGTTAATAGACCTCATCCATAGTACTGTTTCCCTCAACCCACCATACGCCCCCCATTCATTTTACACCTCTCTATGTCAATGCATTGCATAACAACATATTGCATCATATAGCATGGAACCCAAATGGATTCCTGTCCTTCCAAAGCACACCACTTGCAAGCAAATTGGAAACATGCCAAACATGATTGTTCATAATTACTTCTAAATTACTACCAACAATCACATGACAGTGGTAATCATGCAGTATTAAAAAATGTCCCATATACTATCAAACCCTACCCACTTAGCCACTATAAATTCACCTTCTTCACTTCGTAATTGCACACTTCCACAATTCTAACACAGTAGATAATCACCAACATAGGGTCACAAAAACAGCTTAATATCCAACTACAAAGTGCACACATAGCTGCAATATTTGTCAAGGATAGAGTTATACCGCTTGGTTTACACTAAGGTTTCTTATGGACCCTCATTTTTATCACATCCTCCACTGTCACTGAGAAACAACCTTTATTTGCGAATATATATTTTTGCCAAACATAAGCATAGCATACCATGTCATACTGCTTCATCATTCTCCTAAAAACTCTACTAAAAACACTAAAACAATAAAATATACAAAACCTTACTTTGCAAACAATACTTATAAACTTGACCAAATGCGAAACCTAAACATACTTCACTTATCTTACAAATACACTAATTCAAACTGTACATAAAATATGTAAAAACACACTATCACTCACCTTCAGCTGCTCTAAATAATGAATAGATAAACAAAGAACATGTGCACACTCTGAGTTCTCGAATCAGAAGTTCACACAAATATCACTTTCATAGCTTTCACAATTCAATAGCACAAAAAGAGGACTGTAGAAAGCAAACAAGTAAAATGACAAACACATTTCTATTACAAGCTATATCAATCAATAAACCTCAACACAATCCTTCAAAGAATACTTTATACAATATGTACACGGGTACAGCAGACAGATTCATACCCGTTGGCTATCAAGACCGCCAAAAAGTATGAGGTGCGATTGGAGCGTTCATACCCCCGGATCGAGTCAATCGCCAGTAGTTGCAGCTACCCATAACATTTTTACAGATTCAAAAAGACCTATTGACAGGTGGTAACAATTCAAACAACATAAAGGTACACATGAGGGCATTTAATCAGAATTACATGTGAAATTGTGTAGTGTAAAATCAATGGAGCAACATGTTCAATGCATAGAAATTGGAATGTTATACCTGCGACTAAGTCAATAGTTATAGCTGTGGCAACACCCACCAAAATACACAGCGTGCCATTTCCCTGCTAGTACCAATGCCTATCAAAGACTACCAAATAGCACGACCTGCGATTGGAGCGTTCATACCCGCGGCTAAGGCGATAGTTAGAAATGCAGCTTATCCCGCCAAAACTACACAACGTGCCATTTGCATGATGATACCTGTGGCTATAACCTATCTTGCGGTTGGTACCCTTCGGCTATAATACACCTGACAGGACACAACGTTTCATTGGCTGCTCTCATAACCACGGCTATTTAAAAAAAGGCATCAAAGGTATTTTCCTTTTCCAATATACTTAAAAAGTTCTCTGGGTAGATCTTAAAACAGCCTTTGGGTACATTTACCAACATATCACCAAAACATATATTTTCAATCCGATAAATACTCTTTACCTCTATGATGATTCAAAACATTTTGAAAAAAATGTCTATGCTCTTTCTTTAGATGATTAATTAATTTTCTATTCCCAAAGAGAAACAAACATGTGCTGCCTGTCAACATTATTTCTCCACAATTGCAGAATATACCTCTCATTTCAAACACTCTGTCTAAAATAATAGTATAAAACCAAAAAACTTGGAAGCCAATGCTTTGAGAACTCATCACCTATGTCCTCAACATCACTAGTAATCCCATTCTCAAAAGAATGTCCTCAATCTTCTGAACAAAGAGATTTCTCTCCATCCGAAATCGGCTCCATGTTTCAAATATCAAATCAAACAATAAATATACCCCAAAAACACCACTATCTCCTAAGGGTACACCTCACCCTCAAACAATAAAAATGTACTATGTAGAAAAACTCTTACTATAATTATACAATATTATCTACATTTCCATTGGCATATATAAACATCACTCAAAAGAATATATTCTCTCAAAGTCTCTATACAATTCAACAGTATCTGAGGCCCTTGAAATCCTATTGGCAGCCACCCACTACACAAAACAATGAAGAACCATCATAAAGCAATCACACACATTCCACCTTCTCTCCTCATTAATATTTCTCCATTCCAAATGTCTAACTCTGAACTCACAAGAATTGATTCTCTGTACCATGACTAAAAAGGAACAGTGCATGGAATGGCTGGAGGACAATTACCTGACTGAGGAAAAGATTAAAAAAGAAGACGCTGAAAACATTGCTCCAGAAGAAAATATACCACAATCAAGATTTTATTAGTGCATTCTATATATTCATGTAAAATGATACTAACAATTATATTTAAAGGAACAAATATCAGGCACCAAACACATATCATTTATCTACCTATTATCAAACTATCAAATCTGCATACAACGCACACAGATATTTTGAAAGTGTATTATAATTTCAATTGTGTACAAATGTTTCACATTTTTTCAAACACATGAAGAAGTGATTCAAGTCTCAAGAAGATTTAAAAAAGAAGCACCACAACAAGGACCCACACATCTACTTATGTATTCCTTGACAGAATTAAAATCACTATTAATGCATATTCAAAGAGACAGGAAATCAATGAAAAAGGACATTGCGGATTTAAGACTAATCATGCACAGTAAAAAGCCAGAAAATGGGGCTACAGAAGAAGAAATCTTTTCTGTTCTGACTAAAAGAAAAAGAAAAATAACAACCACATCCCCTCCCAAATAAAACTGTTTTCAACAAACTGTGTTAAAATATTTATTTACCCTTTTCAAGTATGTACACTTATATGCAATATTAATGTTTAAAAAGTATTTCAAATTTTACAATAACTGTTTGAACAAACTACACACATACATATTAAAAAAAATCCATGTTTATTTATTTTTTCAAAAAATATGTATAGCCGTGGTTACCAAAAAATCCAGTTACGCCTCAAATCTCATAACAATGTGATTCCATGTTTTTCTTTTCATGAATTTAATGCAAAATATTAATAACAAAAGACACAGTAAAAAAGGAGTATGTAAACAATGCACTTTTCACAGATTACATATTGCCACAGGTTGTGTCATCGGAAAGGTTACCCGCGTCTTCAAGTGCCAATGGCACATTGGGCTAGACCATAGCCGCAGTTATACATCTATGTTTTAAAAAAATAATAATATCCTTTTATCTGAAAAAAAGAAAACAGAATCAGTTCAATGATCCACACACTTTAATGAACACAATTTAATATACACATGTTTATGACCCTCACATTTAATATGCAGTGCATCACATGCACTATATAAAAGGTACATTAGTGCATAGTAAGAACACTGTTGTTCTCTTTTGCACATACTAATCATTGAGTCATTGGGACAAAAAAAAATGAACCAAACCATACAACAATATATACAGCTTGTCACGGAAGGATAGCTCAGTGGCAACATGCTCGCTTTGGAAGCAAGACGACACAAAGCAACACAGGTTCGATCCCTGGGTCCACGCTTAGAAACCTCTGGGTATTAAGCATGTTATAAATAACGTATCATATCCTATCATATCAATATCAATATACAAAACTATAAGAAAAAAAACTATAAAAAACAAAAAGGGAAATATATACTGGGTGAAAATAAAGAAAGAACATTACACTAGCATGCAGGACAAAGGATGGGAAGGCTAAGTAAACCAGCCAGAGGGGCAGAGGGCCACCAGCTTCAGTCAGAAGGAAGTTGGTGTCCTGGTGGAGCTTGTCCTGGGGAATTATGATGCCCTCTTCGGATCACCACGCGCCGACAAGGAAGGACGGGACAGGATCTGGGACGACTTTGTGGTTGCCATCAACGCAAGGGGGTGGCAACCCGCAACATCAAGCAAGTCAAGAAGCGCTGGGAGGACTTCAGGTCCAGGACCCTCATAAAGGCCCGGCGCCTCGTGGAGGGGGGCCGGGGCAGCATGAGTACCATCCAGCTGAGGGTCCTGGAATGCGTACGCCCAGCGCTCCATGCCCAGATCCTTGAGAGGCAGACCCGTCTGGAGTCGAGCGGTAAGTGGCCAAGCATTGCTGTGTGAGACAGGGAATGTTGCAGCGTGCTGGTTGTCTGATACTTGCCTGTATGTGTGGCATAGGCCATGTACGCGTGTGAGTGTGCAGGGACATCATGGTCATGCATGTGAGACCAGTAATGTGTGAAGCACACGGTTGGTGTATGTGTTTAAATGTAACATGGGGTGCCCTATGCGGAATGGACACATGAAAGCATGCCAGTCTCTCTTCCTGGACATGGGTGTGGGTGAGGGATGGGTGCTGATGCCATGTAAATGTATGGTGTCCATGTCTGTGTTTCTGACCTGCGTGTCTGTGACTTGTGGATCCCATGGATGCATGACACATGTCTGTGACAATGTTCAGATTCACTGATGCAGCCTAGTTATCCTTGCATCCACTGTGTCTGGGGTGTACGAGTCCAGATGGATGAAAGTATGTTGAAGTGTGTGCATGTGATAGGCATGACCCATGATGCATGTGAGTCCAAAAACAACATTGTATGCTTCAAGAGTCCCTTGGAGATGTTTGCTTATGTCCATAGCATGCGCCATGCCTGTTACTGCATGTGTTTTGCCTGCACTGACCCATGTGTTGTGGAGGGATATGATGGAAGTGATCTTTGACAGTGCCACTCATCTGCTATTGCTTCCTGTCTAGGGGACCATTGTACAGTACCCTGATGCTTGTGTTCTATGTCTCCCTCTACACAGCGCAAAGTGAAGAAGAGGGCGGAGACGGCGCTGTGGAGCTAAGCGGCGGGGATGCCCCCACGGCTGCAGCGGAAGGGGTGGGTGAGCCCCCACAGGGGCTTGCAACGGCGGAAGACGGTGTGGAGCCATCCAGGTTGGTGGTTTCCACTGAGGAGGAGGAGGCCGCTACTGAGCCGCACATGGGGCCTTGGTGGGGGCATCCCTGCTGGTGCAAGTGGTGCAGTCCAGGGGCAGGGGCAGGAGGCAGCACAGGTCGCCGTGGAGGTGCCTGTGCAAGTCACTGTCCCTGACACTGTGACTGCACCACCATGCACCAGCAGGGATGCCCCATCCCAGGCCCGTCCGCAGGTAGCGGGGATGTCCATGTCATCTGACTCCCCTCCCCCTGCGGACGAGGGGACCCCTGGTCGTATGGAGAAGGTCCTGATTGGTGTCGCGTTGCGCACGGCTGTCATTCGTGATGAGGTGCGTGCTTCCCGGGGGGAGCACGCACGTCATCACGAAGAGCACCGTGCCAACGTGGCCCAGTTGGGAGCGGTCATGGTCAGGGGACTCGTACATGTGTCGGCACTCTGGCGACCCTCTCCTCCTCTGTGGAGGCTATGCGCCAGTCGTACTCCATGCCGTCTTCCGGCCCAGATGCCACCAGGGCCCCCTGTGGACCTGCCCCGACCAATGCAGCCACCTCGGTGGGGATCCCATCCCTGCCACAGTCGGGAGTCGGAGGTCCAGCAGGGGTGGACACACCAGCAACTGGACCCCAGCAGATGGAGGATGTGACGGCATCATCGGGCAGGGCACGTGCACGACGGCGTCAGTGGTTTCCATCAGCCTGGATGCCGTCATGCTGGCACAGGCAGTTGCGTCGGAGGCAGCGGCAGGCTCAACGTGGGAGGCATCATGGCTCGGGCCATCAACATCAGGGGTGCAGGCATCGGCCGGAGGGCAGGAGAATCCTGGAATGGGAGTGGCTTCCGTGTGGGAGCGGTTGGGCCAGCAGATAGGTGCAGAGCGGCAGCGGGCAGAGGAGGAACGGCTCACAATGGTCAGGGCGGAGAACTCCATGCGGAGGGCGCTGAGGCGGGCTGAGTGCCTCGAGGGTCTTCGCAGGGAGTTGGAGCTGGACACTGCATTATCCCTGCGGGACCTCGGGGCCAGGGAACATGCCCGCCTCCAAGCCATTGAACAGGAGTTCGATGATGCCCTGGCCCATGACAACAACCAGTGAGCCGTCGGACTAGCCCGCTGCCCTTGTAAATAGTTATGTAGTTAGTGTTAGGTTTCCTTTGCTTTTTTTTTATTTTGGACCTTTTGGACAATGGGCCACATTTTTGTATATAGTTTTATTTTATTAGGTAGTATTTTTATGTAGGTTTCATTTCTTCAGTTGGGATCATGGACCCTGGTTTGTTTATCTGTATATAGTTGACTGTTGGATTTTTTTATTTTTTTTTGGATTTACCCATGGAGCAATGGTTTTCGGTTTTGTTTTTACCTTGGATTTACTTTCTTGAACTGTGACTTTGGACACCTTTCCTTTGGATTATGATTTGTCGATTTTCATTATTTTACGGACATGCTGCTTTTGGTTTTTGATTCCCATTGTCATTTGTTTATTTTTAATTCCATTTATGCTGTTTTTAATACATTTTTTTCATCAAACTTCAATGTGTAGTATCATCTCATTGGTTTCATGCATATCATGATATGGGTTTTGAGATTCACTGACACCCATTGGGTGTATGTGAGGGCCATGTGTTCATTTCCAAACTTGCTTTTGGGGTTCTATCATGTCATTGCCATTTCTAAGTGGGTGGATGCAATACTCGAGTGGGTGTTTTGCATTTGAAGGCTGAACATAAGGGCCAGGGATCTAGATTGTGATGACATGTTGGCTGGGGGACATGTGTGGGGGCCTGCTGGCAGGTGCCCCGCAATGCTGGGGGGTGGGGGTGCAGGGGGACATGAGTGGGACATGAGTGGGGGCCTGCTGGCAGGTGCCCCGCAGTGCTGGGGGGTGGGGGTGCAGGGGACATGAGTGGGACATGAGTGGGGGTCTGCTGGCAGGTGCCCCACAATGCTGGGGGGGTGGGGGTGCAGGGGGACATGAGTGGGGGCCTGCTGGCAGGTGCCCCGCAATGCTGGGGGGTGGGGGTGCAGGGGACATGAGTGGGACATGAGTGGGGGCCTGCTGGCAGGTGCCCCGCAATGCTGGGGGTGGGGGTGCAAGGGGACATGAGTTGGTGATCAGTAGTGCAAGGCGACATGTGCCTTTGCTGGGGGGGCATACCCATGTTGGGTGGGACATGACCAGGGATGCAGGGTAGTCCCCTGTGGTGTGGGCTGCCTGCAGGGGCCGTGGAGGGTGTACAGGGGACACCTGGGAGGACCCACACTGTCAAATCACATGTAGGACTCCCCGGCACCCCTGAAATACACGTACCCTGCTGGAATCGCGTGTGAAAATTCTCGCGCACCCCTGAAATACACGTACCCTGCTGAAATTGCCTGTGAAAATTCTCGCGCACCTCTGAAATGCACGCGCCCAGGCCAATCGCGTGTGGAACTTCTCGCGCTCCTCTGAAATACACGCGCCCAGGCTAATCGCGTGTGGAACTTCTCGCGCACCTCTGAAATACACACGCCCAGGCCAATCGCGTGTGGAACTTCTCGCACACCTCTGAAATACACGCACGCGCTCCCCCAGGCCCGATCGCGTGTGGAACTTCTCGCGCACCCCTTAAATACACGCGCACAGGGCAATCGCGTGTGAAACTTCTTGTGCACCTCTGGAATACACGCGCCCAGGCCAATCGCGTGTGGAACTTCTCACGCACCTCTGAAATACACGCGCCCAGGCCAATCACGTGTGGAACTTCTCGCGCACCTCTGAAATACACGCGCCCAGGCCAATCGCATGTGGAACTTCTCGCGCACCTCTGAAATACACGCACACGCTCCCCCAGGCCCGATCGTGTGTGGAACTTCTCGCGCACCCCTGAAATACACGCGCACAGGCCAATCGCGTGTGAAACTTCTCACGCACCTCTGGAATACACGCGCCCAGGCCAATCGCGTGTGGAACTTCTCGCGCACCTCTGAAATACACGCGCCCAGACCAATGCGTGTGGTACTTCTCGCGCACCTCTAAGAACACACGCGGTGTCCTGAATTGTTCGTAATTAAACGAAAATGGAGGTGTCTTAAAGAACACTATACCTGTCCGTACTGTTCGCTAGCAACTTGAAAATGTTCTAAGAACACAATTGGTGTCCAGAAATGTTCATACATAAACGAAATTGAACGTGTCCTGAAGACCAGTATAACTGTCCTTACTGTTCGCTAGCAAATTTAAACTGTTCTAAGAAAACACGCAGTGTCCTGAAATGTTCGTTTCACGTGTGACGCAATTTTAATTAGTTCAGGACCCGAACAGTGTCCGTAGAACATCAACGCACATGCGCTAGCCAATCTCTGTGCATTTGGTGTCCTGCGGACATGCGCTTCCTTCGCGGACTTGTTCGCGAACGGATCATAGGACCGCGCCCACGCTGATCGCCTGTTCTGAATGAGGACACTGTTCGGGTCCCCGAACAAACTAAAAGTACATTTTCAATTAATCCATAATATTCTTCAATAAAATCTCACCATGGCACAAGTCCCACATAGTAATCCTGAGTTTCTACATACCTTTTGAAACTTTTCAAACTTTTTTGTGTTCGATCTGTCTGCGGACAGCGCGCATGTCCGCGAACCGTGCACAAGCACCCCTATAAAAGACCACACCCTAGAGCTTATTCTCATTGTGTTTCTGGCTATTCTTCAGAGCACAGCTATTTCTCCAGCAACTTGCTGATTACACCATCGAGATGGCATCCCTGGCTGCAGAACTGCCACCTGGTGCTGCACCTGCTTCAGCACCACCCCCACCCCCTCCACCACCACCATCTCTCCAAGGGCCTGAAGAGGGGAACAGGAGTGAGGATGCGGAGGAGGAAGAAGAGGATGATGAGAATGAGGTAGAGGAAAACCCTACTACCCGCACTAGGCGTGAGTCTTGGGTGTGGCGGTTATTTACCATTCATGGTAATGTTCCTAAGGCTCGTGCGAACTGTGTTACTTGCAATGAGTGCAAAATGATATTCAGTCGTGGGAAGCACGGTAAGTACAGCTTTGGGACCACTACTATGAAGCGACACCTGAGGTCATTTCACTATGGGGCTATTCGCAGGGTTGTACCTTGCGAAGAACATAGCAGGTTGATTTCCTCTACTTCATCCTCTGTTTCTGATCCTGTCACCACCTATGTGGGACAGCGTCTTCCTCAAGCTGCCTCACAGGCCATACAGAATGCTTATGACCCTTACCTTTCGAGGGTCACAGTTGTGTGTATGTACTGTGACACAGTAATCTGCAGGGGGGAGCGACTTCATAGTGCTTTTGAGACTATCGTCTCAGAGCACGAGAAGATCTGCTCACTACCCAAATAAAACCCACTCTACATCTTCCTCTCTCAGCTCGCCCTTTCTTATCCCTGTGGTTGGTGTCCCCTTTACCTTCCTTTCCCCTCCTCTCCTAGTGTGTCGTGTATAAAAAACCAAAAAAAATACAAAATATCAAAAATCCAAAAAAAATAAGGCTCTTTTCAGAGCCGCCTTTCACAGTTAAAAAATAGAAGTGAAAATAAATGAAGCAGGCCCCTTTGTATTTTTTAGAAGTCTGCGGACAGTTCGCAAACATTTAAAAAATTGGGTTGCTACCCCATCACAAACATTGCAATTTTCTCTGGGAAGAAGTGGTGGCTCTGAAAAGAGCCTTTGGGTGGTGTTTGTAAGTCAATAATTATAAATGCTTAACACCTACTTCAAAATGGTGGTTGTAATTCCAAAAAAGGTTGCAATGCATTTTGTACATTTCTCAGAAAAATCTGATTGCCAGCATAAGTAAGATGGACTCCATCTCTGCGTAAAATGTATGTACTACAAAACATAATATTTTCATTGTGAAAAGAGGACATGCCAAAATCTCTTAGAAAGGCACAAACAGCCTTATTAACATTGCGCCTTGCTTTTTCCATTTGTGGACCAAATGAAGAAGAACGAAGCCACATTTGTCTCTGTGCAATCTGTGAAAATATCACTTGAGAATTAGGAAACATGTCCATAACCTTCCCAAGGACTTCTTTCATAGCAAATTGCAAAAAAATTCCAGTCACATGTCCTAAACTGTTCCCTCCACAATGAATTACAATTATGTCTGGATGTTGCTCTGTCTCCAAAGTAGCACAGAGAGGTAGCAAGTCCAACCACTTCATTCCACGTACTCCATGCCAGTGTACTTCCACATGTGGGAATCCAAGATCTACAGCTACTCCACAGCTTTCTGCATGCGCCTTCAACCAATGTATCCACGAATCTCCCAAAATCCAAACAATCTGTTTTCTGAAACACACAGCCATAGCTATCTTTTGTTCTCTCAGCAAAAAGAGTATCTGAAAAACTCTCTCCTGGCACAACACACCCACTAAACTTTCCTGACCAATCCCTTTCAGTGCTTATTCTCATTTGTATGACTTCTGAACCCAAAAATCCCCGGTTGTAACTCCCGATGTCCACGAACTACCGCCATGTCCGCGGACATATCGTAACATGAACAGCCCTTCTACCATTTCCACTTCACTCTCTCTGCCATTCCCTCATTGGATGTAGCTAAAAAAATCACATGACCATGCACCAATCACATTCAAGACCTCTAGATCTAACTGCATCATCATAGATCAGCACTGCAAATGTACTGTGAATCTCTCTGAGTACAAGTGTCATATCATTGGCAAGCACCATCTACCAGAAATACTGTACAAGTCTCCAAGATTTCTACTTGCAGCTCCATGCATATCCATATGCATGAACACAAACTTCAGGTATGCATATTTTCTGTACAGCAGATGAACACATTTTCAAACAGACTTTTAGCTTGTGTAATCTGTAAAATGAATTTACTGTATTTTTTCAATATCCTAAAATCAACTATCACTTATAAACCTTTACACTATTTACTTTCTTTACACACACACACTCAAATCATGTTAAACTAACATTTTTTAAATGAAATATGTACACTACATATATTCAATAAAAATTGCATGCAAGCACAATCTATGTTTAAATCTTTAAAAAACTACTTATACAATTTCATATTTTTTTGTTTTTATTTATTTATTTACTTAATTACTTTAACTTAGACATGGCATTGAGGCACTATTACCTAGAACAGCTTACTTACAGAAATAGTGGTATTCACTGGTATATTATAAATTTCACAAGACATAGTAAAGATATTTTTTTTTGCTACAGTTAGTCATTCAATACAATTTGTTCATTAAGAACATATCATATGTACTGAACTGATGCAATGTATCTTATGTAAATAAATTAGTTTAATGGTTTTAAAGAAGGCACTGAGGATTTCAATTAAAGAAATCAATATCTAAATTAAAAACAGCGCTATATACAAACAAATTTACTAATTTGAAGCTTTTACAATTGCAGTGAAGACCAGTCTACTGAAAAGAAGCAGCCAAATTCGAAGAACAAAGAAGAACTAAGAAGTTACCTGTTAATTTAAGAAAAAAAGTAAGTAGAATATCACCATAATATTTGTATTATTAATCATACATACTATAACATTAATAAAAGCTAATTTGGTGCTTTAAAATAGAGATTGTGTACCATTTTGTCCAAAAATCTCCATGTCTTAAACAGCGATTTACAGCCAGAATGGCCCACAAATTCCTATTTTTGGGCACACAAATTACCCAACTGAACCGCTACAATTTTCATATTATAGAACAAACAACTGTTTTAATTGTATACATTAGATTTACTATTTGTACTTTTCCACACCACTAGCTTACTTTTTTTGTCATCTGAACCCCAGTTAAGTAACACATACATTCAAAAATACCTATCCCTACTAGTTGTAGTTCCCAATGCACAAATCACACACCATTACATACATCTTTATCATCTTACTCAAACACTCATGCACACAGCACACATACATTCCAGAACACCCAAACCCATATCTTCTTTATTTTTTTCAACAGACCCTAAAGAATGCCTACCAAAAGTCAAGTCCGTAGAAAGCAACGCAAAAGTAGAGCAAATGAAAATAAAAGTGTCCAACATAAGTATCCATCTCTAGCAGAATTTGTAAAAAAGTTGAAACAAAACAGCTAATACAGTCATTTAGTGAAACACAAGAAGTTTCGTGTACAAAAACTTTGCCTCCTCTATCAAAATGTAAAACAAACCAAAAAACAATTAACAGAAAATCAGCTATCACTACAGATAAAACTACTTCTTCAAATTTTAATATATTGCAAAGTAAGCATACCAAGAAAAGTATTTTAGCCAAAATGTACCGTCACAAAGTCCTTCAAAATCTTATAAAAACAGGAGAGAAATCAGGTTCAATGCTTAAAACCTATCATAGGAAATTAATCTTAGGAGCGTTGGTGGACAGTGCAATTCTTCTGAAAAGAAAGTTATTTATTTTACTGTTAAACAAAATGAAACCACTAACAAAACTAATAACTAAATTACAAAAAAGACTTTTCAATAAGCGAAATGTCAACAGAAAGAACTTCTTAAGTATCTGCGGAGGTAAATGGAATCACACTACGAGCACAGAACCATATTTTAATGAAGAAGCGTACAAACAAAAGCAAACAAATACAATTGCCATACATAGCAGTGGTCGAGGTTATGAAAAAGTGAATAATACCATAATGGAACAAGAAGTACTCCTTACAAAAATATGCCCTGAAAACTTAGAATTACCCCTCCATTCAACTGAATCAGAACGTCTAGTGTACAAATGGCCATGCACGTCAATGTGTAACATTCCCAAACAATGTTTCAAATCTTTACGCCAATTCCTCAATAAATATGTAAAAAGCAAAGACAAAATCAAAATTAAATTACTGCAAAATTTGGATACTACAAGGACATTCATTGGCCTGCATTACAGGACCTACTTGTAAAACCACTTTCCATGATATCAAAAGGATATCAACACATCATTCAACTATAAGAAATCTAGTCTATAAACTGTACTATGCTAAAAGTCTTGCTTTAGCACTAGCAAAGTTAAATAACATCCTTCTACATGGTACAGCAAAAGACCTACTTGAAGAAATTCACTATATCCAGAAAAAATATTTTGGAAGTGAAAGCCATTTACAGAATGAAATAGCTTTAAACCAATTAAGCAACAATTCTACATATGGCAACTTTTTGCTAAACACATACAAAAAAGAAATACTAAAATTTAAAAGTACATCAGCTGAAGTACCAAACCCTGTATGTGTATGTTGCCTTAGAACTTTTTATAAAAGTAACACAAAAACTGTAGACCTATCATACAAAAAAGAAGACAATGAAGATTCTAAATAGTTTGAATTAGCTCTCTACCTTGTAGCAGAGAACAAATATGAAATAACTGAGCCCTTAATACTTTGCATTTACTGCACTACAAAACTTTACAACAACCAAACTCCTTCACGTGCTATCACAAATAATTTGGAATTATACCCAGTACCAAAATCCCTACAACAACTTAATTTATATGAGAGCATCATAATTCAAACAGTACACCCATTTCAAGCAATAATACGCCTTCAACCAAAAACAGCAAAATTACCTCCCTCTGAATTGATAAAAGGCATTAGTGGAAAAGTAGTTTATTTACCATTAGATCTAAAAGAAAATGTGCATACTCTAGGAGTGCAACGTCCAATGCAGCAATCTTTAATTATCTTAGTAAATGGAGTACCTACAAAAGACAAAAAAATATGGCAACAGCTGGTAGATTTATATAAAGTTAGACAAGCCTTCCAATATCTTAAAGAGAATAATGAATATTACAAAGAAATTAATATTGAAGAAAACTTGAAAGATACAACTGAAATAATTCAAGAAACACAAGAAGCTGGTCAATTTGAGCTACTAGATCCTGCTACAATATCAAATACTTTAGACCATTATACAATTCATCCTTTGCACTGTAATGACACCGTAGAAGATGTACTGGAAACTTACCAAATGCGTCAAGCAAAAGGATCGCCAATCAGCATATGGGAAAAAAGTATAGAAGCACGTGCTTTTCCTCTACTCTTTCCTACTGGCAAAGGAGGAAGGTATGATGATAGACCTATTCAAATATCAGCTTCAGAATACCGCTCATTACGGATGTATTCTGAAGATCCCAGATTTAGACAAAATGTGGAATACATATTCCACCTACTCTTTGAAAGTGAACTAGCAACTTTATGTTACGGAGTTGCACACATATTAAAATCAGGATCACACTTTCAAAATATGACAGTTACACAATTATTAGAAAAAGTGCAACAAAAGGATGAGGTTTTACAATCAAATATTACAAATCTATTAGCAAATATGCGTGGTACTAAAGAGTACTGGTTTCGATGTCATGGAGATGTACGTTGTATGATCAGAAACCTTGGCCCACCCACTTGGTTTGTTACATTAAGTTGTGCAGAATATGCATGGGAAGATTTACATGATTTCCTACGCATATCAAATAAAAACAAAACAAACATAGATATAATAACACCTGGAGAACTTTGTTCTTTGGATCCTGTTAATGTTTCAAGATATTTTCACCATCGCTTCATTGCTATGCTACATTTTATTTGTAATAAAACTGTTCCTCCGCTTGGAGAAGTGCAACACTTCTTTTGGAGAAAAGAATACCAAGCCAGAGGAGCACCACATATCCACATGCTTTTATGGATTAAAGATGCTCCTAAATTTGGTCAATACAGTGATGCCACTGTTTTACAGTTTATTGAAAAATATGTCACTTGTGAAATTCCATCAGAAGCCACAAATAGTGAACTTCATGCACAAATTTTACAATTTCAAAGACACAAATGTGGAAAATATTGTTGTCGCAAATACTACACCAAATCCCTAGACCAGTTACAAATGCAGGTCAAGTGAACAACCTCATGTCTTCAGTTAGACATAGTGTTAAAGGTAAGTCACCTAAAAATGCATATTACATAAAAAGAAAAGAAGAAGAAAAATATATCAATGATTATAATGCAATCATTGCCCACTTATGGAATGCAAACATAGATGTGCAGTACATTGCAGACAATTCTACTGCAGTTGCACGATATGTCACAGCATACTTAACTAAAGTAGAAAAGACAGAGCTCCAAGACCTCTGGAATGACCTGTCATCAGATAAAACAGTATCTCAGAAATTATACAGCTTGGGCATAAAAAGGCTCACCCATAGAGAATGTGGATCATATGAAGCAGCTGGTCGTTTAACTGGTACTGCATTGTATGGTAAATCTGAAAATATAGTATGGCTAAGTCTTGGTCCAGCTAAATCTAGAAAAAGAGTTCTAAAATCATGTGAAGATATAGAAACAATAGCCAAACATGATCCCAACAGCCAAGACTTTTTAAAAAACAATTTATTGGACACATACTACCCAAACAGAAGTAATACTTTGGAAAACATGTGTCTATACCACATAGCCCGAAACTACACATATAAAAATAATATGAAACCTGATGAAAAAAAGAGGTAAATATAGAGTAACAAACTGTGAAGGCAGCTTAGTTAAACTCACTAAACCAAATTTAATTAATCATATCAAATTGTCATTAATGACTCCTCAGCATAAAGAAGTATATTACATGTCCCTGCTACAACTCTTCAAACCATGGAGAAAAGAAGAACAATTACTAGATAACTATGACTCATATGAGGATGCTTTCAAAGCAAATGAAAGCACTATAACTGATGTAAACTTTACACAGTACAAAACAATGTTGCACAATGAACATCAACACGAAGAAGAACTCAAAGCCCAACTAGATAAGGACACTCCTGACAGTAGTCAACCTTCTGTAACAGGAAGCCAAGAACCACTGGGAGAACCACTAATGATAAATGAGGCAGAATTAGCTATGATAGAAGTAGAAAACACCATGTGTCAGTATGTAGATAAGGAAGACTTAACTATACTACAATCAAAACTAAACAATTAGCAAAGTAGCATTTTTCAAGAAGTAACAAAACAAATTTCACACGGTGTAAAACATGAAAATAAAGAATGTTCCTGCCATAATTATAAACCTATACTACTGTTCGTCAGTGGTGAAGCTGGTTCTGGCAAAGCATTCCTAATCAAAATCATTAGTAAGTTCCTTCAACAATTGACAAACAACAAACTGTCAGCTGTTGTCACTGCCCCCACGGGTTTAGCTGCCTACAACATTGGTGGTGTTACATTACACCAATTACTACTATTACCAGTAGAACACCAGAACAAATTAGACTATTACAAACTTTCTGCAGAAGCTGCAATGGAATTACGCAGAGTATTGAAACACATGAAAATGCTACTAATAGATGAAGTGAGCATGGTCTCCAACCTGATGTTGGCTTTGATTCACCTCAGATTACAAAAAGTACTCAAAACAGACTATGAAGAGCTCTTTGCAGGAAAACACATTAGTGTTTTTGGAGATCTGCTTCAATTAACACCAGTAAAAGGTGAGTCTATTTTTAAAACATTAGGACACAAACTCTGCCGTAAAACTGTTGGCAGCATTGGAAATGTCAACCTTTGGCAACATTTCCAATACAGAGAATTAACAGAAAACATGCAGCAATCTGCAGATCTCACTTATGCCAACATTTTAAAAAGTATCAGAGTTGGTATACTTTCTAAAGAAGCAGAAGCAATATTGAAAACCCGGCACATTAATGCACTTTATGGCGATAATGCATGTGCTAGAGCTGTTATGGAACAATTAGCCCACAAAAATGTCAATTGTATGACCTTAATGCCAACTCTTGCAAGCTGTTTCAAATTCAATGAAATCATGCTAAGTAACGAAATGCAACCAATCATGGAAATTAGCGCCACAGACAAACTAGATGTACATGGTATGACACTACCCATGTGTGACCAAGCCACAACAAGACTAAATAGTTTAGAAAAATCAATCTCAAACACAGCAGGCTTAGAAAAGATATTAAAATTATCCTTAAATTGCAGAGTAATGCTTAAACGTAACTTTGACGTGGACCAAGGACTAGTTAATGGAGCACTGGGTACAGTTGCTGGCTTTCAAACATACCCACACGACAACACAATTCAGTTTGTCAATATACTCTTTGACAAACTTTCAGAAGTAAAAAGGATAGGACGCTCAACAGCTAGATTCCTTCTCTTCAAAGATATGTATGTACGCAGAGAACAATTTTCCCTAACTCTTGCATACGCAGTCACGATTCATAAATCACAAGGTTTTACCCTAGACAAAGCAATGATAGATATTGGTAACACAGTCTTTAAAGAAGGCATGAGCTATGTAGCACTATCACGCTTACGTACACTTGATCGTCTATTTCTAATCAACTTTGATGCAAGTAAAATAAATGCTGATATTCCTTGCATTTTAGAATACAATAGACTTCGCTCACTATACACCCCCCACCTAAACACATATTCTGTTCCTCAAAAAGTAAAACGTTATAAAGGCAAAATAAATCAAACAGAAATGCAACAGGATGTCACTGCAAATCCTCCAAAGAGAGTACCACAAGCAAAAAAGAATCAATTAGGGAAAGTAAACCAAGTACTTCTTTAAAGAAGGAAGACAAACTGCAAAAAAAGCAGTTAGATACAGAACTACCTGGAATATTTAAATTCTCAAATATAGTTGGTGTAAGTTGCTACGCAAATGTAGCAATGAATATTCTATTTCAATTGCCACCAATTGTTGACAACATTTACTTACACAGTACAGACCCATTGTGTTTGCAAATGTTAGTACTTCACAGAAATGCAGCAAACAATCTTGACAACACGTATAGTGTTTTTGGAATAAGACAACAATTGGACTACTGTGCTGGAATGGTGAAATTCACTATAAATTCACAGGAAGATCCACAAGAATTTCTAATGTACTTACTACAAGTACTGGAAAACAAAAACATACCTATAAATTAAATCTTTCAGATTTCATACATGTGGAAACATACATGCACTCTCTGCAACAATGTGACACAAGAGGAAATCCCCAATGAACGCTTCATATATATATATCAATACCAAATTGTGAATCCATTCCATTTCAGCGACTTGTACAAAATGCAAACCATGGTAGATTATGCTCTACCTGCAATTCAGATAATCGCTCCACGTTAGTAATACAAACACATAGTAAATACATAATACTAATGCTTCTACGTTACAATGCAGATGGTACCAAAAACAACTGCAAGCTGACTGGATTCACACATGGTCAAATATCACTTGGTAAGAAAACCTTCACAACAACAGGTATAATCTACCACGCAGGAGCCACAACCAATTCAGGGCACTACACTGCATATATAAAAAAGAAATGTGGATGGTTTGAATGTAATGATAGTACCATTACTCTTAGGTAGAGATTACCAGGAAATCTTACAAACGCTTATTTGATGTTCTTAAAACCAAAATTTGATAACTAAACTGTATTTAAACCCTAAGTAAACTTGTATTAAAAAATATAAACTGTTAGAATACTCCAAAAGCTATCTAACTGCTCAAAGATTCTACAACAACTAATCAGATAAATGAATACCACTAAAGTTGACCAAAAAATACACAGTTAGAATACGCCAATTGGTATCTAACTGTCCCAAAATGTAACAATATCCAAATAGATAAATCAATACCACTAAAATATATAAAAAAAATAGACAGTTAGAATACACCAATTGGTATCTAACTGCTCCAAAATTTTATAATATCAAAACAAATAAATAATATGTTACTGCTCCAAAAAAATACAACAAGCCAAAGTATAAAGCATTAGCCAGAAACAACAAGTGAACACTGAAAACAAACAAACAAATAAACTGTACCATAACTGAAAAAGTTTTTTTTTTTTAATCCAAAATAGATTTCTTTTTCTCCCACAGACCCAAAGATTTTAGCAACAAATACAGAAACTGAGCAAATTGCACAGTACTCTGATTTGTAATCTACTAAATATGAGGGTCCAAAAAAAAAAAGTATATTGATTATACAATGTAATAAGTCATTACAAAATACGAATACTAACATGCTATTTTCTTTTATCACAGAAATTAACAAGAAAAACATGGACTCCCGTTACTAGACCAAACAGTAAGTATACAATAATAAGGAGAACCATAGCAGCATATCACATCCATAGTATCTAATACCTTTGTTCCTTATACATTTGTTTTTCACCCAAAGTTATAAGCAAATATGAATGTGATATGCTGCGGTGGTTGTTGCCAGGGCATAGAGTCTTGGGTGCATGGCCAAATGGCCATGCACCCAAGACTCTATGCCCTGGCAACAACCACCGCAGCATATCACATCCATAGAGTCAAACATTTCAACTATGGTCTATGGAAACTTTTAATGTCCGCGGACATTATGAGTGTTCTTAGAACACTTTCAACTTGCCAGCGAACAATACGGACAGCGTTTTCAGGCCACCCCCTATGAACATTTCAGAACAACGCAATAGTTCTTAGAACACTTTCAACTTGACAACGAACAATAAGGACAGTGTCCTCAGGACACCCCCATTTTGTTTATTTGCGAACATTTCAGGACACTGCGAGTGTTCTTAGAACACATTCAACTTGCCAGCGAACAATACGGACTACGCCTTCAGGACACCCCCTACGAACATTCCAGGACACCGCAAGTGTTCTTAGAAACGTCTTCAAAACACCCCCATTTTGTTTATTTGCAAACATTTCAGGACACCGCGAGTGTTCTTAGAACACAGTCAACTTGACAACGAACAATATGGACAGTGTCCTCAGAACACCCCCATTTCGTTTATTTACGAACATTTCAGGACACCATGAGTGTTCTAAGAACACATTCAACTTGACAGAGAACAATACCGACAGCGTCCTCAGGACACCCCCATTTTGTTTATTTGCGAACATTTCAGGACACTGCGAGTGTTCTTAGAACACATTCAACTTGCCAGCGAACAATACAGACTATGCCTTCAGGACACCCCCTACGAACATTCCAGGACACCGGTAGATCTTAGAAACATCTTCAGAACACCCCCATTTTGTTTATTTGCAAACATTTCAGGACACCTCAAGTTTTCTTAGAACACATTCAACTTGACAGAGAACAATACGGACAGCGTTCGGAGGAAACCCCCTACGAACATTCCCCGAACACCGCGAGTGTTCTTAGAAGCGTCTTCAGAACACCACCATCTTGTTTATTTGCGAACATTTCAGGACACCGCGAGTGTTCTTAGAACACATTCAACTTGACAACGAACAATACAGACAGTGTCCTCAGAACACCCCCATTTCGTTTATTTGCGAACAATTCAGGACACCGCAAGTGTTCTTAGAACATATTCAACTTGACAACGAACAATACGGACAGCATCCTCAGGACACCCCCATTTTGTTTATTTGCGAACATTTCAGGACACTGCGAGTGTTCTTAGAACAGTTTCAGCTTGCTTGCGAACAAAACGGCCACATATTGAGTCCACAGAACACCCCCCATTCAGTTTATTTAGAACATTTCAGAACACCTGTGATGTCCACAGACAAATCGAACACAAAAAGAACGTCTAACACATAAAAAACACAACTTTCATCCTATCTCATACACTCCCACCCTCCCCAAACACTCCTACACACCAACACACTCTACTAAATACAAATTTTGAACAAAGTTTCACCACGCTGTCTGCGGACGACCGCGAATCCAAGATGGCGGGCGCTACCGAAAATCTGACGCGCTTCACGCTCCTCGCCGTCCTATCAGCGAGCACGTTGCATGTCCGCGAACAGCACGCAAGCCGATTGGCCAATCAGGACACTGTCCGCGGAGCGAACAGGGAAGTCCATCCGCGGACTGAACACAGATATCACTAATTTTTTTTGCCCTACTTTTGGGTCATTTTAAAAAAAACTACTGGACGGATTTTCACCAAAAGCACGCTTTTGGGACCAAGCCGCTGCTCCTGGTCCAAATTTGGTGAAAATCCGTCCAGCAGTTTGGGCTGTAGATACGAGCAAAACATTTTTCCCATTCAGTCTATGGGAAAAAAAAATGTTTTGGGACCCCCACTATAACTTTGCCCCCCCTGGACAAATCCTCACCAAACTTTGCAAAAGAAAAGTGACCCAAATACTTTTTTTTTGCAAAGTTTGGTGAGGATTCGTCCAGGGAGAGCAAAGTTATAAGCCGCCCAGAAAGTGCTCTTCCTATGGAAAGAGCAACTTAACCATAACTGCAGTGGCCATTTAATATATATGTATATATATATATATATATATATATATATATATATATATATATATATATATATATATATATATACACTGAAAAAACTTTGTTGGAGGGACGTTATGCTTAAGTTGCGCTAATAAAAACCTATGAAACTCAAAAAAAAGACATTACAGTTACAAGTAAAACCAAAAAACCTCAGAAATTTGCCAGTTATGGTAAGCTAAGCAATCATAACTCACGCCACCACCTTGCAAAAGTTATTTCATAGGTTATTATTAGTGCAACTTATCCATAATGGCCCTTTAACAAAGTTTATTCAGTGAATTTCATGGGTTTTTACCAGTGCATGGTCATTTCTCACAACTTACTAACATCATACTTACATCAATATAGCCAAATTTGTGTCCAATTTACAAAGTTTCACCTTAAAACTACTCACCTTCTAGGACCATTTTTAACACTTCTATACACTTTTTGAAAAGTTAACACTGTATTTACATCCGTCGATGTGAGCGAAAGACTGACATCATTGTGGACCCTCCCAACAGTCTCACATGACCTTGCATGCGTGAGTGGCATGATGACGTGCTTGTGAACGCGTCCACACTTCACGATCGGGTCCATGCGTCGTGGATGGTTCAGAACTGCACTTTCTGCTGATCTAGCAACTTTCAAGCTCAAAATGTGCCCTTGCACAGCTCCTAAACCTATTCTAGGTCATTATCCACGAACAATTTAGCACATAGCCCACAGCACATACTTGGCAGAATATTAACAAAACTGTTATTGATGTTAAAAATGGCATCATCTACTGCCATCCCTCCTCCTCATCACCACTGCCAAGTGCAGGGCCAACACAACAAAAAAAGCACAGCGCTTCCAAAGAGAATGAAGAGGAGAAGAAAAGGAGGTAGAGAAAGTGCCTACCTCTTGCACCACGAGAGAATCATGGGTGTGGCAGTTCTTTGGGAATGTACCAAAGGCTGTAGCGACGAAAGTGAAATTCACTCAGTGAACCTTATACTTAGTCGCGGTCTACCTGGGCAGTACTCCTATGGAAACACATCCATGCGCAGCCACACCCAATCCAACCACTGCAATGCTCTCAAAAAGGCTGATCCTCTCTTTCCAAATACTAGCCTATCTTTATCCACCTCATATTGCGAAACGAGTACCGAAACCGAACAGCCTAAATTTGTGGGGCGCAAAATCCTATCTTGCAATCAAAAAAAAAGCTGTTGATCCATATCTTTCGAAGAAAACAGTCCTCTGTATATACTGCAACACACGACTCTGCAGGGGGCAGCAATTTCAAAGTGCTTTTGAAGCTGTAATCAAAGAACTTTAAAAACACTGCCCCCTACCTTAGATCTAACACACATGCAACATCCTCCTCTGTCCAAGTACCCTTCCATATTACTGCTTGGGGCCTAATCCCTCATTTCCCGCCCCACCTTACACTGTGACCATTCTTGCACAAAAAAGGTTCCTTTAGGAACCACCTCTCACAGTTAAAAATTAGAACTAAAAAAGTAATCTTATAGAATACATCTACGTGCATGTTCAATAAAGTAGATAAACTCAATAAGATTCTATCAACTGAACTTCAAAGGGCAGCGCAGCATTGATTACTTTCTCTCGCCCCGAGCGATAACATCACTATACGCTCAGAATGAGCTACACCTATTTCAATGACCTTAGTGGGCAATGTAGCCAAACATACAAGGTCATCAACAATGTCATAAAGTTCTGTTACGCAGAACAAGGAACTTAAACACAAACATCCACAACAAATGCACAACTTTAATCTTTTTTTACAGAAATGATATAAACACTTTATTTTGAAGAAGAGGGCAATAGTGAGGGCCGTAAGAAATACTTTTCATTTTTACACAACAATGAAAGCATTTACTTAAGTCCACAAAAAAATGTGTTAACTTTTTTGAACACAGTTCATAGCTACCAAAACATCGCAGTGTTCACATTTTCACTGAAACTGTCAACTGTCATCTTCTACTGCCAAATCCGATCATCGATCCATCAATGCAAGTCTTTGCGTTCTCCACCAAATATTTTTTCCCATAAGTGATGAATAATCTGTGCACATGGCGCTCAATTACACATGGAGCAATTACTGCTTTAAAATTGAAATAAATGCTCCACTTTCACATCCACACTTTTCTAGAACCTATATGCAACCACGTTGCTTCTTGTTACTGCAACTCCAAAAGGACAAATTGTTATCTTGCGCTGAGACCGCAAAATCGTTATGACAGATCCGTTGCTGATAATTATTGTCTAAACACTGTTGAAGAAGCCATCAGACAGTGGACTGAACCCATGACATTCACGAGCGGGAGTATGTAACTATGTAAAATGCTTAACAGAAAAAAAAAAACATTTCAGTAAGCAATTTACAATTAAATATACATACACATTCTAATTTAGCTGTAAATGAACGTTTCACGTAACATGTACAACGTCTACTCTTTGCGTCAAATTGAACATTCCTCTGTCACAGTGTTTATCATATGGCAGATAGTACACTTTCCACACTTAAATAGCTTTCACTTAAAATGTTGCTTACATTGCATTTTGCAAATCCATTTTTCCTATGTTGTAGAGGACCACCGCTTCACAGAACAGTTTTCTGAAATGTACACATTACTTTATGATGTGTGCTTTTAATACTGAGAATCCTATCATTTCTTTGCGGATTATCGACACATTTACTCCCACAAATGTTTAGTCTTCTGTTTTGAAGGACACATAACAATGCCACCGTTCATGTAGCATTCACAGTGACCCTGAGTCAGTTTTGTTTCTGGAAACACATGCCACAAAAACGAACACTATTACTGGCAAACAGTGTAGTACACAATCAACCAAATACTTCAAGTGAACCACATATCACAATATTTATTTCCATGTTACTGTTATCAACGTGCCTGTTTACAACACATTTACATTTTCTTTCAGAAATAATCTTACCCGTGGTGCACACAGTCACGTATTTCCCTATACATCAATACTAATGTGCCCCCTGCTTTGAGCTATAGAAAGCATTTCCCTAGCACAGAGTTATAGTGGCAACATCAAATGTATCGTGAAGAAAAGTAGTTTGTCAGAAAGAGCTGCAGGTCGTGTGCTTCTATGGGCTAGACAGCCTTGTCAATAATACAAGGATCTTCAATTTCATCCTTAAAGCAACCACCAAGGCTGCACACATTGTCCAGCATAATTGCTTGAACTTCAAAGAATAACACTGACTAAAATACAAATGCAGTCATCACGTAAAAGTGTAAAAACACGAACAGTGCAGTACAAGCTCATTATCTTCTGTACACATCTATTCCCGCAATCATATCCATTTCTGCATTCATGCACGCACCCCTTATTGCCCTGTGCAGTAAGATGTAAATGTGCAAAGTCGCATGTTCATAATGCACATTGGCAATACAAATTCCTTTGCTGTTACTTCAATGTTGGCTAACACTGTGGCACATACACTCTTTGTCTATTGCAATCTGCGGCCACATAGCATAGTATCAACTTTCCAGCATTTCCCAACTTCATTTACTTCATTCATTTATTTCTCCACTATTTGTGAAGCACCTGAAACCCCCAAAAACATGTACATGTCGGCACAAGACCAAAAACAGTGGTGGGGCCAGAGAAAAAAACAACAATGATTTAATAAAATGAGTCATTTGTAATGCACTTCTACACATGTGTTTCCAGGCTCAACTTGACAAGTAAGGAAACAGAATAAATGATCTTACTAAGCATTCTGTCATTCATATCATGTAAGTGCAACAGAAAAGGAGAGCAGTAGAGGCAGGGGGATGCACGGGGAGAGTGCAATAACGAACCTCCATAAGTGATGGCGGATGCCCAGTTATAGGTAAGTGCAAGTAGGCATGGCACCATGTGCTTGCAGATACAGTCCATAGTGCTTGGTGGGCCCTGACACAGTGCATGGAGCTACTAGCGATAAGGCAACTTAGTCCTCATAATGTTTACAGGGTGGCCAGGTAATCAGTTAGTGCAGCAGAATGAAAACATCAGCAGGGGAAAGACAAAGAGAAGCAGAAGCATAATAAAGGAAAGTCTTCAAATACTTCCAGACCTTGCTGTGTTCTGGCTCTAGTTTCAGAGAGACAAGGAATCTGTTCCAGAGGAATTCACCACCCAAGTAGAGAAATCAACCCCCCCAGTCTCTACCTACAGGAGCACCTAACCCTCAAAGAGTTGGAGGTGCAGGAGTAAAAAGAAAAACAACTAAAATGCTTAAGAAGATAAACTTGTAAGTAGTGTGGTCCCTAGCCCCCGAAAGCCTTGTAAACAATACAGATGATCTTGAAATTGGTCCTCATAGATACCAGTTTCTGCCAGTGTAACTATTTCAGGACAGGAGATATATCATCCCTTCAGTTAAGGCCAAGCACAAGTCTTGCAGTGCTGTCTGGATAAGTTGCAGAGTTCGAAGAGTAGAGGCAGTGGGATTTACAAAGAGGCTATTACAATAGTTCAGCCTAGACAAAACTATAGCTCTTGCGACAGTGACGTTCTGGGGGAAAGTGACAAAAGCAACAATACCTCTTAGTGACTGCAGCTGTTAGTGTAACATCTTCAACATGGCCATAATGTGATAACCTACGGACAGGGTGGAGTGAAAGATAATACCAAGGTTTTTTTCTCACCAAATGGCATAGGTGCAGGACCCAAAGAGGACAGCCAGAGTGAAATAGGGAAAACAGTAATAGGGGTGTAATACAAATTATCTCAGGCTTACTGGCATTAAGGTACACATTGTTGGATGCTCACCATTCCTAATTTGCACATACACAGTCAGCAATAAGCGAGATAGGACAGAAGACGATGCATACACAGCTTGAAGCTTGTCACTCGTATACCACTTAAAGTTAGATTGCAATGTATTGCAATGAAGACATTAGGTGCGCAACAGGTGCCAAGTAAAGGTTGAAGACCAAGGATCAACTATACAGTCCCTTGTCTTCAAGCCAATGATAAGACTTGCAGCCATAATTTGAATTACCTGGAGTGGGCTGCGAAAGAAAGTGGGTAAATTAAAGAAGAGGCTATTGCATTAGTACAGTGTACAAAGTACCACTGATCTACAAACGTTCAGCTTCTAGGTAAAAGTAAGAGGAGGACAATGAGAATGGGGTAAGTACAACTGGCCTGGGACAACATTCAATGGACTCACACATATGTTCATTGCAGGAAAGAGATCTTCAAAGGAGAGTCTGCACACACCAGGTGTCCATTTGCAGAATAGTCACAGTGCATAAGATACCTTTCTGGTGCACATGGGTACCACAACTTCAGCGTCTCCATCCACCCTACCCCCTTGTGAGCACACCATCAAAGGTGCCAACTGCCCTTGACACGAGACAGGAGGGTATGTAAGGGTAAGGCAAGTGCCATACACCAATGCATGTGTTATTGCACACCAATATGTAACAATACACATACATTTTTGAACAAGTAGTGCACTTACAGAAGTGTCTCACGACTGTTTACCTACAAATATTTGTAATATTTGTATTTTGTTTCTGCAGTAAAGAATGTTTTTCTCCCAATGACTCAATTTCATAATACCTCATATTACAAACACTTTATACTCCCACTACATTACGGACAACTACTTTACAGATATTGCTACTATGATCATGCTGGCCTTACACCTACTAAATTACCTATAATTACAACACACATACTACTACTGTAGTCATTGCGCCCAGTGCATATATTCTGGGCTGCATGGCCAGAATCAAGCCACTGACCACAACACAATTAACTGCGTAAAAAGTACATATCATACACAGTCAAATAAAACTCACCCCCAGCCGCTGCAATCGAAATTATGTCTGTGGACACCAAAACTGACCTTGGACTCAGCAGCATTTCCAAACCCCTTTTTCACATATAAAACCAGCTCTGCATTACCTTCATTCCTCTTCCCTGTCAATTCTATGCCCTCTTTCAGCCATTAAATATCCCCAAATGCCTTCCCCAATCTGTCCGTTCAGAAAGCTACCCACAAACTACCCTGCAGGGAGCTACGGCACCTACCCAACCTTTTACAACCTACAAAAATAGCCCCATATCATCTTTTGTCCACTCCCTGCCCTTCCAAGGCCGTCTTTCCACCACCAAATGAACAAAAATGTGTTTTCCAGACATTTTCAAGTTATAAGCTATCTAGAAATGTTGAGACCCCCCCTCTCAGGTGGCCCCCTCTTCAGAAATTCCCACCAAACATTTCAAAAACATATATAGGTCTACAATATTTTCACAAACTGATGTGCATATTTGTCAAATGGCACCAAATTTATGATCCTTTACAATATGTTGTGACCCCCCTCTAATGTTGTTCCCTTGTGACAAAACAGCGCCATTCAGAGTCATCTCTGGAATGAAATTCCAAACGTTCATGTAGATTCATTGAGTAGCTCCAAAGTTATAAGCCATCCAAAAACTGCTTTTCACCAACCCTGTAATTCACAAATAAGCATAGATGCCCCCTGAACATCTAATATGTTAGCGAACATCACAGGACTGCCTCGGACTATTCGCGGACATCTGGGAAGACACATTTATTTTTGGGGGGGGTTTAAGGCCACATTCCATCGTCATCACCCCTCATGTCCCCAGAGTTTAACTAGTGCAATGTTGTGTTTTTAATATGTTTTTACCGCAATGTTCGTGGACAGCAGCGTATCCAACATGGTGGGCATTCCCCAAAAATATGATGCACCTCACGCTCTTCACCATACAATGAACCAGTGCGTCTAATGTCCACGAACATCACGGCCACTGCTGACCGAAGATAAAAGTCAGTTTGTCGACTGAACCCAGATATCACACATTTTTTTTGGCCTACTTTTTGGTTGTTTTAAAAAAATATACTAGATGGATTTACAACAAATTTACAATGTGGGCAATTTTTTTTCCATTGCGTCTATGGGAAAAACCACACATTTTGGGACACCCATTATAACTTTGCCATCCCTTGACGAAACCTCACCAAACTTTGCAGGCTCGATCTGACAGGGCCATATACATTTCTTTGCAAAGGCTGGTGAAGATTCGTTCCGGAGGGAGTAATAAGCCACCCAAAAAGTGCTCTTCCACTGGGTTGAGCAACTTAACCATAACTACAGGGCTTCTAAAGTAGTGGCCGTATAGTTATGGTTAAGTTGCTGTTTCCATAGGAAGGGCACTTTTTGGGCGGCTTATAAATCTGCTCCCCCTGGACGTATCCTCACCAAACTTTGCAAAAAAAGTATATGGCCCACTCTGCAAAGTTTGGTAAGGTTTGGTCCAGGGGGGTAAAGTTATAGGGGGGTCCCAAAACTTATTTTTTTCCCATAGACTGAATGGGGGAAAAATTTTGTGCATGGCTACAGATCAAACCGCTGGACGGATTTTCACCAAATTTGCTTGAATTTGGTGAAAATCCATCCAGTAGTTTTTTTAAAACTATGAAAAAGTAGGTCTAAAAACATGTGTGATATCTATGTCCGCTCCGCGGACACACTTCCCTGTTCGCTCCGCGGGCAGGTCACCGATTGGGTAATCGGGAGCGTCATGTCCGTGGACATGTGACGCATTCGCACATTGGATGGTGAAGGATGTCAAGTGCATCAGATTGTTCCGATACGCCCGCCATCTTTGATAAGTGTTTTGGTGTCCGCCGACATCGCTGCAAAAACATATAAAAAACCACAACATTGCACTTGTTAAACTTATCAAATACTGTCTGGGGAGGTGAGGGTTGATCAGGATCAGGATGTGGCAGCAAGAAGCCAAAAAAGTGGTGGTTTTTTGTCACGAAAGTCATACGGTATATTTGGAGGTAGGGTGAGCAACTGTCCCGTAATTTGCGAGATGGTCCTGCAATTGGCGCCTGTGTTGCACAGTTTGCAGAGTGTCTCTGGGGGACACGGGTTGTCCCGACTTGCTCTGTTCGAGCACAATTTGTGATCTAACAGAGTAAGTTAGAAGTCACAATTAGTCCTGCTGGGGGTTGGGGCCGAGCGGGGAGGGGTTCACATACATACATTTCCCACGAATGGGAATAACAGTGGCTGGCAAGTGGCAGCTAATCTGTAATTAAGAGTCCTATTGTATTGCATTGCAACCACAGCTACTGACGTGACAGGCTTGCAGGCTGGTCATGTCAGTAGCTTCGGGTGCAATGAATTCATTCTGTCAGGTGAATGACGCTGTGACGTCATCACCACCTTTTATCCCACAAAGGGATGTGACAAAGTTGGCCACAACATTTTGGAGGTTTTCATCAATATATTGTGCATAAATTACCAGTGAAGGAGTAATATGTCTGTGTTACAATGTATGTAAAATAATATTGTAGTGTAGTCAAATTGGTGCCCCCTAGAGTTTGGCATCTGAGGTAGCCACCTGCAGTGTTTGATGGAAACAACGGGCGTGCACGTGTATGACAATATGAGTTCTCATGGGTGCGTTGAGCCGTGTTGTTCCAAAGTGAGAATGTATTTAGATTCTGAGTGAAGGTCAGCCGCTTTGATTTTTTGGTTGCGAGCTGAGACACCCTACGCATGGGACAGAAATTAGAAGGGTCAATTGTTTTTGATCTTGAGAGAAAGGGATTTGTTCTTCAAGAGTCAGTGAGAGGAGGTTTGTAATAAAGAACATTTGATAAGGTTATGCATTCCAAAAGTGTGTTCGGAACATGTAAATTCAGTTCATGAAGATTCTTCCATGCAAGCGGATTGAGCATTACGGACAAATTGTCGAAAATACGATGGAGACGGTGAATATTATGTAAGTTTGGTTTTGACGACTGTATACCGAAAACAAGCTTTAACATATTATTCTCTGAAAATTAATTTTGGCAATGTAACTCAAGTGCTACTTTTCTGTGTGGTTGTTTTTTTTATGTGGTTATGGGACGTGCAGATGTAGGTGTTTGTCGACTATAACTAGATTCACCCAGTTTCAACGCTAATATTTCTTTAAAATGTCATGTATGCCTATATGGAATTGTGTATCGGTTTCTAGGTTCTTTTTGTATTTTTTGAGATTGTTTGATGTGTGTGCTAATCGTTAGTTTAAACTCTATGCCGAATTAAGAAAATAATACATATATTGCAATAAAGTGTAATAAAGGTTGGGTATTGATACAATTTTCTGTTATGTTTTCCAAATAGCTACATGCTGCCTTACTGTGATTGCCATGGATTCCATATGCCAACTGATGGGTTCTTCATTCATCAGGTCCACGTAGTCGTGAACGGGTGGATTACTGTGACTGATTTTTGGGACGATCGCCCAGGGCCGATGTGTCTGTACGCTGCACTAGCGATTAGGAGTAACATAACATCTTTTATGGTGGTCTAGGTGTAAGTTGATGCAGACACCCTGGAATTCACTGTGGGACCCAAGTGGGTCGTTCATCAAAAATAAACACTTTGTGTATGGAAAAAGAAGAACGTGTGTCTCACAATTAACATTTTCGATCACGAGCGAAGAAACACATTTGCAATTTGATTGAATATTGGAACAGTCGATGTTCTCAGAGAGTTTATTGTGAAAAAAATTTACTTTACAAATTGTATACTGTTATTGTTTTCTTTTAAAGAGCGGTTTAATAATTTGAATTGTGACATGGTATGTTGTTAGTCGCTGTGTGTTGATTTTTGGGTTCTGCGTCACGTCACGTAGGTGGTTATGGTTGCATTTGGCTACGCTGAAGAGGAACGTCACAGAGAAAGGTGTTCATTATCACAAGGGTTGGTTATGTGAGGGTCAGGGGCAGGGCATATGGTTTAGTGACGTCCAGCCAGTCTACCTTACGTGGATGCAGCAATGGTTAACAATAGCACAAGATGGACATACTCTGTTGCCAGATTTCGTACGTTTCTCAAAGAGGACAAATGTGGTAAACTGATGTGGAAATGTTTGCGATAAATCAACGCATGTACAAAAATACATGGTCAAACCCTCGGGACAATAATATTTTGTGAGCATTGCAGTTATGAAAGTTATGCAATAATGTTTGGGGAGGTGAGGGGTGATGATCATGGTTGGAATATTTGAGACGTAATTTCGAATGAGTTTAGAAAGTTTGTTGGAATATTGTACACAGTTTATATGACGATTGATTTGTGTATTATTTTAACAGTTTCGCAGAAAAAAACATGGGTGGATTTATAGCAAATTTGCATAAGGGTCATTGGCAAGGATCGAGAAGCATGGTTTTTTTAGTGCCTGAGGGGGGTAGGCTGTAGTCATGGGCAGTGGCCCGAATGTCGGGGTCATGGTATAAGGTCAAGATCTGGACAATGTGGCTACTGGCCATGACCAGAAGGGACAACATTATTAAAGTGGTCATGTCCACCTGGGACTGGCTTTGTCTTAAATTCATTCGCAATTAGGATAGATTTGAAAGGGAAGAAAAATGTGCTTATGTTAATATGGTTAGAGGATTTCTTTTTTTGCCTTTTGGAGGCTGCCATGGAAAGGGAAGATGGGCCCTGTATGGAACTGGCACTTTCCCTTTCCATGGTGGCCATCTTGGAAAATGATTTTATTCCGAAACCGGGACCCCGCGTCCCAATATAGGACGAGAAATCCTATTTTTTAGTAGCACGGGTTACCGCTTTGGAAACTTAGGCTGGTAATGGCGTTCATCCTAGGGTGACCAGATTTCCAAAACGAAAAACCGGGGATGACCAACAACATAAAAGAGGGACTAACCCATCGCAGCCCACCAATTACTGCCCCTACCCAACACGCCCCCACAACGACCACCCAATCATATTTCCAGCACTTCTCCTTTCTATAAACTGTATATGATCTTATTTGTGCAGTTTTGTCTGTGAATCTTGGCATGTTAATTCAAAACAGGCGTTTGCTCACATTGCTATTACATGGCTTTCTGTACACTCAATTCCAAGCCAGTCTCTGCGGCACAGTCAGTAAATGTTGTGACTTGTACCTGAAAGGCTGTGGGTTCGAGCCAATCCATCAACTTCAACATTCTGAAAATGTTGTGAAAAAAAATGTCAATTTTCATGACGGTAGCCGCCCAACCCTGCAAACCTCGGATGGGGTTTCTAAAATGAAAAAAACTCCTGGGGCCCCGAGACGGAGGGTGATTTCCCCGATCTGTCCCGGGAAAACCGGGACGTCTGGTCACCCTAGTTTATCCCCCATTTTAGGGGCTGAAATGGGGGGTAATGGTCCAGAGACCTCGTTATCCACGCTCGCTTCGCTTGGGCTGTTTACTAGGGCTACTGGGCCATTATCCACCGTTCCAGTCCCTGGAACGGCGCATGAACGCTACAATATTCACATACCATAACAAAAAATGCAAATGTAAATGTCGGAATATCTTATTGTGTCTATGTATTTTACTGAGAAATACAAAGTAGATGGAGTCCATGTGTTTTTCTAACAGTGAAACGTGGTTCCTAAAGGAACATTTATTTTGTTTTTGGATGGATTGTTTTTGGCAGGAGAGCTAAGAACAAAAGGTGGGGACGAAAATAACGGGAGAGGCACCAAACACTAATATGGAGGGGCAGATGGAATAGGGGGAAATGTTGTGCATGTGTTATTTCTAAGGTGGGGGTAGTAGGGTGGCCAAGAGTCCCCGATTTCGCGGGATTGTCCCGCAATTAGGGACTCCGTCCCACAGTTTGCAGAGTGGCTGTGCGGGACATAGGTTGTCCGACTTGCGTCGGACAACCTGCCTCCAGCACAGCCACTCTGCAAACTGAAGTGGCCATCTGCTCAGCACGGCGGTGCCCCCTGCTGCTTTCTTTCTCTGGGCGCCTCTGCAGCCCTGGCTCTTCTTGAGCCTAAAGGTCGAGCTGTAACGCCCGGACACCGCCTTCATTCAAATGCTAATGCTTTGTTCCTGGGGTCGTGATGGTCATGTTTGCAGTTAAAAAACGTGACCATCACCTCCCCAGGACAAAGCATTTGTATTTAAATTAAGCCAGGAATTAAGAGCCATTAAAAAAAAAAAAGAGGTGGGCCAAACGTGAATGAAGTGACGTCATCACCACCTTGTGGCCAAGTGTCCCGCGACAGACTATCAAAGAGTTGGCCAGCCAAGGGGGCAGTGTTTCTCATGCTGCTTGATTACAGCAGTGGTGGTGTCTCTTGGGGAGGAGGGATGGCATTAGCTGATGTCATTTTAATGTAAATAGCCGTTTTGCCAAAAGTATGTACTGTGTACTAGATTGTCAATGGATGAGTACGAATAGGTATTGGAGCTGTGCAAGGGAAATGTTGAAGTTGCAAGTTCCTACATCAGTAGAAAATGTAGTTCCAAACTGTCCATAAAGCACAGATGTTATTGTGAAGTGCGTATGGGTTCTCGGACACGTCATCATGCTGTGCACAAGCATATGGTCATGTGGCATTCTCTGGAAGGTGTGCAATGAAGTCTGATGTTCGTAGACATTATGGTTCAGTTGCGTTACTAAAAACCTCTGAAACGCAGTAAAAAAAACTTTGTTAAAGGGACGTTATGGTTAAGTTTTGCTACTAAAAACCTATGAAATTCAGTAAAAAAACTTTGTTAAAGGGACGTTATGGTTCAAAGTAAAACCGAAAAACCCCTGAAATTTGCTAGTTATGGTAAGCTAAGCAACCATAACTCGCCCCACCACCGTGCATTGCTAAGACTAACACCCAGGACATCAAAGATGACATCACAAATGTCATTGATGACATCACTGATGACATCACATGTTCATTTACTTTTCATGAAAGTCTGTACAAGGGATACATATTATAATATTGACAAAAAAGGGTCAAGGATCATTGGAATACGTATCATGAGCTATGTAGTGCATTAAGCAATGCATTGATATAAATAGCATTCTATTATGAAGTTGTACATTAAGCTACTCTTGTATAATCATAAGAATTGTGTGCAGCATACATGATGGAAGTGCAATATTCATAATCGTCCCATGTTGAATAGTGAAATGATAAATGCTTTCTTATTAGAGTTTTGCGCACTGTGCAACATGTAATAAGTATCTAATAAAACCCACTTACTACATAATTTCATTATTACATATAAAACCCAAAGACAGAACAATACATACAAATATGAGTATATAAAGGGAAAGTGAATTACGCAAAAAAAGTAGCAGTAGAAACAGAAAGTGTTCATAACCTAACTAATTATCTTTATGCACAGAAATGATTGCGCTGCTTCAAACCTACTACTTCCCAATGTATAACTATCACATGATCTGACTGCACCCTAAAGAAAGTAATGCGAATACAAATATGACCATATCCAGAGAAAGTACAGTAATAAAAAAACAGCAAAACAATAAGAAAGTGTTGATAACATTACTGATTGTCTTCATACACAGAAAGCATTGCTGTCTTTCAAGTGTGTATTTTCCTTATGTATAAGTTTCATATGCTGTGAGTGCACCCTAAATCAGATTATTGTAAGAACATATTAGAAGTAGAAGTGTACAAATATAGTGTTTTTTGGATTTTTTGTTCCTATTACTGGCCAAGTTATATCACTAAAGGAAAAAAGAGCGAGTCAGACATGTGATTTCATCAGTTGCTTAGCTTACCATAACTAGCGAATTTCAGGGTTTTTTTGGTTTTACTTTGAACCATAACATCCCTTTAACAAAGTTTTTTTACTGAATTTCAGAGGTTTTTAGTAGCGCAACTTAACCATAACGTCCCTTTAACAATGTTTTTTTTACTGAATATATATATATATATATATATATATATATATATATATATATATATATTTATAAATGTATTTATTTATTTTATTTATTTATTGAATTTATAAAGCACCATACTCCAACGCGCTTTACATTACAACAACTGAGTACATTGAATAAATGGAAGCATAAATGCAAAACATGAGACAAACCACCAACACAATATAAAGAACAATTTGCCTAGGGCAGTGAATGAAAAAACGGGAGCAAGGGATAATTAGAGAAAAGTGAGGGGTTACAGTTTGGGGAATGAAGGAAATAGGATTTCAAGGAGGAACGAAAGGAGGGGTAGGAAGAAATGGAGCGGATAGAGAGAGGTAGAGAGTTCCAGTGTAGGGTGGCAAGGAGCTGAAGGGAACGGAAACGAGAAGGGGCAGAAGGAGGCGGGGAACAGTGAGTAGGAAGAGATAAGCAGATCAAGGGTGAGAGAAGGGAAGTAGGATGAGAGCAGAGAGGCAAGTTGGGAGGAGCGAGATCATGAAAAGATTTAAAGACGAGACAAAGGAAGTTAAATTTAAGTTGAGAGTTGATTTTTTGTTCCTATTACTGGCCAAGTTATATCACTAAAGGAAAAAAGAGCGAGTCAGACATGTGATTTCATCAGTTGCTTAGCTTACCATAACTAGCGAATTTCAGGGTTTTTTTGGTTTTACTTTGAACCATAACATCCCTTTAACAAAGTTTTTTTACTGAATTTCAGAGGTTTTTAGTAGCGCAACTTAACCATAACGTCCCTTTAACAATGTTTTTTTTTACTGAATATATATATATATATATATATATATATATATATATATATATATATATATATATATATATTTATAAATGTATTTATTTATTTTATTTATTTATTGAATTTATAAAGCACCATACTCCAACGCGCTTTACATTACAACAACTGAGTACATTGAATAAATGGAAGCATAAATGCAAAACATGAGACAAACCACCAACACAATATAAAGAACAATTTGCCTAGGGCAGTGAATGAAAAAACGGGAGCAAGGGATAATTAGAGAAAAGTGAGGGGTTACAGTTTGGGGAATGAAGGAAATAGGATTTCAAGGAGGAACGAAAGGAGGGGTAGGAAGAAATGGAGCGGATAGAGAGAGGTAGAGAGTTCCAGTGTAGGGTGGCAAGGAGCTGAAGGGAACGGAAACGAGAAGGGGCAGAAGGAGGCGGGGAACAGTGAGTAGGAAGAGATAAGCAGATCAAGGGTGAGAGAAGGGAAGTAGGATGAGAGCAGAGAGGCAAGTTGGGAGGAGCGAGATCATGAAAAGATTTAAAGACGAGACAAAGGAAGTTAAATTTAAGTTGAGAGTGGAAGGGAAGCCAGCCAAGTTGAGAGAGGGAAGAAGAAATAGAGTCAAGAGGGGAGAGAAGGCAAAGGGTACAAATGGCAGAATGATAGAGAGATTTAAGAGGCGCAAGATGAGAGGCAGGGAGGCCAAAGAGGAGAGTGAAGCAATAGAAAAGGCGAGAGAAGATGAGGGAGGAGATTAAGAATTTGGTGGCATGGAAGGTGATAGAGGGACGGATGTTTTGAATATTAAAGAGGTGGAAGCGACAGGTGCAGGAGGTCACAGAGAAATATGGTGGGAAAAGGAAATAGAGGAATCGAAATGGAGGCCAAGATTACGAGCATGATCAGAGATAGGGAGATTGGGGGCGGGAGAGAATGAAAGGTAGTGCAGAAAGTGGGAAGGCAAAGTGGAAGGAAATAATAAGACTTCAGTCTTATCAGTATTGAGGGAGAGAAAGTGTGAAGATATCCAGTTTTTGATAGTGGTAAGACAGGAAGAAAGATTGTGGTGGATTTCAGGAGCGAAAGAGGAGAAAGAATGGAAGAGAGTGTCATCAGCATAGAAATGGTGAGAGATATTGAAAGAAGAGATGATGGGGGCGAGAAGGGCAGTGTAAAGAGAGAAAAGGAAAGGACCCAGAACAGAGCCTTGGGGAACACCGAAGTCAAAGGGGAAGGAAGCGGAGGTACATCAACCCCAAGGACATTGAAAGAACGGTTGGAGAGGTTGGAAGAGAGGCAATTCAGAACAGAGTCTTTGAAGCCAAAGGAAGAGAGTGTATATATATATATATATATATATATATTCAATGAAAAAACTTTGTTAAAGGGACGTTATGGTTAAGTTGCACTAATAAAAACCTATGAAATTCAATGAAAAAACTTTGTCAACGGGACGTTATGGTTAAGTTGCACTAATACAAACCTATGAAATTCAATGAAAAAACTTTGTTAAAGGGACGTTATGGTAAAGTTGCACTAATAAAAACCTATGAAATTAAGTAAAAAAACGTTGTTAAAGGGACGCTATGGTTCCAAGTAAAACCGAACAACCCCAGAAATTCCCCAGTTATGGTAAGCTAAGCATAAGCAACCATAACTCGCGCCACCACCGTGCACTGCTAAGACTAACACCCAGGACATCAAAGGTGACATCACAAATGTCATTGATGACATCACTGATGACATCACATGTCTGGCTCCCCCTTTTTTCCTTTATTGTGATATCTTGGCCACATGGTTTCCTTCAGTAACAGTCAGGAATTAAACATTGAAAAGGTACTCTATTTGTAGACTTATCCTTCAAGTATGTTCTTTCAGTAATTCCCTTAGGGTTCAGTCAAATCATATGATACATATGCATAGGGTAAGTGGCACCTTTGAAATAGAGCAAACATTTCTCTGCATAAACGTAATCAGTTAGAATATGAACACTTTCTGCTACTACTGCTGTTTTTTTCCTTACTTCAAAGTCCTTGTATATACTCATATTTGTATGTGTTGTTGTCTCTTTGTGTTTTGTCTATAATAATGCAATTATGTAGTAAGTGGGTTTTATTACCTACTTATCACCTGTTTCACAGTATGCAAAACTGTAATAAGAAAGAAGTTATCATTTCACTATTCAACATGGCAAGCTTATGAATATTGCACCTCCATCATATATGCTGCACACAATGCCTATGTTTCTACATGAGTAGCTTAGTATACTGGATAGAACTTAATAATAGAATGCTATTTATATCAATGCATTGCTTAATGTATGTACTAATTAGCACTTGATATTTATTCCAATATTTCTTGCCACTTTTTGGTCAACTTTATAATGAGAATAACTTCTACAGAGTTTTCATGAAAAGTAAATGTACATATGATGTCATCAGTGATGTCATCAATGACATTTGTGAATGTCATCTTTGATATCCTGGGTGTTATTCTTAGCAATGCAAGGTGGTGGCACGAATAATGGTTGCTTAGCTTACCATAACTAGGGAATTTGAGGGGTTTTTCGGTTTTACTTGGAACCATAACATCCCATTAACAAAGTTTTTTTACTTAATTTCATAGGTTTTTATTAGTGCAACTTTACCATAACGTCCCTTTAAACTTTGTTAAAGGGACGTTATGGTTCAAAGTAAAACCGAAAACCCCCTAAAATTCGGCAGTTATGGTAAGATAAGCAACCATAACTCGCGCCACTGTGCACTGATAACACTAACAGCTCTGTTTCAAAGCACCTACTTATCATATGTGTGTGTATCACATGATGTGACTGCACCCAAAGGAAAGGAGAGTGAGTATAATGTATACAAATATGAGCATATACAGGGAAGGTAGAGTAATACAAATAAAACTATGCAAAAGTGCTGATAACCCTAATGATTATCTTCATGCACAGAAAGGATTGCTCTCTTTCAAGCCTGTGTCTTCCGCTATGTATATGGTTCATATGATGTGACTTGACCCTAAGTCTACAAATATAGTACCTTTTCAATTTTTACTTCCTGACTGTTACTGAAGAAAACTATGTGGCCTAGATATGTCAGTAAAGGGAAAAAAGAGAGAGCCAGACATGTGATGTCATCAGTGATGTCATCAATGACATTTTTGATGTCATCTATGATGTCCTGGGTGTTAGTCTTAGCAGTGCACGGTGGTGGCGCGAGTTATGGTTGCTTAGCTTACCATAACTGGTGAATTTCAGGGGGTTTTCGCTTTTTACTTGGAACCATAACGTCCCTTTAACAAAGTTTTTTTATTAGCACGCAAACAATATACAAAGATGGAGTGTAAAAAGCAAATTCTCAGAGATGGTTCTACACAGAATGTTGCAAACTAAGAATTTATGGTCGTTTACAGTGAAGGTCAGCTGCTTCCATTTTTTGCTCGCGTGCCGGAGAGGCCCACGACTGGTAATTGATCATGCGCTGCAGGGACACAGCGTGCCCGAGAAGGCAATATGTGTGCACCTGTGGGCATGGAAGTATGGTTGTACATGTGGTGGAGCATTGTGCAACTGTGTGTGTCTGTAGGGACATGCACTCAATATATGCATGTGAAATCAAGTGACCCTCAATGTCCCATACACATCACATGTGAACATTGCCTATGTGTACACCCCAGCATGTCAAGCCACAAAAATCCCCTGACACCTGAAAAGTAAATACAACATAGGAACAGTCATTGACCAGGAGAACACATCATGTACATAGTACATGATAGGCTTCTTCCTCGATGTGCCGGAGGCCGGAGCTGTGTCTGGGGTCACAGCCTCTACTGCAGGTGCAACCTTCCTCCTCTTGGACACTGGTCCGGACCATGGCTGGCAACTGCCACCCTGATCAGTATGGGCTGTGGCGCTGGTGGAATGAACCGAGGGAGTGGCAGGTGGAACAAGGACGGAAGCCTTGACTTGCGCCAGTGGCTGCTGGGTGCCCTGGAATGGACCCTGCACAGCAACATCCGCTGTGCCAGGGTCATTGACCGGGACTGTCCTGGATGGTAGACTCACAACCGGGGTGGTGTTGGCTGCATCTGCCCATGCACTTGCCAACACCTGGCTGGTCAGGGCAGCAGATAACATTACTGCCCCAGGGACACGTGCCTCGGTCAGGGCAGCCCTGCGTGCACCTACAGTGTGCCTCCTGACCTCCTGGAAATCGTCCTGGGACTCTTCCGGTGCCAACGCAGCCTGCGCTGGCAGACCCTGAGCCTGGGTTGTGGTGTCCACAGCTGCACCTGCAGCTATCACTCCCCTTTGGCCACTGGCAGTCGATGAAACAGACTGCCGGGTCACATGGGCACCAGTGCCAGATGCAAGAACTGCATCTCCTGGAGCTGCAGGGGGTGGTGGCATGACTGCACCAACACGTGGCACAACATCGTGCCGAAGTGGCGCACCCCTGCCTCTTCCCCCTCTGCAGCCACCCTGGACACCCTGGAGTCCCCCTACTCCCTGGTTACCCCGGCCACGTCCCTGACCACACCCGCCATGTGGAGTATGCCCAGCTGAGGCGGCCCTCACCTTTCGTGGCCTCCCAGCCATGGCACAGATGTAGTAGTGCTGGCAGAGATGTAGTAGTGCCAAAGGGAGGTGTATACGACAATTGTCCTGGGCAATTGGGGTGAAGGGGGGGTGGGATACAAGATGTTAACAACACCCCTGCACCTGCAAGGCTGTATGTGACCCAATTCAGGCACCCCAAAACTGCAGTAAAACCGTGCACGCAACCCCCGGTAGCCCAGGTGTGTGGAATTAACCTCCCGCAGTACACAGTGGCACCCAGGGACACGAAAAACATGTACGTGTGGGACACGCAGGCTACTATGACCTCAAAAATGGATACACGATACACAGGGGCACCCGCAGTGCGAAAAATAGCATGCGTGACTCACCGTCAGACTAGCATGATAATGAAAAACAAGCATAGCCAATACCCCCGCCAAAAGAAGATACGTCCTTTATCCACTGTGAAGTTGTAATGGCGCACGAAACAACACAAAGTAGCAACACACACATCGGTCTCCACGAAAGGCACATACAGCGAACTGCTGGCCCCACTCACCTTTAACCCGTGCTGAGGGAAACGCCTGTGCATGTCACTTCTCTTATGCGCTTAGGCCCTTTCCTCGGATTACACGCATTTACACTTGAATGTGTTTTTTGGCACGTGCGGATGCACCCGTGCTGAGGAAAACGCCCGTGCATATCATGTCACATACGCGCTTACGTGCTAAGGGCTTTTCCTCAAATTACACGCTGACGTGCATTTTTTTCACATGACAAATCACTCCGTATCAAGCTGGCCACGCAACAACACATGGAAGACCACGCTCCTGCCCAGAAGGCCATTTTCCTGCCTCCCAGACCCCCTAGCAGGCTCCCACCTGCCATCTGCTGCTGCCTGCCTGCCTGCTGGCTACGTGCCCTGCTATTTGGTGCCTGCACGTCAGCCATCTGCAGGGGTCCAGTTGCTGTGACCACCCCTGCTGGAACAGAAAACTCCCGACTGGTATTCCATTGCTCCACAGAGCAGCCCCAGGACCCAGTTGCCCACCCACACCTGCCTCGGGGATTGCCATGTCCGACACAACACCAGTCTGGCACCAGTGGCAACCCCCCAGCAGAGAGGCAGAGGGCTGGCAGCTTCAGTGCCAATGAAGTTGGCATCCTGGTGGAGCAGGTCCTGAGGCAGTATGATGCCCTCTTTGAAAGTTCACACTCCGACAATGAAGGACGGAAAAGGATCTGGAAGGACATTGTGGCTGACATCAACGTGGAGGGAGTGGCAGCCCGTGACATGCAGCACGTCCGGAAGCGCTGGGAGGACTTCAGGTCCAGGAACCTCAGCAAGGCCCGCCGCCTCTTGACGGCAGTGGATGCTGAGGGGTGCCGGGTCCGCCTTACCAACAACCAGATGAGGGACCTGGAACATATACACCCAGCCCTCCACCTCCAGGTCCTTGAGAGGCAGACCCACCCGGAGTCGAGCAGTAAGTGTACATGCGTACTGATTGGACGCTGTGCATGTTGAGGTGTGCCAGGAGTGTGCAGGTTCGGCATATGTCTTGGTAGGCCCATGTATGGATGTGTATGTACAGGGACATGACCCTGCCGCATGTGAGTCCTGTCATGTGTGAGGCACATCAATGGTGTATGTGTTCAAAAGCATGGTGGCCAAATGCATGTGTGGGTGCACACATGTTTAAATTTCTGTGTATGTACTGTGGCATGGTTGTGGTGTGACACATGGATGCTGGTTCCACCTTCATGTATCTGCACAATGTACATTTGCTTGTGTGTGTGTTTCACAAGTGTGCCACTGTGATACACCATGGATGCATGTGATACTGACATGTAGGAGGCTGTTGGGCAGATGTGACATGGATGGCGATGATATCACTGTGACAGTTGGTGGAGATGTACAGATGCATGTATGTCTGGTGGCGTGTGTGCATGTGTTCTGCACTCCCCGTGTTGCATGTGACGTCATGCTAACCTTCAGATGCTCATGCTGTTGTATGTTTATGGATGGTGCTGCCTGCTGCAACATTCCTGTTGAGTTGTACATGTGTGTGAGTTCAAATGATATGTGTGTTGGGGAGTGTGATGCCATGTGTGAGTTTTACACTGTCACTCATGTGCAACTGTCATGTGTGTATCAGACCATTGTACAGTGCCCTGATGCCTGTGTTCTGTCTCTCCCTGTCTGCAACCTCAACTGATGAAGAAGGCAGAGACGGTGCTGTGGTGCACAGCGGCAGGGATTGCACTGCCATCCAGAGACGCAAGGCCCAGCTCCCCTCCCGGGTTGTCATCTCATTGGGGAGTGAGGAGTCTGGTGCCGCATCCGTGGCCGCAGCTGCCAAGGGCAGGTCCAAGAGGTGGAGGTCGAAGGTGGACTCCTGGGCAGCAGAAGGGGCAGCTGAGACCCCACAGGGACCTATGGAGGAAGATGGCACGGAGTCATCCAGGTTGGTGGGGGGTTTGGTTGAGGAGGAGGCCGTGGAAGGCCACACACGGGTTCTGGAGGGGGGATTCCACTGGTGCTAGTGGTGCAGTCCAGGGGCAGGGACAGGAGGCAGCACAGGCCGCCGCAGAGGTGCCTGTGTGTAATCCTGTTCCCGATCCTGTGACTGCATCATCCCACACCAGCAGGGATGCCTTCGTCCAGGCCCGTTCCCAGGGAGGGGATGCGCAAACAACAACTGGCCTTCCTCTCCCTGCGGATGTGGCAATCCGGGACCATGTTGAGCCTGTCCTGGCTGGGGTGGCGTTGCGTCAACGCGGCATCCGGGATGATGTGCAGGGTTTTCGTGCGTCGACCTATTAGGACGGGTCACCAGTGCTGGGTTCCTCCGTCTGCTGGACATTGTACCGATCCCCTCCTCAACTGAAACCCCTATGCGCCAGTCGTCCTCCGTGCCATCTTCCAGCCCAAGTATCACCTGGGTACCCTGTGGAGCTGCCTCTGACCCAGCGGCCAGGCTGGTGGAGGACACATCCCTGCCACAGTCTGGAGTTGGAGGTCCAGCAGAGGTGGGCACCCCAACAACTGGACCCCAGCAGGAGGACGAGGTGCAGGCATCAAGAGGCAGGGCACATGCACGGCAGCAGCAGGCTCCAGATGGGAGCAATGATGGCTCGGGGCGATCAACATCAGAGGGGCAGTCATCGGCCGGAGGGCAGGAGGACCCTGGATTGGGAGTGTCTTCCGTGTGGCAGTGGTTGGACCAGCAAATAGATGCAGAGCTGCGGCAGGCGGAAGAGGCACGGCTCACTATGGTCAGGGCAGAGAATTCCATGCGCAGGGCGCTGAGGCCGGCTGAGTGCCGCGAGGAAATTCGCAGGGAGTTGGAGCTGGACATGGCATTATCCCTGTGAGACCTCGCGGCTAGGGAACAGGCCCGCCTCTAGGACGTTGAACAGGAAAATGGGAAATCAACAAGTGAGCCGTAGGACTTGCCCGCCGCCACTGTATATAGTTAATTAGTGTTAGGTTTCCTTTCTATTTTTCTTTAATTTGGGGTGCATCGACTATGCCCCACCTTTTTGTAAATAGTTATTAGTTAGGTAGGGTATTTTGTAGGTTTACTTTGGATTGTTGGGCTCATGGACCCTGACATTTTACATTGTACATAGTTCTGGATTGGATTTGACTTTATTGATTTTTTATTTTTTACCCATGGAGCAATGGTTTTCTTTTGTGTTTCCCTTTGGATTTGGTTTGATGGACGAACGCTTTGGAGCCTTTTTCTTTTGGATTTATTTGGATTCTGCATTCATATATTTTTCATTCATTTTGGACATGCAGCCTTTTGTTTATTACTTCTATTATTGTGTGATTTTCTTTCATTCCCTTGCTTTTGTATTTAATACATTTTGGTTTCATTCTTCATTTGTGTGGTATTCTCTCATTGGTTTCATTCATGTCACGATGTGGGTTTTCTCATTCACTTGCACCCATGGTGTGTGTGTGTGTGTGACGGACATGTACTGATGTGCATACTTGCCATTTGGGATCTATCATGACATGGGGATTTCAATGTGGGGTGGATGGAATACTTGGTTGGGTGTTTGGACTGGGGTGGCGTGGGGTGGGATATGGGTGGCCATAACGGCCATGAGTGTGGATCGTGATGACGTGTTGGGGGGGCATGAGTCGGGGACTGCTGGCAGGTGCCCATCACTGCTGGGTGGGTGGGGGTGCAGGGGGACATGAGTCGGGGCCTGCTGGCAGGTGCCTGTCACTGCTGGGTGGGTGGGGGCACAGGGGGACATGAGTCGGAGCCTGCTGGCAGGTGCCCGTCAATGCTGGGTGGGGGTGCAGGGGAACATGAGTCGGGGCCTGCTGGCAGGTGCCCGTCACTGGGGGTGGGTGGATGGGTGGGGGACATGAGTCGGGGCTCACAAGTGTGCATGGTGCCATGTGGGCTGACTGCAGGGCATGGTGAGGGTTGTAGGGTAGTCCCCTGTGGTGTGGGCTGCCTGCAGGGCATGGGGAGGGAGGAAACTGCACACTCGGGAGAGCCCACGATGCCAAATCGCATGTGAAACTCCCCGCACACCCCAGAAATACACGTACCCCGCTCGCACAGGGCCTATCGCATGTGAAACTCCCTGCATACACCACAAATACACGTACCCTGCTCGCACAGGGCCTATCGCGTGTGAAACTCCCTGCGTACCCCACAAATACATGTACCCTGCTCGCACAGGGCCTATTGCGTGTGAAACTCCCCGTGTTTCCTACAAATACATGTACCCCTTTCGCACAGGGCCTATCGCGTGTGACACTTCCTGCATACCCCACAAATACACGTACCCTGCTCGCACAGGGCCTATCACGTGTGCAACTCCCTGCGTACCCCACAAATACACGTACCCTGCTCGCACAGGGCCTATCACATGTGCAACTCCCCGCATACCCCACAAGCGTGAGAGGGGTACTGTATTCTGAGGGTTGCGCGGGGAGTTTTACACGCGATTTCGCTAGCGCGAGAGAGGTACGTGTATTCTTAGGGGTGCGCAGGGAGTTTTACATGCGTTTTCATGGTTGGGGACTGTATGCTGGTCCACTGGCCTTTGCGCCATGTACTGGATTTGTGCGCTGTTCATGGTGCACGGGGCGGGATTGGGGGCGTAACTGGCGCTGCTGCAGGGTCGCTTGTCCACTCTGTGTCACGGCTGGTTATGGATGTTAAAATCCATGAATACGCTGTGCGCTGAAATGGGTTTTGGCACAGACGGCTGGCTCAGACTGCTGCACACACACTCTGTGCGCCAGCCGCATGCACCACTTGTACGCTGATTTCCATAAATTACCCTTAGAGTCTTTAGACACTGGAAACACTGGAACATTCTATTAGAAGAGTTATTAGAAATGTTAGAGAGGTTCAGAGAGGAGGCTGTTCATGAATTCTTTACATCTATCAGAGGTTTTGATCCACTCCATCCCTGGGCAGTAATGGTGTATTTATTCAATTGAAGACACTCCTGCATTTGACATCTGAAAAAAGAAAATATAAGATGTGTGATATGAAGCTTGGGAACATCAATTTAGCTTGGGAACATCAATTATGATAAATGATCTGCATGCAAGTATCCTGGTATGATGTGGATAATGTGGATTGGAAATTGCGTGAGATGGTGTGGCCAATACTGGGCTGTTGCCTTTTTTGGTTTAAATGTGGTCTAATATCTTCACTATAGCTGTGAGCAGTGGTTGGGCATAATCAACCTCCACCTATTAACGCATTAAAGGAGGTACAAGCAAGAGCTAGAGTTTTGAAGCACCTGTATCACTGGAACAATCTTTTTGAGGAGTTATTAGATATGTTACAGAGGTTCAGAAAGGAGGCTTTTCAAGTGTTTGCAGATGTGGTGCTCCTATCTCCAGTAGTAACACGTGGATGAGTGAGAGGCCTTCGTAGGATCTTATCATTCTGATGCAATGCATTTGCCAGATGTTTTATCCACTTCATCCTGGGGTACTAATAGTGTTTTTATTCAGTTGAATACACTCCAGCATTTCGCAACTGAAAAAATAAAAAAGAAATATGTGCGCCATTGAAGGGGATATTCAGCTTGGCAACATCAATTATGTTAAATCATTTGGCGTGAGTTTCCTGTGATGATGTGGACGATGCATATTGGAAATTTCACAAGGTGGTCTGGCCCATACGGGCTGAGGTCTTTTTTGGCTTATATGTGGTCTTATATCTTTAGTGTAGCAGTGAGCGGTGGTTGTGCATAATGAATCTCCAACTATTAAAGGTGCTGCGAGCAACAGCTAGAGTATTCAAACATCTGAAGCAGTGGCATGCTCCATTTGAAGAGAAATGCTAGAGAGGTTTAGAGAGGTGGCTGCATTTTTTGTGGCATAGTCTTTTTAGAGTTGTTATTTTTCTTATTTTATATTTTTGTCACCATTTGTACATTTGAATATGTCTGACATTGTGCAGGAAAACACTAGGACATGGCCCTTCCAAGGTTTTGTCAGAAAGGTTAGAAACATCATTTATGATAAGTCATCTGGTGCAAGTCTCCTGGGATGATGTGGACGATGTGCATTGGAAACTGCGGGAGATGGTCTGGCCCATACTGGGCTGCAGCCTTTTTTAGCTTATGTGTAGTTTTATATCTTTTACTGCTTCTGTGAGCGTTGGTTGTGCAGAATGAACCTCCACCCATTAAAGGTGCTGCGAGCAACAGCTAGAGTTTTCAAACACCTGCAGAAGCGGAACACTCTTTTTGAAGAGTCATTAGAAAAGCTAGAGAGGTTCAGCGAGGAGTGTTTTCATGAAGTGTTTACAGATGTGTTGTTCCTATGTCCATTAGTACCACTTGGATGAGCAAGAGGCCTTTGTAGGATATTTTCATTCTGATGGAATGCATCTGTCAGAGGTTTTCATCTACTCCATCCCGGGGTAGTAATTGTGTATTTATTTGGTTGAAGACAATCCATTATTTCAGAAGTGAAAAAAGAACAAAGGTGTAGCATTGTAGATGTGAGCGGTGGTTGTGTACAATCAACCTCCAGCCATTAAAGGTGCTGCTAACAACAGCCAGAGTCTTTAAACACTAGTAGCACTAGAGCACTCTATTTGAAGAGTTATTAAAAATGGTAGAAATGTTCAGATAGGAGGCTTTTCATGAAGTGTCTACAGATGTGCTGCTCTATCTTCACCAGTACCACTTGGATGATCAAGAGTTGTTCAAAGTATCTATTCTTTATGATTCAATGCATCTGCCCAAAGTCTTTATCCAATTCATTCCAGGGTACTAATAGTGTCTTTATTCGGTTGAATATACTCTAGTATTTTGCAACTGAAAAAAGAGAAAAAAGATGTGGTGCGAGTCTTCTGGAATGATGTGAAGGATGAGAATTGGAAATTGCATGAGGTGGTCTGGCCCATATTAGGCTGCATCCATTTTGGCATGCATGTGGTCTTATATCTTCACTGTAACTGTGGGCGCTGGTTGTCCATAATCAACTTCCACCCATTAAAGGTGCTGCTAGAAACAGCCAGAGTCTTCAAATACACTGCAGCACTGGAGCACTCTATTTAATGAGTCATTAGAAATGCTAGAGAGGTTTAAAGAGGAGGCTTCATTTTTTGTGAAATTGGGCTTCATTACTTTACCAGCGGTAACCGTGCCGGTATAACAAGCACAGCTGCCGCCAATATCATTTGTTTTCTGGTGCCCAGGAATGGGCAACTACTGGGTCATTACGGCCCACCAAACCCAGTAATTACCCATTCCTGGGCGCCGTAAAAAATGCTCCCCATTCCCATTCAAGCCCCTTAGACCACAATGGGAATGGGGATGCCGGATGCACCGGCACCATTCAGAATTGCGCTGGTGCATCCGGCATGGTCTGCTCGTGGGTGCCGGTCTGCCCACCAGGTCACAGCTGGCAGGCAAAAAGGCACCCGCGAGCAGAACTTGTAGTTTGCCAGTACAGTAACAACATTACTGGCAAGCTTACCGGTACCGTGGTTACTGTACCGGCAAACTTGGAATGACGTCCATTGTCTTTTTAGAGTTATAATGCATGCTATTTTATATTTTTGTCACCAGTTGGACATTTGAATATGTCTAACAGTATTCAAGAAAACACTAAGACATGCTCTTGTAATGTTCTGTCAGAAAGGGACCATCTATTATGATAAATCATTTGTTGTGAATCTCCTGGGAAGATGCTTACTGGAAATTGCATGAGATGGTCTGGGCCATACTGGGCTGCAGTCTTTTTGGCTTATATGTGGTCTGATATCTTTATTTTAGTTGTGTGCAGTAGTAGTGCAGAATCAACCTCTGACCATTAACGGTGCTGTTAGCAACAACCAGAGTATTCAAACACTTGTAACACTGGAGCACTCTATTTGAAGAGTTATTAGAAATGGTAGACACATTTAGAGAGGAGGATTTTAATGAAGTGTCTACAGATGTGCTGCTCTATGTCCATCAGTAGCACTTTGATGAAAAAAAGAAAAGAAACAAAAATGGGGAATATGAAATTTGGGAACATCAATTATGATAAATCATTTGGTGTGAATCTTCTGGAATGACTGGATGATGTGGATTGGAAATTGCATGAGATGAGCTGGACATACAGGGCTGAATTCTTCTTTTGTCTTATATGTGGTCTAATATATTTATTGTAGCTCTGAGGGTGGTTGTGCATAATCATCCTCCACCCATTGAAGATGCTGCTAGCAACAGCCAGAGTTTTCAAACGCTGGTAGCACTGGAGCACTCTATTTGAAGAGTTATTAGAAATGGTAAAGAAGTTCATAGAGGCAGCTTCGTTTTTGCTGCATTGTCTAGCTGTGTCTATGGACAGTGAAGATTAGAATCCATTGACGCAGCCATATCGTGACATCTGTGAGTATGACACCATCCAATCAGCGGGCAACGAAGTCTGTAGGTGTGCATAATAACCACACCCACAAAAAAATAAGTTTACATTTATCATTGCTTTCTGTACTTGCTAATGAAAGGGTTTTTCAGTAACTGCATGCACTTTTGGCACTATACCCCTTATATTCTTTATTCTTTTTACCCACGTTCCACTAATACTATGTTTCTTTGTTTTGTGATTTGTTTAGATTGCTATTTTTGATGTTTTCATTTTTTAAGGCATTGTCTTTTTTGTATTGCTTTTTTTTATTGTTTTACATATTCCTTCCAAGTTGGACATTCCAACATGTCTGACCACAAGAGTACCAGCAGTGATGACATTATCATTTGGATTCCGAATCCATCACCACTGAGGAAGAAGGCAACTGGGATGAAAACCATTGCTGACAGTTGGTGCTTCTTTAAAGTTAAAGAACCCTGTTCTAGAAAAAAAGAGACATGTGCGCCTCACTTATTTTGGTGCATTGAAAAATGTAGGCTAGGTGGTTTTATTCACTGAAAAGCACAATATGAAAATTGAAAAGGTGCTGTATAGCAAAACGTTACCCTTGTCGTGTGTTCTTAAAGTACTTTCCTTAGGGTCTGGTGTCAGCTCATGATGCACATGCATGGGGCAATAGCAGGCCTGAAACACATAATTAATTTGTATACAGGAACATAACTGTCGGATGCTGCTAGTTCTTTCTACCTTACTTCAGTTTCCCTGTATGTGCCTCTCATTTAAATGCATTAAATACATTGGGTCTTTATATGTGTTGTTTGTTGTAGCACAAGTGTGTATTAAGTCTAGATTTGTGACCTAGTTATTACATGTGTAACATTACACAATTACCCCTGACATCTTGATACCAAAATAATGGAAAGAACCCCTTGTAGGTAGGGACTTTTTAGGAATATTGTTTTCAAATGTGATGTCATCAATGCTATTTGTGATCTCATCTTTGATGTCGTGGGTGTTAGTCTTAGCAATGCACGTAGATGGCCCGAGTTATGGTTGCTTAGCTTACTATAATGGGGGAATGTGCAGTGGTGTTTGGTTGCACTGTGAAGTATGACATTCCTTTAGTGAAATGTATTTACTGAATGTACATATATGTGTATGGCAGGGAAGGAAAAGAAAGGGGCTAAACAAGTGATGTCATCATTGATGTCATCATTGATATTTGAGATGACATCTTTCATGGTCTGGGTGTTATTGTTAGCAGTGCACAGGGGTGGAGGCAGGGTTGGGGGCTTGGTTTACCATAACTGTCGAATTTCAGGGGTTTTTCAGTTTTAATTTGAAGCATAAAGGGGAGGTGGAAAGTATTTTTTTAGTGAAGTGTACAGGTTTTTGTTAGGGCAACTTAACCATAACGTCCCCTCAACAAAGTTTGTTTTGTAGTGAATTTTACTGGTTTTTGGGAGGGCAACTTAGCCATAACGTCCCCTTAACAAAGTTTTTTTTTGGGGGAATTGTACAGGTTTTTGGAAGATGGAACTTAAGCATGACATTGTGGCAATGAAGTTGTTGTGCTTAATATACACTGTAATCATATGATTTTGAGAGATATGTAGTGTAATGTACGTACTTGACATACATTTAAGATAGAACATACAGAACCCCCTCCCTATTGATATTGGAAAGGGACGGACTGAGCGCCTGTTTGCGGACAGGGGCGGACAGGATCAACATTACCCGAAAGAGGCAGGGTGTAGCTGAAAATGTACTATTGTTTTACACAAAAAGTATGCAACGTAGAAGGAGGACATAAAGATATTATATGTAGTAATAAGTAACTATGGAAACCTGAAGCTGGGAAAAGAAAACGACACATTTAAAAACCATGTAGAATGAAGTGGATGGTACCATAAACAAAAGGATGCCTCCAGCGTAATCACTTCACAGAAACTCGGCAGCCTGGAATGACAGTGGACGGACGCAGTAGGACGAGGGGAGATTACAGCAAAAGGGTGAGTGCAGATCATTTTTGTATATGGGTGTGTTTTTTTTTTGGTATGTGGTGCAGAAATAATAATTTATTTCTGTTGTTTTGACTCAGAAATGGCTAGTACTTTGGAGTGGCTGGAGGAGTATTTCCTGCATGAGGAAATGTCTGAAGACAGCGACAATAATGGTACACATTGCTCTGCATATGGAAAATAGTGACCAGTATTTTATAGGCATTTAACTTATGTTTTTTTTTTTCAACAGACCAGGAAAAAAAGAGGAAAGGGCAACAAACGAGACAGAAGGAGACAGGATAAAAAGGATAGAGCAGAAAATTGACATATTGAACGAGAATTTTAAAAGTTTACGGGAGTTTGTGGAGGACTCTGTGAGAGGAAAAGTTTGTTACCATTGCCCCACCTGCACCTGCCCTGCTTCTCCATTCCCTAGTGAACCATCCCCAAACCTTCAAGAGGAAAATAGATGTTTTGACGAAATATCCATCCCTTCTTCCCCTCACAAATCTTCTCCTCATAACCAGCCCGTGTTGAATCCTAATTCCCCCATATTTGTTTCAGTGTCCGCTTCCCCCGCTATTTCTTTAGAATGATGTGTGTGTGTTTTAAACGTTTTTGTACAGTAGTTGTAGAGAAAGAGTTTGTGTTTAAAAATGTTTTAAAAAGACGTAAAATGTCTGCGAACAGCGCGCCTATTCACCAATCCGCAAGGAATGGAATGCGGGTGCTGTAAAGGCAGTACACCTACCCTTACTAATGTCAAGTAAGAAAGATTTGATGTTTGACTGCACCATCTGTTGAAATTGTGCGTACATAAACAGAACGGGGTGTCCAAAGGATATTATACCTCGCTGTACCGCTTGGAAACGAGATGGTACATGTTTGTAGAACACACCAGATGTCCGGAATGGGTGTAAATGAGCAAAATGGGAGTGTTAGAAGGACATTATAGCTGTTCATATCGGGCGCAGACAAAATGGTGCCGTCCGTAGAACAGGCGCGGTGGCCGGCAAGTTCGTAAGCAACCAAAATGGAGTTGTCCTAAGGACACTGGAACTGTCCGTACAGTGAACATAGCATGCGTGCACATGTGCAGTACAAACGTAAGTATAGCGAACATTGCGGCTGTCCCTAACTGTCCGTCTCACTTGTGTCGCACTTTGAATTACTTTGAGAACCCAAACACTGTCCGTAGGACACTTGCGCGCATGCGCACGTTTCATTCTTTGCATTTGCTGTCCAGGGGACTTTCATTACTGGCGCGGATGTGTTGAGGACGTCATCATGTGACCGCACCCACGCTGAGTGTGGGGACTAATTTGTGTGGTTGGTGTGCTTCCGCAACAGTACAAAAGAACTTGTAGACACAAGGCAAAGTATTGTACAGTGTAAAATTGTAATTTCACATAACCCAGACAATAGCTGACCTCAGGACTTGCTGTGTAAAATGTTTGCACCGCTGTGTAGGGATGAAGTCAGTCATGAGGCACACCCCTCCACTCCTACAAATGGCCACACCCCCGAGCGCATCTTCATTGTCCTTCTAGCTATAGCAGATTGAGGAGTACTGCCTTTACTGCTGTAGTGACCAAAAGGAAACTAATCGGTATGGCTTCCATGGCTGCTGTTGGGTCATTAGCCTCTGCACCACCCCCAAACCCGCCACCACCACCACCTCCCCAAGGGCCTGCAGAGAGATATATGGGTGAGGATGTAGAGAGCGAGGAAGAAGAGGAGGAAGAGAATGAAGTGGAGCAACTCCGCACTATGAGCACTCAGCGGGAGTCGTGGGTGTGGCGGTTGGTTAGCGTTTATGGGAACTTACCAAAAGCACGTGCGAACCTGGTGAAGTGTAACCAGTGCGAAGTGGTGCTCAGTCATGGGAGATTTGGTGCGTACAGTTTTGGTACGACAAGCATGAAGCAACACCCTCCTTCGTTCAACACTGCGGACATTCGCAAGATGGTGCCATGTGAAGAGCGTAGTCGATTGAATTCCCCCACAGCATGCTCCGTGTCCGATCCTCCCACCACAAGAGACACTCCTGTGGGGGAGCGCCTCCCTCCAGCTGCCTCACAGGCCATTCGCAATGCTGTTGACCCTTACCTTTCAAAGGTGACAGTAGTGTGCACGTATTGTGATGCAGTACTCTGCAGGGGGGAGAGTTTTCAAAGTGCTTGTACGGCTGCAGTCACAGAGCACCAGAAGATCTGCTCCTTACCTAAATAAAGCTCGCCCTAAATCTTTCGCTGTTCATTTGCCCTTTCTTATCCACGTGGCTGGTGTCCCGTCCTTACCCTCCTTTAGCCTCTTCTCCTAGTGTGCCGTGTGCTGTTAAGCAATAAATGTGAAAACAATAAAAATTACAGAAAAGGCTCTTTTCAGAGCCGCCTTTCTCAGTATATCAATAGAACTATGAAGTGATGGTCGTAGACCCCCGCAGAGTTCTGAAAAAGTTTGCGGATAGTCGTAGGGGAAAAAAGGGAGGGTGCAAGCGGAGCAAACACAATGAAGTGTACGCTGGGAGTAAGTGGCCGCTCTGAAAAGAGCCTTTCCGTGGTGTGTTGTGTGGGTCAAAAACTGTGGATTGTTGATAACGGATTGTCATATAGGTTAGTGTAATTGCAAAAGAGGTTGCAATGCATTTTGTACATTGCGAAGAAAAATCTGATTACCAGCATATGTGAGGTGGACTCCATCTCTGCAGAAAATGAAAGTGCTGCGAAACAAAATGTTTTCATTGTGGAAAGAGGATATGCCAACATCTCTTTAAAATGCACACACAGCCTTATTCACATTGCATCAAGCTTTCATCATTTGTGGACCAAACGCAGAAGAACGCAGCCATATTTGTCTTTGGGCAATACAGGAAAAAAGTATTTGACAATTTGGAAACATGTCCATGAGCCTCGCAAGTCCTTCCTTCATTGGAAATTGCAAAGAAATTCCAGATACATGGCCTAAACGGTTTCCTCCGCAATGAATGATCAGTATATCTGGAGGACGCTCTGTCAGTAAAGTAACACAGAGAGGTACCAAGTCCAGCCATCTCATGCCACGCACGCCATGCCAGTGCACTTCCACATGAGAAAATCTGAGATTTGTAGATAAACTGCAGCTTTCTGCATGCACCTTCAACCAATGTATCCATGAGTCTCCCAAAATCCAGATAATCTGTTTTCGAGCATGGAAAGCCATGGCTGTATGGTCTCCTGTGATGGATTAGACGGTCTTAATAAAGTACATCGGTCAGAACACACCTACTGAACTTTATGGACCAATCCCTAGCTCCGCTCATTCTCATTTACATGCGTCTCCACCCCATAATCCCCGTTGGTGATATGTGCTGGCTGCAAACTACCGCCATGTTCGCGGACATATACAGGATCAGCGCGTGACGACGGTACATTAAAGTACTATTGCCCTTTTTCCCGTTTAAGGTAGGCTCTGAAAAGAGCTGTTTTTTTCTTTTTTTTGGCCAGAAACCATACAGACATCTGGTATTTTATGTATTTTTTTGTATTTTTTGTCCTTGCTTTACTCTTGCAAACATTACAGAACCTTCTCTAAAGCAAGGCTTACGTTCCAAAAGAACATCGCATTTCCCAAAGAAGATAGCGCAACACCATCTCCTTCAAAGTAATCCGCATTGCTTGGAGCAATGTTATCGTGGCAGCAAAAAAACATAGCAGCTCGTAGCATGAATGCACGCATGCCGCGATTGATGATACACCTCCTGATGCTTTGATCTGGACAGAAAACAGAATTGTTGTTATATTGTACTCTAGGGACTAAAGCAGAAAAAATTACTTTCGTTGTTGGGAAGATGGTCATGAGTGCTTCAACCAACTGTGCCAATTCTGCCAACAAAGTATGTGAAGTCACGTATCCCAAATGGCAAGCACCGTAGTGCAAAATTACCACATGAGGAGTGGTCATTGTACGCATGTCTCTACAAACTTGCAGAATTGCTGCAGCATTGGCATCAGTGTCAGCACTCCACACCACCTCCACTCCGCTCACATCGAAATGGTGTGCCACATGCCAACTCTCAGCCTAGTGTTGTAAGCCTTGCACAAAAATGTCTCCAATCATCAAAACCCTGACCCTCTCCACCTCTGCCATCTTCAGTGTGTGCACCGTCTTTCAACACAAAAGAGTAATGTGAACATCTGATTGGCGGATGCCACAGTTGCCTTTCCATGCAGGATTTGCTGTAGAAACCAGTATGTGACACGCCCTACTGGCAGACAAGCGTTGCTTACGTGCGGCACGTAACTCTTACGCAGTCCTTCCACCCTTTCTACAGTGGTACCAAAGCGAGTCCCTCATTCGACACAACTAATCAGTCGCACAATCATCCACCAATCACATTGAACATCGCTAATTTTAACTCCGTCATCAACATTGCACACTTCAAAATTACTGTCGATGATTCTGAATGGAAGTCGCATATCATTGCAAAACACCTACTTCAAAAGCTACTGTGAAAATATTGCAAATTTCTACGTACAGCTCCATGCATGTGCACATGCATGAGTATAGCGAACAGGTATGTTTAGTTTAATCAGAGAACATGTGGAACCCTTATGATTTAATTTAGACAAAATAATGCCGCTAAATGTCCATAGGGAATACCTAACAACGCTCCCCCCTTAAAGTGCAAGATGTCCAATTTGTCATTCACAAATCGCACGACTGCTTACTGTCGTCTGCATAACCTGTACATATGTTGCAAGCATGCCTATTTAGGGCAGAACTTCAATTTTTCGGCATCGTGCTTTTAATTTACAAGTAGAAAATGTTTCCACATTTAGTACTTTGCCCTATCGCTTACAAACCTCTCTCCTATGCATAGTACACTTTGTAAACAACAAGGCATTTCCATACCCTTAAAAGTTTTAGCTATTTTGAAGGACTTTCAAGTACCATATTGCAAGTTCCATGCAAAGACTGCACAGAGTGAAGTGAAATGTACACGTGCACTGGGTTGAAATAAGAAAGTTGAATGCTCTGACGAAAGAAGCACAATTAATGTGTGCAGTATCATCACTGCTGCAAACACACAAAGTAATTGAGTGTGTTTTTTTGAATCGCAGTGAAGACTACTCTCCTGAGAATCAACAGCATCTACTCTGCAGACGACATATCCATAGAAACCTTGTCATCTTGCACAAAAAAGTAAGTACAGTACAACCTTTATATTGTAACTACTCTTCAAAGAGGCTGCGTGTGTTATTTGTTTTCTTTGGGCACCAAAGCAAGTATTAATTTGTAAACCATTCTACCTACACATATCCATTAATTGAACAAAGAATAACAGGCAGAATGGCTGACAAATCCCTGTGTGTTTGGTACTCAAATAACATATGTAATCCTTAGAAGGTTAGATTGTGAAAAGAAGTTGCTGTAGCAAGTTTTTGGCATTTTGGTTATTAATAATGGTTCTCGTCACAAGTAGGCCACTTTGCACTCTCATCTGAAGCTCATTGTATTAGTATACAAACAGTAAAGTAGCCTTACAAAATCATTGCAAGAGTTCAATGCACATTGACACACCATTAGAAAGAGCTTCCCCATCAGACTCATGCACACATGCACACTGCACATACATTGGACAACAGACCAAAGTATATATTTTTTCTCAACAGACACCAAAGAATGCCTACCAAAAAGCAACTCCGTAGAAAGGAACGCAGAAGTAGAGCAAATAAAAATAAAGGTGCCCAATGTATGCATCCACTTGTTGTAGAGTTTGTAGAGAATGTTGGTACAAACCAGCTATTGCAGTTGAGTAACTAAATAAAGGAAGTCTCAACAACCGAAACTGTACCTCTTCCATCAAAAAGTCTCACAAAACACAAAAATGTTGTCCAAAAAACACCTACCATTACAGCTAACAATGTTCCTAATAATCCTAATAGTGTAAGAAGAGCCCATAGTAAAAAAGGTATTTTAGCAAAAATGTTTCATCACAGAGTCCTTCAGAATCTACTAAGAAGAGGACCGAAATCATCCTCACCCCTTAAAACCTAACGTAGAAAGTTAATCTTACAAGCTCTCGTGGACAGTGCAATCCTTCTCAAAAGGAAGTTGTTCATATTAATGTTAAATAGGATGAAAGCACTAACAAAACTAAGTACCAAACTACAAAAGAACCTCAGCAATAAACGGAATGTGAACAAAAATAATGTCTTACATGTTTGTGGTGGTGATGGAGTCACACAACAACCACAGAGCCATATTTTAATGAAGAAGCATACAAACAAAATCAAACAAACACTATTGCCATTCGTAGTTGTGGACGAGGGTGTGAGAAAATCAATACTACCATTATGGAACAAGAAACACTGCTTACAAAACTATTCCCTGAAAACTCTCGATTCAGTAGAATCACATCGTCCAGTATAAAAATGGCTGTGCACATTAATGTGTGCCATTCCAAACAAAGCTTTCAAATCTTTACGTCAGTTCCTCAATCAATATGTAAAAGGTAAAGACAAAAGTAAAATGAAAGTGCTGTAAAATATGGATATGTGTCCAGTGCGGAAAGACACAGGACTAAAAGGACATTCATTAGCCTGCATTTCTGGGCCTATTTACAAAAGTACCTTCCATGATATCAAAAGAATATCAATACATCATTCCAATGTAAGAAATTTAGTGTATAAAATATACTATGCAAAAAGTCCAGCTTCAGAATTAGGCAATTTAAATACCACTCTTCTGCATGGTACACCCAAATACTTACAAGAAGAAATTGGACGTATTCAGAAAAAGTATTTTGGAAGTGAGAGCGACTTACAAAATGCAACAGTTTTAGAACATAGCAGCAACAATTCTGCACATAGCAACCTTCTATTACACACATACAGAAAAGAAATATTAACATTTAAAAGGTAATCGGCTGAAGTACCAAACCATGTGTGTGTGTGTTGCCGCAGAACGTTTTACAAAAGGAACACAAAAAATGTGGACATATCATACAAAATAGAAGACAATGAAGACTCTAAATTGGTTTGAATTAGCTTTGTACCTTTTAGCTGAAAACAAATATGAACTAACTGAACGCCTAATATGTTGCAGTTACTGTACTGCAAAATTAGACAACAACCACACTCCTTCACGTGCTATTACAAATAATTTGGAATTGTTTCCATTACCAAAAATCCTGAAACAACTCAATTTGTATGAGAGCAGAATAATTCAAACAGTTCACCCATTTCAAGCAATTATACGCCTTCATCCAAAAACAGCAAGATTACCTTCCTCTGAATTGGTGAAAGGCATTTGTGGCAAAGTAGTTTATTTGCCATTAGATCTAACAGAAAATGTACACACTCTAGGCGTGGAACGTTCAATAGAGCATTCTTTAATAGTCTTGGTAAATGGAGTACCAACAAAGGACACACAAATGTGGCAACAATTAGTGGACTTATACAAAGTTAGACAAGCATTGCAATATCTAAAAGACAATAATGAGTACTACAAGGAAATAAATATTGAAGAAAGTTTAAGGGAAACAACTGAAATAATTCAAGAGCCATCAGGAACTGGACAATTCGAACTTCTGGATCCAGCTACAGTATCCACTCTTTTGGACCATTACACAATTCATCCATTGCATTCCAATGAAAGCATAGATGATGCACTAGAAACTTACCAAATGAGACAAACCAAAGGGTCACCAATGAGTATTTGGTAAAAAAGTATAGCCGCATGTGCTTTTCCACTGCCTTTTCCTACTGGCAGAGGTGGAAGATACGATGATAGACCCACTCAGATTGGGGCATCAGAATACCGCTCATTACAAATGTATTCGCAAGATCCCAGATTTAGACAAAATGTAGAATACATATTCCACCTACTCTATGAAAGTGAATTAGCAACACTATGTTATGGAGTTGCACACATTCTTAAATCTGGAACCCACTTTCAAAATATGTCAGCTATGCAGTTAATACAAAAAGTACAGGAAAAAGATGAGGTTTTACAATCAAGTATAACAACAAATTTGTTTGTAAACATGCTTGGTACAAAGGAATACTGGTTCAGACAGCACGGAGACGTGCATTGCATGATCAGAAACCTTGGACCACCGACTTGGTTTGTTACGCTAAATTGTGCAGAATATGCATGGGAAGATTTACATGAGTTCCTACGCATAGCAAACAGCAACAAAAACAACATAGATATATTAACACCTGGAGAACTTTGCTCTCTAGATCCAGTTAATGTCTCAAGATATTTCCATCATTGTTTCATTGCCATGCTACACTTTATTTGCAATAAAACTGTTCCTCCCCTTGGAGAAGTGCAGCACTTCCTTTGGAGAAAAGAATATCAAGTGAGAGGAGCACCACATATTCACATGCTGTTATGGATCAGAAGTGCACCGAAATTCGGGCACGACAGTGACAGCACTGTTTTGCAGTTTATCCAAAAATATGTCACATGTGAAATCCCTTCACAACAGACACATAGTGAGCTGCATGGTCAGATTTTACAGTTTCAAAGACACAAATGTGGCAAATATTGTCGCCGCAAATACAAAAACAAAGGTAAATACTACACCAAATGCCGCTTTGGTTTCCCTAGACCAGTTACAGAAACAGGTGAAGTAAACAACTTCATGTCTTCAGTTCGACATAGTGTTAAATGTAAATCGACTAAAAACATGTATTACATAAAAAGAAGGGAAGAATCAAAATATATCAATAATTACAACGCAATCATTGCCCTCTTATGGAATGCAAACATAGATGTGCAGTACATTGCAGACAATTCAACTGCTGTTGCACAATATGTTACAGCCTACTTAACAAAGGCAGAAACAACAGAGCTTCAAGAACTCTAGGATGACCTAGCATCATACAAAACATTATCACAGAAATTGTACAGCCTAGGCATAAAAATGCTCTCTCATAGAGAATGTGCGACCTATGAAGCAGCAGATCGTTTAACCGGCACTGCTTTGTATGGAAAATCAGACAACATAGTATGGCTCAGTCTTGGTCCTGCAAAATATAGAAATCGAGAAAAATCATATGAGGACATAGAAACAATTGCCAGAAATGATCCCAACAGCCAAGACATTCTAAAAAAACAATTTACTGGACACATGCTATCCGTACAGGAGTACCACTCTGGAAAGCATGTGTCTATACCACATAGCTCAAAACTTTGCATACAAAAATAATGTAAAACCCGATGAAAGCAAACATTAATATAGAGTGACCGATTGTGAAGGGAGCTTAGTGAAACTTACCAAACGAAGCTTAATTAATCATGTAAAATTGTCATTAAAAACTCCTCAACAGAAAGAACTATGTTACATGTCTCTGTTACAACTTTTCAAACCATGGAGAAAAGAGGAAGACATACTAGATAAACATGACTGCTATGACTGCTATGAAGATGCTTTCAAAGCAAATGAAAGCACTATCACCGATGTGAACTTTACGCAGTACAAAACAATGTTACACAATGAGCAGCAACAGGAAGAAGAACTTCAGGCCCAATTAGATAAGGACTCTTCCTACAGTAGTCAACCTTCTGTAACAGGAAGTCAAGAACCACTAGGACAACCACTAACAGCAAATGAGGCTGAAGTTGCTATGGCAGAAGTAGAAAACACCATGTATCAGTATCAAGAAGATACAGAAGACTTAACTGTACAACAAGCAAAACTTAAAAACGATCATCACACCATTTTTGAAGATGCAACAAAACAAATTGTACATGGTGTACAACACGAAAATAAAGAATGTACCTGTAAAAATTACAAACCTATACTGCTGTACATCAGTGGTGAAGCTGGATCAGGGAAAACATTCTTAATCAAAATCATCGGCAAGTTCCTTCAACAATTGACAAACAACAAACTGTCAGCTGTTGTAACGGCCCCCACAGGTTTAGCTGCCTACAACATAGGCGGTCTGACTTTACATCGATTACTACTGCTTCCAGTAGAGCATCAAAATAAATTAGACTACTACCAACTTTCTGCAGAAGCTGCAATGGGATTACGTAGAGTATTGAAACAAATGAAAATGCTACTAATAGATGAAGTGAGCATGGTCTCCAACCTAATGTTGGCTTTGATTCATCTCAGATTGCAAGAAGTACTTAAAAATAATAACGAAGAACTCTTTGCAGGGAAACACATTATAGTTTTTCGGAGATCTTCTACAATTGACACCAGTGAAAGGTGAACCGATTTTTAAAACCTTAGGCCACAAACCCTGCCGGAAAACTGTTGGTAGCATAGGTAATGTTAACCTGCGGCAATCTGCAGATTTCACTTATGCCAACATTTTAAAAAGTATTAGAGTTGGTGTATTATCACAAGAAGCACAAGTTGTATTGAAAAACCGGCCTATATATGCATTTTACGGCTCTAATGCATGTGCAACTGATGTTATGGAACAAATAGCGCACAAAAATGTTAATTGTATGGCGTTGATGCCAACTCTTGCAAGCTGTTTCAAATTCAATGAAACAATTTTAAAGAAATAAATGCAACCAATAATAGAAATTAGTGCCACAGACAAACTAGACGTACATAGTATGACAGTACCCATGTGTGAGCAAGCCACAACAAGACTAAATACTTTAGAAAATTCAATCTCCAACACAGCTGGGTTGGAAAAAATATTGAAATGATCCTTACATTGTAGAGTAATGCTTAAACGTAACCTTGACGTGGAGCAAGGACTAGTTAATGGAGCACTGGGCACAGTTGTTGGCTTTCAATCATACCCACGTGATAGCAACATTTAGTTTGTAAATATTCGCTTTGATAAAGTTTCAGAAGTGAAAAGGATAGGGCGCTCAATTGCTCGATTCCTTCTCTTCAAAGATATGTATGTACGTAGAGAGCAATTTTCTCTAACTCTTGCATATGCAGTTACCATTCATAAATCCCAAGGTCTTACCCTAGACAAACCATTGATAGATATAGGAAACACAATATTTAAGGAAGGCATGAGCTACGTAGCATTGTCACGCTTACGTACACTTGACTGTCTATTGCTAATAAACTTTGATTCAAGTGAAGTCAAAGCTGATATTCCTTGCATTCTAGAATACAATAGATTGCGTTCACTGTACACCCCTCATCCGAAACAATACCCTGTTCCAGATGAAGTGAAACGTGGTAAAAGAAACGTAAATGAAACAGAAATGCAGCAGAATTCAACAGCAAATTCCGCAAAGAAAAGAAGCTAAAGTTTCATCAATTGCCGCAAACATAGAAAAACCTATTAGGGAATGTAAACCAGAGACGTCGGCAAAGAAGCAACAGAAAAACCAAAAAATGCACTCAGATAAAGAACTTGCTGGGCCATTCAAATTTGCAAATGAAAGTGGGGTAAGTTGCTATGCAAATGTAGCAATGAATCTTCTATTTCAATAGAAACCAATTGTTAACAATATTTACCTGCAGAGTACAGACCAATTGTGTTTGCAAATGTTAGTGCTGCATAGAAATGCAACAAGCAATCCTGACAACGCATACAGTGTTTATGGAGTAAGGGAACAATTGGACGACTGTGCTGGAATGGTGAGTTTCACTATGAACTCACAAGAAGATCCACAAGAATGTCTAATGTACATACTAGTAGTATTGGAAAACAAAATCATACCTGTAAATTAAATCTTCCAAATTTCGTATATGTGAAAACATACATGCACTCTCTGCAGCAAAGTGATACAACAGGAAGAAATCCCAAATTAGTGATGTGTGTATGTTTCCATACCAAATTGTGAGAGCATTCCATTTCAGCACCTTGTACAAAATGCAAACCATGGCAGATTATGTAGAATTTGCAATTCAGACAATCGCTCCACCTTACTGATACTATCACATAGTGCCTACATCATACTTATGCTTCTAGGTTATAATGCAGATCGCACCAAAAGCAACTGCAAACTGACCGGATTCACACACGGTCAAGTGTCACTTGGAAAGAAAACCTTTACAACAGTAGGAATAATTTACCATGCAGGAGCTACAACCAATGCAGGTCACTACACTGCATACATTAAAAAGAATTCTGGATGGTTTGAATGTAATGATAGCACCATTACTCTAAAGCAGAGATTGCCAGCTAACCTAACAAATGTGTATTTAATATTCTTAAAGCCAAAATTTACGAAATAATGTGTACTTCAAGATTGTCAACAAATTATGTGAAAGACTACAAACAGTTAGAGTACGCCCACAGGTATCTAATTACCCAACAGGATGTAAGAATGACACAAATAAATGATTATCATAGATCGTTGGAAACAAATGCACAGGTAGAATACGCCTACAAGTATCTAACTGTTGTTAAAAATCAGCAGGAAGGCAACAAACAAAACATTAATGGGAAAGATGAAGGAAACAGGATGTAACAACAACACTAATGAATGAGTATCACAAATCTGTAGGAACAAATGCACAGTTAGAACACGCCTACAGGTATCTAACTGTTGTTAAAAATGGGCAGGAAGGCAACAAACATAACATTGATCAGAAAGATGAAGGAAACACTCAGAGGAAACAAAGAAGTGGTTAGTACCATAGGAAAACGAAGGTTTTTTTTAATCCAACAAGGATTTTGTTTCCCCATACCCAAGGATTAGAAAAGCAAACACAGAAACTGAGCGCAAAGCACAGTACACTGGTTTGTAAACTAAATATGAGGGTAAAAAAAAGGTTAACTTTCTATTATGCAATGTGGTACATTTTCAAAAAATGCAAACACTAACACACCTTTTTCTTTCATCACAGAAATGGAAAAAGTGATACTTCCACCAAGTACGATAGCCACTTAAAAAATGTATGTGGATTCTGAACAAAGTAAGGAATAAGTATATTGGCAGTCATTTTCTACACATGGGAATCTACACGTCTAATCTATGGTACTAATATGCTGCAGTGCCTGTAGGCTGGCCCTTGCATCTTCGGTGAGTAACCTACCACCTACGCCTTACGACCAAGGGACAAGGAGTATAGTTCCTATCCGCAACGAGCACGGCATATCAAAACCATGGCCCTTGTAAATTAGCTACTTATAAATTTACTTTTCAAACCATCGTCAGCAGCCATGAAGCTAAGACACTAGGGCGTCAACACAACTAGCGCATTATACCACACCCATATTGACTTGTACCTCCACTGCTTATTACTTCAGTCTTGGGTCCATGGGCTTTGGCCATGCACCCAAGAGTGCAGGGTCTCTCCACAAACACCTCAGTGATGTGTGGTAGTGGTGGTTTTTCGATAGGTGTGATATCCTTCAGTGCTTCTGGCCAGAGGCTTCACTCCTAGCTGTATGTCCATAGATCTTACATGGGATGGGTGTGCAGTGGCTTGCACGTCTAGTACTTATAACGTATAACTTAATACTCTAGGCCCTGGCCACAACCACTGTAGCATTTGACACCCATGGCGGGGTACTAATGAATATAATAATAGCCAGCAGAGAAAATAATGCATTCACGGCATGTTGTCAATTTCAATGTTGCCTACCAATACGTGTGTGCTTTCAACAGTTACAAGTTTCCTGTCCACTGCATGGACTGAAGTGCTATCGTTATTGCACCCCACATTTACTCTGCATACAAGGTGTCCATAGAAATTACATCACGAACACCGACCCACAGAACAAATGCATTGATCACCCATGTCTTACTGTCTGAACATTTCCTAATGAACTGTGACACAGCAAAAGAGTTTCATGAATAGAGCATGTGTACGCTGGTTGTTGCTCCGCTTTCAGCGGATCCAAGATGTCGGGCGCATCCAAACAATCTGACGCAGAACACGTCTCGCGCAGCCAATGGGCAGAGATGTCGCGTTTCCGTGGTCATGACGCCAGCCCCTTAGCCAATCGGTATCTTGTTCGTGGACTGAACAGGGAAGTGTGACCACAGAGCGGACATAGATATCACTAATTTTTTCAGACCTACTTTTTGATAGTTATAAAGAAAAATACTGCACGGATTGTCACCAAATTTACAAAAGCATGCTTTCTGGACCAAGCCCCTGTTCCTGCCGCAGATTTCGTCAAAATCCATCCAGCGGTTTGACCTGTAGCCATGCGCAAGGTTTTTCCCCCATTCAGTCTATGGGAAAAAAAGCATTTTGGGACCCCCCCCTATAACTTTTGCCCCCCTGCACCAAACATCTCCAAAATTCAGAGTGGCATAAAGCTCAGGGGCAACGTGCTCGCCTTGGAAGCAAAACGACATGGAGACACACAGGTTTGATCCCCGGGTCTGCGCTTAGAAACCTCTGAGTATTAATTGTGTTATAAATAACCAATCATATCATATGAAATAACAAAGCCTTTGAAATTTAAGGAAAAAACTTTAGTTGCAGGGACGTTAAGGTGACAACTTAATGCAACAAAACCCTGGAAATTCAGCTAAAGCCACCATAACTTTGCATCCCCTGTTATGCAGACTATGATCACTGATGACATAATTAATTACATGCTGTATGAGAACAATGATAACATTACAAATTACATCACTGATGCCATCACTGGTGACAACAGTCATTGCATTGTATATAAATGATTACATCAATAATTGAATAAGACATAACATCATTTATAAGTTAGCTCATGAACACTTTGATTACCTTAATAAATATGTAGGCTGTGAACTTGGCCATGACAAAAGATGGGGTCACTGGCCAGCACCAAAGGCCATAGCTAGTGATCAGTTAGTGTTCAAAAATACCAATGTGCATGGTTAATGGCCATGCCTAGTAGCCTGTCACTGTTTTAAAATATACAGTGGGTAATGTTGAAAGCTGTAGTCAGTGGCAATGGCTAAAAGCCATAGCTAGTACCAATTTATATTTCAGAATATACAGTCAGCATAGACAAAGGCTGTGGCCACTGGCTAGTATTATGTTGAAGACCATGGCTAGTGGCTGGTTAGTGTATATAATATGCGGTGGGAACAGTCGAAGGACATAGCTAGATGTCATCATTGTGGTCATAGTCTGCTCAAAAGGGGATACAATGTTAAGGTGGCTTCAGCTGAATTTCCAGGGGTTTGTTCCATTAAGTTCTCACCTTAATGTCCCTGCAACTAAAGTTTTTTCTTTGAATTTGAAGGCTTTTGTTACAATGTATTGCTCACCTTAACATCCCTGCAACTAAGGTTGTTTCCTTGAAGTTCAAGGGGTTTGTTATAAAGTATTGCTCACCTTAATTTCCCTGCACCTAAAGGTTTTTCCTTGATTTTCAGATTTTAGCTTCCAGACCGCATGGCCTTCGGCCATGGTCAGTGGGTAGCCATGGCCTTCGGATTTCAGGATTTGAGAACTCACAAAGTTTTTAGGCAATACGCAGTGAGATTAAGGGGCCGATTCATGGAACAAACGTGCGCCGAAAATCCCAGCGCAAGCAGGCGCAAGGTGGCGCAAGTGTGGAAAGCAAGCGCACGCGCACGCGCACGCGTGTAATTCAAGGAAGGCGCTGCGCTCGTTTCCCACTGGTTGTGCGCCAAATCGGTGCATGTCGCACGCGGGCACACACATCATCAAACGGCATGCGCTACACGCACAGCAAAAGCGCACATAGTGCAGCGCACACAACAAAAGTAGGCGTAATAGTGGGCATAACACGCAGAATGGGGAATAACACGTGAAAAAGAAGACGTAACTGGGAAGTACTGCAGGGAACTACACGTAATGCCCACACACACGCGAACAACCCGTATTCATGGATACGAATACGGGAAACCCGCGCACGGCAAAAGACACACACAGGCGTGAATGCGTCCACCACGCGAAGGCAGGCGGAAGCGTCCCCACGCACAGTATAAAAGTGCACACAAACAACAATGCCCCATTTGTCGCAGCACTGATCGTGGGACACCGCAGGAGGAGGAGAATAGCCAGGGCACGCATTTATTTCACCACGGACAAGCCTTTTTGGGATGCCTGACGACCAGGTCTACGGCAGGTATAGGTTTCCACCCCGTATCATCCAAGACCTGGTCAGGGAGTGGGTAAATTACCTTACATCGCCACCCTTTGCTCCCAAGCAATGAGCCCCTTGGAGAAGGTGCTCAATGTCCTGAATTTTTTGGCCACTGGGGCATTTCAGCAGACTACTGCCATAGTGGGGGGGTCTCACAGGCCACGCAGTCACACTGCCTACACCAGGTCTTGCAATCATGACAGCGTGCCCCTCAGTCCGCAGGCACATATACATGCCCAGAACACCTGCAGAAAGGGTGGCACACTTCCCCAAAGTGCTCGGTGTCATAGATTGCACCCATGTGGCCCTACGTCCACCTAGGGCCACTGACCACATCTACCGAAACCGCAAGCACTGGCATTCCATCAATGTACAGGTGGTATGCGATGCAAAAGGAATCATCACCTCTGTCTAAGCAAACTACCCTGGCTCCACCCATGACAGTTTCATATACAGAATGTCTGCTCTTAGCCGGGCCCCGGAATCTGGGCAGCATGGTGACACATGGCTCCTAGGTGAGTACAAATGCCCTTGCACATGCATGCATGTCACACACACACACACACAAATACACAAACCCCAATAATCACAACCATTATCACCTCTCCAGGGGACAGTGCCTACCCTCTGAGCAACCACATGATGACGCCAATCCGGAACCACACCACCCCAGGTAAGATACAACGCGGCCCTTATTGCAACCAGGGTCATAGTGGAGCGCACATTCGGAGTGCTCAAGTCACGCATCCGCTTGCTTGACCGCTCTGGTGGGCAGCTACTCTATGCACCCCCAGTAGTGTGCAGGATCATTGTGGCAGCATGTGTCCTGCACAATGTTGCAACACGGCAGGGCGTACCGGTGGACATGGTGGTGCCCCCACATCCCCAACCACAGGCACAGGCGCTGCCCATGGGTGGGGATAGGGCACGTGGCGAGGATGCCCGGACCCAGCTTGTGGACACATTTTTCACCTAAACTCCCACCCCTGTGGCGTGCACACAGGCCTGGCACATACCAGGTGACAATCGATGATGACAAAGAGACAGTCAACTGTCACAACCTTACCACCCTGAGATTGTTGCCATGGAAAAACAGGCCATGACTATCACTGGTATGTCACTCAAACCCTCCCAAAGCACAACATGACATGGCAAGCAATAGCCATACACCAACACAGTACCAATAAGGTACACATTACCATGTGAAAAATGTAAATTGGCATCAGACAATGATGTTTGACATGGAATCAGATGAAATGACTGACCAACATCCTCCCACCCAAAAGAAGTCATACCAAAATGCATTCCAAAAGTCGAAGATGTAACATAACAATGAATGCCTGTCTACATTCACATTGTGCATTGAAAAATCAACACTGCAGTTTTTGTGTGCCATGTCCACCTCCTGCAACACACTGCTCAGTGCACAGCACAGTTAACAGCCATTGCGTGTGATGCACACCCTGAGCATCACATCTAAGCGACAAACCACATCAAAAAGCAAATTAGGCATGTACAGGATCCACAATTGGTCATAGGACATGTGCTGCAGGGACACAGTGGGCACCAGAAGGAAAACAGAGTGTACACGTGGACATGGAAGGGTGGTTGTACATGTAGTGCATTATAGTGTGAGTGTGTGGGTCAGTAGGGACATGCACTCAACATATGCATGTGCAATCAAGTGACCATCAGTGTCCTCTACACATCACATGTGAACATTCACCATGTGTGCACCCCAGCATGTCAAACCACAACTATCCCCCCACACCTGAAAGCTAAACACAACACATGAACAGGCATTGATCAGCAGAACACATCATGTACATAGGATACCACAATTACAATGTCAGGGTGCCCATCACACTGCAGGGCAAGGCAACTATCACCAACCAAGCACCACCCTCCCTCACAAATCACCATGACCCACTGAACAACTGCACCAGGGCTATGGAGCCTACATCCTTGAATTTCACCTGGCCACAGGATCACCCTTCCCCTTTGTCACCATCTCCCACCTTGTGTGTAAAAAGTTGCCTGCACCCTCAGAGTCCACCTTGATTTGCGAAAACACTACATCGGAGAGAACTCAAAGCAGGCCAACACAGAAGCCAAGCAAAAAGCCTGCAGGCAGAAAAACTAACCAGAACAGCCTCCAGTAGATGACTTGAAGTAGCAGTACCTCACAAAGGCCAAGTACTACCACAATGACGTAACAACCAAGGTAGCACAGTAAAACAATGTCACAACAGGATGTGTACCATGTGTGGTACATAACATAGAATGAAGCACCACAAACAGATGTGTACTCTCACTGCTCCAGTGTACAGGTGCAGGAGTGGCACGAACCAACCACTCCCACCGTGGTCTTGGTGGCTGCAAGGTCAAACTCACACAGGCCTCTGAGACCCTGGTGGGGAAGGAGGGTCAGGTATATGGAGTCGGGACAGGCGTTGGCATACTGGATAACCGGAATGAGGGGCAGGAGAGGGGAGTAGGATTGACACAGGAAAGTAGGGAATGGCCAAGAATGTAGTACTCACATTAACCCATACACAGTCATACCAAACTTGCTCATTATAAACATAGCATTAATTCACTGAAATGGAAGTCAAAGAGAAACTTATCTCTGGGGTGAGTGCTGGCCTCCTGCCTGCGCACTCTCAGGTCCGGTAACAGGAGCACCTCAATGCTGCAAAGAGAGCCACAGTTAAAAATCTCTGCGTGCCCATAACACACAAACACACCACCAAATATGCCCCAAAGTAACAAACTACTCTACAAACAGACAATCTGGTGTGGATGCTTCGTACGCATACGTAACATTACCCCTGTGATGGTTCATACACAGTCAATGCAGTAAGTCAGGCGCCGATGGGTGCATGGCAAATGGAACACCAATGTGTCACGAATCACACAACATGCAATGTTCCCTGGGTAAGTAGACAGATGCATATAGCAAGGTATGACTTCCAAACAAGTCGTATTCCACCATGACCCAAATAAAGTAGGCAGTGCATGTTTCAAATTCTACATGGAAATGAAATGCAATGCACCCGAGTCTGTCCCTTGCCGTCTGTCCCTGTCAGCTGCTTCTTTCCATGTCTCGGAACGCTACTTGGGTGATACAAGTGCCTCAATGGACCATGGTGGACCGGAGGGTATGTGCCACTGCTCCTGCAGGTGCCCCAGACAACCTTACAATCAACTAGCCATGAGTCCACCAACACATCTGACCTTTCAACACCAATATTCGTCCAAGCTCACCCTCAGTGCTGCTACTAAGCATGCATGTGCAACTGGCCTGTCAGAAGGTTTGCTGTGTTGTGGCCCCCCTGTGCTGCTCACCTTGCCTGGAGTCCCTTGAAACACATCAGCAGTTTTCGGATGTATGATTGCAATCCCTGTGCCTCTGCTTGTGCACACATGTGCATGTGGGCACCACCAAACGTGTCCAGATTCCAGACGTCCAATGGCCCATGTCTGCTGGCAAAGGTGGTCTGGAGTCTCATCCCCCTGCAGAAAGGGCATGAAACACATGATTAATGCATTAGATTCATCTGTTTGTGTCTCTTCAGGCATCACATCACTGGACCATGTCAGAGACGTACATCAGAAATCACACCACAATCCGTCTTTCACAGCCAAAGTGTGGAACACACTATCTACGACATGAATTGCAACAAGCACATGTACAGTAAAGATAAGAAACATACTACACAATGCATAGCAATGAATGTACACATGAATCATGAAACACCCCATCTAGCAAAAGCAGAACAGTGGTCAATAACACCACAATCATCCACACTAGGGGTGTTAACACAAGTTCCAAAGCAGCATACATGCCACAGATATGACAGTCCAAAGCCCTTGTGTAATAGGCTGTTACACCGAACCATCCTTGCGAGCCCATGGATAAGGGAAGCAGGAGTGGCATATGTGAGTCAAGGACCCCAAGCAGCAAAAACATACACAAGCAAAGCCTGAAGGGCCCAGCTGGAACAGACAGTGGATGCTTTCAAAAGCCACAAAGCACCACACTGTCACATGAAAGCACAATAGACAAGCAATTTTAAACTATATTAACTAATTACACTAACTACGAAAAACCTACTTTACCTAATTAAACTAACTATCAAACAGAAACTTAACTAACTAAACTAAAAGAAAAATCAAAAATGGCCACATACGACCCGGGGGGGCACCCAGGAGGGGGGAGGTACAGGGTGCTGCTCAACACCCACATGCGATGATGCTGAGCCAAAAAAAAAACTCCATGGGCTCAACGCCTGCACAGCCTGACCTATGTTGGAGATAGATGGTCGTCCGAGTCTGGCTCATCCTGGAAAGGAGGACGTGGCACAGTAGCCTGGCCACGCCTAGCCGCAGCTTGCCCCTCGTCGGCAGCAAGTCTGCCGGACGGGTGAGCCTGGTTCTGTGTGGCGATGACACGTAGGTCTGCATGCAGAACCTTGCTGTGATACACGTGCTTCCTCTTGCAAGGCAGCACGTGTAACACGGAGTTCCTCCTGCAAGGCCTGGCTGGACAACCGCTGCACCTCCCGGCAAGCCTGTAGCTCAGCCGAGATGGTATGCTCAAGCTGTGCAAACCTCTCCTCTGACTGCTCCCTCTGGGACATCAGAAGGACACCCAGAGTGGATCTGAGGGAAGCATACTCCTCCCTCAGGGCCTCCATGTGTGCCTCTGCGTGAGCAGCAATTGCTTGACGCAGAGACGACATTTCAGCCTGGCATGCCCTGTCTGAGGCCGCCATGCCCAGCCTGAGCGAGCGGGCCGTGGACCGTGTCGCCTGCTTCTGGAGAAGCACCTGCCTAGCAGGGGGATCATGGATCGGGCCACACGCTCCATGCTCTCAGCGATGTTCTCCATTGCTGCCCCCTGCCATTCTGAATTGGCAGTCATGTCGTGCTCCCACTCAGTATACAGCGGTTGCGAGCGGCGATCGCGTTGCTGGGCTTGACCCCTGCGGGACCCAAGGACCGGTTGTCCTCGTCGTGTTGGCACCGCCCGCGGCTGCACGACTACATGCCCCCGTCGACGTGATGTCCCAGGCACATCAGTGAGTGGTGTGGAGGGCGACCCTGCGTCCCGATCCACCACAGGCGGAGGTTCCAAGACTGTCTGACCCCTCAGTGCAGGTGTCGCGGACAGAGCAGTGTCCACATCAAAATCACTCACCCCTGACATATGGACCTTATGCTCATCCAACTCGACATGGACGTCAGAGTCGTCATCAGGGCTGGACTCATAGGCAGCCAGAGACAAGATGGCCTGTAGCACTTGGGGGTTTTTGTGGCCTGCCACCCCACGACCCCCACTTGTGCCGGGTTGATGTAGTGATACCAACCCTGTGCCTGGCATGACAACACCATCCTCCGGCTCCATTGCGTCATCATCTGAAAAATAGAGAGAAAAAAGGTCACTACACATGTCAGAAGCACACAACACACACACACACACACCGTCAACATCAGGCAGACATGTGACACACAAAATAGAACCTGGCATGCATGCTGGGTCAACTTGGAATTGCTTCTGTGATCAGACCTGTTGAAAGGTGGCAGTTTGCATTGAAGTGGGTCTATGCAGTGCAACCAAATGTGTATGCTACTCACTACCTACATGTTCAAGTACTTCATGGTGTGTGTCAGAAAATGTGAAGGCTGTGCAAGGTCAACTTCAGGCATCAAGTTCAATGTGCATTCAATGAGTAGCATATCTACAAGCAAAGCAACCCTCCACCCAAGTGCAAAAGCATGGATGCCTAGCATGTTATCAAAAGGCTGACCATACACCTGTGCATTGACAGGCAGTGTTGATTAGCATCAACAGCTTCATGTGAGTCAAGTGACAACACTGCAAATGATGATGGGACAGTAAGCAGGACACATGATGAAATGTCTGGAGACCACCCACGTGTGAAGAGGACACTACACCAGTTGGACAGAGTCATTGGCCATTAAACAGGCTGAGGCCTGTGACCCACCCAGATTGTCAGACCCTAAACATGTGTGCAAACGCAGTACTGAGCCACAGTAAACATGGGAAGGCTGATGAAATGCCATGCAATGTATGTCACCCAGGACTTGTATTAAAGTGATCATCCAGTCAAGGACACATAGGGGCATGCGTGCAATGCACATGGAGCATGAATGGGCACTCACGTCCCTGCGGGGCATCTGACCTCTGCACAGTACACTTGAGATACCCTGCATCAAGAACTAAGGCTGTACCACACAGCATATGTCTGGCAGATTGGTTGCGGGAAGTTAGCATGCACACAGGACGCATTAACAGGGAAGTACCCAACGGCAATGTCGAAGCAGATCAGTGCAAAGGTGGAATTGGGATGCAAAGCGGGGGGTGGAGGGGCAAGGGAGCATGCCTACATGGAGTACCTGCATGCAGGCAGAGGACACATGCACATCAGTCATGCTATGACATCGTGCCTGGGCTGAGAGGAAGGTCACCCCATGCTACATGCAGAAGGGCCAGTGAGCTGGGACATGGACCGGAGGGGCATACTGGTAACCAGCATGTGAGTAGGGTGCAATAGTGTTGATGCCGACAGTCCCCGTCTGCTCCACAAGTCCACCATCCAGCAACGCAGACATGCATCACAGAAGCATTGCATTACTTGCACATCCGAACCAGGTACACCTCACATGTAGTGGCAATCATGCACAACACATCCCACAAGTAAAACACACACGTCCTCAACAAACACGCATCAACACTCACTGGACTGGGCATCAAAGTTCGGCATCTCTCCCACTCCTTCGACCAATTCAGATGGTATGAACTCCGCAACAAGTGACTCATGCAGAGTCAGGACTTCCTCCTCTGGTGCAGGCTCACCGCCAGTCACCAGAGTCAAGTTGTAATTTGAGGCACGCTTAGCTTTAGTGCTGCGTTTGATGTAATTCCAACGCTTTTTGTACTCCTGCGCCGTGCGCACCTCATGGCCAAATGCACTGACATTTTCCGCAACATGCTTCCAGTGGGTATCACGTTGGGCAGCCGTAGTCTGACTATTGGCACCCACTAGCATGTCACGGCTGTGGCCCCGCACGTAGCCCACAAGGAAGTCCAGTTCCTGGTTGCAGAAAGGCTTCTTCCTCGATGTGCAGGAGGTCGTGGCTGTGTGTGAGGTCCCAGCCTGTGCTGCAGGTGCAACCTTCCTCCTCTTGGATTGTGGCCCAGACCATGGATGGGTAATGCCGCCCTGACCAGTATGGCCAGTGGGTTCGGTGGATTGAGCCAAGGGAGTGGCAGGAGGAGGGACAACCAAAGGCCTGACTTCTGTCAGTGGCAGCTGGGTGCCCTCTAATGGACCCTGCTCAGCAACATCCGCTGTGGCAGGGTCATTGACCGCAACTGTCCTGGTTGGCAGACTCACAACCGGGGTGTTGTTGGGTACATCTGCCCCTGCACTTGCCAACACCCGGCTGTTTGGGGCAGCAGATGACATGACTGCCCCAGGGACACGTGTCTTGGTCAGGGCAGCCCTGCGTGCCCCTACGGTTTCCCTACTGGCCTGTTGGAAATCTTCCAAGGGCTCCTCCAGTGCCAACGCAGGCTGCGCTGGCAGACCCTGAGCCTGGGTGGTGATGTCCACAGCTGCACCTGCAGCTACCACTACCCTTGGGCTCGTGGCAGTCAATGGAACGGACTGCCGGGTCACACGGGCGCCAGTGCCAGATGCAGAAGCTGCATCTCCCGGAACCACAGGGGGTGGTGGCAAGACTGCACCGACACATGGCACGACATCGTGCTCAAGTGGTGCACCCCTGCCTCTTCCTCCTCTGTGGGTGCCCGGGACACCCTGGAGTCCTCCTACTCCCTGGTCACCCTGGCCATGTCCCTGACCCCGCCCGCCACGAGGAGTACGCCCAGCTGAGGCGCCCCTCACCTTTGGTGTCCTCCCAACCATGGCACAGATGTAGTAGTGCCGGCACAGATGGATTAGTGCCAATGGGAGGTGTACACCACAATTGACCTGGGCAATTGGGGTGAAGGGGGTGGGAAGCAAGATGTTAACAGCCCCCCTGCACCTGCAAGGCTGTATGTGACCCTGGTGATGTAGTGACGGGTCACACAACGCTCAGGCACCCCAAAACTGCTGGAAAACCGTGCACGCAACCCTGCAGCCTACGTGTGTGGAATCAACCTCCTGCAGTACGTGGTGGCACCTAGTAACACGAAAATCATGCACGCGTGGGACACGCAGGCTACTATGACATCAAAAACGGTGCGATACACAGGGGCACCCGCAGTGGGAAAAATAGCATGCATGACTCACCGTCTGACTAGCGCGATGCAGAAAAACACGCGTAGCCAATACCCCCGACAAAAGAAGAGATACGTCCTTGATAGTTGTGAAGTTGTGATGGCGTGCGAAACAACACGAAGCAGCAACACACGTCGGTCTCCACGAAAGGCACGTACAGCGAACTGCTTGCCCTGCTCACCTTTAACCCATGCTGAGGGAAACGCCCGCGCGTGTCACGTCACTTACGCACGTAGGCCCTTTCCTCGGATTACACGCATTCACACGGGGACGTGCATTTTTTCGCGCGTGCGCTAATCCACTATGCCCATGTCACGGGGAAACGCCCACGCACGCCCCCGTGCCTCACGTCACAGAAGCGCTTACACGCGAAGGGCCTTTGGTCCAATGAAATTGCTGACGTGCTCATGCGCTAAGGGCCTTTCCTCGAATTACATGCTGACATGCAAGATTTTCAGGTGCCAAATCACTCCGTATCAAGCTGGCCGCGCGAAAACACACGGAAGACCACGCTCCTGCCCTGAAGGCCATTTTCCTGCCCCCCAGAACCCCGAGCACGCTCCCACCTGCCATCTGCTGCTGCCTGCCTGCTGCCCACGTGCCCTGCTATTTGCTGCCTGCACATCAGCCAGGGGTGCAGTTGCTGTGACCACCCCTGCTGGAACTGAAGACTCCCGACTGGGATACCATCGCTCCACAGCCCAGCCCCAGGATCCAGTTGCCCACCCACACCTGCCTCTGGGGTTGCCATGTCAGTCACATCACCATCTGAGACCACTGGCAACCCCCAGCCAGAGAGGCAGAGGGCCACCAGCTTCACTGCCACCGAAGTTGGTGTCCTGGTGGAGCAAGTCCTGGGGCAGTATGATGCCCTCTTTGGAAGTTCGCGCGCCGACGAGGAAGGATGGACCAGGATCTGGACGGACATCGTGACTGCCATCAACGCGGAGGGAGTGGCAGTCCGCAAATTCTAACATGTCAAGAAGCGCTGGGAGGACTTCAGTTCCAGAACCCTCAACAAGGCCCGGCGCCTCTTGAAGGGAGCGGATGCTAAGGGGCGCCGGGGCCACCTGTCGGAACACCAGATGAGGGTCCTGGAACGCATATGCCCAGCGCTCCAAGTCCAGGTCCTTGAGAGGCAGACCCGTCTGGAGTCGAGCGGTAAGTGTACATGCATACTGATTGGAAGCTGTGCGTGTGGTGGTGTGCCAGTAGTGTGCAGGTTGCACATGTGGTTTTGTAGGGCAATGTATGGATGTGTATGTATAGGGCCGCGAGGCTAACACATGTGAATCTTCTCATGTGTGAGACACATGGATGGTGTATGTGTGGGTAAGCATGCAGGCCAAATGCATATGTGTGAGCACACATGTTTGAATGACTGTGTATGTAAGTTGGCATGGTAGTGGTGTCACACATGGATGTTGGTTCCAGCTGCATGTATCTGCACCGTGTACATGTGCATGTGTGTGTATTTGACAAGGGTGCAACAGTGACGCAACATGGATGCATGTGACACTGATATGTAGAAGGCTGATTGCCAGATGTGACATGGATGCCGATCTCATCACTGTGACAGTTGGTGGAGGTGTACACATGCATGTAAGTGTGGTGGCGTGTGTGCATGTCTAGTGCACTCCCTGTGTTTCATGTGATGTCTGGCTCATCTTCGGCTGCTCATGCTGTTGTATGTTTATGGATGGTGCTGGCCGTTGGGATATGGCTGTGAATAGCTCATGTGTGTGATTTCAAATGACATGTGTGTTGGGGATTGTGATGCCATGTCTGAAGTTTGACATTGCCACTCATGTGGAACTGTCATGTGTGTATCAGTCCATTGTACAGTGCCCTGATGCCTGTATCCTATCTCTCCCTGTCTGCAGCATCAACTGATGAAGAGGGCTGAGAGGGTGCTGTGGATCCCAGCGGCAGGGATCGCACCGCCAGCCGGAGACGCAAGGCCCGGACCCCCTCCCAGGTTGTGATCTCGTCGGGGAGTGAGGAGTCCGGTGCCGCGTCCCAGGCCTCAGCTGTCGAGGGTAGGTCCAAGAGGCGTAGGTGGGAGTTGGACTCCTCGGCAGCAGAAGGGGCAGCTGAGACCCCACAAGGCCCGACGGAGGAAGATGGCATGGAGTCATCCAGGTTGGTGGGGGGTTTGGTGGAGGAGGAGGCCATACAAGGGACAGAGACAGGGTCTGGAGGTGGGGATTCCACTGGTGCTAGTGGTGCAGTGCAGGGGCAGGGACAGGAGGCAGAACAGGCCGCCGGAGGTGCCTGTGTGTAATCATGTCCCCGATCCTGTCACTGCATCATACCGCACCAGCAGGGATGCCTATGTCCAGACCCGTTCTCAGGGAGGGGATCGGCTTACATCAACTGGCCTTCCACTCCCTGCGGATTTGGCAATCCGGCACCGGGTTGAGCCTGTCCTGGGAAGGGTGGCGTTGCGTCAACATGCCATGCGAGCTGACCTGCAGTCTTTTCATGAGGAGACTGCACATCTTCCCGCATGGCTCGTTGACCGCGTTGACCCACTGGGACAGCTCACCAGGGCCGGATTCCTCCGTTTTCTAGACCTTGTTCTGACCCCCTCCTCAAATGAACCCCCTATGCGCCAGTCATCCTCCGTGCCATCTTCCCACCCATGTGTCACCTGGGTGCCCTGTGGAGCTGCCTCTGACCCTGCGGCCAGGCTGGTGGAGGACACATCCCTGCCACAGTCGGGAGTCGGACAGGGGTGGCCACATAAACAACTGCACCCCAGCCGGAGGAGGATGTGCAGGCAGTAGGAGCCAGGGCACAGGCAGAGGCACAGCAGCAGCAGCAACAAGGTGGGAGCCATGATGGCTCGGGGCCTTCAACATCGGAGGGGCAGGCATCGACCAGAGGGCAGGAGGACCCAGGATGGGAAGTGTCTTCCATGTGGCAGCGGTTGGGCCATGCTATCGATGCGGAGCAGCAGCGGGCGGAAGAGGCACAGCTCACAATGGTCAGGACGGAGAACTCCATGCATAGGGCCCTGAGGCGGGCCGAGTGCCTCGAGGCCATTCGCACGGACCTGGAGTTCCAGATGTCATCGTCCCTGCGAACCCTCAGGGCCATGGAAGAGGAACGCCTGCGGGACATCGAGCAGGAGTTTGATGATGCCCTGGCCTGGGAAATCAGAAAGTGAGCCGTTGGACTAGCCCGCTGCCATTGTAAATAGTTATGTAGTGTTAGGTTTCCTTTTGTTTTTCTTTTCATTTGGGGCGCTTGGACAATGCCCCACCTTTTTGTATATAGTTGTTCATTATGTAGGGTTTTTGTAGGTTTCCTTTCAATGGTTGGGCTCATGGACCCTGGATTTTTACTTTGTATATAGTTCCACAATGGATTTCACTTCATTTGCCATTTTTTTTAACCATGGATCAATGGATTTTTCTTTTTTTTCACTTTGGATTTGTTTTGACGGACAGACTCTTTGGACCCATTTGCTTTTGGATTGATTTTTATTCTGGTTTTACACTTCTTCTTTTTCATATTTTGGACATGCAGCTTTTTATTTATTATTTACATTATTGTGTGATTTCATTTCATTCCCTTGCTTTTGTGTCTAATACATTTTTATTTGATACTTCATTGTGTGGTATGCTTTCCTTGGTTTCCTGCATGTCACGATGCATGTTTTCTCATTCACTTGCACCCATTGTGTGTGTGTGATGGACAAGTATTGATGTGCATACTTGCCATTTGGGATGTTTCATGTGATGGGGATTTCAATGTGGGGTGTATGTAATACTTGGTTGTGTGTTTCGACTGGGGTGGCGTGGGGTGGGATTTGGGTGGCCATTAGGCCCATGATTGTGGATCCTGTTGACATGTTGTGGGAGACATGAGTGGGGGCCTGCTGGCAGGTGCCCTGCACTGCTGGGGGGTGGTGGTGCAAGAGGACATGAGTGGGGGCCTCCTGGCAGGTGCCCTGCACTGCTGGGGGGTGGGGGTGCAAGGGGACATGAGTGGGGGCCTGCTGGCAGGTTCCCTTCACTGCCGGGGGGTGGGGGTCCAAGGGGATATGAGTGGGGGCCTGCTGGCAGGTGTCCCGCACTGCTGGGGGGTAGGGGTGCAGGGGGAAATGAGTGGGATATGAGTGGGGGCCTGCTGGCAGGTGCCCTGCACTGCTGTGGGGTGGGGGTGCAAGGGGACATGAGTGGGGGCTTGCTGGCAGGTGCCCTGCACTGCTGGGGGGTGGGGATGCAAGGGGACATGAGTGGGGGCCTGCTGGCAGGTGCCCTGCACTGCTGGGGGATAGAGGTGCAGGGGGACATGAGTGGGACATGAGTGGGGGCCTGCTGGCAGGTGCCACGCACTGCTGTGGGGTGGGGGTGCAAGGAGACATGAGTGGGACATGAGTGGGGGCCTGCTGGCAGGTGCCCCACACTGCTGGGGGGTGGGGGTGCAAGGGGACATGAGTGGGGGCCTGCTGGTAGGTGCCCTGCACTGCTGGGGGGTGGGGGTGCACGGGGACATGAGTGGGACATGAGTGGGGGCCTGCTGGCAGGTGCCCTGCACTGCTGGGGGTGGGGGTGCAAGGGGACATGAGTGGGGGCCTGCTGGCAGGTGCCCTGCACTGCTGGGGGGTGGGGGTGGGGTGCAGGGGGACATGAGTGGGACATGAGTGGGGTCCTCCTGGCAGGTGCTCTGCACTGCTGGGGGGTGGGTGTGCAAGGGGACATGAGCTGGTGATCAGTAGTGCAAGGAGACATGTGGCTTTGCTGGGGGGCATGCCCATGTTGGGTGGGCTGCCTGCGGGACATGACCAGGGGTGCAAGGTAGTCCCCTGTGGTGTAGGCTGCCTGCAGGGGCCGTGGAGGGTGTACAGGGAACACCTGGGAGGACCCACATTACCAAATCACGTGTAGGACTCCTCGGTACCCCCAAAATACACGTACCCTGCTGAAATTGCGTGTGAAACTTCCTGCAAACACCGTAATACATGTACCATGCTCCAATCGTGTGTGAAACTTCACATGAACCCCAGTTATACACGTACCCTGCTGAGATTGTGGGTGAATCTTCCCGCGAACCCCAGTTATACACGTACCCCACTCGCACAGGGCCTATCGCGTGTGCAACTTCCCGCGCACCCCTGAAATACACGTACCCTGCTGAAATTGCGTGTAACACTTCACGCGCACCCCTGAAATACACGTACCCAGGCCAATCACGTGTTAAACTTCCCACGCACCCCTGAAATACACGTACTCTGATGAAATCGCGTGTAACACTTCACGCGCACCCCTGAAATACACATACCCTGCTGAAATCACGTGTGAAACTTCCCACGTACCCCTGAAATACACGTACCCTGCTGAAATCGCATGTGAAACTTCCCGCACACCCCTGAAATACACGTACCCTGGTGAAATTGCGTGTGAAACTTCCCGCGCACCCCTGTAATACACGTACCCTGCTGAACTCACATGTGAAACTTCCCGCGCACCCCTGAAATACACGTACCCTGCTCGCACAGGGCCCATCGCGTGTGAAACTTCCCGCAAACCCCAGTAATACACGTACCCTGCTTGCCGTGCTGGTACAGGGTTAGCGCAGCCCTTTGCGCTGCATTGGGGATTTTGATGGCTTTTACCTGCGCGAGGGGCGTTCTTGGGGGCGTAACTGGCGCTGCTGCAGGGTCGCTGTGCCACTCTGCGCCAAAGCTGGTTTTGGTAGCTGAAATCCATGAATACGCTGTGCGCGGAAATGGATTTTAGGGCACACGGCTGGCACAGAGATTCGCACACTGTGCGCCAGCCACGTGCGCCACTTGTGCGCTAAATTCTATGAATTACCCCCTAAATTATTTGCCATGGAGCACACACTTTGGATAAGCAGTGTTCTCTAACCTGTACATTCTTTTCGGCACCATCATTTTGGCACGGGCCAATTTGGCACAGGCATTCCTTTGCAGTGCCCATTTTGGCGTGCCCTTTTTGCTGTGAAAGCCATTCCATCGCCATTTCTTTGGTGCAAAGGATGTTTGGACATGGTTGACATTGCAGCCACGTCTAAATGCCCCCTGCTAAATAAGATCACATGACTGCACTGCAACAAATCTTGCCACCCCCCACTTGCATTGCTTTTTTAAAATTAAATTAAATAAGTTACATTTTAAAAAACATACCGCCTTGAATCATGGTCTGCTAGAGTTCGAGGCCCAGCATTTAACCACTAGGCCACAAAGGCATGGTGCTTCATATGGTATACATTTCATACTTAGCCTGAAAATCTAAACACTGACATCTTTGTACCATAATGGTTAAGTGCTGTGTCTCGAACTCCTTAAATCCAGCATTCTCTGATAGCAGTGCTTGGCATAATTGTGAATTTTTGTATTTCATTTTTTCTGTTTTATAAAAATGTGGATGCTGTGTGTTATGAGATATTTAAAACTAAGGAAACACATTGCATTCAGGACCGTGAACTGTCTCCATGCAGTAACCGGGACTGACCGTGCTTAGTTTCAAACCGAGGAAGGATCCAGCCCCCTTAGTCTATCTTTCTCTAAGTGTTCTTCTAAGGGGCAGGGGGGCATATATTAGGCAACACTGCCTTTGTGGGAGCACCCTTTCTTCACTTTGAAGCTAAGCAGGTTTCATTCCAGTTGCTGCAGGGATGGGAAAACCACTGTTGCTGTAAAAATACCTATTTTTGAAAAAAATGTATTTTGTATTATTGACTAAGAGAATACAAATACCAGAATGCAATTCAGCAAAAGGCAAAACATGGCCTTTGAGTGCAAAACCTACAAGGACTGAGAGTAGCATAATTTTAAAAAAAAGGAAATCATTCAGATGCCCAGTCGGTCACCCATCCATGCAGTAAGCGGTACTGACCCTGCTTAGCTTCAAAGCAAGAAAAGGCCAACCCATTGCTCCAGATGGTTTTGTAAGGTATTTATCAGGCAACATTCCTCACCCCTGACATCACTAATATCTTTAAAAAAGAAAATGTTTAAAAATGTAACCGCGGGTACCGAACAACACATACCTGCTGTTTATCTGTAGTCCTTTGTAAGCTCGGATATGGCCGCGAATATCGGCAAAACAGCCAAAAAAAAATGCTTCCATGCCCCCCACGCCAAGTGACCCCCTCATCTGAGCTAGCGTCTGGCACTCCCAAGACAGCCTCCTCCCCTTCCCTCTCCCTTTCACCCCTGAGCACATGCTGCTTCTGTGATGTAGTTTGCTTTCAGATGTCAGCTATTCGCAGCTATAGCCGAGGGTATGGAAAGTTTTATGTTGCAAACTCGGTCCTTGTATCCCCCCCTTCAACTCCAAAATTTTACTCAGTGCTATCTAGCAATCCCCCCACCTCTACCCTGATGTTATGTTTATGTTTTTTGACCTGCAAAGAGCTTTTTACTGCATTTCATTTTCCCATAACCTCAGCTATACCTGCGAATATCTCTCGCATTGAGAATAAAACAAGATGGCTGTCATTTCATTTCTGAAAGCCATGATCCTGCAATGACCATGGGAGATATAACTATAATTTTTGGCTAAGGGGGCACACCCTGCTCTGTCACATTTTAAAATAACTATGGCTCGGAGTAACCCCAAACCATGCATGGATCGTGAGTCAATGCTTTGTGCGCAAGTTGTTTTGGACCTGGTCCAAATCCGTCCAGCGGTTTAGGCTGTGCACTTTGGCAAAATGTGAACTTTTTTGTCCATGGGAAAATGAATGGGATGAATGGGAAGTAGGCCGCACGTTTGGAGAAAAAAAGTTTTTAATGCTTAATAATTGTAATTTTTTAACATCTCTTTACAAAACTTTGTATTCTGAAGGGGCGTCGGGGGGGAGGTGCAGACTTTTAATCACTTTCAAAATTTCTGCCAAATCCGTTACTCGAATCAAAAGTAATTAACAATAGAATTTTGAGGGATTCCTATGTGTCTTCAACTCACCTTAACTATAGGTTGGTGACCGACGCCCTATTATGTGCAATACCTTACTAAGTGTCAGTGTTAGTCTTGTATACTGCGCTCATGCAGCCCCATATTTGACCCTCCTCCTCATCAATGTTATTATTTCTTTCTCTTGTATCACATTAAATGCAGGTTTTGTGACCTTTTATTGGGTGAACTGGAAAATATTGTGCAGAGATAGAACAAAGCATTAGCTTTCGAAATCTTATAGACTTCTTCATCAGACGGTGCTGATTGAAATGGTTGGCAAATAAACACCCACTGAACGGTTCATTCTCAAAGCGAAAAATTAACCGAATTTTCAGTTTCGTTGGGGGAAGGAATAACGTGCATGGAATGCAGGGCTGGGAGGTCTGCCTTATTTAAAGGGTTACTCTCCTGTATGAAACATGTAGCTCGTATAACCCTGCAAGTCATGGGCCATAGTTTTGCCATATGAATGAATTGCCATATGAATACTAGCAAGAAACTCATTTGTGAAAATCACATTTTCATCAAACACTCTGTAACTGTGTTGGGATTTCAGTTCTTCAGATCTATTGTAATTTGTCAGTGCATGCTAAATACCTGTTTCCATTTCAGTTGTTGGCATAAGTCATGGTGTGCTTTGTTACAAAAAAAAGATGACAGAATAACCTGCGAGCAGAACTGATCCATGCGCGTTAGAAGAGACTCAAGTAGGGAAAGAGTCGAGGGAAATTACTAGATACTTCATTCAAATCCCTTCTGAGATGATTGATGGAGCACAACCTGAAGGCACATTTACATTAACTCTGTCATCTGGCCTATGCATCACAATGACCAAGGCAGCTCATGGGCTAATGTCAATCATGGCCGTCCTCGGGGTACAGTCGCCGAAAACAGAGCCGCATACTAAAGACTATCTAAGGCATAGATAAGTGAAAATACTTCATGGAGTGAAATAATATTAAATAGTAGTTCGCTATTTGACCAAAACGTTACAATAACTCCTCAGAGAAACATACAACGAGTACTGCAATGGAAATATTGTTTATTTGCTTCTACTAGCATGTGGCATTTTGCCTGGCTGCCTCGAAGCAGAACCCTTTGCACTTTGCTAAATCCAGCTCCAAAATATATAATTGGCTAATGTTGATTTTACTATAAGGAGAAGGAGAGCTCTCAGAGAACGCACCAGTGCCAAATCATGTTAAGAAGCTTGCCCAAGGCTGAGCATCCCTGCTGTCGCATTGTGTTACTGTGGCAACTGTAACTGCCGATTCGCATGTAGAAGGTACAGTCAATCCATTCAGAAATGCCCTGAAGTGGAGCCATCTGCCCATTCATTCCAGATGGTGGACTGGAATTGCTGTGCAGGTGGCCACTGGCAGGGTGTGTGTGAACAGACCTATTTTAGCTCCAGTCTATAATTGTAGGGTGGAGGCCTTCTTTCGGTGTGTGTTAAGTGTCAGTCCCCTGCGATCAATAAATGGCAATTGTGTCATTGAACCATTATTGTGACTTACTTTATGATGTTTTGCAAGCGTCTTAATATCTTTTAAATGCGCAACTCATGCCACCTCACAACGTGCCTTGGCGGCATGGAGGTAAAAAGGTGTGAGAAAGAACAGCTGTTCTAGGGAGTTTATTAAAGCACTGCTGGAGCAGGTGCATTTTCAAGCCCACCCTAAATCTAGGTATCTCATATACGAATTTAATCAGCACAGGGAGTGTGTACAGTTTACACATTCCCACCACACATACCACAGGTCCACTACAGCATATTTTTGCAGAATAAAGGATTTACAAGAAAAAAAAAAAATTGGAAGCTGCGTCTGAGGTTCATCCTGGGCCATATTTAAAGTCAAGATGGTAGAACAAATGGGGACCTTTTTCTACTCATATATGCTACTGATTAAAAATATGTATTTATTGTATTATTTATTACATTTGTGTAACACCCAGACCCGGGGGTATCACAGTGTTCAGAACAAAGAAAGTGTTTGAGGAATGAAAGGGTACATGAGACATTAGACATATTTGTCGAACAGCCAGGTTTGTACAAGTTTTCTAAAGGCTGGATTGGCTTGTTCATTTCGGATATGCTGCGGAAGAGAGCTCCAGAGGATGGGCACTGTGACACAGAAACAGATGCCCCCTGCTCTCTTTTTGTTGTATCTTAGAGTGATAAGCAAGATGCTGGTGTGATGTTTCAAAGCAATGCTGTTATCAAGGGGGCTGCTTTGTAAATGCAGCGGTGTGCAGTGTTTTGAAGTCATTGCAGGCTTTGATGGGTAGCTATTGTACCTCTTGCCTGATTTCTGAGATGGGGCATTTCCTATGGAATGCTTTTCGTGTCCCGAGCAACGGATAGTGTAGTTCCTTGAGTGCCAATTGGATTTGTCCTCTGTTTCCCAGTTTGAGGACCAACCTAGACCTTTGTTTTGAATGAACTGGAGATGTACCATAGCCAGTAACGTTCACTAAATCAAGGCACCGCTTAAAATATGTTAAGTGTGTTTTATACTGTGCCAATCAACACTGTAGTGGTCCAGCAGCACTGGGGCTTTTAAAGAGAATTATGTATTGTGTCCACGCCAGCGTTATCCAGACCTAATAGTAAGAATAGTCGGTGGGTAAGGATAGGGAGGGGAAAGGCTAACGGTGGGGAACAGTGAAATGCACATGAAAGAGTTGGACAGCTCAGGAAGAGCAAGCATGAGACTATGGACCAAGTAAGTATGTCTGTCTAGAATGATCCAACACATAGATTTGATCAGAAAATGGCACATGCTTCATTCGCTGGCATTTTCTAGTAGTTACAGGATGTTCAAATCAGGAGTAATGCCCAGCAGCACGTTGAGGGGATAACTGCACTCACGGGTAACCTGGACTTTCTGAGTGTCAAACGATAGATCTTCATCAAACTGCTTCAGTAGTGTTGCATGCAGAGGTCAGTGGGAGGTTGGACGAAGGAACAGCATTATGTTCAGCGTGTTTGATCCAAAGATGACAACATCACTGTTTGTGCAGTGCAAAACCAAACGGCGTTCACCCAATTCAAGACTTTGAGCCAGATGTAGAAAACTGGCTATGAATTTGAAATCGTACGAACAGTCAATTGAAAATGTGCACATATAAATCGAAATGTACAAACATGAGCAAACAAAGAAATCGCAAAGTTTACTCTAAAGTGTGCAAGATGGGAGTTTCTACACATTGTATTACACTAAGTGAAGATACTATGAAGAGATATGATCATCTCTTCATAGTTTCTTCGATTAGTGCAACAAAACGTATAACAAAACTACAACTTGTGTGATTTTAAAACTATACTTACACTTCCCTGTAAGGTGAAAAGAGTAAGGTATCAATGTTGACAGTTTAGGAATTGCAAATTGTGAGAAACACAATGGCGGATTGAAATGTGCATTTTTGCATGCATGAAAAGTGATGCAACAAATACAGATGTGTCAATTAAACCATCTTATTTTACGATCACTGCTACCTGCAGTGCCACATGATATGTTTCATAACAGAACATCAAATGGTTGCATTGTAATCCTTTATTGAATCCCAGTTGGATTGCTGTATGCTTTCTACATGGGAGTCAAGAAATGCACCCCATCAGTGAATTAATACTGCCTTGTCTATTCTTGAAAAAAGTAGACCATAAATCAGAATGTTCAAATCGTCTGTACTGGCTTCCTGTTGCCAAGAGAATTAAGTTTAAAGCACTATGGGCCTCATTCCAAGTTTGGCAGTGCAGGATAAAAGTGCCAGTAATTCTGTTACCGCCACTTGCTTTGGCAGTAACAGAATTAACAAATATTTTCCTCATGGCCAAATTATAATTGTTTGACGGGTTTACAGTGTGGTAAATCTCACGATTTTCTCAGCTTGTTGCTGGAGATAAATCCTCCGCTTTACCTCCACAAATCAACAGATTAACTAAGCAGTAATTTTGTCGACTTTGAATTCATCCAAAATCTCCACCGAGCCATGTGGACTCCAAAAATGGGGAATTACACTGCCCTACCACCACTCTAATCATGTGGTACACCCACAGCACAAAGTAGCAGCAACAGTAACATATTTTGGTAGTAATTTGGTGGATTTACTGCCAAAATACTACTAAACACAGAATTAGGTCCCATTATCCTCTGCTCAAGTCCCGCTATGAAGCAAGTCCTGCATTTCTTCATGCAAACTATGGAAAACATCTTCTGATCAGTGTCTTCTCTTCTACAGTCCCTGCTTGCCGTTAACAGTAGTTGGGTGGTAGATGTATCCCGCACTTGGCTACCAGATTCTGGAACATCCTAGCTCTACATGTCAGATGTATTGAGGAACATCTCACGTTTCATAAATCAACTAAACATGTGTGATGGTGTGCCTGCCACAAAAAAACACTCTGAACGCTCAGGTTTCATGGGTGTTTATTGAAATTTTACAACAGGTTGGCTATCGGTCTGATGGGAGCTCTTCAGTGCCTACTGGGTGCTATAGGGAATTTGGCACTAGGGTTATCCCTCTCTCCCTACTTCCTGCCGTTTTACCTTCTCCTTAGCCCAGACGTCCTTAGCAGGGGTTAGTTGAATTGTCAGGTGACACCTATCCGTTTTGTTCCTTTTAAGACTAAATGTGTCTTCCTTAAGATGTTGGCTACTTGACTTCCTACAGGTCTTCTAACACTCCCTATCCTAGCTACACTTAATGTTCTTGGGGAATTTGGGATGTGCCTCCTTCTGTCCTCACTCTTTCTCTGTCTCTCACATGCACAGTCTTTCCTGGAGTCCCAAGCTGTCCCCTCCCACCACTCTGTTATCCCTCACGTCTCAAACGCCACTCTAATACCTCCACCCTTTGATGTTACTCCTCCACCTGCTACTCAATGTACTAACCCAATTGATCGACTTGTATTGGTCGAATGATATATCTAACCGAATTTGGCCAGTACCATTAGATCGATTTGATTTAATCAAATTGGGTAATAAATTTGAACATGGGGAGCAGGAGTCACGGGAGTTGCGGGGCATAGGTAAGGTGAGTTTGGCCATGGTAAAATTGTGTTTGCGCCGAAATTGGCAACGGACAATTCCGCTGTGAACAATTATGCCACGGCCAAACATCACAGATCCCTACTCAATTCCTATACTCCTGTAGTTACCTCCTCTACCTCCTTAATCTTACTACTCCTCGACTGCTACTACCACTTTTCCACTTCTATTCTGATGCTACTTCCCACCACTACTACTCCTGCTCAACTAGCACTATCAGTGCTCTACCACTGCTTCTCCGCCTCTCCTCTTACTAACACTCTCTGCTAGCACTGCTACTACCACTGCCTACCACTACCACCTCACACTCCCATCACTACTCTGTTACTCTACTCCTACTCCAGACATTCCTTACTTCCACACACAAATACTCTGCAGACCCCTCTCTCCACTAGCTTCTGCACTCCTGTCATACTTTCCTCTTCTGGTCTCTCAGACATTCTCCTCTGCCTACTGTTCTCACCTAATTTACCAACACCAAGCCACTCACACAAATGTACTTAAATAGCTCACCTCCTCCCAAGATTGGTTACTTACCCTGTCCAATGACTTACCTGGCTTCCAGGGGTGTTAGAGGTTAGAGGGGAGAACTAAAGGAAGGTTCATGAGGACTGGTTAGCCCCGGCCCCTTCTTCACATGGGCCTGCCGCATTCCTTACAGATAAACTGCCATAATTAGAAGGGGGCTGCATGCCTCTACAATTATGGCTTTATTTTGAATGCCCAATGCAGTAGCAGGAAAGTACTAGTACAGGACATACATCAGATAAGCGAACATTCACCCAGCACAACTTCTCACTCAGGCAGCCTCTCTCCAATATTCATACCTAGAACACTTAGCAGGCAAGACCCACACACATATAACATTCCACACTCAGAACTTTCACGGGCTCATGCATGCAGGGAAAACAGAGTAGATAGATAGCACATGGCAGTGCAACATACCCCTTAAGGAAACAATCATAAAGAGAAGCACACTGAAAAGGGAATCCCACCAGAGAATCATGCAGGCACCTGATCCCTGTAGACTGAGCATTCCAGAACCGGACTCACATTGCTCGTTGATACATTGTTGATCAGCACATATCACCATTCATCATCAGGCGGGGACATTCATTAGTTTTGCATGCACCACCAATCGATCAGCTATAGCGAGTAAGAAGTGAGCTTCACAAAGGAATAGCAGTTCCAATTGACATAGCACAGAAAGGCCCAGTGACACAGAGTGGTGGGGCGTGGGGAGCATCCAGGTAGAATTCACAGAGTTTGCTGTAGATTAGGATGCTTGGAAACCTGGAAAATGGTAGGGACAAGCCGCAGATGACATCTACACAGAATCGCTGGTAGCATGTTTAATGCCACTGGTTATGTTGTGCCAGCAGTCCTACTCGCTATGTTGAGGGAGAAACTGCCTTCGGCCAACCTTGGAGGAAGTGATGGCATGAGGAGGGATAGGGGTTGGAAGTCAGATAAAATAAAATTATGGAGTTGGAAATCATCCTCATTTGTGTTGCCTCTTAATTCTCCAGTGTTCCTGTTGTTGTCTGTGGTGACCCCATTGTGGGTCATCACATTGGCGTTGAGCGAGATGGCCCTTGTGTAGAATCTGATTCTCCCTGTATATTCGAGGGCTACCTCATAAAACAGTGTCTGTCCCGTCTTGATGGTGCTGGCACCCACACCCACGATAATGTGCAGAGGTCCTTGAAGACGGAGAGGCTGAATGGTCGGCAGGGCTGACTGGACGTACTCACTCATTTTGATCAGCCTCTCGGATCCAGTGGAGGTGTGCAGGAGCGTTCTCACATGTAACGAGCAGTGTGAGGCAAATTTTTAACATAGCCGAGCCCTGAATATGCTGTGTGAGCCAGGTTGAGCCCGCAGCAATGCACTGGAGGGTGCAGGATTGTATGGTGGCAGGGGACATGCATTTCATCCAACCACACAGGAGAGAGATTTTTGGCTGCTGCTGCTGGGGCTTAACATGAAAGAGAAAAAAAGTGATATTTACAAGAAGACATGATTCTGTTGCCTGTGCTTTCTGTACAGGAGGCTCCCCAACAGAGAAAAGGTGTGGTGAGATAGCACCCATCATCTGACATCAAGGTGAAACATGTCAGAAATTCCGGAAACAGTACCAGTGTCCTTTACTGGAATGTTTCCTCATTCAAGGGGTGGAGGATCATCACACCAATTGCAGGCAGCGTTTGGCTTAACCGATACCAGCAACCTGGGCCCCAGGTGGGTGCACTGGATAAGAGACTTTAACGTATACATAGACGCCCTGGGGGCACTGGATGATCACAGGAAAAAGAGTCTGCCCACTCTTGCTATGATAGCTGCAGTCCAACACCTACTCTATGAACTCCCTGACCATGACACTGCCTCAGTTGATGAACTGAAAGTGGCACTATGCTAATATTTTGCACCCCACACCAACATGGATCACGAAAGACACATAATTCAAACCATCTCCCAGAATAAAGGTGAAATTATTTAGTTGTGCAGCTCACAATCAAGATCAAGTACTGTGAGTTCCATTGTTGCTCCCACAATAAGGCATTGAGGTAACAAATTATAGCGGACTGTGATCAACCCTATTTAGGAAAAGGTAGCTGCAAAAACCATGCATACTTGAATAAATCCTGATGATGGCTCGTACAGAATCTTCAATTGGCCTACAAGAAAAAGGCTACAATCTTGCCCGCAAGAACAGGCTGTCATCAACAAGGTCTCCCTCCCGACCACTGAGGCTGCCACAAGCAAAAGCATGAATAGCTTCCTCTTCCTGTGAGGGTATGAATTCCCAAAATGAGGGTTTTTATCCTGGGTGCACAGCATATGGTGGTGAAAACACTTTAAGGCAGCTTGTGTACCCCAAGTAACACATCTATTATTGTATTTCTCATCTACCACCACACACGCAATATAGAAGTGAAGCTTCCAGACAGCCTACAGGGGTAAGAATACACAAACATTGCACGTCTGAAACTAGATGATTTTGCTCCAGACAGCAAGACAGGTCTCCAAAATGAGGACAGCACAGAAACCCCCAGCGAAATGTCAGATACCTGGAAACAAAGTCACCGTCAGGGAGCAAGTCCATTTCGTTGCAAGATGGAATTTGAAAGGAAGGATATGTATGGGCTTTGGGTAATCCACCAGCTCCTGAACACACTCCTGTCAAACTCCTTCAGGTGAAAGATCTCCCTTATGAATTCTTGGTGTACTCTGGGGCAACAGTAAACATCATCAATGAGCAAATGAGCATGTTCTGACAAGCTACTGAAGGCCCCTCCACTACGACCGGCTGACATCAACATATGTCCATATACTCACAAACTCCTCTGCGATGTTGTGGGAATTTATCTGCCATATGCAGCTACAAGTCTCACTCAGCGTGCATTCAACTGCATGTACTCAACGCTACACAGCCTTGTCGGAAAACATTGAACAAGTATTCCCGTCACTGTTCAGTAGTCAGGGGAAACTTAAAAACTGCCAATACAATTGCACATTGACAGGTCTGTCAAGCCTATAGCTCAGCATGACCGGGGCATCTCCATTGACATGCAGCATCTGCTGGAGAAGGAACTTCACAAATTGCTGGATCAAGATATCATTGACCCTGTCAAGGTCCACCCCATGGGTATCACTGATAGTCCCCATCCCAAGGAAATGTGCTGACAAGTCCTTTCGCCTGTGCATTGATATGAGAAGACCGAATGAAGTGATGAGAAGAGAATGACATTTGGTTACAACGATCACAGAGAATGGGCCCACAGTGTTTTCCAATCTTGACCTCAACAAAGGTTACCATTAGCTGGACCTGGCCCCAGAATTATGAAAAACATCATCATTTGTAACTCATTGTGGCCTATTCTGTTATAAGAGCTTAATTGTTGGTGTTTCCTCCATGGCTGACATCTTTCAGGAGCAAATCGATATGATTATCAGGCGCATACCCAACTTAATAGACTACAGTAACAATATTTTGGTGTTTGACAAGTTACTGGAACATCAAGATACCACGCTTCACCGGGTATGCATGATGTTGGGGCTGCCTATCTCACGCTCACCAACGAAAAGTGTGATTTCCAAAAAAAAAGCCAACCTCGACAAAATGGCTGCCCTCAATTACAACCAAGCCTTGCAATTGCTTTGGATCTTCATTCCTTTCTGGAGTTGATGAGCTATTGTCCTTGTTACATACAGGATTTTAAGACCATAACCACACCTGCACATGACCTCACAAAGGCCCAGGTGGAATTTCAGTTGACAACATAGTTCCAGGAGGCATTTGAATCCATTTGTCTCAAGGTAACATCCGCAGAAGTTATGGCATATTTCAATTAAAATAGATCAACTGAATTAACAGTGGACATAAGCAATGTAGATTTGGTGGCCATAATGGCACAGTATGATTCTGCATTGCCGCCAAGTAAGCATATTTTGGGCCTGATCACGACTTGGCCATTACCGCCGGTGGTATTACCGCCGGCGGTAATAGCCCTACCGCCGAACTCCCCAGCGCTAATAGCGCCGGATAACGAGTTCGGCGGTAAAGTAATTCCCCATTCCCCATTGAGCCCATTCGGGAATGCCCCATTCCCGATTGGGCTCAATGGGGAATTTTCGCGCTCTTACTGCCGGCGGATTTCCCACCGGCGGTAATAGCATGAATTTTCGGCGAATTTCCCCCCAGCTCAGAGCTGGGGCGAAATCCGCCGAAGCCCTGATTCGGCGGACCCTTAAATCCGGCGGTATTAGCGCTACCACCGGATTTAAGGGTTACCACCGAAGTCGTGATCAGGCCCTTTGTATTACACAAGCAGGAGCATGTCCATCACTGAAAAAGCATATTCGCCGGCTGAGAAGGAGGATCTGGTGCTGGTCTGGGCATGTGAACACATTCATTTATTTCTGCACATGAAGGCTTTTACCATTGCCACTGATCAACAAGCTCTGTTTACCATCTCCGGCAGCCCAAAGGCACGAATGCCACAGAGGATTGATCTTTGGGGCCTGAGACTACAGTGTTATGATTTCAAGATCATTCACAAACCAGGGAAGCAAGACAACCCTGATGGCCTTTCATCTAGTCACCCGACCGTGTCCCCCAGCGTGGAACCATCTATAACTGATGCTTACATCAATTATATCAGTCACCAAGCTAAACCGTTCTGCCTGGAGTTAACCATCCTACAAAAGGAATCAGAAAGTTATCCTGCTTTTGCCATCGTTGGTCACTGTAGCACTAGAGGGAAGTTGAAGTATGCCAAACAGATGGCTACTGTGAAAGGGGCCAGGGTAACATAAGAGGCAGCAAGTCTGCTATTCGTGCAGGATGAGTTATCGGTCACAGAGGATCACATTCTCCTGAAAGGCTGCAAGATAGTGAATCCCACCTCATCAATAAATAATCCATCTGGCTCATGAAGGCCACAGGAGTATTTTATCGACTAAGTGGATGCTAAGGCAGAAGGTGTATTTCCTAAGGCTTGACAAAGAGTGGAAGAAACTCTGAGGAACTGTCCCACATGTGGTGTTGTATCTATGCAAGCTCCTCTGATTCCACTACAGATATCCTCACTGCCCGGATATATTTGGGAGGAAGTAGCGATTGATTTATTTAGGCTAGTAGGAGATGATCTATATGTGCTGCTTGTAGTAGATGAATACTCGTGATTCCTGGAGCTACAAATAATTCTTCAACGGCGCCGCCAATTTTCATCCCCAGATTGGATAGAATTTTCATGGCCTATGACATTCCACAAATTGTCAAGTCAGACAAAGGTCCTCCTTTTATGAGCCATAACTTTATGAACTTCGCTGCCTACATGGGTTTCAAACAGCAGAAGGTTACATGCCATTGTGCATTGTGGCCACAGGCAAACAGCACTGTCAACAATTCATGGCCAATGTCAAAAGACCTCCCCAAATCGTATATTGTGAGATTATAGGAACATGCCTCATAGCACTACAGGGAAGCGCCTTTTAGAGATAATGTTTGGCCGAATGATTCAGGCACGACTGCCACACATGAGATTCAGAGATAACTAATTCCCGGAGAATCTACACCTACGAGGGAAAAATTAATCCGCTAAGAACCAGATTAAAACATAAGCAGACCAGAGAAGGAGACCCAGAGAATGTGACTTTCAAATCACAGATAGATTGATTTTAAGGCAGCCCTAGAGAAGAAAGGAAATGACTCTGTCTGATCTGGAAGACTTACTGTCAGACACAAAAATGGTACGATGATAATGTTGGTGACTGTAACAGGGTAATCACCAGAAATGTGTTTCATTTCAAGGCATATAGAGAGGCCAGGGGCCTTTCAAGTATGAGGGAAGATGTGCAGAGTAAAGGAGATTCATATGTCTCCAACTTAGATGATTGTAAACTATCGGATGTAGAGTGAAATCATGTCCCACAAACATCACAACTGATGACCTTTGACCAATCTCAAGAGGAACATCCCAAATGCACCAGTATAAGACCCGTCATGATTGAAGAAATTGGGTAAAGTGGACTTCTTGTTTAAAGGGGGGAAGGTGTAATGTGGGTGGTTATTTTGTTCTGGCACTCCTCCTCATTATGTTAAAGGAGGAACTGATTTCCAGCCAATCCTGGGGGAGGTGATGTCATGAAGAGGAGCAGGGGTTGGAAGTCAGTTAAAATAATGTTGGAAATTGTCCCCCTTTGTGTTGCCTCTTAATTGTCCAGTGTGCCTGTTGTTGTCATGGTGACCCCATTGCAGGACATCACAGCTCAGATGACAGCTGCAGTTCATGATTGTAGGCAGGTATAGTCAGCATAGTTGATGGCTCAAGAGTAGCTGGAAGGTTGAATGTGACGTACATTGGGTAATCCTAATTTTGGGGAAGGTGTGGACACTTTTCCAGGGAATGTCGCAGTAGGCTTGGGGGGAACTACAGTTGTAATCAACACCCCTATGGCTACCACCACCCCGGGAGCCCACAGGGGCCTGTACAGGGGATGACAATGATTCCATACAAAATCCATCAGGCTTACGCTCAGTTGCCTCCCCAAACACCGGCCCATTCAACCTGACCCCACAGCAGTAAGTAGAACAGCCACACAACCCGGCCCCAATCAACTGGAGGCAGGAGCCAGACACCCCTTTGCAACTGCACCTAACAGCTCAGCAGCACCATATCAAGGTGCCATAGTGGTAGGAGGTAAACCCTTCTCGTTCCCAGGTACAGACAACTATCCCATCTAGGACATCCCACAGAGAGCACTTGTGTGTCCTGCACTGTCAATGAACTTACATCCAGAAGAGGAACACTGGTGGGTGCAGACATAGGTAATAAGCAATTCATCTTTATGGTGGACTCGGGAGCAGAAAAGACATGCATAAGTGAGGGTGATTTCCCGTTCTCAGGAAAAACTTTTGACATACAGGGATTCTCTGGGGCTGTAGTAACGGTTCCATACACCAAGATGTTGAGATCAAAATAAGAGGGAAGGTTGTACGAGCACCCCTCCTCTACTCTGAAAGCTCACCTGTCAACCTACTGGGAAGGGACCTGCTTAGCAAACTGAATATGACAATATCATTCACAGACAGAGGGATTGATTGTGCCACCACTGGCATGTGCTGCCTCTGAGCCATGCTAGTGCTGCACGCCGTGACTAGTGAGATGGTAGTGAGGGGAATACCTGTGAATCCAGAAATGTTCGTGTATGGCATTAGAGTGCTGGCCCGAGTCATTCCACAAATTACCACGAAGGAGGGACGAGTACCTGCAGATTTTATTTTATGACCCGTAGCACCCCCTGAAGTGGTTGCTGGCACAATCTTGTCATTAGATCTAGAGGGTTTTCAAGTATCCGCCAAGAGGATTGTAGTGTTACGAACTGACCCCCATGGGTGCCAATGGCACCACTGTGCTGTGCATTGACTCCAATATACCTTTGTGAGAACTGACAGATGAGGACCTCTTTGAGGATGACAATAATGATGGGGAGATAATCTTTGAAGTTTGTATACCTTGTGACATAATGGTACAGTACAGGAAAGTACAGAGTCCACTCCTGCCAATTGTTAGCGGCCCACCCTCTTTCTGTGAAGATGATTTACAGTACATCCCACCACACTTGTGGATGACAAACCCCCACGATGTTGGAATGCTAAAAGAAGTGACACCAGTAAAAATAACTCTTAAGCCAGGAGCCATACTCCCGAGAGTAAAACAGTATCACCTATCTAAAGAAGCAGTGGAGGGACAGCAAGGGATCATAGTGCCCTCTACATCACCATGCAATACAGCTATCTTTCTGATCAAGAAAGACACAGTGAGTAGTTGGAGGATGATCCAGGATTTGCGCCCCTAAACGATATTGTACAGATATCCACTCGTCCCTAACCCAGCATCCATCTTGTGCAGCATTCCAAAACAAGCAACGCACTTTACGGTGGTAGACTTGAAGAATGTCTTTTTCTCAGTGTCACTTGACCCAGAGTCACAGTACCTTACAGCATTTACCCTGGGAGGAAGGTGCTACGAGCATCGTCGCCTACCACAGTGCTACTGTAAAAAACCCAGCATTTTCAATAGAATACTGCTTGAAGAACTAGGTAATATTCAAGTGCCTAGCACCATCATTCAATACGTAGATGATCTACTGATCTGCAGCGACAGCGAGAAAAGCTGCTGAAGGAACTCCATCACACTGTTGCAGTTGCTAGTGCACAAGGGATACAAGGTAGACAAGAAAATACTCCAATATTGTTTAACAGAAATGCCCTACTTAGGGCAACTCATTTTCAACACAGTTTTTTAACACAGAAGAGCTCCATGGGCCACAAGCCACTGGCATACTACAGTGGCACACTTGATTCTGTCATGAAAGGACAATTTGCTTGAAAACCAGCCCTTGCTACCAGTGCCTTCTCCATGAAAAAGGGTTCTACCATGGTCATGGGGTGCTCTGTGACACTGTACGTCGGGCAACTCACTGTTTGCAATACCAGAATGCTCCAAATACACACTGGCCACACAAAAAGCATCAGCATATGAGATAATACTATCCTGCCCACACATCCACGTGGTTAGGTGTAAAACAGTTCATCCAGCCACCTTTCTCACCGAGCCATGCACAGCTGAAGATCTGCAACATCAGTGTGATTGTGCATCCTACAATGGGGAAGGGAATGAGATCCCCAAGGCAAAAGAAAAGGGAGAAATACTCTTTGTTGATGGTTCATCATCAATTGACCAGGATACAGGTGAAAAACATGCCAGTGCATCAGTGGTGCGATTAGAAGAAGGGGAATATCAGACACTGGTTATGATTCATGGTTACTATTCCACCCAAGCAGCCGAACTTGTAGCACTCATAGAAGCCTTGCAGGCATCTAGAGGATGCTATGTAACAATCTGTATAGACTCTGCATATGTCACCACCACAGTACATGCAGGTCTGTCATGCTGGAGGAAGAGAGGGTTTAGAAGTGCAGATGGCTTACCCGTGCAGCATGCAACTTTATACAATTCATTCATTTCCGCCTTTGCAGAGCCTTCTGTTGTGGCAACTGTTACGTGTTCTGTTCAAACCCATACACAGACAAAATATCACTGGGAAACGCAGCTGCAGATGCAGCAGCCAATGAGGCATCGTACCTACCTCTACCTACCATAGTCAGATACATCATAAATGCATCCACCCCTGATAAACATACAGGGCCATACACAGCACTAACAATTGCACAGATTAACGAGTTACAGCGCAGGGCCCCCGCTGAGGAACAAGAGTTGTGGCTCAAACGTGGGTGCCTCAGTCACCCACAGATCTCCTGTGGAGACAGCAAGCCATCGGTAAGGTGGTTATGCCTGTCGAATTACTCTACACAGCATTCAAACAATTGCACTACCCATCCCACAGTTCCAAACAACACATCACAGCGGACCTTCAGGCGGATTGGTTCATACCCAATTTGCAGGAGGACCTGACAAAAATGGTGGTGTAATGCATAATGCGTCAAGTGTTCAGCATTGGTATGACACTGTGAAAATTGAGAGGGACCTTACCTCGCCCCGTGGGCCCCTTCCGTGAGCTGCACATTCACTTTGCAGACATGGGGGAGAGGTATAATGGGGAACGGTACTTGATTGTGGTGGTCTGCCCATTCTCCCATTGGGTTGAAGCTGGCCCATGTGCCCACCTTGATGCCGAGTGTGCAGCAACATTTCTCATCATAGAGGTCTTTCCCTGATGGGGAGTGTGTGATGTCCTACGCTCAGATAACGGGATCAATTTTTTCAATAAATTATTCAAAGAAATAACCAAACTATTAGGGATCAAGCACTGTATGTGCTCTATTTACCACTCACAAGCAAATGGAATAGTGGAAAAAATAAACAGATTACTCAAAAGCAGAGTTTCCAAGCTATGTAACACACTCAAAAAGAATTGGGTATACTGTTTACCTTAAGCCCTTTTCCAATTGCGCAAACAGCCCAGCAAGGACCACCACTTGAAACAGGAAATGGCAGACGCATGCAAACGCCTTTGTCGCCAGACCAAATCATAGACCCATATAAGTGAGCAAATTTAATCACTTCAGTGCCAATCTGATGATGCCAATTTAGTCCTTTTGTGAAATTGACCCCCAAATTATGAGAATGAATCAACCAATTCCAATATTGGGGTTTTTGTTTTATTAATGGGACCAAAACACATTGCTTCCGATTAATGTTCATTCATCTTTAGGTCTCTTACCAACATAAACTTATCAAAAGATAAAAATAGTGTTTGGAGAGCCTTTTTGGTTCTAGAAATAAGGACTGTGTCATCTGCATACATTAGTACCGGGATTCACCTGCCACCCATTTTAGGGACGTCACTCATTGAACCAGACAACATTGAAGATAAAGAGTTTATATATAAATTAATAAGTAAAGGAGTTAGCACACAGCCTTGTCTCACGCCCCACGTTGCACTGATTGGATCCAAAAGTTTACCTAGAGTGTTAAAACACACCCTAACTGATATTTTATCATGCATTCCAGTCAGACACTTCAGCAACGACGATGGCATGTCAAGAACCCACAAGGAAGCCCATAGCTTTTCACAATTGAAGCAATCAAATGCAGTGCTTAGGTCCATAAAAGCAACATAAATTGGTACCCGGTACCCTTGCACATATTTCTCTAAAATTAAATAAAAATATTACATTTGTTTGACACATTTTTCTGCTAAAATATCAGCTGTTAAGCCCTGCACAGAGGATAGGTAATTACTAATATCTGTAGCAATCAACTCCCAATATAATTTAGTGTTGCCAGAGGCTGCAGCCCTTTCCAAATCAGACCAATTCATTTCAAATATTGAGAGCTTTCCTTTCCTCAATAACGCCCTTTTATGCTAGTCTGGCATGAACAATTTCAGTAGAGCTTTGATTCGAGAACTTTAAAGCAGGGAGGAGCAATTGCTAATAAAACATACACTTTGTGTCAAACCAAGTCTATGCTGGGCAGTATGTCATAAACAAGCTTCACTGTTAACCTGTCCAGATCACAGCAAGATCAGGGCAGTGGCTTACAATGTTTAACCTCATTACTTGTAAGTACCCCAAAGTGGTACTGACCCATATGGGGTATCCCAGCATCTATAGTTAATGCCAGAGGTTCATGATCACTTTCTATCAAGGGATCATCTGCAGATATTTCTCCCTTGACCAAAGCATTAGGTCTACAATGAAGTAGTCTATGATTGAACAGAATTTTGAATTTATAAAAAAGTGTAATTCCTGTTGTGTCTGACTTACATCTACCATTGAGAGCCCGCAGTCCAAGCTCATAGAGGTCTAATAAAAATGAGCAAACTTTATTGTCGGACAGTGGGTCAACTAAAATGGGCAGGGGAATCTGAAGAGCATTATCCCCTTCATTGTTCTCAAATGCCTCCCCGACTGCATTACCCATTTCTAAGTTGAAATCTGCACCAATACAGTACATCATATTTAAGGCAGAGTTAACAGGGGTGTGTGTGCCTTAACCCATGTGGCAATTCAATCCCCCCTCTTAGAATCAATCCCCACTCTGGGATTATACACATTTTACAAACACCAGTTCTCCCCTGTGCCCCCAGCAATGTCCAAAATTAGAAGGGTGTTTGATGCATAGGATTTGGTTATATTAATATGTTGTAAACATTTCGAAATGTAGGTCAACGATCCAACACAGTTCCTGTTCCACTTACTTGGAGTGGCCTTGACAGAGAAACATTCATGAATCACAAGCTCTGATGGATTAAAAGACCAAGGGCCTCATTCCGGGTTTGGAGCTAACCATGGAGTAATTAGCTCCATGGTTGCCTCTGAAACCGTCCCAAATCCGGCATGGTGAATGGAGTAATTACCGGTCCATTCCAGGTTGGAGGGACCGGTAATTCCCCATTCACCTTTTGCCCTTCACCATTCCCATTTCTGCCCCATAGGGCTCAATGGGAATGGGGAAGGAGGTAATTACGGCACCGTAAATTACGGTACCATAATTACCTCCGAAGTACCTTTGCGGGTCCCGTACTTTACTCCTGCTAAAAGCAGGAGGTAAGGAAGGACCCGCAAAGGGACCTCAGAATACGGAGGTAAGGGATTACCGGCATCGGCACCCTTACCGGTGCCGGTAATTCCTTACCTCCAACCTCGAAATGACCCCCCAAGACTCTTGCATAAAATTGGTTTAAGAAGGAGATCAATTCTGGATGTTTTAGTCTGTTCTCCCAAACGCCGATGTTCAAGGCGAAAAGTTTCAGCAGCCTAGACCCATTAAAAACACTGAGAGGACATTGGTTGAGCTATCGTCATACATGAAAAAACACTCTCCTTTGCCCATGACAAGACGGTAGGTAGCTTATTTGCTTGTCGCAAAAGCCCATACAGATCTTTCTGTTCCAGGTCCAGCATATCGGTCGGTGTTCTGTGTTCACAAATGCATAAAGTATGAGGCGGATTCAGAGCTTTGACAGCAGGTTCATACCTGCGAGGCCAGAATAGAAGATAGCCATGTATCACGAAGATGACAACTTCGGTGCATAATGTCTTGATATACCTCTATTCCCCTGGCTGCCAGGGCATCACCACAGCTCAGAATGCAGGACCGTATATGTGAGTTCAAAAGAGTAAACCAAATGTTGCAGCTACCGCAAAACATGCAGTCCAAGAGGACGAGAGTAGATGAGAAGATTTGAAAAGTTATATCTGATACTCTCAAGATTTCCCAGAGGGCTTTGGCCAGCATTCTTTTATATAAATTTGTATTTCCATGGTTGAAGCCCTTGAAACTGCAGATCACATTTTGGTTGTGCCAGTCTGCCATCACATCCTGACCTGAAACTGCTGTCTGGATAACCCTGTTAGTATCATAATGACAACCTGCAGCCAGCCCCAGGGGATATTGACATATCCAATCCTCCGTACCGGAGTACAGACTCTCCTTTTCCACAACACTTGTGACTTGAATCCTATGGGAGGCTTGCACATTTGTTTGAACGCTCAAACTGTAAACAGCCCTCCGGAAAATGTGTTTCATTTGAGAGCCTACATCCCATTTTCTTGGGTGAGTATAATGCCCAGATCTCCCGGACAAAGCTCTACCAGAGTTTACTTCAAGTAACTTAAGAGTCAGCTCCAAGGATTTATTGAAATGGACATCATAATGATCTGCTTTACTCCACAGTAAATTCAGATTATAGAGGTCAGACTTGAATTTATTAACAGTCTTGTTGATCCGTGTAACAATTTTGGTAGCACTTCCTTCCCATGTATTGGCCTGAATTTGATCCAAGCTAGTATCCACTTAGCCCTGAGAAATATGCCCTGTATTAGATAAATGCCTATTTTGGCCATAAAAATTAAAACAGCTGACATCCGGGATTGAAGTGTCCCGACACTCAAACTGCGTAGGATTTAACAAAGGTGATTTTGATATAACTAGAACAGATACTTGAGTCGATTCTGTTCCAAAATCAGACGGAAAGCTAACATCATTTTTTAGACTCAAAAGCCTGCTCCTAGGAAAAGGGTTGAATTGATTGATGGCATGAATTACTCCAGATAAGGCATGTTCTCCAGAAGCTTGCATTGGGTCAATGATAATCCCTTTCTATAGCTGGAATTGGAGAAGGTTCAATATTAGTCTTCTTAGAGATTTGCATGCATTGTCTAGCAGCATGAATCTCTAGAGTAATGATGTGAGCTGAGGTGGCATTCTAGTCGGTGACCATGGACAACAGGAGGCTTCTGTGGATGTCTTGAGACTTCTACCAAAACCTATCAACTGTGACGCCTCATCTGGGTCTCTGCTTATTCTACTACTCTTTTCTGATCTAGTTGAACCTAAGAATTATTTTTGGCTAAATCATAAACTGCTCAGCTGTGGGCAGGTGGGCAAACAAGGAAGAGATTCATACGAGAGAAGGGAGGGGATATTCCCTAGAAGCTTCATCAGTCTCTGATCCCTGGATTTGCTCAAAGTCTGTGGGAAGAGAAGTCAATCATTAGTCTTAAATGACAGGGAAATACATTTAAGTTGACTGGTCCACCTTGCCAGTTTCTGCTATTAGACATTTTAGGAGGTGGCTGCGCTCTTTTTCCTCAAGTACTGCAATCCCTCATCTAACATCTTTCATCATAGTTTGATGGATCAATGGATGACTTGAGAAAAACAGGTACTGTGGAAGTATGTCTGTAACAAATTGACTCCTGCCCTGCAGGATTACAAAGATGAGCAGAGGCTACAGAACCTACTCAGCCCTCTTAGTTTGAAAAACCAAGAGCCAACACAATCATGAAGGTAAAACAGGCACAGTTAAGAGATATACCTCATTCCTTTTTGTGGTAATGTGGACCAAGGGAAGTCTACAATCACAAGAGGGGTTTGTATGTGGTTCAGTAGTAAACCGAACAGAGAAGTATTACAGTCTAAAATAAAGGAATGTCCAGTTCTATACATATATATATATACATACTTTAATCAAGCACACCATGTACAATAATAACTAGATAGACAACACTTCATAAACCCACCCCCTGTAGAAGGAACACAGAATATGCAAAAATAAAATAGATCCAGAACTAGGGGTAATGGGACAGGGGAGAGAAGGCAAAAAAAACACAATGTTCAAAGGATAGGTTTGTGGGCTGCAAAAAGGGATTCATGTGACACAGCCAGTATGTAGGCCCAAAATGAACCAAGGGGACAGATATCAGTCACTAATAACAGTGCAGTGTCTTAGCCATTCGACAATAGAGAACCAGGCTTCTGCATGCTATTCAGCAGTTTGACGAAGTGGATTTTGGCAGTTGTGAAGGTCCAATGGCAAGCCAGTGTTGAAGCGAGGTACAACTGAAGGAGGGGGAAGTTTGAAGAGTTAGTGAGTGATGCATATCACAGAGGTCATAAGGTTCAGATCAGTAGTCGAGCTGGTGACAGGTTGCACAGGCGAGTCAGTTTGATGCAGGTGCTTGAAGGACACAGTTTGTAAGGAACACACGAATCAGTACGACTGGCGACATTTTCAGCAATGAAGAAACTGGAGGAGCAGATGCAGCTGTACTTTCTTTGAGCCGAGGCATATGGGTTTGAACGTGCGGGACAGCAGTTTGAAGTTCAGTGAGCGCTAAAGGCAGTTTCAGAGTGTCCTGGTGGTTCAATCTGGGTCAAACACACTCACTCAGTCATTCACTCACACACGGCTCGCATGGCATGATTCTTGGCCATTTTGGGTCTCAGGAGCTGTTAGTCCCACTCCATGTCATCAGGAACAAGATGGGTAAAGTCTATCAGACTCCCAACATGAAGGAGGCTGGCACCCACCTTTCAGATGTCCTGCAATACAGCGAGGTCCTTGTGAGCAGTGTGGCTGGCAGAGATGCAGGTCTTGTTCAAGAGCTGTTTATCCCAAAAGGTTCAAGTGGATGGTAAGAGAACAGAGCTTGTCTGTTGTCAGAACAAGTGGACGTTGCCTTCTGACATCACACCCAAAATGCTTTGTGCTTTTAGAAGTGGAGGGGGACAGGAAGGAAAGATAGAGGCAGAGAGAAACAGGGTGATGGAGCCCTCCTCCAGATGTAAAGAACTCCCTCTGTCTACACTAACACTGTCCCCTTTCCTTCTCAATAGAATCAAAAGCCTTTCAGTATGCAACACCCTGGCATAAGATTTTGACTTTTGTGAATGGGTGTGCCCTTTGATTCCTGTTCCCAGGCTGGCTGCCTGTGGGGTGGCTGTCTCCCTAAGTAGGGATTACCTGCCCTCACGAAGGAACACAGATCTTCAACCCCAAGGTTATAGTCCTGCTGGCAGTGTCAGGGACTGCCTTGTTTGGGAAGTATACACATAACCCTTCCACAGCGGTGCTGGGCTCAGATGGCTGACACATGTGTTATATCAAAATGATGTGGCTTGGATAACTATGAGAGATGCTGACCGCCATATCCCAACTTGAGTATGGCTTATATTTACAGTTTAACTTGCCGCCAGGACAGCATTCGTGTTGTTATGTAGCTTTTGGAAAAGGTGTGCATATCTTAAATGCTGCCCTACCCTTCTGAGACTTGGCTGTCACTGTAGCTTTCAAGATCGCAAATGTGAACCCTGAAGTGCCTGAGAAGTGCGGCTGTTGGGCTGGACTCGCTGCTTCGTTGTCCTTGGATTCTCTGCCCACAGTGCCGTCGGCAAGAGGAAGGACCCGAAGTGAATTTTGCGCGTAACGCGCACCTGATTGGACCAAAGAGGACCTTTTCACTGGCCACGCCCCCTGAACCCGCCCGCTTGCCCGCCCACTAACTAACCGTCCACTTCCTTATCTGCACACGGACCCGCGCATCCGGCGCGCGCATCCGGAAGTGCCTGAGAAGTGCGGCTGTTGGGCTGGACTCGCTGCTTCGTTGTCCTTGGATTCTCTGCCCACAGTGCCGTCGGCAAGAGGAAGGACCCGAAGTGAATTTTGCGCGTAACGCGCACCTGATTGGACCAAAGAGGACCTTTTCACTGGGTACTTGCTGAGGACTCTGCACCCATTATTTTAGTGTCCGCGGGTTTCCCGCGGGTTTTTTTGGTAATTAGGCAACCCGTTGATGCTTCTCTTTTCTCTTTCCCCCTTTAGCCACGCCCCCTGAACCCGCCCGCTTGCCCGCCCACTAACTAACCGTCCACTTCCTTATCTGCACACGGACCCGCGCATCCGGCGCGCGCATCCGGAAGTGCCTGAGAAGTGCGGCTGTTGGGCTGGACTCGCTGCTTCGTTGTCCTTGGATTCTCTGCCCACAGTGCCGTCGGCAAGAGGAAGGACCCGAAGTGAATTTTGCGCGTAACGCGCACCTGATTGGACCAAAGAGGACCTTTTCACTGGGTACTTGCTGAGGACTCTGCACCCATTATTTTAGTGTCCGCGGGTTTCCCGCGGGTTTTTTTGGTAATTAGGCAACCCGTTGATGCTTCTCTTTTCTCTTTCCCCCTTTAGCCACGCCCCCTGAACCCGCCCGCTTGCCCGCCCACTAACTAACCGTCCACTTCCTTATCTGCACACGGACCCGCGCATCCGGCGCGCGCATCCGGAAGTGCCTGAGAAGTGCGGCTGTTGGGCTGGACTCGCTGCTTCGTTGTCCTTGGATTCTCTGCCCACAGTGCCGTCGGCAAGAGGAAGGACCCGAAGTGAATTTTGCGCGTAACGCGCACCTGATTGGACCAAAGAGGACCTTTTCACTGGGTACTTGCTGAGGACTCTGCACCCATTATTTTAGTGTCCGCGGGTTTCCCGCGGGTTTTTTTGGTAATTAGGCAACCCGTTGATGCTTCTCTTTTCTCTTTCCCCCTTTAGCCACGCCCCCTGAACCCGCCCGCTTGCCCGCCCACTAACTAACCGTCCACTTCCTTATCTGCACACGGACCCGCGCATCCGGCGCGCGCATCCGGAAGTGCCTGAGAAGTGCGGCTGTTGGGCTGGACTCGCTGCTTCGTTGTCCTTGGATTCTCTGCCCACAGTGCCGTCGGCAAGAGGAAGGACCCGAAGTGAATTTTGCGCGTAACGCGCACCTGATTGGACCAAAGAGGACCTTTTCACTGGGTACTTGCTGAGGACTCTGCACCCATTATTTTAGTGTCCGCGGGTTTCCCGCGGGTTTTTTTGGTAATTAGGCAACCCGTTGATGCTTCTCTTTTCTCTTTCCCCCTTTAGCCACGCCCCCTGAACCCGCCCGCTTGCCCGCCCACTAACTAACCGTCCACTTCCTTATCTGCACACGGACCCGCGCATCCGGCGCGCGCATCCGGAAGTGCCTGAGAAGTGCGGCTGTTGGGCTGGACTCGCTGCTTCGTTGTCCTTGGATTCTCTGCCCACAGTGCCGTCGGCAAGAGGAAGGACCCGAAGTGAATTTTGCGCGTAACGCGCACCTGATTGGACCAAAGAGGACCTTTTCACTGGGTACTTGCTGAGGACTCTGCACCCATTATTTTAGTGTCCGCGGGTTTCCCGCGGGTTTTTTTGGTAATTAGGCAACCCGTTGATGCTTCTCTTTTCTCTTTCCCCCTTTAGCCACGCCCCCTGAACCCGCCCGCTTGCCCGCCCACTAACTAACCGTCCACTTCCTTATCTGCACACGGACCCGCGCATCCGGCGCGCGCATCCGGAAGTGCCTGAGAAGTGCGGCTGTTGGGCTGTTAGGCGGTAAGGCGGCTTGGTGGTAGGGTTACTCCCCTTAAGGCCCTCACATAGTTTATCAAATAATTGCTGGGAGGGGGTTATAGCGAGCAAAAGTGGGTGCCTCGCATTATCCTTTATCCCTTAGCTTATAATTGAAATCAGAATTGTTTTGGTCATGGCAGAGGGGCTTCGCAGTATAAAAAAAAAAGAGTCCCAAACCAATCCCAAAAAAACTGAGGCGGACCTTAATGTAGTAAAATTGTCTGCTGCAATGCCCTTAAATCAGCCCAAAAAAGTGATAATTGAAGAATCCAAACCCCCTCTTGACCCCCATTATTGCAGTACATTGCCTTTTGAAAAGCCTATAATGGCTCTGAAATCAGAAAGCAATGTTGATAACAAAGCTATTCTCACTCCTGCCTCGTTTGAATTTAACACAAATCAGGAATGGAAAAATAGATCGGATGTTAAGAAATCCGTTTCTGGGCCTATGAAATACATGATAGAGAATTCCCAATGCGATGATTTACAGAAATCTAATAAGGATGCCCCTGTCGTTGTAACCCCTGAAGACTATGAGGAACAATTTCCCTTGGAAAAACGGTCGGTGTACATCGACAGCGCGACTACTAAAACTACTTTGCCCGGAAACAACATGGATTCCAAAATTAAACCAGTATACATGTCCGTCAAAGAAGCGAATGAAAGATCCTCAAAGGATTGGGAAATTGTTGACTGTGACTCTAATCAAAGTCTTGATAGTGATGAAATAAAAAAAATAATGGGAACTGAGCAATTCGATACGTGTACTGCAGATGTATCTATTTTAGCCCCGGCAATTGAAATAGAATTAGGCAAACGGATTCGTCTATCCTATGAACCCTCAACTCCTGTCAATAGAAGTAAGTACGGGATTGAGAATGTATTCCTATTTAATAATCCCCCAGCATACACCTACTCGGTGCCTTCACACTCTAGCGCACAAAAGGAAGCACGTATCCTTGGGGGAACTAATACTCCAAGTAATAACAACATAGGAAGGCCCCCCTTGATGGTAAATAGCTCCCCGATCACGGAACAACCAACGATCCCTAATTGCCAATATCCTTCTAGACACGAAGCAAACAGAGCACCCAGTTTTGATTCCAATGAGTCTACCCATTGTAAGCCCCATCCACAGCCCAACTGTCCTACCGCTGAACAAGAAAACTGGAATGCCGATTTGCAACATTCCATCGAATCTTTTCCGGTCATGACCAGAATTCTCAACTTACTTGATAAAGGCCATGAGCAAACTCATGAGGCAATAAAATTCCTACAGATTCAAATGTCTGACCTCATGAGTTCTCTTGCAAAAATGGAGGGCATGTTATTCGCCTGTCATATGTTTTCTTCCATCATAAACAAAAAAGATTCGATGGTCCATGTTCAAACTACAGGCACTCAAACAAAATTGTTCTCTGAAGTAGTGACAGAAGAACCATCCATTATATTAGAAAATCGGAAGGTTGTGAACCTAAAGCCAGTGAACGCGGAAAATACCAGTGAACCTAACCTTGCTGATTTGACTATCCTTGTCAAGGAAATGGCTACTAATCTTGCCATACTCTCCAAGACAATCAACAAGGATTCGCTGATGACTCCATGTGAAGAGAAAGGAGCTTCCCCAGATAGTCCTTCAGCTCTAACAGATTTCATTGATCTCTCTGGAACAGATCATATCCCTCAGGAAGCAACTGAAACACACGATATTGAGGAGGTGCATGATCAAACTCCTCCCATTGCCCTTACTAGAAAACAAAGAAGAGCTCTTGCACGTGCTCAAAAGAGAAATCTTCTCGCCAAATTACAAAAGAGAAAACAGGAAAAAAAAACAAAGAATCAATCATGTGATAAAAACGATACTCATAATACACACATTAAAGATATCTGTAACCTTTCAGAGGGAGATAACATCATTGATTTAAATCAGTTGAGCGAGGAATCTAAGGCCCTGTTGAATCTTCCAGAGCCAGACTTGAACACTGTAACTACCAAAGTCCCCTGCAAATCTCTACTAAAAAACAAAAAAATTAAAGAAAACGAGGACTCGACTAATGAACCAGCTTGGCAAGAACCTAATAAATCACGATTTAATGTAAACAAGGGAGAAGAAAATGAGGAGAAAGGTCATATTGATCTCGGGGTGGTGGCCAACCCAATAGTTGGGCCCCCACACTGCGTTCAAACTGACCTCTCCAAATATTATCCATTGTTGAAAATTAAAAAAACTGCGAAAGTGATTTTGGGTAATGCCAATGGACAAAGAGAAAATAAAATACTTACTTGTCCTAATCATCCTACTGAATCCCAAAAAAAAAATTTTGAGGGTGTAAGTTCAAGCGAGCCGGAAGAAATAGCCTCAGTTAACAAAGTTGACCCCCGAAAACAACTAATTACTCACGAAACTGAGAGCTTAGTTCATCAAAATACTAGCCCAAAGTTACCAATCCTGAGTTTGCAGCGTCTACAAGCCAACGAGCGCTCCAAATTGACCAATCTGAATTCCACTACGGATAATCGGGAATCCCCGACTGACCATAATTGTGGCGACCTAAAATCTGCTATTATTATGGGTTGGGAAAGTGATGAAGCCCGCTATGGAAAGGCTCGCTTGAACCGCACCTTTATGATGACTGTTTTTCAGGATATCCCTGCCCTACGAAATATTAGATCTGACGACATAGATTGGGTGAAATTGGCTGACATTAATAACAACCGAATGATTTGTAAATTTATGTCTCCTTTTATTATGAAGATGTTATGGGATCATTCTGATGACTTGGCAATTATTGGATTAACTTCATCATTTTTTTCATCTTTTGACGATGCACAAAGTTATCTAGAACCTATTCCCCTGAGCGTTGAAAGCGTTTCTGATAATTTAACCCAGGGTACTCCTATAAATATCGATGTTAACACTATGAAACAATTCATGTCATTCATGTCTGCTTTAAAGGAGATGTCTTGGAGGGACCCCATTAACACCACGCAAGCAAATCAGCAAAAGGCAATGAAACACTCGTAGCCCTCTGCGTCTTCACATTATTTCATGGAATTCTTGTGGTATAAATAACTTCAAGAAATGGTATCACCTAAATCAGCTTAATCGACCTGATCTTATTTTTATTCAAGAGACCATGAATCAATCTTCCTTCTTTATAGATGGATTCTCAGCACATATTCAGACTGCTAAGCGAGGCAGCGAAGGTCGTCCTTCTGGCGGCCTGGCCATACTGGTGAATACTGCCCTTCAATGCTCTTTGGAAAAGATTAGCAGTTCAGATTCCATCTTAGCAATCATTATGAAAGACGATTTGGATCCCTCTATTATTCTTTTATTGGTATGTATTTATTGGAATAAACTGTCCACATCAATTGAGACCATTATTGAGGAAATGCATGATGTATTAGAAAAGGGATTGATTTCATATCCCACGGCGAAAATTATCGTAGGTGGTGACTTCAACTGCTACTGCTATGAAATAGGTGTTCATAAAAACGCAATTAGGGACAAGCACTCAATTATGTCCCTTAAGTTCGGCAATGTATGGAATTCCTTTTTCCTTGAATGGGATATTCAAACTCCTTACTTTGCTCTCAACGATTATTCCTATACATGGGCTAGAGCAAATCTCAATTCTCTCATCGATTATTTTTTTATTTCTTCGAGTCTATACTCGAATATAGATGCTCTTAAAATTATTGATCCATTCCTAGGAGACCATATGATCATTTCCATGCAGCTGAATATTCCTTTGGCTCGTTTCAAAGATAATTCTCTTCTTTCTTTAGTAGAAATTGATAGGCCCCACCATACAGTGAGATGGAATCCTAAAGTGTGTGCAATATTTATTCGGAATCTAGAATGTGATCCCGGTATCTAGTTATACCAATCACCATTGAGCCCTTCACTTATTCACTTAGATCATCTAAATTCTATCAGAATTCAAATTCACTTAGAAGCTATGCTTCATTCAAGGGATAATCACGAAAAAACTACCCAAGTCCATGCGCACAAATTTAATAGTCAAGTCGCTCATTTAAAATCCCAAAAAAGTCACGCAATTCGTCAGATTAATAGAACCTTTCCTTATGACCTTGCTCGTGATAAATTGATTAAAGCAGTCAGACAAAGATTTCGTAATCAATTAAAATGGCTAAAAAGACATCTTCTTTACGCAGACAATCAAAAATTATTTTATCACTTACTAAAGCATGACTCTAGGAAAACCTGGAATACTCTTCGTTCCATTACCTCGGAAAACTCAACTAACTTTGATTCTGTTATTCCCGCCGAAAATTGGGTATCGTATATAAAACGCAAATATACTATGCCCGAGCGTTTTCAATTTCTCAGGGGTAGCGAACCATGCTTGGAACTTGACCTCTTTACATTATGGTCCATAGAAGACATCATAGTTGCCATTGGTCGATTGAAACCTTCTAAAGCACCTGGTCCCGATGGTATTCCATCTTGTGTGTATAAATCGAACCCAGTATTCTGGGCCCATATCCTTAAAATCAAATTCGATCTGATTTTACAAACAGGACATATCCCCACTACATGGTCCTCTGCGTATGTCATTCCAATTTACAAAAAGGGCTCTCCGGATTGTCCCTCCAACTATCGGCCGATTGCCTTAACTGACGCCTCTTCCAAAATATTTTCTATTTTACTCATTCAACAACTACAAACTTATATAGACGAAAAAAATATGTTGTCTATTTATCAGGGAGGATTTAGAAAACTCATTGGCTGTCAGCTAAATGCCACAGTTCTAGCCCATCTTCAGGCTCATTCCTTGGCTAGCCACTCAGGCCCAATTTATATGGCTAGTTTGGATTTGACTGCAGCATTTGATTGTGTTATTCGAGAAGTCTTGTGGAAAAAAATGATCCAACTTGGTATCCCGACTAAATTAGTTGCTTTGATTGCAATTCTACATAAAAATACAAATTATCGCATCCGTCTCACTAAGGAAGGAGCCCTGACTGACCCCATTCCTACTGAGATCGGGGTGAAACAAGGCTGCAACTTGGCAGCGATATTGTTCAATTTGTACTTGTTAGGATTGGACGAGAAATGGACTGCGGGGGAATGCTATTCTGTAAAGCTCGGTTCCCTGAACTTAGATTGGTTAGGCTTTGCTGACGATTTACTATTTTTCGATCGAACGCCCTTTGGTCTCCAACGAAAGTTGGATTTATTCTTGGAATTTGCATATAATCATAATCTTACGCCTAATCCAACGAAAACTTTTATAATGATTTTTTCCCAAAAAAATTCAAGATGTCATCGTTATTCCTGGCATATAAACAATATTAAAATTGAATGTTCTTCGATGCTTCACTACTTGGGATATCCGTTAGCTGATCAATATTCAATTACAATGTGGAAAAACTATCTTAACCAAAAAGTTAGGGGGCTGACATCTCAGATGAAAATTATCCATCAGAAATATTGTATGTTTTCCTTAATACCTTTAATTCAATTTTATCTGCAGAAGGTTGAACCTATTATTCTATATTCCCTGGACATCTGCACATATGATTTAGATGCCTATCTAAATACTTTACAGGGGAAATTATGGAAAACAGTTCTGGGATTATCAATGTCGATTCCTAATGTGATGATCTGCCACGAACTAAACTTATTACAATTGTCAGTAAAACACACATGGCGTAAAATTATCAATCTAACTAAGATCTATAATCCACCGAAAAATACTCTTTATGTTAATCTGAAACAATTAATATCTGAATCTTACATCAAATCACTCATTACCTACTCGCTTAAACTTACTAAAATACTACATCTTATTAATGAAACGCCGTTATCCATGAGTATGCGGTTACCAAGCCAAAAACTGAAATTTCAAAGATTTTTTTGGTGTATAATGCTTGATGAAATGGGTAAATATCCCTCCTTCAAAGAATACAATGAAGTTCGCGGTAGATGGGGAACCCGAATAAAATATCTTTTACAGTTCCCTTCAGCTCGCTCAAGAAATACTTATATGCGCTTTCGTTTCAACCAATTTCATACCCGTGAACGACTCAAACACTGGACTGGTTATCTAAATAGTAACTCTGATACTAGTTGCCGTTTCTGTAGAAACTGCATAGTACGTGAAACTCTTAAACACTTAGTGATTAGCTGTCCATTCTTTGAAGACATTCGTATTCAATCTTTTGAGTATTTCTACTCTAATTGTGCAATCACAAAGGAACTCCTATGGAAACGCTGTATGGAAGGTTTCAGTCAGAATCTTATTCTCCGCCTAACCAACTTGCTGGCAGTAATAGAATCGAAGTTGGCAGAACACCTGTAGGCCAAACAAAAAACAAGTAAATTCCATTAGTAGCTCGGGTAGATGGGTGAGAACGAACATTTAATATAACCATATCAAATGGCATTATTATGACCTCTTGATAATCACATAAAGTCCCGAACAGTAACCTTATTCCTTGAACGCTAATTGGATACTTACTGGATGTTGTTTCAGAACTCTTTTGATAGGGCTTATGTCTCTATTCCCTCTCAAATTGTATTTCTCAATTTTCTAGTTTTATTATTCAAATTGAAATTCGGTATTATCCTTCTTTTTGCTTATTCAAAATAACGTCAAAATGTGTTTGTGTGGATTTGCCTTCCTTTTCTTTTAACTGTTAAAGTGCTATGTTATGTTTTAAATTACTGGTGTTTAGAAATTTTATTATTATGCTAATCGATTTGTAAAGGTTTTTACTTCAATAAACCAAATACAATAAAAAAAAAAAAAAAAAATGTGAACCCTGAACCTGCTATGCCACTAGAGAACAACAGGCTACTGAGGCAGCTGATCACAGGTGTACACTATGTTTTTGGCATGGAGCTTTACGGAAGGGGATTGTGATCAGCAGATTCCATTGTCTGAAATGGAATTACCCATATAATTTTATTACTTAATCAAAATAAAAGAATGCAGGGCTTCTGCCGCTTACCAGATGGCAATTCCTTGTGATTACTTTATTATTTTTAAATGCAGAGGTGGGAGAATGCCTACAGAGTCTAATGGCAAAACACACATTTCATTGAGACGGATATTACAACCAAATCATAAGCTAGAACTGTGGTCCAAATGTAGGTTTCAGTGTCCACAACTATTTGTGGCCAGGATTTAATCACTTGGATTGTTTCACACAAATTCACTAAATGCTTCATACAAAGTCACCCACAATTCCTAAATGGTCCAGTGGTCCAGGGACCTTCTGTCATGGTCAGTGGCAAAGCTGGCCTTCTTGGGATTTGTAGATCAATATCCTGATTTCTTCCCTCTCTAACCAGGGTGAATTTTCAGGGTACAGTCAATAGTTTTACACATCCCGCCAAGGGCGCTATTTGAGTTCTGAACCCCCCAAAGTCTCCAGTTTCTAAAGTGTCCACCACAGGCTCAGACCTAGTAAAAGGATGCCATAGGCTCTGGCCCCATGATAACCCACCATGTACTTATCCCTTTAGAAGTTCATGTTAGGGTCTTCATTGGACAAATTCCAAGTAGATTAGATTGCAACAGGGGTAATTTTTGTATCTCTCTTTTGATTGTTTCCCTTTTCTCCTCTCTAAACAAGTTTACCAGAGATCTTGAGCCTGCCCACCTCTGTTTGTGATCCAGGTTCCAGCACTAAACAGGGGTGGCTTCACCTAAACTTTGCTTTTTGGCTCTGCCGTTTAGAGTAAATCATATCTGCTGAATCCTCCTTTATATTGTTCCCTTTCTCCTCAATCTGCTCCTTTCTTTCTTAATCCATCTCCTTGCTTCTATGTTCACTACCTCTTTCCTCCCGGTAATTCATTGTATTCACTCCATCTTTCTCTCTGTTTCTTCCTTGGTCTCAATATACTTCAAATCCAGCCTTTCCCTGGATCACTTTTTTTCCTGTTCCTCTTTGACCTCGCCCTACTCCATCTCCAAAATGTCCTTGGCTCTCCATCTTCCCTCCTCCTCCTTGATCTGTCCCTCCCCCAAAAAACTCCTTTCTCTTGCATTATGTCCTTCCTGGTTCCTTGCTCTATCCACAGTACCGCTTGGCAGAACTCATTCCAACCTCAGTCACTGTGGTCTTTTCACTCCCCCTTTTTATATTCAGTCCCCTGGGAAAAATGGGGACACATGAGAAGAAGGAGCAATTGGGAGCCTATGAGTTGTGCCATAAGACATCCCTCTTCTGCAGTGTAGATGTAACATTTACTGTGCTATATGCTCAATTTACCCATGCAGCGCCACAGGTCTAGGCGATAAAGCAGGAGTTGTCATCTTGAAGCCAGCTGACCAGTCATGCTTGTTGGCCAACTCTGCCACAAACACCCCTGGTCTTCACCTACCAATTTCCAGGTCTCTCTGAAGTGCCTATACTGACCCCCTGTTGGTGAGTGGCTCTTCCCCTCCATGCTAAGCTTACCCGCTGCTATGTTTGTAACAACCCCACGAGCAAACTCCAAGCTCTGGTGCCTGCTCCCTGTAATGATTTCTGATGAGTTTTTGATTTGGGCTGGTGGACCTTTTTTTTTCTCTCACGCATATTAGAGTCTAAGCTTTGATGGATTAACATATCTGCTGATATGTGATTGGCCACAGTCAGCAGTTATGGATAGGGAAGAGACTCTGAAGGTTTCTGCATGCACTTCATCTCGGGACAGCATTGCAGAATGGGCAGGTTGTCAAGCCACCACTGTCTCTTCACCCCATCCCACGCCTGCATAATTTAACTTAGTCACCGATCTAGTAACCCTCTTGACTCGTCCGCAGCTATCTCAAGTGCCTCTCAACTGATTGATTTACTGCTTCTTCGGGAAATGCTTTTGTGCCAGTTGGAAACCAGCCCACCAGTGTGATGCTCTGCTCTCACAGGCAAACCCATGTTTGTCACTCTCAGCAGTGACTGATTTTACGCTACTTCTTGATCGTGAGTCTCATAGCTCAGTTGCTTCAATCGACCTCCCACCTTTTTTTCGCAACAAGCCCGGCAGCCATGTTCTGTTCTCTCTGAAATAAAATGGCTGTCACAAGCGAGTCATTGATTTTATCTATGGTCACAAAACAATTATGTCTATAATCATTCAGTATTTGCACTGAGCTTTCATTTGTCTCAATTATAAAGTGACAGGTTTTCAGCAATCTGAGGAAAAATCCATGTGTGCCACTCTGAAACCAGTCCGTGTGCTTCCATCTTCCTCAAAAAGAGTCATGGTTGACGCTCTAAACCGGTAACTGATTTTCGTTTCCGTTAGAGCAATTATTTTCAGCGTTGTTTTAACTGAGCTGCCTTTTTGTTTGTCCCAAATATCAATTCGATGATATCCTGCCGCTTTAGGAACACATCATGTGGTTCATTATGAAAACAGCCAGCATGATCAGTTGCTCCCCCTGTAAATCTCATACGTCACTGTCAGCAAGTGTTGAGAGACACAAGGCAGTGGATACAAGCGAGAAAAATATGTCCAAGTTCACACAGCCTATACTCTCCACACCATGCATTTTGAAATAAATACCACATGGAATAGGATACAAAATGTGCAATTGAGGAAGGTTATACTAGAAATACTAAAAGGGAATTGTGGTAAGAACTCAGAAATTCCTTATGATTTCACTGTATTTCAACATGCCACACCCTCACAGTTAGTGGTATTCTCAGATCTGCAGCAAATATGACAGGGCTGGTGAAGACAATACTTGCAACGGCAAGAAACAGCACCTGGGTTGTCACCAATAACCATGCATCCTGCCGTTCACACAAGCATGTGATAGACTGCAAAAATAAAAGGTGGAAATTATGATGTCCCATTCATTAAAGTAGTGGCAGTGCTTACTGGTCAGCAGGGAGAAACATGGCATTCATAAAGCTGCGAGCTATCGAACTAAACAACACAGAACACTCGTTAAACAACAGGAAACCAAGAGGGCATAGCAGGTGAAAGCTCGAGCAACCTCTATAGACAAACATTAAAGATCTATGGTCTTAGCAACAAGAAATATAGACCAAATCATACAATCATTCCTAACCACCAAGGGAAAGAAGCAAAGGAGGAGGGGAGCAAAACCTGAAAATATGATTACTCTTCAAGCAGAGCAAGCCCAGGAAATGCCGGTTCATTACAACACAGTGCTTGGCCAGAGATGTATAGTGCATAGCAAACACATGCTTTCCAGGCACCAGGGACAAACGATGCATGTTGGCACCAGAACAGTGGTGTTTAAAGACATCAGAATCAAAATTAAAATGAGAGGTTATGACAAGTGTACTAAATGTGATGATTTGTACTGTATGGTATGGAATGTAGCAATACTTTAATGCAGTCCAGAAAAGGAAATCAGGCATGATTTGAGGTGGATGTGGCTCTAAGAGTAAACACATTCACAATAAAATGAAATGAACAACATAAAGGATACAAGTGAAATAGTGAATTGTTTGCTTATAGAACATCAGTTGTCTTACATTAAGAGCTTGGGTCACTATAAATGGTGAATCGTGTAGCAAGATACAGCATGGGTATTAATACAAGAAAACCCATTACCAGCACAAGTAAGTGATACTTGACTTGGCCTCATTACGAGTTCAGCGTAACCGACCGCCCCTGAACTCGTAACACTGTTCCGCCATCTGATAACCTGGTGCCACCGGGACATTACAAGTCCCGGCGGTCCGGGATATCAGGCTGTATAAAGTGTAAATCCCAATTCCTGTGGCATCTCATGGGACGCCACGGGAATGGGGACATGGAAGCACCAGCACGGTTGCTTAACAAATTAGTACAAATAGGGCCTGATTCATGGAAAAAAGAGCATTAATCCTGCAAGGTCCGCGTGCCGAGAACGACACTGTGGCGAGCCTGTGCAAATAAGTAAATCTGGGTGCTCCACGTATTCATGGATTGAAATGCACATTTCTAGGAGGCACGCACAGGCAATCAAGCTGTGTGAGAAATGCCCACAGCACGCCCCCACGCAAACCAAAAACCAAGCCATATTCCAACATAAGCGCAAGCCTCTGCATCCACCCATGATCCATCATCGAGCACCCCTGCAAAAATGTGAGAGCTCCCTCGAAAGTCGTGGCTGCACAACTGCAAAAGTACACAGCCTTCCTCGCAATTCAGTGCAGCACCCCTGCGAAAACTACCAGAGCTCCCACATATGTCGAGGCTCCACCCCTGTGAAAGGGTGCAGCCTTCCTCGCAAGTTAAAGTGGTGCCCCTGTGAAAACACAAACACTCCCTATTAAGCCGAGGCTGAACCCTTGCGAAAGCACGCGTCCTTCTCCGCAAGTTAATGTGGCAGCCCTGCAAAAACCACAAGAGCGCCCTCATAAGTCGAGGCTACACCCCTGCGAAAATGGGTCTTCCACATATGTCGAGGCAGGGCCCCTGCAAAAGCGCGCAACCTTCCATGAATCCCCTGCGAAAACACGAGAACTGCCTCTTTAAATCGAGGCTGCAACCCTGCAAAAGCATGCGCCCTCCCTCACAAGTCACTGCACCACTCCTGTGAAAAACAGAAAGCTCCCTCGTAAGTCGAGGCTGCACCCCATCGAAAATGCACTAGCTCCCTCATAATTCAAGGTGGCACCCACATCACTACTGAACATCAACACCCTCAAGTTCAGACACCACCCACCAGCCTCACTCACCTCCGACACTACCCCAGCCAGCCCCCTGACAGTACACTCCCCTACCCACACTTTCCTCACCTCTGACACTACCCCAGCCAGCCACCTGACAGTACACTTGCCTCCCCACACTGTCCTCACCACGGAAACGACCCCCAGGCAGCCCCCTGACAGTACACTCCCCTCCCCACACTATCCTCACCTCTGACACTACCCCCAGGCATCCCCCTCATGTCCAGACACCACTCACCAGCCGCCCACACCTCTGACACTGCTACAGCCAGCCCACTGACAGTACACTCCCGTCCCCACACTGTCCTCACCTCCGACACTACCCCCAGACAAAGGCAGACCCCAGAAAGGGCTGAATCACATGCCACATCTTCCTCAATGAGCTCAGCCTCCATTGATTCCTGGAGGGCTTGCACGGTGGGAAACATGCAGTTTAGTGTCCTGTGCCACCCTGCAAGTGGCCTGCAGGATGGCAGCTCACCTCCTCGCTCGACGTAGCGCAATCTCAGCCTTGTCAATCATCACCAGTGCCTCACATGCCCACTTCCCCTCTGCCAGCAGCTGCCTCTCGTAACCATGGAACACAGAAAATAGAGCATTGAGCGCTGCCTCATGGTCCTCCTGCTTCGAAGTAGCCACCTCACTCCTTGTGGTGGATTGCTGTGCAACACTCTGCCTCCTACTAGTTGCCACCTGCTGCTGCTGAGACCTGTGCACGCTGCGTTGGTATTCCCTCTGATCTGATGATCTTCATCGGGGTGTTGGGCCCCTGCACCCCGATGAAGGGGTGCAGGGGCCTGCTCTCTCTCCATTGCCTGTGCCCCTGTCAATGCCAAGGTAGACACAGTGACCACCTCAGCTGCCGTACCTGTGACACCCACCTCGGGTGGGGATACAAGCTCCACCAAATGGGGTGTTGGGGGTGGGACTGATGCACAGGGGGCTCTACTGGTGTGTGTCCCAGAAGGCACCATGCAGTATGACTCACGTACAAATGAGGAAGCCAAGGAGGAGGTTGCAGCAGTGAACAGGCCACAGAGTCCACCAGGGAACAGGCCTGCTGCCAGCAAGGCAACAACACAGTACAGCTCATTGTGATGGTGGACAAGCAGGTCATGACTATCCTGTCCAACATCGTGCATCCCTCTGGTCTGCCTCACCAGGCCCCCGGCAGGGGTAGCACATATCTGTAAAGGACAAATCAGCTGGTAATGGGATGCTCGTCTGTGTGTGGGCATGCCAGAATTTGTGCAGTGCTGCAATGAATGGCCCAGGGACAGGATTTTAAACAGGCACCTCCACGGTGGACTCAACAATCTATGCCCCTTGGACAGAGTTGCAGAATGCACTCCCTCCACGACACCCCCACCCGACCCCATAGGATGGGCTGCCTTGGCCACCTCATCCGCCACCCCTCCATCAACCTGGATACCTCCAGGGTGTCTTCTGCTGTGGATGGCCCCTGTCTGGTGTCACCCTGTCACACCGCTGCTGTGGAGTCCCCTACCACCTTCACCTCCATAAATTAACCCCAGCAACCATGCCCGATGTTACAGGTACCACCTCAGTCACAACGCTCCCCGAAAGATGAGCCCTCACAGGGGAGGGGCTGGGGCCTGCACCTTTATCTGGTGGAAGGTTCCCTGCATCGATGCTTCACAGCCCCGCTTCCGCCATCTTCACCAGCTGCAGCAACCATGGTAAAGGAGACACAGAACAGTGAAGTCAGTGTACTGCTTTCAAGCTGGTACTACAGCAACCACATTCAAAGCAACATGATTTGTCAAAGGCACAACCAACAACATTCTCAATCCCACTCTAGGATGTGGAATCGACATCCAAACAGACACAACAGCCCAGGCACGATGCAAACCACAGTCATGACACATACACATATAAAGGCTGCAAAATGTGGGCATTGCACCGACACAAACCAAGATGAATGACATGTACCAAGTGAACGTGACACAACTGCAACCTGATGCACTTCGATGGGAGACTTGCCACAGGGGCTCAGGGGTGGGCTGAGAGTTAACTGGTAGGATGCACACACAACCAAAGCACCAATCCATGGAAACACTGATGTGCCAGCTCACTGCCTTGGACACATTGTGGAAAAGACACACAGTGGAATCCTGACCACCAGTAACCAACCACAATTGCAACGCACCCAGCATGCCCATGCAAAAACTTGTATGGTTACCTCTCCACACAATCACAACAAACAACATACACCTGTCACAATCTGTCTGGCACGCATGCAACTCATACATGCCTCAATAGCACAGCCATACATTGGCATGTGATAGCCCCATGCACATACACATGGCATGCACACACATTCACTATGAGTGCACAAGCAACAGCATGACAAATCACATCAGAGTGCTGGCAAAATCGATGCTGTGACGTAACAACTTCATCAAACATCCAAATGCACGTATCACCTCTATATTTGAGGGATTCATAGTCACACAGTGCCTATGTCGGCACAACAATATGGACATCATGCATGCACATGATATGGTCACCACATACCCATCTGGCATACTTAGCATCCAAGTACATCTCATCCACTAGTGACATGACATCTGCATGGTTGACTCAACTGTATGACACACACTGCAAATATCAACGCATGTCCAATCCACAGGCGTCACACCTCACACATGGGGTGCATTGCCCCTGGACTGGATGCTGATGTTGAACGCTGATAAACACATGCAGCCAACACAAGGGTTACAAGACAAACATGCAAGCACATGCTCAACACACATACCCCATCGGGCAATGAGCCACATGCCTACTCACCAGCAGACTGCAGGCGTTCTTGCCATTTGCTGACCTTTGCAAGCAGCACTAGACAGAACCTCGCCAGGACCCACAAATTGTTTGTAGAGAGCCTGCACCTGCACACACAGTGAACCTTCATGTTGCACTGTGATTAATGGCGCACAGGACCTTGGGGTCCTGGATTTGAAGCCCTCCCTGCAATTGTGGATGGATTTGAAGCAGCGGACTGCCACCCCCTCCACGTTGATGGCAGCCGTTATGTCCTCCTACATCTGGCAATGTCCATCCTTGACGAGTTGCTTCGCTTCCCTGGGTTCTCCAGGACCATTCCCAACAGGGTGCCAACTTCCCTGTAACTGAAGTTGACAGCCCTATGCTTTGCTGCCATGGGGTTGCCACTCTAGTCTGAGGAAGATGGTGTGGACATGGCAAACCATGAGGCAGTTGTGGGTGGGGCATGGAGCAGTGGTGGTGGTATGCTGAGGTGGGAGTCGAGAACAGCAGCTGAGGTGGTCACAGGACCAGAGAAAGGAGCCCATGCAATGGCAGGATGACAGGTACTCACAACGCAGTTCAGGTGTGCAGCAGGCACATGCACAGGACTTGTAGCAGCAGATGGCACCGTTGGAGGCAGTACAGGGCAGGAGGAGGCAGGCTAAATGGCACAGAGCCAGGGTACATAAGGATGTGGAAATGCACCACTAGCTGGGCACGGAAAGGGAAAAAGATGGAGTAGTGTCGTTTACACATATTTTAGGGTGGCACACAATTTGTTCCCTTCATGTCGCATACCATTTTTTTTCTTTTGGGAGGGTTTATGCCTCTGTGCATACACGCATATTTTCTATCCCCAGGGCTGCGACCTCTCACGTATTATTGGAAACTGTCCGGGTGTCGCATATGCACTTTTTGTGTTTTTGGTTGCCACTGCGTATCGCATACCACATTTTGTCATTATAGGAAGTCTTCTAGGTTTTGTGTATGCACTTTTTGTGTTTTTAGGTGTCACTGCGTATCGTGTACCACATTTTATTCATTATCGGAAGCTGTCCGGGTATCACATATGCACTTTCTGTGTTATTTTTTCTATTGGGGGGGTTATGCCACTGTGCAAACATGCATATTTTCTATCCCCATTTTGAGGGCTGCGATCTGTCGTGTATTGTTGGAAACTGTGTGGGTGTCGCATATGCACTTTTTGTGTTTTTGGTTGCCACTGCATATCGCATACCACATTTTGTCATTATAGGAAGCTGTCTGGGTATTGTGTATGCACTTTTTGTGTTTTTAGGTGTCACTGCATATCGTGGTTCACATTTTGTTAATTATTGGAAGCTGTCTGGATGTCGCATAAGCACTTTTTGCGTTTTTTGGGTGTCACTGCGTATCGCGTACCACATTTTTGTCCTCTTTAGGGGGACATTTGAGCCTTGCTGGACCACACATCTACGTTGCACATCACGTAAACTATTCCCTTAATCATTTTGCCCAGGACAATAACTTGGTGTGCCTTCCATTCCTCCCTTATACCTGTAAAGGGGGCAGATGGGGTTGGGGTGGAGGATGTAGTGAGGAAACATCTTCCCCAGCGGTAGGGGATTAGGGCTATGGTGTGGAGACACCTGATCCAGCCCCAGCGGGTCAGGAACATGGTGTGGAGACATCTGCCCCAGCCACAGGGGGTTGAGGACATGGTGTGGAGACATCTTCCCACGTGGCAAGAGGACATGGCAGTCTCGAGTCCAAAGGTGGCCTGGCACCTGGATGCCAACGTGGTTCCAGCCAGACTGGGGCTGCTCCAACACCCTGTGCCACCCGTGGCAGGAAGGGATACTAGGCCGACAGAGGAAGAAGAACTTCACAGAGGAAAAGCTCCAGATCCTCATTGATTATGTGACCGATCACCATTGTGACATGTGCCTGTATATAGAGAACACACATACACACACACACACAACGTATGGTGGATTGGCATTGTGTCACGGACCAGATGAATGCCTTAGGGGTAGAGATGCATACATCGAAGCAGGTTGTGAAGTGCTGGAATGATCTCACTCGTCGCACCAGCCACAAAAGGAGTGTCAACCTGGCCTCTGCAATGGCAAATGGAAGGGGTCAAGCAGAGGAGCAGCTGACACTGCATGAAGAGGCCACAAGCCAATTCATCCTCCTTGAGCAGATGCAAGGCAACAGAAGCCTGGAGAATTATGAGGACACATCAGATGAGTGTCCATCATTGTGCCACCTGTGTTTTGCCAGTCATGCATCACCCACCTCATTTGTGTATTGGCAGATCTGGCTCCAGTTTTATGACAGCCCTGAGTAAAGCATGTCATGTCATGTGACGTACAGACTCATGTCAAATGGCCATCAAACTGGGCGTAGTCCGTGTGGCTGCCATTTGTGGCACGTGTCTGTGTGACAGGACCCATCCCCCACAGGTACTGCACCAGCAAATGTGCACCATGTGACACCTGCATTTAATGTTGAGTGCTACATTCTTGTTGTATTGCACTCTGCACTGCTAGAAAGGTACATGCAGACAAAGTTTAACTTTCACGCCATGTCATGCAGAGTTGCATGTTTCATTTGTCACCTGTTCCTATGGGTTTCCTTCTCACGATGCATATCTGAGCTGTCTGTCAATGCACTTTGTTGTATTCCCAGAGTGCAGTTGCATGAATGATCACAGACCACATACATATTGCCTCAATTCCAGTGACACAGAGAGCCTACTCATTGTTATGCATGCACCCTCTTACCATCCCTCACTCTTTTGGCACTCCCGTTCCTCTCTTGTGGATCTGTGGACCTTGTTTACATTGCCCAAACCACTCTCTGTCTCTCAGCATTTCATGGACCTTGTCTATAAGGTACACTTTTGGGTGTACCCACTCATGGGCTTCTTCCCTTTCCAAGCCTTCCTGCAGGTCCTCATTGTCTCCAGTCCCCTATCCCAGACCTGATTAGTGTGTCATGTGTTGATTGTGGTGTTGTCTGTGGATATGGATGTCTGGCTGTTCCCATGTGCTGTCATTAAATATTCAAATGTCACATGTGTATTACTTTCCCCCTCGTATGTGTGGTGACCTGAGCGTTTACACCACTGTTGAATGTCAATGTTCCAACTGCTGACATGGACATGATGGGTGGGGGGGGGGCACTTTTCAGCAAATGCCATGCATCTGTTGCTTACTGGACCATGTGTGTGAATGCACAATGTCTGATGGGTGTGTGTCCTGCCATTTCTCGTTAGAGTGCACCTTGTGGCATATATGCATTGTTGTCTTTTTGAACATGGATCAATGTGTCTTTCTCTGTCCATGTGCAAGTGAGGATGCACCAGATGCAGACGAGGAGGAGGAGGAAGGGTTAATGATGCACAGGACTACCAGTGTGGGACATGGTGTGCTAGGCTGTGAGAAGCCACTGGTGCTCCAGACGATCCTGGGTCGTGCTGCAGAGCCTTCAGACTCTTTTAACTCACCTGGCTTTGATGCTGAACCTGATGTGAATGCCTCAAAGACGGCAAAGCTGAGTGGCCCAATGGGCAGATCAGGTGAGGCCCTAGAGTGGACGGCAGGGCAGCTAGCTTCTCAAGGCCAGTCAGTGGTTGTCACCCCGTCTGCGGTGGTTACGGCTGCAAAGCCACCCTCCCATGATTTGGCTTCATATCCTGGGGCTGATGTATAAGGAAGGGTTGCAGACTTGCAGACAATCACAGGGGCACCACAGCAATGGGCATGGAACCTTGCATCTGGCTGCCGTGGGCCCCGCCCATGTGGGGGACGTGTGCAGACTGGGGAGACAGAGTGGTAGCAGCAGATGTTGCGTGCCACCCTCCAACATGGGAATGTGTTGGACAAGATATCTGAGGTGGTGGATATGATTGCCAAGTTCATGACCCCACCAGCGGCCCGGGTAGAGCAACAGCTGCAGGCCATGAGGCCCTCATGCCGCTTCCACAGACTTTGGATGGAGGTGAACATTAAGGGCCGATGGGCTGATCTCCAGTCACACAGTGAAGCCCTGAGGCATGAAATGTTTGCCCTGAGGACTGCTATGCATGAATAACTGTCAGCCACTAGGACACTGATCCATGAGGAGATGGATGCCTTCAGGCAGACACACTCCGAGTAACTCAATACATCACGGGTGAGTGCCCATACAAACTCAGCAGTCATCCATGAGGAAATGCATGGAGACCACAGCAACCTCGTTGTGCTGGTGCATTCAACTGTGTGATTGCAGCCCATGGCCAGTGAAGACCAGGCCTCGGCACTGCGTGGTGTGGTTCCATGACCACGTCCTCCTGCAGATCAACTGTGTTATGGGGGTCCCAACACATACCAGCCTATTTGTCCACCGTTGCCGTGAAGTCCATGAACCCATGTTTTTTTTTTGGTCTAATTTTTGGTCAACTCACATTGACTTGCACCCTACCCCACGCCCCTCCAGGGTGGACTCCCAGAAATAGACCTGGCCCCCACATGCAGTTGGGGACAAGCATCCATGTACAATCAGAACTGCCATGTTTGAATCGTGGACAACAGGAAGGCTTGTGCAGGTAACATTGGGTTAAGTGAATCTTAACGCATGTGTTCTTTATGCATGATTGTGAAATATGGCTGTTTAATGCATTGCCCATGTTTTTTCAGTGCTACATAATGCAGTGACTGCAGTTCATGGGAGGTCCAGCATGCACACTTTTGCATCCCTAGTCCAGACGCCCTCTGCCAGGTACTGGCCCTCCTCTCATGCATTTGGAAGTACATTTTCTGGTGGAAGTTATGAGGGAATCACATCATGCTGGCTCATTCAGCAGGTAAACATATGCTATGTCTTGCATGTTGTGTCAGTGTTATTGGTCACCATGATATTTGCACGCAGTACAAATCTTGACATAGCAGTGGCTTAACCTTGTGTCTTGGGGAATGTATGGGCGGATGTGTGTATCTACACATGCATGTGTGCAAATGTGGACTTACACTTCTATGCATGTGCATGGTTTGTGTTGATGCACTTATATAATTGATGTCATAATTTGAAGTGAATTGACAACACTATTCACACTTTACCAATTGGCAATGTTTAATTGAGTCTGGATGTATGTACTGATTGATGACATGCATTCACTGTGCATCTGCATGACAAACCGTAATGATGTGCCCTTACTGCCACCCTTCCTCTACCCCTGTCCACAGGTTTCCTACTGTGCCCTGCAGGGTATTCCCTGTGCATGCTTCTCTTTGACCTGTGCCACTTCACAATCCACTCCCTTCTACCCTACCATGTCTTGCCCAGACATGCCACTGTTCAACATGTGTCACACACATTGATTCTCATGTATCATCATCCTCTGCTGCAGCTCTTCATGATGTAGATTATGGTTACTCATGCATGTTTATGATCATCCACTCACCACAGCTTGTCTATATCTGTTCTACCTGTGTGAGTTGCAAGTGCACCCTGGAATCCATGCACACTTCCAGGGCAGTCTCAATCAGGGTGTGTGGTGTGTTGGAGGGTGGGGGAACCGATGTATGTTGTGTCCGTAGGTCCACTTACAGTGTTGTAGTACTGGGGTGTATGTTGGTTTGTGTCGGGTCTGGGTATTTGGTTGGAGTGCCTTCTTTGCAGGGGTGTAGCATACATGGGTCTTTGTGTGATTTGCATGCCATGGTGAGTGTTGCAATTGTTTTTTCTGATGTAGAGCTGATGATTGACCTTTCACATGTGCCTATTCTTTGCCAGACTGCCCTTCACCATCACCCACCTTTGTCTTTCATATACCCCTAGATGTGGTTCTTGTCCATCTATTTTCCTTCTGTGCTCTCTGACCAGGATGCTAGTTAAAGAGGCTTTGATGTCTTCATCGTCTTCCCTAGGGTGGATTGTCTTTGGCCAGACATGGACAAGGGTGGTGCCTGTGGGTGCGATGGGTGTCCCAGCTGCATGTGCACTGGTGCGCTGTGCCGTGTGGCGACATTGTGCAGAACACATGCAGCCACAATTATTCTACAGACTACTGGTGGTGCATACAGCAACACGCCACCAGAGTGGCCAAGGAAGCGGAACCGTGACTTTAGCACTCCGAATGTGCGCTCCACTATGCACCGAGTGGCTATCTGCAGTATTGTACCTCACCTCAGCTGGTGTTGTGTGGTTCCTGATGGGTCTCATCATGAAGGTAGTCAGCAAGTACGCACTGTCCCCTGTAAATGTCGATATGGTTGTTATTTTTTGTCAGCATCTATTGTACAGTGTGTGATGTGCATGCATGTGCATGAGTTTTCATACTCACCAATAAAACGTGGGTTGCTATGTTTTCCAGGTACCAGGGCCCGGTGCAGTGGTGACATTCGGAAGATGTTGCTGTCATGTGTGCTGCTCGGGAAATAAGCATAGACCTCCATGATGATTCCCTTGGCATCACACACTACCTGCACATTGATGGAGTGCCAGTGCGTTCTGTTCCTGTAGATGTGCTCTGTCAATCGCAGTGACTGTAATGCTACATGCATGAATGTCTGCCTTTACTCCGGTGTTCGGGGCATATATATGTGCCTGTGCATGCATTCACGTGCTGTTATACCAGACAGCACCTGGTGTAGACAGCATGACTGGGTGGCCTGTGATATCCCACCAATAACTACTGCAGTGGTCCGCTGGAAGGTCCCAGTGGCAAGGAAATGTGTACATTTATTTAGTGGCGTAAGGGCATGGAAGCAGATGGTGGGTGATGTTAGGCCATCTTCCCACTCCCTGATAAGGTTTAGGATTATATGGGGGGAACCTGTACCTGCCATAGACATGATCATCGGGCATCCCAAAAAGTGTAGTGCGTGTTGTGAAGATCATAGCCCTGGGTATCGTCCTCCTCCTCCGGTGTCCATGCACAATGGCTCTGAGTACTGATGGATTCACTGTGGCTGTTGACGGTTGTTTGGTGGGTATTGTGTGCTCTATATGCATTTGTTCCTTGAATGCGCATTGATGTTTACACCTGCTATCATGTGGCGTATGGGTTGCGGGGTTTGCGTGTACTTTTGTCGCAAACCTGACATTCCCTTGTCAAATCCATGAATACAGTTATATTGGCGTGGCGATGGGCATGCGATTGCTTGGCCATTTACCATCCCTCAACAAGCCTACATTTTTGCGTGTTCTTCCTCATTCTGCATGTTACGCCCCCTGTTTTGGTCAATGTGCCGGACCAGCCCACACTCTGCGTGGAGTCTCACACAACGCTCGTCGACTCGCACAGATGTTCCGGGCCTGTGCAAACTCTATGCAAGTCCCAAGAAAGTCCTGCACAGTCGGTTCCATGAATCGACTAATGCAGATTTGCCTGCAGTTTGGCACGCAAGTCCTGTATTTTCACAGCAAATATTTCTATGAATTGGGCCCTCAGTATTTAGAATGGGACAAATGAGTCCATAGCGCTTTGTGCAAATCAGTGGTGCAAACCTAGTGTGCCAACTGGGATGTAAATGGGACTGCAGACCCAGGCTCTGAAATGCTGCTTAGGAAATTAAACCTGCTCTTGCAACGGGAGATGTAAATTCCAATAGAACTTGGAATTTGTAAAAGCATGTTGCTCAAAGTAGGCCCATTGTCCATGTTTTAGCGCAGGAAGCCAGAATAAGAAAAGTAAATCATCGATTCTGGGGTTCATTGAACTACAACTCTGCTCAAAGGTGATGGTAGAAAAGAATACAGACTTCTGGAAGTTTTCAGGAGGATTGGCTAAAGGAGGTGTCTGATTTACATATGATATCACAGTCATGGGCCGGTATATCTTACACTTTGTGTAGGGGAATATACATAAAGTGGGCTGGTGGAAAGGAGGCTTTAAAAAGAAGACAGAGAAGAAGGCCGGTCTTTTTGGGGCATTTTGCTGCTGAAAGAAGGACAAGGAAGACTACAGAAAGAAGAGATGAACTGGGCACGATCAGAGGTAGACAGAACAGGGATGGCCATGACTGAGAGTTCCTATGCAGAAGAGAAAAGGAGGGCAAAAAAGGGAAAATTCGAAGTCGAGATGAGACCGAGGGCTGAGAGCCTGTTCTTTGCTAGCTCTGAGTTGTGTGTTTGGGTAGTCAGTTTTATGTTGGCAATTGCATTGAAAGTAGGTCAAGGTTCCACAGATAATTCCGTGCTCACATGCCAAACTTCCTTGTTGAAAGCTATTAAAAGTAAATACTGATGAAAAAGTGTAAAATATGAATTGACTTGGTTTCCTGCTAAATGTACTTTCTCTCTGTATTTCTAAGGAAACTTGATAAACTGCATTTGTGCATTGTCCATATTTTGAGAAAATACAGATAATAGTCAAAGGGCACGGTTTTAAAAACAACATGTGTGTCTAATCAGTGTGAGTATATTTCCATAATAAAGATGGTACATGTCCAGCACTGTGTCTGAATCTGAGACTCTCTCTAAGAGGCCCCGGATAGAGTCAGTGTAATTGCAAGCTTGGTTATGAATACAAGGTTATGAATACACAATTTTCCAAGTAATTTGGTAATCCTACGCTGGGTAATTACATAGCAATCCGATATAAATAAGGTAGAGAAACGTGTGTGCCTGGTGCAGTACTAAGTTCTGCTTTTGGTTTCAGCAAATTATCCCAGCGTAAGTCTAGCCCTGTGTTTTGGGGAAAGCTAGGAAAACTCCCAAAATACCCTACAATGTTCAAAATTATGTTGGCAAAATTCACTTCATTGATGTCTCTATTCAATTAACGTGTAAAATATACCATTCTCCCTTTCAATGAGTAATGGAAGGAAATGGACAATGAATAATCTTCTCCCTTTTATCTTGAGCAACCCAGCATTAATAACAATATACTGCTTGATGGTATACCCAGGAATTACTTCAATTAGCTTCTTTTTCTAGACACGCGCAAAGCAAGATGACCTTTGCAAGATGACCTTTTCAAACCCTGTTAATAGTTCTTCTGTGCGAGATGTCATCGCCAGAGAAAAGAGTCAGGTCAATCTCACTGTATGCACACCATGGGACCTAAGCTATCAATATATGTTTTCCAGAAGCACGCAGACTTCTAAATGTGTTCCCTAACTTCACAGGACACACAATTAATTTATCTATTCCCACCCCTCATTACTATCACATAATAGGTGTACCGGAATCACTCTAATTCCCTTTATAGGATCACTCCCCACAAGATTACTGACCTTTTAAATAATGCTCACATCAAGATTTCTTTTAGCTGAATCACGGACAGGTGGGCACTCCCTCTTAAAGACTGCTTCAGTTGTCCCCCTCCAGAAACAGGTGGGCATCATCCAGTAAGATAGGATCAGTTTTTCTCCACAGCATGTCTGCTTTCTCTTCCACTGAAGAAGGGCTGGATTTTTAACTCCTTCTAGGCCTTAATTTTAGGGCTCTGACTATAATCCTACATGGGTCAAAAAAGAGAGCAATCTATTCAATCGCCTTCTGGTTGTTATTAATCCTCCTTTCTCTCTTTCCTTCCCATCAGTCAATGAGTGAGAGAGTGAGTCTGTCTGGGTCTCTCTGTACCCTTTCTTTGTTCCCTCAATTAATGGGAGTTCAATCTTATGTAGAACAGTAACCCCACCTTTCGAGGTGTGTATACTTTCCCCCATCTAATTGGTCAATGTATGCGATTAGGCAGTGTTCCAAAAGTGACATCAAAGTAGACATTTCCCTATGCAGTCATTGGGCATACTAATGAAGAGAACCGTCTGAGGGAAGTAACTTCTAAACACAGCTTCCCTACCATTTAATGTGATGTCATTTCAGGGATGTCTTGCATTAACTATTGCCTTTTCTTACGGAATGAATTCCACACCTATCACCACTTTACTAATTTAATACCCAGATTCATCGCTCTGGCACAAATTGAATGATCCAACGTTTATCATTATAGGACCAATGGTAAATTACCAAATTGCAACTCTGCTTCAACCCCACCTTAGTTGGAATAGGTTTCGTAGTGGCACCAGAATTGCCAATTCGAACTAAGTACGATGTTTCTTGATGCAGTTTGGCTATAAGAGAGATTAAATAATGGGGCACACCTTTGATGTCAAGTTTCTCCCACAATATATTACGTACCACTCAGTCAAAAGCTGCAGACAGATGAAACGATGCCATATATAAGGCACCCGTATTATGCATTTTAGTTTTAGAGAGCAAGTGTGCCAATACAGTCGCATTTAGTGCAGTCCCCATTCGAGCACGAAACCCAATCTGAAAAGGGGAAAGAATTGCATGTTGATTTATAAATGCCGTTAGCCGTTGTAATATCAGGATCGCAAATGTCTTAGCACCTGCATCCATTAGTGCAATTGGTCAGAAGTTTTCGGGGTCAGCTTTCCCCCCTTTCTTATTGATTGGAATTATGATTGATTGCAACCATGAGGGTGGGATTTTCGAAGACCTAGTGATCTCATCGAATTGAATCTTGAGCAAAGGTGCCCATAGCTCTGGGTTATGTTTTAAAACACACAGTGGAATACAATCAGGACCCGGAGCCTTAGAATTCTTCAATTTTCCAAGAGCCCACATGTTGTCCTCCAAAGTCCAACCACTGAAATCCTCCACCATGCACTGTGTAAACTTGGAAGGCAGCTTGTTAAATATTTTCGGGAGCGAGAATTTATCTTTACAGAATTGCATCCATACTTCTTCAGTAATGTTGGAAGTTAGTTCAAAGTATGATTGAGATTCGTCCCCCCTTAATACTGTCCAAATAGCTCGTCTATTGTTACGACATAAGGAGGTAATCATTGCTTGGTTGATTGAATGGTGAAGGTAAATTATGTAATTTTTAATTTTGTTGTGACATTTATTAGTCACTTTTCTTTTTTTGCACTGAAATTCATGATCACTCAATCCCATTTTTGTTTAATAGTTTAATTTTAGCAGTGAGTAGGTCAGCGGATTGAGGTCATTTTCTATCTTGGATTGTGCGTTTCACCAGAGCTGCAAGTGATGCTTTGACTATGGTTGTTATTTCCGCTAATGTTAGGCAGGTAATGTCATTCTTATTACTGCACCTCCAAGTTTGTTCTAAGTTTATTTTAATGAGTGCATTTAATCTCTCACATACCTTCAGATTCCACCTTAGGGAGGCCCCTGGTCGATCACCTACAAGCACGGTGTTAAGGGGACTGCTTTCCCAAACTGGAATACTCAGTTGTATATTAAGGTATAAAATACTGTGATCGCTCAACTTGGGTGCAATGAAATTCATTGCAGCTTGGGCACAAGTCCTCCGATGCCGCAATATAGTCTATACAGGATTTCTTCTTATTACATGCGCAGGTGTGCATGTGCCCCTTGACCTGAAAAGTAATCAGCACAATATTCCACCGAGACAGAAATGCCTGTCAGAGCACACCTCTCTTCTTTGATGGTGTCATTTCGTTTTGGATCGAGTGTAGCCATTCATTGGATGGATTTTGCAAGCAATCTGAATTAAAATCGCCACCCAGAATTACTTTGCAATTCGCCCACTTAGAAAATACCTCGCCGAACAAAGCCTCAAAGATTTCAAAGAGCTTATCAATAACAATATAAAGTGGATTAAAATACAGTGAGATTATTAGAGAGTAATCACTCGTTCATATTCCTAACTCGATAACAATGGCCACAAAGGACTGCGTAGTGCGAGACAATAGCAGTGAGGACACGAGATCAATATTAAAAAAAATTGCAACTCCACCAGAAGGTCTGCCTTTAACTAGATGAGTGGCTGGTCTATGCTAAGAAACAAACCCCTTGATTTCAATGCGTTTGGTGGACATTGTTTCTTGACACAACATAATGTCGAGGAGTTCGTGGGGAGCAAACCTTGTCGCCCATATTAAAAGGTTTTTTGCTCCACACGAATTCCATGTCATCACCTTAAGTGCACTTACGCTACTATGAAGATGCAGCTTTTATTCCATCTTTCCCTGCACCCAATAACACCGATAACCATGTCCAATCTTTAGAGGCGGCAGAAATAGCCACTAATTGTGCAAGTACTGCTGCTTCAGGAAGGTTGTATGTTGTAGTCCCCACTAATTCAGTATTGGTAATTTTTGGGATTGGAAGGGGAGTCTCATTGAAGGCTTTTGCTTCTTCAATTGATTGTAGATTATTTAAAGTTAGTCCCGGCATTTTCAGTTCTCTTCTATGATCCCAAATTAATTCAGCAATTATGGTTGATTGGACTTGAAATACCATCTTGTGATTTTTTACAGATGGAAGTGTAATCCATGCAATATCATTGGAAGTTAAAGTTCTGAGGGCAGGGATTTTGTCTGGAGCATAAATGAGCGATTAAGGTTCTGATCTCCATTTATTTCTGAACAACTGATCCATCCCAAAATAAAGGAGATCATCGGAGGGTGAATAGGGTCATCTTTTGCATGGATTGTATGGTCGCTGTCCTTGGAAATACTTTGAGTTTTATTATGTGTCATCGTAGGACCATCACTTTGATTTGTATTACTTACAGAGTTGAAAGGAGCAATATTACATTTGTTCTCAATTAAATTCTCCCGGACTTGCTCATTTGTCGATTGATGCTTCTGTACTAACATAGGTTTGGATGCATCACTCTGATAAGCAGCACTATGATAGTGTTGGCCGGTACTTTTTGCTCCACATGATCTCCCTCATGAACAATCAATTCCGATTCCTTATCACCATTGGGGCCTTCATAGACTAAGTTTGGCCACACAGTTGTTTTTTATTTGGAATGGTTTTGTAAAATGTCGATAACAGAGATTGCTGTGAAGTAGTGAGAGAAGCATAAAATTCTTTTTGTTTGTCCATGATTATATTTTCGGGTAGGGGAGTAGATTTTTTACCCCTTACAACACCCATGCTTGACTGTAGCTGGAGCGCCAGTCTACTTTCAAATGATAACTCCTCCACATGAATCCCTAAATCGGTTGTAACCTGAGTGGAAGAATTGGTCACCTTTCCCTCACTCCGGGGTGAGTCACTATTTGGGTTCATCTCAATCATTTTATGTTTCTTTTGGGTAATTTTTTTAACTTCTGCTTCAGCTTGTTTGCCCTTGTGCAAATTGAGTCTATTCATTGTGCGGGTATATAATCTCTTTTGTTTGCGAGATATAAAGTGTTTTTGTTCACCTGTGTTTATAGTTATCCTATACAAGCAGATCACACACCTTTTGGATTGGTTTAAGATTGTCTTCATTCATTATGGCTACAGGAGCTTATGGACTGTCCGGAGGATATGTAACAGCAATATACTGTGGATGTTCTTTATTCAATTCAAGAGTAGGCGCTTCCGCCTCACTGGGTTGATTGAAAAAGAGCAGTTGGTAAATTTTTTCTGCATGAGTGGAAACCATCTGGCACAGTTGAGCATGAGTATAAATTTGAATGCTCTCACTATTTTTTGGTGCATTTAAGGTTTGAGCAAATGCGGATGCAAATTCAAATGATGGACAACTTGCATTAGATTTATGACTGTCTTCTGTAGTCATAATGGCAAGATCAGTTTGTGAAGCTATAGACCGACACTGTATCGAATAGGGCACCGGTGAGTAACAGCTTCCTTGTTTCTTGTAATTACCTGCAAATATATATCCCTCAAGTTTGTTCATTTTCAAATATATTTCAGTGAGTGAGGACTTAATATCACGCAACTCATAGAGTGTGTAGTCATGGCCCTTATCTAAAAGGTTAAGTATCCTCGAAATGATAGGATAGGAGGCTTCAAATATTTGTAAGTCATCTGCTAGAGTAGAAAGATTAGTTTGAAAGTCAGGATTGGCCACACTAATAGTAGGTATAGGGTGTGTGAAAGATTTGCTCTCAGGCGACGAACATGCTAGTCCCTCATTATTTTGGGAGGATTCTTCATTATGTTCTGCAGTTATTTGATGTTTATTGGCAGGTGTTTCCAGCTCATTAAACGGTACATAAGGTTCAAAGGCTGAAATACGTGGTACATCACAATGTAAGTGAACTTTGTGTTTACCACTCGCACGAGCAGTAACTGGATTTGACGGACCCACGGAAAGAATTACCCTTTTTTCCAATTCGAGTAGCACTGCAGGTGCTAAAATGGATATATCCGACGGTGGACTCGAGTTGACATCTTCCATTCTGCCCAGAGCTTGACTGGTGTCAGTTTCAGGAAAACTTAGAAAGCTTTTCCTTAAGTTGGGTTGACTTTCTTCTTTACATAAAGTCACTGCAATGTTAGGTGCCAACCCCCCTGGTCAATGTAGTTGGAATCGGGAGACAACGTTGGTTGGTCCATACACATAACGTGAGCATTAGAAGTGCCATCACCAACATCAACAGCTAGGGTCTTGTTTGTGCTCAAACTTTGTGTAGTTTAATTTGATTGATGTTTGGTTGAAATGTGCATATTAACGCTATTCTCACTAGACAACGTTCCTTTGTTATTGTCCATATTGCGTTTTTTCATAACGGTTTTGTTTTCAATGTGGTAGCTGCGCAGCCGCACATAAATAATACACTGTAATTTGCGTAAGACATCACCCGTCACGTGCTTTCTTCAGAAATGTTATGTGATGGCTAACGAATGCTTAAACAGCTATTTTATGAACAAGAGTAATCCATCTGTACTTACCAGTTTAAGTGATAGATATTTAACAAAGGTTATACTGTTCATTTCACCCGTCCACCCGCCACCCGAACAGCCCAACAGCCAGGTACTTTGGTGAACTTCTGGGGCGCGCGCACTGGTGCACGCACACTCTAGTAATATGGGATGCTGGGAAGGGGGGCGAGGCCACAAAGCGTCCAAAACAACGATGTGGTCTAGGGAAGTAAGAAGCAGACAAAGCGTGAAACAAGCGCAGGAAAGGACACTAAAAAGTAGTCAAGGTGATTTCCAAGTCCTTAGAATAAGGACTTGGTTTTATGCAGTAAAGGAAAATAATATTTACTTGGTGGTCCAAACAAGTCCAGCACGTGCGTGTTTCACATAAACAGGCACTTCTCCTTGCGCATAGCAATGTCTGTGGATAGTCGACAGCTCAACGCAGCAATCTCCGGTACAGCCCAACAACCAGGTACTTCGGCGGTACTTCTGATTACATTCATTCAGAAAGACCTGTGGGATGGTGTTCATAGATTTGCACTTAGCAGGACCATTCATTTATCTGTTCCACCCTAGCATACACACAAGTAATAAAACTCAACACTTTAAACTGTATAGCGTGCATGGTTTGCTTTACCTATTTGCAGTGTAATCCTTATCTGACATTGACAGGCTTCAAAGAGTTGATTAGCTTGGGGAACATACGTTTTCTGTCCTGCATCCTGTATGCTGGAGGTTGAGGTATTTGTGAGTTAAAATGATTGCCATATGTCTGTATATGGTGCTGGCTCCATTTGAAGTTGGTGTCAGTCACAATCACAGCTTTTAAAATGCCGAATTTCATAAAACACCACAGTTCATAGTGCATTGGTTTTTGAAACTTGTATCAACAGTCCATATTCTCAACATCTGCTTGATGCCTAATCCTGACTTCATTTCTTTAAAAGAAAAATAACACACACAGCAGCAAAAATGCAATGTTTCTTTCTTTCTATACTATGTAATAAAAGTTGCAGGACACCCTCTTGTATTTAGACTTCTTGATCCCTGGCCTTGAAAATATTACACATTTTGCTTGCATGTTTGTTTTTTCTAAATCTGCTGTGTGCTGGATGTAGCCCACATCATGTCTTTCATGTTTACACTTTTCTTATTCTTATGAATCTTTACAGGTGCCCTTGCTCTTACTGCCTGTGGCAAGGGATTTCAGATAGATCTTCATTCCCTATGCATTCTTTTTCTTCAAGAGATTTCCTTGGAAGCACCCTTTCCCATTCCACAATGGTCCTGAAAATAATAATTTAATGAACTAAAGAGAGGGATAGAAAGGCTGATTTAGAAACACATAGAGAAACACATATTTGCAAAACCAATACACCATATTACAAAATGTTTACGTGCTACTTTTCATTCAATTATTTTCTCGCACACTCATTTCATTACTTACCTATTAATGTTCCTGTTATTCCTTTCCAGTTCTTGTTCTTCATGTTTCATTCTATACCTTTCTCTTCAGCTTTAGCTTCTGATGGCTGCTTAATCATTCTCAAAGGTAACCGAGGGTGATAGCTTTTCAATTGGTTGATATGGACACGTTTTTTTCCTCAACCATATCTCCTTTGGGATTTGGATCTTATAGGCCAGAGTTGATATCTTTTCCCGCAACTCAAAATGACCTCACAAATAGGGTAAAACGTTTGCTCCTTGGCTTGGTTTCTTTGAAAATTGTATAGATAAACCCTGTCACCTACCTTGTACTCCCCTTCTGTTGTCTTGAGGTTATAGTAAGACCTCATTCCTTCAGAAGACATCTCCACATTGCATTCAGCATATGCAAAAGCATGCTGTAGATACTTCCTCAAGTAGGTGAGACACTTATCAACATCTGCTACTGAGATTCGTTAAGCAGATATTGAGGCAATACCATTGGTCATCCAGTCATCAATTCAAATGGAGACATTGTGGTGGCAGAATAAGGGGTATAATGAAAGGACATCAGGATGATCAGATGTCCTAACTTGGTCCAAAATTGACCACAAACATCTTCAAGATACTCACAATTTTTTGTTGTATCTCTAGTGGTGACAAGGAATGAAGAGTCTGACCGAGTGGTGCAATAGTGATTGCTGTATACTTGTATTAAATGAAAACCAACATATCTATCCCTAACTCTAGGAGTTTTCCTACCTAAACTAAAGAAACTCAGGTGCTTGTCAGGAGTCTTTGTGTGTAAAAAAAAAAAAGGAAAACTGTCCCGGTCACAAAGGCTCCTATTATATGCCTGCCAATACAACAAAACACCATTAACTCCTGCTACTGTTTGTAATCCAGTAGCATGACTCCCTTCTCTGGAATGTGAAGCATCCAAATGCCTCTCAAGTTGTTCAAAACAAAAGTGACCCACTAGACAATAAACAGTCACATACAGTTCTTGTGGTGCTAGGAGAGAATTGTTCTGCTTTCTTAATATGGCCCTTAGGGAGGTTTTCAAGGTCTCTAGGTTTTTGTTCAATTCTTGGTCTACCACACTGGGACGATGAAGCTGTTCCTGGCTCTCATGGTGACTCCCCAGTACCAACTTCCTGTGGGACTGGGCAGTGAACTATATCACATAAATGGTTACTGGTTTATGTGTTTCCTTATGCTTATATTAAGGGTTTTTCTCCGTGTCTAGAAAAAGGCAAGGTTTAGACATGTGATGTAAAGACATGACTCTTGGAAAGACCTGGTGTTGACCACTTATCATTTTGTACTAGACTGATGACACATGATGATGGGGTTTTGGTTTGCTGGTCCCACCCTAGATGATTCTGGGTTGGGTATGATGATTCTCTCCATTGACAGGGGTTTCCCCAGCTATTCACTGTTTGGATAGAGAAGTAGAGCATACATTATCCCCGGGTGTCCACCCCTTTTAGGCCCCTCCGTTGTACTTTCAAGGGTCAATAAGATATACCCCTTGAATGGCGTTTCAGGAAATTGGGGTCTTGGGTTCCTGGACAATATATCTTCTCAATCGCTGAGGTAGTTGCTCTCTGTTTATACTATTCACTGTTCTCCCTTGTTACCTGTATTGGTGTCAGAATGCATCACTGGGTCCGTAGGATTTCAAATGTTGCCATCAGCATTCTCTGTGTGCGGGGCAAATTCTTGGAGCTTTGTGCTGCTCGTTTCTATGATAGCTATCATGGCTTTGACCATCTTTCTCCTATGACTCTGGGTGCCACCAGTACTCTGCAGTTTACCTTGGGTTGTTCTCCCTTCTCTGTAGCAATCCTGGGGTAGCAGTTTTGGTGTAATTGTCGGACCTAAGGGTCCACCCACTACAGGTCATGCCACTACCATACACTCTCTGTCTTTCTGTAAAGACCCTCTGCCGATCCTCCGAGGAGATGCTTTTTGCTTATCAGTGGAACTCGTGTTGCCAGGGTGATTGGCCAATCGTTTTTGGTTTACAGTCTTATTCTCACCTACCGACTGCCAAGTGTAGTGCTAATAACATTGGTGTTCTGTCTTCGTACAGAACTCATGCTCCAGTCTCTACTTCTACTTCTCCCCCCAACACTGGAGCAGCCTAGAGGGCCTCCTCATGCATTCTCCTGAACCACACCCTCCACACCTCTTGCTTGGGGCATGCTGGTCTTCCATCTTCCATATGCAGGGCCCCAGATGAAAAGCATTTCTCACTCTTTCTCATTCTCCCGACCTTGGCCTCCTCCTTTTTCTCTGTTCCCATCCACGAGTCGGTCTCTCCAGCCTTGATGCACTCTCACTCTTCCTCTACTCTCTCTACTACTCTCCTCAGTACACTTCCTGGGACTCTCCCTTGTACTCTTCCACCTTTGTTTGTTTCTGAGCCCTGATATAGTAGGGTGAACCCTGAAATACTTTACACTTCATTGACTACAGCTGTGGAGGTATTTTTCCCAGTGGCTTGTAACGTTCTCAGGAGTTTCTTCGTCTCAGTATCTAAACAGTTATGGTGGTTCGAAGTTTCACAGTAACAGGTGGTTCAAGTCATGAGTATAGTTTTGGTACTATGGTCAGCCTATGGGGTTGTGGTTTAAAAGGGGTTGTGCCTCCCAGTCGTGTCCTTATCCCCAGGAGAGGATTCTTGCTCATTGAGATCCTCCCGAATGTTACCACCCCTAAGGGGACTATTGACTAGTGGCCTTACCTCCCTAGCCTCATGGAGAGGACTGCTCCGCTGGTGAGAAGTGACGCCATCTAAGGGATTGTCACACTCTCCACATCCCCGCTTGATGCTGGACAGCAGGAGTTGTGGGGTTTTCTTTTTACTCCTAGAATTTCCCACATGTTAGTAATCACTTCACTGGTAAAATGACTACCTTTGTCTGACTCAATTCTTTGAGGAAGACTGAAACGAGAGAACATGTGCTTCATCATCAAAGTGGTGGCGTCTCTGACTTACGATTTTAAGAAGGATTGCACTCAATCCACTTTTTGAAGAGGCTTGTCACCTTCAACAAGTATTTGTTTCCTCTGGAGAACAAGTTACTGGTCCAATGAAATCTACTTGCAAATCAGACCATCGTAACATAATTCCTCGTTTCTGTATTGGAGCTTTGTGTGTGGGAAAACTCAGTTGAAACTGAGCACACATGAGACATCCCTTTAAAGAATTATTGAGATCCTGGGCCATGTTTGTTCAGTAAGCAACTTCTCACAGTATCTCAAGAGTCTTTTGAAATTCCTTATGATCGGCAGTGGTTGCGTCATGAGCATGGTCCATCATTGGACTTCAGAATTACATAGGTACCATGCACTGGTCATTCTCAGATTGGGGTTTCCTCACCAAAAGCCTGTCTTGGATCTTACATATAGTCTGAAATGTATTCAGAATGTGAAGGTCTTCCGTTTCTTCATAGTCTGATTCTTTATCTTTCTATTTATTTCATTTAACATTTGTATGGTGCCTATACACAAGGGTTTCCTGGTGCCACAAGACAAGAATGGGGGTGAACAACGGAACCATAAAAAGAACTAAAATGGTTATATTGGCCTTGTGACAATCCTAAAGTGCAAGTGTGTGACAAAGGTGATACGTGTAAGGGGTAGAGGGAGATGTGCAGGCATTGGGTGCCCCGAGGGTGGGTTTGAAAAGTGCTAAGCATGCCTAGGCAGAATGTGCCAGGGGAAAAGTGGAGAAGGGAGGATGAGTGCAGTGGACATGGAGGCCCAGGTTGGGCTAGTCCAGGTGAGGGAGCCTAAAGGCAATTGTTACGGGGACTGGTAGGGAATGGCCTGGCCCCTGTATGACTCAGAAGGCACCAGGCCCCAGTCGCAACAGCAAAGGGAGAGTTATCATGGGAGGGGGAGAGGGAAGGAAGAAGAAAAGGATGGCTTGGAGAAGTTTCCAGAACTTAAGACAATCTGGCTCAAGTCTGAGGGGGGCAGGGACACTATTCCAGAGGAAGGAACCAGCCGGGGACAGGGATCTACCTTCCACTCTCTGCTTGGAGAAACATTTCACCTGCAGAGAGTTGAAGCCAGAAGTCCAAAGGACTATGGGTGGGAGGTATTTAGAGAGGGAGAGCTGGATGTAGAGAGGTTCCAGGTCCCAGACAGCCTTGTGGATGATTCAAAGAGTCTTGAATTTGATCCTTGCAGTCATCGGGAGTCAGTTGAGAGATTTTAGGGCTGGAGCGATGCAGTCCCTGGATTTGAGACCATGGAGAAGAATTGCAGTCCTTTTCTGAATTAGTTGAACGGGGCGAAGTGAGGAAAGAAGATTGAGGAAGAGGTTGTTGTAGTAGTCCAGCCTAGAGAGAACCAGGACTCTGGAGGCATTGAGATTCTGGGGGAAGGTGAGGAAAGGTAAGATTCCCCTGAGGATGTGCGGCCGAATTGTGGACCTCTTGGAAAGGTCAGTGATGTGTGGAGAGAAAGAGAGAGAGGAATCAAAGATGATCCTAAGGTTTTTGCCTCACAGGTGTGTGAGGGGAGAGTCAGGTCAGATATTGGGGAGGAAGCAAGGGCAAGAGTCCCCATGAGAAGGGGCTCTCTCTTACTGGCATTAAGGCAGATATCATTGACAGTGCACCAAGCTTCAATAGCAGTCAGGCAATCAGGTATGAGGCAGAGGTTAGTGGATGGCAGCTTGAAAGAGAGATGTGTGTCATCTTCATAACACCAGAAATGAGGGGATATGGTAGAGATCAGGTGGGTCAGAGGGACGAGGTAGATGTTGAAGAGTTATGGCGATAGGCTAGAGCTTGGAGGGATGCCCCATGTAGAAAGTGAGGTGGATGAGAGAAAACAACATGCATGCACTTGGGATGGTCTGTTAGAAATGAAGGAGGTAATCCATGTCAGTGCCCTGTCCATCATGCCTAGGTTATCACAGAGGCAGTCTTTGAGGGCGGACTGTGTCAAAGGCAGAAAAAAGATTGAGGAGGATTAGAACAGAGGGAGTGTTAGTGTCCAGATTGGAAAGTAGGTCCGCACGGGTGTTCGGGAAAGCGGTCTATGTGCCTCTGGATGCCCTGAAACTAGACTGGTGGCCATGGAGGCAGTCAGCCACTTCAGTGTGGAGGGTCAGTTGGGGGATGACCAGCTTCTCCATGAGTTTTCCCAAAAACGGGGTAATAGAGATAGGAGATAGTTAACCAGGCAAGAAGCATCAGTAGATGGCTTATTTTAGAAAGGATGCACAAGGGAGTGCTTAAGGGGTTGTGGGAAGGAGCCAGTGGCAAATGAGTGATTGCAGAGGTCATCCCAGGTTGGGGCACGAGAGCCTATCTTGTCCTTGATGGTTCTGGAGGAGCAGGGGAGCACCTGATTAGAGGAGACTTTCATAGAGCAGACTACTCTAGAGATCGCATGTGGTGCAATGGGAGAGAAGGAGGAGAGTATTGGGGGAGAAGGGTGCCAAGGGAGGCAAGATAAGGGAGACTGGGGGGAGCAGATGAAAGAGAGGACATGATGTCTAGAGTTTTGGAGGAGTAGTGGGTGGCCGGTGCAGAGCAGAGGTCCTGGGAGGGATGAGGAGAGGAGGAGACTGTGGTAGGATTGGCAAGTTCCTTGCAGATTTTAAAGAGTCCAGCTGTGTTATTGGTGGCACTAGAGATGCAGGCTTGGACATGAGACCTTTTCTTGTATCCGGTGGCAAGACCATATTCCTTTTGGAGTGGCTAGCAGTCTAGTTTTTCAGAGGATGAGCTAGATACCTGCCATTTCAGCTCTGCAGCTTTGACTTGTGGTTCAAAGCTGCCAAGTCAGAGCCATTCTACCTGAGGAAATCTGAATGGATCTTTGAAATATTTATAGAATTTTCCAATAATGGGATCCTATTTTTCAGCAGTGATCAAGTCTGCATCAGGAGTATCTCGACCCATTGAGCAGCTGTAAAATCACTTCCTGTGTACGTTTGTGATCTGCTCACTGACGTGACGTGGATTTCTCCCAGGAGGTGTTCCATGTCTATGATGTCCTCCTCTAGAGCTCCTGTTTTTGCCAATTGATCAGCCAAGCCATTACCAGTCTTAGCAGTACCCTCTATCTTGCAATGCTCTTTGATCATTGTCCAATAGATTGTCATTTCATTAGACATCACCAGATCATCAATATCTGGATCAATATGCTAGTTTTGAACAGTTTATCTTTTGCACAAAGCATGTCTCTGTTTTTCCAATTAATCTGGTGTTCCACAAACCCATTTGGCACATAATAATCACCAGTTCTGTGGTTGGTGGTTTACTGCAGTATGGGCTGCTTGATGAATTACCATCAGCTCAGTCGCCTGACTGCTTTTGGGACCTATTTTGTAACCAACAGAGGGTTTGGGTGATAATTTACTCAAGCGTTCCCAATGCCATCAACCAATTCGTTCTCCCCCTCTTTTGTAATATGGTAGGAACATCCATCCACATAGACTGTGAGTATACCCTGACAAGTGTTTTCTTCATATACCTTGTGTGGTGACGCCAGTTATGCCTCCATAGTATTATTGGTGATCAGACTTTGGTCCTTGAGACAGTGTTCTTCAGCACAATCATGTTAGTCTGCCAGTCCTTGAGCTGAGGGGGCTCTTCTCACATTGGCCGTACCTGACCTCCACAAGAAAGCCCTGCATTGACAAAATCCAATAATTGTTTATTTAATTAGAGACATTCCCAGCCCATATTCTATCACTTTGCAGATATTGTAATGGTTGGTGGGAAGTCCCTCCTATGATCTGTTCATCTTGGATAAACGGGTGATAGTTTTTCAATGCCCACACCTTTTCCAGAAGCGTTTTTTTGGAATCATTGAATTTTTCTTCTATGGAGGATGATGTTTTGCTTGTGAAAGAGATTACATTGTTGACTTTGACTTTGACTTTGCTCAGTCCTGGCCCGTCTCTAGCCAAGAAATCCTTGGCACTCCCAGCTCTAGTCCATGCCTGTACTGATCATCTGCATTCACGGGTACTGTCCAATAGCTGTTTGTCAAGTCAAGTACCGAGTACACATTTGATCATTGGATCTGTGCCAGCCCTTGGTCAATATAGGGAAGAGGTCAGCTTGAAATGTGGACCTGTTTATTCAATTTCCTCAGGTCAGCACAAAGACTCCATTGTCCATTGGGTTTTAGGCTCTACAGCACCGGGTTGTTAATGGTACTGTGGATAGGGCAAATTATGCCACAGGATTCCAGGTTTCTGATAATCTCAGTGAGTGATTCCATGGTTATGAGAGGCAACCGGTATTGTTTTACAAACAAGGGAGCCATTTCAGGGTTCGTTGTTATTGCTGTTGCATGAATAGTTGTATGCCCACAATCATAGTTGTCAACTGAGAAGATACTCTGGTAATCCAGAAATACCTGCCTCAGGTGTTGTCACTGTTCATCAGTTTGAAAGGCATCTACCAGACTAATCTTTTCTTCAAACATGTGCCAAAAACCAGTAACACCTCTGGTGTCAATATTTCAGAAGTATACTCCAGTTGACTGGATAGGTCTCTTTTAATGGTATGCACCTGGAGAGGAGGTTCAATGGATTTGAGATAGTTATTATGAACTCTAAATACTAACCCATCTTCCAAGATGTCATAGGTAACATCTTATAGCCTAAGGGCATGAAGAATACACAAAGAAATGTCCCCCATGTCCGGTGTTGATCTTTTCTGGTTGGATACTGTCTTTTATTTCATAACAATTTTCAGGAATCAGACAAATAATTTCATTTTCTAAGTATATATAATAATATTGGGAATCGACTGCCATTCCAAAAGAGGTGTCTGCACTCAAAGTAATATTTAGGGGGTTGCTGTCATCCACCAATATTCGAATTGTGTCATCACTTAGATCGACTATGGGTGTTGGATATAAGGACAATCCTTTTTGTTGTAGGTATAATGACGTTCACAAATGCTTCCTGATTTTTAAGGGTTTGTCCTCTTTTTATTTTGACTGTTATAATGAATTGTCACTCATGTCCTGGGATAGTAACCTCTTCTTTTGCTTGGACTTCAAAGGCATAAGGCAAAGGTTGTGCTGACCGAAATGCATTCTCAACATTGTTGAAGCCCATTGGGTAAGCTGCTAGTCTTGAGCAAACTTTGCCATTCATAAAATCTAAAATAATTGCAAATCGATGGAGAATATCACAACCCTAATAAAATTCAAAATGTTTAACGTGCACCTTCTAAGTAGTAAATGTTGGTTTTCCAGACAAACTTCCCAATATTTTATCAAATTAAAGCAGGGAATGGTCTGATCTGTTTGCAGTTGCTTCAACGGTACTTTGCTTATGAAGCTTTTTCCATTGTTTAGACAGACTATGGACAGACTATGGCAAGCACAGGATCTTACCCTCAATTTTTCTGGATGGGGAAGAATGTGGGTTGTCTTTACTCTGGATGTTGTTCAAGTTATTAAATGTTTTTGGGACTCATGAGTGCTTTGAATTTCTTTGGGGTCCTCCTGAATATTGAACTTCAAGGTTTCCCCATCCAACCTGGAAGGCCACTTGTTGTTGGGAAGGTGATTAATTAGAAGGAGTTGGGATAAGGTCCCCTCACTACTCTGGTCTCCTATTGAGATGATGGTGAACTCAGGAACCTGATTATTTTTTAAATTAAATTCAATTTGATTGAGTTGTTGTTCAATCATGTGACACGTACCATTCAGACAGACATAATTGGTACTTCTCTTCAGCTTGATGAGACAGTTTGTTTGGGTCCAGAGAACCTGGTTCACGCAATTGATCAGAGGGGACAGCCTCTGAAGAAAACTGTTCCTCAGTAAACCGGATGTGCCCTCTGGAGCAACAACAATCACTGGATGTTTCAGAAGGTGTCACCCAAAATTGATTTTCAGATCCACAATCCTATTGACATAAATATCCTTTCCGGCAACATTTTGGAGTTATCCTAGAAGAAGTTAGAGAGGAATCTTATGGCTCAGGGCGTTTCTGAGGCTGAGTTTCGCAAATGTTTGTTTTTAAATCTAGGTCGCCTGTAACCCTATGTCTACCAGAACTGATAAATCACACTGACCTTGTTTCTGGACAGGAGCATCCCAACTACTGTCTTTAGACTCTGGTCTACAAAGAAAGTGTGAGTTATTTGACAGATCGGCATGAATTTTCTTGATGTTGTTTATTTCTAGGACAAGACCTTGGGTTGCCCCCATATCTATATTTCCTTCCTTGAGGTCAAGTTCACGTAAGTTGTCTTGGGAACCTGTCAGAATAAACACATTTGGAAATAAGGTAAGGAGTAGGTGCATCCCACCTTTCTGCAGACTCTTTCTTGTCTTCTCTCTTCAGAGGACAATCCTCAGAATCTTTTACGAGGGAGCGTCTACTGTTTCTGGACTTTCTGGGTTTGTAACATCTGTGTTATCACACTGTATTTTATGAATAAGGGTTTCTTCACAGTTCTCTTTTTCAACATTCTTGGATTCCAGGTTTATTATTTTTACCCACTTTTCTTGGTGTCCATCACATCTCTGTAAGAGAATACTTTCTTTTCTGTGTTTCCTGTGTACTCCTCTGTCTCAATAGCGACTATTCTATGTTTCTTTTCTTGAAACGTCATTCTTTTTCTCTTCTCTGTTCTTTTGGTTTCTAGTTCCCAGTAGAAAGAGTTCTATTTTCTTGCCTTTCTTTAATTCATTCAGGGGTCGTCTATGGGCGTGTATCTTGTCATCCACACCCCCTTTTTCTTCCTGCACTAGGATACTCTTACTTGTAGTGTTTTCCTCTTGTCATTGTCCCCCCCAGGCCACCTGACCTGGACGATGAGGCACTTTGGGGAACACTGGTAATCTGAGGGTTCTGTTGTACCCTCAACATTTGTCCAATGTTCTCGGTCAATTACTTGACCTGTCGCTCCAGCTGAGATATCTTTTTTCCTCCCTTTGAACCATGGGAGGTCTTTGTGCATACCTTTGTTGCTCCCTGCAAAGGTAACTATCCTTCCAAACAAAGTACATCAGCTATGGTTGAAAGTTACTGTAACCATAATTTGTGGGTCTCCACTCCCCTTTATTCTGTGCTCTCTTGTCTTGGAATCTAGAAGGAGAAACATTGTTTTGTACACTTTTATTTGGAGGGTGTGTTGAAATTCTTTCCCATGGTAACTGTTGAGCAGGATGTTCAGGCGAACAACCCCTTGATTTGGATTCCCCCCTGTTGTGGTGGAGTCAATCAATAGCCCGCGATGGGCCAAGAGCCCAGGTAGTGTGGGCTTATGTAGGTACACGTGTCAGAAGTGTTGTTATTTTGGAACAGTGGTTGAGTGTCGCTCGATTGGCACTGAAAAGGGGGCCTCCTCTGTCGGTCATTCTGTTTGGTGGTAGGAGGAGCATTCTCTGAACCCCAGGACTCCAGTTCCAAAGGAAGGGCACTCTTCACCTCTGACACTTTTGCTGTGGTAGGCTTTGAATTTGATTTGGGACTGCCACTCTTGGAATGAGGCCTATTGTGTGGTCGGATGAATCACTGAAAGAAAGCAATGTTTCCATATTGCAACAGCACAATGTCATGGATCAAATGCAAGCCAAAATGAAGACATCAAGTGATGATATGCAGAGCCAAGTGACACCGTTTTTGAGTCGGTACAGTTATAATCAGGGCATGGAGGCCCAAAATCAGTTAAAAGGGATGTATAATGACCAATCTGCATATAATAATACTTTGTTAGACAACATTGTGACACTAATACGACACAACAGAATTAAAACAAGAAGAAAAAAGGAAGTTAAGCCCGAAAATAAATGTGACTAAATAAGAAATGTTTTAAGTGTTAGAAAAAAGTAGAGATATCGGCTTGCACATGAGCATGATGCTCTAATGCATAAGCAACAGCAACTGGTGTAGAAACTACATCAAGCACAGGGAAGTTAAGATCAGCACCTCGTAACTTGGGTTCACACAAGTTGAGTGGTGCTGATCGTAAGTTACAGAGGGCATACAAGTTGAGTGATGCTGATCGTAAGTTGAGTGATGCTGATCGTAAATTGAGTGATGCTGATCGTAAATTGAGTGATGCTGATCGTAAATTGAGTGGTGCTGATCGTAACTTACAGACAGGCCATGCAAGTTGAGTGATACTCTCTGGACTGAGGTTCACCTCACCTTTTATATTTATTTACAAAATATCATATGTTTAGGTATTGATGAAGAGTTATAGACTCAATCTAATGTTATGTACAAGAAGGTCCTCTGGGCTGAGGTTCATGTGACATTGAATATGTATTTATTAAAGTGCATATGCATAAGTATTGATGCCTAGTTAATCATTCTGCGAAATGTTCTCTATAGAAAGGTCCTCTGAACTGAGGTTCATCTCACATTGAATATTTATTTTAAAAATATCATATGTATACGTTTTGATGCCTAATGATAGATTCACTGAAATGTTCTGTATAAAAAAGTCCTCTGGACTGAGGTTCACCACACCTTGAATACTGATTTAAGAACCTATGTATAAGTATTGATGGCTAGGTATAAAGTCACTGAAATGGTCTCTATTATTTTATTTTGTCCAACTTTACCACTTCTATATCACACATTCTGAAGGGCTTGAACATCACAGAAGTGCTGAATATAGACAGTGCCTGCCCGACGCAGCGACACCTGTGGAAAGTTCATGTGCCATTGATACGTGCACATTTCATAGTACCTTTCAGATATGAGTCTCCACAGTACAGTTTGAGCTCCAGGGCTACATCTGTTGGGTTTTACTGAATGCACTAGGCAGCAATGTGTAGGCTGTTGGCAAGCACTGGCATGCCTGCTCTTTCCTTATGATGGCTATGTGCATATTGAATACGGATAAACAAGGAATTAGCTGTAAGCAGAATTGTAAACATTAGGACAGGCTGCGAAATCCTAGTTACAAATTAGGAGAGCAGAACGGCAGTGATCTGAAGGCTGGTTGCATTTCAAAAACAAGAACACTGGATAATTAACAGGCCATCTGCATAATTCGAAGACAGAAGTCTCGCCGCTTTGGTATTTCATAAAATGAAGCGACTTGTGTGGGTACGTGCTTGTTGTGAGCGTTATGTCACTCACTTTTTTGTATAGAAGGAAAACAGATCGTTTAGTTTGATTGTCCATCGATTGAAAGCGTGGCCCTGAACAACTCGGCTGCTTGCAGTTTGATGGATTGATGAAAAAGCTCAGATGCTTTAGTATTTATCAAATAAGTGTAATGCTACCGTCTATGAATGCATCAAAGAAATAATTATTTTAGGTTTTGGCTTATAGGTAGTTATGTTTTGTGTGTGGAGAGGAGAAACAGCATTGGACGCTAAAAGCAGTGCGTTGCCTATGTCCCCCGAGACTCCGGCTGCTGATTTGTTAGAAAGGTGGGTATTCCTTTTCTTGACATGCGCTTTTCAGAGTGTCAGGCACATCTTTTTTTCAAAAGGTGTCATCTCTTTTGATTCCTCTGAGCATGTTTTCATTGCTAATGGAAGGCTTGTTAGGAGAAATTCATAATGGTTTCCTTTCAGCGAATTCAGTATTCGCTTTCACATGTTTAAAGCAAATACCAGTATCACTCCAAGGAACAGCAACATCTTAACATATCTGATGTTGATGCAGCTGGATTAAAGGGCAACATCATTTTCTATAAAACACGTCGTGTAATGTACTTCTTCTTGAACACTGGCAATGGCAACTATTGTTTCAAGTGTTCCTCTCTGGCATACAAGGCTCTTTTCCTCATCGCTCTAAGAGAATTACATTTAAAAAAAACGTGGTATTATTTGCACTTCTTTCTTTCTTTCTTTCTTTCTTTCTTTCTTTCTTTCTTTCTTTCTTTCTTTCTTTCTTTCTTTCTTTCTTTCTTTCTTTCTTTCTTTCTTTCTCTTAGTTCTCCTTGTATTGCTTCTTTCCTCCTTTAGATATGTATTTCTTTCTTCCAAACTTTGCATTTGTATGATTTCTTCCTTCATTCTCTCCTCTTTCCACATATATTCCCTAATATCCATACATTTTACCTCCCTTTCCCCATTCTTCTATCCATCATTCCTTCTTGTTTCCATTCTTATTTTATTTCGTTTACTCCTCTTTATTTGTTCGTACATTTTCTCTTCTCTATTTCCTTCAATGTGTTCCATATTTCCTGGCTTATTTACCCATCTCCTTTCTTCTCTCATTCTTTCCACTTGTTTGTTATTTCCTCCATTTCACCCGCCTTTTCTCTTTTACTTGCTTCTTTCCTTTCGTCTACCCTTCTTTCCATCCATTTTTCAATTTCCTTCTTTTCATCCGTGTATCCATTTAGTTCTCCTTCCTTCCCCCCTTCCTTCCTTGTACTTGAAACGGGCTGTTTGCCCACTCCTGTTAGTGGTAGGATTTTCCATAAAACAAGGTGGCACTCTGTCTGGAGTGGGTGTGGGGGACCTAGGTCATATTGCAAAAAAGCAATAACTACATGAAATAAACAAATGATAGTCTCTATTTATCTGACTTCTAAGATAAGGTACAAATTGTAAAAATAAAAAAAAAAATTGCTTCGTAGGATTACTCATATTCCAGATATTCACACTGTAATCCTAAATCGGGAAAAGGTGACTTTCCTACTTCCAATGCCGGATGGGGAGGTGTCAACATAGCAGATTTACTCAGTGGGAAAGCATAACATTACAATGAGTGAACTGATATGTTGAATCTTAACCACCCGCTTGTTATCTATCTTGTTCAGTATGGCTCTGCTCGTCAAGCCTAAAAATAAGGCAGCTACAAAAAGGTTTCAGAAAAGATGAAAAACCTGTACATTATATCCATTCAAATTCATCTTGTCTATATTATTTTCTTAGGATGACTGTGCATTGGGAACTGATAATGTCTGCAGCCATCTTGAGGAAAGGACACATTATGAGCCTCATAATAAGGCTGCCGGTCAAGTAACTATGGTACCGGAAAGCTTGCCGGTACCGTTGTTACCGGACCGGCAAACTACGAGGACTGCTCGCGGGTGCCTTTTCGCCCGCCAAGTCTGGCCTAGGGGCAGAACGGCACCCGCGAGCGGACCATGTCGGATGCACCGGCACCATTCTGTATCCGACCTCCCCATTCCCATTGAGCCCTTTGGGGATCAGATGGGAATGGGGACTAATAATTACCGACATCCGACTATGGGCAATTACCGGGCCTGGCGGGGCCGGAATGCCCCGGTAATTGTCCATTGCCGGGTGCCGGTACATTCATGACTCCGGCGGCAGCCATGCTGGTATTTACCGGCATGCTACCGCCGGACTCATAATGAGGCCCATTATCTCCAAGCAGCCTTTACACTCCAATGGAGTGAATGCTTTATCAGCCATTCTATCCCAACAACTAGAACATGTGGGTGTCTGAATCAGAATACATGGTTCCATGTTACAGACATTTCAATGTTAGGGTACTGCACGTGTGAACAATAAGGAAAACACCAGGACCAGTGCACATTATACTTGTAACGCTTTTACTGCTGCATTTAAGGACTGTCCCAATCTCGAGTATGGCCCTGCGAGGGCGCATTCACTTCTAGCTCTGACCTGGAAGTGAATGGGCCAGCAGAGAGGGCATTTTCTGCGCTATTAGCGCAGACACATTTTGCGCCTGCGCTAACAGCGCCCACCAGCCCCGTTGGGGAATGGGGAATTACAGCAATGCTGCTACTCGTGATCCAGCGCAAATTGTGCTGGACCAAGTAGCGGTATGATATGATATGATTTGATATGGCATTTATAACGCGCCTATACACAAGTGTTTCAAGGCGCGACAAGGCGGGGGGGAACAAGGGGAGACAGACAACGATCCAACTAGGCCAGGTGTCATTCATATCGCTCAAGTGCAAGGGAAGAGGGGAGGGGAAAAGTGCAAGGGGGAAAGGGAGAGGGGAAGTGCAGTACAGGGTTAGTAGAATAACAAAATAAATAATAAGGGCCAGCTGGTGGCAAGTGCAAGGTAAGTGCATACAAGTGCTGGGAAGGGGGGCTGTAGGGATACAGAGACAGTCCCACAGTGCAAGGGGTTGCTAGGGAGGCAGTGCAAGGGAGAGTGGCTGGGCCAATGACCAAGATTCGATGAGTGGCCCGGATTGCAGATTCAGTTCAGTTTCATAATTTTAGCAGGGGAGAGGGGAGAGAAAGCGGAGGCAAAGAGGAAGGTTTTGAGGTGCTTCCGGAACCGGAGATGGTTCCCCTCAAGTTTCAGGGGGGCAGGAAGGCTGTTCCAGAGGGAGGCCCCTGCTGTGGAGAGAGATCTACCCCCCAACTCTTTGCTTGGAGAAGCGCCTGACCCTGAGGGAGTTGGAGGCGGATGAGCGAAGGGCTCGAGAAGGAAGATATTTAGGAAGAGAGAGTTGAAGGTAACGCTAATTGTGCTGGTGGTAACCCTGTGCAATTACTGCCAGGAAACCACCAACCTCGTGATGAGGCCCTATAGTTGTCAAATATAAGAATCTGTGCTTATTCTTATCCTCCCAAAATGTTCTTTGTTTTTAGGAAAAGCAGACTAGAACCCTCATTGGTGTTATTTGCCTCACCCCCCTTAAACATAGGGATATTTTACCTGGGTAGAACAGGAGAGTGACAGACTGCCCATTTTAGAATAATAACCATCAATCAGAATAAAATGTATTTGTGGGTGAATTACAAGTTTGGCAGTGCAGGGCAAAACATTGCAGTAATGCCTTTGGCACTACTTTTTAAAACAAAATTACTGCTGCACTTACCGCAACACCAAACCAAGACCCAAGACACAGTGGCCTCATTACAAGGTTGCCGGTCTGGTAACAATGGTACCGGTAAGCTTTCCGGTACCATTGTTACCGGACCAGCAAACTACGAGGTCTCCTCGCGGGTGCCTTTCAGCCTGGCAGGTCTAACCTGCCAGACGGAACGGCACCCATGAGCAGACCTACATGGTAGCACTGTTATTAATGGTGCCGGTGTTAACGGCCTCCCAATTCCCATTGAGCCCTATGGGGCTCAAATAGGAATGGGGACTAATGATTACCGGCACCCGGCAATGGGCAATTACCGGGTCCGGCGGGGGTGGAATGCACCGGTAATTGCCCATTGCCGGGTGCCGGTATATTCATGACTCCAGCGGCAGCCATGCCAGTATTTACCCGGCATGGCTACTGCCGGACTCATAATGAGGTATCTTGAGGTGAATGTGGGTATCTAGTTAAAAATGTATTGACTGACTCAGATAAGTTTAGGAATGGAATGTTATAACCACCTCTAATATTAACTGATCTTTTGGCTGTTGTATAAGAAGCCATTAATGGATCTCAGGGACCTTCATGGAATGTGCCAGTAAGCTGCACTGGCAAAATACATCACAAACTACACAAGCCACACAATGTGCCCTTGACTCTGATTCCACACCCTTATGCTTGAACCTAAACCACACCGTTTGACATGAACTGCCCATTCATCATTCCATTATATGAACCACCAAGCTACAGCAAGCATCACCAAGCTGTCGCATAGACTTCAATGCAATTGGGTTTGTCCTGTCAGGAAAAAGACATTGATCAATCATCTGCAGACACAACCTTTTATGGGTTTCAGTGTTTATTCAACGTTTATTAGACAAAAGGGGATGGAAAAATTAAGAGGGTATGGAAGGTAAACCTAAAGATAAGTCATGGACCCATTCTTTTCTCCAGTTTTCTTCACCGCGACTCAGGAAGTAGAAAATAATTGAATTGCTTCACCTTAATGTCCAATTGTCATCAGGATCAAAGAAAGTTCTTTCATTTAAGGTACAACCAAACGCATATCAAAAGACAATTCCTGGGTTTCAATAGGTTCAAATATGCGCAATCCTTCTGGCAGTCCGTAGGGCTTTTCAGTCATTCAGACTTGCAGTGCTTAAGCGCCGCCTGCACTTTTTCCAGTTGTCTGAAAGTTGTTGCTATCTGGTTCTTCACTGTCTTGGTAGGACCCAGCTCCAGCGGTCACACACAACCATCATTCCTATCTGGAAAGGGACTGGGGATAAAAAGGGACAAGCCAGTTGGCTTGATTTGAGTGAGTGGCTGCTTGCATTCACATAGGAGGTTTCATACTAACTGCCAACCCTCCCTTCTGGCTACTCTCCTTGTTCTTCCACCACAATCTCATTCCTCAGGGTCTGTACTCTGCTCCTCTATCTCTTCCTCTGTCAGACTTTTCCTCTTTCTGAGATCCTTTTTTTTCCTCGTGGCACTACCAACACTGGTCAGTCAGGCATATCACACACCTGTAATACTTAACCTCTCTCTCAGCCATCACAGGCTATGCCTCTTGTTCTATCTACATGTACCCTTCTGACAACTCTCTAGTTCACCCACCTATAATCTGGGCACCTCTTCCTACTGTGGTCTCACCAGTTCTTCCAATGAACATCTTACCACCTCTTCCTGTGCTCTCATCACCCCCTCTGAGGTCCTTCTTCGTGTCTCACCACCTCCTCCTGGAGTTTTGCTGCAATCTGCTCCTTTTCCTCTTCTTCCTGATGTCCCTCTGGCTGTTTCACACCACCGTTCTTTAAATGTCTCACTGAATCCTCCTGTTCTCTCCCCACCTCCTCTTGTTCTCTCAGTCCTTCCTTCATGTATCATTGCACTGATTCGTCTCCACCTCCTTCTTCAGCTACAGTTTCCAACCTCTGCTTTCCATGTGTGTTCCCTGATTCTTATGTTAGACATCTCTTCTCTTCTCCAGGCTCCCTCCTCTCTTGCAAGTTGCTTCGTCTCCTTTCCACCAGCTTCTTCCAAACTGCCCTTGCATCAATAAACTGTTTCTTTTCACCTCTGCTCCCTCCAGACTCCCAAACCCTTCTGAAAACTCCTACCCTATTTTATAGTGGTCCGGTTTCACCTACCAGGATCCATCCTTCTCAAAGACTCTCAGGTGAGTGGAATAATTGTCCAACACATAGATTTGGTCTATTTAAAAATGTGTGGGAAGTTCTCTGATCACCTCGTCAAATCCTCCCCTTCATCTCGTGGCTCAAGTGACTGAGACAATTCTTGGAAGTGACAGCATCTTGGATGTCATTTTCAGACATGCATGCTGTCAGCTCCACAGAGCTGCGTGATCTGTGGACTGGGTGCGTTTGTGAGTCTGGGCACTTGCACAAATATTTTTCTGCATGACTGAATTCTGAGCTCAAAAATAATGAACTGCTAAGTGTTTCCAGGTTGTTTTCTTCCCACACAATGAATGCCTCTAATACATCATGTTATTGAATGTAAAGCTTCAAGTAATTTTTATTTTACTTTATAGCCCAAGAGAAGCTGAACGCTTTACAATGGAAGGGTGCCAGCTTTGGGCCTTCCATACACTAGACTAGTACTGTTGGTTGAGGGAGTTAGGGAGCTTTATTCATCCACCAGGCATTGTTGAAAGAGGCATGTTACTAGTGTTTTTCAGAACTTGAGGATGGTGGGGACACGTGGAATCTCTGCTGGGACTGAACTCCTGATGTTGGGGGCATTGCATCAGAAGGACTGCTTGGGAGTCTATTCTCTGCGGGCTGGCTTTAACTCCAACCTTTTAATACTTTTGCTATATGAGGTGTCAGAGCCTAAAGAGGTGTGGCATTTAGCTGACATGTATATCTGTTTTCCATTTGTGACTGTTTTTATGGGTGATGCATGTTGTTTTGAATAATCTTGGTGAATTGAATTGATATTTTATTTATATCGCGCTCATACACAGGTGTTTCAGAGCACTACAAGGCAAGGAAGGGGAAACAGGGGAGAACCAAAAAAATAAAAAAGTAAAAACAACGATCTTACTAGGCCCAGTGACATTGAGAACGTTCAAGTGCATTGGAGAGAGGGAGGGGAAAAGTGCATTGAAGGGGGAGAAGTGGAAAGTGCGGAGCAGAAACAGAATAAACAATAATGAAATAAATAAATAAGAGGCAATAGTGGTAGTGCAGTCAGCAAGTGGCAAGTGCTAGGTTTAAGGCAGCAGACAGGGTAAGTCTGATAAGTGCAGGAAGAACAAAGGGGGGAATGTATGGGTACAGAAACAGCCCCCAGTGCAAGGGGTGGCCCAGAAGCAGTGCGGGAGGGTGGCAGCGTGAGCAGGTACCTGGGCCCAGAGGAAAGAGGGTGGCTAGGTGCACAGTGCCAGGAGAGGACCAAAATCAGCAGGGGAGAGCGGTAGCGATGGGAGAAGCAAAGAGGATGGTCTTGAGGGGCTCGCGGAACCGGAAATGGTTCTCCTCGAGTTTTAGAGTGGCAGGGAGCTGTTCCAGAGGGAGGCCCCAGCCACATACAGTGATCTACCCCCAGCTCATTTCTTTGAAAAACGTCTGACCCTGAGGGAGTTAGAGGTAGAGGAGCAAAGTGCTCGAGAGGGGAGGTATTTGTGAAGGGATAGCTGAAGGTATTTTGGACCCAGGCCCCAGAAAGCTTTGTGGACAATGCAGAGGGTTTTGAATGTAATCCTTGCATCCACTGGGAGCCAATGGAGTGATTTCAGAGCTGGAGAGATACGATCCCAGGGCTTGAGGCCAAGGACAAGGCTTGCAGTCCTGTTCTGGATTAGTTGCAGAGGGCGGAGAGTAGAGGCAGGTAGATTTAGAAAGAGGCTGTTACAATAGTCCAACCTAGAGAGAACCAGAGCTTGGGAGACAGTGAACTTCTGGGGGAAGGAGAGGAAGGGCAGAGTACCTCTGAGGAGGTGTAGTAAGAAGTTTGACTTATTAGAGACCTCAGAGATGTGGGCGGAGAAGGAAAGTGTGGAGTCAAAGATGACCCCAAGTTTCTTAGCCTCACAGGTGGGGGTATGAGGAGGGCCAAGGGAGGACGGCCAGAGAGTGAGGGGAAAGGATGGTGAAGGTGTACCGATGAGGAGGATCTCTGTCTTACTGGAATTCAGACAAAGACCATTGACGGCACACCAATCTTGAATGGCAGTTAGGCAATCAGAGATGAGAGAGGGAGTGGAGGTGGCCGAAGGCAGCCTGAAATGAGTTGAGTGTCATCAAAATAGCACTGGGAATTTTAGCAGAAGATGGCAATGCAGTGGGCAGAGTTGCCAGGTATTGATTGAAAGGCCAGGGCGAGAGGTTAGACCCCTGGGGAACACCACAGGTAGAGAGGAAGATAGATAATAGGAAGGACCCAAGTTGGACCTGAGAGGGTCGATCCGAGAGAAAAGAGGTCAGCCAGGCCAGGGCCTGATCAGTGACCCAGGTTATCACACAGACAGTTGAGCAGGATGGTGTGGTTGACCATGTCGAAGGCAGAAGAGAGATTGAGTTGGATGAGGACAGACTGAATGTTAGAGTCAAAGTTGGAGAGCAGGTCTTCACGGATGTTGGATGTGGAGCGGGAGTGCCAGTGAGGCTTACACAGTGTAGAAGACATGAAAAATGAATGTTTCAGGCGTCTTCAATGAGGCGGGCTGCAGCGTGGTAGGCTGGCTTGAGGGGGCTGGATGCTTGGCTTGAAGCCATATATGAAGGGAATTTTCCCACCAATGTGTGAGAGCATGAGGTCTTGGACCACCAGATGGAAATCATGCGGGGGGTGAAAGGTTTAATTTTGAGTAGTATGGAGGTCTGTTAACCAAGCAGTTTGTGCCTTTTTGGCTATGCGCTTTTGGAAGGAAAGGATATGGTCAACAATGAAGCCTAGGGATTTAGATAGAGAGTTGTGGTTTGAATCCCTCCAGGTGCATGTTGTCCAGCCATTTCTGCATGAGTTGTTGATGAGAATGAATTGAGTCTTGATGTGATACAGTTTGAGCTGAGTGTTTGCCATTTGGATGGTAGCGTGGCTTTTGGGAAGGCAAGTGATGTCCGGGAGCGTTGTCAACGTACTGATGGATGGCTTTTTTGGGGTCATTTCGGAGAGTTCCCATTGGTTCCATGTAGAGATTGATGATTATTGGGAGAAGAAATCTTGGGGGACCCCACCCATGACTAGTAGTTGACTGGATCTGAGTGAACACATCTGTATGGGCTACTGTCTACCAGATAGATAGGCGACAAACCATTTTAGTATGGTCTCAAAGAAGTTAACCCGGTGATTGAAGAAGTAGAGGAGGTTTCAGTGATTGATTGTGTCAAAGGCAGCCAAGAAGTCTGAGAGGAACGGGGTGCTTGAGTATCCTCTTTTAGTGCAGCAGATCATGGTTTATGTTTGAAATCTTACTGCTGCATTTGGGGTGATAATTACAGAGTAGGCACAGCTGGTAAATTTTGGCAAGAAGTTGGGCCACAACTAGTTTCTCGATTCACTTCCTAACAAATTAAAAATTCATGATGGTTCTGTATTTTACCAGGTCACCTGGTTCAAACAATTGCTTTTTAGAAGTGGTTGAATGAGTCCTGTTTTCAATGTATCCTGGAATGCACCTTTGCTGAGGGAGACATTCATAATACTGAGGAGTGCATTGAGGACTGGGCCAATGAGTTGTTTAATAAGAGAGGCTGAGAGTCAGTTGTCAATTTAAGAGGGAGGTTTAAGGGAAGCAAGTGCATCAGGAGGGCCCTTAGGAGAGAGGATGTTGAATTCTGTACCTGAAGATCGTGCCTGAAGGATATGGATAGCAGGGCTACATCTAATTTTGATGCATCAACGAGACCTCTGATCGTATCAGTTTTTTTTTTATGAAGAAGGTATTGATTCTGTCATTTACCTCTTGTCAAGCTGGTGCTTCTGGGACAATGTGGGCTTGTCACTGAGCTTGGCTACTTCACTGAAAAATGTGCTTATTTTAAAGGATGCTTCAATGTTGAAGGTGTAGCAAGCTAACATAGGCTTGGAGATAACGTGTCTGCACTGGCTGGCAAGGAATTGGAAGAATGTGGGATCCTCTTGCCTATGGTCACTGTGACATTGTCTTCAAGGGATATGACTGAGACGTTGTTGGCAGTGAACCTGGGTGTGTACAGTTAGTTTATGGTGCAACTAGACTTTAGATGTGCATGGGCATCCACTTCTTCTTTGTCGAAGTGGTTGACAAACCACTGGAATGTATCCAGAATGACCAACACATTCCCTGTGTTGGGGAACATTGTGAATGTTTCCTCTAGTGGGTGTAATTGTAACTTCTTGAAGGAGTAGTGTACAATCAAGGGCATTGAACCTGCACTTTGTGGGGCACCTTTGTGTGTGATATTAGAAGGGGGATTGCAGCGTGGTGAATCCAATCGAGTCATAGAGTGTTCTAGCATTAATGGGCAGAGGAAGTGAAGATGGGTTAAGGCATTTGGCCTTTTATAATCGTGGGGAAAAGAATCTTCAGCTTAACGTCTATGGAGTCAGTCAGAGCCAATAGAGAGTCAATAGAGAGTCACATTAGTGATTTGCTTCTTGCCACACAGTGAATGTGAAGTCTCCAAGGTGGATGTTATTAGTGCAGGATTCTGTTGTTGAGGAGGGAATTCTGGAGAAATCATCAATAAAGGTACCTCTCCCCGGGATGGCCTGTACATGTTGTGGACTATAATGTAGTTGTTGTTTCAAATCGGGAACTGGCATTTGAGAGGTGTGTGTAAGAGTCAGAATTACCAAGCAGGGCCAGTCGGCCTTATGGATGAATGCCACCCCAAATCCAGTTTTCAACGTTTTCATTATGTTGAATACTTTAGCTCTGGGGTCAGGAGGAAGTTGAAGATATAGGGTGAGAAGAGTGTAAACCATGTTTCGGTTTGCAAAGGGTTTCAGGATTGCTGTTGGTTATGAGGTTGGTGGTGTCAGTGGCATGTGCAACCACTGAGGAGGCATTACCCATCATAACAGGACAGATGGCACTAGTTATCATTTTTTGGAGGGTTCTATGGGCGGATATTGATGAGATTGGTCAAGGTAGCTGTCCGAGGTTGCTTCAGGCATTTGGCGCGGTGACCCCTGGAGAGCATGGGAATGGATTTTGGCAAGAGGAGACACAATGGATATGTCTACCTGGTTTAAGATTGACAGAGTAACTGACCCTTAGCCATATCAATGTCCTAACAGGACCAAACAGGAACTGTTCTTGCTCTTTACAATAGATGACCAGTCGAGAGATGCCCTGTGATCAAACATCCAAGAAGGGAAAACAAAGGGCATGGCTCAGCAGATGGATGGGACACAGGTCACGTAACCTATATTGACTTGCACACGCTGAACAATTGCAAAATAAAGGTTGCTAGAAGGCTGCTTAAGGAGGTAAAATAAGAGCAGCAAAATAAGAAGGTAACAACAGATTAGCAATGATTGGCATGTGGTGGGGCAGACGTCACGTGATATAGATCCACTTGCACAAGCTGACCAACTGCAAAATAAAAGAGGCTGGAAGTTTCTCATGTAAGTATTGAAAGAGTGGCGAAACAGGAAGGCACCACACATTAGCATTAACTAACAGGTCGGTGGGCAGAGTTCATGTTATCTAGATCCACTTGAACCAGCTGACAAACTACAAAAGAAAAGAGTCTGGTGGTATGATTACATAGGCAAAAAAGGATGGGTAAAGAAGAAGGTCCCAACAGATGAGGAGTTATTGACAGGTGGATGAGGAGAGGTCATGTGACCTAGATCCACGTCGACAGGGGATCAACTGCAAAGCAAAACAGAGTGGAATGCTGCTCAAGTAGAGGGAAAAAGGAGTGGGAAGAATAGAAGGCATCAAGATATTTTCAGTGATTGGCAGATAGGTAGGGCAGAGGTCATGTGGTCAAGATCAACTTGCACCTGGTGATCAACTGTCTTTTATTTTAAACAAATAATACATCTGTTGGTAGGCAGATGAATGTCATCCATAACTTCTGCCCCTCCCCCAGCCCAATAACACACAGTTCAGAAACGTCACTCACTAAGACAGCCATACCACCCTTATCCCAGGCAGGTACAGAAGGATATGGAAGCAATCTAAGCTGAAGATGTCAAAGGTAGTCAAACTATTGTTGTAACAATAAATGTGCATGCATTTAGACACAGAGCAAATGTTCATTAAAAATAAAGAACACAAACAATAGGTAATATATGTATTTATACATGAAGAATATTAACATAGATTCCACTAGACATGAAGATAACTAACATATGAGATGTATATGCTGAATGCAACATGAAAGCCAAGCAAATACTGTCCATTAAAATAGAAAAGCAAGTATAATGGGGCAGCTATCTTCTCTAAAATGAAAGCCACACCATGCTTTTAAATAAGCAAAGGCCCTGAGACATGTAGAAAATTCAAAATGCTAAATTCACAGAAATACAGATCTGTGTAGAGCTCAGCCATAGCTACCAACCTGAGTCAAAGTGACAGTGAAATAAGGGAGGATAGGAACGGCAGAGAGAAGGTATGACATAGCAATTCCCAGGATGCAAGCAGTATACTCCCAGATTCATTAAGAGCACAACCAGTCTTTGTTAGCCAGGTGCAATCAAACTCTAAGTCAAAAGACTCCATGAAGAATAACTCAAGAGGGTCTCCTTTGGCAACAGAAAACACAACACTTACAGTATTATTAGCTGAATTCTCAATAAATACAGGATACATCTATCCCAAACACGATCCGATCACATGTGACTCAAAACTGGAAAACATTGTCTATTCATTAGAAGCGAACAGATATAGGATACCTGCCATACTCCCTACTCATGTACACAGACACGAGACACAGGGCAAGGCCAAGTGCAAAGATATCACCCAGGCTCATGGCCTAGGAATAATGGATGATACCTTTTTTAATTGGAAGAAAAGCAATCTGTGGACCTCTCTCTCCCTACTCTCCATCTGGCTCATTTCTTGATGATCTGTCAATTTTCCAAGGTTGTTTAGCAGAGCTCCAACCTACCAGAGTTCTTGGTGTTATGCCACCCATCAGGTTATGGGCCAACCATCCCCTGGTCGTAGAAATGACATAGTTTAACCTTTATCAATATAGGGGTGGTATCAGGAGGAGCCATCAGACAAGTAAAACCCAATTACATGTTTAAACACTACAGAGTGTATGTGTAGCCACCACCACTAACCAATCCCCATTCCCCGTAGGATTCTGTAAATTGATCAAATGTGATGACGTAATTTATAATGAAGTTGTACTACTTAAATCATTGTTTGTAATGAAGGCGAAGAGAGCGAGAATTTAATGCATGTATGCCATCCCAGCTTTTTTGACTGATAATAAATCTAGATTTTGCTTTGGACTTTGTCTACTTTGACTTTGAGCCCAATTTGGATTGACTCAAGTTCTTTGGGTTATTAGGGACTTTTTTGGGCAGTTGTAACACAGGAAAATATGCTGTGTTGTAGGCTTTAATGAAAATAAATCACATGTTGTAAAAGTGGTTTCTCCATGTTTGCTGTCATGTGAAAGGGGAACATGGTAAACTCAGCAACTTGAATTTTAAGGTTTTGTAAGACAATGATAGACAGAATGTTTATTACAAATTAGCAAATAGATCACGATAAACCTGTTTATAGGACTACACTTTATTTGATTGCCAGTACAATTTAAAGTACAGTAGAGTAAATTAACACAAAGATAATGTTCTATTTTGTACATGTAACATTGAACTTGTCAACCTGGTTGTAACTAAGAGGTCTTTTTGTGTAGGATACAGCTTGTTCGTGAAACATGATGCCCATATTGATTATTCCTCACTTTGATTTATGGATTAAAAATGTAATTGGCCCATTTGGGTGTGCTTAAGGCAAGGGCCTGTTAACAAATTACAAAACAAAAACAATTGAAATGCAAGCTTTATATTGGGGATTCTGATTAAATTAATAGGCTTGTGTGTTTACACTCATACAAGATGCCTATGGCAGGGCATCAAAGCCTGACCTGGCAGACCCTTAGGCCCCATGAGCAATGCACCTGTCATTCAGTTGCTTATTAAAATTAACTCTGTTTAACAGAATGTTTTCTCAGCAGATGGATTCTGTTGATAAAATGGATCAAGCCACACACGTTTGCAATTCAAAGCAAATTGTATATTAAAAGGTGCACCTAAAAAGACACATGAATGTGACCAATAGGAAATGCCTGTATCCTAGAGACCCCAGTAATCTCAGGCCCATTACCAATTGCAATTTCCTACTAAAGGTCATGGATAGGATAGCTACATCACAACTACAGGCACATGTAGAAGCGTCGGAATCCCTTCATCCCCAACAGTCGGGTTTTAGACCGGCACATAGTACTGAGACAGCCATGATAGATCTTCAGACAAAGATGCTCAGTATCATGAATAAAGGGAAAGCAGGCCTCCTTATCCTACTGGATTTTAGTGCTGCATTTGACTTACTTGATTATAATTTACTAGAAATCGCTCTGGATAAAACGACCAATTGTTCATCAGCAGCTAAAAGATGGATAATGTCATTTTTTTAAAACCAGAACATCATGGGTACAATGGCGAGATAAATTCTCGACAGAAAGAGAAATTCTCTGTGGGGTCCCTCAGGGAGCTAGCAGGTCCCCCTTGCTGTTAAATCTATATCTTAGATTCCTCTGCCACATATTAGATCATATGAATATCTTTTTCAAAAACTACGCTGATGACACTCAGCTTGTGATGGAACTCTGTGGAGATCACAAAAAAAATAATGAAAATCTACAGCATCTATTCCAGTATAGAACAGTGGATGGACACAAACTGGATGTGCCTAAATGGCAAGAAGACAGAGTTAATGGTCTTCGGCTCCCATCAGGCCAGAAACTCTCTTTCTCCAGAATAGAGCTCTTTTCAGATCGAAAACACACAGATTAAGGTCCTAGACAAAGTTAAAACACTGGGCATGATGATGGAAGCATCATTAGGAGCCGAAGCGCAGATGCAATATATAAAAAAAAAACATGTAGCTATTATCTTAGACTCCTCAAAGCCATCAGAACATACCTATCAGAGAACAATTGTGCCACTGTGGCTAAGGCACCCATCTTATCCCAACTGGATTATGGTAATGCCCTGATGGTAGGGGCAAACAACAAATGTCTCCAAGTGTACCATGCAGAATAATGCGGTCAGAATTATTAAGCGCATACCTAAATTCAACCATATTAGCAATTCTAGGAAATAGCTGTATTGGCTTAAAGTTGAAAATAAAATTCAATTTAAGGTTCTCACCATAGCACACCGGTGTATTCATGGGAAGGCACCAAGGTACCTGAAATCTAAAATACATACATACGTACCTACCTGCACTCTAAGATCAGTAGATCAAAACAAGATCTATGTAGCTAAGCATAATCGCAAGCTAGGTTTAGGTAAATCCTTTCCAATTATTACAGCAGGATTGTGGAATAACTTGCCTATCAACATAAGAAGAGAAGCACATTTTCTACGCTTCCGCAAGCAGGTGAAGACTCACATCTTTAATTAAATGCCTTCTTAAAATCTCCCAGATTCTTCCTCAGACATTTGCTCTCTCTCGTTATTTGTCTTCGTCCCAGATGTCCGTGTATCTGCTCCCGAGACTTGCGAGTTACCAGCGCAGTACAAATGAACAGAAATAGAAATAGAGATAGAAAAATGCATTTTTAGTTCCCCTGATTGGACTGAAATGCCAGATACAGGTTTGAATTGCATAGTGAAAACACAGATCACATGTATATAAATATGATATATTTAACCCTTTAACTGCCATGGGTATTTCCCCCCAATTCCAAGGCCTTTTTTGGTGATTTCGGTATGTGGCCATTCAAAGCCTCGTAACTTTTTTGTTACATGAGATATCTTGGCCAAATTTGACTCCTTTTTTCCCCACATATAGGCGGTCATAACACCACCCAGGAAACATAGGTTGCTTTAGGGGGGTGAGAGAAAATAAGCAAAAAGTGCTAAAATTTTGGGTTTTTTCAATAAATGCCAATAAAATGATGTACAAAGAAGCCTGTGGTTTATTCCATGTAAGAGCTAGGAACAAATGGTTTGCTGTGCTGAATTCCCCAATCTCCTGGGTTTCAAGAACAGGGTGAGTGGAAACGAAAAAAAAATATTTTGATGTGGTTATCAACTATTTTGTGAGAGGAAGACGATTTTGGCCATTTTTGCCAAATGGACATGCATAGACGGAATGGAAGAAAAGGGTAGGAAAGCCAAATTGGAGGACAGAAAGGCATACATTTCTGAAAAGTAGACAAAATTTCAAGTTTAGGAAGGGGTGATTTGCGTAGGTCGGGCAACAACTAGGTAGGGGAAAATGCCATAGATTGGTGGAAAAGCGGGAAAATTACCGAAAAGAAAGTAGGTATGTGTAGGACATGGTTGGCTTGGTACAGCAATGGCTTCTATGAATTTTGAGAAAAGCAATGCTCCGCTACATTTCCCCGACTCTTGCAGTTAGGAAAGCACACATTTTTGTGTAGTGTTTTACAAAACAAGCAATACCACAAGCCAAACACTGAGCCATGGTACACAGGAGTGTTATGCTCATGGCCTGAACAGACACATTTAGCATGTGTAAATCGGGAAAACCAATGTGGTGAGTAACAGCAAGCATACATTTTTTGAAAGAGCACAGACAGACCTTTTCAAGGGTAGATGACTTGTGCAAGTTACAAAAGTGTATGGTGCCTAAAGCAGCTACTAAATGTAGGTCACATTTGGGAAACGAAAGGGTTGTGTGACAAAGGGCACCAGCAAATGGTTCAAAACATTATGAAAACCACACAAACACAACAAATGTTATACCTTCCTGCGTTCCCACAGGTGACCTGATGAAAATGGTACCTCACATGTGTGGGTGTACCTACCTGGGCGCCAAGGGGAAAGCCTAAAACACAGGTAACCCCAAGTCTGTTTCGACACCTGAATTTGGCACTTTCTCCAGACAATCACAACATACAGATATGGGCCTCGGGTGTCCAAGGCACCAGGGAAAACAGAGAACCCCATGCATTTCCGAAAAGAGGACACCTGTGGGAATCTGCAGAAGTATGATTTGCGCAAATCGGCCCAGAATTTATTACCGAGGCACCCCTGCAAAGTCCAAAATGTGGGGAAAAAACGCATTTTCTGCACATTTCACTCGGCGCACCCATCGAAACACACCGCAAACAACACATGGCCTACCGTCACGCGTTCCGACAGGTGTCCCGATGAAAAAAATACCTCACATGTGTGGGTGCACCTACCTGGGCGCCAAGGGGAAAGCCTAAAACACAGGTAACCCCATGTCTGTTTCGACACCTGAATTTGACACTTTCTCCAGACAAGCACAACATACAGATATGGACCTCGGGTGTCCAAGCCACCAAGGAAAACAGGGAACCCCATGCATTTCCGAAAAGAGGACACCGGTGGGAATCCGCAGAGGTATGATTTGCGCAAATCGGCCCAGAATGTATTGCCCAGACAACCCTGCAAAGTCTGAAATGTGGGAAAAAAAACACATTTTCCGCACATTTCACTCGGCGCACCCATCGAAACACACCACCAACAACAAATGGCCTACTGTCCCGTGTTCCCACAGGTGTCCCGATGAAAACAATACCTCACATGTGTGGGTGCACCTACCTGGGCGCCAAGGGGAAAGCCCAAAACACAAGTAACCCCAAGTCTATTTTCACACCTGAATTGCACACTCTCACATCATACAGATATGGGCCTCGGCTGTCCAAGCCACCAAGGAAAACAGGGAATCCCATGCATTTCCGAAAAGAGGACACCCTTGGGAATCCGCAGAGGTATGATTTGCGCAAATCGGCCCAGAATTTATTATGCAAACTCCCCTGCAAAGTCCGAAATGTGGGAAAAAAAATGCATTTTCCGCACATTTCACTCGGCGCACCCATTGAAAAACGCTGCCAACAACACATGGTCTATAGTCCCGCGTTTCCACAGGTGTCCCGATGAAAATGGTACCTCACATGTGTGTGTGCACCTACCTGGGCGCCAAAGGGAAAAGCCTAAAACACAGGTAACCCCAAGTCTGTTTCGACACCTGAATTTGACACTTTCTCCAGACAAGCACAACATACAGATATGGGCCTCGGGTGTCCAAGGCACCAAGGAAAACAGGGAACACCATGCATTTCCGAAAAGAGGACATCCTTGGGAATCCGCTGAGGTATGATTTGCGCAAATCGGCCCAGAATTTATTATGCAGACACCCCTGCAATGTCCGAAATGTGGGGAAAAAAACACATTTTCCGCACTTTTTACTCAGCGGACCCATCGAAGCACACCGCCAACAAAACATGGCCTACCGTCCCGCGTTCCCACAGGTGTCCCGATGAAAACGATACCTCATATGTGTGGGTGCACCTACCTGGGCGTCAAGGGGAAAGCCTAAAACAGAAGTAACCCCAAGTCTGTTTTCACACCTGAATTGCACACTCTCACATCATACAAATATGGGCCTCGGTTGTCCAAGCCAACAAGGAAAACAGGGAACCCCATGCATTTCCGAAAAGAGGACACCCGTGGGAATCCGCAGAAGTATAATTTGCGCAAATCGGCCCAGAATTGATGATGCAGACACCCCCGCAAATTCCAAAATTTGGGGAAAAAAAACGCATTTTCCGCACATTTCACTCGGCGCTCACATCGAAACACGCCGCCAACAACACATGGCCTATAATCCTGCGTTTCCACAGGTTTACCAATGAAAACGGTACCTCACATGTGTGGGTGCACCTACCTGGGCGCCAAGAGGAAAGCCTAAAACACAGGTAACCCCAAGTCTGTTTCGACACATGAATTTGACACTTTCTCCAGACAAGCACAACATACAGATATGGGCCTCAGGTGTCCAAGGCACCAAGGAAAACAGGGAAACCCATGCATTTCCGAAAAGAGGACACCCGTGGGAATCTGCAGAGGTATGATTTGCGCAAATCAGCCCAGAATGTATTACCTAGACACCACCGCAAAGTCCAAAATGTGGGGGAAAAAACGCATTTTCCTCACATTTCACTCGGTGCACCCATCAAAACACGCTGCCAACAACACATAGCCTACCGTCCCGCATTCCCACAGGTGTCCCGATGAAAACCGGTACCTCACATGTGTGGGTGCACCTACCTGGGCGCCAAGGGGAAAGCCTAAAATACAAGTAACCCCAAGTCTGTTTTCACACCTGAATTGCACACTCTCACATCATAAAGATATGGGCCTCGGGTGTCCAAGCCACTAAGGAAAACAGGAAACCCCATGCATTTGCGTAAAGAGGACACCCGTGGGAATCCGAAGAGGTATGATTTGCGCATCTAGGCCCAGTATTTATTACCCAGACACCCCCGCAAAGTCCAAAATGTGGGGAAAAAAAACGCATTTTCCGCACATTTCACTCGGCGCTCACATCGAAACACGCCGCCAACAACACATGGCCTATAATCCTGCGTTTCCACAGGTTTACCAATGAAAATGGTACCTCACATGTGTGGGTGCACCTACCTGGGCGCCAAGAGGAAAGCCTAAAACACAGGTAACCCCAAGTCTGTTTCGACACATGAATTTGACACTTTCTCCACACAAGCACAACATACAGATATGGGCCTCAGGTGTCCAAGGCACCAAGGAAAACAGGGAAACCCATGCATTTCCGAAAAGAGGACACCCGTGGGAATCTGCAGAGGTATGATTTGCGCAAATCAGCCCAGAATGTATTACCTAGACACCACCGCAAAGTCCAAAATGTGGGGGAAAAAACGCATTTTCCTCACATTTCACTCGGTGCACCCATCAAAACACGCTGCCAACAACACATAGCCTACCGTCCCGCATTCCCACAGGTGTCACGATGAAAACCGGTACCTCACATGTGTGGGTGCACCTACCTGGGCGCCAAGGGGAAAGCCTAAAACACAAGTAACCCCAAGTCTGTTTTCACACCTGAATTGCACGCTCTCACATCATAAAGATATGGGCCTCGGGTGTCCAAGCCACTAAGGAAAACAGGAAACCCCATGCATTTGCGTAAAGAGGACACCCGTGGGAATCCGAAGAGGTATGATTTGCGCATCTAGGCCCAGTATTTATTACCCAGACACCCCCGCAAAGTCCAAAATGTGGGGGAGAAAACGCATTTTCCTCACATTTCACTTGGCGCACCCATCATTACACGCCACCAACAACACATGGCCTACCGTCCCGCGTTTATAGGGTGTCCCAATGAAAAGGGTACCTCACATGTGTGGGTGCACCTACCTGGGCGCAATGGGGAAAGCCTAAAACACAGGTAACCCCAAGTCTGTTTCGACACCTGAATTTGACACTTTCTCCAGACAAGCACAACATACACATATGGGCCTCGGGTGTCCAAGTCACCAAGGAAAACAGGGAACCCTATGCATTTCCGAAAAGAGGACACCCGTGGGAATCCACAGAGGTATGATTTGCGCAAATCGGCCCATAATTTATTATCCAGACACCCCTGCAAAGTCTGAAATGTGGGGAAAAAAAACAGATTTTTCGCACATTTCACTCGGTGCACCCATCGAAACACGCCGCCAACAACACATGCACTACTGTCCCGCGTTCTCACAGGTGTCCCGATGAAAATGGTACCTCAAATGTGTGGGTGCACCTATCTGGGCGCCAAGGCGAAAGCCTAAAACACAGGTAACCCCAAGTCTGTTTCGACACCTGAATTTGACACTTTCTCCAGACAAGCACAACATACAGATATGGGCCTCGGGTGTCCAAGCCACCAAGGAAAACAGGGAACCCCATGCATTTCCAAAAAGAGGACACCCGTGGGAATCTGCAGAGGTATGATTTGCGCAAATCAGCCCAGAATGTATTACCTAGACACCACCGCAAAGTCCAAAATGTGGGGGAAAAACGCATTTTCCGCACATTTCACTCAGTGCACCCATCGAAACACGCTGCCAACAACACATGGCCTACCGTCCCGCATTCCCACAGGTGTCCCGATGAAAACCGGTACCTCACATGTGTGGGTGCACCTACCTGGGCACCAAGGGGAAAGCCTAAAACACAAGTACCCCCAAGTCTGTTTTCACACCTGAATTGCACACTCTCACATCATAAAGATATGGGCTTCGGGTGTCCAAGCCACCAAGGAAAACAGGAAACCCCATGCATTTGCGTAAAGAGGACACCTGTGGGAATCCAAAGAGGTATGATTTGCGCAAATCAGCCCAGAATGTATTACCTAGACACCACCGCAAAGTCCAAAATGTGGGGGAAAAAACGCATTTTCCGCACATTTCACTCAGTGCACCCATCGAAACAAACCGCCAACAAAACATGGCCTACCGTCCCCCGTTCCCACAGGTGTCCCGATGAAAACGATACCTCATATGTGTGGGTGCACCTACCTGGGCGTCAAGGGGAAAGCCTAAAACACAAGTAACCCCAAGTCTGTTTTCACACCTGAATTGCACACTCTCACATCATACAAATATGGGCCTCGGTTGTCCAAGCCAACAAGGAAAACAGGGAACCCCATGCATTTCCGAAAAGAGGACACCCGTGGGAATCCGCAGAAGTATAATTTGCGCAAATCGGCCCAGAATTGATGATGCAGACACCCCCGCAAATTCCAAAATTTGGGGGAAAAAACGCATTTTCCGCACATTTCACTCGGCGCACACATCGAAACACGCCGCCAACAATACATGGTCTATAATCCTGCGTTTCCACAGGTGTACCAATGAAAACGGTACCTCACATGTGTGGGTGCACCTACCTGGGCGCCAAGAGGAAAGCCTAAAACACAGGTAACCCCAAGTCTGTTTCGACACATGAATTTGACACTTTCTCCAGACAAGCACAACATACAGATATGGGCCTCAGGTGTCCAAGGCACCAAGGAAAACAGGGAAACCCATGCATTTCCGAAAAGAGGACACCCGTGGGAATCTGCAGAGGTATGATTTGCGCAAATCAGCCCAGAATGTATTACCTAGACACCACCGCAAAGTCCAAAATGTGGGGGAAAAAACGCATTTTCCTCACATTTCACTCGGTGCACCCATCAAAACACGCTGCCAACAACACATGGCCTACCGTCCCGCATTCCCACAGGTGTCCCGATGAAAACCGGTACCTCACATGTGTGGGTGCACCTACCTGGGCGCCAAGGGGAAAGCCTAAAACACAAGTAACCCCAAGTCTGTTTTCACACCTGAATTGCACACTCTCTCATCATAAAGATATGGGCCTTGGGTGTCCAAGCCACTAAGGAAAACAGAAAACCCCATGCATTTGCGTAAAGAGGACACCCGTGGGAATCCGAAGAGGTATGATTTGCGCATATAAGCCCAGTATTTATTACCCAGAAACCCCCGCAAAGTCCAAAATGTGGGGGAGAAAACGCATTTTCCTCACATTTCACTTGGCGCACCCATCAATACACGCCACCAACAACACATGGCCTACCGTCCCGCGTTTCCAGGGTGTCCCAATGAAAAGGGTACCTCACATGTGTGGGTGCACCTACCTGGGCGCAATGGGGAAAGCCTAAAACACAGGTAACCCCAAGTCTGTTTCGACACCTGAATTTGACACTTTCTCCAGACAAGCACAACATACACATATGGGCCTCGGGTGTCCAAGTCACCAAGGAAAACAGGGAACCCTATGCATTTCCGAAAAGAGGACACCCGTGGGAATCCACAGAGGTATGATTTGCGCAAATCGGCCCATAATTTATTACCCAGACACCCCTGCAAAGTCCGAAATGTGGGGAAAAAAAACACATTTTTCGCACATTTCACTCGGTGCACCCATCGAAACACGCCGCCAACAACACATGCACTACTGTCCCGCGTTCTCACAGGTGTCCCGATGAAAATGGTACCTCAAATGTGTGGGTGCACCTATCTGGGCGCCAAGGCGAAAGCCTAAAACACAGGTAACCCCAAGTCTGTTTCGACACCTGAATTTGACACTTTCTCCAGACAAGCACAACATACAGATATGGGCCTCGGGTGTCCAAGCCACCAAGGAAAACAGGGAACCCCATGCATTTCCAAAAAGAGGACACCCGTGGGAATCTGCAGAGGTATGATTTGCGCAAATCAGCCCAGAATGTATTACCTAGACACCACCGCAAAGTCCAAAATGTGGGGGAAAAACGCATTTTCCGCACATGTCACTCAGTGCACCCATCGAAACACGCTGCCAACAACACATGGCCTACCGTCCCGCATTCCCACAGGTGTCCCAATGAAAACGGGTACCTCACATGTGTGGGTGCACCTACCTGGGCACCAAGGGGAAAGCCTAAAACACAAGTAACCCCAAGTCTGTTTTCACACCTGAATTGCACACTCTCACATCATAAAGATATGGGCCTCGGGTGTCCAAGCCACCAAGGAAAACAGGAAACCCCATGCATTTGCATAAAGAGGACACCCGTGGGAATCCAAAGAGGTATGATTTGCGCAAATCAGCTCAGAATGTATTACCTAGACACCACCGCAAAGTCCAAAATGTGGGGGAAAAAACGCATTTTCTGCACATTTCACTCAGTGCACCCATCGAAGCACACCGCCAACAAAACATGGCCTACTGTCCCGCATTCCCAGAGGTGTCCCGATGAAAACGATACCTCATATGTGTGGGTGCACCTACCTGGGCGTCAAGGGGAAAGCCTAAAACACAAGTAACCCCAAGTCTGTTTTCACACCTGAATTGCACACTCTCACATCATACAAATAAGGGCCTCGGTTGTCCAAGCCAACAAGGAAAATAGGGAACCCCATGCATTTCCGAAAAGAGGACACCCGTGGGAATCCGCAGAAGTATAATTTGCGCAAATCGGCCCAGAATTGATGATGCAGACACCCCCGCAAATTCCAAAATTTGGGGAAAAAAAACGCATTTTCCGCACATTTCACTCGGCGCACACATCGAAACACGCCGCCAACAACACATGGTCTATAGTCCTGCGTTTCCACAGGTGTACCAATGAAAACAGTACCTCACATGTGTGGGTGCACCTACCTGGGCGCCAAGAGGAAAGCCTAAAACACAGGTAACCCCAAGTCTGTTTCGACACCAGAATTTGACACTTTCTCCAGACAAGCACAACATACAGATATGGGCCTCGGGTGTCCAAGCCATCAAGGAAAACAGGGAACCCCATGCATTTCCGAAAAGAGGACATCCGTGGGAATCAGCAGAGGTATGATTTGCGCAAATCGGCCCAGAATTTATTACCCAGACACCCCTGTAAATTTCAAATGTGGGGAAAAAAACGCATTTTCCACACATTTCACTCAGCACACCCATCGAAACACGCCGCCAACAACACATGGCCTACTGTCCAGCGTTCCCACAGATGTCCTGATGAAAACGGTACCTCATATGTTTGGGTGCACCTACCTGGGCGCCAAGGGGAAAGCCTAAAACACAGGTAACCCCAAGTCTGTTTCGACACCTGAATTTAACACTTTCTCCAGACAAGCTCAACATACAGATATGGGCCTCGGGTGTCCAGGCCACCAAGGAAAATACGGAACCCCATGTATTTCCAAAAAGAGGACACCCGTGGGAATCCGCAGAGGTATGATTTGCGAAAATCGGCCCAGAATGTATTACCCAGACACCCCAGCAAAGTTTGAAATGTGGGTGAAAAACGCATTTTCCACACATTTCACTCGGCGCACCCATCGAAACACGCCGCCAGCAACACAAGGCCTACCGTCCCGTGTTACCACAGCTGTCCCGATGAAAACGGTACCTCATATGTGTGGGTGCACCTACCTGGGTGCCAAGGGGAAAGCCTAAAACACAGGTAACCCCAAGTCTGTTTTCACACCTGAATTGCACACTCTCACATCATACAAATAAGGGCCTCGGTTGTCCAAGCCAACAAGGAAAACAGGGAACCCCATGCATTTCCGAAAAGAGGACACCCGTGGGAATCCGCAGAAGTATAATTTGTGCAAATCAGCCCAGAATTGATGATGCAGACACCCCCGCAAATTCCAAAATTTGGGGAAAAAAAACGCATTTTCCGCACATTTCACTCGGCGCACACATCGAAACACGCCGCCAACAACACATGGTCTATAATCCTGCGTTTCCACAGGTGTACCAATGAAAACAGTACCTCACATGTGTGGGTGCACCTACCTGGGCGCCAAGAGGAAAGCCTAAAACACAGGTAACCCCAAGTCTGTTTCGACACCAGAATTTGACACTTTCTCCAGACAAGCACAACATACAGATATGGGCCTCGGGTGTCCAAGCCATCAAGGAAAACAGGGAACCCCATGCATTTCCGAAAAGAGGACATCCGTGGGAATCAGCAGAGGTATGATTTGCGCAAATCGGCCCAGAATTTATTACCCAGACACCCCTGTAAATTTCAAAATGTGGGGAAAAAAACGCATTTTCCACACATTTCACTCAGCACACCCATCGAAACACGCCGTCAACAACACATGGCCTACTGTCCAGCGTTCCCACAGATGTCCTGATGAAAACGGTACCTCATATGTTTGGGTGCACCTACCTGGGCGCCAAGGGGAAAGCCTAAAACACAGGTAACCCCAAGTCTGTTTCGACACCTGAATTTAACACTTTCTCCAGACAAGCTCAACATACAGATATGGGCCTCGGGTGTCCAGGCCACCAAGGAAAATATGGAACCCCATGTATTTCCAAAAAGAGGACACCCGTGGGAATCCGCAGAGGTATGATTTGCGAAAATCGGCCCAGAATGTATTACCCAGACACCCCAGCAAAGTTTGAAATGTGGGTGAAAAACGCATTTTCCACACATTTCACTCGGCGCACCCATCGAAACACGCCGCCAGCAACACAAGGCCTACCGTCCCGTGTTACCACAGCTGTCCCGATGAAAACAGTACCTCATATGTGTGGGTGCACCTACCTGGGTGCCAAGGGGAAAGCCTAAAACACAGGTAACCCCAAGTCTGTTTCGACACCAGAATTTGACACTTTCTCCAGACAAGCACAACATACAGATATGGGCCGAAAAGAGGACACGCCTGGGAATCTGCAGAGGTATGATTTGCGCAAATCGGCTCTGAATTTTTTACTCAGACACCCCCGCAAAAATCCAAAATGTGGGGAAAAAAACGCATTTTCCGCACATTTCACTTGGCGCGCCGATCGAAACACGCCATCAACAACACATGGCCTACTGTCCCGCGTTCCCACAGGTGTCCCGATGAAAACGGTACCTCACATGTGTGGGGGCGCCAAGGGGAAAGCCTAAAATACAGGTATCCCCAAGTCTCTTTCGACACCTGAATTTGACACTTTCTCCAGACAAGCACAACATACAGATATGGGCCTCGGGTGTCCAAGCCACCAAGGAAAACAGGGAACCCCATTCATTTCCAAAAAGAAGACACCCGTGGGAATCCGCAGAGGTATGATTTGCGCAAATCGGCCCAGAATTTATTACCCAGAAGCCCTGGCAAAGTCTGAAATGTGACGAAAAAAGCCCACATTTTTCACTTTGTCAGGGGTTCTGGGTAAAAAATTCTGGCCCGCTTCGCGCAAGTTGGACCTCTGTGGATTCCTACTGGTGCCCTCTTTTCAGAAATGCCTGGGGTTCACAGTTTTCCTTGGTGGCTTGGACACCATGTGCCCAAATCTGTAGGTTATCACCCCAAAACCTCCTGTGGTTACCAGTGGGTTAGCCGTTTTCCTTTGCGGCTAGCTTGGTGAACTCACACATGTGAGGTACCGTTTTCGTTGGGACACCTGTGGGAACGCGGGAAGGTATGACATCTGTTGTTGGCGCCGTGTTTCGTGGGTTGAGCAGAGTGAAATGTCTGGAAATTGTGCTTTTTACCCACAAATTTGGAATTTGTCAGAGGTTCTGGGTAGTAGATTCTGGGCCGATTTGTGCAAGGCAGACCTCTGTGGATTCCCACGGGTGTCCTCTTTTGGGAAATGCATGGGGTTCCCTGTTTTCCTTGCTGGCTTCTACACCCTAGGCCCAAATCTGTAGGTTGCCCACATGAACAAAATCGTCAGTGGCGAAAGGCTTGGGGTTACCAGTGGGTTACCCTTTTCCTTTTGCGCCCCATGTATGTGCACCCACACATGTGAGGTACCGTTTTCATCGGAACACTTGTGGGGACACGGGAAGGTAGGCCATGTGTTGTTGGCAGTGTTTTTTCGGTGGATGGCCAGAGCGAAATGTCTGAGAATTGTTTTCATTTCCAGGCAATTTCAGAGACATTTCCCTGTGTCCACTCACCGAAACACGTTGCCAACAACAGATGTCATACCTTCTCGCGTTCCCACAGGTGTCCCGACGAAAAAGGTACCTCACATGTGTGGCTGCACCTACCGGGGACGCAAAAGGAAAAGGGTAACCCACTGGTAGCCCCAAGCCTTTCACCACAGCACAATTTGATCATAGGGGCAACCTACAGATTTGAGCCTATGGTGTCGAAGCCAGCAAGGAAAACAGGGAAACCCATGCATTTCCCAAAAGAGGACACCCGTGGCAGGGGCACCTCATGCAGGCCTCCCTGGGCCTCCTACAAACGGCTGCATGAGGTACAACCCCCCTCCGTTTGGGGTGGGAGGGGAGTGGGCCCCCAAAAATGGTGGGACAGGCCTCCAGCGGGTGGGGCAGTAAGGTTTGGGCACCCTGGCACCAGATTGGCACACCAATGTGCCCCTCTGTGCCAAGGCAAGTTTTGTAAACAAAGAAAAAAATGGAAAATGGTACACGACACTTTAAGGCGGGCTGAGGGGCATCCTAAACCGCCAGGTAATTTTCCAATGTAATGGGGGGTGACCTTCTACCCCCCACACCAAATGCAGGGGAGTGAATCTTATTCAGCCCTCCCAGGGGGGAAGTAAGAGGGGGGCATCTCATGCAGCCCTCCCTGGGGTCAGATGCCCCTTCCTAAGACCAGATATCTGCCCCCAGGGAGGGCTACAAGGGGTGCCCCCATTTCCCCTTGGGGTGAGTGGGAGAGGCCCACCCCCTTTTCTGTAAAATAAATTCCTGGTGGCTAGTGGCCCCCCACTCCCACCGAAAAAAGTCCCTTATTTTATTTTTATTTTTGCCCCCTTCCCTTGATGATCAGCCAAACTGCCCCCAGGGTTTATTAGATATGTGCCCCCATGCTTTGGGGCCAGGGGAGGTCTGCTTACTGTAAGCAGCCCCCCCCCCACATCACAAACATATCCCTGGTGGTCCAGTGGCCATTGCTGGTCATGGATCCAGCGCTATGCGCCGATCCGTGACCAGCAATGCTTCACTTTGGAAAGGGGAGAATCTCCCCTTTCCAATGACACCATTTTTACTAAAGTCCGTGGTGGTCTAGTGGGCCCCAGGGCCCCAAACCCCCTCCCACCACCCTTCAAAATTTAATTTTTTTTATTTTTATTGTGCCCCCTTCCCTGGGGGCAGATAATCAGCCATCTCCCCCCAGGGTTTATTAGATATGTGCCCCATGCTTTGGGGGCAGAGGGGGAGAGGGCTGCTTACTGTAAGCAGACCCCCTCAACCCCCCACATCACAAACGTAACCCTGGTGGTCCAGTGACCATTGCTGGTCACGGATCAAGCACTCTGCGCCGATCCGTGACCAGCAATGCTTCAAAAATGGTGTCTTTCGAAAGGGGAGAATCTCCCCTTTCCAAAGACACAATTTTTTCAAAAATCCATGGTGGTCTAGTGGGCCTCAGGGCCCCAAACCCCCTCCAACCTCCCTTCCAAATTTGTAAAAAAAAAATTCTGCCCCCTTCCCTGGGGGCAGATGATCAGCCATCTGCCCCCAGGGTTTATTATATATGTGCCCCCATGCTTTGGGGCATGGGGAGGTATGCTTACTGTAAGCAGCCCCCTTACCCCCACCCCACAAACGTATCCCTGGTGGTCCAGTGGGCATTTCTGGTCACGGATCGAGCGCTCTGTGCTGATCCGTGACCAGCAATGCTTCAAAAATGTTGTCTTTGGAAAGGGGAGAATCTCCCCTTTCCAACAACACCATTTTTTCTATGATCCGTGGTGGTCTAGCGGGCCCCAGGGCCCTAAATCCCCTCCCACCTCCCTACAAATGTTTTTTTTTGTTCCCCTTCCCTGGGGGCAGATGATCAGCCATCTGCCCCCAAGGTTTATTAGATATGTGCCCCCATGCTTTGGGGGCCGGGAGGGAGGGCTGCTTACTGTAAGCAGCCCCCCCCACGTCATAAACAAATCCCTGGTGTCTAGTGGCCAGTGCTGGTCACGGATTGAACACTATGCGCCGATCCGTGACCAGCAATGCTTCTAAAATGGTGTCTTTCGAAAGGGGAGAATCTCCCCTTTCCAAAGACAAAATTTTTTTTCAAAAATCCATGGTGGTCTAGTGGGCCCCAGGGCCCCAAACCCCCTCCAACCTCCTTTCCAAATTTGTAAAAAAAAAATTCCGCCCCCTTCCCTGGGGGCAGATGATCAGCCATCTGCCCCCAGGGTTTGTTATATATGTGCCCCCATGCTTTGGGGGCATGGGGGGGTATTCTTACTGTAAGCAGCCCCCTTACCCCGACCCCACAAACATATCCCTGGTGGTCCAGTGGGCATTTCTGGTCATGGATTGGGCGCTCTGTGCTGATCCGTGACCAGCAATGCTTCAAAAATGGTGTCTTTGGAAAGGGGAGAATCTTCCCTTTCCAACAACACCATTTTTTCTAAAATCCGTGGTGGTCTAGCGGGCCCCAGGGCCCTAAATCCCCTCCCACCTCCCTACAAATGTTTTTTTTTGTTCCCCTTCCCTGGGGGCAGATGATCAGCCATCTGCCCCCAAGGTTTATTAGATATGTGCCCCCATGCTTTGGGGGCCGGGAGGGAGGGCTGCTTACTGTAAGCAGCACCCCCACGTCATAAACAAATCCCTGGTGTCTAGTGGCCATTGCTGGTCACGGACGGAGCACTATGCGTCGATCCGGGACCAGCAATGCTTCTAAAATGGTGTCTTTGGAAAGGGGAGAATCTCCCCTTTCCAACAACACCATTTTTTCTAAAATCCGTGGTGGTCTAGCGGGCCCCAGGGCCCTAAATCCCCTCCCACCTCCCTACAAATGTTTTTTTTTTGTTCCCCTTCCCTGGGGGCAGATGATCAGCCATCTGCCCCCAAGGTTTATTAGATATGTGCCCCCATGCTTTGGGGGCCGGGAGGGAGGGCTGCTTACTGTAAGCAGCCCCCCCACGTCATAAACAAATCGCTGGTGTCTAGTGGCCAGTGCTGGTCATGGATTGAGCACTATGTGCCGATCCGTGGCCAGCAATGCTTCTAAAATGGTGTCTTTCAAAAGGGGAGAATCTCCCCTTTCCAAAGACACAATTTTTTCAAAAATCCATGGTGGTCTAGTGGGCCGCAGGGCCCCAAACCCCCTCCAACCTCCCTTCCAAATTTGTAAAAATAAAAAAATTCCACCCCCTTCCCTGGGGGCAGATGATCAGGATCTGCCCCCAGGGTTTATTATATATGTGCCCCCATGCTTTGGGGGCATGGGGGGTATGATTACTGCAAGCAGCCCCCTTACCCCCACCCCACAAACGTATCCCTGGTGGTCCAGTGGGCATTTCTGGTCACGGATCGAGCGCTCTGTGCTGATCCGTGACCAGCAATGCTTCAAAAATGGTGTCTTTGGAAAGAGGAGAATCTCCCCTTTCCAACAACACCATTTTTTCTAAAATCCGTGGTGGTCTAGCGGGCCCCAGGGCCCTAAATCCCCTCCCACCTCCCTACAAATGTTTTTTTTTGTTCCCCTTCCCTGGGGCCAGATGATCAGCCATCTGCCCCCAAGGTTTATTAGATATGTGCCCCCATGCTTTGGGGGCCGGGAGGGAGGGCTGCTTACTGTAAGCAGCCTCCCCACGTCATAAACAAATCCCTGGTGTCTAGTGGCCATTGCTGGTCACGGATTGAGCACTATGCGCCGATCCGTGACCAGCAATGCTTCTAAAATGGTGTCTTTGGAAAGGGGAGAATCTCCCCTTTCCAAAGACACCATTTGTTTTACAATCCATGGTGGTAAAGTGGGCCCCAGGGTCCCAAACCCCTCCCACCTCCCTTCGATTTTTTTTTAAAAAAAAATTATTTTCACCCCTGGGGGCAGATGATCTCTGCCCCAGGGGTCTCCACAGCCGTGGCGCCATGCTTTGAGGGCTTGGGGGAGAGGGGCCGCTTACGTAGTAAGCATCCCCCCTCCCCCGCTCCCAAAACAGATCCCTGGTGGTCTAGTGCGCATTGCTGCCCGCGGATCGAGCTCCGCACCCGATCCGTGGGCAGCAACGCTGTCACACAAGGTATCGTTGGAAAGGGGAGGATCTCCCCTTTCCAACGATACCTGCCTCGATCTACGGCTTGAAATACAATGGGAGATCAAGGCAGAGTAAGGTGAACACTCACTTTCTGTTTTCACCGCGGCAGCCGAAAATGGCTGCTGCAGTGAATTTACTTTCAATTTCATGTCGGTGTGTGTCACACACACCAATGTGAAATTGAAGGAAATCCAACCCCTGGGCCAAGAAGAGGAACCTCCCAGCACATAGCCCGGGGGTTGGATTACAGTTTTGTGTGATCCCTGTTTTACAGAGATTGCACAATACAGAGTGCCTGAAAGGACGAGCTATCTCATCCTTGGCAACAGGGAGGTAATCCCAAGGACGAGATAGCTCGTCCTTGGCACTAATGAGGTTAAAGGTATGGTTCAATAATACATGTATACAATTTAATAACGCAATTATTTATTAGCTAAAGGAATGAAAATAGTATCTCTGAATTGAGAATATTCGTATGAGTCGGAATGTATAATTCTCATCAGATGTATCATTTCCATAAAGGGAATGCTAAGAAAGTGACTTCTGCAGTCCAATTTGATTCCTCATTCCTGAGAAGGCTTACCCATAGCTACAACATCTCCAATGACACATACAAATACATTGGGCCAGTTGGACATCATTAAGGGGTGCAAGAAGGTGAAGGGAACCTATCACTTTCTTAATCAAATTAAAAAATGCTGCATGGAATATTGCTGAATGGGTGGAGTTTGCTTTATATATGAACTCAATCACATAGTAGGTGGGGAGATATTTTGGAAAGCAGAAAAGCAAGTGAGAATGCCTTTGCTTTACTTTAAATATTTGTAATGTGTGGCCATGGACCCATGGGCTTAAGGGTGCAACAGACATAAAAACACCCAGATACAAGAGCCAGGAACATTCCCCAGGTCGAAAACCAGGAGAAAGGGCTTCAAGTGAACAGGGGGATCTTGAGTTTCCTTTTAAGAGCTCAGTAGATTTCAGACATCTGAGCTCCAAAGGCAATTTGTTTCAAGCCTTAGGAGCTGCAACTTGAAAAGCTACTTTGGAAGCGTTCACCGTCCTACTTTTGGGAATAAACAACAGCTCCTGATTGTTGGATCTCAAAGCTCACCTTTGGATTTTTTCAGTTAATAGATCCTGCATGTCATCCGACATGACACCTTGCCAGCATTTGTGCGTGATTGTTAGCAGTCAAAATCGGATTTTTGACTCTCCCAGGATCCAGTACAGAGCCCGTCTTTCAAATGACACATGGTCTCTTCTCCCGAGTCCCACAACCACTCTTTGGGGGCATGGGGGGGGGTATGCTTACTGTAAGCATCCCCCTTACCCCCACCCCACAACCTGTAAACCTGTAGCCTATTGCAATCAGTTTTGTTAATGCCCACAAGGAGGCTGCTGCAATAGTCCAGCTTAGCTCTGACAATTGCTGTCACAATGGTTTCTGCATTCACTTTGGTGATGAAAGGTCTAAGGTGAGAAAGGATCTTGATATAGTAGGAGCGTGATGACACTACACTACCAATGTAATCTTTCATACTAAGGTGTTGTTCAAAAATGACACCTAAAGTCTTGACCTTCTTCAGTGGAATACATTTGGAATCACCAATATGAAAGCTTTCGTATGTACGGCCAAGTTTTTTAATCATATTAAGAGTACCAACTATTATCAGCTTGGTCTTAGTCCTATTCAGAGCTGGGTTGTTTATTACCATCCAATTCCTGATCAAGGCTTATATCCTATTGAGTTGTGCTTCATCAATGTTTTAGATTCCGGAGATGGGGATGACACTCTGCGTATCATCTGCATAGTTAGTAAACATCACCCCCTCTTGAGCCAAGAGAGCAAAGAATGGGGCTGTAAAGATGTTATACAAGCAGGGAGAGATGCTTGCTCCCAGCGGGACTCCATATTTTAGTGTTAAAGATGGTGCTACAGCTTCATCAATAGAAACTCTGCTCTCACGGTTGCTAAGAAAGGACGAAGTCCATTGAACCACTGCCGGTGAGAAGTTGGCAACCTCCTTCAGCCTGGTGACCAAGATGGAATGGTCCACCAGGTCGAAGGCTGTCGACAAGTCAAGCAGCATCAACATGTTGGCTTTGTTCTTATCCATCCGATCAATGAGCCTAGCCTTAAGTTCCAGAAGAGCAGTCTCTGTCCCGGACCCTGGTCTGAAGCCCGATTGAAATTAGTATAGGGAAGTTATTGAGGTGCTCTGCAATTTGGGTATAAGCCACCCGATCTAGAATCTTTAATAAGAATAGATATTAGTAATGGGCCTATAATTAAGTGGTACGTCAGCCGCGAGCCGTTTTTTTTTCTTTAGAATTAGGTTTCTCCAAGCCTTCTTAAGGTCTTGGGGAACAGAGCCCTGAGAGAAAGATACATTTACACATTTTCAGATTGCTTCTTGGAGTTTAGGAGGGCAAGTTTTAATTATGGCGGCCGAACAAGGGTTGCCCGTACACTTAGTGGCCTTTAACCATTCCACTGTAGTACCCAGATCTGTAACCAATATAGCAGAAAAGCTAAATTGGGGAATAGTAGTGCCAGTAACGGAATGACGGTTTGTGCTTAGGTCTGATACTGGAATGTGCCCCTCTTTCTTATTTTCAATATCAGCCCTAATAATAGTCATCTTGCCCCGCATGGCGTCCTGAATGGCAGAGCACCATGCACAATGTCTGAGGAGAGAACATCAGACAGGGATTCCATCAGAAAGTAGGTGATGTGAAATCTCGTTAAGATGGCCTTTTCCAGATGGGACTGAATCCAGCAGCCTTTCTGAAGACTGAACTAGATTACCTGAGGGCAATTCTGGGAGCAGGTGGACATCGTGAAAGGAAGAGTTTGCCCGGTGGTGCTGCCTAACATCAGTTGATGCCACTACCTGTCCTGGGCCTTTAAAAGATAAGAAAAAGTGACTGGAAGGATTTTGGTATTGAAGATGAGAGTTGCATAAGCATTTGCCAAACCCCCAACAGTCCCATCTGTTCCCCAGTATGATCACAAATGAAAGTATGAGCTGAGAAAGGTACAGTAGGTCACTGTAAATATTAAGAGCCTAAAAGTCACTGTTAAAAGTAGAATTGACAAGTAGAGTGGCAGGTAGTTGCACGTAGATACACACACACACACACACACACATACACACACACACACAGGAAGCACACATAACAGACACATAGAACACGTAGAGATGAAGTATATTTCCATACAGACATAAAGCACATTGGCATGCAAACATAAAGCATATTGCACACAGACGCGATGAATACTTGCACGCAGACATGAACAACATTTACATATAAACAGGAGGAACACTAACATGCAAGAAACAAAGGCACACTATGGTGGAGAATGAACCACAGTGCTGTCATTACTCAGACCAAACTCTGCTAGGCCTCAATTCTGACATACTGTAGTCTGACATAAAATCACTTACAAAACAAGTTTGCAGGCATCACAGTGCTTGAACAAGCCCACAGACACCAGGGTCAGAGCACTGTTGGGAGTTCTGCTTAGCGAACTGAAACCACACCAGATAACATTTCCTGTGGCAAACAGCATACATTTATTAAAGAAAATTGGGTTCAGTTGTTGCCAGTGAAAAGCACACATATCCTTGAAGGCCAGCTGCAGGCAGGTACCATGCCATGAAATCCAATAACAAATCAATATACAGTGCCCCGAATGGCTGCTGAAAGAAAGCACACGTATGTTAGGATAGCAGAACTTTAACAAATAGTTGAAATTAAGCTACAAACAGTGGTGCCCTACCACGTGACTGAAACAATGGCCATTCATTCCAGGGCCAATTTGATAGTGCACTTGCCATCCGCCTAGCACATCCAGACAGAAAGATGGCACACCAAGGCCATTAACAATAGTAACAGTGAAGGTTTCAAGCATGGGAAAAAGTAGCAAGTGTTTTGTCTAACTAGATCTTAGCAGTTCAACCATCTCTCCTTCCCCACCAGTAACCTGGCACAGCTTGGAGATAGCCAAGGCTGATGAGCTAAGGCCTGTCCAATCATCTCGTGTTCCCCTTATCGAATAATGTAGTACAGCGCCAGATAACAATATGCTGAATTAACACGTGGCCCTAGTAGAGGGTTGTACCTAGAAGTTGGTATTAGTTGTATATGAACCAATTAAAATAAGGTTCCCTTATAGATAATCTTATACCCAAAACTATAGCGTCCAGTCCCAGACTAGAATAATAGTTTTATGATAATAACAAATTGTGACATCATCTATAATGCATATTTTATATAAGAAAGTACTGGTTCTTGTTGTACTGTGCTTGTATGTTGTACACTCTTCCAGAAGCCACTTTTTTCTGAATAAAGCTGGGTTTTCCCGTGTACCTGGGTTACTCAGTTATTGCTAATTCTTCTTGTATTAGTTCCTTTTGGGCATACCTTAACAACGTATTTTGAGGAGACACTCTTTACAAGCTGTGGTACTGAAATGGGGGATATAATACACAGAGTGTGTGTTTTGTGAGTTAATTACAATAGAAATCCTATATAGCTACACCAAAAGATAGTGTTTTATCCTGCAAATGGAAATCTCTGCATGCCTTAGACATCTCATATTGAAATAAGGAATGACAAAACATTTAATTGGCCTCTGCATAGTCAATAAAGTAATTGAAACATATTCTTAATGAACACGTGGACTGGGTTGTTCTGTGGGTGAACCTGATTTCCTTAGAATAGTGAGGGAGTTGGGTGCAGCTGTCCAAGCAATCCAAAAACAGAATTCTTGAACACTAGCTTCTAAAATTATTTGCAACCAATTAAACACCACAAGGATAACCAATTGCATCTACATATTCAGTGAAATAACTGTACTTCGCAGACCAGATTTATCGCAAAAAAAACTTGAAATTCAGCAGATGTGGAAAGTCTGCCATTGATGTGCCCATAATGCCATTTTTTATGTGATTGTGAATTCCTTCTTTTATAATATGTATGTGCTCATGGGCTTTTCAACAAGAATTTGCCGAGTTAAGCTTCCTACATCCATTGAATTTCAAGGGTTTTGTTGCAATAAACCTGGTAAACTTAACTAAACTTGAACTAACATTTTTTCAGTGAACTTCAAGAATTTTGTCCATTGTATATGTTCCCCGAGTATGTTACTTTTAATCCAACTAGGCTATGGCCACTTTCCATGTCTTTCGGGCCCTCTAGACAATGCCAAAGGCCCTGCCCACTCTATATTTTAAAATACTACGGGCCACTAGCCAATCCCTTCGGCCATGGCCACTACACATGCCCCCTCTCTTTTGGGCCCACTAGCCTGGGCCTTTGGCCATGCCCCCTATATATTTTACAAAACTACCAACCTAATAGCCATGGCCTTCAGCGATGTCCAATGTATATGTGTCTTTTACATCCACTAGATGGCCTTGGCCAAAAGCTGTGCCCCCCATACATGCCTTTCGGTCCCAGTAGCAGTCAGCACGGTCCACTCTATATTTTAAAACACTAATTGGTCACCACACATGTCCCCTGGCCTTGTCCACAGCATATGTTCACACAATATGTTGGTTTTACACCCACTAGGTGGCCATGCCCTTTGGCATTAGCCACTGCACATGCCTTTCGGCCCCACTGCCCTGGCCAATCAGCATGTCCAACTGTATATTTTAAAACACTACCGGGTCACTTCCCATGCCGTCTGCCCATGGCTAGTGGCCATGGACTTGGGTGTCGTGTATATGTTCCCCCAATATGTTTCCCACTTGATGGCCACAGTCATTTGGACCAACCAGCCAGGGCCCACTGTATATTTTAAAATACTTCCAGCCCACTTCCAACCTTCGGTCATGTCCACTTTGCACCTCACTGTAGCTCTCCAAATACTATTTTTCTTTATTCTCTTTGTTTTTTTTTACTTTTTCCCCATAACCGCAGTTCTAATTGCAATGTACTACAGATAGCCCCAGTTATCTGTAGGTGTCCGATAACCACGGTTATCGGGAAAAATTAATTATGAAAAAAAAATGTCTCCCTGCCCTCCCTGTCACTCATCAGGTACCACTCTCTTCTTGGCATGCTCCCCTATTCCCTTAAACTCATGTTTCCCTCCCTACCATGCCTCCCCAACTCTTATTCCGTGTGACGCCCTTTAATTCCGGATATTGTTTCCTTTTGTAGCCACAGTTATCCCGTCGAATAACCGCAGCTATGAGCAAATGTTTGTTCTCTTAACTTGGTCCCTACCCCCCCCTCTAACTCCCTCATTTCACATGGTATCCTCTTCCCCCAACCCCTCCACCTCTAGCGTGATGCCATTGCATCATTTCTCCTCTTCCAAATGGCATTTTTCTGCCTTTTCGTTTTCAGGTTGCCGCAGGTATAACTTTGGTTATCTCTCGCATCCAGAAAAAAATCAAATGCATGAAAAGCCTCATTGCTGCAAAGCACCATTGGAGATGTAGCTATAATGTTTGGAGAAGGGGGAAACCCCTTCTCCGTCAATGTTTAAAAAACTGCCGGATGCGATAACCCTAGACTCCCCAGAAATCGAGTCAACATTTTGTGTCCACGTTTTTACCTGATCCAATTCCATCCAGCGGTTTTTGCTGTGCGTTACAGCCAAATTGGACATTTTCCTATATGGAAAGATTAATGGGGACAAGGCCGAAACTGTGTTTTATTGTTTTTCTATTAACCTGTTTATTTTTTTATGGATCTTTCCCACAATCTCTGGTCTGGGGCTGCACCTAATTACAATTATGTTTGCAAAATTCAGCCAAATACGTCATATGAGTCAACATTTATGAGCAATTCAATTATACTCAACTTTACTATAGTGTAGCGACCGCCACACTATAATGCAAGCTAGGAATCAATATCTTGACACAGATAGTGTCCAACATTTCAGCTATCAAGTATCTCCAGAATCATAGAGACATATGTTAGAGCATTTTTGCTGATGCCAATACTTGTCATGGGTTTCAGGGGAAACAAACTGATTTTTGTTATGGTATTATCAGAACTCTTTAACCTATTACAATTAAACATAATATGCAAATGTGTGCGTAATCAATGTGAAGTAATGTATTATATTGCCTTGAATAGTCATTCATATTTGCTGTTCTATTTATGGATGTCTTTGTCAACTGGAATGAATACATCAGCAAGATAAGAGTAGCCAAGTTGTGCTTTCCATTCGTAGACAAGATGACAATATTGATTTGAAATATTGAGGTTGCCTGCTCCAGCACTGAAAGATAGGGGACCATCTTTAATGCTATGTTATACTATTTTTAGTAAAATGAAATAGTCACATTTGAAACAGATTGTTTTTGTCTCAGTTTGTGGGGTAGGATGGTTGTGTGGATATTAGGATAGGAATAATTCTCAGAAACACATCCATTATTTGAAAATTAAACATACTCCATAGAAAGACTGTGGGCCTCATTCCAAGTATGGAGGTAGTCATGCTGCTTTTAGCGGCATGACTTCCCCCATACCAGGGTACTGGGTCCGGGTTCCTTGAATGGGGAAATACCGGGCCATTCCGACCTTGGAGGGCCTGGTATTTCCCGATTCAAGGAATCCGGTACATCCCCATTCCCATTTGAGCCCCCATAGGGCTGAATGGGAATGGGGAGCATGCTAACAACGGGCCCATTAAGGACAGGCCCGTTGTTAGCATCCTGGTCTGCTAGCGTGACCCGAGGCATCCTTAGCGGGTCCCGCGAGCAGACCTCGTAATGAGGCAGTAGGGGATTAATGATGCCGGAACGACGCCGGCAGCTCTACCGGTGCCGTTAACCCCCTGCCGCCTGGGTCATAATGAGGCCCTATATGCCACTTAACAGCAGTTTTTCTAAAGACATTCTAAGCTGTCCAGGAGTTTTCTGGCATACCTCCAGCTCATTTAAAGAGACAGGGCTTGCTTGATGTGACAATTGTAAGCTCCAGCTCTACGGCTAGGGAAGTGTGTCAGGGGTTGCCTCGGAATTACAAAAGTAGTAAAAAAAGGAGTGTAAGCAGGCAAGAAGTAAGACCGTTTTATTCAGGGACCAGGCGCAGCTGGGGCAGCTATATTCAAACAGATCGCAGAACAGAACTGCACAAAAATGCGCTGTCAGAGAAACACCCCTAAATCTAAGACTGTTATAATAATCGAGCTGATTAACATTAGTAATTTTGCAACATGAAAAAATCTCCCCATACCGAGCTGATTGGTGCTCGCATATCAGACCCTTATAGAAAAACATACATTATGTTCTGTAATTGGGTTAACAAACCTTCCCACACCGCTTACAATTACAATATGTGATGGCACAATCCAACCCCCACTTCCCACATCATAATGACAATTCATTGAAACATTTGAGAAGACCAGTGGAACTTTATTCAACTGCCCCAGTCCTCTCATCTAAGTTCTCATAAGAAGGCAGAATGTGGTAAGGGGCAATTTGAAACCACTGTGGTTCTCTTAATTCCATCTAAAAATCATGTTTTGCAAATTATGTTGATTTATGAAATGGTTATGCTGTCCATGTCTGTTGGTGAGACTCATAGGTTCCAATATGTGACCTTGAAAAATAGCAACTGTTGTTTTTTTTCTGACCATACCATCCTGGGATTATGGGACCTGCAATGTGTTACCAGCCACTGCAGCTTTGTTGCAGATTAATAGATGTTAATACACGTTGCCTGCAAAGGCATGCTACAAGCCGTATTTACCACATTGTAGCCTACCTCTAGGTTTGCTTATACTTACCGGTGCCCCTACATATCTGTTACATGTATATTATTTTTTATTTTGGGTTTGAATTGTGTAACGATTAAAAGGAGCCCCCCTTTTACAGTGCTACTCTCACAATTGATATGTGCACACCTTTTCAGTGTGCATAAGTTTCATTTTTAGTACAAAAGCATGGGGTAAAGCAGACCACCTCAGGTCCTGGAAACATAATGGGTGTTGGCTCCTGGCCACCTTCATCACCCTATTACTTGCCCTCAGAACCAGGCATGGCATTTTGTCTCTGTCCTGAATATTGTAGTCTGCAATTGCATGTCTGTCCTACAAATCAAAGAAGTCGCCAGACCAGAATACTGAATTGTTGACTGGCTGCAGTTCAGAACGAGCACAGTCCATGTCGTCTACCCCTCATTTGTAATTATTCCTTGAGTCCTGATAACTACCAAACCCCTTTATATAAACCTCTCATTCTTTATTCATCATTAACTTCCTATGAAAACCCAAGACACACTCACTCATGTTAACAAAGCCAAGCAGTCCAATACCTTTGCTTGGTAAGGTCATTTCCTTTTCAGTGTATGTTGACTGTTGTTGTTTGACAGAGGGCCCATCAGCTAGTGTGATAGCATAATCCATCATGCATGTCACGCCCCAAACCCTCTGCCCATGACTCTAAAATCATACTCTATCACTTTGCCATCAAGCTACACCCATGTTAGTCCATGTTCCACACTCTCTGGGTTTGTTATGTTAGTGTTTATTTATAATGCGCCTATACACAGGCAGTATTTCAAAGCACTCAGGGAGGGTGGGAACACAGGGACGAAACAACAGCCGCTCAGAGCCCTTGAAATTCTGAGACGATAACGGTCTGCACAGGCAGAGAAGGTAAAAAAAAAATCCAATGAGCATGCAGGTCACACACGCTTCACATGAGCATAGCCAAACAGTCCCATGATAACATCAATCCCATTTCAGTATATCCTGACTGCTGCAGTCAGTTAGTTCATTTCTGCACAATGAGTCCCATAATGCCTGTGGCCAGGAAACCAAGGTACTGCCATCCCAGACTTCAGCACATGCTTCAGCCTCCCCAGGTAATCCTTGCCTTGTCCTTTTCCCAGTTGCTCTGACCACTGCAGTCAACTAATAGCAGTGCTTCGGCACTAAACATTGCAGATAACTTATGACGTCTTGTCAATATCAGGTGCTAGGTTAAACCTACAGCCAATCACCAACTAGCCAATACCAGGTATTTAGAGTAACTGCCCCAACACACAGTTCAAATCGTTTTTCTCCCTGTGATCCATCGCAAAAGCTCACAGAATACCTGACAATGAGTCTGGGAAGTATTTGAGCAGAGATGCACTGCACCAGTAAGCCATCCAATGCTTGTGGTTGAATGCCAAGAAGCAGGAAATCAGATGTTAGTGCGCTCATAGCTTATTTTCAGATACAGCAGTAATAGATGTTTGCTTACGCCCAGCCAAAATATCAAATAACATTGCATTGATCTGTCAATAGTTTTATGCCCATAATGTTATCTGGAAGCATGATAAAATAAAAACAAAAATGTGGTCATTTCAAATAAAACAATAAAAAGCACTTCAACTAAAATCAAAAGACAATTAAGAAATTTAAAAAAGTTTGCTGAGTGAGTGGACGAAGCAGAATCTGTTTACACCATTTTCAAACAGTGCATGACTGCTCACGCAAACCGTTAAGAGATTAATTGCACATTCTTACTAAAAATGAACAATCACATGATACAATAAGACATTTTAAAAATTAAGCTTAAAACGAGAAACACGAGTCTTATTAATTTTTCTAGATTTAAATATTCAGCAGATGCAATTGGTCTTTAGCTAGTCTCAAAAAGGAACCCATCAATTAAAAAAGAAAAAATGACACCATGTAAAGGAGACAGAATTAAGATAGAATACTTTGGAAATTCACAAAACACTCCACTCAGCAAATAAATGTTTTAGAGAATATCCAGCTACTGTGGAACATTTAATTTTAGTTCAATATGTGCATAATCCAGGGCAAATTGGTCAAAATAGAAAGACAAACAAGAAAGCAAAACAAATAAACTAGCAAAGAAAAATTAAGCTGAAACAAGTATGGTACTGAATGAGACCCATGAGAACATTACTGTTCAGTTGTGCGAGGAACAGCAAAACAGGTGTTCATTTAAACAGTCAATTATGATAAATAGAGAAAAATACCTGCAGCTAGCATCCACTTCAGCTACTTACAAAGAAACAAGGAATTCATTCAAATCAAATAGGTCCCTGAAAAAGTACAATTCTCCCAATAGTCAACATTGCCAAAGGAAAGTGCTGATGTTTCTTTTCTACAGAAGGTCGTCTATGATCATTAAATAACAGCAGGCCAATGGCAGTTCAAAGGCATGTTCAAATCACGAACAGCACTTTTCAGATAGCTTGATACTAAATGGCAGACTACAATACCATTATAAAAGCCTGTAAATTATGTTTTTCATCACTACTGACCTGTGATAAGAATGTGCCATCCTTACTGTAACTGTAATCGGTTGTGAACGTTCAGTTGTGACATCACAATACCTCCTGGTTGAGGCAGCATAGAGCAGAATTCCAGCCAAGACACGTTTTCACATTCTTTTCTTCTGCGATACCTTTCTGTATCAATTTACACCCATTAATTGATAAGGAACTGTTTGTGGTCATATGTGTATTTTCTGCAGTCCTTGAATGCACTAGAGGAGATCACGAATCGGAGTGCATGTTGCTGTTAATTCTTTCTTTTTTGCTGTTTTGTTCTGTGCACTGGTCAGTCATAACCTTAGGCACAACAAGAAAACATAACACAATTCATACAATACATACATCCTAGTTATGCAGTAATATCAAGAGATACATTTAAATCTACAATAAAAACGTATCATAAAAGCAAAGGTTGTAAATACCACATTTTACAAATTTCATTAAATACCTCGTTAGTATACCATTGATAAAACCAAGAATACTTGCCACATGAAAAAACCTGCTGCTGTAATAACCAAAGATGATGCCAAATAGACGCAGCTCCAAAATTGGTAAAACGTGATAAAAACAATATTAGTTAATAGATCCTGATAACCCTTCACGTAGGTAGATTGTGTTACGTGGGACCCGCCTGGGTGTGTTGCCCCTTTAAGGGGATGTGTTTGTCCTCACGTGTATTGCCCCTTTAAGATGGGCCATGACTGCGTCATGGCCCAACCTAATAAAAGGAGCCCCTGCCGGCACGTGAGACAGAACGGCTGCAGACTCCGTGGAAGGTTGGTCTGAGTCCGTGTCTCATTAATGCTGTAGGAGGTACAGGCCTGCAGGCCCTGGTGCCATGGGACCCTCGTGCCAGGATGGCGGCCGGGGTCCGCATGGTCAGGACCCTGGCAGGCTGTGCCCCTACCCCGATGGCGCTGGTGTCCCATAGCGCCACGGGGCCTGCCGGATGGACATGGCAGGCCCCAAACTCCCACAGGCGCTGGGCCTGTTTGGTGCTGTGTGGAAGCAGCACCCCCGGGGCGCCTGCCGGATGGACATGGCAGGCGACCCCCAACAATGTGCTGTGAGGAAGCAGCACCCCTGTGTCGCCTGCCATATGGACCTGGCAGGCGACCCCCAACAATGGCGACGAGGTGAACGGGCCCGCGAGCCCAGAAGAAGTGGAGGTGAGGCGGGCCCGACGCTGTCAGGGCCCGCGTGAAGGGAGGAAGCTGCCCCCACCTCCCACGGAAAGGAGAGGCGCCAGCTGCGGTGCTTGCTGCCTGCCCCCCTGTGTGGAGAACCAACGAGGGCGGAAGGGGGGAAGCCCCGAGAAGTACTGGCGGCCGGAGCCGCAATACGATGTTTGGCGGCCTCCGGCCGCAACAAAGGGGAGCGGCCCATCCCCCGCGGGAGCGGCCCATCCCCCACGGGAGTGGCCATGCCGGCGGCGTATCCGCTGCGAGGGGAAGGCGCTGCCCCACCTCCACCTAGGGGGCTGTGGTGGGACGCGCTAAAAAAAAAAAAATAAAAAAAAAAAAAAAAAAAAAAAAAAAAGGCGGAGACGGGGCCCAGCAATAACAGGGCCCGCAAGGACAAACGACGGCGAGCTGCCGGCCCGTCTCCCGTGGGGGACGCGACGCTGTCCCACAACCATGAGAGGTGGCCCTGGGAGGAGGAGCTGCCGCCTCCACCCCGTGTGGTGGGGGATGTGCGGCGGTGGCCGCGTGAGCTGCCCCACCTCACAGTCCCGGATAAAGAGAAGAGGCGGCCCCGAACCGCGAGCGGCGTCGGCCGCATTGGGAGGAGAGTCTGCCCCCCATCAACGGGGGAGGGGGAGGATGTTGTCTTCCCCAGAGGATCTGCGGCAATAGCCGCAACATGGAGGCGCTGCCCCCTCCCCCACCCGCAATCCGCAAGGTGGGAGAGATGCCCGCGGCCGCCACAATGGAGAGGGCGGCGTCAGCCGCATTAAGATGCCGGGCGGACCCCTGGCCGTGGCAGGGAGAGGCTGCCCCCCCGCACGAAGCGGCGGCGTCTCCCGCGGACAAAACAGCTAAGGCGGGCCCAACAACAATCGGGCCCAGAGGAAAAAAAAAAGTCGGCAACAAAGGAAAGCGGCATCAGCCGCACGAGCTGATGCTGGGCCGGCCGTAGGGGGGAAGAAGATCCCTGATGGTGGGTCCTCCCTGGCTGCGGCCCTCTGTATGGGGGGTGCTCGTGTGGCCAGGAGGCAGCCTGCCCGCAAACCCGGCTGTGGAACTAGTGCAGCTGCGGGCAGGGAACAAACATCCGCCCGTGAGGAGAGACGCATTGCCCCGCCAAAGGCCGCGGCCCTCTGAAAGGAGGGTGCTCGTGCGGCCAAAAGGAGGGGGGAGCTAGCCCACGCCCGTCCCGCGGCGCTATGCCAAGAGAAAAAGAAGGGAAAGAAATAAGAACGTCCAGTGGGAAATATAGACTGCCCCCAGCCGAAGCAGTGAGATCGAGTGCCGCTGTGGAGCGCCCACCTGTCCCACCTCAGCCAGCCTGCCGCGAGGTGCCCTGGGCAGAGTAGCCGCCCCCAACAGTTCCAGGCGGTGAGACATAAAAAGAAGCAAACATTTGCGGTTCACTAAACGTTCAGGCTGCTGGCAGGGCGATTCCACGCCGCCCAGAGGTACAGTTTGATGCGCGCTATGTCAGAACTGAAAGGTGCCTGATACTCTGTGTCAGCCCGGGTCAGGCTGGAGGTGAGAAAGCTCTGGATCCGAGCGGCACAAGAAAGAACCCGCTCCCTTCAAGATCCGGGGCCACAGATAGATGTAAATCCCAGCAGCCCTACAGGGTCGGGGAGGCGAAAGTGCGAACATGGCCCCCGCAGTGATTGGCGAGGAGAACAACCAAGCAATCTTGTGTTGAAGCTGTGCCATCAGAGGCCTCAGTGGGATTCCGGGCCAGGAGGCAGTGACATGCTGTGAGATTACTAGCCCAGAGTTCTCCTCTCCACGTCAGCAATGTTCCTGCGCTGCCCAGGCAGGGGTTGGTGTCTCCCTCATGGTCGGAGCACACCCACAAAGATCGGCTACAGCAGTACCCGTGCCTCTGTCTACTGCCAGACACACACGAGAGGCAATACCCGGAGAGGGCCACGTTGCCCAACGTGCCTCAATGAAGATTCTGGGCTGCTGCTGTCGAGAGGCCAAGGTGCTCTGGAAGGAGCAGGAGAGAAGAGAATGCATGCGTCCCGTTGGAGCTCTTTGCATCGAAAGGGCGCTCCATTGGAAAAAAATCCCAGGCGGTGAGGGCACCAGACACAAAGCAGAGCGACAGCACCAGCCCCAATGGGGTCCACACCACCTTCATAGCGGGGCGTCCACCCTCGTATACTAAGGCCCCAGCCACGACGTTGGACATTGTGTGCACTGTACACCGCACTAACGGCACCGTCCATGAGGTGCTGCAGGGGATGCAGCGCTGGCAGCAGAACAAGACCCGGTACCCTGCTACATCGGTCGGAGGGAATGCCCGACAGCATGGAGGTGATCATATCCCTGAACAGTGCCGTCGGAACATAATCCACACTGCCTATCAGCTTAGTGGCACTGACTGACTGCCACGGAGGACAATCTGGCTGCCTGTCATTAATGACACCCTGCATACTATGCCATCGAAGGGACAAGCTCGACAGGCTGTGGGGAGGATACCTGCCGGACCCCTGAGTTCAGTCGACACCTTGGGTGTGACCAAGTGACCAGGCAGCCTTGGACCATAAAACTAAGAATCAGGGCATTAGCCGAGAAATGGGTTGCAGCTCATGACGAGTGCTTGTGCGCCCTTCTGTGCCCCTGGAGGAAAGAGGTGTGCCAGATCGGGGGAGCATCGCCGGAAAAAAAAGGGGTGAGTGATGCCATGTCGCTCCGTAATAAATCAACAGCACACGGAGCAGCCTGGATGCCCTGTGACCCGCGGCGCGCTACTCTGCTCTGAACATCAAGTGACTATGCCGATGTGGCCCCTGGTACCCGCTAGGTGCGGCTTTGCCGGCTGTGAACTACACCATCGATGGACCTGAACTTGGGAAGTGACTCCTGAACGGACACTGATGGGAGAGGGACTGGTTTCCTGCTGCCCCGCTGTTGTTTAAAGCGGACTCAGTAATCTTGTGCTTGATGCTGTGAACCTGCATAGTAACTACATGCTTTCAGGGGTCTCAGGCGAGAACAATCGGGTGAGGCTGTGCTCCCTCAGGTGCGAGGTGTGCATGCAATACCGGTAGACAACCATGGTGTTTGTTTGTGTAGGTTATCGTTTCGAGCCCCAGGTTAATAAAGGGTTTTGTAAACTGTGGTAGAACTGCCGATGTTCCTCTAGCAGCTTACCTGCAACGAATGTCACCTGTGGAGTGTGTTTAGAAATGGGTTAATATGTTAGGTCTTTAGTGGTGTGAGCAAGCTGAGTATGTGGCGGTGGCAAATATCATCATTTGCCCACTCCACAAGTTCTAAACCAACAAGCATGTTAGTGTTTTGTAACAGGCGGGATGCCTGGATGTTTCAGCACTGTTTGTGTGTTCATTATGAAAAAGGAGGAGTGTTACGTGGGACCCGCCTGGGTGTGTTGCCCCTTTAAGGGGATGTGTTTGTCCTCACATGTATTGCCCCTTTAAGATGGGCCATGACTGTGTCATGGCCCAACCTAATAAAAGGAGCCCCTGCAGGCACGTGAGACAGAACGGCTGCAGACTCCGTGGAAGGTTGGTCTGAGTCCGTGTCTCATTAATGCTGTAGGAGGTACAGGCCTGCAGGCCCTGGTGCCATGGGACCCTCGTGCCAGGATGGCGGCCGGGGTCCGCATGGTCAGGACCCTGGCAGGCTGTGCCCCTACCCCGATGGCGCTGGTGTCCCATAGCGCCACGGGGCCTGCCGGATGGACATGGCAGGCCCCAAACTCCCACAGGCGCTGGGCCTGTTTGGTGCTGTGTGGAAGCAGCACCCCCGGGGCGCCTGCCGGATGGACATGGCAGGCGACCCCCAACAATGTGCTGTGAGGAAGCAGCACCCCTGTGTCGCCTGCCATATGGACCTGGCAGGCGACCCCCAACAGATTGTAGTGCAGGACACGTTGTTAAAATGTGGCATGCCGTTTTCTCAGCACAATTACAAAGTCTACAGCATCCCCGCGCCGTGTCAGTTTTTACTTATTTACTTGTGTAATGAAGATTACTGCTGCCAGCTGTGCAGGGAGTATTAATTCTATTAAAGACTAGGAGTCGAGCATTATGCTTCAACTTCTTTAATTTACTACTCCTCAGCAGTTTCAACAAAACCAATAAAATCAACAACAAACACTGAAATATGTCTCAATAGACTTTTCTTGCTTTGGAACTACAATCCCCATAGTCTCTGTAGTCCATCTCACTCCATGCTCAGCTATGACCACTTCCGTTCCCTGAGCTCCTTCTCTTTTTTACTCGCTCTGAAAACTCACTCTTAACTCCACACAAAGTCCTGCTAACTGGACGAAGACTTGAACCACTCCAAACCGAATGTCAAACTTCCTCGACTCCAGGCTACTACCACTGCTAGTCTCCTACTTCAATTATTCTTCTGCTCTTCCCCTAGGAATATTGTAAAACAGAAGGTTCAGGGTGGTGTCCATGTAATTGCTCATAACATAACAATCTTATCACATGTACAATCCAATATTTTACATGCAATACATAACTCGGGTGGGAATTTAATGCTTGCCTCCTAGTCCTTAATATGATGAATACTCCCTGCACAGCTAGCAGGGGTAATCTTCATTCTATGACAAGACTGGAGGCGAGCATTATGCTTGTTCAAAGCTTCCCAGCACCGTGACCACTAAACTCTCGGTCGGTTTAAAATAAAAGTGTTTAAATGTTCGATCATTCGTCCAATCTGATGCCAGCATAATATCTCTAAGGGAGACTCCTATCCTGAGGGCTTTAGATGCCATAGCTCCCTGCACTGAATGTGCTCTGTATTTCCCCACATCTATTCCTTTTGCCTTCATGATTTCTTTAACCCATCTGGCAATAGTAGCTGTGGATACGCCCTGAAAAGGCATCCTGCGCGCTATAAGTAATTGCATGGTATTCGCTGCTCTACGCTCTGCCGTCCAGCTTTCAGACTCTTTGACGGAGCTCCCACACACCATTTAGGTGTATTCGTAAAATACAGGTAATGTACTGAAGATGTACCCGTCTTAGTTCTCTGCACTATTGTGAACATTACGCCCTCTGGCCCAAACAAAGCATTTACTTCCAATGCTTTCACGTCTGATACGCGTTAAAATCAGGGATAGATATCTGTTCCAGGGCCAACTCTCCAATAGCTTAAGGACGTCTCGAACGTCCCAGACCGTCTTGTATTGCGGCTCTGGAGGCGCCTTAAATTTGGCTCCTCGAATTAGTCTAACCACTGCTGGGTGCTCTCCAGCCTGTACCCCCTCTATTGGCAGGTGCCCTGCGGATATTGCGGATCTGTATACTCCCACAGTACGGAATGCTCTCCCGCCTTGCAATAGTTGTGCTAAGAAATTTAGAATCATCACTACAAGTGCAGAAATGAGATGAACACCTCTCCCCTTGCACCAACTAGACCACTTGGCCCAAGCCGCATCGTAGCTCCTTCTCGTGGACGGAGCCCAGGATTCTGCGATGAGCTGAGCAGCTTGCTCCGAAATGCCTGGCAGCGCCCAGCGTCTCCAGATATCCTGCATGCAATGAGCGGGAGTGTCCCTCTCACTCTCAGAGGATGATATGACCCAGCTGGGTCCGTGAGCAGGTGTTCTCCTTCTGGGAGCATTCTCGGATGATCTACTGCTAATTCCATCAGCGTTGGAAACCACACTTGTGACTTCCATAGTGGCGCTTCCACCAGCAGTTCCGCTTTCTCCCTCCGACACTTCAATAGCACTCTGCTCAGCATCATGAATGGGGGAAAAGCATAGTGCGGACTTCCGCTCCATTCCTGGAGGAACGCGTCTGTCCCTCGAGCTCCCGGGTCTAGGCTCCAGCTGAAGTATACTGCTGTTTGAGCGTTCAATCGGGATGCGAAGAGATCTATGTGCAGCGGGCCCCATCTCTCGCTCATCCTCCGAAACACTGCTGGATCCAGTCTCAAATGGCTGGAGTCTGTGAGGTAGCACGAGTTCCAATCCGCTACTACATTCAGTGTCCCTGGTAGATACTCCGCTGTGACTGATGTCTCTGATTGCAGGAAAAAGTGCCAGAAATCCTTTGCTAGCTCAGCCAGCATTCTGGATTTGGTGCCCCCTAGATGGTTTATGTACCGCACTGCCGATATGTTGACCATCTTTAGTAAGACATATGGGGCCTGATCATGACTTTGGCGGTAACACCGGTGGTATTACCGCCGGCGGTATTAGCCCTAAATAGCGCCGGATCACGAGTTTGGAGGTAATGTTAATCCCCATACCCCATTGAGCCCATTCGGGAATGCCCCATTCCCCATTGGGCTCAATGGGGAAAATGTGCGCTCTTACCCCCGGCGGATTTACCGCCGGCGGTAATAGTGTGTATTTTTGACGGATTTCCCCCCAGCCAAGAGCTTGGGCAAAATCCGTCAAAGTCCTGATTTGGCAGACCCTTAACTCCGGAGGTAATAGCGCGACCGCCTGATTCAAGGGTTACCGCCAAAGTCGTGATGAGGCCTTTGATCTCATTTTTTCTTTTGTGAAAGCTCTGATCTCAAATGAACCTGCTAGCAATTCCAGGCAGTTTATGTGGAGACGAAGTTCCTCCTCGCTCCATTTCCCTCCTGTCTGCAGGACTCCGCACCTTGTGCCCCAGCCCAGTCGACTGGCGTCTGATTCTATGATCAGATCTGGACGGTCTCCGAAAATGGCACGCCCATTCCAGACGTCCATATTCCTCAACCAGCATTCCAGTTCTGTTTTGGATTCTGGATCCAAAGGTACCAATTGATGATACCTCAAGCCTTGTTGCAGATGCTTTATCTTTAGTCTCTGCAGAGCGCGGTAGTGCAAGGGTCCAGGAAATATGGCTTGAATGGAGGCAGCTAAGAGTCCCACAATTCTTGCCAGAGTCCAGACAGAAACGACTTGCTTCTGTGGGCACCCTTTCAATTCCCTCTAGATGTCGCGGATCTTTCGAGCTGGGAGCTCGAGCGTCGCTTTCCTGGTATCCAGGACGAAGCCTAGGAAATCCAGTCTTTGTGCTGGTTCCGGATCCGACTTCTCTACATTCACTAAGAAACCTATGGATGCTAGCAGGTCCTGGACCCATTTTGTCTGATATCTGAGAGTCTCTCGGTCCTCGGCTAACAGCAGGAGATTGTCTAGGTAGATGATTAATCTTATTCCTTTCTCTCTTATCGCTGCTGCTACTGGCTTCATCAGCTTGGTGAAGGCCCAGGGAGCTGATGCAAGCCCGAAGGGCATGGTTTTGAATCGCCAAAGCTGCCCTTTCCAATGAAAAGCCAGGAATGTCCTGAACTCCTCTGCTATTGGGATCGTCAGGTAGTGATCCTTCAGATCTAGCGTCGTCACCCAATCTTTCTCTCTAAGCGAGTCTCCGAGCTGGTGGATGCCCTCCATCTTGAAATGTCGGTACACCACCCAGCTGTTTAGTTACTTTAAATTTATAACATGCTGTACTTTCTCCTTCCTGTGTACTGAGAACATATTGCTTACAAAGTCGGGGTCTCTCGGACACCTCTCTATGGTGCTCTTTTTCGCTAGCTGAAGCAGCTCGTTGTCTAGCAGCTTCTGCTCTGCGCACTCTAAACGCTGTTGGTGCAGCCTGCGCTCTTGCACGGGGGGTTCTATGAATTCTAGGTGCAGGCCTAGCACCGTTTGCAACACCCAGGCATCGATGGAAAGCGCGCGCCACCTGCTCCAGAACATACCAGTTCTCCCTCCCACCGGGGTGTAATGTGCCGCTCTCACCTTGTGTGAAGCCTTGTCCACGGCCAGCTCCTATCCCTCTGCGTCCCCTTTGGAATCGCCCTCTGGTAGGGAAGAAGGAGTCCTGTTGTCTGTTCTCCCAGTATTGGGCTCTGGGATTCTGGGGTCTTCTTCCTCACTGGTTATGACCAGCCGAACGACCCCTGTGGTGGCTGGTCCCGGCACAAACTCAGTTCGCGAAGATCTTACGGATCAATGCTTGTGCTTTCTCTAGTGACGTGTAGGTGCCGACGAAGCGGCCCATTTCCTTGCCAAAAGTCTCTCCGAAGAGGAGTCCTGTGCTTCCTCTCCCGCCTCATACGAAGCGGGGTCGCTGAGTTTCACGCCGATTTTCAGCGACAGTCCACTCTGACGTCCCGAGGCGATGGCGCAGTTCGCATTACCCAGAAGGCATACTGCTCTCTGCGCACAGCCTGCTAGGGCGTCGGGGTTTACTTCTTCTCCCGTATCTCTCGCCCTTTCTGCCAGGTCCATGATTTTTGCTAGCAGGCCCGCTAGGTCGAGTACCTTCTCCTGGCAGCTCCTCCAAGATCTATTAATACCTTTACGGGGGTCTTTACTGGACTTCGATACGAAGGTGAGCATCTTGGGGTCTAATTCTGGCATCTTGGCCACTTTTCCCGGCAGGTCCGGTCTCTGACACTCTGCCCGCATGCACTGACACACCTCTTTTTCTAGTGCCTTTCTCAATCTTTTAGTCATGTACTGGGCCACTCTGGGTGATGGTTGGCAGTCTGATGACCTCAGATTTCGGATGCTGTCCGGATCGAACATATCCCCCTCCACCTCATTGAGGTGCTTCTCTTTGCAGATTCTCTTCCCTCCACTGGGTCTTATTTCCTTCTCCTCCCTTAACTCATCCTCATCTTGGGAGGTAGGGTCACCTTCCTCTGGCTCCTCTTCTGAGCCTGGGTTCTCCTCTCCATCCTGTTCTTCCCCTGGAGCGGGGGTCATGAGGTCCGGCACAGTCAGAGGCTGCAAATATGCTTCTCGGAGCTTTGCAAAAGCATCAACGACCTCTGGGGCCTTCTCTTTTGCCCCTTATAACTGGCCCTGGGGGTCGCAAGAGGCTTTCCTCTTTTGGGCCTTAGTACTCCCCTTTGACCCTGCTTCTGAGGGTTCCGTGGGCGTGCTCTCAGTCCGTATGGTGCTGTCTATGGGCTGGTGAAGAATTGCTTCCAAGGACTCCAGCCTGTCTTGGAGAGGTTTCACTCCTTGAGCCACTGCATCTATAAGTGAGCTTCCCAGTACATCCTTTAAGCTGGCAGCTAGGTCTAGTGACTGCTCCTCTTCACTACATTCAAAATCAGACATTCTGGGAGGTGCTGTGTGCCTGATAAACCTGTCACGGTGTCTTAGCACGCCCTTTCACTGTATAGGTGCTTCTGATACTCCTAAATGTACAAGTTGTAGTCTTGTGCTAAGATGCTTATCATGTATCTTATCTATAATGTTATTTTCTTTTATTGTTTTTAAGTGGCTGCACCAGACTTATTTCGATTCTTGGAGTGCCTGGGATGGGCTAATGTCCTGATGTGCCTCTGGCTGTGGTGGGCACTGTGCTTTATTTTAGGCTTACAACATTGATCTGCCTCACGAGGCTTTAGCACTTCTTTAATGTTCTTTCCTTTATTAGCACGTGAGCCCTGGGTCGGGCGTGTCCTCCGGAGTGTGCTCTGGCTTCAGTAATCGTGATTGTGGGAACAATTAGCTTGCAGGAGCTAATATAAACAATTCACCGCCCGGCCCAGCCTCAATACGGGTGCTCCGCTCCGCATCGCAGCAAACAATGCGACGTGGAAGCAGGCTCCGTAGTTAGCCTCCGCCCTCCCAAAGGAGTGGGCTGATGGCTCGCGGCGCTCACAGCCCTCTTGGCTAGCTCCGCCTCTGCGAAGGAGGGGGACAGAGAGCCTTGCCGCTTCGGAGCTCCTGCGCATCTGCCTCTGCGAAGGAGGGGGCTTAGGAGATTCCATGATGCGCTGCTCCCGGGCTGCTGTAGCCACCCGCAGCGCGGAACAGACCCCTAAGGTGCCGGACATATGGCACCGGGCGACCGCTCTGCGGGGTATGCCCGCACGAACAGGCTTAGTAATCTCGCGCTTTCGCTCACGATCACCGAGCGTTGTTGTACTGATGCGCTCGTAACAAGACGCAATCAAATTTAAATTATATGTTCGCTTCGCGGCTGAACTATCTATGCAGCGCAAATGCGGTAGCTAAGTCACCCCTATTCTATATATTTACTCCTACATTCTGCTAAATGCTATAAATACTGAACATTATCGAGAGATAACAGAAATAGACTTATCTGCTTGAAGAGCAGTAAAAGAAGAGGAGGAGCTCAGGGACAGGAAGTGGTCATAGCTGAGCATGGAGTGAGAAGGACTACAGATACTATGGGGATTGTAGTTCCAAAGCAAGCAAAGTCTATTGAGACATTTTTCAGTGTTTGTTGTTGATTTTATTGGTTTTGTTGAAACTGCTGAGGAGTAGTCAATTAAAGAAGTTGAAGCATAATGCTCGCCTCCAGTCTTGTCATAGAATCCCGGGTGTGCAAAATGTTGAGATGGAGCAGAGTTATAAACCTTCTCAACTTCCCATCACAGAGCTTGTGAGTTACGAAAATGGAATTCCAACCTGAAAGCTCTGTAGTCTGCATTCAAGGTACTGCTTTTTCACCTGAAGTTTGGATGTGTTCACAACCGTATCCCAATACAGTGATTCTTTTTTCAGAACAAGCCAAGCACTGGTTGGCCACAAGAAAACGCAATATGATCAAAGTGAGAAGTGGCGGATTGCCTCAGCCCTATAAGGAATTCATTCAAACAGGGCTCCCCAATAAACCTGGCCAAAAAAGGCCCTACTCTTTGCTGGACTAATAAAGTGTTCAAAGCGAAAAGGTTTTGAATGTGTGTAATTTAAACAAATGTCTAGCTGTTTCTGGTTTCCCATAAGCATAGTGAGCAATGAGGCATATTTAAATCTGGTATCTCACAAAGGATACTCCAACCACAGCTACTGCAGCAGAGGACTGGCTTCCAAATCTGATACACATACCAGGAAAGTTCCTTTATGTGAATCATAAAACATTGTTTCACAACTTCTGCCCAGACAGCGTGATCCCTGCACCCGCATTGGTTCCTCATAAGGCGGGCCAGAAACCCTGCCATCAGTGTTTCGCTGCTGAATGCCTTACTATCAGGATTGCAGCTGATGTGGCCCCTGATATCCCTGAATCTGACTTTGCCGGTTGATTGACGGTGCTCTTAACTATCCCTGACTAATAATAATGTGTGGTCTCCCAACCACATGACTGTGTCTAGCCCCTGCTCCCAAACAGACAATGGCGTGTGAGGTAGATAGGGCTCATTGGGAATGGGGAGCATGCTAACAACGGGCCGTTAATGATAGGCCTGTTGTTAGCATGCTGGGCCGCTCGCTGGACCCGCTAAGGACGTCTGGTAAAACCAGGCGTCCAGTGAGGGTCCCGCAAGCGGACCTCGTAATGGAGCAGTAAGGGGTTAACGGCTCCGGCACCTTTACCGGTGCCGTTAACCCCTTACCTTCCCTCCTTGTTATGAGGCCCATAGACTGTTTTCATTAACAATGGCTCTGCTTGCCACAACTTGGTAAAAACAGGCAATGCGGGGCATGCTCTGGAGCGCCAGCTATGTGGCAGCTCCTCTAATGGCCTCTGTGCGGAGCCTGTAGCCTTTCCCTTAATTCTCAAGTTCCAGCTGTTCCCCAAGGCGCATATGCCTGCGTATTATTGCAGAGTACCGTGGGCTCAGGTGGTGGCAGATTGAGCCCTTGACGGGTGCAGGAGCTCCCGGGAGGCGGCTGATAAATTTGGCGGCAGCAGCCACCGTGTGACTCCAAGATAGCGCTCGGGCCGCCCTGTGGTGACCCTTCAGTGATGGTCCTGGTGCTCAGGTAGAGCCGGGTGCCCCTGGGCCTTGGGACCCCCTCCTTCACATGGCCATCATCGGCGCCGCTTATCGGGTGGCCGAGGTCTCGCCTGGGACCCCATTTGGTGTTTGCAGAGAGAGGCAAACGCGGCCCGCTTTGGAAGGTGGCCCCTCCCCCTGCTGCAGAAGTCTCCCTCTTTGCCGCCGGCGCTGCGAGGCCCTTAACACCTGGGCCCCCGGGCTGAAGTTTACACAGCCATTGCCACTGGGATCCCGCTCTCCAGTGAGGGTCCCCACCCGTGGAGATCCCGGTGGGGCCTCTGTGTGTGCTAGAGGCCTGAGGGCACACGCTTTGGCCTCTGGCCCCTCTAGCCTACTAGCATTCTTCGTGGGTCCCCTCTGGAGGGGGGCTTCACGTGAGACACTTCATGCTGCATTTCTGCCTCAATAACATCCCGCCCATCCCTCCCCCCTGCAGTACTTGAAATGGGTGAGGGCACCAATATAACTGTTTGCCTCTGGGGGGGGGCAGTAGCCCTCCGAGTGTTCGGCTCCCGGCCTCATCAAACGGGAGGATCAACATCGTCTGGGCCTCGGCTTGCTGCCACTGGATGCGCCCTTCATTGAGAACTGCTAACATCTGGGCCGCATCTTGCCGCCAATAGCTTATCCTCATGGGCCTTAGCTTGGTGACAGGTAGACCCCAGTCCTCTTGAACATAATGTGGTCTTCAAACTAGCCTGCTGCCTGCCACTCGCATTCCGCAGAGATATCCTGAGGTCCCCTTTCCTCTGCTCTCATTGTCCCCCTCCCTTACTGGCTGAAGTCCTAAAACAACACAGATTCCACAGGGCTCCTAGCTTCTCACCCGCTCCTTGGAGGCCTCCCGGACGCACCTCAACACGTCCTTGTCTTGCTGTGGGAGATGTCGGTACGCCACCCAGCTGTTTAGTTACTTTAAATTGATAACAGGCTGTACTTTCTCCTTCCTGTGTACTGAGAACATATTGCTTACAAAGTCGGGGTCTCTCGGACACCTCTCTATGGTGCTCTTTTTCGCTAGCTGAAGCCGCTCGTTGTCCAGCAGCTTCTGCTCTGCTCACTCTAAACGCTGTTGGTGCAGCCTGCTCTCTTGCACGGGGGGTTCTATGAATTCTAGGTGCAGGCCTAGCACCGTTTGCAACACCCAGGCATCGATGGAAAGCGCGCGCCACCTACTCCAGAACATACCAGTTCTCCCTCCCACCGGGGGGCAATGTGCCGCTCTCACCTTGTGTGAAGCCTTGTCCACGGCCGGCTCCTATCCCTCTGCGTCCCCTTTGGAATCGCCCTCTGGTAGGGAAGAAGGAGTCCTGTTGTCTGTTCTCCCAGTATTGGGCTCTGGGATTCTGGGGTCTTCTTCCTCCCTGGTTACGACCAGCCGAACGACCCCTGTGGTGGCTGGTCCCGGCACAAACTCAGTTCGCGAAGATCTTACGGATCAATGCTTGTGCTTTCTCTAGTGACGTGTAGGTGCCGACGAAGCGGCCCATTTCCTTGCCAAAAGTCTCTCCGAAGAGGAGTCCTGTGCTTCCTCTCCCGCCTCATACGAAGCGGGGTCGCTGAGTTTCACGCCGATTTTCAGCGACAGTCCACTCTGGCGTCCCGAGGCGATGGCGCAGTTCGCATTACCCAGAAGGCATACTGCTCTCTGCGCACAGCCTGCTAGGGCGTCGGGGTTTACTTCTTCTTCCGTATCTCTCGCCCTTTCTGCCAGGTCCATGATTTTTGCTAGCAGGCCCGCTAGGTCGAGTACCTTCTCCTGGCAGCTCCTCCAAGATCTATTAATACCTTTACGGGGGTCTTTACTGGACTTCGATACGAAGGTGAGCATCTTGGGGTCTAATTCTGGCATCTTGGCCACTTTTCCCGGCAGGTCCGGTCTCTGACACTCTGCCCACAGGCACTGACACACCTCTTTTTCTAGTGCCTTTCTCAATCTTTTAGTCATGTACTGGGCCACTCTGGGTGATGGTTGGCAGTCTGATGACCTCAGATTTCGGATGCTGTCCGGATCGAACATATCCCCCTCCACCTCATTGAGGTGCTTCTCTTTGCAGATTCTCTTCCCTCCACTGGGTCTTATTTCCTTCTCCTCCCTTAACTCATCCTCATCTTGGGAGGTAGGGTCACCTTCCTCTGGCTCCTCTTCTGAGCCTGGGTTCTCCTCTCCATCCTGTTCTTCCCCTGGAGCGGGGGTCATGAGGTCCGGCACAGTCTGATGCTGCAAATATGCTTCTCGGAGCTTTGCAAAAGCATCAACGACCTCTGGGGCCTTCTCTTTTGCCCCTTATAACTGGCCCTGGGGGTCGCAAGAGGCTTTCCTCTTTTGGGCCTTAGTACTCCCCTTTGACCCTGCTTCTGAGGGTTCCGTGGGCGTGCTCTCAGTCCGTATGGTGCTGTCTATGGGCTGGTGAAGAATTGCTTCCAAGGACTCCAGCCTGTCTTGGAGAGGTTTCACTCCTTGAGCCACTGCATCTATAAGTGAGCTTCCCAGTACATCCTTTAAGCTGGCAGCTAGGTCTAGTGACTGCTCCTCTTCACTACATTCAAAATCAGACATTCTGGGAGGTGCTGTGTGCCTGATAAACCTGTCACGGTGTCTTAGCACGCCCTTTCACTGTAGAGGTGCTTCTGATACTCCTAAATGTACAAGTTGTAGTCTTGTGCTAAGATGCTTATCATGTATCTTATCTATAATGTTATTTTCTTTTATTGTTTTTAAGTGGCTGCACCAGACTTATTTCGATTCTTGGAGTGCCTGGGATGGGCTAATGTCCTGATGTGCCTCTGGCTGTGGTGGGCACTGTGCTTTATTTTAGGCTTACAACATTGATCTGCCTCACGAGGCTTTAGCACTTCTTTAATGTTCTTTCCTTTATTAGCACGTGAGCCCTGGGTCGGGCGTGTCCTCCGGAGTGTGCTCTGGCTTCAGTAATCGTGACTGTGGGTACAATTAGCTCGCGGGAGCTAATATAAACAATTCACCGCCCGGCCCAGCCTCAATACGGGTGCTCCGCTCCGCATCGCAGCAAACAATGCGACGTGGAAGCAGGCTCCGTAGTTAGCCTCCGCCCTCCCAAAGGATGGCTAAGGATGGCTAAAAGGATGCGCTCGTAACAAGACGCAATCAAATTTAAATTATATGTTCGCTTCGCGGCTGAACTATCTATGCAGCGCAAATGCGGTAGCTAAGTCACCCCTATTCTATATATTTACTCCTACATTCTGCTAAATGCTATAAATACTGAACATTATCGAGAGATAACAGAAATAGACTTATCTGCTTGAAGAGCAGTAAAAGAAGAGGAGGAGCTCAGGGACAGGAAGTGGTCATAGCTGAGCATGGAGTGAGAAGGACTACAGATACTATGGGGATTGTAGTTCCAAAGCAAGCAAAGTCTATTGAGACATTTTTCAGTGTTTGTTGTTGATTTTATTGGTTTTGTTGAAACTGCTGAGGAGTAGTCAATTAAAGAAGTTGAAGCATAATGCTCGCCTCCAGTCTTGTCATAGAATCCCAGGTGTGCAAAATGTTGAGATGGAGCAGAGTTATAAACCTTCTCAACTTCCCATCACAGAGCTTGTGAGTTACGAAAATGGAATTCCAACCTGAAAGCTCTGTAGTCTGCATTCAAGGTACTGCTTTTTCACCTGAAGTTTGGATGTGTTCACAACCGTATCCCAATACAGTGATTCTTTTTTCAGAACAAGCCAAGCACTGGTTGGCCACAAGAAAACGCAATATGATCAAAGTGAGAAGTGGCGGATTGCCTCAGCCCTATAAGGAATTCATTCAAACAGGGCTCCCCAATAAACCTGGCCAAAAAAGGCCCTACTCTTTGCTGGACTAATAAAGTGTTCAAAGCGAAAAGGTTTTGAATGTGTGTAATTTAAACAAATGTCTAGCTGTTTCTGGTTTCCCATAAGCATAGTGAGCAATGAGGCATATTTAAATCTGGTATCTCACAAAGGATACTCCAACCACAGCTACTGCAGCAGAGGACTGGCTTCCAAATCTGATACACATACCAGGAAAGTTCCTTTATGTGAATCATAAAACATTGTTTCACAACTTCTGCCCAGACAGCGTGATCCCTGCACCCGCATTGGTTCCTCATAAGGCGGGCCAGAAACCCTGCCATCAGTGTTTCGCTGCTGAATGCCTTACTATCAGGATTGCAGCTGATGTGGCCCCTGATATCCCTGAATCTGACTTTGCCGGTTGATTGACGGTGCTCTTAACTATCCCTGACTAATAATAATGTGTGGTCTCCCAACCACATGACTGTGTCTAGCCCCTGCTCCCAAACAGACAATGGCGTGTGAGGTAGATAGGGCTCATTGGGAATGGGGAGCATGCTAACAACGGGCCGTTAATGACAGGCCTGTTGTTAGCATGCTGGGCCGCTCGCTGGACCCGCTAAGGACGTCTGGTAAAACCAGGCGTCCAGTGAGGGTCCCGCAAGCGGACCTCGTAATGGAGCAGTAAGGGGTTAACGGCTCCGGCACCTTTACCGGTGCCGTTAACCCCTTACCTTCCCTCCTTGTTATGAGGCCCATAGACTGTTTTCATTAACAATGGCTCTGCTTGCCACAACTTGGTAAAAACAGGCAATGCGGGGCATGCTCTGGAGCGCCAGCTATGTGGCAGCTCCTCTAATGGCCTCTGTGCGGAGCCTGTAGCCTTTCCCTTAATTCTCAAGTTCCAGCTGTTCCCCAAGGCGCATATGCCTGCGTATTATTGCAGAGTACCGTGGGCTCAGGTGGTGGCAGATTGAGCCCTTGACGGGTGCAGGAGCTCCCGGGAGGCGGCTGATAAATTTGGCGGCAGCAGCCACCGTGTGACTCCAAGATAGCGCTCGGGCCGCCCTGTGGTGACCCTTCAGTGATGGTCCTGGTGCTCAGGTAGAGCCGGGTGCCCCTGGGCCTTGGGACCCCCTCCTTCACATGGCCATCATCGGCGCCGCTTATCGGGTGGCCGAGGTCTCGCCTGGGACCCCATTTGGTGTTTGCAGAGAGAGGCAAACGCGGCCCGCTTTGGAAGGTGGCCCCTCCCCCTGCTGCAGAAGTCTCCCTCTTTGCCGCCGGCGCTGCGAGGCCCTTAACACCTGGGCCCCCGGGCTGAAGTTTACACAGCCATTGCCACTGGGATCCCGCTCTCCAGTGAGGGTCCCCACCCGTGGAGCTCCCGGTGGGGCCTCTGTGTGTGCTAGAGGCCTGAGGGCACACGCTTTGGCCTCTGGCCCCTCTAGCCTACTAGCATTCTTCGTGGGTCCCCTCTGGAGGGGGGCTTCACGTGAGACACTTCATGCTGCATTTCTGCCTCAATAACATCCCGCCCATCCCTCCCCCCTGCAGTACTTGAAATGGGTGAGGGCACCAATATAACTGTTTGCCTCTGGGGGGGGCAGTAGCCCTCCGAGTGTTCGGCTCCCGGCCTCATCAAACGGGAGGATCAACATCGTCTGGGCCTCGGCTTGCTGCCACTGGATGCGCCCTTCATTGAGAACTGCTAACATCTGGGCCGCATCTTGCCGCCAATAGCTTATCCTCATGGGCCTTAGCTTGGTGACAGGTAGACCCCAGTCCTCTTGAACATAATGTGGTCTTCAAACTAGCCTGCTGCCTGCCACTCGCATTCCGCAGAGATATCCTGAGGTCCCCTTTCCTCTGCTCTCATTGTCCCCCTCCCTTACTGGCTGAAGTCCTAAAACAACACAGATTCCACAGGGCTCCTAGCTTCTCACCCGCTCCTTGGAGGCCTCCCGGACGCACCTCAACACGTCCTTGTCTTGCTGTGGGAGATGTCGGTACGCCACCCAGCTGTTTAGTTACTTTAAATTGATAACAGGCTGTACTTTCTCCTTCCTGTGTACTGAGAACATATTGCTTACAAAGTCGGGGTCTCTCGGACACCTCTCTATGGTGCTCTTTTTCGCTAGCTGAAGCCGCTCGTTGTCCAGCAGCTTCTGCTCTGCTCACTCTAAACGCTGTTGGTGCAGCCTGCTCTCTTGCACGGGGGGTTCTATGAATTCTAGGTGCAGGCCTAGCACCGTTTGCAACACCCAGGCATCGATGGAAAGCGCGCGCCACCTACTCCAGAACATACCAGTTCTCCCTCCCACCGGGGGGCAATGTGCCGCTCTCACCTTGTGTGAAGCCTTGTCCACGGCCGGCTCCTATCCCTCTGCGTCCCCTTTGGAATCGCCCTCTGGTAGGGAAGAAGGAGTCCTGTTGTCTGTTCTCCCAGTATTGGGCTCTGGGATTCTGGGGTCTTCTTCCTCCCTGGTTACGACCAGCCGAACGACCCCTGTGGTGGCTGGTCCCGGCACAAACTCAGTTCGCGAAGATCTTACGGATCAATGCTTGTGCTTTCTCTAGTGACGTGTAGGTGCCGACGAAGCGGCCCATTTCCTTGCCAAAAGTCTCTCCGAAGAGGAGTCCTGTGCTTCCTCTCCCGCCTCATACGAAGCGGGGTCGCTGAGTTTCACGCCGATTTTCAGCGACAGTCCACTCTGGCGTCCCGAGGCGATGGCGCAGTTCGCATTACCCAGAAGGCATACTGCTCTCTGCGCACAGCCTGCTAGGGCGTCGGGGTTTACTTCTTCTTCCGTATCTCTCGCCCTTTCTGCCAGGTCCATGATTTTTGCTAGCAGGCCCGCTAGGTCGAGTACCTTCTCCTGGCAGCTCCTCCAAGATCTATTAATACCTTTACGGGGGTCTTTACTGGACTTCGATACGAAGGTGAGCATCTTGGGGTCTAATTCTGGCATCTTGGCCACTTTTCCCGGCAGGTCCGGTCTCTGACACTCTGCCCACAGGCACTGACACACCTCTTTTTCTAGTGCCTTTCTCAATCTTTTAGTCATGTACTGGGCCACTCTGGGTGATGGTTGGCAGTCTGATGACCTCAGATTTCGGATGCTGTCCGGATCGAACATATCCCCCTCCACCTCATTGAGGTGCTTCTCTTTGCAGATTCTCTTCCCTCCACTGGGTCTTATTTCCTTCTCCTCCCTTAACTCATCCTCATCTTGGGAGGTAGGGTCACCTTCCTCTGGCTCCTCTTCTGAGCCTGGGTTCTCCTCTCCATCCTGTTCTTCCCCTGGAGCGGGGGTCATGAGGTCCGGCACAGTCTGATGCTGCAAATATGCTTCTCGGAGCTTTGCAAAAGCATCAACGACCTCTGGGGCCTTCTCTTTTGCCCCTTATAACTGGCCCTGGGGGTCGCAAGAGGCTTTCCTCTTTTGGGCCTTAGTACTCCCCTTTGACCCTGCTTCTGAGGGTTCCGTGGGCGTGCTCTCAGTCCGTATGGTGCTGTCTATGGGCTGGTGAAGAATTGCTTCCAAGGACTCCAGCCTGTCTTGGAGAGGTTTCACTCCTTGAGCCACTGCATCTATAAGTGAGCTTCCCAGTACATCCTTTAAGCTGGCAGCTAGGTCTAGTGACTGCTCCTCTTCACTACATTCAAAATCAGACATTCTGGGAGGTGCTGTGTGCCTGATAAACCTGTCACGGTGTCTTAGCACGCCCTTTCACTGTAGAGGTGCTTCTGATACTCCTAAATGTACAAGTTGTAGTCTTGTGCTAAGATGCTTATCATGTATCTTATCTATAATGTTATTTTCTTTTATTGTTTTTAAGTGGCTGCACCAGACTTATTTCGATTCTTGGAGTGCCTGGGATGGGCTAATGTCCTGATGTGCCTCTGGCTGTGGTGGGCACTGTGCTTTATTTTAGGCTTACAACATTGATCTGCCTCACGAGGCTTTAGCACTTCTTTAATGTTCTTTCCTTTATTAGCACGTGAGCCCTGGGTCGGGCGTGTCCTCCGGAGTGTGCTCTGGCTTCAGTAATCGTGACTGTGGGTACAATTAGCTCGCGGGAGCTAATATAAACAATTCACCGCCCGGCCCAGCCTCAATACGGGTGCTCCGCTCCGCATCGCAGCAAACAATGCGACGTGGAAGCAGGCTCCGTAGTTAGCCTCCGCCCTCCCAAAGGAGTGGGCTGATGGCTCGCGGCGCTCACAGCCCTCTTGGCTAGCTCCGCCTCTGCGAAGGAGGGGTACGGAGAGCCTTGCCGCTTCGGAGCTCCTGCGCATCTGCCTCTGCGAAGGAGAGGGCTTAGGAGATTCCATGATGCGCTGCTCCCGGGCTGCTGTAGCCACCCGCAGCGCGGAACAGACCCCTAAGGTGCCGGACATATGGCACGGGGCGACCGCTCTGCGGGGTATGCCCGCACGAACAGGCTTAGTAATCTCGCGCTTTCGCTCACGATCACTGAGCGTTGTTGTACTGATCCGTCGTAACAAGACGCAATCAAATTTAAATTATATGTGCGCTCCGCGGCTGAACTATCTATGCAGCGCAAATGCGGTAGCTAAGTCACCCCTATTCTATATATTTACTCCTACATTCTGCTAAATGCTATAAATGCTGAACATTATCGAGAGATAACAAAAATAGACTTATCTGCTTGAAGAGCAGTAAAAGAAGAGGAGGAGCTCAGGGACAGGAAGTGGTCATAGCTGAGCATGGAGTGAGAAGGACTACAGAGACTATGGGGATTGTAGTTCCAAAGCAAGCAAAGTCTATTGAGACATTTTTCAGTGTTTGTTGTTGATTTTATTGGTTTTGTTGAAACTGCTGAGGAGTAGTCAATTAAAGAAGTTGAAGCATAATGCTCGCCTCCAGTCTTGTCATAGAATCCCGGGTGTGCAAAATGTTGAGATGGAGCAGAGTTATAAACCTTCTCAACTTCCCATCACAGAGCTTGTGAGTTACGAAAATGGAATTCCAACCTGAAAGCTCTGTAGTCTGCATTCAAGGTACTGCTTTTTCACCTGAAGTTTGGATGTGTTCACAACCGTATCCCAATACAGTGATTCTTTTTTCAGAACAAGCCAAGCACTGGTTGGCCACAAGAAAATGCAATATGCTCAAAGTGAGAAGTGGCGGATTGCCTCAGCCCTATAAGGAATTCATTCAAACAGGGCTCCCCAATAAACCTGGCCAAAAAGGCCCTACTCTTTGCTGGACTAATAAAGTGTTCAAAGCGAAAAGGTTTTGAATGTGTGTAATTTAAACAAATGTCTAGCTGTTTCTGGTTTCCCATAAGCATAGTGAGCAATGAGGCATATTTAAATCTGGTATCTCACAAAGGATACTCCAACCACAGCTACTGCAGCAGAGGACTGGCTTCCAAATCTGATACACATACCAGGAAAGTTCCTTTATGTGAATCATAAAACATTGTTTCACAACTTCTGCCCAGACAGCGTGATCCCTGCACCCGCATTGGTTCCTCATAAGGCGGGCCAGAAACCCTGCCATCAGTGTTTCGCTGCTGAATGCCTTACTATCAGGATTGCAGCTGATGTGGCCCCTGATATCCCTGAATCTGACTTTGCCGGTTGATTGACGGTGCTCTTAACTATCCCTGACTAATAATAATGTGTGGTCTCCCAACCACATGACTGTGTCTAGCCCCTGCTCCCAAACAGACAATGGCGTGTGAGGTAGATAGGGCTCATTGGGAATGGGGAGCATGCTAACAACGGGCCGTTAATGACAGGCCTGTTGTTAGCATGCTGGGCCGCTCGCTGGACCCGCTAAGGACGTCTGGTAAAACCAGGCGTCCAGTGAGGGTCCCGCAAGCGGACCTCGTAATGGAGCAGTAAGGGGTTAACGGCTCCGGCACCTTTACCGGTGCCGTTAACCCCTTACCTTCCCTCCTTGTTATGAGGCCCATAGACTGTTTTCATTAACAATGGCTCTGCTTGCCACAACTTGGTAAAAACAGGCAATGCGGGGCATGCTCTGGAGCGCCAGCTATGTGGCAGCTCCTCTAATGGCCTCTGTGCGGAGCCTGTAGCCTTTCCCTTAATTCTCAAGTTCCAGCTGTTCCCCAAGGCGCATATGCCTGCGTATTATTGCAGAGTACCGTGGGCTCAGGTGGTGGCAGATTGAGCCCTTGACGGGTGCAGGAGCTCCCGGGAGGCGGCTGATAAATTTGGCGGCAGCAGCCACCGTGTGACTCCAAGATAGCGCTCGGGCCGCCCTGTGGTGACCCTTCAGTGATGGTCCTGGTGCTCAGGTAGAGCCGGGTGCCCCTGGGCCTTGGGACCCCCTCCTTCACATGGCCATCATCGGCGCCGCTTATCGGGTGGCCGTGGTCTCGCCTGGGACCCCATTTGGTGTTTGCAGAGAGAGGCATACGCGGCCCGCTTTGGAAGGTGGCCCCTCCCCCTGCTGCAGAAGTCTCCCTCTTTGCCGCCGGCGCTGCGAGGCCCTTAACACCTGGGCCCCCGGGCTGAAGTTTACACAGCCATTGCCACTGGGATCCCGCTCTCCAGTGAGGGTCCCCACCCGTGGAGCTCCCGGTGGGGCCTCTGTGTGTGCTAGAGGCCTGAGGGCACACGCTTTGGCCTCTGGCCCCTCTAGCCTACTAGCATTCTTCGTGGGTCCCCTCTGGAGGGGGGCTTCACGTGAGACACTTCATGCTGCATTTCTGCCTCAATAACATCCCGCCCATCCCTCCCCCCTGCAGTACTTGAAATGGGTGAGGGCACCAATATAACTGTTTGCCTCTGGGGGGGGGGCAGTAGCCCTCCGAGTGTTCGGCTCCCGGCCTCATCAAACGGGAGGATCAACATCGTCTGGGCCTCGGCTTGCTGCCACTGGATGCGCCCTTCATTGAGAACTGCTAACATCTGGGCCGCATCTTGCCGCCAATAGCTTATCCTCATGGGCCTTAGCTTGGTGACAGGTAGACCCCAGTCCTCTTGAACATAATGTGGTCTTCAAACTAGCCTGCTGCCTGCCACTCGCATTCCGCAGAGATATCCTGAGGTCCCCTTTCCTCTGCTCTCATTGTCCCCCTCCCTTACTGGCTGAAGTCTTAAAACAACACAGATTCCACAGGGCTCCTAGCTTCTCACCCGCTCCTTGGAGGCCTCCCGGACGCACCTCAACACGTCCTTGTCTTGCTGTGGGAGATGTCGGTACGCCACCCAGCTGTTTAGTTACTTTAAATTGATAACAGGCTGTACTTTCTCCTTCCTGTGTACTGAGAACATATTGCTTACAAAGTCGGGGTCTCTCGGACACCTCTCTATGGTGCTCTTTTTCGCTAGCTGAAGCCGCTCGTTGTCCAGCAGCTTCTGCTCTGCTCACTCTAAACGCTGTTTGTGCAGCCTGCTCTCTTGCACGGGGGGTTCTATGAATTCTAGGTGCAGGCCTAGCACCGTTTGCAACACCCAGGCATCAATGGAAAGCGCGCGCCACCTACTCCAGAACATACCAGTTCTCCCTCCCACCGGGGGGCAATGTGCCGCTCTCACCTTGTGTGAAGCCTTGTCCACGGCCGGCTCCTATCCCTCTGCGTCCCCTTTGGAATCGCCCTCTGGTAGGGAAGAAGGAGTCCTGTTGTCTGTTCTCCCAGTATTGGGCTCTGGGATTCTGGGGTCTTCTTCCTCCCTGGTTACGACCAGCCGAACGACCCCTGTGGTGGCTGGTCCCGGCACAAACTCAGTTTGCGAAGATCTTACGGATCAATGCTTGTGCTTTCTCTAGTGACGTGTAGGTGCCGACGAAGCGGCCCATTTCCTTGCCAAAAGTCTCTCCGAAGAGGAGTCCTGTGCTTCCTCTCCCGCCTCATACGAAGCGGGGTCGCTGAGTTTCACGCCGATTTTCAGCGACAGTCCACTCTGGCGTCCCGAGGCGATGGCGCAGTTCGCATTACCCAGAAGGCATACTGCTCTCTGCGCACAGCCTGCTAGGGCGTCGGGGTTTACTTCTTCTTCCGTATCTCTCGCCCTTTCTGCCAGGTCCATGATTTTTGCTAGCAGGCCCACTAGGTCGAGTACCTTCTCCTGGCAGCTCCTCCAAGATCTATTAATACCTTTACGGGGGTCTTTACTGGACTTCGATACGAAGGTGAGCATCTTGGGGTCTAATTCTGGCATCTTGGCCACTTTTCCCGGCAGGTCCGGTCTCTGACACTCTGCCCGCAGGCACTGACACACCTCTTTTTCTAGTGCCTTTCTCAATCTTTTAGTCATGTACTGGGCCACTCTGGGTGATGGTTGGCAGTCTGATGACCTCAGATTTCGGATGCTGTCCGGATCGAACATATCCCCCTCCACCTCATTGAGGTGCTTCTCTTTGCAGATTCTCTTCCCTCCACTGGGTCTTATTTCCTTCTCCTCCCTTAACTCATCCTCATCTTGGGAGGTAGGGTCACCTTCCTCTGGCTCCTCTTCTGAGCCTGGGTTCTCCTCTCCATCCTGTTCTTCCCCTGGAGCGGGGGTCATGAGGTCCGGCACAGTCTGATGCTGCAAATATGCTTCTCGGAGCTTTGCAAAAGCATCAACGACCTCTGGGGCCTTCTCTTTTGCCCCTTATAACTGGCCCTGGGGGTCGCAAGAGGCTTTCCTCTTTTGGGCCTTAGTACTCCCCTTTGACCCTGCTTCTGAGGGTTCCGTGGGCGTGCTCTCAGTCCGTATGGTGCTGTCTATGGGCTGGTGAAGAATTGCTTCCAAGGACTCCAGCCTGTCTTGGAGAGGTTTCACTCCTTGAGCCACTGCATCTATAAGTGAGCTTCCCAGTGCATCCTTTAAGCTGGCAGCTAGGTCTAGTGACTGCTCCTCTTCACTACATTCAAAATCAGACATTCTGGGAGGTGCTGTGTGCCTGATAAACCTGTCACGGTGTCTTAGCACGCCCTTTCACTGTAGAGGTGCTTCTGATACTCCTAAATGTACAAGTTGTAGTCTTGTGCTAAGATGCTTATCATGTATCTTATCTATAATGTTATTTTCTTTTATTGTTTTTAAGTGGCTGCACCAGACTTATTTCGATTCTTGGAGTGCCTGGGATGGGCTAATGTCCTGATGTGCCTCTGGCTGTGGTGGGCACTGTGCTTTATTTTAGGCTTACAACATTGATCTGCCTCACGAGGCTTTAGCACTTCTTTAATGTTCTTTCCTTTATTAGCACGTGAGCCCTGGGTCGGGCGTGTCCTCCGGAGTGTGCTCTGGCTTCAGTAATCGTGACTGTGGGTACAATTAGCTCGCGGGAGCTAATATAAACAATTCACCGCCCGGCCCAGCCTCAATACGGGTGCTCCGCTCCGCATCGCAGCAAACAATGCGACGTGGAAGCAGGCTCCGTAGTTAGCCTCCGCCCTCCCAAAGGAGTGGGCTGATGGCTCGCGGCGCTCACAGCCCTCTTGGCTAGCTCCGCCTCTGCGAAGGAGGGGTACGGAGAGCCTTGCCGCTTCGGAGCTCCTGCGCATCTGCCTCTGCGAAGGAGAGGGCTTAGGAGATTCCATGATGCGCTGCTCCCGGGCTGCTGTAGCCACCCGCAGCGCGGAACAGACCCCTAAGGTGCCGGACATATGGCACGGGGCGACCGCTCTGCGGGGTATGCCCGCACGAACAGGCTTAGTAATCTCGCGCTTTCGCTCACGATCACTGAGCGTTGTTGTACTGATCCGTCGTAACAAGACGCAATCAAATTTAAATTATATGTGCGCTCCGCGGCTGAACTATCTATGCAGCGCAAATGCGGTAGCTAAGTCACCCCTATTCTATATATTTACTCCTACATTCTGCTAAATGCTATAAATGCTGAACATTATCGAGAGATAACAAAAATAGACTTATCTGCTTGAAGAGCAGTAAAAGAAGAGGAGGAGCTCAGGGACAGGAAGTGGTCATAGCTGAGCATGGAGTGAGAAGGACTACAGAGACTATGGGGATTGTAGTTCCAAAGCAAGCAAAGTCTATTGAGACATTTTTCAGTGTTTGTTGTTGATTTTATTGGTTTTGTTGAAACTGCTGAGGAGTAGTCAATTAAAGAAGTTGAAGCATAATGCTAGCCTCCAGTCTTGTCATAGAATCCCGGGTGTGCAAAATGTTGAGATGGAGCAGAGTTATAAACCTTCTCAACTTCCCATCACAGAGCTTGTGAGTTACGAAAATGGAATTCCAACCTGAAAGCTCTGTAGTCTGCATTCAAGGTACTGCTTTTTCACCTGAAGTTTGGATGTGTTCACAACCGTATCCCAATACAGTGATTCTTTTTTCAGAACAAGCCAAGCACTGGTTGGCCACAAGAAAATGCAATATGCTCAAAGTGAGAAGTGGCGGATTGCCTCAGCCCTATAAGGAATTCATTCAAACAGGGCTCCCCAATAAACCTGGCCAAAAAGGCCCTACTCTTTGCTGGACTAATAAAGTGTTCAAAGCGAAAAGGTTTTGAATGTGTGTAATTTAAACAAATGTCTAGCTGTTTCTGGTTTCCCATAAGCATAGTGAGCAATGAGGCATATTTAAATCTGGTATCTCACAAAGGATACTCCAACCACAGCTACTGCAGCAGAGGACTGGCTTCCAAATCTGATACACATACCAGGAAAGTTCCTTTATGTGAATCATAAAACATTGTTTCACAACTTCTGCCCAGACAGCGTGATCCCTGCACCCGCATTGGTTCCTCATAAGGCGGGCCAGAAACCCTGCCATCAGTGTTTCGCTGCTGAATGCCTTACTATCAGGATTGCAGCTGATGTGGCCCCTGATATCCCTGAATCTGACTTTGCCGGTTGATTGACGGTGCTCTTAACTATCCCTGACTAATAATAATGTGTGGTCTCCCAACCACATGACTGTGTCTAGCCCCTGCTCCCAAACAGACAATGGCGTGTGAGGTAGATAGGGCTCATTGGGAATGGGGAGCATGCTAACAACGGGCCGTTAATGACAGGCCTGTTGTTAGCATGCTGGGCCGCTCGCTGGACCCGCTAAGGACGTCTGGTAAAACCAGGCGTCCAGTGAGGGTCCCGCAAGCGGACCTCATAATGGAGCAGTAAGGGGTTAACGGCTCCGACACCTTTACCGGTGCCGTTAACCCCTTACCTTCCCTCCTCGTTATGAGGCCCGTAGACTGTTTTCATTAACAATGGCTCTGCTTGCCACAACTTGGTAAAAACAGGCAATGCGGGGCATGGCCTGGAGCGCCAGCTATGTGGCAGCTCCTCTAATGGCCTCTGTGCGGAGCCTGTAGCCTTTCCCTTAATTCTCAAGTTCCAGCTGTTCCCCAAGGCGCATATGCCTGCGTATTATTGCAGAGTACCGTGGGCTCAGGTGGTGGCAGATTGAGCCCTTGACGGGTGCAGGAGCTCCCGGGAGGCGGCTGATAAATGTGGCGGCAGCAGCCACCGTGTGACTCCAAGATAGCGCTCGGGCCGCGCTGTGGTGACCCTTCAGTGATGGTCCTGGTGCTCAGGTAGAGCCGGGTGCCCCTGGGCCTTGGGACCCCCTCCTTCACATGGCCATCATCGGCGCCGCTTATCGGGTGGCCGAGGTCTCGCCTGGGACCCCATTTGGTGTTTGCAGAGAGAGGCAAACGCGGCCCGCTTTGGAAGGTGGCCCCTCCCCCTGCTGCAGAAGTCTCCCTCTTTGCCGCCGGCACTGCGAGGCCCTTAACACCTGGGCCCCCGGGCTGAAGTTTACACAGCCATTGCCACTGGGATCCCGCTCTCCAGTGAGGGTCCCCACCCGTGGAGCTCCCGGTGGGGCCTCTATGTGTGCTAGAGGCCTGAGGGCACACGCTTTGGCCTCTGGCCCCTCTAGCCTACTAGCATTCTTCGTGGGTCCCCTCTGGAGGGGGGCTTCACGTGAGACACTTCATGCTGCATTTCTGCCTCAATAACATCCCGCCCATCCCTCCCCCCTGCAGTACTTGAAATGGGTGAGGGCACCAATATAACTGTTTGCCTCTGGGGGGGCAGTAGCCCTCCGAGTGTTCGGCTCCCGGCCTCATCAAACGGGAGGATCAACATCGTCTGGGCCTCGGCTTGCTGCCACTGGATGCGCCCTTCATTGAGAACTGCTAACATCTGGGCCGCATCTTGCCGCCAATAGCTTATCCTCATGGGCCTTAGCTTGGTGACAGGTAGACCCCAGTCCTCTTGAACATAATGTGGTCTTCAAACTAGCCTGCTGCCTGCCACTCGCATTCCGCAGAGATATCCTGAGGTCCCCTTTCCTCTGCTCTCATTGTCCCCCTCCCTTACTGGCTGAAGTCCTAAAACAACACAGATTCCACAGGGCTCCTAGCTTCTCACCCGCTCCTTGGAGGCCTCCCGGACGCACCTCAACACGTCCTTGTCTTGCTGTGGGAGATCCTGGCTCGGCGGCTCTGCCCTCTGTCTACCATGGTGGGCCGTCACTCTCTCTCAGTATATGGCGAAGCACCTCAAACCTCCCAAGACCGCAGACATTTCCACCATGCTCCTCTCAGCAGATAGAGGAAAGAAATCGGACCCCCCAAAACATACTCCTCAAAAAATACCAGAAGACAGAGGGACCCTCGCAACTAAAGAAGACCACCAAGCCTTCATGTCTGACATTAAGTCAGAATTTAGATCTTACATGTCGGAGCTCACTTCAAAATTGGAGCAGACGGACCAGAGGGTCTTGGATGTTGAGCACAGGTTACGGGAGACCGAGGACCAAGTCCATGTGCATTCTGCTAACCGCATGGAGGAGCAGGGCTCAATTCAGGTCTTGATGGACAAAACCGAGATCCTCAAATTGAGACAAGAGGACCTCGGAAATAGAGCCCGCCACAATAATCTGCGGATCTGAGGGGTCCCCACCTCAGTTCCTGATAAGGATTTAGCTGAGTATGTGGTTGACTTCTTTCAGTTGCTGTTGCCTCACTTGAGCTCCTACTTGATCGCACACACAAACTACGTCCATGACGAGGGCCCCCCCCCCTGCCAGATGTGATCACGAGAGTCCATTCTTGGGAGAATTCTTAAGAATGTACTAATTTCCCTTACCTTTTGAGACCCCCAGCAACTTTGCTGGATTTCTAGGAATTTATTTTTTTTTTTACCTGGGAAGAGTGTGAGCCTTTTTCTCACACTTCCATGTATTTTGAAGTGTGTTTTACTTTTGTGTACCTTGGTTATGGAGTTTTAAAACAACTCCATAGGCATCATCTTTTTCTGTGTGTCAGTGCAGTGGCACAGGGATGTCTTTCAGACTTCCCAAGGTTTAAATACCTTCTCTGGGACTGACTACTGTCTCCCACATGTTTACATGTTTAACATGTAAAGGTAAATTGACTTTTCTAGTCTCTTTAAATGTACTGACCTAGCACACCCTATCTTCCTATATAGTGCTGGAGGGGCTGCTTAGCATACCCTGAGTCGAAACACTCATGTAACAGTCAAATGTTACCCTTTCCTACTTGAAATGGCTGGTGGCAGTGGTTTAAATCAAACTACCATGATTTTTCCCGACTGCGAACAACGGTAGCTAAAAATCGGGTCAGTCATGTTTTTCAACCTATCTGTAAAAACAGACTCCGGTCAACATTTTCCACTATTTCTTTTTGGAAATGTCCTTCTTGTGTTCAACGTTGTGTGCCAAACCAGGTTTGGTCCCTTTGTTCATTGGCCTTTGGCGGGCTTCAGTGCTGAAGCCCTCCTCTGGCACCTGAGTGTGTGGGGTGGGCAGGATGTGAGGGAGGTGCCCGGAACTCCCTGTGCTTTGTCTCCTAGTAGACCTGAATGCACTCTGGCATGACTGGCCAGCTGGCTGTCTGGCAAGGACAGCCACCCTGCAGTGTGAGTGACAGCCAGGCTGGAATTAATGGGGGAAAACTGTTGAAAAGCAGGTCTCTGGGACTTGGAAAGCAGAGTCGACCACTGGAACGAAAGAAGAGAAGACGAGCTGAAGGAAGATGACTGCTGCAACTCCTGGACAACCGGTGAAGCCCTCCTGCAGGTCCGAATTGCCTGAAACTCCATCGACAGAGAAGCCCTTCAAGGTTAACTTCTTCCCTGGAGTTTGGTAGGAACAACCAAATCGCAAGCTGCCTGGACACCGTCCCCTCCTGGTCAAATTTACTGCAGAGTGCTGTGGAAAACCGATAGCCAGTGGGAAGGATACCAGTTTGTGGTTTTTAAGGCACTCACACCTTACACCGATGTTTTGCCAAGCTTGTGGCCTCTTCCCTGGGCAGTGCAGGAACCTCCCGATATTCTCATTCTTGCCCCCATGACTGAAGCTCAGGAACACGGAGATCTGCTCGAACTGCCAGGAACAGCTGCCTCAGCTACAGCTCTTCTTCACTTTAAATCTACTGTGCAAATGTTGTCCAGAAATCTTTTCGGCCACGGTGAATGTTTGTGCAACGTTCCCGAATTCGCAGGCTTGTCCTTCCCTAAACCAACATCTAACTTTTCATCCAGACAAATTATTCTAATATCCGTGGCAAATACTTAACCCTTTACTACCAGAACTGTGCTATCCTATACAAAGACTCTGCACCATTGACTTTGGGCCAGGCCTATGAATTGAATAGCTGTTTGTAGTTAACTGAAACCCTTTGTCCTGCCTATGAAAGTATTTTTGCTTCATTTCCTATAACCTTGTCTTTTTACCCCTTTGTAAAGTAACTGAAGTGTCATTTTGCTCCCACTTCAGGGGAGCTGAACTTTTTCAGTAACTTATTGGTTGTGTATTTGTAGTATATTAGTATATGATATTGAGCTGCTCTTGCTAGTGTAATGTTTTCCAACTGACTGTGTAAATAAATGTATATTATTTTACCAAGAAACCTTGAGTAAGTGTTTGTTTGAACCACTGTGATTGCTCGTCCTTTGTGTAACCTCTAGTACTGCTCACTTTAGTCTTGAGATAAGTCTGGCTGCTCAGCCACTGCAACCACATTACTGTGTAGTACAGGTTTGTACCAAAGGTGAAATTGTACTGACAATTCTAGTCTTAATTGCATGTAGGGTTCCCCAAGGGTACTGCAGGTCATTCTTCCTAACACTGGTGTACAGTGGTGGGGATAAAGTATAGTTGTTACATTTAGAGTGCTACTCTTACCTTTGTTCAAATAACCCTCACAAGGCAACACTAGAGAGGCAATTGTTTTATCATGCCTGATATGGAAAGCTACAGACAGGAGACCCTAGTCACTTTAACAGTTGATCAATTATCAATTGAGAGATATGTGTAAAGCTATGACCCTCACTGTAAAAGGCACAATGTTGAATTGATAGAAAAGTTGTTGGAAAACAAAAGTCTGAGGAGTGAGTCTAAAACATCTTCCCCTGCAGCAAATGTGGAAAATATTGATAAGGATGATAATGTTTCAGAACCAAGCTCAAATGTTATGAATGAGTTAGATGAGGCAGAAGAGTCTCAAAATGTAGGCCCTGTTTTACCTCTACCTGTTCATAGGCCTCAACCTTGACCACAGGGACCTCATCAGATCCAACATTAACTCCTGAATTTTCCTTTTTGGAAAGTGTGAGAATTGAGTTCGAATTTAAAAGAATCCAAGCCCAAACTGAAAGCAAACATCAAGAACTTAAGCTCAGGGAAATGGAGTTGAATCATGCACTTGAAATAAAAAAGTTGTCTCTTGAAACTGGTTCTCTCCCAGAGTCTTTTAGGTCTTCCAGTCCTAAGAGGCCTTGCATGCCCAAGGATGCAGTAAGTATGTATGAGGTTAAGCTTGATATTTTGGATTGGTTGGCTGCATTTGTATGTAACCATGGGATTCAAGACATTACAGAGAATCAGCTGATTCCTTGGCTTTTTTCTAGGCGACCCCCTGTTGCAACTGATGTGGTAATGGAGATGGGGGAAATAGACAGAAAGGAGTATGAAAGTGTGAAACTAGCTTTGATAGCTAGGTTTGGGAAGACCCCTTCCCAGTATCTTAAGAGGTTTAGAATCCTTAGAAAGCATGATGGTACCCCTTGGGCTACCTGGCTGACTGAATGTTTGAAAATCTTAGACGGGTGGGTTAAGTGTTATAGAGTTAACACTTATGAAGGTATGAGAAATCTGTTTATGTTGGAATCTATTTATGATGCCTGCTCTCCTGAGCTGAGACAGCATTTGGCTGACTCTAAGGAAATTGATCTAAAGAATTTAGCAAGGGCTGCTGACTTATGGGTTGCCAACAGGGGTACTCACAAGGATTCTGGGTCAACTCAGAAGAAGGATGAGGGAAATCAGCACAAGAAAGATAACAAAGAGAATTCCAATACCTCCACTCCAAAAGAGGGCCCCAAACATAACAGGGGTAAGCCACAAGGGAAACCGAATAAGGCTAGTGTACCTCCTGGTGCCAAACCAGAGGGAGGTCAGAGCAAACCCCCATTCATTAAGACATTTCAAAAAAATGTTATCCTTTTGCGTCAACTGACCATGTGAAAGGGGATCCCAGTTGTAAGGGTAAACCTTCAGGGATCCACTCGGTCTCCTTAGCCTTCTCCCCAGAGGATGAAGTACCAATGGCAAGTGGAAACTTTCACTTACTGGCTGAGGAACCCAGGAAAGTCTCAGCCAGTGTTTCTTTAGTATCCCTGCGTCTGTGGGAACAGCAGAACCTAGATGTTTACAATTCCATTCCAGACAATACTAAAGAGCATTACAAAGACAGTGTTCTTGTGAATGGTCAGGAGACCCCTGCTGTCAGAGACACTGGGGCCAGCATTACTGTAGTTGATGAATCATTTTTCAAGGTAGAGGATGTCGCTAAGGCACCTAAATACCTAACTAAGCTTGCTGGAGGCCCTGTCTAAATGCTTCCACGGTTACCAGCTCTCCTCCAGTGCAATGACATGACTGTCAAGATACCTGTTAGGGTGCAGAGTGAAGTACCTGGGAGAGTCCGGTTGGGGAATGACTTAAAAACTGTTGGAGTTGTATCAAGCAACCCCAGACCTCCCAGCAAAAGGAAACAGGAGCAGACTAGGAAGGTCAGAGAGAGTACCTTAAGTTGCTCTCAAGAGTAGATTATAGAGGAAACTATAACTCCTAGTCCACAGGACTTACTGACAGTAATTTTGAGGAAGAAGGAGGAAAAGGGGAAACCTAAAACCTCCAGGAAGAAACCAGCCAACACCCCTGTGCTACCAACAAGGACATCCCCGAGAGGACTGTCCAAAGTTGCACCTGTGAATCTTCCACCAGCTGAGGCTGAGTGTGTGGAACAACCTTGTGTGGTTGAATCAGCTGCTGAGTAATCAGGGCTGGAAGATGACCTTGCTCCTGTTGGAGATCTGTATCCTGCAGACCACCCTGAGCTGCAGTCTTTACTGGCAGAAGGTGGACCCTGTAGGGTAGACTTCAGCAGAGGTCAAAAAGAGTGTCCTACTCTTGAAGGTCTTCGCCAACTGGCAGCTTCCCAGCTGTATGGGCAAGAGCCAGGGAAGCACAGGTTGTACTGGGAAGATGGCCTATTCTACAGTGAACCTACTGGGTCTATCCCAGGGGACTACAGAAGACTTGTAGTGCCTCTTGAAAGCAGACTCCAGTTCTCATTGTTAGCCCATTAGATACCTTTGGCTGATCACTTGAGTTTCAAGAAGACCAAGGAAAGGCTCTCTTTATATTTCTACTGGTCTACGTTGGGGTCTGATGTAGATAAGTTCTGTAGGAGCTGTCACACTTGCCAAATCTCTGGCAAGAGTGGAGCCAAGAATGCGGCACCCTTGGTGCCTCTCCCAGTTGTGGGAGACCCTTTTGAGAGGTCAGGATTCAACATTGTTGGTCCCTTAGACCCACCAACATCTTCAGGAAAAAGGTTTATCCTGGTTGTAGTAGACCACGCTACTAGGTATCCTGAAGCCATACCTATGAGAACTGTTACAGCTCAGGCTGTGGCTAAGGCCCTACTTGGTATTTTTACCAGGGTAGGTTTTTCTAAGGAAGTTATCTCCTGCAGGGGATCCAATGTTATGTCAAAGTTATGCAGGCCATGTGGAAAAACTGTGGAGTAACTTACAAATTCTCAACTGCCTACCATCCTCAAACAAATGGATTGGTAGAGAGGTTTAATCATACAATGGCATGATAGGTGCTTTAGAAGAACCCCTTGGGAGAAAGTGGGAGCTTCTACTGCCATGCCTTCTCTTTGCTTATAGCGGTGTCCCTCAGGAGGGAGTTGGAATTAGTCCCTTTGAATTTCTATATGACCATCCAGTTAGAGGCCCATTGGCCCTGTTTAAGGAGGGGTTGGAGAGTGTGCCTTCCCCAAAACCAATGAGAGTCACTGACTATGTGATAGGTCTCCGGAGGAGAATGTCACACATGATGGCAGAAGCATCAGATAACCTGAAAGCAGGTCAGGCTCTGGTGAAGCATTGGCATGACCAGAAGGCCAACATGGTTGAGTTTACTCAAGACCAGCTAGTTCTATTTAGGGTACCTAGAGGGCAGAGGGTCTTACAGGAGAAACGGATAAGACCCTTCAAGGTTGTCGGAAAACTTGGAGAGGTCAACTATCTGGTGGACTTAGGCAATCCTAAGGAGGCTCCCAGAGTCTTTCACACCAACCGTCTAAAAGATTATGTCTCAAGAACAGAAATTGGAGCTTTGCTTCTAGCTTCAGCTCAAGAGGAGGAGAGTGAACCTCTACCTGACCTACTAAGAAGCAGACTTTAGATGAGAACATAGAAGGAGTTAATCTCTCTTCTAATTTGACACCTAAACAACAGGCGGAGTGCAAGTTTCTGTTAAATCAGTTTGCCTCCATGTTTTCATTATCACCGCTTGACCCCTTGGGGCCAGCATGATATTCTCACTAGTGACTGTTTATCTGTTAAAAGCAGAGGTTACATGATGTCAGATCATCTAAGATCCCACATAAAGGAGGAGGTCAACAAGATGCTTGATCTCGGGGTAATAGAGCCCTCTACCAGTCCATGGTCTAGTCCAGTTGTTCTAGTACCAAAGGCAGGATCCAAGGAGTTGAGATTCTCTGTGGACTATAGAGCTCTTAATGCAGACACCAAGACTGATGCCCACCCTTTACCCAGGACAGATGAACTGGTGGACAAACTTGGTTCAGCCAAGTACCTCAGTACATTTGATCTCACTTCAGTCTATTGGCAAATAGCACTGACAGACCATGCAAAGGAGAAAACTGCATTCTCAACCCCAGCAGGCCTCTACCAGTTTAAGGTAATACCTTTTGGACTAAAGAATGAACCTGCTACATTCCAAAGGATGGTTAACCAGGTTCTGAATGGGATGGAGACTTCTGCACGGCATACTTGGATGACATTGCAGTGTTCAGCCCTACTGGGAAAGAACATGTTGACCACTTAGGAGACCATAAAGGCAAGTAAATGTCAAATTGGTCAGAGTAAAGTGGTCTACCTTGGACATGAGGTAGGAGGAGGTGAAATCAGGTCATTTCCTAGCAAAGTACAGGCTTTACAAAATTGGGCCACCCCTACTACTCAAACCCAAGTGAGAGCCTTCCTAGGCCTCACTGGTTACTATAGGAACTTCATAGAGAACTATGGGACCATAGCTTTTCCCTTGAATGTGATCTCCTCTCCCAAATTCCCTAAAAAGGTCAGGTGGAATGAGGAGTGCACTCAAGTATTTGAAGGCCTAAAGAAAGCCCTTTGTCAAGCTCCAGTCCTAAGAGCTCCTGACTACAACCAAACCTTCATTATGCAAACAGATGCTTCAAATACAGGTATAGGTGCAGTTCTGAGTCAGCTAGATGAGAAAGGTAGGGAGCACCACATTTACTTCATCAGCAGGAAGCTGAAGGAACCTGAGACAAGGTGGGCAGCCATTGAAAGAGAATGTTTTGCTATTGTGTGGTCACTGAAGAAGTTTAGACCATACTTGTATGGATCTACTTTTGTTATTCAGACTAACCACCAACCTTGGAGATGGTTGATGCAAATGAAAGGGGAAAACCCTAAACTACTGAGATGGTCAATCAGCCTGCAAGGGTTTGATTTTACCATTGAACCCAGGTCTGGGTTTCACCAGCAAAATTCTGATGGTCTTTCCAGGATGTTTGACCGACTGGAGTAAGGAGATTCATCCAGGAGTAGATTAAATCCTCCTGTCACTTAGTCTGAGAGGGACGAGTGTTAGGGAGAATTCTCAAGAATGTGCTAATTTCCCTTACCCTTTGAGACCACCAGCAACTTTGCTGGATTTCTAAGATTTGATTTTCTTTACCTGGGAAGAGTGTGAGCCATTTTTCCCACTCTTCCATTTATTTTGATGTGTGTTTTACTTTTGTGTTCATTGGTTATGGAGCTTTAAAACAACTCCATAGGCATCCTCTTTTTATGTGTGTCACACAGCATGTTCAGTGCAGTGGCACAGGGATGTATTTAAGACTTCACAAGGTTTAAATACCTTCTCTGGGACTACTGTCTCCCAGAGCATGTAAAGTTAAATTGACTTTACTGGTCTCTTTAAATTTACAGACCCAGCACACCCTATCTTCCTATGGAGTGCTGGAGGGGTTGCCTAGCATCCCCAGGGTCAAAACACTCATGTACAAGTCAAGTGTTACCCTTTCCTACTTGAAATGGCTGGTGGCAGTAGTTTAGATAAAATTACTATGATTTTTTCCGACCGCGAAACCAGTAGCTAAAAATCGGGTCAGCCATGGTTTTCAATATGGCGCCCAAGACCTATCTGTAAATACAGACTCCGGTTAACTTTTTTCGCCGTTTGTTTTTGGAAAGGGCCTTCCTGTGTTTAACTCTGCATGCCAAACCAGGTTTGGTACCTTTGTTCATTGGCCTTTGGCGGGCTTCAGTGCTGAAGCCCTCCTCTGGCGCCTGAGTTTCAGGGTGGACCGGATGTGAGGGAGGTGCCTGAAACTCCCTGTGCTTAGTCTCCTAGGAGACCTGAATTTGCTCTGGTGTGATTGGCCAGCTGGCTATCTGGCAAAGACAGCCACCCTGCTGTGTGAGTGACAGCCAGGCTGGTATGAAAGGGGGAAAACTGTTTAAAAGCAGGTCTCTGGGACTTGGAAAGCAGAGTCGACCACTGGAACGAAAGAACCAAAGACGAGCTGTAGGAAGACGACTGCTGCAACTCCTGGATGACTGGTGAAGCCCTGCTGCAGGTCTGAATTGCTTGAAACTCCATCAACAGAGAAGCCTTTCAAGGCTAACTTCTTCCCTTCAGTTTGGTGGGAACAACCAACTCGCAAGCCACCTGGACACAGTCCCCTGCTGGTCGAATTTTCTGCAGAGTGCTATGGAAAACCAGATAGCCAGTGCAAAGGATACAAGTTTGTGGTCATTAAGGCACTCACACCTTAAATCAACATTTTTCCAAGGTTGTGGCCTCTTCCCTGGTCAGTGCAGGAACCTCCCGCCATCATTCTTCTTGTCCCACCGACTGAAGCTCAGGAACAGCGAGATCTGCTCAAACTGCCAGGAACAACTGCCTCAGCTACAGCTCTTCTTCACTTTAAAGGTACTGTGCAAATGCGGTTCAGAAATCTTTTCGGCCACGGTGAAAGTTTGTGAAACTTTCCCGACTTCAAAGGCTTGTCCTTCCCTAAACCAACATCTAACTATTCGTCTGACCAAATTTGTCTAAGATCTGTGGCAAAGACTTAACTGTTTACTACCAGAACCATGCTATCCTATACAAAGTCTCTGCACCATTGACTTTGACCCAGGGTTATAAATTGAATTGCTGGTTGTAGTTAACTGAAACCCTTTTCCCTGCCTATGGAACTATGTGTGTTTCATTTATTATAACCTTGTCTTTTTACCACTTTTTAAAGTAACTGGAGTGCCATTTTGCTCCCACTTCAGGGGAGCTGAACTTGTTCAGTAACTTATTGGTTGCGTATTTGTAGTATATTAGTATATGATATTTAGCTGCTCTTGCTAGTATAATGCTTTACAACTGACTGTGTAAATAAATGTATATTCTTTTACCAAGAAACCTTGAGTAAGTGTTTGTTTGAACCACTGTGATTGCTAGTCATTTCTGTAACCTCTTGTACTGCTTACTTTACTCTTGAGATAAGTCTGGCTGCTCAGCCACTGCTACCACATTACTGTGTAGTACAGGCTTGTACCAAAGGTGAAATTGTAGTGACACTTGTAGTCTTAATTGCATGTAGTGTTCCCCAAGCGTACTGCATGTGATTTTGCCTAACAGTCCTCTTCTATACCACCAAGGAAGCCATTTCTGCAATAGGTCGCTCTCATGACTAACTAACCTTCCAAGGCTTCTTGCTCCAAATCTTTCAGGACCTCTCTCTCCTGATGCTGCAGAAGCGTAGGGTCCTTCAACCGCTCACGCTTTTTCTCCAAGACCACCAGATACGCTACTGGTGGCTATTTCCAACGGCTCTGCAGTTTTCTCATAATGGAACCTCCCGAACGATTAGTCACCTCGACGATGCAACAGCAATTCTACGCCCCGGCTCTCCTGGGGGCACAAAGACTCTCTACCCCTATCTCATAGAGAGCAAACCTGGCAGATATCCCCCCAAAATGAGGCGGGCATCCTGGTCAAGAGTGCAAACAAATCGAAAAATTAAATAATGATTGGGAGCGTCCCTGAGGAACATACTGCATTGGAACACAAATTACTGAACGCTGCTGCAGGCCCCGTGCGGCCCATGCCCCACTCCAAGGTGCATGTCACTGTATTTCCCTTGTAGTGAAATCCAACCCTTTTGGTTGGCAATAGCCCTATTGGCTGAGGGATGATCTGATGAGATGAAATCGGTCCCCCAAGTTCAAGTTCTGGCTTCCCGTTGGAGGTCAATGTTGAAAGACCCCTCCTCCCGTTGGAGGCTACCTAAAAAACCCCAGCCACAGGATGATCCTGTTAAGAACGCACCTCTGGACTATGGCTGACTCTGGCTCCACCCAAACTCCACCCCTGGGACCTATGATGACTCCAGAGGATCAGCCCCTGCACCCGAAACTAAAATTTGTCACCTTAAAGTTAGACGCCTACATCCCCCACCCCCCTTAAAAGGAAATCCACCCTTCAATGGCTACAAGACAGGGAAGCCTCAGTGGCCTTTTTGCAAGAGACTAACCTGATCCCAGCAGACTTTTCCCGCAGTTGCAGTAGACTTTTTCCTCTGCAACTTCTGGCTTCTAACGGCACTAAGAAGGGGGGGCACGGCAATTCTCTTTGCAAAGGATCTCAAACCGCAAATCCTGGACTCATTGCGCTGCCCGGAGGCTCGCTTCATCGCAGTCAAATGCCTTATCTTCGGCCAACTCTACTCCCTCATCTCAGTTTACGCCCCTAATGACAACTAGATGAGGTTCTACCAAGACTTAGAAGAGGCTCTACTCGCATTCATCAAGGGGCAAGTCATCATTGGAGGTGACTTCAATGGAGCGCCCGACCCACTCATGGACAGGTCACATCCCCTGTCCTCCAGAGATTTAATGCTGGCAAAAACCCTTCTTCACCGAATTTGGACCCTAGATGTCATGGACACTTGGAGAGTAATCTACCCCGATGATAAAGACTTTACATTCTACTTGTGCATAGAACTTTCTCCCGGATCGATCTTCTGCTGGCCTCCGCCCATATCCTGGCCTTTACAGACAATGTCACCATTGGCCCCAGGGTTCCATCTGATCACGCTCCAGTCTCGCTGACTCTGCGAGCACATGACGCTGATCCTCCTCGCCGTCGCCAATGGAACTTGTAGGACCCCATATTAAACGGCATGATGGTAAGGGACTCAATTGCTAGGTCGATTAAAAAATTCTTCACTGAAAACCGGAACGAGGACAGGTCCCCAGCTAACACCTGGGATGGCATGAAGGCTGTGCTGAGAGTGGAACTATTCGCTCAAGGTGCAGCTTTTCACAAAAGTAGACGTGTAGCCCGCACGGCCCTGGAGAATGAGATCCTTGAAGCTGAGGCCACCCATAAGCAGAAGGGTTGGTCCCCGAAATCCTATCGGGCATTACAGGCGGCACGAAAGAGACTGAATGCACATTATGCAGAGGCCTCGGCGCACTTGCTAACCAAAACTTAACAGTGGTATTACGCCAAAAGGAACGAGGCAAATAAACTGTTGGTGGACAAGCTCGCCAAGGCCATGAAAAGAAACACCATTGCGGGCCTCCGCAACCACCATGGCACGGTCCAATTCGCAGAACAGGACAAGCTGTGACTGGCGGTGGCCCACCTTTCAGAGATAATGACAGCATCTCCAAGAGATCAAACAGAACAACGGGACTACCTGCAGGGTGCTGCTCTTCCTCATTTCAAGGCCACGGCAAGGGAAAGTCTCGAGGCTCCCATCTCAGGTGAGGAAGTCGACAAAGCCATTAAGGGCCTTAAACCCAGAGCCCCGGGCCCAGATGGGTATTCCACTCGATTTTATAAAATCTTCCACCCCCAGCTAGTGGCCCCCTTGACACTCCTCTTTAACTCCTTTGCCACCACAGGAAGTATCAGCCCCTCTATGCAGGAGTCAATTACGGTCTACATTCTTAAGCCCGAAAGGAGCCCAGGGACAACAGCTCATATAGGCCCATCTCATTGCTAAACCTCAACCCCAATATATACGCTAAGATCCTGGCAAATTGCTTAGCACTTGTCCTCCCTGATATCATAGACCCGGACCAGTCAGGTTTCATAATTCATTGGTCAACGAGAGACAACATACGCAGAGCCCTGAATTAATAGATGTCGCTAACCAGGAATCGCAACAACTTGTTCTACTGGCCCTAGATGCAACTAAAGCCTTTGATAGAGTGGCCTGGACTTTCCTGTGCCTCTCCTCGAAGCTTTCCATGTTGGTCCACCATTCCAAAAGCTGGTCATAGCTAATTACCAGTCCCCTAACACTCTCCTGAGAGTCAATAGCCTTCTATCTGATCTGATCCCTCTCACATGTGGAACTAGACAAGGGGGCCCCCTGCCCCCATTGCTGTTTGCCGTAGCCATGGAGTCCTTTGCCCAATGCATCTGCCTTAATTCTCGGATTAAAGGCCCACAAGTAGGCCCCTCCCAGCGCAAGATTGCCCTTTACGCTGGCAATGTGCTATTGACCATCACTGACATCTTGGCTTCCATGAAGCCAGCCCTGGCCAAATTTCAGACGTTTGGGAGAGTGGTGGGTTTCGCCATCAACTTCAAGAAATTGGTGGCCCTAGTGGTGGGGCTAGTTCCAGGGGAAAGAGAATCCCTAGAGAAGCAATGCCCAATACAATGGAGTGTCAAAATGATCCCTTACCTGGGGGTGCAGATTCCGGCCCGTCCAGCAGACATCTATCAGGCAAACTTTCCCCCCCTCTTCAAAGAGCTGGAAAAAGTCCTTAACCGCTGGTTCTTGAAGAGATCTCACTTCTGGGCCACATTACGGCTTGCAAGATGAATCTCCTCCAACAGTTCCTCTATTCCTGCTCCTCTTTGCCCATTTCGATCCCTCTCCCCCCTCTGTGGCGTCTTCAAAGAAAGATTATTAGCTTTATCTGCAGGGGCAAGAAGCCGCAAATTCCCCAGAGAACCATTATCCGTAGTCCCAAACTGGGTGGACTGGGTGGACTGGGGGTCCCCGACCTCAGTAGATATCAGATAGCAGCACAACTATCCCACATTCAGGCATGATGGATTACCTCAGGTGCCCGAAGTGGGTGGAGATTGAATAATCCCGTCTCCCTCTCACTCTTCGCTTTCTCCCATATATCTCCAATTCACTATGCCAAACCTGGCCGAATATACTGCCCTCTACTAAACACTTGGAGAAGGCCTGGGATTGGGCTCGGAAACATAGGGGCACCTCAGGGGGCCTGGGCACATCCTCCCCAATCTTTCACAACCCAGCCTTTTCGCCCAGCTCCTGCCCTTCAAACTTTCGATATTGGGTGGCGGCAGGCCTCGAATCCCTAGGGTAACTCTTTGAGAAGGGCTGCCCACATTCCTTTGAAAAATGCAAGGTGACGTTCCAGTTAGCGGAAACAGACAGGTTCACCTATTCGCAACTGCGGCATTGGTGCTGCCATCACCTGATGCGAACAACAGCAGCTCAAGCTCCCACTCCACTAGAACTCACCGCGAATGACCTGCCAGCCCGGGGGAAGATCTCTGCTCCCTATAAATTACTGCAAGATGACCCCCTCGTCGCCAAAGCCTCTTACGTGTCACAATGGGAGGCAGACCTAGGGCACATCATAGAGGATCAGACCTGGGTAGATATCTGGTTGAGAACCTGTACGTCCTCCCTCTGCCTCACGTACCGGGAGTGTGCCCACAAGCTGCTCCTACGATGGTACTACCCCAGACTCCGCCTACACCACTTTCATCAGGCTTTAGACTCCCAATGTTGGCGTCACTGCAGACTCCCAGGGTACTATTTCTACATGTGGTGGACTTGTCCAGAGGTTAGAGAATTTTGGTCCCAATGCCTCACCACAATAAAAGACTACTCAAGTATTTGTATTTGTATTTAGTTTATTTATAAAGCGCAGCCAGGCCCGGGGGCATAAGGGCGCGTAAATTAGGAGCTAGTTACAAAGGAGCAATTAAATGAGTTACGTTACAGTTACAATTACAGGAAGGTTACAGTTACATAAGTGTGCAATCACAACAATACAGTAAGCCAAGTTCCAAAATAGTTACAGGTAGGAGCTGGCATAGTAAGCAATTGCATATTCCAAGTGATTGGCCATGTCCAATAGGTTAAGGTTTAAGCTGTCATGAGTCCATGTTATGGAACTAACACTTTGTGCTATGTTTGAATCGGTTAAATGAAGGTTCTGCACGTAGATGTGGGGGGATGGTGTTCCATAGTTTAGATGCTTGTACCGGGAAGCTAGCTCCACCCGAGTTGTGGAGTTTAAATCTCGGAATGGTTAAGGTGTTAGTTTGGGCTGCTCTAAGAGGTCTCGAGGCGGAGTGTGGTGTGAAATGGTTAGTGAGGTATGCTGGAGCAAGGTTAGCCCTAACTTTGTGTGTGAGGGCAAGCGTTTTCAGGGATATTCTATGCTTGACTGGGAGCCAACGTAGGTTACGTCTGGTCTCAGATATGTGTGCTTTTTCCCAAAGCACAGATTAGAAAATGGTGTAAGCATGCTCTGCAATGCATGTCTTAAAAACATACACAAATCACTGGCAATAACTACAAAAAGGAGAGAGGAGGTGTGTATGCAGTACGGCAGGGGGTAATGCCTGATGTTGATAGGGCAGCAAGAGTCATATGTATATATGTATGAAATACAAATGTACGGCACAAAGAGACTAATTAAATGTCTCTTCTACATCTAGGTATTGAATGTACAAGTGACCTAAAAGGCGGTATGCAGTAATAAAAGCGCTGCAAAAATTTCGCCTGTGCAAAAAATCACAGCAAAAATGCCGTGGTTTGACCTCTTAAAGGTGTACCCCGTTATGCCATTTAAGGGGAGCGGGTGTTGCGGGGGTGTCCCCCGCTCCCTTTAAATGGTATAATGGGTCTGGGGTTACGGGGGTGTCCCCCTCATCCTTTACATGGATTGCAGTGGCAAAACCACAGCATTTTTGCCACGATTTTTGGTGTAAACAGCCATTGTTGGTGCGATTTTAAAACATGGAAGCCTAAAAGGCTGTGTAAGACGTCCAATATTGTTTTGTCAGAAAATCTTTTGAAAGGTCCTGAGGAAAGGTCCTGAGGAAGCTGAAAAAGTCACCCGCCGAAACGTCATTTGGATATTGACCATTCATGCCAATGTCTAATAGGGAATTTGTAACCCTAGAGGGGCATTAGCGGAGTCATTTGAATAATGTGCACACATGTTTAGTCTTTTTCTATAATGTGCACGCATTGTGATTTAAGGAACCATTTTGAGTCAAAAATAGAACTAGCACTTTCGAGGTTTGCGCCTCATTGGGTAGCACTAGTTGCACCATATCAAAAATGTATGTTTTTTTTAATCAGTATTCTAATTGCTTTTTAACGGCTCCTTAAATTATGTTATTTTGATGTTCCATGAATTAATACATTGGTTTGATTCGTAAAGACACATTTGAATTGTCTGTATTGTGAGATAAATAGGAACACTCGTATAAATAGTTTTTGCCTCGGTTTCTGTCTTTTAAGATTAGCGAGAGTACTTGCAGGGGGTAATAATGCTGCATATTCGTGTGCTTATTGCAATATTTTCCTTGAATGCAGTTAATACGCGGATTGTGGTGTTGCCTCTGCCTCGCATGCCCTGTTCTTCAGCAAGGACCCAGAAGCCATGTGAAAGGAAATAGCAACGTTTAGAGAGTCTCCCACTCAAAGATTATACAACAGAATGTCTTGCGAAAAGAAAATGGACTATATTCTCTAGAAAATGGATTTAAAGCAAAGAGAAAGTAATTTACTTATGCTAATTCTGGTAAACAGGACCCTGCACCCCTCTCTCCCCCCACACACACAAGCATGCTCACACCGCATTGCCATTGAATCTTCAAAAATACTTGATTATACATAAAACTATAAGCTACAAGCTGTTTGAATTTGAGAGCGGGATATTCAACGCACCTTTGAAATGCTTGTTAAATATGATTATAACCAAAAGACTGTGAAATGAAAATGTTTCCAAATGCTCTGCAGCTGCACGTTACCCTCATCTGGCTGAGACATACAGAAATATTGTTTGTAGAAAAGGACTGAAATCCAGCATTTTTTTATCATTCCTCATGACTCACTGTTAAATATACCTACTGTGTGTCTAAAATAGGCACAGCAGAGGACTATTAATTCAGACGTGTCTGGTTGTGCCCATGGAGTGCAGTACCTCCCGGTGAGAAATACTTGCATTTGCAGAGATGCGAAGACGCTGAGGACCCTAATCCATCGCCGGTCGGGCTGCCAACACACCTGCTTGCCGCTGACAGAAACGCACATTCTTACATGCTAGAGAACTGTTTCAAAGAAGGAAGGCAATTGTCACCGCACAAGCTGGAAACACACATAGACCACAGAGTGCACGTTCGCCACTTGCATTGTAGGCTGGCATGATGTATGCCAGAATGAAACTGCTTGACATGATTTGTACAGGTCTTCAAATAATAATACCATGTGTATTCAGTCTAACGTGTTGGTCTTCAACTCAGTCAAAGCGGAAATCTCTGACGTCTTTCTAAACACACCTCATATAGCGTGAGAGTGTACCTTTGCTGTTGTGGCACCCATGGTTACTAAAAGGCCAACAGGCTCAAACCATCCCAAAGAAATAGTAACACAATACAGGTCTATAAAGCATGTGTCCACTGACCTTGGAATCTTAACATGAAGTAAGACAATACAATTACGGTCTAAAGAATCAGGCCGCCCCTTGCTCTCTTGTTTTCAACAAAGAGAACATAGACTTGCTTGATGCACCTTTGTAATATGTAACACACTATGTAATGCAGCACTACAGGCAGGAACTGTTACTGGTGCCCTGGATATGATGGAAATATGTACCTCAACACTACGCACAGGGACTGGTGCTCTTGCCTTGACTATAATGGAAATATGTACCTCAACGCTACGCACAGGGACTGGTGCTCTTGCCTTGACTATAATGGAAATATGTACCTCAACGCTACGCACAGGGACTGGTGCTCATGCCTTGACTATAATGGAAATATGTACCTCAACTCTATGGACAGGGACTATTCCTCATGCCCTGAATATGATGGAACTATGTAACGCAGCAGGAAGGATAGACACTATTCCTCATGCCCTGAAAACCTCACCTATTACCCCCACCATCCTGAAAGCATATACATATCTTCTTGTTTGTATTGTTATATGGTTAAAATAATAACCTTTTAACAATTCAATCACATACTATTCAGAAAAGAGAAAACAAACAAAAAGGAAAAAGACATATAAAACATATCAAACCGATATGACAATAATTAAAACGGTTATATCACATTGATCCATTAGCAGTACTCATGTATATCATAAAATCCAATGAATTTCAGTAAAAATATCACTAACAATACATCACTTAAAACATCTAATTCCATCTCAACCATAGATGTTATCAGTAATTCAATCCACACATCAAAGTCATCCACCCAGACCAAAGTGCATAGTGCATTTAATGTACCCACATCGGGAAATAGCAATAACTGCTGAACCCATATGCATGCATTTGTATTGGCCGCGCCCCAAAACCTTCACCCAAAATAATTAGCTCACAACTTGTGTCAAGTGTTGGCAATAAAAGGCCGTAGGATTTTTATTGTACAGTTGTGGTTATGGCATAATATTAATCGCAAGATAATAATAGTATCATACTTTTGGGCACCGGGTCCTGAGGTTACCCCCTCTGGCACATGCCGCCTTCTTGTGTCCCACGACTTGTTGTGGGCACCGTACAGTGCCTTGTAGTTCTTGTTCTTCTCCCTTCTTTTTGTAGGGTGGGAGGGTTCTGCGGTAAAGAAACAAAAAGATTGGAAGACACTGAGTAAACAGTGAACCTCCTGTTTCTTTGGGTCCCCGTTCAGGATCCACAAACAGATTGTGTTTACTCAGAGCATGCTGCTCTTATTTATAAGACCCAGGGAAGCCCTGGGTCTTTGTTATGTAAGTGGTGGGGGCTGCTGTTGTCACAACCCCCGGCCGGATAGCCGACTGTCTGGCCCCCTGATGGGGACAGGTCTTTGAACCTGGGTCCTGCCTGACTGTTGGTTTCCCTATGGTGCTTAGCACCTTGCTGTTTGGAGGAAGGGTGAGATGGTCGTTCACACCTCACCCTTCCTTGGCATTTGTGTTGCAGAGACTGCGTGTCTCTGCAGCTGAGTGGGGGGAGAGGAGCAGGCTGAGGAAACGGTGGGGGCTGCCCCTCTCCCAGGCTGCTGATGGTAACAGCAGTTACCCTGCCTCGCTTTGGGCGGCCCTGCAGCATTGCCCAAATTCGGTGGAGATTCTACGTGACATTCAATCTTAACCTAAGTACGAGAGTATAATGCTTCATACTATTGATAATAACTTTTTACAGGTAAAAAAGGACACTTAAATCCTGTAATAGATTCGGGTGTTGCATCCATGAATATAATAGTGTAATCTCAACATCAACAGTGCACAAATATTATGTTGCATGTGTTAGACTGATGGCAAGGACACTTCCAATTGAAGAGAGTGCACAAAACCTCTAACAGCTAGTTCCATTGCAGTGGTTCTGAATGACAAAGAACACTGCCACATGGTCTGATTATCTACGGCTGTTAGGCAGAAATGCATGCAGTACCCACATACAATTAGGACTACAAGTGTAGTAAAACCAACCTTTGGTATAAGTCTGTACTACACAGTTTAGTGGTAGCATGACTGAGCAGCCAGATTTATCTCAAGAGTGAATGTGAGCAGTACAAGAGGTTACACAGAGGTGTTTCAGTCACAGTGGTTCAAGTAGACACTTATACTCAAGGTTTCTTGGTAAAACACGAATTAATTTATTACACAATCATTTAGCAAACATTTCACTAGAAGGAGGCAACTCAAGATCATACACTAATATACTTCAATGAAACAACTCTAAGTATTGAGACAGTTTGAGCTCCCCTGAAGTAGGTTCAATTACTTAGCAGTGAGCAAAAAGTGGCATGGTAAGTAGAATGGATCCCATATACTTGTTAGACAGTGCAAATAGTTTCAGTTCACCAGAAGAGTTCAATTCAAGTCAATAGGCCTAGGCCAAAGTCAATGGGCTGGTGTTCTGGATAGGAAAGAGCAGTTCTGGTATCAAACGGTAAAGTCTTTGCAAAAGTTCTCATAAGTAGTTTAGGTAAAACATAATGATATGTAGGGTCACAAGCTGATTAGGCCTGCAAGTTGGGAAATGTTCACAAACTTTCACCGCAAGAGTGGCGTTCTCTCAATCGGGTTGGCACAGTACCTTAATTTGAAGAAACACATGCTGCTGAAGTCGTGGGTTCCTGTCAGTTCCTGCAGATCTCACTGCTCCGGAGCCTCAGTCATGGGGACAAGAGGGAGGACATCGGGGGACTCCTGCACTACACAGGATCGTTGAAGAAAGCAAACAAGATGGAATCACTGGAGCACAAAACGCCGCAGCCAAATTGCTTCTAGCACTCGGCCCGAGAGACCACATCTCCCCAGCCCTCAAAACTCTGCACTGGATCCCGGTGGCCCGAAGGGTGACCTTCAAAACCTCATGCATCTCTCACCGAGCACTGCATAAAACCGGACCGCAATATCTTCAAGACAAGCTGAAACCCTATCACCCCCCACGTCCTCTAAGATCAAGCTCAGCCGGCCTCATAGTCATACCTCTAAGATCAAGCTCAGCCGGCCTCCTAGTCATACCTAAAACGTGGCCCTTCCCCTAAAACCAACCCCATACTCAAACTAACTCAAACTGAATAACAACATCTCAATGACACCAACTCAACAAACTACCAGATCTTGAATAACAATAAGACAAATAACAATTCAACATCCAGATCCAAGCGAGAAATCGACAACTAATAACCACTAATGTAAACTAAAAGGACAAACAGAATAGAATGAGTAAAGTAGATCAAAGCAGTGAAGTGGATAAAAAGAATAAATCGTATGAAAACAGTAATCCGGTCTAAATTAATGAAATGGATGTAATGATTGCAAAGGTCAAAATGAACATAATGGACGAAATGAATAAAGAGAAGAGGATGGAAAGATGAACACAGGAGACTGATGAGTACACAGACAGATGGCATGGAATGTATTAGTGCATGGCATAAATGGAAAGTACAGAATAGACAATTCAAGTACATGAGTTGGATGTAGTGCATGAACCATATAGAGAGCACGGAACGGATCCAGTATGTATGCCAAGTGACATGGCCTGAACCGATAATGCATGATGAATGAACGAAGTGAGTGGAGCGGATGAAATCAGTAGAATAGATGAAGTGCGTGGAACGGATGAGCGCGCTGAGCGGATGAATGCGCTGAGCAGATATGCGTGTAGAGCGGATGAGTGTGAAGAGCGGATGAGTGTGTATAGCAGGATGAGGGTGTAGAGCGGATGAGTGTGTAGAGCGGATAGGTGTGTAGAGCAGATGAGTGTGTAGAGCGGATGGGTGTGTAGAGTCCAGGAGTGTGTAAAGCGGACAAATGCGTAGAGCGTAGAGTGGAAGGGTGCTTAGAGCGGATGAATGCATAGAAAGCACGAGTGTGTAGAACGGACGAGTGTGTAGAGCGGATGACTGTATTGAGCAGATGAGCGGGTGGAGCGGATGCGTGCGTAAGAGCGGAGGAGTGTGTAGAGCGCAGGAGTGCACAGAGCAGATGAATGTGTAGAACGGATGAGTGTATAGAGCAGATGAGTTTATAGAGCGATGAGTGTATAGAGAGAAGGATTGTGTAGAGCAGATGAGTGCGTGGAGCGGATGAGTGCGTGGAGCTGATGAGTGCATGGAGCGGATGAGTGCATGGAGCAGATCAGTGCGTGGAGCGAAATAATGCGTGGAGCGGATGAGTGAGTGGAGCGGATGAGTGCTTAGAATGGATGGGTGCATAGAGCAGATGGGTGCATAGAGGGGAGGGGTGCGTAAAGCGGATGGGTGCGTAGAGTGGGTGGGTGCGTAGAGTGGATGTGTGCACTGAGAGTATGGGTACATAGAGCTGATGGGTGCATAGAGCGGAGCTATGAGTAGAGCGGATGAGTGCGTCAAGCAGATGGGTGTGTAGAATGGATGAGTGTGCAAAGCAGAAGGGTCCGTAGAGCGGACAATGGTGTAGAGCAGACGACTGTGTAGGGTGGACGAGTATGTAGAACGGACAAGTGTGTAGAGCGGATGAGTGTGTAGAGCGGACGAGGGTGTAAGAGCAGACGAGTGTGTAAGAGCGGACAAGTGAGCGGACGAGTGTGTAGAGCGGATGAGGGCATAAGAGCGGATGAGTGCGCAGAGCGCACAACTGCGCAGAACAGACGATGCATAGAACGGACGAGTGCGCGGAGCGGGCAAGTATGCAGAGTGGACGACTGTGTCGAACGGACGAGTGTGTAAGAACGGAGGAGTGTGTAGAGCGGATGTATGCGTAGAACGGACTACTGTGTAGGCGGACTAGTGTGCAGAACGGACAAGTGTGTAAGAGCGGATGAGTGTGTAAGAGCGGATGAGTGTGTAGAGCGGGCAAGTGCGTTGAGCGGGCGAGTGCATTGAGTGGGCGAGTGCTTCGAGCGGGCGAAGGCATAGAGCGGGCAAGGGTGTGGAAAGGGCAAGTCCATGGACGGATGATTGCGTGGAGCAGACGAGTGCCTCGAGCGGACGAGTGCCTCGAGTGGACGAGTGCGTAGAGTGGACGAGTGCGTAGAGCAGACAGTGTGTAGAGTGGATGGAACGGGGGAGGTATGCAGATGAAACAGGGGACGTATGTAGATGGAACGGGGGACTTATGTGGATGGAACGGGGACGTATGTTGATGGAATGGGGACGTATGTCGATGGAATGGGGATGTATGTGGATGGAACAAATTAAGTATGTGGAAGGTTCTGGTGTAATATGTGAAAGGTATGGGCGAAATCTATGGAAGGTACGGGTGAAATATGTGGATGGGGTGCATAAAACAACTTAGAATTCATGAAAATGATCAGAGTACATGGAACAGATTCGAGTGCATGGAACGGACCAGAGTGCATGGAACGGACTGGAGTGTGTGGAACGGACTGGAGTGCATAGAATGGATTGGAGTTCATGGAGCGGACCGGGGTGCACGGAGCGGACTAGAGTACTTGCAGTGGACTGGAGTGCATGGAACTGATTGGAGTGCATGGAAATGACTGGAGCGCATAGAAGTGCACAACATACATGGAATGGTTTGGAGTGCATAGAACGTTTGAAAGAGCAAGTAAATCGTCATATCACATCACCATGCTTCCTCTCTTCTTTGCACCACCATTCAACTTGAACAAAGAGAAACTATGACACCATTCGGTATAGCTGTTCTCATACCAACATCTGCCTCATACTCCACATCACTCTAACAAAACATTGCTGGTTTTACACCCTCCAGCCACGCGTTCTCCTCAGGCCTAACACAGCCAGAACCGGTCTGGATAAAACCTGCCAGAACGAACACATACTCTTGATCTCTCAACACCACACCTACCGCTATGAAGCAGCTATTACACGAATGCCATACCAGCTGCACACATATCCGGTGCTCACACGCACCTTTTGACTCTCTACTCTCTCTACTGACTTGAACTTCGGTTCCAGAGGGCGTTCAAACTAACAGCGCCTTGATACCCTACCAATGGTACATAAGGCGCTATATAAATGCAAAGTAACATAACATAACATAACATAACTCAGTACTGGACCTGGTAGGGTCCCTGTGGCTACTGGTTGAGGGCCTAAAGCAGGTAGAGGGGCAGTGGGCCTCACATCTTGAGACTCTTCCGGCTCTTCTAGCTCATCAATAACATTAGAGTTGGACTCTGAATCATTATCATCCTCATCAACACTATCGACATTTGCTGAGGGGGTAGGGGTTTATAGCTCTACCTCCCAGTCTTTGATGATTCAACAATTTCTCAATCAATTCATTTTTCTTGCCTTGAACAGAGAGAGACCTGACTTTAAAAATATCTTTCAGTTGATCTACTGTAAGAATGACCAGGGCTTTCTGCATGATGTTATCCATATTTGGCATTATAAAACAATTGCTTTTCTAGTGGTGCTTGCAGCCTTGTGAAGTTTATTTGGACAAAAGTAAGAGCAGCACTCTCAATGTAAGAACTATACGTTATCACACTGCTGCCACCAGTGTTAGGCAGAATTGCATGCAGTACCCTCTGGGACCACCACATACAATTAGGTCTACAGGTGTAAGCAAAACCAACCTTTGGTATCAGTCTGTTCTACACAGTTTAGTGGTAGCAGGGCTGAGCAGCCAGGCTTATCTCAAGAGTGAATGTGAGCAGTACAAGAGGTTACACAGAGGTCTTTCAGCCCCAGTGGTTCAAGAAGACACTTATCCTCAAGGTTTCTTGGTAAAACACTTATTATTTTATGGCACAATCATGTATCAAACATTTCACTAGAAGGAGCCAACTTAAGATCATACACGAATATACTTCAATACAACAACTCTAAGATTTGAGACAGTTTGAGCTTCCCTGAAGTAGGAGCAAAATAGCAGTTCAATTGCCTAACAGTGAGCAGAAAGGGACAAGGTAAGCAGAATGGATCCCATATACAAGTTAAGTTAGACAGTGCAAATAAGTTCAGTTCACCAGAAGAGTTCAATTCAAGTCAATAGGCCTAGGCCAAAGTCAATGGGCTAGTGGTCTGGATAGGAAAGAGCAGTTCTGGTATCAAATGGTAAAGTCTTGCAAAAGTTCTCAGAAGTAGTTTAGGCAAACAATAATCGTATGTAAGGTCACAAGCTGATTAGGCTTGCAAGCTGGGAAAGTTTCATGAACTTTCACCGCAAGAGTGGCGTTCTCTCAATCGGGTTGGCACAGTACCTTAATTTGAAGAAACAAATGCTGCTGAAGTCGTTGGTTCCTGGCAGTTCCTGCAGATCTCACTGTTCCTAAGTCTCAGTCGTGGGGACAAGAGGGAGGACATTGGGGGACTCCTGCACTGAACGGGATCCTTGGAGAAAGCAAACAAGATGGAGTCACTTGAGTTCCAGTAGCTGTAGATTCAAGAACACAAGCTGGTGTCCCTCTCCCCGGTTAATCTCCCCGGTTAATCCTAACCAACCTTTAGAATGGTATCCAGGTGTCCAACTCAAAGGAAGAAACCGTCCTTGAAGGAGCTTCTGTGTCGAATGGAGTTTGGCAATTTGGATCTGCAGCGGGGCTTGACCGGGCAAACCAACGGTACAGAAGTTGCACCAGCCATCCTCTTCCAGCTCTTCTTTGTTTTTTTTTTTTTCCAGTGGTCGACTCTGCTTTCCAGTCCAAGAGACTAGCCTTTTAAACTGTTCTCTCCCTTTCATTCCAGCCTAGCTGTCACTCACCCAGCAGGGTGGCTGTCCTTGCCCGACAGTCAGCCAGCCAATCACGCCAGAGTGCATTTGGGTCTCCTAGGAGCCTAAGCACAGGAAGTTTTGGGCACCTCTCTCACTTCCTGCCCACCCCAGACACTCACACGCCAGAGGTGGTCTTCACTCCTGAAGCCTGCCAAAGGCACACGAACAAAGGGACCAATCCTGGTTTGGCGCACAGAGACAAACGGTAGAAGGACCTTTCCAAACAGAAACAGTGAAAAAAGAAGACCGGGATCAGTTTAAACAAAGGGGCTTAATGTGACCTCTTGAAAAACATGGTTCCCGTGAGTTTTAGCTACGCTGTTCACGGTCGGGAAAAATCATGGTAGTTCATTGTAAAACCACTGTCACCAGCCTTTTCGATAGGAAAGGGCAGCATTTGACTGCTACATGAGTATTTAGAGACCGGGGATAATATGTAACCCTTCGAGCACTCCATTGTAAGATGGTGTGTGCTGGGTCTATGAATTTGGAAAGACTAGTAAAGTCAATTTCACATTACATTCTCTGGGAAACAGTAGTTTATCCCAGAGAAGGTATTTAATCTTTGGGAAGTCTCAAAGACATCCCTGTGTCACTGCACTGAAGGTTCTGTGTAACACACATGAAAAGATGATGCCTATGGATTTATCTATAACCCCATATTCAAAGAACACATGTGTAAAACACACAGCAAAACGAATGAAAGAGTGGGAAAAAAGGCTCACGCTCTTTCCAGGTAAAAAAATCAAGTCCTCAAAATCCAGCAAAGTTGCTGGTGGTCTGTAAGGTGAAGGGAATTAGTACATTTTTCAGAATTCTCTGTAACAACCATGGAAAACAATTCACCATATGTTTGAAAACGATTCCATCTTTTCCCTTGAATCACTTCACAGGATGTTACAAGATGGTTTAATGTTTCCTGATGCTCTTCCTTTTTGCAGAATCAACCACCTCCTTGGTCTATGGCTAATAGCCCATATCTTATCAGTACCTCGTTAGTCAATGTAAGATTCAAACAAAGTGTTAAAACGTTCTTCTTACCTGCCTATCTGGATATATTGATAGATATGGAGCTAATATTCCCACCATTTTATGGTCCAGATTCAGATGTATTACATATGATATGATATGATATGATATGGCATTTGTAACGCGCCTATACACAAGTGTTTCAAGGAATGTATCTATAGGAATACATTGTGTCTGCAGTATTGGACAAGTTGTGTTGGAAAAACAATCGTTTCACTTTACGTGGTTTGGTTGCAAGCTCCAAAATTGGTGACCCAACCTACATAATCACCACAAAACAGTAAAATGAGTAGGTGTTAATGAAGCTGCCCCCACCCTTTATGTCCAACATTATTTTTAAATCAACGAACAGTGAATTCTTTAGGGAGGTCAACAATTTTACAATAGAGACTTAACTATTTCCAGCATGCCCTGGCTTTTAAGAAAACGGTTCTGAGCTTGTACCTGATGGTGGAAATTGGCACGCTATTTGGAACATGGAGGATCTTTCTCCACATTATTCCCTGAATAATAGGTAAATAATCTAGTACACCAATTTCCATAAGTTCTATTACATAGAGAAGTTTGGGAATGATTTTACCTTCAAAGAATCTTAAAACAGGGAGCAATTTATATTTACCAAATTATATGTCAATTCAGCGTAAGTGGTTTCACAAATAAGACATGTGTATTCTTATCTGTTCTTTAGTGAGCTATTCTGATGGTTTCATTTGTATGGCAAAGCCCAAGTAGGCGAAATGGTCAAACTCAATCGAGACCATTCTGAGTATCCATCTAAACTTCATGTCACATTTACGTAATGTACAGTGCGTAACCTTTGTATTCGACGGGTACACTTGCAGGCTGTGAGCCTGTGCAAAGTCAGCAAAAGTGGTGATCAGGCTCTGGAGGCCTTTTTGTGTGCAATCAAACAAAAGAAAATCATCCCCATACACCAGCCAAGTTACTTTTAAATTACCAATTTTTGGGGTGCCGAAAGCTGCAGGAAGAAGGTGGTCACCTACATCAGACATGTACAAATGAAATAGGCAGGGTGCTAAAACGCAACCCTGCCTAACCCCTCTTGAGGTTTTAATCTGATGAGAAAGCAACCTTGATGATTTAAGCATATTTGTATGCTAGAGCCATCATGCAGACCAATTATGACTCGCAGCAACCCGTCCAAGATCTCCCATCTGTGTAGTTTAGCCCAAAGACCAGATATGTCTAGTGCATCAAATGAGGCCGACAGATCAATGCTAGCCAAAAGGACTGTGTCACATCTGGCCATCAAAGCTTGGCTCATTGTGAACTTCAGTACAAAACCATTTAGATATGTGTCCATACATCTTCAGAAACCAGTCTGCCATTCGGAGATTCTGCCCGCAGAGGATTGCCAATCCTCTAGATGCACCAACAGCAAGGCCGAAAAGACCTTACTGTCGGCGTCCAGAATGGCAATGGGGTGATAGTTTGTGAGGTCAGATCTACTCCCCTTTTTAAAAACAGGCACGACATAGGCGGTTGACCAAGTTGGAGGAAACCATTGTGTCACTGAGATATGTTCAAACAGAATGGTCAATATCTCTTCCCATGTATTCGGGTTGCCCTTGAATAACAAATTATCCAATTTGTTCCACCCTGGTTCCCTCTAAACACTAATACGATGTATGATGTCCTCAATAACAGAAGGGGAAACTGGGAGCTTCCAAGTGTTATCAAACAGCTTCAACTCTGTAGAGTCACAGGGCTCTACTTCCCCTAAGGAAGCAAGTGTATTAGAATAAGGACATACCCATGTTTCTTCTGAGATGGGGTGAGCCTCCTGTCTGACAAGTGTGTTCCCAGGGTTATTAACCATGGCCCAAAATGCCTGAGTATTTTTATTAGATAAAGCTAATAGCATAGTGTCTGCTTCTCTTTGGCTTTCTAACTTTCAATGGTAGAGTTAGAGTTTACTGATCCTTCTTATTTGGGCTTTTATGTCTCTCTTTTTTGTTGCCACTTCTATGTCAAAAAGACGTATTTCATCCTCTGCCCCCTTATGGGTGAACTGGGCCTAAACAGACAGTTGTTTATTATATCACCTTCTGAATTTTCGAATTTTTCATCCAAAAACAGTCATTTAACTGTGTAGGCATGATGATATGGAAGTAATTTGTGACACTTAAATGTACGCATCCTACTGTGGCAGGATTCCATCTAAGCCTGTTTCCAGGAAAATTTAAACCAATTCCTGGATCCATTTGGGCAATCTCTTGTCTAAAACACCCATCTGTTTCAATCTGTTTCAAACTCAGTATTCAGAATACAATTATCACTGAATTCTGTGGGAAAGATAGCCGAGAGCTTACATTTCTTTCTTTAAATTACTTGTAAAAATATAGTTTATATTTGAGGTAAGAGCTGAGCTGTACCAGGTAAGATGACTTGGTATGTCATCTTCCACAGCACCATTCCACATTACTTAGACCCACACCGACTAGTAGTTTGATCATATAAATAGCCAACATACTCCTTCCCTTTCAGTCCGGAGGTTGTGCCTCTCATCAAATCCACTTGCAAGCATGAAGCATTGAGGTCACCAGCGAGCAAGATCAGTTCACCTTACCATTTATCCAGCCACTCATTGATTGTATTTGAGATTAGGTCAGTAAAGGAAAGCTAGCCGGCAGGGCTGCATCTGCTTCCCTCTCTCTGCCTTGCATTCCTCCCAGCTGAGGGGATCCTCATTTTTAACAACTCAATGGAGGTAAGACCACTGTGAACAAAACACGAGAAAAAAAACCTTATGCTTTCAAGATGGCCACCGTTCTGAGCCGTAGGCAGTAAGCCTCACTTCTGTGCACCATAGCCCTCCTCACAGCCTAATTGGCTATTCACTTCCTGATGTCCAATTGAGAGAGGCGGCAAGGTGAAGCCAGCCCTCTGCTTCTAAGGCCTGTTTTACCACCCCTGTCTGGCTAGAGCATTTCCATTCTCAGCCCTGCAGTTGGCATGGCAGCATCTACTTTGCTCCCTCTTCCGTGCCTTCCTCCCACCTGAGGGTATCCACATCTTTATCAGCTTAGTGGAGCTAAGATCACTGGGCCACAACATTAGAAAGCAAACTTATGCTTTCAAGATGGCAGCCATTCTCTGTCAGAAGCAGTAAGCCTCACTTGTGTACACCAGAGCCCTCCTCACAAGCTGATTGGATGCTCACTTCCTGATATCCAATTGAGGAAGCCGTCAAGGCGGAGCCGGCAAGGTGCAGCTGGCTCCCTGCATCTAAGGCCCATTCTAAGGCCCCTGTCTGGCCTGTCCAGTCCCGGCCGCGTGGCTGGGCCTCTCCACACTTTGGATCCCACCCCTTGTGTCATCACAGCGCTCTTTCACCAGCCCAGCAGGTAAGTGTGGCCTCCGGAACATCCTCTCTCACCATCACTGCTGTTTTTCCACTGCTCGCCCTTAAATCCCTGCTGCAGCTGCTGGCTATCTCTAATCCTCCCCCTGCATCACCTGTCACCCTCCTGCTGCGTGTCTATACAACCCTGACTTATTATTCCTATTAATTATCCATTTGACTCTGTTGCCAATTCACCTTCCGAACCCTTCTCTACCTGTGATCTTGCTTGGCATAGCATTGCCCGAAATGTAACGTGTGTGGCTGCAATTACATCTGGGCACCTAAACCTGGCGGGTGCTGATCTTCACCTGGCACCCCTCACGTATGTTTCACTGCTGATAGCAACCAATGCCAACCTCACTGTCATCGACTGCTATCGCATGGCACCCCGCAACCCATGTATGTTAGATGGCAGTTTTTAAATTGTGACCATACTTTTACTGTGGCCTTACCATTTTTTTCCCTGTTTAATTATTCACGATTTAGTTGCACAAGCCCATGTTTTTGCTTTTGTTTACATGCATACAATTTCTTGCTTCTGGCAGCTTGTTCCTTGCCAGCCTTCCTACATCACTGAATTTTGCTTATATGCTGAAATTCAAACCTGGCTCTCTGAAGCACTGGGCTTTACCCTAGTTAACCTGGCTGACTGTATCCTGCCATGTTTTTCCCTATCTCCGCTGTTCCCATACTCAATGCCTTTGTTGTTCCTACTGTGTGTTCATGATGCCTTTTTACTTTGGTAAGCCTGTCATCAAACCTTTTTTTTTTAACCTTTGCATTGATTGATTCTCTGCTACATCTAAATGTCTTATTGCAAAGTTGATTTCAGATGTGCCCTTTCTTCTTTATCGCCCTCACCTATGCGCCATCTAAAATGTGTATCTTGTTGCGGTCTATACTCGCACACTGACTTTCTGCTGCATGTATAGTACTTTGTTGGTAATTCAATTTCAGATGACCACGCCTGCATAGTCACAGTGATCATATGCAGATTACCTCCTATCTGTAAAGTTTGTGCCTCACTACTGAACCTGCATACCATGTAAACATTCAGACTCTCAACCACTCACTAAACCACCACACCACCATCACTACACATGCCCTCCTAGCCTTGTCCTCACTTAGGAGCTGCCCTAAACCCTACTCATCTTTGTATTACGCAAGCACACTTATTACGATCCTTGCAACACCATCACACTGGTTACCACGCCACTGAAGCTGGCTGCTAATGCCTAGTGCTGCCGATGTAGCCTACTGTTTCACAAAGTTTGGCTTTTCTGGGATGAGCAGGGTTACTGTCACTCTACCAACAATTTACCTGCAACTTACTTATCATGACCTGTTCATGCTTGTGCTGCAAACGTAGCTCGCCTGACACATTCCTGTAACCTACATTTCTGGACTTGTGCAGCCTTGTGCTAAAATATAGTTAGCTTGAAACCTACCTATCATGACTTGTGTGGCCGTGCGCTGCAAACGTAACTTGCTTTAAACATGCCTGAAACCTACCTATCATAACTTGTGCAGCTGTGTGTTGCAAACCTACTTATCATAATTTGTGTGGCCGGGCACTGCAAATACAACTTGCTTGAAACATGCTTAAAACCTACCTATCATGAATTTTTGGGCCGTTCGCTGCAAATGTAACCTGCTTGAAACATGCCTGAAACCTGCCTATAATTTTTTAATTGCACAGCGAAGTGTTGCAAATGTAAACTTGCTTAAAACGTACCAGTCATGACTTGTGTGGCTGTGCGCTGCAAATGTAACTTGTGAAGGCAAGTCCCTGTTTACGCACAGTCCAGAGTGAATACAATCCTCTAGGGAAATAAGCCAGGAGATATCTTTGCAATGATAACAAGGTTTAATAATACAGAATACAAATAGCAGTAAAGGACTCCGCTGCTCGAGAATGTTCTGCTATCAGAATGCATGCCACAGCCTTTTGAGGGGCCACAGTGTCATAGGTGACATCACGTATAGGGTTTAAACCAACATAATTGATTGGAAGAGGCCCTATACATGATCCTCCTCCATATGGGATGCCAGGCTACAATTGGTTGGTTTCTCCACCATCTGTCAGGCTCCACGTGGTTCAGCTGGGCTCATCATGTCTCTCATAAGTTACACTTGTAAGAACTATGCTATTGCTAAGCCTGTTACTACATTACTATGGCATGCACCTGTGTAACGCTCACCTGGTTCCCACGGGGGCGCTGGTCTAGTCTGGATTGCTGTGGCCTCTTCTAGCGTGATGCGCAGGACCCGGAACACCGATTGGACAGGACCTCCAAATCGTGCTTGCCTGGCCCGTAGGAATATCCTTCTGCAGATGAGAAAGGGGATTAACAGTCTGCAGAATAGTGTGCTAGCTCCCCCCTTTCCCCCTTCGTTCCTCTCTAACTTCCTCCAAACCCCGGTTTAAGCTCACCTTATGGTTTGGAAGGATGAACTCTCCATCCTGCTTCTGGTGCAGGGGCGCGCGTTCGTCCAGTTACTTCACTGGTTTTCAGAATGGCGCTGGCAAAATCCACTTGACTTTCCTGAGCGATGCGCCGTAAGTATGAAAGTGCAAAGTTCAAGTGAGGCCCCCTTTATGTTGTCTTTCTAACCTGTGATCTGTCCTTTATTTCAGGTGCTGAATTAAGGCGATGCGTCGAGGGGTTAAACTGCCGAGGTAAGTAGTGATGAGGGCGATCCCTCTAAATGTCCTTATCATTCCCCAGAAATGTCTCTTGTCCTTTCCCCATAGGGGCCGGGGTACGGTACCTGCCAAGGGGGCGGCGCCGACCCGAAATGTGGAAGAAAAGCCAGTAAGTATTATGGCTGTTAATCAGGCTTTCTTTCTGTGTTCCTTCTGCTCACCTTTTGTTTCTTCTCTCTCTCCTAGGTGCAGAGATGTGGCGTCCGATGCTGACAGCCGCGATGGAGCCGGGAGATGTCTCGAGGACAGGTGAGTGAAGCGTGGCGCTGCAGCGAGCAACGCAATGCTTTTAAATGGAAGTCTTTCTTCAGGGATGCTGGCGAGAAGATTACGGATGCAGGTAAGAAGTCTGAAATAGTCCTTGGTTTTCACCTTTCTCTTCTCTTCCTTCCTTGCAGGTCTTCCAGGTTCGAGGCGGGCGTGGCTGGAGTCCAGGAGCAGGAGCAGACACGGTGAGCGTTAAGCTGCAGGAAGCAGAACAACGCGAAGCATGATCTGCTGTCTGGGCATGGCTTAAATAGCCTCCAAAGAAGTCCCAGGTATGTATCCTTCCCCAACTAGGTATGTATCCTTCCCTGGCCACGCCCGAGTGAAAAAATAGTCCCTATGAAAAAATAGTCCCTTTCAGGTCTCAGGGAGGCCTGAAGCGTGCAGCATGGTCTGCATCAGGTAAGTGCACAAAACACCTACCTTTATGAGCCTGGCGCCTATGGCGCCAGGTCTGATGTCCAACATGAGCCTGGCGCCAAAGGCGCCAGGACTGAGTCCAAAGAGCCCCTATAAGGGGCCGCTGGGCTTTTACCCGAGGGCATGATGCCTGCTTCCGGGGGTGCTGGGCCTGGCCTGGTGCTCCGGGGGTAGGCATCATGACAACCTGGGAGGCTGGAGGGTGGGTGTCACACTGACCCAAACATTCTGGACTTCATTGATATCGCACCTCCCGCACTCAAGGCCTCCACCCTTACCTTGATCTATAATGTACCCCTCCCTGTACTATGTGTTACAAAGGATGTGTTTTATGATGAGGGGTGAAACAGTCGCACATGCTTGGATCTTTTATGGTCACTTGGTTTATGCTAGGGGGTGGGGGGGTCACTGGCTGTCATGGAATTCAGGGATGGGGGTAGGGTCAGTGGTGTGGGCTATGGCTTGGGGTATGCTAGGTGGGTGTTAGATGTCTGCTGGCAGCTTGGTTGTGAGAAATGGGCACTGTGAGGAGCCTGCTGCTGTCTCATGGCCTTGCAGGGTGCATTCCTCCCAAAGATACTAAATGTTTGCAACACTGAAGGGACAGAGGGAAGTGAACTTCTGTGAGAACTGGTTGTGCGGATTCATTTTGTCTTAATTATTTTGAGCCTAGTTAAATACTTCCATGGAGCTCAACTGGTGCATCACAATCACTGGCATAACTCCAAAATGTTGTTTCTTTCTATGTGTCTCCTAATGTTAAGCATCGGTTGTTTGCGCTATATTACCTCTGCACCGAGTTTCATAGTGTGGTTCTCTCCCCTCTTATGTACTATACTATTTCATAGGGGTTTTCCCTCACCTAAAAGTTCCCAGGGGGGTAGGATATGCTCATTTCCATCCCAACATTCCCCCTTTTCGTTACTTCTACAGTAACAAATTCTCCTCCCCCATATTTATGCTAATTTTCTTATCTTACTGCTTTCTCATATGCAGGTGTTCCTTTTATTGACATCTATGCCCTACAAACATGTCTTAAACTTTACCCTGCTTGCACATATTGCTTGGGTGTACATGTCATGTAAATGCATCCTCCATCCCCAGCTAAGTCAACCCACACTTCTTTGTGATTTTCAAGGTCAGGGCGAGGGACAATGGTCATGTGAAATAGGTGGTCAACTATTTCTCATATGGGCATTGGGACCATTTGGTGAAAGGGCTGGTCAGTTCACACTTCTGTTTCCTTTGCATCACGAGGCATTTTACTACTGCCAATAGAGACCATCATCATTGTGCTATTAGGCACAGCTTTGGCACAGCACTGGAGACCGAATTGGCACATACAGAGGATCACCAAAATGAACACGATGATGGACACCAGCATTTTCACCATTGGTGCAAGCCATGCTGGGGCCCAGCTGAAGGCCAGGGTACACCAATCTTCTTTTTGAATGCCAGCTTCTTTTTTCATGTTCACCCCTAGTGCATGCACTGCTGCAATGATATCTGACAATGTCCCATTTTCAGCATCTTTGGAAGGTATGAATGTGCAAAATGAACTCCAGATCTTTTTGGAAACCCCTCCTCCCATGGCTGTCAGTATATCCAACACATACCTATTTTGCTTTGTCATTTATCTAAGGGCTCTCAGTTCCACCTTTATGATGTTAAATGCTTGCTCGGTATCGTTAGCTAACCGGATCAGCTCCCATCTTACAATTTGGAGCCATTTTGCATTTGCTTGTGTTTAGATGCTGGTTTTTAGAGATGCAAAAATTTCTCTTCTGAAATATAGAGCTTGTATTCGGTAGTTATTTGCGTGAGCAGATCGGATGAGTCCGTCAATATGTAATTCGAGGATCTTTTCCTTCTTCGCAGTTGGTCAAGTGCTCTTTCTCAGGGAGGATGCGAAAGTCTGGCGGAATTGTGTGCTGTGCTTCGATTGCTGGGTGCACTCTGGGTGCTCCATCAGGAAGGGGCCCCCCTTTCAGGTGTTCTTCTGGGACTACTGACAAGGCAGAGTGCAGCATAGCTAGAAAACAATAGCCCCTCCAAGAAGGAGGGAGGTGCAAGTATGCTTGTTGGCTGCACACGCAGTATTAATCCATAAGCGCAGCGGTGCCTTTCTTGAGGTCTGGAATTAAGACAGTTCTGTTACACTGTTTGTTCAACCTGACAGAAACAGTTCCTTCACTGTAAAAACATAGTACATATGTCTTTTCTTGGTGTTTTTTCACTGGCTTCTCGATTGCTGCAATCCAAGTCAACTTGGTGATGTGCTCTCTCCATGCTTGTGCGCACGTCTGTTCCACAAGTGCTGCAATTTTCTCAGGCAATCTTAAAAGTCCTTAAGCTTTGCATGTGAGGGTTGTTTCTTGCCACTTATTGTTAGTATATTTCGCCCCTTCGATCACCAGGTAAGGTTCTTTCAATCAATTGGGGTTGGTGGAACTTGTTTTACATTTTCATGTGTCTGGATTTAATGAGTTCTAGGTGGATGTTGCGTGCCTGAAATGTGCCTTTGATCCTACATAGCCCAAGATGAATTAAGCATTGTGCCTCCATCATCGGTACTTCCTGCGGCACTAAAACCTAAAGTGCCCCAGAGGCATGTGGTATTAAGGAAGAGACATAGCAACTCCCATTTGCAGTTCGTCTTCCAGCTGTATTCATGTCAGAATACCAACTGTTGGAGTGCTCGGGATGACAAATATCTTCATCTGCATCTAGGCCTAAGCCATGTTATGCATCATATTTGTACTTTCATGTTTGTCTTCTTATTCTCTTATGGCGCAATACGTGCCTTCTTGCTACTCTGCTTCTGCTGTTTGTAATATTTACATTGCTACTTGTATTACATAAATTGTCCTTGACATTAGGAAGTAAGATTTGAAAACATTTCACTTTTACATACAGTTGTATGGGAGCTGTTAGTCGTGTGGGTCACATTATACGCAGTTCTTGTTAGGTTGCTTGATTCTGTCGTATTAGATTGTACACTCTCATTCATTCTTTCATTCTGGTCTGGGCTTGGAATCAGTGTGGTTACATTTGAGGATATAAGGGTGACTTCAGTTACATTCGATGGTATAGGAGTTAATTCAGTGACATTGGATGATATACTTTTGTTCCAGTTCCCAGCGATTTCTCCCCCATTCTTTTAGATGGCCAGCCCTGATTGAAGATATTCCCCAATATATTCCTAACAAAAACATTAATATTTTAAATAAGATGGCTATGAAGGGAAGGCCTCAATCATAACTATACATTCTGGTGCTACTAATTCGTTTTCTATTCACAGTTGAAGAACATCTTGGTGTATTCATTTCCATCGTTGTAGTACCTGTGATTTGGAGAACACGGGGAAGGCAGGGAAAAAACAAGGTGGAGGAAGAGGGAAGGAAAGAAAAAGAGACAGAAAAAGAAAGATAAAGTGAGAGTTTTAATTTACGTAGCTGGTGCTCTAGCAGCAATGCATGCACTTGGAACTATTTCACATGCACTCATATGGTCAGCATGAAGCTATGCAAACTGAGGTAGTAGTGTTTTCTTAACTTTGGACATTTGGTGTTGAGTCGGGTGGGGCCCTCCGGATTTCTGAGAGGTGTATCCAATACCTCAGTCCCTTAACCTTCACTGCAAGGTGGGTGGACAACATGACCTCGTAGGGCCCATGGAACCTGGGGTTGTTCCATTTTCTAACAAAGATACTGACATAAACCAGTTCCCTGGGCAACAGTGGTTGAGTGGGTACAATGTCAGTTTATGGGTGAGTTGATGTTTGTGCGTCTTCTGTGTTTGGTGGAGTAATTTGTTTCGCATAACATCTGATTGTGCATGTCAGTTGGGACAGATACTGCTTAAATTACTTCCCCAGAATTGCTGCTGCTCTATGAGCATCTCATGCTCTCCTCACAGGGGAGATGGTGTTTGCATTTGTCTGCCAATTACTATTTAATGGGGGGATAGGTGGTGATCCTTACTAGGCTGTGTGTGCAGATGAAACCGGATCAGGGGCAGGCAATGCACCCAATTCTTTTTCAGGGTGTTACTTAACTTGGATAGACTGCACTTAAGGAGGCCATTTATTAATTCTACCACTCCATTTGCTTGCAGGTGGTAAATTGAACACATGCAACGTTTGACTCCTAAAAGGGCTGTTATTTCCTTGAAGAGCTCATTGAAAGAATGGGTGCCATTATCTGTTCTTAAAACGTCACACACTCCCCATCGGGCGAAGACCTCTCTGACGAGGAATTTTGTGGGACAGTGTTAGACACTCCTCCATACATCAGAACACTGCTAGCATCCCCACAACACCTTCACCGGTCTCCCACACTACTCCCCCGAGGTTTCGAGACTCACGTGATTTGGTTGCCCCACAGGACCGAAAGCTCCATACCGGGTACAATGTACGTGCCCGTTTGCAGGGGCGGCAGAACGCTTCCGCATCAGACAGTCATCCACTCACGTGACTCAGGGCGGCGTTTCCCACGTGACAATGGAGGGCGTCACGTGACCCGGAAGCGCCCAGTACATAACGCTTGATGCCGGAGCACTCACCGCTTCTCAGCTGTCTTTCGACTCTGTTTGGCGCTACATCTGGACTTTGTTTTGCTGGTTTACCTTGACTCTGGATCACTCACCTGGACTCCCTTGGATTTTCCCTTGGTACCTTTGCTTGGAACTGTTGACTCATCGCTGAACCTCGGCCCGTCCCTCACTTGCCTTCGGATCATCCCTTTGAACTTTGTCTCTGCTACGTCCTTGCCCTTTGGGGGCTCACGCTACTACTCCAGCCCTTGGCTCAGGTGGGCTGTCCTGTACCCACGTGTGACTCCGGTCCCTGTTGTTCTGGGGACTACCTCTCATCTGAGTCTCGAACCTCCTCAACTAGGTCTCCCGGGTTTTCCAACCACCGGATAGGTAAGGCTATTCAGACCCTGTGATTCTTGTTTTATATTGTATTTGCCTGGTACTTAACCCTGTTCTTTCTGCAGCAGCATCGGTGTTCCTGAGGTTCCGTGGAGCCGGGAAGCAACATCTCCCACCTGGGGACGGAGGTATCAATGGTCTACACGACACTCATGTCAGAACAGACTGAGAAGCCGTATAGTTGTGTTGAACTATGCAGGGGTCCACGGAAGAACCCATAGCTGCTTTAGTACAGGCAATTACAATATTAAGGGCGGATATGGCCGCCGCAAACACCGTGATTCACCAAAGGTTAGATTCCATACAGAGTGTCCAGCATTCCCTCCCTGCAGATTCTGAATTCGGGGATGCTGCCGCTCTAGCCATGCCTCCTCTGGTGGCAAGTGCCCCAGCCCCGACCCCGGTGGTCCTTCCAGCCTTCCCCGACACTACTGCTAAAGTGGCCTTACCCTGTCTCACCTGGCCGGAACGGCGGCCGGCTGGGCTAACCCTTTGCTGGAGAACAACAGTCCGGTTCTGTATGATTTTGACCTGCTGGTTACCGAGATGTCTCGAGTCTTCGACACCCGGCATAAGGCACAATCCAGGGATCTGGAGCTGTTAGAACTAACCCAGGGTAGAGGGGCCTTGATAGACTACATCACCCGCATCAACCAATTGGTCGCCGAGACTTCATGGCCGGAAAGCAAGCGGGCGGTCGTTTTCTATAAAGGATTGAATGATCCAATGAAGGATGCCTTATCAGTGGTCCCCTCCGTGCCCACTCAGTATCAGGAACTAGTAGATTTTGCCCTGCAGGTAGATGCACGTCGCTCAGAGTGCAGGGCTGAGTTGGGCTTCTCCCACCCCACAGCGGTCACTCCTCCCACCTCCAGCACAGAGGAACCCATGCAAGTGGGAGGGTTGCGTAGTCCCATCACAACATCAGAGAGAGAACGTAGGAGGGTGGATAATGCATGCTTTTATTGTGGCATCACGGGACATTATGTTAAGGAATGCCCCTGACGTCCCAAGAAGTCCCAGGTTTTTCGGACAGCTCGACCCTAGACCCGGAGATCAGGTCGAGCTTCCAGTCCTCCGCTCCGGGTGTCTCTCCTGCTTTTTCTCGTGTTCAGCCCATCAGTGTACAGGCCACCCTTTGTCCCTCTGCGGGCGTCTCCCACGCAGTCATGATCATCATCGACTCTGGTGCCACAGGGAACTACGTAGACATTGCTTTAGCCCATTCCCTCAATCTGCCTTTAGTGGTGAAAGCCCGACCCGAACCGGTCCAGGATGTAGACGGCACTGCCTTAGTCTCAGGTCCCGTTAGACACCAAACCGCCCCCCTCTTATTGACTATACAAGACATGCACACAGAGACGCTAAGTTTTGACCTGATTACCACACCCCATTTCGGTATCATATTAGGGATACCCTGGTTGCGTGAGCACAATCCTCTCATTAATTGGCAAACAGGCACGGTCCTCTTTGAGTCATATATCTGCCAGAACTATTGTCTCCCAGCCCATCACGAAGCAGATACTCCATCACGGGCCCTGGGAGCTCTCGCTCATCTCGCATTGGATGACGGTGGACCGATGGTTGCGGAGTCCCATACTATTGGAGGGGTGGTTACCGGAATTCCCCCTGAGTACGGGGCATTCGAATCAGTGTTCGATCGTGGTTCTTCTGAGGTGCTTCCCCCACACCGGCCGTATGACTGCCCGATTGAACTAATCCCGGGTTCTGCCGTTCCTTCGGACAGGATCTATTCTCTGTCCCCCTCGGAAGAACAGGCCCTGAAGCATATGTCCAGAACGCCTTGCGACTAGGCCACATCCGCCCTTCTACTTCACCAGCCGCAAGCCCTATTTTCTTTGTTCCCAAGAAAGAGGGGGATCTCTGCCCTTGCGTGGATTACCGGCGCCTCAATGCCATCACTAAAAAGGACTGGTATCCAATCCCTTTGATCACCCCCCTCCTGGACCGCTTATCCCATGCGTCCGTTTTTACCAAGCTGGACCTCCGGGGCGCGTACAACCTAGTGCGCGTCTGCGAGGGCGATGAGTGGAAGACTGCCTTTTGCACCCGTTACGGGTTGTACAAATACCTAGTCATGCCCTTCGGCTTATGCAATGCCCCGGCCACTTTCCAGCGTTTTATGAACGACATATTCAGGGACATTCTGGACGTGTACATGGTTGTTTATCTGGACGACATCCTGATCTTTTCGCGAGATCTAGATGAGCATGTGCAGCATGTCCAGGAGGTCTTATCTCGTCTAAGGAAACATTCACTGTTTGCCAAACCCGAGAAATGTCAGTTCCATAAAACGTCTGTTGAATTTCTGGGCTTCCACATCACCCCTGGGGCCTTGTCCATGAACGAATCCAAGGTGAGGGCGGTTCTAGAATGGCCGATTCCTCAGACGATCAAGGCCTTGCAGGCCTTTTTGGGCTTCGCCAACTTCTACAGGCGCTTTATTTCATCCTTTTCCACCATTGTGGCCCCAGTCACGGCTCTGACTAGCCCTCAGGTACCCTATCAGTGGCGGAAGGAACATCAGGAATCCTTCGAGGCTCAGAAGACCGCTTTCGCCACCGCACCGATCCTTCAGCACCCCAATCCCGAGCTCCCATTCATAGTCGAGGCAGACGCCTCCTCCTTCGCCCTCGGTGCGGTGTTGTCTCAGACCTGTACGACCACGGGCAAGTTGCACCCGGTGGCATACCACTCCAGCAAGTTTTCCAGTACAGAGACCCATTATACTGTGACCGAGAAGGAACTTCTGGCTGTATGGTACACATCTATTCCAAGGTAGCGGAAGGAGTCCACAGTCCATGGCACCGGTAACACCGGGTGGGGGTCTATGTTCCGCTTCCGCCGTATGGTACACATCTATTCCAAGGTAGCGGAAGGAGTCCACAGTCCATGGCACCGGTAACACCGACAATCTTTCTACAGAGGTTCCCTTGTAACTGCCCAACGGGAAAATGCTAGATTTTTGGGGATTCACTGCTAAACCGGACAGCCTCGCATACCTTCCCATCACCTCTAGAATATACTGAAGATTTTCTTCCGGGTATCTCAAGTATAATAACAAATCATCCGCATATAGGGATATCAGGTGCCGTTCCCCTCCTACCTCAATACCTATTGTGTCGTATTGCTGCCTTAGGTACCAACAAACACTTGATATCTATCATCTATTGCTAAGGGTAACCCCACTGTGTTCTTTTCAAATGCATAGATCCATTTCCCAGCCCCTGCTGTGAGTCAGGGGACTGCTTTATGGAGGTTACTTTTGTCCATTTTTGCCAAGGGAACACAGTGCGGCTGCCCTGTGCCCTTGTGTATTAGCGGTATTCACATTTTCATTTTTCCTTTCCCGCTCTTAATTGCACTTCCCTTTTTCTGTGCTAACGCTATTCTGCCAAACCTCTCTCTCAAACTTCCGTACCATAAACTCTCTAGTCTCGGTGTGGCCTGGGGTGCCGGTTAAGCCCCTTCCTTGCCCTCTTCTTCAGTGCCACCAAATTCACTCCAATGCTCTTCGTCCCTGTCAAGACTTGATAGTCGTGTAGATTATAAAGGCCTCCGTCCCCAAGTACCACATAGGGAGCTATAATATTACTCTCTGAGCAATCTTTGAGGCCACAGGTGATAGGTACTGGAACGCCGGAACCACGGAACACTGGAAACCCCAAGGCCGCAGTAAGGCAAACAGTTGTTTAGCACAAACACCAATAGTAACAGCCAATTATGGACAGCTGACGGTATCAGAAATATGGATTACCTAAGTGTGGAAGGAGTGTCAATTCTACCCAACTGGGACCTTGGGAGCAAAGCACATGGTGGGCGTAGGTAAGAACCCTCAGTGAATGATAACAGTGACCGCAGAAGGACAGCAACAGAAGATCACCGCTTTATGTACCAATCACTGGAAATACCTGTAGATGAAATGCCGCTCGATGCTTCAATGGAGGAAGAAACAAGAAGCATTTCACCAAAAGGAACGCCACGAGAAATCCAAGCTGACTCGTGAGTCCAGGTAAGTTTGAAGAAAACAATAAATCCAAGGGCTGAAGCAGAAGGAGTCCAGTTGAACAGTCCGTGGGTCAGGGCAACAAGAGATCCATTTGAGAGGTGCCAAAACAGAAAGGAAAGACAAAAGGAAGTCCGTAATTCGTAGTCCGTGATCAGAATATACCAGGAATCAAGGTCAAGAAGAACGCCAAACAGTGCCGGTACGGAACAGCTGTGAAGCACTGTGTGAGCGCAGAGACCTGGCTTTTATCCCGTTGCTATGGAAGCCCTGTCACGTGAGCGGCACCTCCGTGTCACGTGACCCATGACTGTATCATTTGAGCAGGCCTTTCTTGTCATGTGGCCCGGAAGTGAGCGAGATTGCCGGGTATCAGGACGCCTGACTCTGCCTGACCCAATGCGCCAAGGAAGCTGCCAATACAGGAATGGATGTAGTCGTCCCAAATGATATTTCCTTATGCGGTGATTGATACCAGTCTCTGCACGAGGGAAGCGGACCCCAGGTTGTCGCTGTCCTACATGCAAGCCAGAGGTGAAGGTGGGTGTACATGCTGTAGGGACATTAGCAGGTGTAGGGACGTGATGCATGACAGTCCCCTCTTCGGGACTCTAAACTCTCGTGCCCGAACTGTCTGTCTCCCCGTCCCGCTCCACATGGACTCTTCATATAGACACAATGTCTATTCTGAATAGGAAGTCACCTGACTTCCACTCATCCCTGGGTGGTTGTGGGGGTGCTCCTGAGGTAAACATAGGTGTTTCTACCACCCTTGTTGCATCACATGCTGCCGGTAACATGGCTAATTCAGTGCGTGTCGATGCCAGCGCTACCTCTAGACCTCTTGAGCTCACAATCATGTGGGCAGTAACCTCCGGCATATGGTGGGGGTGGGGCTGTGCTTGGTGTAGCCACCATAGTGCCCGCTGACACATATCTTGGATTTGTACACCCTTCCGCTGGGTGAGTTGCTAACGGATATATTCCCTTTTTCATCTCCCCATTCTTCTCAGTCCCCCCTGTACTCATCTCCTTGTTACTGTCATGTGTCAGCCCTTCCCCCTTTGGTTCCTCTGTTTCTTCAAACATTTTCAAGAGGTTCACTACTTCCCTTGTATTTTGCAGTGGTCTCCTCTTATACCTTGCCGTCAGAAAGGTTGACATGTGCTCCAGCGCACCTCGGTCAAATGATCTTTGCTCTGGCCAGGAGTGGGGCACCCCCCACTTTCGTCTCAGTCATCCATTGATTTTGATATTTTTTAATCTTTATTTATTTTATTTATAAGGCGCGCAAGGCAAAGCCCAGAGGCATTGATGGCCAACTATATAATACAACAAAAATGACTCTGAAGAACAAGTGGAGGTCAGGGGGCGGCGGAAAATCTAGGATGGTCAGACGTTTATCTAAAAATGTACGTTTTCAGCCTACTTTTAAAAAGCTGCAGACTAGTGCATGGTCTAAGATGAGGAAACGATCTGTGCTCCACATAGAAAAGATGAGATCTTGGTGTTTTTAGCAAACAAGTGTTGTCAGATCTCAGCACTCTGTGTGCCGCTAGGCATGAAATGTGGCTGGCCAAATACTTGAGGGCTTGCCCTGAAATGGAGTTGAGCATAATGCATATCACACAATAGATAATTCAGCTGCGAATGGGAAGCCAATGTAGTGCTCTCCTCGCAACTGTGACGTGTTCTCTCCTTTTCAGACCTGCTACAATGTGCACAGCATTGTTCTGGATCACCTCCAAACGGGTCATGTCTAGCAGTAGTCCAGAGTAGTAGTCCACTTTAATGGCTTGCGTTAGTATGGCACGATTGGCCAATGACAAAAAGGGCTGCAGTTGTGCTAGGAGCTTCAGATGGTAGCAAGTGCTGGATACAAGACTATTTACCTGATTTTTCATGGACAGTTCTTGATCAAGAATCACCCCATGTGTCTTGACCTTGTGCTAGGTGTCAATAATACAATCTGCAATTTTAAAAGAAAGGTATTTTGAATTGATCTTCTTCAGCTGTGTCGCAGTACCCAGCATTATAAGTTCTGTCTTGGAACTATTTAGGGCCAGCTTATTACCTTGCATCCATGATTGAAAGAGTTCAAAGGTGGAGTTCATCTAAGCAGCGGCAAGAGTATAATCCCCTGTGAGGGGCACAAGGCACTGCGTATCATCTGTATAATTAGGGTACACCACTCTAGGTTTATCTAGTTTCTCGAATAGAGGGAGCATGAAGATGTTGAAAAGAGTGGGTGCCACGTATGAACCGTGCGGGACCCCACACAGGACTGTAAACTCCTCAGCCCAGGCATCCTCGAAGAAGACACTTGCTCTACGATATGTCAGGAATGATTGAACCCATTCAATCGCTGGGACAGAAAAATGTGCTGATGTCCGTAAACTCTCTGCCGGAATAGAATGATCCACAAGATCAAATGCGCAAAGAGATAAAGAAGCATAAGCATGGTGATCTTTCCCTCTGCCGTGGACTGCCATATGTTTGTCTTAAGCTCAAGAAGTGTAGATTCTGTACTATGAGCTTTTCTAAAGCCTGATTGTGTGGGCCCCAAGATGTCATGTGCAACCAAATAGGCTTTGATTTGTAGATGTACTACCGTATCTTATCACAGTATAGGGGCAGGGCCTTGAGCCCTGCGTATATGGTCTGAGGGTGTGTCAGCCCCAATAGTCGTGTCTTATGTGCGTCTGGTGGAGGGGCTGCGCTTATGATACTGCGACACAGTTAAAACAGCAATTTGATTAAAACATATGCAATTCAGTCTTGTCTCTAATTAGTGGCAATACTGTCATTGAGCTCACAAAAAGTCATTAATTCACTTTTCCCACCAACCAGCCGGTCAAGTGGCACTGCGAGTAGAGCGCTTGCTTTGACATTCGTGCAGATCCTGCTAACGCAGGTTTGAATCCCGGCAGGGCCAAACTCAGCCTTTCATCGTTCTGAGGTCAATAAATGAGCACCACACACCGTGGGTAATAATAAGCAGCACTCAGATACCTGAGGGTTCGTAGCGCTATATAAGTGCCAAATAATTATTAAATTATTCCACCATAGAGCTTTTTTCATGCACTTACTGCACGCCTTCCTAATGCACTCTTAAATGGTATTACCCAAATTGACCTTTTGCACAATTGACCTAATTATAGGGGTCCTAATTGACCTTCTGACAATTTACCTTTATATTATTTTAGTTGTTTTATATATGTATTGGGTTGGTTTTGGATTATAAATAATATAAGGGGATTGGGTAGGGGGTTGCAGGAGGTTTCCCCCGCATATATGTCCTAATTGACCTTCTAAATTAGGTCAATTCTCCCGAGGTTAATTGTGAAAAGGTCAATTAGTATACAACCCCATTACACACCATACATACCCCTCCTGGGCCTCCTCCTCACACATTAAAGTACATCAACAAAACAAACTAAAATAACAAGCTAAAACAACAACCACTACTATTCCCGAGCTCTCCAATTATACAGAGCTCCTATATTTCTCCTTATATTCCTCCCGCAATGGTCTAGACAGAGAATGTGGCACCAGCCTGCCCCCTGTACAACACCAGGGGCAATCATGACACGCAAGCCGTAGTAGACCAACAATATAGAGTTATCAGCAACAATGTGTCTGTATACAATAGAATACCAGCATTATATTATAACAGATACGTAATAGTATTATCCAAGAGGTTAGTGCAAATCAGCCCACACCAATGAGCCCGTATAATCCACTGTTACACAGCACCTCATAGTGTACACTATCCCTGCCTCCAACAGAGACAGTGATCCCCATATTGAGCCGCAACGACACTGATCATACGCACATGCGTACTCCACACAGAGACGTACTCTTTTCAATGACGCATATACATAACTAACACGCATGCGCGAAGCAGCAGACAGCGCCATTTCCCCGGCGATCTGCATCTACGCAGACAGGTAAGCGTGAGATTGCTACTTTGAGGGGCTAACGAAGTATAGGGCAATCATGAATTATTCTCCCCCCACCGTTAAAAGCACCCTTTTCGGCTCCCATACGCGAATCGCAACTCGCACGGCAACCATGCCTTTTTAAATAAGTAAGACTCCATCCGTCGTCTAGAGCACCCCTACAGGCTCCCACACGATCGCATTTGGCACCTTAGGGGCACATGTTAAGATACTCCCCCGCCCACACACCGACCTCACTGATCTCCAAGAGGGTCACAGAGCGCATGGATCACGTTATGATGCCGCTCACTGGGCATCCAGCACCAGCAAAGCACTTGGCTAATGAGGGCCTGAGCATTGCACTATAGCCCACATAAGAGACATAGACCTTAGCCAGCATTGGCGACTCTAGCACTGTAATATGCCAGTGCAAGACACGTGTTTTAACCAAATACCTCACCAAATATTTATTATCTTGTCCCACAACTAGCATGCTGCGGACCCAATCCTAGAAATACAGGATCATATTCAAATAAAGCGTACAGAAGGCGCTTGCAGCGAAGGACATACACAGTTCATTCACTACCTGTGACTCTGCAAAGAAATTCCTCAGGTAGGATACAGCCCAACACACCTTCCAGGCACTTCGGTCCCTGCAGAGACACACCCATTCTCTAATTTGTACCTCCTTACCTTTAGATGTCTCACCACTGTGACACATTGCGGACACTACCAAGTCCTCCACACTTGTCCTGAAGACGGCACCTGAAGACTAGCTACCCACAGGCTGAGTGTCGACTAGATAAATGTGAAGACAGTCAAACCACATTTGAAAGTCACCAGATGTACTAACCCACACTGCATAAACTGTATGCCAATTTCAATGGTGTTAGGCTAAGATGACATGCCTTGAACAGTGTATTATTACCCAGTAATTACGGGCAAACAAAAGGTTTCGGAAGATAGCTCTGTAATGCTATTTTTAATTTTTGTTTTATGAGTCACATGAATAAAATTGTTATTGTATGAAAAGCAACCTGGGTGTTCTCTGATACACAGATTACCAACAGGGATCTGTATAAAGTGTGCTGCATCCACACCCGGCCAGAGCCATACAGGTGGGGTAGCCTAAGTCCCTGTTACTATTATGGAGGATGCTGCAGGTTGGTCTAAGGTAGCCGAGCAGAATGTTATCAGGCAAACATGTTCAACTGTTAAAGTGCTTAAGGTGCTCCGTGCGTTCCCAAAATATCGAACACATGTCACGCTTCATAAGGTTAAAAAAGAGGAGCAGAATAACTTGCCAACTGCCAATACAATCAGCTGCATATTCTAATGTTCAGGCCGATTGTAAGCCTTCGCTCGTATCCTTCTGTTTGAAAATGCAAGTAAAGAATGTCACTAATCAACTTTACGCTTGCAATGAGACTTTACGCTTGCAATGAGACTTTACGCTTGCAATGAGACTTTACGCTTGCAATGAGACTTTACGCTTGCAATGAGACTGACTGCCTTTTCCACGGAAGCAATAAGGCACTGGATGAGATTATTTATTCAGCCCTCATTTTATAGGACCTTTCTGCTCTTACAACACAATGGGCTTGATATAAAAGCATGTTTTAACATGGGAAAGTCCCATTGAAACAATTGTTGTAAATTAGCCCCAACATATTCATTACTTTATGGGTCTGGGGGGCATGTTCTGAATTGGGTATCACCCTTGACGCTGACTCGGACCAGAATTGGCAAGGTTTGGCATTTTCATTGTCAATTATACGATAATACCTTCAGGGTACCCGGAGGTTTGCCTTTACCACTGTGGTTGGTTAAAATCAATACATGGCCAGGTTTGCAGCAGGTATGCCGAATTTGCACCAGCACTGAGTTAGGCTATTGCTGCATCTCTTGGAAACTCGGTAAAAGTCTGACCTCTTGGCCTGAGGTGATGAGTGGATTTGTAAAGTGAGCCCAGGTGAGAGGTGTGCACATATACTTTTCCATATATAAATCAGAACCGGACGGTTGCTATTGCGTTGAGAAGAATTAGGCTATATCAGCCATTGTATTTTGGGCCAACTCTGTTTATTCGTACAGATTATTTTTTTGCATGACAAACTGTTTTATTGTCATACAGATCATGATGCTCAAATGTAGAAATATGGTGGATCTGACCACACTTTCCGCAATTTAACTTGATGATCTGTAGGACAGTAACACAGTACCTGTCTAACATTCAGGATGTGAAGGAGATTATTTTCTTTAGATTACAACATACCGAATATTTCTCCTGAGCATCAACTATGGGCTCTCCACCTCTGCCAAGGGCTGAATCAAGGACACTGGGGGTATTTCTTCACTCTCATCTTTCCCTGGATCAATAGATCAATTGTGTGCACTACACAATTCACCTTCAGAACCATGTACTAAAATACATCCTTCCCCTGCTGGCCATTACAAACACGTGGGGGTGGGAAGAGCATTATTCTAGCCAGATTATTCAATTTCGATAGCCTACACATGGGCCACAAAACAAATATACATTAGCCACCACGTCTACAAAATGGGGCACAGAGAATGTTGTTGGTCTGAAGGCAACAGATTACTTTACCTCTAGACTAAGCAGCATAGACTGGTTACTAGAGGCAGGGGATAACAATCAAGACTCTCTGCTTCACTATCCTACCTGCAGCAGACACATCCATGTCCATCATTAATTTAGGATCAACTGAAAATATGTTCCAAAGATCAACCCCCTTTCAACCAAGTCCATCATGGTGGATATATATTAGCAGTGGTTTGCTAGCAACCATTAGGCTATCCACCTTGCACCCTCATAATGGAAAAAGGTAAGCCACTTAGGAATTGTGCAACCATTGGTCACTTGAGACGGGTAGATGGAGATTTAACATTGCTGTCATGCAGCCCTTATCTCCCTTTTGCACCAGCATGAGATTTTCGACCTGGCATTAAACTGCACTTGCACGTTCTGCATACTTACAAGTCATCTCCATTCTACCCCCCAATCCCTCACACAGTGTTAAATAGTGCGTTTTTAATGTATTTCTCACCCTAGCTCCTTCCCTGCCCTGTGGGCGCTTTGAAAAATTATTTTCTTTTTCTAAAAGAACCTAACTAGCAAACAAATAAAGAAAATAAATAAACCAACAGATTCCAGTTCTATGTGAAAGACTTGCCGTGAATAACCCACCGGCCGAACAAGCCGACTTTAAAAATGCACTTTTTAACGTTTTTTTTTTATGCGGGGGAGAACCTGGCAGTGCCACACCCTCCCCATTACCTTTAAATATTACCCCAACCCACCCCCACTTATATATGCATATTAAAGTGCATTTTAAATGGCAGCTTTTTCGGCCACGCGATTATTCTGGCGACTTTATCACTGGATACGCAGATTCTTATGCAATCCACTTGTTTTAGGCCCTTCTGAAGTAGATAGATTCTATAGCAATCCATTGAAAATGCTGCTTGCCATGCATTAATGGCAGCCAATAACTACACTTTTTTTTGTGTAAAACAGGGTGTAAACACAAGGTGTAAAGGAAAAGTGCATGAAGGGAAACCAATAGCACATATGTGATAATATTGGTGGTCCACTCCACACTGGTTTGAATTTGTGGCTGTCTGTCACCGTGCACTTAAACTGTGCTTTCATTGTAAACTGTGCTGTAATAACGAGCCACCTCTCCAGTAACCTGTACTCCATCACACTTGTATACATTGGGAAGGTGGTTTTCACATTGTGAATGGTTATTTCTACTCTTTTATTCTGCTGTGCCCGTCTCCGAGCCAACTGCATTTTCCCCAGTTCTCTCTCCTTCCCTCTACCCTTTTTCTTGGTCACTTTAAACCAGTTGCCCTACCACATACAGCACCTAACACACCAGCATTAAACAAACAAATAAATAAATAATCAAAATAAATATGAACATGAGAAAAGGTAATCAGAGTGTAGCTCTAGTGACATCACATCTCTCTTGACTCAACTGTAACATTTCAGAAAGTGACATAACATGACAGCTGACCCACATGAATCGTCATAGTAAGCTTTTTTATTGGGTTTCATTGAAAGATGAAGATGAAGCATGTTGATAATCAGTAATTGAAAGCAGTTGTAACCAACTAGATCCTAAAACCCCCACATCTTAAAGCTGTACTGTTAATAGACTAGTGATGAGATTGTTTAGTCTCATGTGTTTTAAACAGTCCACAGTGGTTGCAAGCAGCATCATAGTTGCTATACCTAGCAATCTCTACATGACTCTTCTGAGACCTTTGCCGGTCCGGGAACTGCGGTACCTGTAAGCTTGCCGGTACCGTAGTCCCCGGACCAGCAAACCAAGAGTTGTGCTCACGGGTGCCTTTCTGCCCGTCAGGTCAGACCTGTCGGGCAGAGCGGCACCTGCGAGCACAGCATGTCGGATGCACCGGCACCGTTCATAACGGTACATTCGGTTTCCCCATTCCCATTGAGCCCATAGAGAAGAATTTTTCCGAGCACCCAGAAATGGGCAAACACCGGGTATGGCAAGGCCGCACTGACCCAGTAATTACCCATTTATGGGCAGGGGAAAAAGTGAAATACCGGTGGCAGCCGTGTCTGTATTACCTCGTAATGAGTAGGCATGGATCCCAGTGTGAGCAATGAAGCCATGATGACAATCACACAAGGGGGAGGACTTTGAACATCCACTTGCCTGTGAGTATTCACACGTCGCTCAGGGCATTGGAACAACCCTTGTGACTCCCACCATAGCACCCTCGTGGTTCCTGGAGTCCCCCCACCCCCACATACTCACTCTTTAAATATATTACCTCTGCAGAGAATGTCAGTGAGCATCCTTGAACATGTTCTTTTCTAACTGTATTGCTGAGCCTTGCTAGACATAGAAACAAAATAGATGTCTGCCTGCATTCCAAATAGGAAATGCATGTTTTCTGTTGCTAGCCTCTTCTGGTTTGCTTTCCCGGGAAATAAATGTACCATGTATTCCCAATTTCCAGAATGAGTAGGTCCAGGAAGCCTAGAAAACCAAAAGAATATATGTTTTTTTATTTTTTTATTATTTATTTGTTTTGGTTTTACATGAAAAACCTTTACAAAAAAAACAAGAAGTAAGAAGAAACTCCTCAAAACATAACAGAAAACAAAGAACCGAAAACAGAAGCCCGAAGAATAAGATCTGAAGATCACAGAGGATAACCAGGGGCGACCTAGCTGAGGTTGGGCGAGGCCAACCTTTTGCTTGAATGACTAGCTCATGACTTTTGAACTTAAAAGTATAGAGAATTTTTCCAGAACTTTTACTATTGTAGCCGTGAGCATGATTTCTTGGCCTGCAATCAGTCTGTCCCAGAACAGGTCACACATTAATCTCTCCTCTTTAGCCACAAATCTTCCGAGCAACGAAGCTCTTGTTTCCCATGTGCCCTCACACTCCATTAACAGATGTTTGAGGGATTGGTGGCTTGGAGGATCGCAAGATTTGCAGAGTTTGATGGCTTTGTTGCCCTGGTTTCTTCTGGCCAGTATCTCTCCCGAATGGGCTATGTTAAGTCTTAATTTCAGGAAATTATTTCTTATAGCTCTATATGGAAATTGTTGGAGGTAGCGAGGAAGAGACCCCAGTTTTCTATCCACTTTCCAAAAAAGGTTTGGGGGGTTAAGCTTCCTTACTCCGTCGATGGTGTTGATCCAATCTTTTATTTGGGTTGCAAAGAAGGATTTCTGGTGATGTTTCGAGCCTGATCAGAATGTCACCCACTTTCTTTTTCAGACCATTAAGTTGCTTTGATTTTGATTTTTTGAGATGTTCATTTACTTCAAAGTAGAAAGTAGACTGGCCAGCTGTTATTATTTCACGATAAAGGGAGAGGAGTTTCCAATCGGCTCAGCATCCCAATGAGGTCAAACCTAGCTCGAATCTGAGACTCACTAATGGAGTACATATTGGGAGATTTAGTGATTTTTTTTTCACAGATGCCCCTCAACTTTGTTCCAGTTCAATGCCAAAGCAGAGGCTTAGCTTCCAGTCCATACAGAAGTACTGGGACTGCCTTGGCCAGGTAGTATTTGACGAGGGGAAGAAATGAGAATTTGCAGAATTTACCATTCAACTTCTTCATTTGAGAGATGATCTTTGTGGCTTTGTCCAGAATGACCGTAGATGCTTTGTTCTGAGAAGGGGAAGCTAAAATTTCATAACAAAGATAGGTAAGTTCTTCCACCCGAGGAACTGCTTTGCCATCCAATGTCCATTTTCTGGAGCCCAGATTTTTTTTGGAATGTTTGAAGATAAGGATCTTGGATTTCAAGGGATTGATTATTAGCCCATTTTGCATAGCATATTCCCCTAATTTGGACAAAAGCCGCTGCAGACCAATCGCAGAGTTGTCCAGCAGGACCAAGTGTCTGCAAATGCCAACCAATGGACTCTCCTCCCATTTAACCTCGGCTAGCCATTGAAAAAGGGGCCAAAAAATCTCCAAGATCTGACAGGAATAAATTGAAGAACAAGGGGGCTCCGAGACAGCCTTGCCTCACCCCTTTAAATACCTATATTTTATCTGACAGGTGGCCCAGGTCATCCAGTCTCACTCTTATAGTGGTGTTCCTATGCAGTTCCATGAGCATTGCTAGTAGAGAAGCTGGAATCCCCCAACTGTGTAGTTTACTCCACAGAAGGGATCTATCTACTAGATCAAATGCTTTAGACAGGTCTACCCAAGCACCATAGAGCGGAACACCCTCTTTCTCACTTGTGTTTTTACTAAGTAGGTTCAGAATGAGCCTCTTTAGGCTGGTAGAAAGCGCTTTTCTGAAACCTGTTTGATGTTTAGAGAGAATCTGTTTGGAGTCTACCCAAAGTGTAAGGTCTTTTAGCAGCAACCGCATAAAAATGTTGCTGTTAATATCAAGGAGGGCGATTGGACGATAGTTTGCCGGGCTTAACCGATCGCCCCCCTTGAAAAATGGAATAACCAATGCGTTCTTCTATGATGATGGAAAAATCCTGTTTCGCAATATTTCCTTAAAGAGACCATTTAGCAGCTTGGCCCACATTTTTGGATTATCTTTAAGGACCTGATAGGTGAGTCCATTGGGACCTGCCGCTTTCGATATGGATGATGATAGTATAAGCTCCACAATATCTTGTTCCTTGAATGTGAGAGACCAGTAAGAGTCTGATGGCAAACTAAAGTCCGTGGACCCCTTTTTGTTAAAGTTGTTTGACAGATATGTCACCCACTCTTGCTCTGGGACCAAATTGCAGAGAGAACTATTCTGACCACTCTCTAGTTGATTCAATACCGCCCAGAAATGTTTGCAATTATTTGCATTGAGTAGATAGAGCATTCTCTCTCCGTCTTCTTGTATTTTCTGATGTTTGTGGTCCAGAGTCCAGAGATTCTAAGAAATGCTGCAGTTTTGAGTTGGCGGGATTCCAATAGATGTTGATGATTGTTATAATGAAGTGGGGGACGCTGTTTCCAGTTTTACTTTACATGCTTGGATCCCCACTTCATTGTTGCATATAGGTGTGAATTCTTTTATGCTGGAATTTCTGAGTGCGATTATCATCTCACCTGCTGGTCTCCCTTTCAATTTTTGCGAGGCTCATAGGCTTAGAATTGTGAAACCCTCGATCTCAATAGGGTTGACGAGCCACGTTTCCTGGAATAGCAAAATATCATTTAGACCTATGAGTTCCTCTTTCATTTTCTTACTTTTCAGGAAACTTGGGCCTCTTGTATTCCAGGAAACTAACCTTAGACCCCTTTGCCTAAAGGCAGTTTTCCTCAGCCCCCAATTTCAGGATTATTTGAGAGATTATCTCTGGGAGTTTAGCAATCAGGTGCTCGTTTAGGCTTACTCCTACTACCTTTGTCCTGCCCGACTCTCTTGTGTTCCCAGCTGGACCTTCATTCTTTGGGACTTCCTCCACCCCGGTTTGTTTTAAGCTGGGTTCGATCTCAGATAAGCCCTCCTTACTGGTCTTGAAGACCATCAAACCATCTCTAGCTAGATCACTTTTATTATTAAAAAGGGCTTGTTGGGCTCTGCTTGAATTCAGTCCGATTTCCACATAGAACTTGTCCTCCCTTAGTGGAAATTTTACATACTCAATGACTTCCGATGAAAAGAGAAATAGGTTTTGATTTTTTTTTTATCTCAGACAATAACACAGATCTGCAAAGTGATTTGTTCTTATTTTGTTTGACAAGTCTCAGCCACGCTTTTGGTATTTTAAAGTCAACCACATCCTGTTCATCATTTATCTTTACAGGTGTAGTATGCAAACGGTCGTTATTCCCCTGGGTGGGAGAAGCGAGATTTCTGTATTTCCCTGTGCAGTTCCAGCAATCAGTCTCATTTGGTGAGGATCTTGAAACCCCTTCCACTTCAATACAAGATGGATAATGAGGGACAGTCTGGGCTGTTGGTCAAACTGGATTTGGCACAGGTTTCAGAAATATTGGGGCCAGTTTCACAGCAGTTTTTGAAGTCATATTAGTAGAGTCCTGAATGGGGTTTTCTTGATGGATCTTTTGTGCCTTATTTTTTAAAAATATCGGGCCGATCTTCATGTTTCCAGCCCCTAGTTTTTGACATTGTGTCTTCATGACATTTTATGGCGATATTATAGGGTCCGTTGCAGACCAACACTTGAGGTTTTCACCTTTGGACTCTGCAGATCACTATTTTGATGCGAGGGACCCCTTTTATTCCCTTTTTTTCCGATAACTAGTTTGATAGGGTTGTTTTGGTTTGGGCTGGAGCTCTGTAACAAATCAGGAGTCAATATGACGGATGCAATGGTTTCTGACGATTTCCTGTCAATTGGCAGAGCCAGGTTTTTTAGAAAGGAGTTTGTGCCTGTATTTTTCACAGCTGGATTCTTTTGATGTTTTGATTTTTTCTGGGCTCTTTTCGACAATGGGAATGAGGTTGTGGATTTTGTGCTACGCCCTCTTTTCCTTCTTTGCCTCTTTCTCCCTTTGAAGTTTTGAGAACTCTCTGGGATCCAGTTATTTTTGTTACGTGACAGGCTTTTTGAAGCCTTAACATTCTCTTCTAGAGAACTATCAGAGATCTCTTCTAACGCATCAATATGCATATTTGCCAATCTCCTGAATTCTTCTAAGATTGAGTCTGATAATGGGGTATCATCAAAGATTGTGCTGTCCTTAGGGGCCTCTTCCAAGATGGACTGACTGCAGGTTTGAAGGTTAGAGACACTCCTCGGGAGATCTTTTAAGAGTTCCTGGGTAGCAGCAGTTCCCTTGACACCCTCCTTCAATAAGCTGAAAGAAAATGTGAGTAATGTCCAACCCCTTTTTCACACCTTGGACTTGCATTTCTTTTTAGGTGGGAACCAGAATGTTGTTCATAATATTACTTAGAGACACCAGGGCTGATTCACTCTTGGACATTTCATTGGTTAATTCCAAGAGTAAGCCAGCCTGGGTCTGCACCTAAGATTTTAGCAGTTCAAAAACTGAAACCAGGGAGGTTAAAATAAAATTAAGAGCTGACAATGTACTTTCACCAGTTTGAGGGGAATCTCTGCTAGGGGCGATAACAGAGCCATCTGGAAGGGCTTGAGAAGTATCAGGTATTACCTCATTTTGTATGTTAATGTCTGAAAGTAGAGGGGTATTCTGAGACCTTTCAGAAGGAGATACCCTTTCTTCGACCTCTTGGGTACCATCATAGGGTTGCCATGTTCAAGTCGAAAGGTCAGTCAGGTCATTCACACTTTTATTTCTTTTCCCGGGGAAGTGATCGTTTATTCTACTCTGTATCTTCTTTGGGGTAATTGTATATTCTACTCCTCGCTTCCATCCTTTCTGGATGAGAGAGATAGGGCCAGTTTCCTCCACTATTTGCTGCCCATGCATGTGAATGAGGGCTTGCACAATTTCCGGGGCTGGCTGGTTTGGGGTTTGGATGGGGGTGTTATGGGCAACATTCCCTGTCTCCTCCCCTCCTCCCAAATGTGAGCCATTCTGATCGGATATGATTTCTGTGTCAATTGAGCTCCGAATTTGGTGATTGGATGATAATAGTTAAGAAGAACAGAAACAAAAGGTTTAAAAGAGTATTTTTTTTTTTTTAGTTAATAGGGAAAACAGCCTTCCTAAGTTTCCCGATTTTCAAAACTCCATATAGGAGCGCTTTCCTTCCAGACAGGGCAGGGGGCCACTATTAGACTTGAAATTAGAACTCCCTGTTCCTAGGAATCAGGAATTATATGCAGACCAGCAATCAGTTACCTTTCTATTGCGCTCCTTCAGCGCCACAACAGCCAGCGCCCTTTACACCAACGGGCTTAACGCCGCAAGTGTGGCTTGCTTGCCGTTAAGTAGATGTCCAAAACCATGTGATTGGTCACGTGACAGCCTCAGGCCCGCCTCCTCCAGGAAGCGGGATACACAGCAGCAAGAGCTAACAGGCTTGCAGTGCTGCAGCTGACAAAAACGTTTCAACACAGGATGCTGTTTAAATAAAGCAAGCGGTTTGCCTCAGAATGTTCACACATGCCGCTCGGGCGGCTTGCTTGCCATTAAGTCGATGTCCAAAACCACGTGATTGGTCATGTGACAGCCTCAGGCCCGCCTCCTCCATGAAGCGGGATACATGGCAGCGAGAGCTAACAGGCTCGTAGTGCTGCAGCTGACAAAAGCGTTTCAACAGAGGATGCCGTTTAAATAAAGCAATCGGTTTGCCTCAGAATGTTCACACACGCCGCTCAGGCGGCTTGCTTGCCATTAAGTAGATGTCCAAAACCACGTGATTGGTCACGTGACAGCCTCAGGCCCGCCTCCTCCAGGAAGCGGGATACACAGCAGCAAGAGTCAACAGGCTTGCAGTGCTGCAGCTGACAAAAGCGTTTCAACAGAGGATGCCGTTTAAATAAAGCAATCGGTTTGCCTCAGAATGTTCACACACGCCGCTCGGGCGGCTTGCTTGCCGTTAAGTAGATGTCCAAAACCACGTGATTGGTCATGTGACAGCCTCAAGGCTCGCCTCCTCCAGGAAGCGGGATATACGGCAGCAAGAGCTAACAGGCTCGCAGTGCTGCAGCTGACAAAAGCGTTTCAACAGAGAATGCCGTTTAAATAAAGCAAGCGGTTTGCCTCAGAATGTTCACACACGTCGCACGGGCGGCTTGCTTGCCGTTAAGTAGATGTCCAAAACCACGTGATTGGTCACGTGACAACCTCATGCCCGCCTCCTCCAGGAAGCAGGATACACGGCAGCAAGAGCTAAAAGGCTCGCAGTGCTGCAGCTGACAAAAGCGTTTCTACAGAGGATGCCGTTTAAATAAGGCAAGCAGTTTGCCTCAGAATGTTCACACATGCCACTCGGGCCGTTTGCTTGCCGTTAAGTAGATGTCCAAAACCATGTGATTGGTTACGTGCCAGCCTCAGGCCCGCCTCCTCCAGGAAGCGGGATACACAGCAGCAAGAGCTAACAGGCTTGCAGTGCTGCAGCTGACAAAAACATTTCAACACAGGATGCCGTTTAAATAAAGCAAGCTTTTTGCCTCAGAATGTTCACACATGCCGCTCGGGCGGCTTGCTTGCCATTAAGTAGATGTCCAAAACCACGTGATTGGTCACGTGACAGCCTCAGGCCCGCCTCCTCCAGGAAGCGGGATACACGGCAGCAAGAGCTAACTGGCTCGCAGTGCTGCAGCTGACAAAAGCGTTTCAACAGAGGATGCCGTTTAAATAAAGAAAGCGGTTTGCCTCAGAATGTTCACACACGCCGCTCGGGCGGCTTGCTTGCCGTTAAGTAGATGTCTAAAACCACGTGATTGGTCACGTGACAGCCTCAGGCCCGCCTCCTCCAGGAAGCGGGATACACGGCAGCAAGAGCTAACTGGCTCGCAGTGCTGCAGCTGACAAAAGCGTTTCAACAGAGGATGCCGTTTAAATAAAGCAAGCGGTTTGCCTCAGAATGTTCACACACGTCGCACGGGCGGCTTGCTTGCTGTTAAGTAGATGTCCAAAACCAAGTGACTGGTCACGTGACAACCTCATGCCCGCCTCCCCCAGGAAGCAGGATACACGGCAGCAAGAGCTAAAAGGCTTGCAGTGCTGCAGCTGACAAAAGCGTTTCTACAGAGGATGCCGTTTAAATAAAGCAAGCAGTTTGCCTCAGAATGTTCACACACGCCACTCGGCCCGTTTGCTTGCCGTTAAGTAGATGTCCAAAACCATGTGATTGGTTACGTGCCAGCCTCAGGCCCACCTCCTCCAGGAAGCGGGATACAGAGCAGCAAGAGCTAACAGGCTCGCAGTGCTGCAGCTGACAAAAACGTTTCAACACAGGATGCCGTTTAAATAAAGCAATCTTTTTGCCTCAGAATGTTCACACATGCCGCTAGGGCGGCTTGCTTGCCATTAAGTAGATGTCCAAAACCACATGATTGGTCACGTGACAGCCTCAGGCCCGCCTCCTTCATGAAGCGGGATACACGGCAGCGAGAGCTAACAGGCTCGTAGTGCTGCAGCTGACAAAAGCGTTTCAACAGAGGATGCCGTTTAAATAAAGCAAGCGGTTTGCCTCAGAATGTTCACACACGCCGCTCAGGAGGCTTGCTTGCCATTAAGTAGATGTCCAAAACCACATGATTGGTCACGTGACAGCCTCATGCCCGCCTCTTCCAGGAAGCGGGATACACAGCAGCAAGAGCCAACAGGCTTGCAGTGCTGCAGATGACAAAAGCGTTTCAACAGAGGATGCCGTTTAAATAAAGCAAGCGGTTTGCCTCAGAATGTTCACACACGCCGCTTGGGCGGCTTGCTTGCCGTTAAGTAGATGTCCAAAACCACGTGATTGGTCACGTGACAGCCTCAAGGCTCGTCTCCTCCAGGAAGCGGGATACACAACAGCAAGAGCTAACAGGCTCGCAGTGCTGCAGCTGACAAAAGCGTTTCAACAGAGGATGCCGTTTAAATAAAGCAAGCGGTTTGCCTCAGAATGTTACCACACACCGCTCGGGCGGCTTTCTTGACGTTAGGTAGAGGTCCAAAACCACGTGATTGGTCACGTGACAGCCTCATGCCCGCCTCCTCCTGGAAGCGGGATACACGGCAGCAAGAGCTAACAGGCTCGCAGTGCTGCAGCTGACAAAAGCGTTTCAATAGAGGATGCTGTTTAAATAAAGCAAGCGTTTGCCTCAGAATGTTCACACACGCCGCTCGGGCGGTTTGCTTGTCATTAAGTAGATGTCCAAAAGCATTGGATTGGTCACGTGACAGCCTCAGGCTCGCTTCCTCCAGGAAGCCGGATACACTGCAGCAAGAGCTAACAGGCTCGCAGTGCTGCAGCTGACAAAAGCGTTTCAACAGAGGATGCCGTTTAAATAAAGCAAGCGGTTTGCCTCAGAATGTTCACACACGCAGCTCGGGCGGCTTGCTTGCCGTTAAGTAGATGTCCAAAACCACGTGATTGGTCACGTGACAGCCTCAGGCCCGCCTCCTCCAGGAAACGGGATACACTGCAGCAAAAGCTAACAGGCTCGCAGTGCTGCAGCTGACAAAAGCATTTCAACAGAGGATGCCGTTTAAATAAAGCAAGCGGTTTGCCTCAGAATGTCAACACAACGCCGCTCGGGCGGCTTGCTTGCCGTTAAGTCGGTGTCCAAAACCACGTGATTGGTCACGTGACAGCCTCATGCCCGCCTCCTCCAGGATGCGGGATACACTGCAGCAAGAGCTAACAGGCTCGCAGTGCTGCAGCTGATAAAAGCGTTTCAACGGAGGATGCTGTTTAAATAAAGCAAGCGTTTGCCTCAGAATGTTCACACACGCCGCTCGGGTGGTTTGCTTGCCGTTAAGTAGATGTCCAAAAGCACGGGATTGGTCACGTGACATCCTCAGGCCCGCTTCCTCCAGGAAGACGGATACACTGCAGCAAGAGCTAACAGGCTCTCAGTGCTGCAGCTGACAAAAGCGTTTCAACAGAGGATGCCGTTTAAATAAAGCAAGCGGTTTGCCTCAGAATGTTCACACACGCCGCTCGGGTGGCTTGCTTACCGTTAAGTAGATGTCCAAAACCACGTGATTGGTCACGTGACAGCCACAGGCCCGCCTCCTCCAGGAAGTGGGATACACGGCAGCAAGAGCTAACAGGCTCGCAGTGCTGCAGCTGACAAAAGCGTTTCAACAGAGGATGCCGTTTAAATGAAGCAAGCGGTTTCCCTCAGAATGTTCACACACGCCGCTCGGGCGGCTTGCTTGCCGTTAAGTAGATGTCCAAAACCATGTGATTGGTCACGTCACAGCCTCAGGCCCGCCTCCTCCAGGAAGCGGGATACACGGCAGCAAGAGCGAACAGGCTCGCAGTGCTGCAGCAAACAAAAGCATTTCAACAGAGGATGCTGTTTAAATAAAGCAAGTGGTTTGCCTCAGAATGTTCACACACGCCGCTCGGGCGGCTTGGTTGGCGTTAAGTAGATGTCCAAAACCACGTGATTGGTCACGTGACAGCCTCAGGCCCGCCTCCTCCAGGAAGCTGGATACACGGCAGCAAGAGCTAACAGGCTCGCAGTGCTGCAGCTGACAAAAACGTTTCAACAGAGGATGCCATTTAAATAAAGCAAGCGGTTTGCCTCAGAATGTTCACACACGCCGCTCGGGCGGCTTGCTTGCTGTTAAGTAGATGTCCAAAACCACGTGATTGGTCATGTGACAGCCTCAGGCCCGCCTCCTCCAGGAAGCGGGATACACGGCAGCAAGAGCTAACAGGCTTGCAGTGCTGCAGCTGACAAAAGCGTTTCAACAGAGCATGCCGCTCAAATAAAGCAAGCGGTTTGCCTCAGAATGTTCACACACGCCGCTCGGGTGGCTTGCTTGCCGTTAAGTAGATGTCCAAAACTATGTGATTGGTCACGTGACAGCCTCAAGGACCGCCTCCTCCAGGAAGCGAGATACACGGCAGCAAGAGCTAACAGGCTCGCAGAGCTGCAGCTGACAAAAGAGTTTCAACAGAGGATGCCGTTTAAATAAAGCAAGCGGTTTGCCTCAGAATCATCACACACAAGAATATATGTATTGTTGCACTGAAGGGCACTTGTACTACACAGGACACCGTTGTTCTGTTTCCACCCTGAGCAGATCACATGGGTTAGAAATAGAAACAAAACAATTGCTATTTCTCTTATGCTCACTGGAAATAGAAAAACACGTGTCTTTTAGACCATTGCAAGTGAGCACACTAGAAATAGTAGCATGGTTCGGGGGATGAAAAGCGTGGCAGTTGTCTTGGCACACTGGAGAAAGTCATGGGGTATGTTTTAGGGTCCTGCAGAGATGGCAGCTTGTCCAAATCTGCATTGTTTTGGATGTTTGCACCTTCAAACTGTGTCGACCCGATCGCAGAGCACAAAGGTCCGTTTCACAATAATAAGACATTGCAAACGTACATATCCATCCACAGCATTTGTATATTTACAGATCCTTAATATTGTTTGGAAAATATATTTTCACTTAGTGCTGTTTTTCTTACTGACATGAGTGCAGTGTCAAAACACACTGAAATTGCAAAATACACTCTATGAATGGATGGGCATACTCTGCGACAAGTGTGCCCTGTGAAAAGCATATTCTTGCTATATTGACCGGAATACCTCTCTTCCTAGATGAAATAAAATTGATGTTTCTATGTGAACTTCGTAAGCGACTTTTCAAGCAGAAACACATTTTTTTTTACATGCTGGATCTTTTTCTCTGCAGTTATGTCTGTCTCAATGGCCACATCGGCGAATCTTGCCTTACTTAAAAGTCTGAAATACTTAACTTTTAACTTTTAAACATTGCTCAAGTTTTTAAGGACAACTGTGGACAGATGTGTCTCCCCTGGCCCTGCGCTTACCCCCCCTGTGAGGCCAAAAACCTTGGGGTCATCTTCGACTCCACACTCTCCTTCTCCTTTCACATTTCTGACATTTAAAAAAAGTCCAACTATTAACTACACTTCCTTAGAGGCATTCTACCCTTTCTCACTTTCCCTCAGTGGCTCACTGTCTCCAGAGCCCTGGTTCTATCCAGGCTAGACTACTGCAACAGCCTCTTCCTCAACCTCACTGCTTCCTCCCTGCGGTCTCTGCAACTCATCCAGAACAGAACCGCAAGACTTATCCTTGGCCTCAAGCCCAGAGACCGCATCTCTACGGCCGTGAAATCCCTTCATTGGCTCCCCGTGGCTGCAAGGATCAAATTTAAAACCCTCTGCATTGTCCACGAGGCATTCTGGGGCCTGGGACCTACTTACCTTAAACGCTGCCTTCCTAAATACTGTCCCTCTCGAGCCCTCCGCTCATGTACTCCAACCTTCTGCGAATGAGCCGGTTTCCAAGAAGAGATTTGGAGGGAGATCCCTTTCCTCAGCAGGTGCTTTTCTATGGAACAGCCTCCCTCCAGCCCTCCGTCTTGAGCATGAAATTCTTAAGTTTTGGAAACTCCTCAAGACCTTCCACTTCTCCTCTTCATTCTCTTTCTCCCTACCCTTCTAACCTAGCTCTCTGCTCTTCCTTCTCTCCCTCCTTCCACACAGTTTATTGACTGGCAGCCTGGTGTACCTCAGAGTCTCACAGGTCCCAGGCACCCCTTCCAGTCCCTAAGCACTGCACAAGTAATAGCTTCTCTGCCCACATTTCTCCAATCTCTACTGATGCACTTGGTCCCCTGCTCCTCCCTGCCCTTCGCACTTGCACGATCTGTATACAGCCCTGCTTGAAGATCGTCTGTCTGTTCCCCCTTGTCTTAACCCCTTAATGTGCACTTCACCGGAAGGCCTATTTGCTGTATCTAAACGGTTAAATGTTTCATATTCACTTAATCTGCCTGTAAAGACCATTATTGTCTCAGAAATTCAAGGGCTCTGAGTGACTGTTGTTTTTTTCCCTGTGTTCCCTCCATCCTTGAGTGCTTTGAAACTATATAAATAAACATTACCATACCATATCATACCATACCAGATAGTGGGTACAGTACTTTGCAGCGAGGTCACAAAGACAATGATGTACACAGTAACATAGTCCCACTCTCAGTTCAGTTATCTATCGAGAAACATATTTGTTAGCAGACCATCATAAAGATAATCAAATTCTACAAGTTACCCTGGAACAGATGGCCTTAAAGACCAGGTCATTAGCAGCCAGTACTCACAATATATTTCAGTACTTAAAAGCTCAATCGTAAAGGCGTGGAAGCAAGATGACACAGAGCAACACAGGTTGGGATCCGGGTGGTATTAAGTATGTTATACATAACCAATTAAACAATTATGTTGCTGGAATGTGGACATTGGCCAGTGTGGACCTGGGATGCTGAAGATGATACTGAAACTTTAACTACCTAGAGCCCATGGTGTCCCAGAGGCAGTGAGGGGAGCTGAAGAAGGGGACCCAGTCTTTGAATCCCCCAAGTGACAAGAACAGTGATGTCAGTACCCTACTTTGTCGGCTCTCAGAATTATTTCTGTCTAGTGATCTCTCTTTTCTATTTTAGATCTGCTACTCCCAGAATGCACCTGAGTGGAACTATGCAAACCTGGACTGGAGCCAGGAAAAATAAATCATGCACAGGTATGGAATAAACTGGAATTTGTGTTTTCAAACAGAGATGATTCACCATTTACACTGAACCCAGACGGCCCCCAGGTGAATGGCAGGGTAGCAGAAAACCAACTGGAAGTGAGGAGAGGCAGGAGAACAGGAGAGATACAGAAACACTCTACAAACCAAACTGGAAACTAAACCCGGCAGCAATTGAAGGAAGCCACATGGAAAACAAACATCATGAGCACCTGTCAGCTTCTGTGAAAAAAGAGATTGAAAAGGGAGCAGGGCTTAGAGTTTATTTAAAGACTTGCACCTGCGTAACCCACCAGGGGAAAAGACAGGCACACATTGGACCATAGTGTCAGTTGACCGATGGAACAAATGGAAGAACGGAGTGAGATCAAGGAAAAAAGCACTACAAAAAGGGAGTGAATGCAAGAGAGGGTGTTGGTTATGAGAGTAACATCAGGAAGTGTGGAGATGGACCAAGAGAACAGACTGAGGATGGACTGTGGGATGGAGTGCTGAAGAGTTTTTGGTAGAGTTGGAGTAGAGTGCAGGTGATGTATTAATTGTGAGAGAGAGTTACACCAGTTCTAAGTAATGCAGTGAGAGAAACGAGTCTGTATGTAAAGGGTGAATGTGAAAGAGAGAAATACATGTATAGAGAGGGGGAGAGGTGTAGGGGAAATAGAGAAAGTATGAGGGTGATAGATGGAGTGTATAGTAGGAGGGTGTGGAATGGGTGCAAAGTGGTAGTGGGCGTAGTTGTGACAGCAGAGTAAAGTAGAAGAGGGAAATTAAAAAGAATGAGTGTGGTGAAATGTGTAGAGAGGAGACTGGTGAAAAGAAAGGTGAGGTAAGGGTTAAGGAGAGGAGAGTAGAGTAGAGGGGACAGGAGAGTATAGTGGATAGGGAACCAGAGAATAGAGTGGGGAGTAGAGTATAGTGGAAAGGAGAGTAGAAAGTAGAATTGACAGGATAGAGGAGAGAAGAGCAGAATAGAGAGCTTAGAAGAGTAAAGAGGGGAGAGAAGAGTGGAGTGAAGTATTATTTCATCATCCCTATCCACTCTACATCGTGCTCTGCTCCCAATTCTCCGCTCCCACTGTCTTCCCATCCCCAACATTTACTCTCCTGGCAAACGCCACTCAGGCCACTCCTCTCTCTTCCACATTGTACCTACTCCAAATAGCCTCTTTCTGCCATCAATTCCAACTGCTTTCTCCTCTAAATCTTCCCCGCTATTGACTTCACAGTGGGTCTCAGGAATGTCCTATTTCTCTGCAAATCAATATCCTTTCCAACTAATTAGTTTGATTCCCATAACCCAAAACCTTCAGTGATGGCTATCACTGAAACCTGGATTTGCCCCCATGGCACAACCACCCTAACAGCCCTTCACACCAACTTTACCTCTTCCACTCACTCCCCTTGTCCCTCCAAAACAGAGAGTGGTGTTGGTCTCTTGATTATCAAAGGCACACTGATTCCTCTTTCATTTCAAACACTTATTCTTTGAGCTCAACTTACTCCAACTGCTTAATCAGGGGCATCATTTAAAGGTCCGCCAGGGGTTGCATCTGCGACCCCTGATATCTCCCTTGCTACCCATGTGGTCTTCCATGCTACCCCTAGAAAAAAATACTTTTTTCTTTTTAAATGCAAGCTCCTGGGCGGTGAGCAGCACCAGGTGGCTCTTTGCTTCTGGAGTGGCTGGCTTTCTTGTTCAGGCCTCTTAAAAAAAGAAAAAATACGTAAAAAGAACAGGGGTTCCACAAGTCCAACACCACTTTCAGCTGTGACCGTAAATAAGAAAGAATAGGAATACCAAAAAATGTGCCTTTCTGGACTTCTACACAATAAATGTTGCTAGACTCATTAAAGATTCATTTCATGCACACTTCAGGGGGCGAGTCACTGATTTAGTCTTTTCTTAAACACCTCAACTCAGCCTTTCATCCTTCTGAGGCCAAGACATGAGTTCTAACACAGGTTGGGTGATATTGTATTTATATTTATTCTATATAAAGCGCTTAAGCCTAAGTGCTATATAATAACAAATCGTTATCATTTGGCCATGAACGTCTGCTTGCATTCACAGTAATTTGGTAATACTGGCCTATACACACTGATCTTAACGATACATATGGCGAACCGTTCTTGTATAAAATGTATGTCACATTATAGTGATATCGTAACCATATTTTTCGTACTGTACTTAGGAACAGCGCTATGTGATGCCACTTACTGTCTTGTCAAGGGGTGAAAGGTTGTTTTCCATCGCTTCCTGTGATATCACTTTGTTGTGGGGTCAACTGACACCACTTCCGGTGGTGTCATCAGAGATTAAGGGTCATATGAGGTCACTTCCGCTACCCCTGGCATTTTGGTAAATGACACGCAGATCAGGAACACTCAGGATGCAAGAAGGTAGAAGAGGAAACTGTTTTATTATGTTACAGATGTAAAATAAGGAGTTAGGCAGGAGAGTAAAGGTAATACATATATTCAGTTCAAGCTCCTTTCATGAAGTCCCGTCCAACGGACTTCACTGGAATCTGTGGCTTCACAGATTATACATTCCAATGCACCTTCTGATATATGATATGTACAGTCATGATGCTACACACCTCCCTTCATTGCAACACAAAATAAAGAGAGAACTTATCATACCAATAACTAATACATTCAGTGTGTTACACTCTTCTTCTCTAATCTTGAGCTCATACGCAGAATGCTCCCAGCTGATGTCCTTGCTGTTCAACCTCTCAAGTAAGTCTAAGCCTAACAGCTTCAACTTAACTCCTCTCTCTCTGGCATCTCACTAGTAAGTCTGCATAAAATTTTAACCCACATCCAAAGCAAATCTTTCAATATCATATTTCCATCGTCCTCCATGGTCTCCTCTGCTCCCACAATTGCCTCCTCAACCCTTTGAACACTCTATTATTCATTTAATCATCTATAGCCCTTCCCCACTTTTCAATTCCCTTCTCTCAGCTATCACCAAGCATATATTCAAGCCCCACTAAACCAAGTCAGCATCTCATTCAACATCATATTCCAAGCTGTCTACTCCAGTGATCTAGCCTTTAATGAATCAACTCTGCACTGTCCACCTCTTCAATGATTCCTACCATGCCCAGTCAGTAACCCATTCCTGCCTGTGTCCTCTATCATAGATCTTTCCAGCCCTGCAACCGTTATGGACAACCATGTGTCACTGCTTTCGCTCCCAGCATTAAGAAAGATCACCCATTATCCATGCACATACAAGCACTCTCTACTTGCCTTAACTATAGGGCTCCCAGCACATCTTATTACAATAATCATATTTAGCTTTAAGGACCTTCAAGGACATACTTCCCCACCTAAGAATCTCTGTGTTTCCTTTCATCTTTCTCTGCTGATGACTTTTTCTCCTACTTCTCCACAAATAATACCATAATGACACTCATATTGGTCATTATTTTGTGGAATTATGTATTAACAATGACCATGTATTGTTGGTGTGTTGTATGGTTGGTGTGTAAGATGTCTGACTCCTGCCAGCATATGGATTGATGGCAGATGATTACATTATATTGCGTGTATGGATTGGAAGTAAATGAGTATTTTGTGGTATGTGTGCCTGTGCATGGACTGATAGCAGATGAGTTATTTTAGTACCTGTAGTACCTGTGTGGTACCAGATGTATGGATTAAAGTTCAGAAGTTTTGTGTAGTACCTGTGTGGTAACAGATGTATGGATTGGAGAGCATAAAGTTATTGTAGTACCAAGTTGTAACGGATGTATGGATTGGATTTCAAAGGTCATAGTGGTGTATGTAAATAGCAATTGTGATAGAGTGTGAGTGCACTCAAAGTGAATGAGGAGTTAAGGCTACATGTGGAGTTGGGTCAAGAGGCATCAAAAGTATACCAGTAGACATAGAGCATAGTTGCTCATTGAGTAGATGAAAAATGACTCCATGTGGAGGCGGGTCAGGAGGTTCCAAGTATGACAGTGGTTATAGAGCATATTGGCTCTTTGTGTATATGCTTTATAAAGATGTGAGGGTGTAGAGTGTTTCGAGTGTTCACTTTGTATGTGACATGGAAGGCATGTCTAGTTGTTTGGAGGCTCTTTCATACCATGTACTTGGTTGAGGACATATGGCCACCGTTGCCATGGTCCCTGCAGTGGGGAACAACTCTCATTCACAAGTTCTGTTTATCTGTCGAAATGAACCCTGGAATTGGATGTGTGAGACTGTGTTGTGTGTTTATATGAAGTGTGTGAAAAGAGGTGTGTTGTGACGTGTGTTCGACAAGGAAGGGAGGTGTGTTGTGATGTTGGTTTGGTCAGGATGAGAACTGTGTTGCGATGTGTTTTGTGTTATGGATCGATGCAAGATAATCTGGAATGCTTGAGGTCAAAGTGAATGATGGAATGTCAGAATGTGCTTGGATGAGTGAGAGAATGTTGTGTCGCTGGCGTTCCACTGCAGGCAGTTGCCAGATGAAGCCTGTACAGTGGGTGCCAGTGGGGTCCCCTCTTGTAATCTTATGGACTTGCAGTCTAACTCAATAAAGGAACATGCCAGTAACTCACTTGATGGGTCAGCGGATCATCATTACAACTGTATAACTGATGGCTGTTCCTGGTTGAGAGACATTTAAGTAGCATTCATGCCTTACATAAACCTATTTTTGTTAATTTTTTTTTTTAATTAATTTGTTTAGTTGAGTATACGACTTTTCAAATATGTCCTTCTTTATATAATAAAAGAAGGAAAAAGATAATAAGATGCATAATACATAATACAGAAGAAAAACATAAAACAACACAACATCAAAAAGTGGAAGAGAAACCAGAAACCACACATTTACATCAAAATACACACAAAAAAGATATAAAAGGGCTTAAAAGTATAATGAGTTCATTACGCCCAGCTTAAGGATAGCAATGCAACACAATATATTCCTTGCATAAAAATGATGAAATATCAGGCATTCCCAGAATGAGATGGCCACTTCTTAATTATTCCCGAGTGCATTTGCTGGTAGCACAATGTCAAGGAACTGAATTATTGCTATTTGTATTGTGACTCGCGGATTTGAAAATAAAAGGTGCCATAATTGTTCTCTATCCACATACCGTTGTAGAATCAATTTTCTTTCAAAGCATCTATGTCTTGCATCATTCAAAGCAGTACAATCAATTATAAGGTGTTGCAAGGTTTCCCTCTGATTGATGTTTAATGTTGGGTGTCCTGACCCACGTTTGAGCTATCATGCTACAACATTTGGTGCTGTGGGCTTAGGAAATCCAAGATGGCCGAAAAAGGCCACATGTGCGCCAGAATCCACGAAAACCGCGCAGCTTGTGCGCACACCAAAATGGTCACCTGACTTGCCACCCCAGGTGCGGGTGTGCTGGGTCAGAAGAGCCATGAGTGAAATGGGGTGCCAAAGAGAAGAACAGCAGTGCCTGTTCGCTAGAAAGCACTTTAAAAATCACCTTTTGTTTCTCTGAATGCCAGCTCAAAATGCCTATTTTCAAACATTGCAACACATCCAAAAATCTCACTGAACACCAGCGGACATCTGGCAGAATGAAGTATGTGTGCATACTAAATCTGGGAAGATGAAGAGCCCAAAACAATGTTTATAACAAGACTGGCTGAGTTGTGGATTTCAGCAGTTTAAGTAAATGTGGACTGAAAGACACTAAAAATCTAAATGTTTAAAAGAAATGAGTGACCTATTTCTGAGTGTCACATAGGTTGCAATTGTTTAAATGTCATAGTTTTAAACTTAGAATCAGCATTCTAGCTGCATATGTAGAAATGTTTAGTTTTATTTGAATGCAGAAAACTGGGGAACAAAAAGTGACATTTTATCTGAAACCTGGCTTGAGAAACTGAATTCTGCCTGACATCTACCCCCATCAGGAGTGAAACTTGAGTCACAGCTGTATTCCCAGGCCTATCTGCCTTTTGCTGGCCACACTAAGGATATGCCATCTCTCTGATAATTGAATTAAGGGGAGCCCCCACAGAATACAGGAGCTCTGAACAAAGCCCTGTCCTGACTCAGGCAAATGTTTTATTGGCGGGAGTCGTAAATGGAGCTTCCTCCTGGAAGGACAGGGGAGGGGCACTGCCTGTGAGAGCAAGCTGGCTTGGCAGAACTGGAAAAACCAGAAATTCAACCTTGTGCTGGGGGGAAACCACACCCCTTTGGGGCCAGAACATAACTCTAAAAAGATGGATCATTCATAGAGCGGACATGTGAAAATTTTATAAATGATACCATAATTCTTGTGATTTTTCTGCCCACATTTGAAGACGTGTTAGGACCCGGTGGTATGTTCAGGGGGGTTTTAGCGGAAAAGAGGATATTACTCAAAATGTGTGCATGTGAAAAATCTGACACTTCATCAATTAATGTCCATACTCCTTGCGCACATGTGTGTAAATTTGGGTTAATGTCCGGTATTGCAAACCAGTTAAAAAGTGCAAAATATTGCCATTTCTGAATGCAAGCTCCCAGGAAGGGCAGATTTGGACAGGGTATACCTCCTGTAATGCATGATGGGTGCATGTAATTTCAAACCACTGTGTAGCTATGAAATATGTCTTTTGGGTCAAAATATAGATTGTGTGCAATTTGACAGGGGAGGATCCTCTGACCCATAAAACCTACAGCATCACTCTGACTCACAGTTCCTTCCCCAATCATGGGAGAGGGGAGAATTGGGCCAATGGCAAGTGTAGAGGGGTAGGGGCTAGTGATGCTGCACACACACCCATTTTAAAAACAGATAAAAGCAGACAGTCAGGACAGATAGAGACCTTCAAATCCATTTGCAGCTGGAAGCTCTGCCGGAAAATCCATACTTTACCTTCATCAATCTCTAGAGAAAGCTGTGCAGAAAGATCCAGACTTCAAATCCATCAGTCTCCAGAATCCAGAGAGAGAGAGAGCTGACCCAGATCACTGTGAAGTCCAGTCTAAAACCTGACCAGATCCGTGGCGACGCCCATTTAATTCAAGAATATAGTGTGAGTACCTAGCAAACTGTGCAGAACCAATCTCTTAGTTAAAATAATATAATTCAATCCTATTTTAATCTAAGTAGAACTGTCTCCTAACTGTCACCTGTCATTTGTAAAGCTGTCACTTGTCATTTTCTAGTTGCAAGCTGCACTTGTCTTTTGAACTTTAAAATTTCAAATCTGAAAAACGACCTTTATTTAATCGCTCATATCTCCGTGACCGTTTGTGCTAGAGACTTGCAGTAACTTTCCTCAGAAAGCTTAGAATCGTGGCTTTCCTACGAACCTAGAACCGCATTCCCTACCCCCTATAGTTTTGCCGTAATCGCGAAAGACGCACTCGCGAATTTTGCCGCGATTTGCAAATTTCTCAACGTGTGAAAACAGCAGTTTTCTTGCTTTCATTTGCCAAAAATTCGTTTAACCTACCAATTACTCCTAGATCCTTGCTAAAGTGAGCCTGGACTAATATTAACTTGATTTCACTCACCCTGAACCTCCTAGAGGGAATTAAAAGCATTTTAGTATATTTTTCACTTCATTGCCAGCACATATAAAAGCATTTTGGGCTTGTGTTTAAAACTCCGATCTGTAACCTAAGCTTGCTGGGGTGAACTGAATTACATTTGATTGCATTTCTGAGAACTGTGTGCTTTCCTTCCATTTCCCTGCATTGCATAAAGGGGGAAGGGGATTGCCAGAGAAAAGTGATTACATTGTTTTGTTGAAATCATATTGAGTATTTTCTGTATTGCATCTTCATTCAACATTACATCCATCTGAACTTATATAAAGTATTCTCTACCACCTTATTCTTCTGTCCCTACTTACCAGTGTGCTACCTTCTCCATTTCATGTCAACTCCTTAGCGATTATACAGAGGTGTGCTAGTGCCAGATTCTCCGTTGTTAATCTTTATCATATCAAATTAAGTGTGCTATTCAATTATTAATTTATTCTAAAGTGTGATATATATATCTATTGTTTAAATTATCAATTAAACCTTTTAACTTGCAAAACAGAACTACTTCTTGGCTCAGTGGGGTCAGGAGGATTCCAAGAGAGGGGTGTTATATAGGGGTAGTCATCCAGAACGCATGAACTGGACAAAGATATATTAATAAGGGTTTCCATTCAGTATCCCAGACTAGGCATTGACTTAGCTGTAGTGTTGAATTGAATCCTCTTACATTAAACAGTAACGACAAAAGTTTAAATTAGGGGCAATTAGCTTCCTTCTGCATAGTATATCCCTGGTGTTCCACTGGTTCAATCTAAACCTTAAGAAATTACTCCGAAAATGCTCAGAGGGGCATTTTGCAAGATAAGTCGCCAAAGTGCCATATGTTTCTATGCCAAATAAGTGATTGTTAAAATCTTTATGATTAGAACATTTCACTAGAGTCTCGGACCAATCATGCTGAAAAATGTTAACCTTCGCCCTATCAGGATTATTTATTAGGAGGTCTATTGATACCGCAGCATCAGCTGCTGCATTCAGAACATGAGTCAGCCACCTCATTGCAAAGGTTTTCTGGAAAGTCATTATGTCCTGTGCTAGTGCTGCCAGGATAGTTGTTTTTCTTAGACCCTCCAACATTTTACGAAGGAGAGCACATTGCTTCCAAGTCACCTGTGAGTAAAGCGATAATACACCCAACTCATATCGTACTATCGCTGTTGGGGTACTACAAGGCAGATGTAAAAGTGATTTCCAGTATTTGGACTCAATACAATCCCAAAACAAACGACTTTGTGGGAGTGAGGCTTCTGCTCCATACAAAATGATTGGTGTAACTTTCATTTTGTAAAAACTTAAGGTCTGCCTTAGTGTAAACTTTCCAAACTTTGCTTGTATTATTTTGGATTGTGAAATTAAAGATTGCAATTTATTTTTAATTTCACTGGTAAATTGTGTGTCTGTTTTCTTACACTGAATGGTTACACCAAGGTACTTACATTGGTCCACACTTAAGAGTTCACATTGCTGTAAATGCCATTTGTGTCTGCTTTTCCTCACACAATTACTGCTACAAACCATGATTCGCGTCTTTTGTGTATTGATGACTAAATTGTTGTCTAATGCATAGGAGCCTATCTGTTTGAGTATGTTTGAAGACGCTTGGGAGTTTTAGACAACAAAATTAATCATCTGCATAGAGTAAGTACGGTATTCTTAGCCCCCCCAATAGCGGGGGATCAACCACACAGTTCTTGATCGACTTCCCAATATATAAGATGAAGAAGTTAAACAAGAAAGAGGCTAGGGCACAGCCTTGCTTCAGTCCTCTTTCGGTTGCTGTTGTTGGGGACAGTTTTCCATTGAAATCCGTTCTTAGCCGCATAGTTGTATCAGAGTGAAGCAATATTATTAAAGCTAGTAAGGAATCAGGGCAGTGATGTTTCTGCAATTTTGCAAACAATTACATCCTGTCGACCGAATCAAAAGCGGCTTTGAAATCAATCAAGGCCAAGTATAGCGATTGGCCAGATGCTGCTTGATGCGCTTGCATCATATTAAGGGCAAGAATGTTTGGAATCGTACCCAATCCTTTTAAGAAGCCCGCTTGCAAGGGGTATTTCAGATCTTTAGCATCCGCCCATATATTAAGTTCGCTCAAAATGAACCTTGCAAAACATTTTCCAGGGGCATCCAGCAGTGAGATTGGCCTGTAGCTTACAGGCAGCTTGCGGTTACATTTTTTATAAATTAGGACCGTAATTGATTGTGTCCATGTTTTCGGCAATGTCTGTTGCTGATTGACCGCCGAGAATATGTTGACAAGTATGGACGCCCAAATCTCTGGATGAGACTTCATGACATGATTTGAAATGCCATCTGGGCCTACAGCCCATGAATTACTCGCTGATTTAATTAACCCTAAAATTGCACTTTGATCAAACTCAAGATGAAACTTGATTATAGATGTTACTGGTTCTCAGACCTTAGAACCAGGCGGTAGAGAGTACAAACATTCAAAATGAGAGACCCACTGATGAGTTTCAACTAGGTGATTTGTGAATCTAATTGAAGGGCACCAAGAGCTTGGTTTAATGTGGTTCACATTTTAGCGATATTCTTTCCTGCTAAAGTCTCCAACATGTTGACACCATCACGCTGATAAAGCATGGCACTATGCCCCTGCATCCATTTCTTATGTACTGTTCAAATTTTTCGAGAACGAATCGCTCTAAGGGGAGGAGGAAGCCTTGCGAGTTTTCTTAACTCATCACGATACAACTTCTTTCTTAGATGAACTGATTTGTCAAAAGTGTAAAGATGATTCACATGATTACCCGCCGCTGTATTCCGATGGCTAAAGCATTGGATTGTGTCACTGTAAATCAGCCCCATCTCAAAATCTTTGTTGCCATCTTTTGTGTTTGATTGTGATATTAACTGGTTGAAATGAATCAAGGCATCCTCTGTCCATCAGAGCCGAATTCCGCCTGAATTTGCTACCAAACAGCCCTGCATATGCGAGTGCTTGAAAGGTTGATTCTCAGCATTGACAAGCCATTCAGCACAAAGTATGTTGTGATCGCTCACTTCATTAGTACGAATGAGAAATGTTTGCATTATTGCCCATCATGCCGCATTAAGGAATTGGGATTTATTAGAAGTGCGAAAAAACGCCTGACACGTGTTTCAAGCTGCGTACAGCTCTTCATCAGAGGCTTGAATTACATCCATTGGCGATGGAATTCTGATCAGACACAAACTTATGATCGCCGCGCCTTCCGCAATTGCGAGGCAGTTTGAGAATGTATCCTGGCATTGTCCTACGTTATAATTGTGAAGACTAATTGCTGTAATTCAAGCCTCTGATGAAGAGCTGTACGCAGCTTGAAACACGTGTCAGGCGTTTTTTTCGCACTTCTAATAAATCCCAATTCCTTGGCGCAGAGAGACTGGGGCTTCCTTTGTTTTCTTTAACTTACCTCGTGGATCTATACTGGCAGTATACCCACACCACCCAGACACCTGCAGCCTTGGTGTTTGATTCCTTTATTTGATATACAAGCACTGTGGACCTGTGACTTCATCTGCCATAACTTCGTTCTCATTATGCTGCATTTACATAAATATAATCAATTGTCGAAGAGGCCTTACCTTTGTGCCAAGTTGGAGCTGGTAGAATGTCAGATGAAAAGGCACCATTCAACATAAAGAGATTTCTATGTTTTATCAGACAATCCCAGTGCATAAGTCTCTCACTGGGGCACGTCCCTTGTTTCATAAAGCAGTTTAAATTCAAATCACCACCCAGGATTACCTGCGTGATGCTATGATCTTGTGATATCATGTCTAATAAACAGTTCAAATCTCTAAAAAAGCACTCATCAGTGATACCAACTGTGTTCCACTACACATTGAGGATTGCATAAAGGGCCCTTAGATGTCTCACTTTGATTAACAACATGAACGCGTTAGGTGCTGCCCAAAAACTAGAGGACAACCCATTCTTGATCTTAACGGCTGTCAAAACGGCAGAGGTTGGTCTTCCCAAGATGGCTTTTGATGGAGGATTTTAGTGAACCTCATGGTGATCCCAAAAAGGGGGAAGGGTCAACCAAGTTTCCTGTAAAAGGACAATGTCATATTGGTTCAGGTTGTATTGGTCATTATTCAAAAGATGTTTAAAGCCTCTTGTGTTCCAACTCAAGAGGGCTATTGTATACTGCGAGGCAGAGGAGACTAGTTAACTCGACTTTGTACTGTACTCACAGACACTAGTTTTGACTGATGATCGTGACCCCTGTGAACCACTGAACTCCTGAGATCTATTTTGTGGGATTTCAGCTTGAGCCTTCGCACCAGATGGTTCACCAGTTCCATTATCTTCAGTACACAGCATAAAGCCTAGATCGTATAAAGATCCCTTTGATTGCCATATCACATTTTGAATCACCCTCGATTGCATCTACAATCTCGGAGCATTGAGATTTCTTTTATCAATAAACTCAACTAACGTTAGGTCAGAAGACACTATGTCCTCTAACGATTGGATGTCAGAAAAGATCGCCATTACAGCTCGGTGATTTAGATCGAATTGGGTGCTCGGACTGGGTCTACACTTTAAAATTAAAGAGCATAGAGCAGGCCTCTTCCTTTTATATGAGCTTTCCCCTTTAGCTTCATTGTTTTTTTATTTTTAAATTGGCCACCTTAGAGACAATTTCTTTACAAGATTCCACAGATTTTAAATAGGGCAAAACATTTTCAATGAGAGTTAGAATAGCATCAGAAAGCTGAGTAGGAATCAGAGGGGGGTTGGGGGGCTCGGGAATAGCACTCAAATTTGATTGAGGCTCCGCAAAAAGCGAAGGATTCGAGAGAGAACCAGAGGAAGAAATCGGCAGACAACAGATCCCTTGTGTTCAGGCAAACTTACACTCATGGACTTGTTGGCTGGGATTTGATCCAACATTAGAGGGGAGGGTTTTGTAAGAATGTCTAAATGAGGAGGAATATGACCAGGCATATATACATTAACAGCCCTCCGTATTTCCACTCAGTGTCTCTCCACTTCACTCATCAAAATCCCTTTCAGGTCCTTATCAATGCCACAGCCTTTTTTTTCCTTTTTATCACTAGACTGTACACCAATTAGTGAAGTGGATTCCGCAGACGACGGTAGTGAGATCTCTCTCACTAGATCATCAAGAGGTTGATATGATGAAGCTTGCACTGGATTGAAATCAGTAAGGTTACTTTTCAATTTAACTTGATTCAATAGCCTATATTTCCTCTTAATGGTTTTGGAAACTGCAATTTTGTTTTTACTAAGCATGGAGATCGCTTTGAAAAATTGCTTTACCATTGCCTTTCCTACACTCTTGGGCGCAGATTGATTTTTAGAAAGTTTAGATGCATTATTAGAGCCATCAGTCGAGCTGCCACAAGAATTTCCAGAGGACAGCGAACTATCAAAATCTCTGGGTGCAACTTTTGACTGGATAAAGATTGGATAAGGCTCTTTGAAATAATTGCAATAATTACAATAATTACAATAATTGCAATAATTGCAAGTTACATCAACCTATGGGATAATTGAAACATTTGCTCTCCTCATTCCTTGCCTGCAACCTTAACACTTAATAACACATCTTATATTACATGCAAATCTCAAATTCTCCAACTTACTGAGGCTTCCAGTTTGAAATGAGGAATTAACACATACAGATCCGTAGGCAAGCTTCAATGCTTTGAAGGAATACAGGGATTAGTAGTGGCACCATCTACTCAGCCCCACATAACTACTAAACCGGAACGTGAAACAGGCACACCCCTAAAAGTGTAACACCTTCTTTTCCCTTGGTAACGTAGTCAGGGGGCAGGATTTATATTCAGCACGGGTGGGAGCTGATAACAGTAGCCAAACAGCTTCAGATAATTGTATCTAAATTAAAACAATGTCCAATCAAATTTCTTAACAAATAGAATTTGATTAAAAAAAATCAATACAATCAAATAATCAAAAACAGATCTACCCCTGGGAGATGAAATTGAAATTATAATTGGTTATCTATGACGTGTCTAATACCAAAGAGGTTTTCTAGCACGGACCCAGGATTTTAACTTGTGTTGCTCTGCCTCATCTTGCCTCAAACACGAGCGCCTTGCCTCTGAGCTATACTACATGCAAATGCAGACTTTGGGTTGATGTGCATGGGTGTTCAGGAAAAAAGAGTTAATCAGCAATGTTTAAGGTCATTGAAATGTTCAAAAAGGCAAATAATTGGGGCTTAAAAGTCACAATGATCCCTTAAAGTTGACCAGGGCGACAGGGCATCTTCAAAAAACCGTTTGTTCTGTTCTTGGGTTCTCAGCAGTGCAGAGACCCTCTTTTAGGCACTTTCACTGCAAACAAGCCAATGTACAAACATAAGAGTCTTGCAGTGCCACTGGCAAGTCGGTGTCCAGTCGATTTGATGTGATAGCTCCTGTTTGGTCAAGTCCGTGTTCAAGATGGGTGAGTCAATGGCTTCCAATGGTTCGAAGTGGCAGTCAAATCATCAACAAAACAATACTTAGGTTTTTCTATTGATCATCATATTGACCACTTAACAAATTAATTTTGTATTAGGATATGGGTTAATCCAGAGACTGGAGTATTCCAAACCACACTGAAAGATTATTTTGGCTGCAATATTTTTTTGAGTGTAGACTGGCATACTTGAGTGATGAAAACGTTCAATGTATTTGGGTTTGGAATAATGCACTATTGTCCAACTACAATTACTAGGAATTCCCTTAGGGAAGTGAGGGAGAGATTTTGGGATGTGAGAAGGAAGGTGATGTTGGTTAACCTGGACAACAACCCATACTGTCCTGGAATTAAAAACATAAGGATATATGAGGAAGGATGCTTATGTGGCCTCAAGAATACAATATGAGGCCTCAACATTATTTATGCATTTAAGATTGGGATGCCTCTCTCTGGCTTATCCAACTGCTAATTGGGGAAATATGCCTAGGGTAAATAAACTACAGCTAAGACAATGCTGCACTTTATATTCTTATACCTGCATTGTTGCAGATGGAGACAGAAGAAGGGTGCCTATACCTCATTAGGTCAAACAATATAAACACTGAATATATTTGAATACATGTATTGGATCATTCTGAAAAGAAATAATAGTTATTTGTATGTGTTGTCATTGAGATATTAGAATTAATTGAGTGCAACAGGGATATTGATGACGTCTATTGACAATATTAAAACTCAAAGGAGGCCATGGCATACTCTACATCCATTTAAGATGCAAGATTGCCAGAAGTACTGAAATCTATCTCAATGCCATCTGCAACTAAAGAAGAAGGAACCCTGCTTCACATATGTTAAAGCCCTGTTAAGACACCAAGACCGGAATAGGGAGAGATGTGAAAAGAGGACATGCAGTTTTTATGGGATTTGTAATCTGTATTGCTCCTGTTTTAATATGGTTTATTTTTACTTTATGTGTTGTGTCCTATAGATTATATTTTAGTTCATATTTCTACGATGAGATGCAATTGTGCTGTGTTGTATTGCCTTTTGCTACACAATAAAGTGATTATGATCATAATGATAATGATGAGAGAAAATTGTAGCAAGCAAAAGGGAAATAGATCTAGAGAGAGCAGGAGGGGGACAGCAACAAAGAGGGGCACATGGAAGAGCAAAAGAGGGAGAGATAGATGAAGTTAAAAAGAGTGGGTCAAAGAGACTGAGAGACCATGTCTGAAACAGTTAGCCTATGATAAAGCAGAAGCACAACTACAAAGGAGGAGGACTGAGACAATTGAGAAATACTATGGTGAAGGAGAAGAACTTTAATGATGGACTGTGTTGAAGAAGATGTACTTTGATGAAGAAGGACTGTGACAAAGTGTTATAGAAAAGGAAAAGGAATATGAACTGATGAAGATAATTAATTTGAGAAAAACAGTTACTGTGACTACTGACTATGACAATGGAGAAGAAATGTGATAGAAGAGAAGGACTAAGATGAAGGACAATTATGTAGGAGAAGGGATGTAATGAAGAAGAATGATTTGGCAAAGAATGGTGACAAGGGAGAAGGACTGTGAAGAAGGACTCTGAGGAGAAAAACTGTGACGAAAAATAATAGTCTAAAGGATGTTAACAAAGCACTGATATTGGAGATGGACTGTGATGAAGGACTGATAAAGGAGAAAGACTATGATGAAGGAGAACTAATGTGATGAAGTACTAACAAAGGAATGGTGGTGTGACAAAGGAAAATCACCATGGCGTGGGCTAGTACAGAAAGAGAAGGATTTTGAGGAAGAACTATGACAAAGGTGAGAGACTGTCATGGAGCGCTATGGTGAAGGAGAAGGGTTTGCAACAGAATAGTACTCTGACAAAGCACTGCGATTAAGAAGAAGCAATATAGTGTCGGGGGGGATTCTGCCGGGGTCGGCCGGGCCGTCCGCAGACCTCCGGGCAGGGAGGCCCCAACTCCTCCCGTGTATATCTCGGATCGAGACAGAGTATGAGGCACACACAAGGAGCAAGGCAACTTCTGTCGTTTATTATGCAAACGGCAGGGATGGGTCAAGGAGCGTACGCGTTCGTCCTGACACACACACAATAGTGGGGCTCGCAGGCCCTTTTTACTACATTATGACGCGCTACTTGCGTCATTCCAAAAAGTTACCAAAAGAACCTATCGCCACTCTTGATTGGTTGCTCGAGTGGTGGGGTTAGTATAGTACGCCTATAGAGAATGATATTAGTGGTTAAGGTGTAGTCAGGTGGTATATCTGGGTTGTCCCTACAATTAGATACATAAGAATTGTTACATGAAGACCCCTGAGGATTGGCTAACGTTACTGACGTCTGAGATAAGAACCTCATGTTCTGATTGGTGCATCCGTGAGCTCCCCAGCCTGGGACCACCGTTGTTCCCAGCACACGGTGCACCTGTGGTTGCAACAGTGTTTCAGTATGGGTACGTGCAGGCAATGTGAGGATTTATTCATAGGTGGGAGACTGACCGTTCCCACTGTAGCAGGTGTCCATTGAGCCTTTCAAGTGTGTCGGCCTGCGTCTCGTAGCGAGGTACCCAGACGCCTTTTCTCTCCTGGGTTTTGGCATCTCGTCAGGTTCGGCTTGGTCACGTGGGGAGGGACCGTGTTTGAGGCATAATTCTGCACAATTAATATTGTTTTTCCACTGTATGTCTGGTTTAATTTGCAGATATGATTTTAACATTGGTACGTGGAGTGCGAGGTTGCAACATCGTGCCTTTGAAGATTTGTTTCTTGACTGTGGGTTTGCAACATTACGACCTTGGCTGGTTGCTCCACTGGGTTCTTTCTGCAGGCTCAGCAACCTGACTTTTGCTTTGTTAATGTCCACGGGAACTCTTGCTTGGGGCCTACTTGGGCCTGGTGCACGAGTAATCCATTTAGTGCATGGATGCTTTAGGTTATAGTGGCATACAGTTTCATGGCCAGTATCGTGTTTCCATTATATCTCTCATGATGGTAACGGGTTTCAAGAGAAGCGTGAGCAAGCGTTATAAATGAGCTCATGGTGCGTCTTGCGTTTCTGCATTCTGAAAGCCTATGTAAAAATAATAAAGATGCACGTCCGTGAATAAGCCTGTCGCCTACGTCAGAGCACTGAGTATGTTCTTCGTGTAGATTGGTGTGGAAATGTTCAGCGTGTATAATAGTTCAGCGGTGCTTCCCGTTATCTAGGTCGTCATGGCATCTCTAACGATGTGTAGATTTCAGTCTAGTTGGTCCGTGCCGCAGGTGTCGGCATGGCCAGTGCGGGCTGTTGGGCAGGCAGATGGACACATCCGTATGTTTCTGTACCAGGGTATTTGGTCATCTGGTAAATGGGCAAACTCTTCTCGTGGCGGGTGTCTGGGCCGCGACCCTCTAGGCCAAGCGCGAGAGGTGAAGGACGGGAGTCTGGTTTTCCATTCTCCCACTTCAGTCCCCCCTCTGGTCGACTTGTCGACCACAAACATATCCTTCTCGTTATCTCCTCTTACTCTCCATATCTTGGTTATCCCTCCGAGATGTCCATAATGGTTTACGTGATCTTCAAATGACCAATACATGTATTCGCATGTTCCTCCAGGAGTACAGTACACCCATCTTCCTATGTAGCTCCTAGGGTTCCTTGGGTTCTCGATCTTCACTGATGGTGGGTCTAGATGATTGGCGATGATTTGGGTGCGCAACTTCTCCCTTTCGTGTATTATCACACCTGTGTGCTGGCCGTCATCCGCTGGCATCAAGGGGTGCATTCCCACCATTTCCAGCAACTCATCAGTTGAGCGCGCCTTCCGGGCTTTCCAAAATCTAATTATTATCAGTGCAGCTCCAGCCAAAATAGCACATCCCACTATTATTTTCAGTCCATCTGACAGCCAAGATGGCATCCATGACCATAATAGTGAAAACCAGCTTTTATCCTTGTTTACGCCGTTACTTTCGTCCATCATTTTGGAGTGCATCTGGGCCAATTGTGAAACTGCTTCTGTTAGTGTACCATTGTCGGCATCGTTGGCAGGTATGAACGTGCAGCATGATTGTCCTATCTTTGCACAAACTCCTCCTTCCATTGCTGTGAGAAGGTCCAATACATATCTGTTCTGTAGTGCTACCATCCTTACAGCTCGCAGCTCCTCTTTAATTGCGTTAAACCCATTTACTGTCGAATTTATGGTCATCATTAGTTCCCATCTGGTTATTTGCAGCCATTTTGCGTTTGCGTATGCCTGCAGTCCCGGATGTATTATTGAGGAGAAGAACATTGCTGCTCTGCTGAATAGTCTGTGTTCTGGCGGTATTGAGGTTAGTTCCGTTTCCGACCTTCCCCACAGATAATTTCCTGTTAATGGCTCTCCTTGTCTTTTTCTCCTGTTTAGGACAGTATCATTGCTGTTTGTCCTGTTTTCTTGCTCCTTCTGGAGTGGTGCAGATCTCTTTCTTCTCCTGTCTCCTTCATCCATTTTCGGAAATTTCGCCACATCGACATGCTTCTTAGGTACCACTAGTGATGGTACATTGACGTGTACCATTGTGCACACACCACTCCACAGGGGAGGCAGTGTATGATATGCCTTTTCTCCGCAGGCCCAATAATGGTCCATTATTACTGCTGTTCCCGCTCCCCCCTCAGGTAACTCCATCACACTTGCACAATTGGTGTTATATCCCACGTCCACCTCTCCTTTATGCTGGTAACATACTTTGGGCGCAGTCAATGGTAATATAGTTATCGGGTCTTCATCTTCTTCTACCCACGTGAGCATTGGTACGTACTTGATCCATGTCGTCCAACATCGATGATTGTGTGTCTCGATGGTTGAGATAGTTTCTTTTGTTACCATGTTGCTGCCAACCACTCCTATCTCCCAGCTGGTACCCAGGAACACCTTTCCTGTTATCGTCAGTAATGGCCTCTCCCAGCATCCTTGTTTACCCGGAACTTCCGTGGCGTACCAATCACATGGTAGATACTGCAGTGTTACCTTCTTTGTTTCTCCTTTTTCAGGGCCACTTGTTATGTATCTGAATGCTTCAGCATGTAAACTGGTCTTGTGATAACTCAGATAGGTCTTGAGGAAGTTGTTTTCATATGGGTATGAGTCTCGTGTTTTCCATGTCATGTGCACTACTGTTCCTTGGAATCTTCCTTTCGTTTGGAACAGGGCCAAATATATTATGCACTGTGCTGTTTTTTCATCTATTTCTGTGGCAACAAATGTTCGTGAAGCGCTCATGGCGTATGGTATTAATGAGCAAACGTAACAGCTATCCTCAGTTGTCTGCTTACCAATGCGGGTCATGTGCTGGTACCATATGTTGTTTGTGACGTGTGCTGAATCTTGTACATAATTATCAATACCTTTATTGTCTGAGTATGTGCTGCGTTTAACTTTATTTCGCTTTTGTTCATTGTTACTGTTACCACCTGACGTAACACCTGTTGCAGCAGGGAGGTGGGGTACATTAGGTTTGGGTGCAGCAAAAAAACTCATAGCATAGCTGTACTGCCATACAGAGGCAGCCAAAACTCCGGTGATCATAAAAATCCCTATTATTTTTATTACATATGCTAACCTCACCGACATTTTTGCTCTTACCTTGCTGCAGTCCTGGCAGCGTATTCTTGCGACGTTAAAGTTGCCCGCCTAAAAATTCTCAAAAAGTGCTTGTTATTAAATGTTAGTTTTGTTTCATTAAGCTCTCCCTATCAAATAGTCATTCAGTGCCCAGGTGAAGAGTTGCTCCCACGCTACTCTAAGTGATCGGTCTCTCAAGACCGGCAAGTATGGGCGGAGGTGGGGCATGTAATTTTCTATGGCCAGGAGGAAGGCCGTGTAGTATACACGTACCCTTTTCTTTTTTAAGTATGTTGGCCTTTTTATTTCGTATACAAATTGGTGTGACAATTCTTCTGGGTAACTATCGTCTGGCAGCACCATCTACGCCTGCACACTGAATTTGTTAGATAACTTTTCTTAACAATACAATATTACGCAGCTCCTGTATGTGCGAGAGAAAAAGAGAACATTCACGTGTTTACATGTGTATTGGTGCAAGCGAAGTCCTTAGTTTTTATTACAATTGTATTTAGTAGTCAATGGGGGGGGGGTTTGCTCAGATGGCGGGAGCAGTTTTACTCTTTGAACGTGTGACCATGGGGTGGGCAGTGTGGGGATCGCCCCCTTCTTCGTCCGTTATTCTCTCCGAGGGAACAATTGGGTCGTTGTCTGTGGTTGTGTTTTCTTCCGCTGCCGGGGATGTTGTTGGCGTTTTTCCAATGGACCTGTCGTTGGCGCTGGGGCGGGTCTGCAGTTTGTAGATTTTTACATCATGCAGGTGGTTCCACGCACGCTTATCCTTTAGTTTTACTGCTCTTGTTGATACGTCCTCTACTAAATGGGGGCCAGTGAACCTCTGCTGGTTCCACCTTCTATTAAAATTTCGAAGTAGTACGTGGTCACCTTTGGCAAGTTGGCACAAGTTCTCCTTTTCCAATTCTGTATTTTCGTCTATTTCTTGGTTGCTGGTGGACCCGCCCCGTGTGCGCTCGAGCTGTTGAGACACAAACACAACGCTAGTAATCAAAGAAGACACATATTGATACATTTCATCACCTAACACATTCGCAGAACTTTCTTGGTCGGTGAATGCCCTTGACGTTGGTGTTAGGGGAAGGCGCATTTGGCGTCCAGTAACCACCTCGTGTGGGGTGAGGTGGTGGTCGGACCCTGGCCTGTTTCTAAGTTCGAACAGTGCTAACGGAAGGCAATACAACCAACTTTTCTTTGTTGTTTGCTGTATTTTAGCAATTGCCTCCTTCAATAGGCCATTCAGGCGTTCACATACACCATTGGCCTGTGGGTGGTACGCACATGCAAATTTGTGTTTAATGTTCAGTAGGGATGTGATATGCTGGAACATTTCATTTGCGAAATGGGGTCCGTTGTCTGATCTTAACACCTCGCACACTCCCCACCTGGGGAATACCTCCCTTACTATAAATTTGGCTGCTCTAAACGCATCAGGGTGTGAACAGGGCCCTGCTTCGATCCACCTAGAAAATGGGCATACTACTACTATCATGTATCTATTGCCTTGACAAATGTTGATCATATCAACATAGTCAATGTGGAGGTGCCGAAAAGGTCCTTCTGGTCGGGGTATGGTACCTCTTATCACCTTTAAAGTATGACCGGCCGTGAACTGTTGACATGTAAGGCAATTGCTGATAAAATTTGACACATGGGATGTTAACTCGGGACAGAACCAATCTTCTCTAATTCGTGCTGCTATTATTTCTTTGCCTGTATGGGCAGGGTGATGTAATTGGTTCAAGGCGGTATTTAACAATGCCAATGGTATTACAACTTTCCCAGTGCCACCCTGGCGCCATAGTGCGTCGGTTGGTGACATTGTGCATCCTCTTTTCACCCATACTTCTTTTTCGGCCATTGGTGCAGCCGCTTGTAACTCCATAATCTGGGTGGCTGGGAGATGGGTGTACCCTTCTTTTATTAACATCTCCCTCGCTATTCCCCTCCCTCTCCCTCTCTGTGAGTCTGTGGGGTTCCATATCTCACCAAAATATGCAGCATATTTTGCATGTGCGTCTGCTGCTGCATTTCCTTTTGATATATAGTCTTCTCCATTGGTGTGTGCTGTGCATTTTACTAGGGCTAGTTCTTGGGGATCGTTTATTACTTCAATTAGTTCAGCCAACAAGAGGGCATGTTGTACTGGAGTGCCGTCAGCTCTCCTAAACCCTCTTCTTCTCCACTTTGATAGCCCTGAATGGACAGTGGATGTAACATATGCACTGTCGGAATATATAGTAACTTTTTTATCAAAACTTTCCTTTAGTGCCAATATGAGTGCAACCAGTTCCGCCGCTTGAGCAGAGTAATGCTGTGGTAATTGTACACACTTAATAGCCACACACACTGGCGCTTCCATCATTTGTACTACTGCTGCCCCAGTCCTCCTTATCCCGTCTCCTTGATCAATAGTTGATGACCCATCAATAAACAAAAGCTCACCTCCCTCTAGTGCGTTTTCTTCAACTTTCCTAGTACATGAGTACATCTCAGTTACTTGGGTGCAGTCGTGGGCGTAATCTCCCTCTTCAATTACTTCTGCTAGGAACCTTGCAGGGTTAACCGTGCTACATCTAACAATTGCCAGTTCAGCTTTGGACAAAATAATCTCATAACCTGTTGCCCTCTGTGTCGTCAGTGTGGACTTAGGTTTATTCAATATCGCAAATAGTGCATGTTCTACAAATAGTGTAGTTGGACACCCCATAGTTATTGATGATGCTTTTTCTACTGCAAATGCAGCTGCAGCAAGACCTTGTTCGCAAGAGAATTGTCCTAACATTATTGGATCTAAGTGACCGCTGTAAAATGCTACTGGTTTATAGCCCATGCTAGTCTTTTGGGCCAATACTGCTTTCATTACTGCTGAGTCGCAATGTGAAAATATAAAAAATCGTCGCTCATAGTCTGGGGATGCTAGTACTGGAGCAGTTGATATTGCTTCTTTTAATTCATCAAATGCCTCCTTCATTTCCATAGTCCATCCCAACTTTTTCTCCCCTTTATTTGCTTCCTTCAAACCCTCAAGCAGGGGTCCTATGTAAGAGCTGTAATCAAATACCCATGCTCTACAGTAGTTGCACAGTCCCAGAAATTGCTGCAGTTCTCTTACAGTCTGTGGCACGGGAGTGCCTGATATTGCCTGTGCTCTTTGTGGTGCAATCCTTCTTCCATATTGTGATATCAGTTGGCCAATGTAAAGTACCTGTTCCTGACAGTATTGTATCTTTTCCATGTCTACCTTGTACCCCTTTTCAGCCAATATCGTCAACATTTTTAATGAGTCCTCTCTACATTTATCTTCATTTGTACTGCAAATTATTATGTCATCCACATACTGTAACACTGTGCTTTCCAACTCAACGTTACCCAAATCCATCTGTATTACCCTATTGAAAATTGAAGGTGATTCACAATATCCCTGTGGTAATCTGGTATGTTTCCACTTCCTATTTCGGTAAGTGAAGCTTGTCAAGTCTTGTGAGTCTGGGTGTAATGGTATTGAGAAAAAAGCATTTTTAAGGTCAATCACTGTAAACCGTGATGCTTCTGCTGGAATGCCACACAAAATTGTGGCCGGGTTTGCTGTTACTGGATACTCTGCTTCTACTATGTTGTTCAACGGTCTGAGGTCCTGTATGAACCGCCAAGACCCTCCTTTAGCCTTGCGCACCGGGTACACAGCTGTGTTGCATGGGGATTCTGAGGGGACCAATATGCCATTGTTTATAAGGGCTGTTATGGTTTCGTATATGCCCTCATCTGCCTCTCTTGACAATGGGTATTGTTTCACTCTTGGTAGTATGGCACCCTTTTTTAATTTTATCTTTACACCCCCTATGCTTTTAATGCATCCTACATCATAAGGGCTAATAGTCCATAATGATTTTGGCACCTTTGACATATCTTCTTTAAAAAATGGGACTGGTGTGCCAGCGGGTGCCTCAAGTGCCATTGCAATTTTCTGTGCCACTTGTTTGTGAGCCACTGTTAGCCACATTTCTACACTCATCATGAACACCATTTCATTTTCCTCCTTTTCTTCTGAAAACAACTCTTCATCTGACACCTGGGTCAGCCTACATCCTTCTGCTAGTGCTATCACCGCCCTCCATGCTCTCCCTTCTTTATCTTGGGCGTGCACAGCAACATAATCAGCTGTTGCAATAATGCTCTCAATGTCCACTGCAATGACCTTCCCTTCCAGTTCATTAGCTGGTGTTTCTGGTCGGAATAGATAGGCTGCTGGTCTCCTCCATATTTTCCCTCCTATCCCTGGCATCCATGCAAATGCCATGTCTGTTCCGTACTGGAATAGCTCGCCGTCTACCGGCTCCGCCCTGATCGCTATCTGTCCACAGTATGCTTGCAAAATCTGTCGTGCTGCAAGCATGTTAATCCCTGGAGTAGAGCAAATTATGCCATCCTCTGTAAAGGAGATCGTCATATTTAATCTGTTCATTATGTCCCTCCCCAGTATGTTTACTGGTGAGGCACTATAATACAAAAGTGGTACTGACAGATCGTAATCTCCAATAGATAGCGGAACGTTATCAGTAAATGGAACCAACCCTTTAGCCCCAGAAAACCCTTGTGTGTTCATGGCTTCGCCTGACATCTTAAACTTACCTTCCCTTATGCAAGACCGGGTTGCCCCGGTGTCAACAAGGAATGATAATTTTTTGTCACCTATCGTTACCTCTATGCGTGGCTCCTCCGCACTATTAGGTGTTACTGACAGGATGGGACACACCAAGGCCGTCTGTGGGCTGTCCTATTGGGGGTACAATGACTGGCCATTCCCTGTGTAAGGGTTGTGCCCCAACACCGTCACCCCACCCAATTGCGTTCGTTCAGGTTGTGGTGGTGGTTGTATTAACGCTGCACCAGTTACTTGTGGCAGGTATTGTTTTATTTGTTGTTGTGGTAGGGAATAGTGTTGGTCACTCCCTTGTGGTGACATCTGCTGTGGTTGTATGCCCTGCTGTTCTTGTGATGTCCTATGTTGTGCTTGTTCGTTCCATGCTGGTGTTCCTGGCCTGACCCTGCATGTACGTGACATGTGTCCTAATAGTCCGCAGCTCCAACACACGGGTGGTTCCCTGTTTTGCCATGGGAAGTTCCCTGTGTTGTCCTGGTATACTGGTTGCCCTGTCTGGTAGTTATTTCTGAGTCCCCCAGCCTGTTGTTGGGTATTATATCCGTATCCTCTTCCCCTCATAAACCCTCCTCTCCCTCTATTATAATTATAATACCCAGCTCCTTGCATTGGGTACCCTCCTCCCATGTTCTGTGCGTGTGATTGCAGAGGCAGCACTTGCTCTATTACCTCTTGTGGAGGCGCTATTTGAGCTGGATTTTGTGCAGCCACTACTTGCGTTGGGCTTTGGGCCATTGGTGTTGGCGCAGTTATTAGTGCCCCTTCCATGGTATATTTAGTAAGTTTTTTCTGTACTAATTTGGCCTCTTCTGTTTTCCTGTCCTCTTCCTTTTGTTTCATTTTTCCTTGCCATGTTCTACAGTGATGTACTATAGTCAGTTGTATTTCCGGCCATGGTTTTGCTTCCATCCCCACTACTTTCTTTAATTGTCTCTGAACTCCTTCTGGGAGCCCTTGTACTAGTATATGATAAAATATGGCTGGTGTTTTGTCCCATTGTTCTCTAGTTTCCATGCGCCACTTCTCTTGAATATCCTGGATATAATCAACAGGATCCTCGTTCTCACCCATCTTACGGGAAGTAATGGCTCCTATGTCTGATGTGTCTGGGTACTGCACTCTTAGTGCCTGCCATAGCGCATGTCTGCAGTTTGCAAATGGTGCCCCATCATGCGATGTGTTTGTTATTGTTACCCCATGGAATCCCGCTCTTTTCCAAATGTCATCCGCTCTATCCCCTAATATTGATATTAACAGGCCCTTAACATCTCCCACTGCTAGTTTCTGTCCTGCGGTGTGTTTTTCCATTTCATATATCCATTTACCCGCACCTCCACTTAATGATGGGAGCCTACATTTTATGTTTTCCTTATCCGTATGTTTCCAAGGTACATATTGTGGTCTAACCCCTCCTCTCTCCAGCAGTGGCATTACATTCTGTCTTGTGTCATCCTTTATGCTCCATGATGTTAACTCTTCACACCCCTCCTCTTCCCCCATTCCTTTTACTACTTCAAATCCTTCCTTACTACCTCTTCTCCTACCTCCCTCTTCTTCCTTTCCCCTTTTTTCATCCTTTCCTGTGTTCAATATTGTCACGTCTGTTTGCCTGTCTTGCCTGCGACTAGGGAGGTCCCTAAGCCGACATGCATAAGGTGTAACTTCGTCCATGAAGGGTGCGAGCTTTATTCTGTGCAGAGAGCGTGCAGTTGTTGAACATGTGGGGTGTGGCGTTAGAGAGCGTGATGGTGATGTGGGCGGCGTGTGTTGGTTGGTGAGCGTCGGTGGCGTGTGTTCGTTAGTTTGTGTTTCTCCCATTCTTTTCACTTCCTCCTTACTTCTCTCCAGCTCCTCCCATCTTCTACTCACCCATGGCGAATCTATGTTTGTTCTAGTGAGGTATAGCTTATCTAAGCTTTCCCTTTCACTCTTCCTTCCATCCTCACTACAAAAATCATTCATAAATTGCGCCCCCCACTCTGCCTTTTTTCCTTTTATTGTTACAGTTTTTAAGTCTATTAGGTCTCCCTCTTCCTTTCCGTTGTTACCACCTGTTCCCCTTAGTGCTGACGTTGTTGCTACCTCTCTATTTTTATATACTTCTCCCCATCTTTCACTCTCCCTCTTACTCTCCTCTCTCTCCCCTTCACTCCTCTCCTCCATCTCCCTACTATTTTCCTCTCTTTTCCTTTTTAATTCCTCCATTACTTCGTTGCTCATCTCTTCCAATATCCTTTCATCCTCTCTCCTCCTTTCCCATTTCACCCTTTCTCTTTCTACTATACTCTCTATTACCTTCCCCTCTTCATATTTTTTAGCTGTCTCTGATATTATCCTCCTCCTCCATATTTCCATTTCCTTTTCATTTTCTTCTTCTTCCTTCTTCTTCTCCCTCATCACTACTCTTGATACCCTTTCTGCTGCTGCTTTTACCCTTACAGCTTCCCTCTTTCTCTCCTCACTTTGCTCCCTTAATTTTTCCAATTCGTCCTTATCTTCTTTCCTTTTCCTCACTCTCTCTCTTTCCTCCCCCTCAAGTTGTTTTATCAGTTCATTCTGCTCATCCCTTAGTTTAGCTAATCTTTCCTCCAAAATCTCTTCCTTCTGCCGTAGCAGCTCCTCTCCCCTCATTTCACTCTCTCTTTCACTATCCTCGTTTGTTCTCTTTACCGCCTCCCTTTCCTCTCCAGTTAGTGATCCTCGTAATTTCAACAATATCTGTGCAGCTACCCACTCATCGTTTCCTATCTCTACAGTCTGCTCTTCTCTCCTCCCGTCCCCCATTGGTATCTTTCCATGAGCCACATATGGTGGAGGGCTGTATGCCGGGTTTGAGTATCCTTCAGCCGCCCTTAACTGTCCTTTTATTTCTCCTAATTCTCTTAAAGGGTACAACCCTCCCCCCTCTGTTTTCACTCCCGGTGTTAAGGGTATCTCATTGCTCGGTTCCTGTTTTATGTCAGCTAATTTATCAACCTTTCCTCCACCCAGTTTTTCATTCCCCATATTCTTTGTTCCTTCACTCTCCTTTTCCCCATCCGTTCCTTCTTTCTTAATCTCCTTTTCTTCCGGTGTTTCCCCCATAGTGAACATTCCATTTGGTCCTGGTCTAGACCCCTGGAACATCCTCCATAAGTTAAACACCTCCACATGGTTTGCCAACTTCTTCCCCTTGTATGTATTGTGCAGATGGTTTAATAGTGAATGTTGGGCATATGGGTCAAAGCTACCATTAGGCGGCCATGGTGTCAACATTTTGTTGTCCGTCCCCTGGGTCCACTCTATGCTGTACTTAATTAACTTCTCCCTATGTGGTGGCAGTGTGGTGCATATATGTTGTAGTGGGGTAGTGAGGGTATTCCCCCACCCTCCCAACCCTCTCCCGTATGACATACTAGCGCACCCTTTCTTACCCTTCCCCTTGCTACCAGTTTGCAACATACAACCTTTTATTGCTTACCTTGCCCCGCAAGTGTGGGGACTTACGACAATCCTTTGACAAATTATGCAATGATAATAATCACAAAAAAAAAATTATAAAACAAATATATTTATGATGTTATATTATATTCCTTCCCCTACGGCCCCCTGCGGCCGAAGCGCACGCAGCCCCCTGCAGCTGCGTACCCCTTACGATGATCTTACACAGTCGTCCTTTTTCCCCGTTCTCCTCCCACCTTTACACTTGCCGTGGCCGGCGTTCTCCGTGCGCAGCCACGCCCCCTTCCCCTTCTCCTCTTTGATCCACTCGTTTATCGTTTATCTCCGTGTCCGCTCCTTTATCATGTTTCTCTTCCCCACCAATGTCAAACCCAAAGCTTCTTGTGTTCACGATATCTTACTAAATCCCTACTGGTGACGTCACCTATTTCTTCGAACTACTGGTATATTCGTGTTATGTTCTTTAAATTCAAAATACACTTGCAATCTACCCCGCTAACCCTACAGCTGTCTTCCTGTCTCTCCTGGAACAAGGTAATCTCATCAATACTATAACCGGACTGCGCACGCTGCGTCGCCTCGCGTGTGATACGCCCCTCAACAGGAGGGCTTAACCAGCCAATTATCTTCCGTTTTGGGCAACTACGTAACTAGCCACCGCCCACAGGGAAACGTCATCTACCTATCGAGTTTCTTGCTCGAACAATAGGGAACCTCATCTACCTATCGAGTTTCTTGCTCGAACAATAGGGAACCTCATCTACTCATTGAATGATAAATGTCAAATCGTAGGAAACCACACACACCCACCCTCACACGTAGTCGCGATTTAGGCCAATCAGTGTCTTTCGAGCGGCTGCACGTGATGTTTTCGTGCCCCGCCCCCCTCTTTCGCGTAACGTTAGCTTTTTGTTGCGAGCGTCTGCACGTGTTGTTCTCGTGCCCTGCCCCCCTCTTTCGCGTAACGTTAGCCGCCTTCTCTCGCACTCAATTCACTACCATTCATTCCATTATCATCACTCAATTAAACCTTCACCCCACCTTTTTACAATACCTCCCTCCTCCCTTATTTACTTCCGCCCCCTCCCTCACAATTTCGCATTGCTTGTTGTGCGTGTCATGCTCACCAAGTTCCCTCGATGCAGGGCCGCTCGACTGCGTGCACCCCTCCAAGCGGCTCGCCACCTCCCCTCGTCTGGACCACGTCTGGACACTCGCCGACCGCGGGCGGGATACTTCTCAACCGGCTCCCGAGGGCCAATATCCGGATTGCGCTGTCCGGTCCTCTCGCAGCTCCGCGATGGTCCTGTAGTCCTCAGAAGGGGGCAACGGCAGAGGGGGCCGCGCCGCCGGGCCTCCCCGCAACGGGAGTGCCTGGAAAAATAAAAAATAAAAGTCGATCTTAAACAGATCTCAGCAGTGCCTCCAACTTGTCGGGGGGGATTCTGCCGGGGTCGGCCGGGCCGTCCGCAGACCTCCGGGCAGGGAGGCCCCAACTCCTCCCGTGTATATCTCGGATCGAGACAGAGTATGAGGCACACACAAGGAGCAAGGCAACTTCTGTCGTTTATTATGCAAACGGCAGGGATGGGTCAAGGAGCGTACGCGTTCGTCCTGACACACACACAATAGTGGGGCTCGCAGGCCCTTTTTACTACATTATGACGCGCTACTTGCGTCATTCCAAAAAGTTACCAAAAGAACCTATCGCCACTCTTGATTGGTTGCTCGAGTGGTGGGGTTAGTATAGTACGCCTATAGAGAATGATATTAGTGGTTAAGGTGTAGTCAGGTGGTATATCTGGGTTGTCCCTACAATTAGATACATAAGAATTGTTACATGAAGACCCCTGAGGATTGGCTAACGTTACTGACGTCTGAGATAAGAACCTCATGTTCTGATTGGTGCATCCGTGAGCTCCCCAGCCTGGGACCACCGTTGTTCCCAGCACACGGTGCACCTGTGGTTGCAACAGTGTTTCAGTATGGGTACGTGCAGGCAATGTGAGGATTTATTCATAGGTGGGAGACTGACCGTTCCCACTGTAGCAGGTGTCCATTGAGCCTTTCAAGTGTGTCGGCCTGCGTCTCGTAGCGAGGTACCCAGACGCCTTTTCTCTCCTGGGTTTTGGCATCTCGTCAGGTTCGGCTTGGTCACGTGGGGAGGGACCGTGTTTGAGGCATAATTCTGCACAATTAATATTGTTTTTCCACTGTATGTCTGGTTTAATTTGCAGATATGATTTTAACATTGGTACGTGGAGTGCGAGGTTGCAACATCGTGCCTTTGAAGATTTGTTTCTTGACTGTGGGTTTGCAACATTACGACCTTGGCTGGTTGCTCCACTGGGTTCTTTCTGCAGGCTCAGCAACCTGACTTTTGCTTTGTTAATGTCCACGGGAACTCTTGCTTGGGGCCTACTTGGGCCTGGTGCACGAGTAATCCATTTAGTGCATGGATGCTTTAGGTTATAGTGGCATACAGTTTCATGGCCAGTATCGTGTTTCCATTATATCTCTCATGATGGTAACGGGTTTCAAGAGAAGCGTGAGCAAGCGTTATAAATGAGCTCATGGTGCGTCTTGCGTTTCTGCATTCTGAAAGCCTATGTAAAAATAATAAAGATGCACGTCCGTGAATAAGCCTGTCGCCTACGTCAGAGCACTGAGTATGTTCTTCGTGTAGATTGGTGTGGAAATGTTCAGCGTGTATAATAGTTCAGCGGTGCTTCCCGTTATCTAGGTCGTCATGGCATCTCTAACGATGTGTAGATTTCAGTCTAGTTGGTCCGTGCCGCAGGTGTCGGCATGGCCAGTGCGGGCTGTTGGGCAGGCAGATGGACACATCCGTATGTTTCTGTACCAGGGTATTTGGTCATCTGGTAAATGGGCAAACTCTTCTCGTGGCGGGTGTCTGGGCCGCGACCCTCTAGGCCAAGCGCGAGAGGTGAAGGACGGGAGTCTGGTTTTCCATTCTCCCACTTCAATAGTGAGGAGTAAGCAATGTGGCCGAGAAGTACTGTGATGAAGGAGACATATTATAACAAAGGATAATGACTATGATGAAGGAGAAGGTCTATGAAAAATGACTGGAACAAAAGAAGAAAGACTGTGAATGACTGAAATCAAAGAGAAGGATTGTGATGATGGGGAAGAATTGTGATGTTGGAGATAACCATGGTGAATGGGAAAGTTAGTGATGAAATTCTTTGAGAAGGAGTATGATGAAGGAAAACTCGACCAAGAAGGAGAATAACTATGATGAAGGAGGAGTACTGTGAAGAGGGGAAGAAGGAAAAAGGACTGTGATGATGGAGAAGTTCTATGATGAAGGAGAAGGACAAAGATGAAAGATCATGAAAAATAACTGTATGAAGGAGAAGCACTGTGATGAAGAGGACCGCAATATTCCACTATACAGAACGGGACAATGCAAGAGAAAGCTATGACAAAGAATACACTAAATGGAACCACACCAAGGCACCACACCAACAAACACAGAGAAAGTAACAGAACACAGACCCATAAGCAGGACAGAAAATAGAACAAACTTTAAAAGAAGGGAATAATTTTTATACCTAACACCATATCTCATGATGGACCACCCACCAGAACAATTCACAACCACCAACGATGCTAGACACTCCAGCAAGATACCAGGGCCACACAGGAAAAGAAAAAAAAAACACCTGGAAGGACAAGAGGGAATATGACACCCTCCCTCCAAACATCATCAAAACGCTTGGGCACCAACAGCAACGGAAACAAGATATAGAAGAGGAACCTGAAGAAGTCAGGAGCCCAATACGAAACTTAGCCGATATACTAAATGAAGAAACAGACCCTACTGAGCATAACTCAGAGTACTGAGGAAACTTGCCAACAAGACAACCTTAACACGAACCCAAGGAACAAAACAAAACACTGTTAAAAAAATACACTGCAATTTAATCAACGTAAGATCAATGTCCAAACATGCTACTGGGATCTATGATCTACTCTACAATGGTGGAATAGACATCTTATTGATCTCAGAAACCTTGTTAGATGAGAACTACAAAAACACACTACACAGATGTTTAACCGACAACTTTAAATCCACACAGGTGACAGAAAAGGAAAAATGGCAGAAGGACTTGCAATAGCCTACAAAGAACACCTGAAAATAAAACAGATGACTCGCTGAACATCAGAAACTGCAAATCCATTGTCCTTCACCTGACAGCAAACTCAAAAACAAACCGCACAATCATACTCATTCATCTATAGACCACCAAGCTATTCTGTGACCTACATAGACACCTTTATAGGAGCCATCACGAACCTGGCCATCAAACATGACCACCTGATAATCCTCAGGGACTTCAACATATCATTTGAAGAAGAGAATGCAAACTCACAAAAATCACTAATCAAACAACTCAAGACAATGAAACTATGCAAGATGGTTAAAGTATCTGGAAAGGAACCTGCAATACCATCAAAAACAGTATCATAAAATAACAACTGGAATCCTCAAAACTATCAACCACAACCATGGACAGAACTGACCAAGATGAAAAGCAGACCTAGTCCAGAAATGGATCGTCAAAACAATAGACAGAATCTCCCCGGAAAAGCCCTTTATCCCATCGCAAAAGAAAGCAGTGGCAAGATGGTTTACACCTCATCTCAATACAGTGAAAACAACAAACTGGAAACTTGAACTAGAATGGAGGAAAAACTATGACCAGGCAAAAAGAATAAACTATCAAAAACAAATCTTAGCATAAAAAAAGGAAATTCTCAAAACCAAAAAGAAATACTACTACAAACGAATCACAAAAGCCACCAACACCCAGAAAGAACTATTGAACATCGTAAATGAGATGAGAAATCCACTTGATTGCCATAACACACCAGTACTTTCACAAAATCTGTGTGATGATCTTGCAGACCACTTCAAAAATAAAATCACTGAAATACATTGGATCATTTAAAGCGGACCATTCAACCAGAGCGTGCACCATGCCCCACCTACCCTGAAACTATAGAGCATGCTGTAAAGCTGCACCCAAATATCAGGAGAGATATTCCTCAAGCTGGTGAATCATAGCAACAAAGCAAGCTCCCAAATGGACCCCTTCCCACCAGACATCTATAAATCAATCTTTAGACATGCCACAGAAACCTCTTTAACCAATCACTCTCAATGGGGATAGTACCGTGTGTTTTCAAATCTGTGTACATCAAACCACTCCTCAAGGATACAACGGGTGATGTGGAAGACCTCTCTAACTGCAGACCGATATCAAACATAGCAAAACTTCGAGATACCTATTATTATGAATAAACACGGGAACACGCAGAAAACTACCAACTATTGGACCAGGCACAAGTTGGCTTCAGACCCATGAGAGGGACAGAGACAGCACTTCTCTCTATCTGGGAGGGCCTAAAGACCAACGCAGATTCCAACACTCGGCACTGATACTACTCGACCTCTCTGCAGTGCTCAACACAGACAGTCACAACATCCTCATCAAGAGACTGGAAAAAATAGGGATAGTCAACATGCCGCTTCTCTGGATTAAATCTTTCCTATCTGAAAGAACAGAAAGAGTATGGATAAAACCTTTCAAATCCACACGATGGGACACCACCTGCTGAGTACACGAAGGCTCCTCACTCTCCCCATCTCAACATCTACATGAATCCACTAATCAAGCTCATCAAAAGGCACAGCCTCACCTGCTACAGCTATGCAGATGACACCCAAATCATCTACTGAATCGAAGATGTACAAGTGGAGAACACAACACTAATAGACCGTTCCAAAGAACTCTACGAATGGATGAACACAAACAGCCTCAAAGTCAATCCAGGCAAGACGGATATCATGGTTATACCAACAAACCAAGGATGGAACCAATACATTCCATGGCCCACAGAACTAGGAACTTCACCCACTCCATTCAAAATATTCAAAAACCTTGGAATCTTAATGGACAACAAGCTAACCCTAGATCCACAAGTAAATGCAATAATTAAGAAATGCTTCTTCCTCCTGCACACAATCAAATAGATTGTACCATTCCTCTCCATCACGCATTAAAACACTGGCCATCATCTCCCTTGTGGTGTCCAGGATAGATTACGCCAACAGCCTATGCCTCGGAATGCTGGATTATTTTCTGAAGAAACTGCAATATATACAGAACCCAGCGGCCAGACTTCTCCTCAAACTCTCACGAAGGGACCATATCACTCCAGCGTTAAAGATGCTACATTGGCTGCCAGTCAAAAAACAAATTTCATTCAAAGCAATGTTCATAACACAGAGAGCAATCCTCGGCCAAGGAGCAGAATTCTTACAAAAGAGAATCACTGTTTACCAGCCAAACAGAACACTCAGATCAAGCAACAACATATTTCTGGAACCTAAACCTTAGACAAGGAAAAGAATCGGTGGAGTTCTCTTGCCTAGCCACTAAAATGTGGAACTCCCTCCTGAGAGAAATACGAAACATGAAGGACCATCTAAAATTAAGAAAACTCCCAAAAACCTGGCTCTTCAAGAACCGGATGAGAACGAATGAGCAACACCCACATCCCACGGGATGAACACACAAATGGCAAGACAGGGCACTAGGCCAGACTACGACGAAGTGCAGGGAAGTAGATAGAAATCCAAATGGGAGGGGACCCAGGTGCACCTGTTCCCATAGAGGGCCTTACCAGAAACTAAGGAGAGGGATAGGGACATCTTAAATTGAACCACAGACAGAGGGCAATAGAGTTGAAAGGGAAAGAGTGGCAACTGAACAGATAAACCACAGGACCCAGGGAGCAAAAGGGGCACAGGGAAAATCTCCCTCCTCAAGGGGCCCAGGGTGGCGATGGTGGCCATACACCAGGATATGCCAGGGGACAAAGCAGTGTAGACATCCATTAGTCTGAACACAGGGGCTTGGAGGATGTAACACCACTTAATAGCCCTGCTACCAAGCCACAATTCTGGCCAGAATATAGGAGGGAGACCACCTAGCACACCACAGTGCAAAACACTGGCAGGGATATGTGCCACAGGTTGCCAAAACTGGGGGGGTACGATAAAGTATCACCACTAACAATGATGACTATGAAGAAGAAAGACTGATTAAGGACAATGCATATGACTAAGAAGGAGGACAGTGCTGAAGGATTTAGAAAGGAAAAAGACTATGATGAAGAATGTTTGTGTCAAAGAAGAAGGACTACGGTGAAGTAGAGGTACTATGATGAAGGACTCTTTTGAAGGGAGGGGAATATACTTTGCGGGTGGAGACGTATTATGAAGGAGGACTGTGATGAAGGAAAAGGACAGACTGTGACAAAGAAATGTAAGGATGGTGGACTGTGATTTGTGACTGAAATGAAGGATAAGGACTCTGATGAAGGACTGTGAAGAAGGAGGAGTAATATGATGAACAAGAGCACTGTGATGAAGGATGTCTGTGACAAAGGTATACTGTGGTGAGGGAGGCCTATGATGAAGTAGGGCCATGACAAAGGAAGACTGTAATAAACTTGAACTTTGTTGGAGAAAAGCTGTGACAGAGGACTGGATGATGGAGAAGGAATGTGAAGATGTAAGATGACTGCAACTAAAGAGGTTTACTTATGACAAAGGAGAAGAACTATGATTAAACAGAAGGACAATGACAAAGAAGAAGGACCGTGATAAAAGGGATGGCAGAGAAGGAATATGATGGAGCACTGTTATGAAGAAAGAGGACTGTGATCAATGAGAAGGAGGACTGTAATGAAGAACTAACAAAGGGTAAACAATATGATGGAGTTTAATGAAGGAGAAGGAATGATGAAAGAGGTGGACAATGATAATAAAGGTTTTGTCACAGGAGAAGGATTTTAATACAGAAGTGATGTGACAAGGGGAAGGACTATGATGAAGGACTGCAATAAAGAAGAAAGACTAAGGAAGGAGAAGAACTGTAACATTGGAGAAAGACTTTGATGAGGTAGCACTGTGATGAATGACTGTAATGAATGAGAAGGCTGCAATTAATTATTGTATTGTAGGAGAAGGGCTGGATTATGGAATTTGACAAACATGATGGACAAAGTAGAAAGACAGTGATGACAGAGGACTGTGAGGAAGGGAAACAATGACTTTATTGACATAGAAGGACTGTCATAAAGCACTGATAAAGGACATGGACTGTCATAAAGAAATGAGAAGGAGAGGAATGACTAAGCAGCAGGATTTTGATGAGGGGGGAGGACTTTAATGAAGGAGAATGGCAGTGATGAAGGGCTTAGCAGGACTGTAGTGAAGGAGAAGGAAAGAGTAAGGTGAAGAACTTTGATGAAGGAGAAGGACTGGTAGAAAGGCTGTAATGAAGTGGAAGGACCTCCTGTTAATTCACATTCTCTTCTCCCTCTTCCCTGTAGCAATGCTTTGCATCATGGTGACACTTTTAAGTGTGACAACAAAAAACAGAACTATAGGATCTATATACAAAGTATAGATGCATGCACAGCAGGAAGGAAAGGAGAGCTGAGTTACAATGTAGCCTTTCAGTAATTCAAAAGCCCTTGTACACAAGAATAATTTCAGAGGATCACGCATAAGGTCTTGACTCTTGCCCTTAAATGCCACTTCAAAATCTGTCCTGTTTATCTCTCGATTTGTGTCAAGCTACATCTCAGCATAAGGAACCTTCATTCCTCCACTGCTCCCAACTTTGTCCAACCCATACTCAAACTGTATTGCCTTGGAGGGACTTGTTTTGTTGCTCAGGCCCCCCTACTTGGAAATTCTCTTCCGCTCCTTTGCGTTGTATGGCTAATCTGTCCACATTGAAGAAGACCATCAAATCCAATTTTTAAATCTTAACCCAAACTAATCTATGATTTCTTTTCTGACTGTCTGCATTACTTCTGATTCTTGATCTCCCTCACTTTTGTTATTTCGTTTCGTCTGTTAATGTGTGCTCTGAGGCCCACAAACTTGTTGACGCTTTATAAAATTTTACAAAATAAAATAAATAAATACATTATATGGCAAAGTATAAAATTAAAATGGGGAAGAATGTGGGGCTGTGTTTCTTGCCTACCAGTTATTATTACATGGCGGCTTCCACTGTCTTGGAGCACATTTGTGTTGCATTTCAAAAAAGGTATCTGCAAAAAAAAAAGTACTTAATGGAATGTTTTAAGTGCACTGAATCATTGTGTGCTATTCCAATTTAACATATTCCATACATTGTTTAACATTGCTGTGAAAAGCAAAGAAAACAAAATCCTCAATATAAAAAAAAGGTTGATCCATAATGAAAACTTCACAGGCAGTATATGAATGTACTACAAAAACAAGACATTTACTAAAATAATGCAACTTTGATCCAATCATAATTGAGAATAGGCAACCTAAAAAGACTCAAAGAAAGGGTGTGCATGGAGCAAGGCCTGCTGGAAGGCAGTGTTTTGAAAATATTGTGTTTTTATACTTCGTTCTCTGATATTTGAGCTTCCTGATAAAGAAGTCAGAGACTTGTGAATTTGTACATCTCAGGAGGGTGGAGGGGGTAGCCTTGCGACACTTTGCAGCAAATTATTACATCTTAATTTTTTGTATTTTCTAATTGCCTTGTGGTCGTCTGATCATGAGAGCTACATATCCTTACCTAGTAGGTAGCAATATGGCACACTAAATTCTAGGAAATTGCATATTCAGTTCTTTACCATTAACTTCAGAGACAGGAAAACAATTGACCTGTTTTACTTCTCTATAGAAAACCATCTGCTCCATAGGACTACAGATAATATTTTCTAGTTGCATTATTGTACTCACTGATTTTAACAGGCAATGAGGATTTGAACAGGCATTGCTTACTTCAATCATTTTGTATTTTGGTATCTTCTTATTTTCCATATATTTACAATATTTGTTTGGTTAGGTTGTGTAATTACATGTTAGGTCATCTTTATAAGCTTGTGTACTGCAACAATCACCACTGTGGTGGTCTTGCAGCATCTTGCGTTGTACTCAAACCTGAGTAATCAGATCAGGATCTTTGAGCAAAGGGAAAGGGAAAAGTTGAGAGGAGGATACAATGATTCACACTAATATTTAGAAAGATAAATGGGGGTTAGGAGCGAAGATATGTGAGTAAAGTAGTTGGCATGCATGCATAGGTATTGGCAGTGGATCAGATACAATGCTGATCAGAAAAATGTAACATTACACATCCTGTGCATAGAGTATTTTCAAGTCAATGCAGGATCTAGTACTTGTAAGGTGGTACTAGAATTTGTCACATCATACTTTTGTGATGGACTCGAGGTGTGCCCTGGGATCTGGAAGTTTGATTGCCATGTAACATTTTTAGGTGGCCCCTGCCATTACTTTATATACTCATATTATGGGCAGGGTATTTTGAAGCTCAGTTCAGAAATCAAAAATGTCTTCACAGCTGTAACACAGAGACAACCTTTATGCAGTACGGACCTGATTTGATCTCCTTTTTTTTGTAGCAAGCTTTGTGAATCCTTTTCCAACCTACTACTTTGCATGTTGAAGGATTAAAACTGTATGGAATGTAAGACACTCTGTACAGTGAATCTCATCTGCAATCAACCATGCACATGACAACAGTTGTAAATCGGTGACTGTGTCATGAATCACCCAGTGCTCCAATTAAGGATTAACATTTCTGCCTTCCTTCCCATCACATGACGAGCTCAAGAGGTCCCATTGGCTAAGAGCAGGCATTTCTAGCCAATTACAACACGGCAGGCGAGCGCCGGCCCTCTCCCAAAGGATCCTCTCCTCAAGGATCATCCCCTGTCTGGAGCCTGTCTGGAGGTGTCCGAGACCAGGGCCAAGGACCCTGCCCACAATCTGGTAAGCCTGACCTGTCCCTGCAGCTTGCTAACACCACCACTAGACCTTAATCTTCTCTACCCTTGAACCCTTCTTGCAGCGCTCTTGCAAGTGCCTCTATTCATTACTAACACTGGACAACTGCGCACAATTTTCTACTGCCTTACTGCCTTGAGGTTATGTAATATTTCACTATACTTGGCAACGTTCTGACCAGCAATGTTTATCGGGGTAAAGGGTATAACACATGTGCAGCCAACTCCGATCAGTATATGAATGCTGGCTCCTGCCTTAGTATGCCCTTTTGTCTAGCCTGTATAGAGCCTTACTGTTATGCCCACCTCAGCATTCTCTGCATGGTCACTATTGTGTTTGCATCCCTCCCATCGTACCACTGATATTGCCTTTTTGTTGCCTCAGCTGCCCGTTAACTGAGCCTGGTGTACTGTAGCCATTGCATTCAGCTTAGACTTTGCATCTCATCTCGATATTATATCCGCTAAGCCTGCCATGGCAGTTAGTATTAGAGATTGCTTTTCGCCTCTGTACCCTTGCCTCTGCTTTTAACATCTGACATAGTATGCAGCCATAGCTCCCTGATTATTGCAACCAGCACCTGTGTACATGTACTAGCCTTCTGTGCCTGCTACTGCACTCAGTATAAACTCTGTACTTAGCCTGCGTGTGTCCTTTGTGCTTGTCCTCTCTGCCAGTATCAGACACTGCATTCAGCCTGATTTTGTCTTTTGACTCCCTATAAGCCTTATAGTTGCTAGCACCTTTTCATAGCACGTGAACCACCAAGCTGTGACCCTGATGCATGTTCAGTCCCCTGGTTTTCCAGCTGTATTTTCAACTATACGTCTTATCATGCACTTTCACACTTCATTAATTTGTGCCTACATACTGCTCTCACTCCCATCCACCCTGGATAAGCTGCTCACTCTTACACCACCTACCCACCAATCCAACCCTCCATCTCCCATTGCGGCACCTGCATTCCCCGCTCACCATCAGCCACTGTGCCCATTCTGTCACACCATGGGTTGCCCCCAGCTAACGGCTATTGAGTACGGCTATTGAGTACAACCACAATGATGACCCTACTAACCAGTACCTCAATGCCCCTGCTCTCTGGCTAGAACACTTTGCTAAGAAACCCACACCGAATCAACCTTGCACTATCCATATCAGAAATATGAGACTAGGATCCAGGTTCTGTCATGCGAATAGGCACACTAACTCTCTAGCCCATATCATGCTCAAACTCCCATTACCTAGATACAGCCCCACTTGACATTTGTACGCCCATCTCCTGTAATAACCTTTTAACAGTAAACCCAGTAGCCAAAGTTATGCAGATCAAAGGCGCACTTATCAATGCTAGATTGGTCACTGCCCATGCACTCGACATTGCTGACCTTATCTCAACCCAAAAGCTTGACTTTATTGCGATATCCGAGACATGTTTACATGCAGCATCTGGTTCCACATTATCTCTTGCCATACCATCAGATTATAGTATTACGCGCTGTGACCGTAATACTGCTGAAGCCAGAGGGGGCGGAGTTGCCTTCATCCACAAAAATTCACTTGGCCTTAAAGCTGTACACACTGTCAATTTGGAATCCGCGGAACTAATCTCAGTCAAACTACCTCTAACGCCCAACCAAACCGCCACCCTTCACCTTATCTACAGACCGCCAGGCCCAGTGTCTTCCTTTGTGGACGACATATCTACTTTATTACTAGACAAATCCAAAACTAACTCGCAAATTATTCTCCTAGGAGACCTTAATTTGGGATTCCGTGACCTCAATGACGCCACAGCATTTGACCTAGCTAACACTCTAACCGACCTTGGATTCACTCAACATATCCTAGAACCTACATGCAGCAAAGGAAGGACACTTGACTGGCTTGCTGATACCAATTGTAACATCAAGGTTCTTTCTAATACTCCTTGCCTATGGTCTGAGCACCATATCATTACCTTTATGGTTGAAGCTGCCCCACGCCCTGTACCTACAACGTCACCTGCACTCCCTACCAGAAACAAAAGGGACATAACTAGAGAGAAATGATTCCCTCTTTTACTCCCCTCCCTTAACAAGATTGTATACTCCTGCTCTGATCCTACAATCCTTGCAGATACATACAATCAAGCAATGCTCTCAACCTTAAATTCTATTGCCCCCATTAAACTGAGAAAGCCTAAATCGCATGCGCACCTTAACTCACACCGCAGCTAAGAGTGCTCCGCAAAGCTAAATGCTGCGTGGAAAATCGTTGGAGAAGCCATCAGTCGGATGCTCATAAGGATGGCCTTATCCTAGCCACCCTTAACTACAAAGAAGCCATCTACCTAGCGAAAAAGAAATCCTTCAATACCCGCATTATGCAAGCAGACCCGAATACCAGAGAATTATTCAAGATTTTAAAGGAACTCGAATCTCCCGCCACATCGCCTGACACCTGTATTAAAGACAGCAACTGGTGCACTAATATCCAGACAGCCCTACTGAATAAAATCGCCTCCCTCCAATCTTAAATCAAAGATAAACAAAATGGATTGAAGATGGATAATCCACAGCCCACTCCAATCACACCTCTTTCCTTGTCACCACCCAAGTTCAAACCATTTGCCTTCTCTCCACTCACCATTGCTTAAGTGGAAGCCATCATCAATAGACTTAAACCGTCTAATTGCCAAGGTGATTCTTGCCCTGCTGCCGTCATCAAGGAATCGGCTCACGACCTTGCCCCTTTCATAACAGCCTTCATCAACTCCTCCTTTAAAACAGGCATTGTCCCTGATAACCTCAAGGATGCTTGGGTGATCCCGTTGCTAAAAAAAACCTTCCTTAGACCCGAGTATACCAACTAATTGCAGGCCTCTCACAACTGTCCTGTTCTTGCTCAAACTACTTGATCGTGCAGTCTATCTGCAGATTCAAGACTATTTGGAACATAATAACCTCCTGGGACTGAGACAATCCAGCTTCCGTCCCAGGCATGGGACAGAAACGGCGCTGATAGATTTGAAAACTCAAATTGAAGTCCTGAAGGATAATGGGAAATTAGCGTTGCTATTACTCCTAGACCTGTCCGCGGCCTTCAATCTGGTGAATCACAAAATCTTGTGCCAGCATCTCCGCTCTGCCGCCTACTTCTCTGACTCAGCTACTGCGTGGATCAGTTCCTTTCCTAGTAATAGACACATGAAGGTCTTCTCCCCCTCAGCAGCTGCCGACCAAGCCCCTATCCAATGTGGGGTCCCCCAAGGCTCGTTTGTGTCACCTACACTCTACACTGTGTTCACCAAACCACTCTTCGATGTTCTTGATTATCTGGATGTCTCCTAACGAATTATGCGAATGATACCGAGGTACTCACCCGCATCACAGGTGATCACATTGCGGACACCAAGGCATTGAATGAAGTATACTTGGTAATGCAGGCCTGGATGGCCCAACACAAACTATGCCCAATTGACGATAAGACGGAGCTCCTCATTCTGGGCTCCTCTCAAAGACTGAACAAACTGGACCACTTGTATCAGTCATTCATCATTGATGGCAATGTCATTAAAGTGTCCAAGGATCCTAAAACCTTGGGCATCTACCTTGACTCCACCCTGTCACTGACAAGACAAACCAATGCCGTCAGTTCAGTGTCGGCATATACCTGCAAACTCATTGCGGCCAGCATACCTTTTCTGACCACCCCCAACAGCATAACTCTAGCTAGAACACTCATCATGTCTAAGATTGACTATTGCAGTGCCCTCTATCTGGGGACCAGTCAGGCCAACCTTAACAAACTGCAAATTATCCTGAATAACGCCATTAGAGCGGCGCTGAATATTCCAAGAAACTAACATATATCCAAGACCAGGACCAACCTGCATTGGCTCCCTGTCAAACAAAGAATTGCTCTGAAAACACTTGCCCTTACCCACAAATGCTTGACGAATAAGGCCCCTCTTTACATTTCCAATCGCCTTTCCCGACACACTTCCTCTCAACCCCAAAAAACTGCCCAGACACATAGCCTATCTTTGCCAAGATTTAAACTCCAAAAAGCTGGGGGCGTGAGCTTCCCTGTTCTGGCCTCCAAGCTCTGGAACACTATTCCGCCCACTATCAGGTCTGAGCCTTCTTTCAATTCATTCAAAATGAAAACCAAATCTTGGCTATTCGCTCAAATCTAATGTAGCCTTCTGACTGTAGCACTCACCATGAGTCTCTGTCTCCGCTATACTTGTGCCTAATTTATGCCCTATGATAATTGATCATTGTGATTACCTTTGTATGATACTGTAAATGTATGCTATGTGCTATATTATGTATATGCTATGTATATCTATTCAATAGTATGATACTGTAAATGTATGCATTGTGCTATATTATGTATATGCTATGTAAATCTATGTAAATATGCCTACCAAGCTTTTCGCGCCCGGATGCCACTTTGGCCTGATGCGTGCTACAAATAAATAAAATACAAATATAAATATTGATGAACATGCATGAAATAAGACATCACGCTCACTTTTGATGTTGTTCTGAGGTCTGCTGTGCTTACTGCTTAACACCATCTCAAAAAACAGTCTTTGTAAGACACAGGAGCCCAAAATAATGAAAGATGGAATTATTGTCTTCTTTGGTGAAGTAGAGATTTCTTATATATTGTGGCACAATCTGGTTGTCCAGAGGAAGATCCCTAATGTATCCACTGTGATTAGCAACAAAGTGTGCTCTGTGCAGCTTCTTACTAGTTTTGGAGGAATATATAATATACTTTCAGAGAAATAATATGTATACATTGAGTTGAGTTGAGGATTATAAATAATTCACGATATACAAGGAACAAATAAAGCTTGCTGGGAGGAGGATTGATGAAGAAGCATGTTGGTAGTTGCAGAATAAGGTCACAATAAATACATACATCCAGATTCTTCCAGGCATGTATTACGAGTTAGGCAGTGCGGGTTAAATGTGGTGGTATTACCATACACCACCACATTACTGCATCACTCAATTATGAGGGCTGAAAGTTGGAGCAATGAACTTTAGGTAAATCTGCCAACTTGCTGCACATTTTTGGTGGAATTACCACATGGGAATTACCGCTGTGGTAATTCCACTGAAAATGCCCCATTGAGTCCTATGGACTCAGAAAAATGGGGACTTACACCACCACTGCCACTTGTAATCTGGCGTTTATACCGCCAGACCAAGTGGCGGTAATGGCTATATAGGTTGGTGGTATCTGGGCAGAGTTACCACCCATATACCACCAAACTCGTAATGCGGCCCTTACTGTGTCCTTTCATAGTTAGTTTCTTGATAGCTCTGGCCCAATATTGATAAAAGACATAAGATCTTAAAACTTCAATGAGAATTAATGATGGTTGGTGAAAGAGTTGGGACATGAGTTATACAGTGCGGGTTAAATGTGGTGGTATTAAGGCTTGGAGTGGACCAATCCACTTTGGAAAAATCGCTGTATAAGGGGTGTGCATCCCTTACCACTTGCCTGAATCATCATTGGGCACACAAAGAAGATTGTCACCAGAACCTTATTGGGGTCTCAGTCTGCCAAATTTACCCTGCCATTTCAGTGATGATTAGGTCTTCAGAGGAAGGAGCAAGAACTCGTCTCATGCTTCCTGGGGTTCATTTTGAGTGACATGCTGTTGGACAAGGCCTGCCTATTACCTACACACTGATAACTAAGAATCTGCCTGCTGGAGTTACTTTTCCTCTGAAACAATTTCGTATCTGGTCTTTTCCACAGTTTTCAATGTGTTTGCAACTTTCTGTCCTTGGGACAGATGAAAGTGGGACACCAAATCTGTTATCACTTGATCTTTTAAGCTGTTTTAGTTGTTTACACGCACAAACGCTCATCTACACTACCTTCCCCTTATATACACCCACCCTTCCGTACCCTAGAATACAGCCAGTCATCACTCTACCACAACCCAGACTACATTAACTCAAAATCCAGCCTCCAGCCTACATCCACCTACCAACCCTATTACCCTGGAAATACCAAAAAGCTTGCAATGAGGGCCCTAGAATTGTATTTTATCCTGTAGTGTCACAGATGTGCTTCTCATTATCCTCTAAAGACCCTTGATCTTCAATGAAATCTGCATGGGGTTTGAAGAACAACCAACCACAGATGCACGAGAGGCGTTTGTAAGAAATGGGTTCAAGAGGTTTCTGGTTGTTATTGTTAGTGACAATGTTGTATGACTCACTAATGAAAGAGTTCTTGAAGTCAGAAATCGATCATGACCTGACTATCCTCTTTTATCCCCATGTAAATAAAGTAGTCGTGGGATGAGCTATTCTCGGTGGATGTGATGAAATACAGATCATAAAAGAAATGCTATGTTTGTAACATAAAATATCAAATAGTGCTACCAATACCGTCCCTTTTGGGTTTTTGTGATAAATAAGAGCTGCTACCACACCACTGGCGTGATTTCATTTGGAAATGCCACCGAACTTAAATACTGTCGCTGTATGTGGTAACAGGAAGGGTCCACATATTTTAAAGTCTTCCTGACCGTTCTGTTATACCCTGTTTCAGATTCCCATTGGACTTAGTGAAAATTGCATTTGTGGTAGTTACAGAATGTGGTAATGTTTTGTGGATGAAATTTCCATCACAAAAAAGTCGTGTTTTTTACAGAGATGTATTATGATTTTTTGTGGTGAGGTAAAATTGGTATTATCACCATTACCACATTTATTTCGCTAAGTTTGATGATGAACATGTGCCTGTACATAAGAAGTTTGTAGATGATGTGTAAAGACGTCTGAATCAGAAGTGTTACTGATGATCCTATTTACAAAGGGGTTACAACTTTAAATTAGCGCCTTGCCCACTGTTTATTTTGAAGTGCATTGAATGAGACGTTGTTTGGATTTTGGCTTTTTGCACCCTGTGTATGTGTAGATCTACAGTGGTCCATCAACATGGGCGACCTGAAGCGTCAAGCTGCTTGAATGCCGTCTTATGGTGTGTTAAGAGTTCTGGATTGTCGTATAAGTGTATTACTATATGTGGGATGGTGGGAACAGTGGAGAAATCGTCTGGGATCGAACTTGCAAACGACAGGGCACTGCCACTCCCTTTCATTAAACGTGGAATGGCCTCGCATGTGGGGGTTCTCCTTGCTGCTGGTGCTTTATAAGTCTCGCAACGATAGGGAAGAGTGGAGCGTGTGGAGCAAAGAGGGAGGTGGGGACAAGCTAACTGGTTAAAAGTGATATAAGATGGAAGAAAGTTACATTTCCATCCTTAACAACTGTGCAGCAAAATCGACAAAAACACACTTGCGCTAGTAAAAAAAAACATATGGTCAGTTCAAAGACAATATCAAAATAACATTACAAACATGATATTGAAATAGCAACATTGCTGTCAACATATTTGCTCTTTCTGATTTAATCTCATGGCCTGGCAAGTAGCTATGGATTCTGCTCAATGGTTAACCACCCTCCCACCAACTAACCTCTCCACCCTCCATCGCTCCAGCTTGCACTGCTCACAACAGCCAACCAAACATTACCGCAGCAGCCTTGCTGTTTCAAAAGCCCCTACTGTCTCTAACTAACATTGTCAAACTCTACAGCTCACCTACAATCACACAACCCTACAGCCCGCTCTGCTCCTCGAAAGACTCCCCTGCCAGCACATTAATGATCACAGGCTGAAAGTCATTAGCGAGCAACCAAACAGGAGAATAACATCTGAGACTGTACAACCCAAGTGTTCATTAAGAGAGAGAGTTGAACCCCTTTTTTTACCTCCGAAGTGCAGGGCATGTTGCATCTGGGTCCCATGCAGCTATTATATAAGTTCTGCCTACTTTCTGACCATTTTAATTGAAATTACCGTGGTGGAATTACCGCTGCAGTAATTGCACCAAAAATGCCCCATTGAGTCCAATGGACTCCAAACAAATGGGGACTATGCTGCATCTTGTAATCTAGTGGTAATACAGTTGAACCAATCAGCGGTAGCGGTAATTGCATTGAGCAGTAGTTTGGCAGATTTACTGCTGGAATACTACCCATCTCGTATGTTTACGCAGCACATTCATATTGGTGATAACATAACTTCAATTCCTTTTATACCACTATATCCATATTTTAGGTGGATATAGCTTGGCTGCACTGTACGTCAACTTAGCATGCAATCTATAGGAGGTTGTCGTTCTTCCACCAGGTACTAGAATCCTTTGGCTTTATTGCACGTTAATCTGAAAAAAAGGTTTCAGTTTTTCACCTGCACATTTACAAAAAATGCAAATGTGAATTTGGTCATAACTTTGTTTTTGTACATATAACTGACAAATCCTTTGGACGTAAGAGTCTTTAGGTTGTCCAATTTGGAGGCTGCTAAGACATTCCTAAAGTAACATCATCTGGGGGCCGAAGGGGTCACAACTGCTACCCCTTTGGTTCCACTTGCTACCCCTAAAATTTTTAAAAAAAAACGTTTTTTTAAATAGTTCTTTTTAACATTGAAGCTCCTGGGCTATGGCCAAGTACCATGTGGATCTTTGTTTCTCGAGTGGCTGGAATTTATGTTGAGCCCTCTTAAGAAAGAAAGACAGGGGGTTCCACAAGTGTAACACTTTTCTCAGTGACCCTAAATAAGAAAGAATAGGAATGACAAACAATTTGTCTTTCTGGAATTCTATACAATAATGGCTAGACTTATTAAAGGGGTGAAAGGTCATGTTCTATTGCTTCCCATGATTTCACTTTGGGGTGTGGTCAAATAACATCACTCCCTGTGATGTCATCAGAGGTCAAGGGTCATGTGATGTCACTTCCGCTACCCCAGGCATTTTGCTGAAATGACATCCGTGCTTGGCAAGCAAAAATGGTAAGCCAGAACCATTGCTTCTAAAAATGTGTTACATTTAGCAGTCTGTTTAAAACTCATAATATACTCAGCCTCATTACGAATATGCCGGTGTGATAAAAAGTGCCAGTAAAGTGGCAGCAATTCTGTTATCACCGCTTTACCACTGGATTAGTGTACCACTGTACTACAAGTTTCAGCAGTAAAGTGGAGAGTGCACCTGCAACAAAAAGCTGTAGGAAAATAATTCCAGTTAACATTGGAAATCATTTTTGGTATTCCTGCAGCAGAATTACAGCTGGCAGCAATTCCAAATAAATCCCCATACAGTCCGATGGGCACCAACAATTACGACTCACACCACTGGTTCACCACTGGTGATACCATGGTAATTCCACAATAACAGTAATCATTTTTGGGGGCAATTCTGTGGATTTACCACTGAATTACCTTCAAATTTGTAATGATACTCTTTGCCTCTTACCTTATAACTCAACATTTACCAGTAAACTTGTGTCACTAGACATCTGTTTGATATGAAATTGTTGCATATGTGACAAGCAAGCTTTTGAAGGCACATACATTGGTACATGGGAAACTGCTACACATGTTGTGCATGTGCACAATTAACTGCCTTGTATTCTTTCAGGATAAGTAGCAATGTAGCCTAACGGCTGCTGGAATGCTAAATAACAGATACACACAGCACCAGAAAGTATACATATGGTGTATTATGGATGGCTGCTACTGGTGAAGTGTTAGGGAGAATTCTCTGTTTAGGCTGAATTTCCTTACCTAGTGAGTCCCCCAGCAGCTTTGCTGGATTTCTGGAGTTTGTTTTTTTCCATCCTGCCAAGAGTGAGACTCTTTTTCTCCCACTCTTGGACATGAATGTGTGTAATTCCTTTTGAATGTCAATGTGTTCTATGGGCTATGGGGTCTTTTACTCCATAGGGTCTCATATGTTTTTCTATGTGTGTTACACCGCACCCTACGTGCCGTAACACTGGGGCATCCTAGCGGACCTCCATCATAGACTCCATACCCGGGGACCTACTACTGTCTCCCCGGGCATGTAAAGTCACCATTGGCTTTACTAGACCTAAATTTACTAACAGAACTAGTACCAACCATCCTATTGTGGACGTACTAGTAGGGGTAATTCGATTACTCCTGGATCTGTTATTCAAGGGGGCACTGTCCCGTCCCCCCTCGTCGAGTTTTGGCTGGTGGCAGTGGAAACTACTTGTTATGTTCGACCCCGAACATAACCCTATGGGATTCTTCCCATTGTTGGAGATTGATACTTTTCCTCGTTAATCTCTAACATACCACCGGTCTACTTATCTTAAATAAGTTTATCGGATGGTATTTACTGCCAGAACTCGGTTTTTAAAATGGCGTCTGTGTTCGTCTCTGTGATTCCTAAACCAAAGGTTGAGCCCCTTGTTCCACTTTTGGCGGGCCTCTGTACAGAGACCCTCCAAAGTGTTGCCATTCTGTCTGGGTTACCACAGGGGTGTGGGAGGGGGTTTAGGCACCCTGGACCGAGTTGCCTTGCCATGCCAACTCCGGTCGCACTCTGGTGTGATTGCCCCAAGTGGTGAGCCTCCCCGCTCACCACTTAGCATGTGTTGATTGACAGCTAGGCTGAATGAATGGGGGTTTTTCTGCATAAAAGCAGGGCTTTTGGGACTGGATCTTGAGAAGTCGCCACAGGACCTAAGAATCCGACGAGGGTAACGCTGAGCCGACCTGCACGACGACACTCCCGGTGGAGCCCTGCGGAACCGACTCACCACTTCCCGACGACAGAGGAGATCTCCCTGCCGGAGAGTCTCTTCCCCTGACTGGTGGGAACAACCAGTCCCCTTTGCGTTTTCTTCGCCTCAGGACGCAGTGGTCGAATTGCGGCAACCGGATAGCCACTACCCCTGTACCGCGACCAAAAGGTGGTGCCTTGTGACGGAGCACTCCGCGGCCGGTCTCTTCCCTGGTGGTGCACCGGACTTCACTTTTCTTCGACGACGAGATCATCTCTACCAAGTGAATCTGTGTGGTACAGACTGCTACCAAGTGGGTTTACTGCCAAACACCTGTAGTCCTAAATCTTTGCAGTGGTCCCAGAGGAAACTGCACAGGTTTCCGCCTAACATGAAGTCACATACCGTGTGGGCTGGGTAAAAAACACTAACATCCCTGGTGATGATATGCAGACGTCTATGAAATTAAGACTTTTTAGCAGATCTGTGTTTCATGAAGAATCCATTTCCTTGAGGTCTTGTAGGTGGAAATCCATCAAACAGCATTGTTCTCAACTTGTCCTCCATCTGTATCATCGGTCCTCAACCAGAAACAAGTCTCTGCGTGCATTAAGGTGTGAGATAGCATTGAAGGCCTTCCCCAAATGTCATGAAAGTGTCCACTATGGGTGAGCTTCTTGAGCTTGATAAAATGTTGAAGATCACAGAAGGTGTGTGTCGTGTTTGGTTTGTAGCAGAAAGGACAATCGGTCAGATCCGACTGAGAACTGAAAACCCTTCCTCGAGCATTCATTCTCTGTTAAGTTGGACATGTGTAGGCCCTGGCAAAGTTCCATGGACTGATATTTTGAACACTGTAATCCATTATTCATCGACAATTTTAACATTAGGCACATTTGATACTAATTAAGGTATAATTTGCTGCATAGCTAGAATCAAGAAACAGAATCATGGGAGTAGAAAAAAACAAATAAAAAAATAAAAGAAACAGAATCATGAAAGTTTTAAAGTTTTTTGTTTGTTAATAAATTCTTGTATTTATAATCTTGTTTTCTCCCTTTTGGCTCAGGTTTTTGTTTGGAATGGTTTACATTTCTCTCCATGAATGTCATTAAAACTGTGAGTATGAATTCAAGGCCTGTTCTCCGCGGTTGCCCAAAACCCTTTCTATTGTGTCTCATGTTCTGCCTTTACAATATGTGTCTAGCCAGCCCTGCTGGGCTATTTGAGCTACCTGTCCTGGGTGCAGGCCATGCAGTGAGTGGACAGAAGCTCTTTGTCTGCTGCAAAAGGATGGTGTGACAGGGTGGGTGTGCACAGAAGCACATATGAGTTCCATGATCCTGCTGTTCATGAAGCTTGTGAATACATCTACAGTCACTTAGATTTTGTGCATGCTTCATATATGGTTGTCAATGGTTTCAGATTTGATACTCCAGCTATTAAGATATTTTAATTAGATTTGGATGGAGCCAGACACCATAGGGTACTCTGTTGTGGAGTGGTGGCGAGCATGAAGAGAAGCCAGGTGAATTTCCTCAAATGTTTGACCACAATACATTTTTGGGACCTGGTGATACGAGCTCTTTAAAGTGCTCAGATCATCTTGTGTACTTGAAGGGTATAAATGAATGACACAAGCATCATTTCGCTGGCTGACTCTTGTCAGCTGGGTATTGGGTATTGGGCTTTTGGGGTTGGGATGCAGTGCTTGAGCCCATTGGAGCTATGCAGAAACCACTTATACTCCAGCAGGGAGTCCATAAACAGTTCCAGGGCAAAACGGTTATGAACAATGGTCAAATACTATTACTATCTAGTTAGCTAACAATGTGTTCTTTGTTTTGCATTTTACTATTTTTATTTTTGCATAGACATTGGAGTAGCGCTAATTTGGTTGGTGGTAATTGGAGTGCTCTGTGGGGGGTGTGGGAACATACATAAGAGGGAATGCTCTGAGGTGGAATGCTGTTGATTGGGTAATGGGTACTTTCAATATGTAATGTTTTCATATGCTTTGGTTCCTCTCACAATTTTTTGACCACAATGCTACTCTTTCATTTTGGACATGTTTGATTTTCCCTGCATTAGGCTGCATTTTCCAGCTTACTTCTAGCCTCTATTCACAGTAGATTGCTCCCTTGTGTGTTTTGAGTTTACACCTATGCTCTTTCATTGGCATGTCTACGTTTGCCAAAATTGGCTACTGAATGTGGTCGTGGCAAACCCGGGTTTATAACAGCTCCCATTGCAATTTCCTTGCCAGGGCTTCAACTTTGGGATGTGTCGAGAGCATGTATATTGCTCAGATGTTTGTGGTGGCATTTAGTTTAAGTTACCTATTTGTTGCGGAAGGTTGATATATACCTTTCACTTTGGAGTTCCTTCTGTGGAGGATGAGTCCCTGGGGTGTCTACGGGTGTAGATGATTCCACTATATGTTTGTCCTCATTGCTTATAAAATTGTAGTTGCACTTTTACATTATTCCCTGGGTGTACAAGTGGTACCATCATACTCTTTTAATGAGGCCTAATTCAGGTCCTTAGGTAAAATGTTTGCTATACATGTGCCACCGTCCCTTGTTGGAGGTGAAACATGTTGAAGAAAAGGGGTGTAAGCTTAATACAGAATAGAGCATTACGTTCATTGGTTTTCTGCTCAATGCCTGTGTAATTATACCAACACCACAAAGACTTTCATATGTTGGACTTTGGTTGGAGAACTCTGTCACTTATTCATTTGCATTTTTGATTCACACATTGGGCGGCACCACGTGTATTGTACTGAGCCAGGGGATGGTTTGGATCATAGGTGGGGGCACGCAAGAACATATTTCATGCACAGATGTTATGCTGCAGTCAATTGGAGATGTATGGGGTTGGGAACTTTGAATACCTGAGATTTCAGTTTGCAGTTGTGTTGTGCAGTTCGGACATTCGATATGTATCATTGAACACCGTTGGGGTTATGTCTAAAGATGTTTGGGTGGTCTGGTGGGGGGGCGGTTTGTGTATCTGTGTGGGGTGGGATATGCCGGTGGAACTTAAATCTTTATATGGTGTTGGATTTGCTGTGATGTAGTTGCAGTGGATATTAAGTTTTATATGTTATGATATCTCTGTTATTTTTATGGTTTTCTGTTTTCTTTGGACTACAGGGGTCTTATTGGGGAGTTCGAGTTATTTAGGAGAGGAGTCCAGGATGTTGGACTTCTTGGAATGTGTATTAGAATCTTTTTCTATACGCTGTTCTTGTTGCTTTGCATCTGTTTTAGAAGGGGGGATTAGGGGTTTCGGTTGGGGTCACAAATACATTTGAGGGTCTGTTGAGGGGGACCCTTTGGAATTGGGTTGGGGTGGATATTCTGTGTTCGAATATGGGGGATCAATTGCGAGTTATCTTGTGGAATGTGAATGGTATGAACAATGCACAGAAGAAACGGAAAATTTTGGCGTATATGAATGAGTTGAAGGGGGATGTTTATTTTCTCCAAGAAACACACTTTTTGGAAGCAGATCTGGATGGTTTGAAAAAAGGTTGGGTTGGGCAGGTCTATGGCTCATCCTTTGAGTCTAGGTCTAGGGGTGTGGCTATTCTTATAAGGAAAAATGCACCAATCAAGGTGGTCAAGGAGATATGTGACAAGGAAGGCAGAATGGTTGCTGTTTTGACAAATATTCAAGGAAAGAATTTAATTTTTTGTAATATTTATGCGCCGACATCGGATGATGGTGCCTTTTTCAGAAAGGTAGCTCAGACAATTCAAGTCCTTAGGTCCAGTAACATAATCTTGGGTGGTGATTTCAATACAGTCGTGGATTCAACTTTGGACAGGAGCAATACTAGACATTGTCGTAGGATGAACATGTAGTCTTGGGCTTTTCATGATCTGCTTGAGGAACATAATCTGAAAGACTGTTGGCGAATAGAAAATACCTTAAAGAGGGAATATACTTTTTATTCCAGGGGAAACATGCTACATATTTGTCAGAAAGCACCAAAGTATTAACTGAAAAGGATACGGTACTCAAAAGGATACAGGTGGTAGGGTCTTCCGGATCCCTGTTCACGCGTTTTGATAGTTGGGAAGTCAAGTTAAGACCTTCCAAATGATACAACTCTCTGACCGGTAAAACAGGCAGAGCGATGGATCACTGGAAAGGGCGTGGGTAAGGTATAGGAAGTCAGCCTAGAACAAAATAAAGTATCATGAATAACTGCCCCAACCTGGATATGATGGAATAGAAAATGTCATGAATGCACACACTGACCTTGAGTCTAGGGCAGACGAATCCAGCAGAGTCTCTTGAGGAATCCAAGGTAGAACAAACGGCAAGGAAGGGAAGATTAGTAAGGGAGACTTATCCCGAACGGAACGAGGCTCACGCTAGATACCGGGTTGATGCACCACAGGATAGCGTCCAAAGTACTGTTCACTGTCACCTTCCAATTATCCTTGAAAAGCTTCCTTCCCACGTAGAGTAAAGTATAGAAATGAATCAATCCCCCTGTTAATACCACAGGTGCAGGAGTTGGAAATAGCGCTCCTTTTAAGGTATAAACAAAGTTCACGCGGTTCTGTACAGCCGCGAAGAAAAGAGCGTGTGCGTGTGGATTTACACGCGATTAGGATTCACGCAGTCCAGGCCAGCAGCGCTCGAAGACAATATATGCGTGTGGATTTACACGCGAGCAGGATTCACGGAGTCCAGACCAGCAGCGCTTGAAGATAGCGTGCGCGTGTGGATTTCACGCGAGCAGGATTCACGCAGTCCAGTCCAGCAGCGCTTGAAGATAGCGTGCGCGTGTGGATTTACACGCGAGCAGGATTCACGCAGTCCAGACCAGCAGCGCTTGAAGATAGCGTGCGCGTGTGGATTTACACGCGAGCAGGATTCACGCAGCCCAGGCCAGCAGCGCTTGAAGATAGCGTGCGCGTGTGGATTTACACGCGAACAGGATTCACGCAGTCCAGGCCAGCAGCGCTTGAAGATAGCGTGCGGGTGTGGATTTACACGCGAACAGGATTCACGCAGTCCAGGCCAGCAGCGCTTGAAGATAGCGTGCGCGTGTGGATTTACACGCGAACAGGATTCACGCAGCCCAGGCCAGCAGCGCTTGAAGATAGCGTGCGCGTGTGGATTTACACGCGAACAGGATTCACGCAGCCCAGGCCAGCAGCGCTTGAAGATAGCGTGCGCGTGTGGATTTACACGCAACCAAACAGCTCCAGGAATCAGCGTGTGATGGAAAACACGCTATAGAAGGCCCAAAAAGTAGCTGTAGTAACCTGCAAGGATGCAGACCGGAGGTTCAGCTACACAACGCCAAATGATTCGATCAGAAGCAGCGAGTGAAGTTTCCACGCTGCTTAAATACGTAATGCCGTAGTTCACGTGACGAAGCAGAATACACGTGAAGTTAGCGACGTGAAAAGTGCAAACGTCGTTTTCCCGGCAACGTATCGAACAACCGCCATTTGGAATAGTACGGTCTAGCTGTTCTACGAGCGTAGGAGGTAGGACCACGTCCAGCATGCATGACCGTGCCATCCCCCAAAGGGGCAACCTCTCCCCTTCTCGTGTGAAAACGCTTCAAAATAGCAGGAGCATGAATATTAGAAGGAGGTTCCCAGGACCTATCTTCGGGACCATAGCCCTTCCAGTCCACCAGATAAAACGGCCTACCAGAACGTAGCCTCATATCCAGTATGTCCTGTACTTCGTATTCATCCGAACCCCGCACAGAAATAGCAACAGGCCGGACAGGCAATCTAGTAGCTTCAGAACATGGCTTAATGAGTGACACGTGGAATACGGGATGCACTCGCCATCGTTGTGGCAAAGCCAGACGGACAGCAGCCGGATTAATTACTTGGAGCACTACATACGGACCAATGTATTTAGGCAATAATTTCTTTTTGCCTGGAATTCTCAAGTTCTTAGTGGACAGCCACACTTTCGTACCAGCCTTGTAGACGGGTGCGGGTATTCTATGAGCATCGGCATAGAACTTGTCGCGTTTTTTAGCCTGCTCTAATTGCTGCCTCACTTTCCTCTGTAATATCTTCAGATCACGAAAGGTACGGCCTGCGGCAGGAGTATCCAAAGACAAGCTGGAATCCAAAGGTATTGATCGGGGGTGCTGTCCATAAAGCGCATAGAACGGTGAAGTGCCTATGGCACTATGATAGGAGTTGTTATAGGCGAATTCAGCTGCCGGCAGGACCGTGAGCAAATCCGATTGGTACTGCAGACACAGACACCGCAGATATTGTTCCATAGTGCAGTTGACTCTTTCGGTCTGTCCATCAGTTTGAGGGTGATAAGCACTGGACATTCTATCATCAATCAGTAATGCAGAGGTTAGTGCTCTCCAAAAGCGTGACGCAAACTGTGAGCCCCTGTCCGTAATGATTACTGACGGTAGACCAAAGAAACGAAATACATGTCGGATGAATAGGTCAGCCAGAACAGCAGCGGTTGGTAAACCAATACAGGGAATATAAAGAGCCAATTTAGTGAAATAATCCACTACAACCCATATGGTATCGTATTCCTGGTTTGGTGGGAGTTCTACCACAAAGTCCATAGATATCATGTCCCATGGTTTGTTAGGGACAGGTAGGGACTGGAGTAAGCCCACTGGTTTACCAGGAGTGCTTTTACATTGGATGCATACAGAACAAGTTGATACGTGATCTATGACATCTTTTGACATGGACGGCCACCAGCACCATCTTTTGAGTAGTTCTAGTGTTTTCTTCCATCCAGGATGGGCTGCGATCAAGGAATCATGATTCCACTTGAAGGCTTTATTCCGCGTTGAAGACGTCGGTAGGTAGAGCACTCCTTGTGTGAATGGTAAACCGTTATGTACGTCCAGATTCATGTCCTGGATAACTTGTGGATGATCCTTTACCCACTCTTGTACTTCGGTTTTTAAGGATGGCTGAACAGAACAACTACATATTACATGATCTGCCAACAACTGATTCTGTACTTGTACTTCTTCCTTCGCCTCTTCACCCATACGGGACAACGCGTCCGACTTAACGTGTTCTCGGGCAGGACGATATGTGACCTGGAAATCGTATTGGGCAAAAAAGACATGCCATCTGGCCTGTCGGGCCGTAAGGCATTTCATGGATTTGAATGCTTGAAGATTTCTATGGTCAGAGTACACTAACACCTGATGCTTGGCCCCAAGAAGATGATGACGCCATTCTCGGAAGGCATCCTTGATAGCCAGCAGTTCCCGCTCAGTGACGGTGTAGTTTCGTTCATATGGGGTAAGTTTGCGAGAGAAGAAAGCCACTGGGTGCTCTTCCTTGGTTTCTGTGCAAACTTGTGAGAGTACCGCTCCAGTAGCGACACTGGATGCATCCGCTTCAACGATAAACTGGCGATCTGGATCTGGATGTTGAAGCACGGGTGCAGTGGTAAATGCTTCTTTCAATTTTTCGAATGATGCTTGGGCATTAGGGTTCCAACAGAAAGGAACTTTAGAACTAGTTAAGGCCGTCAAAGGAGCTACTGTTTTGGAGAAGGAATGAATAAATCTGCGATAAAAATTTGCAAAGCCTAAGAAAGACTGTAATGACTTGACATTGTGCGGAACCGGCCAATTCAATATGGCCTTCACCTTGGAACGGCTCATTCGAGCCCCTAGATTGGTAATGTCATAGCCCAGGAATTCCACTTCCTGTGAATGAAAGACGCATTTCTCGGCTTTCACATAAAGAAGGTTCTCCCTGAGTCTTTGTAGGACTGTAGAAACGTGTTTGACGTGTTCCGAAAAAGAAGACGAATAGATCAGAATGTCATCCAGATAAATCACCACAAACTGGTCCATTATGTCCCTGAATATATCATTCATGAAGAATTGAAAAGTGGCGGGAGCGTTGCACAGACCAAAAGGCATCACCAAATACTCGTAAAGACCATACCGTGTCTTGAAAGCGGTCTTCCATTCGTCGCCTTCACGAATGCGAACTAAATTGTATGCTCCTCGCAAGTCCAATTTGGTGAAGTAACTGGAAGTACCTAATTGATCCAATAGAACGTTTATCAGTGGTAAAGGATATTGTTTTTTTATGGTGATGTCGTTAAGTGCCCTGTAATCAATACAAGGCCTTAGATCTCCCTCTTTCTTCGGAACAAAGAATAGAGGAGACGCAGCAGGTGATTGTGATGGCCGTATGAAACCCATCACTAAAGCTTTGTCAATGTATTCTTTCAACACAACGTCTTCTTTTGGGGTCAGTGAATATAAACGACCTGTAGGGATTTTGGCACCAGGAATCAATTCAATAGGACAGTCGTACTGTCGATGGGGAGGCAATTGTTCTGCCTGGCCCTTGTCAAAGACATCAGCATACTCAGAGTATTCGCATGGTATGGTAGTGTTGCTTTGATGAACCACGCTGATAGTTGAAGCTCCCACCATAGAGGCTAATATGTGTTGCTTGTTTGACACCTCCTGACTGGTAAAGCAATGTTCATTGCAATGAATCGAAGGATACTGGAGCAATCCCGAAACCCAGTCAACGGCGGGATTATGAAGGGTTAACCATGCAAGACCAAGTATGATCTCGTACTGCGGAGCAGCTATGACATCGAAGATGATTTCTTCCGAATGGTTATTCGATAATGTCATCTGAACAGATACCGTCTCCTGGGTTACCATACCAGAAGTCAAAACAGATCCGTCCACGGTATTAACCGTTTCAGGTTTGTTCTTGTTTACAAGGGGTATGGAACAATTCTTGGCATATGTGATGTCTATGTAATTGTTGGTGGCTCCGGAATCAACCATGGCCTTGGAAACCAATTCTCGTTCACCACAACGTAACGTCACCTCAACAATTACGGGTGCGTGTTTAGGAATGGTACTGGAGTCCGATGAAACACTCGACATAGGGACTCCTGCTATTGTCAAGTTTTGGCGTTTCCCGAATGCTTGATGGGTTTTTTAGGACATGTCGCCAATAAATGCTCAGATGAACCGCAATACATACATAAATGGTTCTTTCTTCGGTTCTCTCGTTCTGTATTGGACAACCGGCCTCTCACGACGCCAATCTGCATGGGTTCGGGGTCGTTAGAGAGGACTGACTGTGTCTCTGAACGCCCCGAGGCTTGCATGAAAGGCTTTTTCTCTCCTTTCCGAGCATTCCTTCGGACATCAATTTGTAAAACCAAATCGAGCAACTCTGTGAATCCCGTAGGAACCACCGGAACTGTAGATAAGGCATCTTTCAGTTCTTCTGAAAGACCCTTGTAGAAAACAGCCGTTTTCTTGCCGTCAGGCCATTGAGTTTCGGCTGTTAGTTGATTGAACCGGGCAATGTAAGGCAAAAGAGGCTGATTGCCTTGTTGTAGATTAAGTAACTCCAGATCCATGGCTTGAGTAGCATAACGCATGTCAAAGACTTTACTCATAGCAGCCAAGAGATCGTCACAGTCGTACAACAAAGGGCTATTTGTTTCCAACAAAGGGTTAGCCCAAGCAGCAGCTGTGCCCCCTAAATGGGAAAGTACGAATGCTGATTTTGTGGTTAGGTCAGGAAAAGATGTAGGACGGCAAAGAAAATGGAGTCGGCACTGATTAACGAAGGTTCTATAGGTTTTGGGATCACCAGTGAACCGTTCCGGAGGGGCCAAGGGAAACTGAGTGGGCATAACCACATTAATAGTTTCCTGTGGGGGTGTCATAGTCCCCGATCCAGATGCAGTGGCCATTGGAACCTGTGCTCCCTGAGGACTACCGTGCATGGCGTCTTGCATAACGTCCATACGGTGCCGTAACATATCCTGTGCCGTAACCATTTCATTTCTCAAATCGCTGATCAACTGAGTCAAAACAGCTAAAGGATCCGTACCCTCCATGGCTTCTGATTCTGTCAGAAAGCACCAAAGTATTAACTGAAAAGGATACGGTACTCAAAAGGATACAGGTGGTAGGGTCTTCCGGATCCCTGTTCACGCGTTTTGATAGTTGTGAAGTCAAGTTAAGACCTTCCAAATGATACAACTCTATGACCGGTAAAACAGGCAGAGCGATGGATCACTGGAAAGGGCGTGGGTAAGGTATAGGAAGTCAGCCTAGAACAAAATAAAGTATCATGAATAACTGCCCCAACCTGGATATGATGGAATAGAAAATGTCATGAATGCACACACTGACCTTGAGTCTAGGGCAGACGAATCCAGCAGAGTCTCTTGAGGAATCCAAGGTAGAACAAACGGCAAGGAAGGGAAGATTAGTAAGGGAGACTTATCCCGAACGGAACGAGGCTCACGCTAGATACCGGGTTGATGCACCACAGGATAGCGTCCAAAGTACTGTTCACTGTCACCTTCCAATTATCCTTGAAAAGCTTCCTTCCCACGCAGAGTAAAGTATAGAAATGAATCAATCCCCCTGTTAATATCACAGGTGCAGGAGTTGGAAATAGCGCTCCTTTTAAGGTATAAACAAAGTTCACGCGGTTCTGTACAGCCGCGAAGAAAAGAGCGTGTGCGTGTGGATTTACACGCGATTAGGATTCACGCAGTCCAGGCCAGCAGCGCTCGAAGACAATATATGCGTGTGGATTTACACGCGAGCAGGATTCACGCAGTCCAGACCAGCAGCGCTTGAAGATAGCGTGCGCGTGTGGATTTCACGCGAGCAGGATTCACGCAGTCCAGTCCAGCAGTGCTTGAAGATAGCGTGCGCGTGTGGATTTACACGCGAGCAGGATTCACGCAGTCCAGACCAGCAGCGCTTGAAGATAGCGTGCGCGTGTGGATTTACACGCGAGCAGGATTCACGCAGCCCAGTCCAGCAGCGCTTGAAGATAGCGTGCGTGTGTGGATTTACACGCGAACAGGATTCACGCAGTCCAGGCCAGCAGCACTTGAAGATAGGCTGCGCGTGTGGATTTACACGCGAACAGGATTCACGCAGTCCAGGCCAGCAGCGCTTGAAGATAGCGTGCGCGTGTGGATTTACACGCGAACAGGATTCACGCAGTCCAGGCCAGCAGCGCTTGAAGATAGCGTGCGCGTGTGGATTTACACGCGAACAGGATTCACGCAGCCCAGGCCAGCAGCGCTTGAAGATAGCGTGCGCGTGTGGATTTACACGCGAACAGGATTCACGCAGTCCAGACCAGCAGCGCTTGAAGATAGCGTGCGCGTGTGGATTTACACGCGAACAGGATTCACGCAGTCCAGGCCAGCAGCGCTTGAAGATAGGCTGCGCGTGTGGATTTACACGCGAACAGGATTCACGCAGTCCAGGCCAGCAGCGCTTGAAGATAGCGTGCGCGTGTGGATTTACACGCGAACAGGATTCACGCAGCCCAGGCCAGCAGCGCTTGAAGATAGCGTGCGCGTGTGGATTTACACGCGAACAGGATTCACGCAGCTCAGGCCAGCAGCGCTTGAAGATAGCGTGCGCGTGTGGATTTACACGCAACCAAACAGCTCCAGGAATCAGCGTGTGACGGAAAACACGCTATAGAAGGCCCAAAAAGTAGCTGTAGTAACCTGCAAGGATGCAGACCGGAGGTTCAGCTACACAACGCCAAATGATTCGATCAGAAGCAGCGAGTGAAGTTTCCACGCTGCTTAAATACGTAATGCCGTAGTTCACATGACGAAGCAGAATACACGTGAAGTTAGCGACGTGAAAAGTGCAAACGTCGTTTTCCCGGCAACGTATCGAACAACCGCCATTTGGAATAGAACGGTCTAGCTGTTCTACGAGCGTAGGAGGTAGGACCACGTCCAGCATGCATGACAATATTCCAGAATTGACATGCAGTTGATGGCAGGAGATTTGTTGCAGGAATACAAAACAAGTAGTATGGGTAATATTGTGCTGACTGACCATGCTCATGTTTCAGTGGATTTGGATTGGAGTTATACTATGTGTGGACAAAAAACTTGGAGACTAAATACCATATTGCTGGACAATCTGGATGAGATGGAGAAAATTGCAACTGAAATAGACTATTTTGTGGAGGAGAATTGTGCTGGGGAAGTTGGATCTGATATGGTTTGGGAAGCATTTAAGTGCACTGTTCGAGGTATGTTTATTAGTTTAGCGAGTGGTTTGAAAAAAAATGGGACAATACACAGAATGTATTGGAACTGAAGATCAGAGATTTGGCAGGGGTTCTGATGGTGGATCCCACGAGAGTGGATTTGCTTCCCGACTTGAACAAGCTAAAAAGAGAGTTGAGGGACTTGATTTCTGGTAGAGTGGATAAGAAGTATTTCCACCAAAAATGCTCTTATTTTGAACATGCGTAGAAATGTGATCGCTGGTTGGCGTATAGATTGAGGTTGAGAGAGTCTGAGCGTTCGATTCTGTCTATTGCTGATTCTGATGGTCAAGTCACTTTCACTCCGGATGGTATTAATGAAGTATTCAGAAAGTTTTATGTGGATTTATATAAGAATGAGTCACATATTGATGCGGATAATGGAGATTTCCTGGATGAGTTTCAGGTCCCTGGAATTTCAGGGGAGGATTCTACTTTATTGGAGGAAGATATCTTGGTGGACAAAGTCAAGTTTGCGATATCAAAATTGAATGTTGGTAGGTCTCCAGGGCCTGATGGACTGCCAGTTGAATTTTATAGATGGTTGCCTAATTCGGCGTTGACACTTTTGACGGAAGTGTATAAGACTTCAAAGGCTAGGGGCATACTTCTGGACTCTACTAGACATGCAACTATCTCTGTCTTTCTGAAGAAAGGCAGGGATGAAACACTGGCGTCCAGCTACAGACCGATTAGTTTGATCAATGTGGACAATAAGATTTTGGCCAAGATTCTGGCTCTGCGAATGGAGAATCTTTTGCCGGGGTTGATAGATCGCAACCAATCTGGTTTTGTTAAAGGTAGGATGACGTCCAGTAACATGAGAACATTGCTGTGTACGATCATGAAGGCGTCAGAGTTGTCTGAGGACTCAGCTGTCCTAACACTCGTTGCAGAAAAGGCATTCGATAGAGTTGACTGGCGATTTATGTTTAAAGTATTGGAAAAGATGGGTTTTAGAATTCAGTTTTGTTCATGGATTAGACTACTGTATACCAGGCCGACGGCTGATGTCAAAACTAATGGTCAGAGGTCGGCACCTTTTGATTTGGAACGTGGCACGAGACAAGGTTGCCCATTGTCTCCTTTGTTATTCGTACTGAGTATTGAACCCTTGGCTAAAGCATTGAGAAATGAGGAGGGTTTACAAGGCATAAGTTGTTGGGGGATGTACGCAGATGACTTGTTATTGGTCCTCAAGAATCTTGGTGCATCAGTACCAGTTCTTATGAACATTCTCAAAGCCTTTCACCAGTGTTCTGGTTATAAGATTAATTGGGCAAAATCCAATGTTTTACCGTTAGTGCCACTGTGTGACAAACAATTTATAACCCGGTTGGGATTCAAGTGGTGTGCTGAAAAACTACTGTACTTGGGGGTATGGATTTTGCCTAATGGTGCTGATTTTGTGAGAGAAAATATGATGATAGTGTGTACTAACCTCAAATCAGATTTGAAGAGATGGAATGTGTTGCACCTTTCCCTTTGGGGGAAGGTAAATGCTTTCAAAATGGTGTCGACTGCTCGCGTGAATTTTGTTCTGAGTATGATCCCTTTAGATATTGAAAAGCATTTTTGGCGTGAGTTAGAAATCCTCATGCAGGAATTTCTGTGAGATAATAAACCTCCTCGCCTGAAGATTAGCAAATTGCAATTGCCTTTGTCTAAGGGTGGGCTGGGGGGTCCCTAATTTTAAGGCATACCATCTGGCGTTTATGTCGTGGAATATTTTTGATTTTCTAAAATCGGAACATGAGGACTGGATGTGTGCAGAGTCTAGCCATGTCGGCCCTTTGTCGCCTAGGGCCGTTTTGACCAGTAAGCCATCGCGAACAAGCGTGGAAGGCCTGCTAACTAGGAGTTTACGGAACTCTTGGGTGGCCTTGTGTGAGTGTCTGGGTTTCAATGCTTTGAGAGATCCGAGTGCTTCGATTTGGCTGAATCCATGTATTACGCTTGAAGGGAAAGCTTTGTTCTGGCAGGATTGGTATCTAGCCGGGGTGCATTGGATTAGTGATTTGTTCAATGGTTTGCGTTGGATGACGGCTAGGGAATTTCGGTTGAAGTTTGAAATTCCTACTTTTTGTTTGACGGACTATCAGAAGATCAGGAGGGCGGTGGGGGAGGTGGACTTGGAAAAGAGAATCAACATAGACATGCTTGGATGGATACCTGGAGTGAGTGGATGTGGCCTGGTTAGTTATGTCTATAGACTGGTTGTATCGAACTATCAGGCTAATGATGCTTTGAGATTGGATTGGAATCGGAGAATTGGTGAGGATATTACCGAGGAGGATTGGACAAGTATTTGTGAGAATGTGAAATTGTGTTCTTTGAATCTTGCTGATAGGTCGCGTCAAATACAGATTTTGAATAGAACATACTGGACACCTGAGAGAATGATGAAACGAGGGATGAGTGACAGCTCGGAATGTTGTGTGTTCACATGAGGAGGGCACCTTGGAGCATATGTGTGGGGATGTTCGAGGGTGAGAGGTTTGTGGTTCGAGTTTGATCAGATCTGTGAAAAGATTTTGGAGGAGACGGTTCATATGGATTTTAAGACAATTGTACTAGGCTGTGGGGATTTATTGGACGACCTGACTACTTCCCAGAAGAAATGGATCTTTCGTGGGGCAATGGTGGGGAAGAAACTAATTTTGAGACATTGGAAAACGTCTATCCCTATTACTATTGAGGAATGGATTTCAGAGATGCATTCTCTAGCGGATATGGAGAGAGTGTTATATCAGAGAGAGAAGAAAACTGCATTATTTAACAAGATTTGGGGTAAATTTCTGCTATTATATTAGACCAGTTCATTGATTGTTTTGTGACTCCTGGGGGGGAGGTTTTTTTTCGGTGTTATATAGTTTTGTTGGCTTTGTTGTCATTACTTTATGATGTAATTTTGTGTACATATTATTTCTATGTTGTGTTATTCTTGAAAAGAAATAATTTAAAACATTTCAACCATGAGGGATACTGTATTCAAGAGGCAGGAGAGGGAGCGCGGGGCAGGGGGTGGAGTGCTTCCTTGTGGTGGCTTGCACTTGCCAATATATCTCCCTTGTAGAGAAGCCTGTTGGCAAACTGTGAAGCATAGCACTTTGAACATGAGACATAGCCACCCTGGAGCTTTCAATTTTGTGGCACAACAACTAGAAGAAAAAAACAGTTGAAAAAACTTGTCTCATGGAAAACTGAACATTCTGGAGATTCTCCAGCATGCATAGGTATTGGATATTTTGTCAGAGAGTCTATTTGTCCACCATTGAAGTATAGGCCTTCGCGTTTGGGGTTGGGCAACTACACTATTATATCCACCGATTAAGGGCTTATCTTGACCATACAAATCTGACTGGAGTCTGCCATCAATATACAGTTGCCGCTTCAGGAGAAACATACTATTCCCTCACCCCACTACACAATGTGACAACTGTCTAGCAGGACTGATTATTGGCCGGCTCTCAGCAATGACCAGAATATGGGCCAGTGACCAACTACATGCAGCAGTTTGCATTGTGCCAACTTCAGGAGCCTGTCTACATTTGTTTAGTGAATCACTGCTGAGCTAAAGATGGCCATGTTCTGGTCGATCTCCAGGTCATACGATACTTGTCTACTTGTCGCAGGGCGCACACAGTTGATCCGAAGCATATTTCTCAATGCTCTGCCCAATGGGTTCCTGTGGTTCACAAGAAAGTACTCAGGGTTGTGGGAAAAAAAACACCACTTCTTGGAACTGGGGGCTGAATGACAACCCAGTGAAAATATGAGAGCCCTGGAGGTCAGAAGCCCATGATTGGCACACAACATTGAACCGATAATCTTAGATATCAACCGAGCTTTCATACCATGAACTAATTAAGACATGAGTGTGTATATTATTCTGCCTGTGCTATGCTACTTTAATTTATAAAAGTATGCAGTATACTCATTTTTTCCCTATTACGTTTCACAAACTTCGACTGTGAAGAATTTGAATATTTCACTTCTTTTATCATCATCTTTCAGAAATTAGTGGCTAACCTTTTGCATTTCACCTCAAGTTAATCCTCTTTTAGGTTGTTTGCTTAACACGACTACATTTCAATTACAATGTAAATGAAATTAAGCAGCTGATTATTAAGCAATTCGTCGGCTCAAAAACCTACACTGTCTTGTTTTTGGATTCCTGTTCTGTATAAAATGTGTTTCATTTTAACAGTGATCATACGACATAGCATTTTAGATGTTATTTTGAAAAAATATTCATTTGACTTTTTGAGTTTGTGCATAATTTACCTTCAACAGGATCAACTCAGAATTAAAGTGTGTATGATTCTAAATCCTAACAATGAAGTTGATAGGTTGTAATCTCCTGGTTTAAGAGCCTGATTCATGAAATTATTTGCACAGAAAAAAGGGTACTTGGGCGTGCAAAATCTGCCTTCGTCATGGAATGAAATACGTCATACTTTTCCTGGACTTGCGTGGAGTTCACGCTGGCTCAGCATGTCAGTGTGCAGCCGTCGAGCATCTTTGCGTGAGACTCCACTCAGACCATGGGCGTGGCTCTCAAAGAGGGCTAGGAAGGGGGCAGAAAACCAATAATAAGGAAGAACTTGCAAAAATGTGGGTGTTCGAAGGGACAGACTGCAGGCAGTTCCTTGCACGCACACTACTGTGTGGCACGAGGCGTATTCATGGATTAGATTGTACAACCTCTCGCTGGGAAATGGCCATGCAAATCCTTCAGGCGATCCGCCACCCGAAGGCAGGCATAAGTACACTTGCACGTAGGATTTGCAACACAGAGGTGGGATTGCATGTCAGTTGTTGGGGTGCCTGTACTCAACCAGTGTTCCGATGTAACTGAGGGTTGTGCGTAAGCAGTGTAGCGGGGTGCAGGAATGGTTTACGGTGGTTTACAAGCAGATTTTCCAAGTTTAGCTCGAGTTACGATTTCTCATATGCAGGTTGTCGGGTGCCGGGAACAGTTATAGGGCACCCTGCTCAGGGTCCCCTAGATGCAGGTCTGCTTGCGGGGGACCTCAAGTACTATTTGATGGGTGCATGTATTCGCGCCCAGGAGAAGGCGCAAAGGTAGCTGATCAGGCAGTTTATGCTTTGCATTTGGGCGTGTCGGGGGTGTTCCAGTTGTGACTTGCGAATACGGTTACCTTGCGCAACAATTCCATGAATACGCAGGGCACGCATTTTTTATTCTGTGCGCAGGCTCGTGCAGTGTCCTTATCGGCATACTGCTTTTGCAGGATTTCTGCGTTCATTTCCATGAATCAGGCCCTTAGTCTCTACCGCTCCACGCCATATCACTCTGGCTTCTAAGTGCTCTGATAAGAGATGTTATTTGAACCCAGTTTAACATTACTCAGTTCATCAAACTATTCGAACTTGCCAAGTGCAGGCTGAACCCCCATGTACTTATTGAGCACTTAACAACAATCTACCTAAAATACCTCTTAGTATATATGCACTGCAATGCTGAAGATTACGAAGCAGGCACCCCACATTCTTATCTTATTTTATGTACACAATTAGTCTGAGAGTCAATGCCATAAGGAAGACACGATGCTGTCTTTGTGTGGCAAAAACAAGCAGTATACGGCCCATTCACAAAGCTATCGATATAGACATGCGAACTGTGCAGTGTTCAAGATCTGCGAACACGTGTTGTTTTGAACTTTCTGTTAAGTCACAGTCCTCTGTGGCTCATGCATAGACATGTCACAATACACTTGTCCATATTCGTTTTGCTCACTTCCCTACACCCCTGCACTGTTTACATCAGACCAATGTGGGTACAAGGTTGGTGCATGCATTCATGCATAAAGTGCATGCCTTGATGCTTTTAAAAGGGCTCACATGTTCGTACTTTGTCAAAGGCAACCAGGTTTGTGTTGCACTGTAATGCGCTTCATTCAAATACCAGTTGGATGTTAATTAAACGTATTATGTGCAAAATGTGCATACATCGCATACACGTATGTCACACTTATGAGTATATATTGCACGTCAATTTCACTTTTGGTATCACATGTAATGTTTGCGTGCAGGTATTCCTATATTTTCCAGGCATAGGAACACATTATACCTGGAAAAAAAATATTCAAACCAGAACATAGACTGTAACTGAAAAGAGGGCCCTATTTATCTGTTTGATCTCTTTCCTTCATGAAATGAAGTCATTTACTAGGGCATTCTTCGCAACCATTCTTGTGCTTTCACAACCAAATTGGTTCAAAACAGTGACTCGGTATATACACCGTGTGTGCCATACAATAGCCATTGAGAGCATCACGGCGATCATATATACATCAAATCGAGCCAAGAAGTAGAAGAACTCTCCAACTAACGTGCTACCAGAGTGTTTAGTTGTGCTAACCTTTAACACAATCAAGTCTGTTCAGCTTTCAGATAAAATGGCTTGTTTCTGCAAAAGAAAATCAATATCCTAGAGCTGAAATGAATGCACTCGATCACAGACATGATCAAAGTGGAATTGCTAGCCACATTGCCCTATTGCTTAGGGACATAGTGAACTGAACACAGAAAACATCAAGACTTTGACCTTGGTTAGAAAGAGAGACCACGTGACTAATGCGCTACACCCTCAAGATTGCTTCAAACCAACCTAACTATTCCAAGTATGTTTATGCCTTCTACTTTATCAATACACAATTATACAAAGAACCAATCGCTCTTCAATTTCTTGATACAATGTATTTTTAATGGTATGCCATCGACACATATTTCAACTTGCACTTAAAGGTCTTTTTCAGGACTTTTGTACCATCAGTAAATCAACAAATACACAAATACAGAACACAAAAAACAATATTTAAACAAAAATCATTACATGACATACATTACCGCAGAATGTGTGATCCATATGGACAAGTACATCCATCAATGATTACAAAGGACAATCATTGGTAAGAATCCAAGCATGAGTTGCAAGGGAAAAGCAGGCAGCAAGAAATCCAAAAGACCTCGAATTGAAATTGTTACAAAGCAACATGAACAACATGTTTTGGTGTGTGTCCTACACCACATGTTCTCAGGGTCTACGTCCTGAATTTTGCAATACAGTAATTTGAGAAAAACCTTTGGCTGATCTGATATTTACACACACGATAAGAAGAATGAGAGCACCATTCACTTACAGCATCACTTAAAATAGACACCCCGGCAAGGAGAATAAATGGTATTTCTAATAGTTATGGGTATCAGCCACGTGCGCAATGTTCTCCTTTGCGACTTTCTCTCTGACTCTATCCTCCCTTCTGACCCGACTCACTCTGCAGGGCACACTTTGGATGTTCTGATCTCTTCAGAACTTCCCCTTTCTATACCTCTCACCACTCCTCACTCCTGAAGTGATCACTGTCACGAGGATCCGCTTGAAGCCCAAAGCCAAGTGCAACACCTGCTACGACTCAGACCTTGTCACCCTCAAAGGCAAGTGCATGGTGGCTGAGAGGAAATGGCGTGCTTAGGGTACATCTTCTGACAAACTGGCCTGCCGCCTGCTCCAAAGGCAATATCGGCTCTCTGTTCGCACTAAGAAGAGAGCTAACATCCAGGTGCAGGTCTTTGTGTCATCTAATAACTCAGACAAACTCTTTAAAATATGCATGGAATTGGCCAATCCTGCTGCAATCTCTACCTCTCCTGTCCCCTCCCAGCCCCTTTGCAGGGCTCTGGCTTCTCATTTCATCTCTAAAACTCAGGACATTTCGTCCTCTCTCTCTTCCCCTCCCCCCTCTCCTCCCTGCTCTTTCTATGGCCCTTCTATAGCAACCTCTTCTCCCTCCTTCTCTGCCTTTCCCCTGTTCTCCCCAGATGAGGTTTTTAGACAAGTCCGATCTATGAAAGTCTCATCAAAACAGGTTCACCCCTGTTCCTCCAAAACCATCAAGGACCACATTGACACCCTGGCTCCTGCTCTGGCTGACTTCTGCAACCACTCCTTTGCCACTGGAGTCTTCCCTTCCCCCTGAAGCACTCCCTTGTGCACCCTCTTTTTAAGAAACCCTCTGCTGACCCGTCCTGCCCGGCTAACTATTGCCCCATCTCCATTACTCCTTTCCTGGGCAGATTCCTGGAAAAGCTGGGCATCTCCCACCTTAATCTTCACACTGAATCTGTTGGTTGTTTTCATGACCATCAGTCTGGCTTCAGGGCCGCCAGAAGCACGGAAACTGCTCTCCTGAACATCCGTGAATACCTGCTTTCTAACCTGGACTCCATCACCCCCTGTGTCCTCATCTTACTTGATCTCTCTGCTGCCTTTGACACGGTCACCCATGTCATCCTGCTCAACCGTCTCTGCGATAATCTGGGTATCACCAGTCAGGCCCTGGCATCGCTGACTTCTTTCTTCTACTATCGACCCTCCCAACTTGGGTCCTTCCTTGTCTCTATCTCTATCTCTAACTGTGGTGGTGCCCAGTGGTCTAACCTCTCTCCCTCGCTGTTCAACCAATACCTGGCACTTCTTGCCCACTGCATTGCCGCTCTCTGCCCTAACTTTCAGTGCTATGCAGATGACAATCAGCTAATTTTCAGGCTCCCTTCAGCCACCTCTTCTCCTTCACTCATCTCTGACTGTCTGGCTGCTATCCAGGAGGGTGTGTCACCAATGATCTCTGCCTTATTGCCAGTAAGACTGAGATTCTCCTCATGGGCACACCCACTTCCTCCTTTCCTGTCACTCTCTGGCCGGCCTCTCTTGGCCCACCTCCTGTACCCACCTGTCAGGCTAAAAACCTCAGGTCATCTTCGACTCCCCACTCACGTTCTCTCCTCACAACTCTGACGTCTCTAAGAAGTCACACTACCAGCTGCACCTCCTCAGAGGTATTATTCCTTGCCCCGCCTTCTCCCCAGAAGCTCACTGTCTCCAGAGCTCTGGTTCTCTCTAGGCTGGACTACTGAAACAGCCTCTTTCTAAATCTGCCTACCTCTACTCTCCGCCCTCTGCAACTTATCCAAAACAGGACTGCAAGACTTGTCCTTGGCCTCAAGCCCAGGGATCGTATATCTCCAGGATGAAAATATCTACACTGGCTCCCAGTGGCTGTTAGGATTAAGTTCAAGACCCTCTGCATTGTACAAAAGGCCTTCTGGGACCTGGGGTCTCAATACCTTCAACGCTCTCTTCCAAAATATCTTCCTTCTCTCGCTCTTCACTCATCCGCCTCTCCCTCAGGGCCAGTCACTTCTCCAAGCAACGGTGGTAAATCTCTTTCTTCTGCTGAGGCCTCCCTCTGGAAAAGCCTCCCTGCCTCTCTGAAAATTGTGGAGAACCATCTCCGGTTCCGGAAACACCTCAAGACCTTCCTCTTTGCTTCTGCTTTCTCTCCTCCTCTCTCCCCTGCTGAACTCCTGGCTGAAACTGCACTGGTCTCCTGGTGACCCTCTGTTTTCGGGCCCAGGTCCCCTCCCTGCCAGTTGCACACCTGCATTGCCCCCCTGGCAATCCATGCACTCTGGGGCTGTTTCTGTATCCCTACAGCTCCCTACCAGCACTTGTCACCTGACGTCTGCGCTTACACCTGCACCTGCCACCAACTGGCCACACTTCTTATTTATATTTCTTACGTATTGATTTTTTATTTATTCACTGTTTATCCTATGTACCGCACTTCCCCTCCCCCCTTTCCCCTCGCACTTTTCCCTCCCCCATGCAATTGCGCAATTTCAATGTCAGCTGGCCTAGTAATATCGTTGTCTCTGTCTTCGCTCAGTCGCCCTCCCTTGCCTGTCGCGCCTTGAATCACTTGTGTATAGGCGCGTTATAAATGCCATATCATATCTTCTTTTTGTGTGGGGTTGTGCCTGAGTGGTGGACACGCATCAATAATGGTTGAATTTAACACTTATGTATAACATGTGGTGTAGGACACACACCAAAACGTTGCTTTTATGTTGCCTTTTAGACAGTGTCATCCATTGGCAAACTTGAGAGGGACCTGAGCAGGTACATGATAGGATCCTGCAATCTTGGATAGTGGAAGGCATTCCAGAAGAAACCAATAGTAAATCAGTTATCAAGAGCTTATCATGCACTGATGACTAACATGTGTAAACATGCCCGCCTGGATGTAACACTTCTCAGATGTCAACCAACGTCCGATGCAACAGGGAAAGAGCAATAACATACGCTGCCTGGGTCAACTGCTGAGGCCCACCAGAAAACGAGTATAGAGTAACATCTAATATGATGTTGAAGCCCATACCCTAATGATAAAAGGATCTAGTTACATTTGATACTTATTCAGGATCTCAGAAAAGAAAGAGTTGTCTACCTTTGGGAAATAACTGTTTATTAGAGTAATCTCGATTTCTATAAGGGTCTCTAAAACTATCTCCTACCTTCCCTTTGTGTTAATGTCAACCCCAGTAGGACACATGAAGAATAGAAGGTATAAAACGGAAAGGGACACCAAAGTGTAGGAATCATATTAATTGGCAGAACCATTCATGTGGATCTCTTGTAGTCATGCAATTTGTACTCCAAGTCTATCCAGTGAGGCAACGATCCTACAGGCTTTCATGTGGTTATTTAACCCCTGCACATTTCAACAGACCAATATGAAAACACCTGGCCTTCTGCAGGCTGTAAGGATAGCTCAGGGGCAACGAGTTTGTCTTGGAAGCAAGACAACAAATAGCAACACAGGTTTGAATCCCAGGCTCACACTTAGAAACTGGTCCCCGGTATTAATTGCATCAGACAAAAACAATTATATATTTTATATATATAAGACCCCATTACTAGGTTGCCGTGCTTTTAAATCCCTCTACATAATCTTGCTCTGTTCATTTTCTATTTATTGTCCCCTAGATATCTTTCACATGAACCACCCATCACTCAAACTGCAAAACCCAAACAAAAGGAGAAAACACCTCTCCAAAACAAATAACCCTGATACAACCCAATTATGATAACAGAATTGGCTGCTGCCAGAGAGTGACAATAGTAGCAAACACTGCATGTCTGGACATGCTACCCAAATAACCAGAGCATGAACATTTAGCAGCACAATAGAAGAGAAACTGATCCCTTACATTCCTACTGCAGTATTTAACTACTCATTAGTTGAGGAAGAAGTAGTAAAGAGAAAATGTCAAAAACAGTGAACATGGAAACTACCACATCTGCACTATCATCCAAGCTTTCTTAATAGTGGGCAAGTGCTCAACCTTAGACAGCTCTTAGTTATGTAGGTTGTCCTCTCCCTTCCTTGAACAAGTCCCAATGGAATGGGAAAACATTTCCGGCATTTGGACAAGAGCAGCCAACATCTAAAAGAACAAAGGTTAATAATAAGCCTAACAGAAGATATCTCTGATACTCAAACGAATTATTTCCAGTTCTGCACATTACAAAGCCTGTAGGCAGTACACAGCCACCATGTCACAAATTAAGCAACAATATAGACATATTTAATAAGGACACACGGGCAGGACATCAGTCATTTAGAGTGGTCCGAGAGCCTCCCAGGAGACCCTGGGCAGAAGCAGAGGAGGCCTCAAAAGGGAGACACTTTAGAAACGCTAATGCCTTCTCTAGGTACATGAAGAAGTGAGTATTATTCTTGTATATTACCTCTGGGTACATGTTTATGTTTATTTATTTATAGAGCGCGCCTGGCCGTTAAGCAACTGGGTGCTTGCAGAAAATAAATCTTGGGTTACAGGTACATGAATGAGTTGCATTTCTTATGTTACAGGATCATATATTACAGGATCATATATCAAGCATTTCTTACTTACATGTGAGATATGTTACATATATCAAAACCTTATTTGTGTTGCAATGTCGGATGAGTTACATGAAAGATCTGTTACAGTTACAAGTATTTACAATAAATTTACAGAGTATTTGGTGCAGTTGGGGCATTTAGCGGTCGTTGGTGTTAAGCCAAAGTTTAGCGTTAGCTTTGAACACATGGAAGGAAGGGGTGGCTCTAAGTGCATCTGGGATGGAGTTCCAGAGTTGCGCTGCTAGAACCGGGAAACTGGACCCACCAGTTCTTTTCAGTTTAAAGTTGGGGACTTTGATGCTATTTGAGAGGGCCTTTCTGATGGGACGTTCAGAGGTATGCTTAGTGAATTTTTCTGTCAGGTATGCAGGAGCTTTGTTGTTCAGACAATTGTGTGTAATGTTCAGAGTTTTGAATTTGATACGGTCATTGATGGCCAACCAGTTGACGGCTTTTCTATGGACAGATATGTGTTGTCCTTTGGGTATTCCTAAGGCTGTTCTAAGGGCATTGTTCTGCAGGGTTTGGAGTTTGTTAATGTTATGTTTACTGGTGCCTAGGTACAGTGCATTACAGTAGTCTAATTTGGAGAGGATGAGGGCTTGCGCTATGGTGGTGCAGCTATCTGTGGAGAGGTATGGTTTGCAGGCGTGGATGAGTTTGCAGGTGTAACTGGTTGCTGAGGCTGTAGCATTTACTTGCTTGTCGAGGGTGAGAGCAGAGTCTAAGTAAAAACCTAAGGTTTTAACTTCCTTAGCTACCTTGATTTTGATGCCATTGATCATGATGGAACTGTATAGGTGGGGTAGTTTGTTCAGTTTATCGTCGTTAAGACATAGGCCATGTGTGGCCATCCAGGTTTGGATGATTTGGTAAATTTTGTTTATGAGTCTGGTGTCTTTTTCATAATCACCTTGGATTGGGATAAGAATCTGGGTATCATCGGCGTAGTTGGTATATGAGACCCCCAGTTTGTCCAAAATATCAAAGAGAGGCTTTGTAAAAATATTGCATAATGTAGGGGAAACACATGACCCTTGAGGGACTCTGCAGGTGATGGGGACTGGATCAGCTGCTGATGAAGGTGAGAAGACTCTTATGGTTCTCTGGTCCAGGAATGAATTTATCCATGCCGTGGCTTTAGTAGAGAAGTTGGCTGCCGATTTGAGGTGACTGCAAAGTATCTTGTGATCTACCAGGTCGAAGGCAGCTGATAGGTCTTGGAGTAGGAGAATAGAAACATCTCCTCTGTCTTTGCGCTCGTCTAGTTGGTTTTTAAGATCAAGGAGAGCCGTTTCGGTTCCATGTCTTGGCCTAAATCCTGATTGTCTTGTCCCTAGTAGATTGTTGCTCTCCAGATAAGCTTGGATCTGAAGATATGCAGCTTTAGCTAAGATTTTAAGGAGGAACGGGACAGTTGTTATAGGCCCATAGTTCGTTGGGACATTGGGGTCCAGGTTAACTTTTTTTACGAGAGGTAGTATCCAGGCGTCTTTAAGGTTTGTTGGCACAGAGCATGATTTAAATGAGGAGCTAATAAATGATGTGACGAAAGGGGCTAGTTCATGTGCAGCCTCATTAATAATGGGGGCAGGACAGGTGTCCCCAAGGCATCGGGACGGTTTCAAGGACAAGATGATGTTCTTAGTTTCCGCCGAAGAGATGGCTCTAACGCTAAATTGGTTAGGGGGTTTAGTTTGGTTGGTGGCAAGTTCCTGGAGGATGGTTTCTGGCGTAGAGAGGGCGATGTTGTGGAGGGCGGATTTTTTGGCTAATATTTTGTCTTGTAACATTATGATTTTGCTGCATAGGGCTTTTTGAATGTTAGTGCACCAGGCTTTGTCTTTGTAGCAAGAATCTATGGGTGCAATAGGGGATTCTAATTCTCTCAGAATGGAGAAGATTTCCCTGGTATTCGAATTTGCTTTTTTGATTCTGTCATTAAAGGTCTCTTTTTTTTGCCTGAATGATTTGTTTTTTGTAGCTGTTAGTAAGGGCAGTGAGAAGGTTTTTGTTGTGGGGAGAGGTTTTTTTTCTCCAACAGGCTTCTGCATGTCTTTTCTCTTTGCATAGGGCTTTTAGCGCGGGGGTGAACCAGGTGTTCAGATGGGCAATAGGTTTTGATTTAGTGGGTTTCAACGGCGCAATGGCGTCAATCGCCGAGTTGATGGTGTTGTTGTACAGGTCGACTAGATCGTTGGGGTTAGAGATCTGGCTAGAGTGATTAGTGATAGGTTGGATAAGGGGGAGAAGATTTGCAAGTGTTATATTTTTTTTGCAGCGGGTGAGGGCAGCTGGAGCATGCGGTTTGGTAGATTTGGGTTGTGGAAGGTCTGAAATGGTCAGTGAGATCAGATAGTGATCTGTCCATATGCAAGGTTCAATTGCCGTTATGAGGGAAACGCAATTGATGTCTGCGACCCAGTCCAATGTGAGGCCTTTAGAGTGTGTAGGGCCGTTATTCCGAATAGTGAGGCCAGCTTCCCCAATAGTGTTAGCTATGGTGGAGGCATTGGAGTCTTTTAGGTCCTTGTAACCTAAATTAAAATCGCCTAATAGGATGATTTATGTTCCCGGTTTGGCATTATTGTTTAATAAGGTGGTGAAGTCTTCTTCAAAGGTGCCTAGTGGGCCAGGGGGTCTGTAGATAAGGTGTATAGTGATGGTACGTGTGGCAGAGATTTCTAGTTTTAGGGAAAGTAGTTCAGCTGACGGCATAGTGAGGCTGTCTATTTCTTTGATGGTGAGGTTGGCTCTGCAGATGAGAGCTATGCCTCCTCCTTTGGAGGTTTCCCTGTCTTTTCTGAAGATGGTGAAGTTTGGGGGTATGGCTATCATGAGGGCAGGGCCAGCGGCTTTGTGTAGCCATGTTTCGGTAACTGCTAGGAAGTCAAGTTGGTTACAGGTGATGATGTCAGCAATTTCCGAGGCGTGGGCTATTAGAGATCTAGCGTTGATGAGACCTCCATTGAGGTTTTTGTTATTTCGGTGTTATTGCTAGTGTGGACCTTGTTGGGCAAAGTTTCAGAGGATTTGGTGCAAGGGGTTTGATTGCAGCTAGGTTTCCTTGTGTGCATGTTACGGCTGGTGTGTTTGAGCTCCTTCTTAGTGTGGCTAAGAGGTAGGTGTGCACTTGGTGGTTTGGGAAGTCTGGTGCCTAGTCTGAGGTTCCTTCGTCCGGTGGAACAGGTTTGACTCTGTTGGGTCTGGGCGAAGGGTGCAGGCTGTTTGGGTAGTCTAGTGCCAAGAGTAGAGTTCCTTAGTCCGGCAGGACAGGCCTTATTCAGTTTGGTCTGGGACAGGGGAGCAGGCTGTTTGGGTAGTCTAGTGCCTAGTCTAGAGTTCCTTAGTCCAGTGGGACAAGCCTGATTGAGTTGGGTCCAGGTCAAGGGAGCAGTCTGTCTAGGTGGTGACTGTGTGTACATCTTTCTGGTTGGTTCCCTTCCTGTAGTCAGAATGTGGTGAGGGGCTGCCGTAAAGGCTAAGGCAGAAAGTGTAGAGAGTATGGCTAGGTAGCCAATAGATGTGTTGGGCATGAGAGATATCATAACGGTGTTTGTTGGCAGGTTATCTTGTGGTAGTCTGATGGTTAGTAGTCTTATAATCTAAGTGTGTAGAGTGCATATAGGTTCACCTAGATTCAAGATTCGCTATATGGACTAAAATGCATGACTTAGGTCTGAATAGGTCACACGGTACAATGGCAAGCAACCAAAAGGGTCTCAGTTAGGTCACAGAGTGCAGTAACTAGCGAACAAAGGTTCTAAGTAGGTCACACGGTACAATGGCAAGCAACCAGTAGTAATGCAACTGAGGGCAATACAAATCAGTAGTTTACTTAGAAACAAATTTTGACTGAAAAGCCTTAAAATCCTAAGATACAGTATGCAAACAGCACTAAAGCCCCTGAAGTCAATCAATGGGCAGTGGATTACCTAGTTTCACAGTTTGCTGTGTATACTACAGTGCAATACAGTCGGACGTAACCAGGTAGAGGCGTGCAAAATCTCAGGCAGAGCCAGATTGTAGAAGTACACTTTCAAGTGGGTGCAGTTCAATGTAGTTGTACCAATGTGGCACGCATTGCAATAGTGGGCGAAGTCAAGTGTAAATTAGACTAAGTCATGCGAAATGACAACGCTAGTAAGTTTGATCCACGTTGATGGCAACACACGGGATGAAGCAATGGTGGCACAAAACTGGAAAGAAGTTTCCATGCAGTAATCAGTATGGTACCTGTTGGGGTGTCTGCTGAGGGCACAACAGCTGCAAGATGGAGGCAGGGTTTCTGGCCGACGGCCGGAAAGGCAAGGACAGGCTGGGACAGGGGAGTTAGTCTTCGTGCAGACCTTAGTGTCAGCACCGGCTACGCCTCCCGGCTTGTGGATTGGCTGGTTTTGCGGGCAGGAGAGCCAATCAGGCATGGCAGCAGCCTGGAGGTGCCTGTTTCGGGATGTGGAGCAGCTGATGGTGGCGAGCGGCCATCGTGGAATGGTGGTGGCTAGAAAGCGAAATATAGGGCTCATTCAAAAGCAACGATGGAAACCTGAATGGCGAACGTTGCAAGTCATCAAATTAAAAGCTTGCTGTAGGTTGCGCACTGCGCATTAAGGTGGCACTTTCTGATGGCAATGCGGCGAAAACGAAAAGATTAACGGTTAGCCCACGGGCTTACCTCTTCATATGGGGAGAAGCTCCTGCTTCTCATCCATGCAGCGTTGCACATGAAGAACTGAGTCTTACCCCGAGCTTGGTTGTGTAAGCATTGGTATTCCAGGCCCCTCTCGCAAAGCCTTGACTTAACCCCAGTGAAGGAGCACCCAGTGTCCTTAATCAAGCAGGTGTGATCTGGAAAGATTGTGATCTTTGTATTCTCATATTAGTTATCTCCCACATTCCAGGCATGAGGCAAAAACATGCTGCGTTCCTGGTAATTTAAGAGAAGGGAAATAACAGGATGTGGGGGTAACTAAAGCTCAGGAGGCAGTGCCAGGGATTGATGTGCATGCTCCAACTGGAACTGGGCTGAAAAAGGAGCGTTCAGTAAACATGTCTTGAGGAAGGATTCAACATATACTTCCATACTGGGGTCCAGGATACATTCTGGTAGGCCAGGGATCTGCAACCCGTGACTCCCCGGATAATTTGGACACCAACTGCCATTTTCTTTCACCATTGACTATGCTGTTGGAGGTTGATGGAGGTTGTATTCCAAAACATCTATGAAACCAAAGGTTTCGACTCCATGCAGTAGACCTATGATGTGCGTATTGTTGAGGTGGGAATGTGCCTCCAAGACCACGTTCTTTGCCTGGACTGGATTCTTGTATTTAGTTAGCTACTCAATCTTGTAATGCATTTCTGTAACACCATTCTCTGGAGCACCTATCTGCAGCTCGGCCAACAATAATCTACCAAATTCTTTCTCAATCCTTTCTTGAATGGTTTGCACCTTAAAAGCTAGGTTATCAATCATAGGCGCACCATATCAAAGCCAGATTTCATTTGAGCAAATATAAGCACTGTATCACCTGTGCAAGCAGAGAATCTAGGGTAAGGGTAAGAGACTGGTGTCTGAAGATGCCCCACAAGACCATCTTTCAGGACACGTGAGCTGCCCCTGTTTCTTTCCAGGTACAAAAGAAACAGATCTTTGGGAGAAAGAATATCTGCGTATTAGAATCAAGTCAAGTGGTTGTCAGAACTTTATAATATCCACAAAGGGAAACAAGATAGTGAGCTAATCTGGCCCTCTGGAAGAACACCCTAGCCCTAGCAGCGGTGCCTGTCCCTAGACAGCTGATGGTGCAACGCCTATCTAAGAGGGATCGGTCAAGAGGCTGTCCCTGACTCTATACAATGTGTGCAGATTGTTAAGATTGCATCACACTCAACGCTAAAAAAAGAAGCTCCTGTTATCTGCATGTTGGTGGTTATCAAAAAAGAAAACAATAACGAGAAACAGAACTCTTTAAAAACACAAAGCCCAAAGCTATGGGTCTTGGTAAAATATGGGTCACTGCATGTGAGTCTGATTCTTTTACACTGGGCCCCCTGTCTGTGTCAGGAGTATCTGTTGAGTTGTGGTAGAGCCACAACTGGTATGGACGACCGGTTTCGATGGTACGCTGTCAATCAGACCAGCTTCTTCAGGACAAAATTTATTCTCATACAAATCTATTAGGTCTTCCTGCTGGCTTCTGAATCGGGCAGCATCGGCAGGCTGCTTGTAATCCTGGATTCTTCAGTGTGGTCCAGTAAGTGGTGTATGCTTGTAACGCTATGGAGTCGTGATGAGATCACTGCCTGAGAGGGTCCCTGGCAATGACCTCTGCAAGCTGGCTCACAGAGGGAAGAATTACATGCAGTGAGCCATTTTTATCAAGTCCCATAGCTTTGGGCTTTGTGTTATTAAAGAGTTTTGTTTCTTGTTATTGTTTTCTTTTTTGACAACCACCAACATGCAGATAACAGGAGCCATTAGGGTGATTAAACATTTAGAGAAAATCCCTACGACCCTAGCTACCACATGTTAGATTATGCAGCCTGGTTTATCTACGAGATCTAATTACACTCTCGAAGAGACCTTTACCTACGGTGGGTACAATTTTGGCTGCTTTTTTTAGCGTTGAGTGTGATCCAATCTTAATAATCTGCACACATTGTATAGAGTCAGTGACAGCCTCTTGACCGATCCCTCTTAGACAGACATTGCACCTTCCGCCGTCTAGGGACAGGCACCGCTGCTAGGGATAGGGTGTTCTTCCAGAGGGCAAGATTAGCTCACTATCCTGTTTCCCTTTGTGGATATTATAAAGTTCTGACAACCACTTGACTTGATTCTAATATGCAGATATTCTTTCTCCCAAAAAAACGTTTCTTTGTGAACTTAACTGTTAGGGAAGGCAGTAGTACTTCTGGCTCTTGTAGCCCAATAAACCCTGTTGTTATTTCCTGATTCTTTCCACCCATTAAGGGCAGATAATCTACTGCAGCAGCAGTGGATATGTCTTCACTCATTGCAATGCACCAGAGGATCTCCCAAACAGGTGAGCAAAAACCATGCTGATCCACTGAACTAACAGTACAGAAAAGCTAACCAGTCAGTCTATCTGAGTTTATACAGTGGACAAATAATCTGGACCACACTGTAAGATTATGTATGGTATCGGATGGCATATGGTCACTGGCTAAGTGCATTATGTTATTGCGATTTATATAGCGCACCAATGCAATTTACATGGTCTCCAGGTGCTCTGGCAGATCTGAAAAGGAAGGAGGGGCGGGAGAAAGCACTAGAGAGCTTTGGTGTGCTGGTGTTACTGTCAGTTTGGAAAAAGAGGTCACTGTGTGCTGGGTTTGTTTTTAGTTAATAAGGGTTAGGTTGCGTTTGTTGCATGCGTGTCTGTGGGATGATTTGTGTATAATTGGTTACATTGTCTGTGCCACGTGTTTAGTTGGGTGTTGCTTAGTTTGTGCATTTTGTAGTGGTTTTAGGTTTCTGCTGTGGTAGAGGTATTTGTGTGTTTTGTTTGGTGCTTGAGGGTGGTTATGCATAATATCGAAATGTTTTTTTATAAGGGTTAGTTAGTGATGCTAGTGGTATGTGCCCTTCTATGAAATGGTCTTGTTGGTCTGTCAAGGTTCATATTCTTCTTTGGTGGTTTAACTTAAAATGCTTTATTTAGTTGTTTTATCCAAGTTTTTGTTCATTAGGTTTCGGTTGTTTTGCATGTTTCTCTCGTGTCCAGAAATAATGGCTGAGTGTCCAACTTCCAGACAAGCAGAATCGGAGTAACCTACAGCTTCAATAACAGAAAGGTATCACTGTAGCTCTGGGCAGGTCTGCTCCTCCACATGAATGCCTTCTTCTAAATTGAGCAGCAATTCAGCACATAGGCCACAGTGTAGGCCCAGTCAGTGGAGAAGTTCAGGAACCAGGCCCATGAGCTGAGGAAGGCCACCAGGATGATGGCACAGACGTATGCTCTGCAGTTAATCCTCCACAGAACAGTATGGTCATCGCTTTGCTCTCTGAGAAGGAAGGAGGGTTCCGGAGCCCATCAGACCAGGGCCTCAACTATATGCCTCAGGGAAAGGAGTGCCAGACCAGGGCCACCAGAAAAAGACAGACCACTGAGGCTCATATTAACACAAGTGTAGAGCGAGGAAGGGTGCTCCTCCGGCTGGGCACAGACCCGTCCAGGGAATACAGGTCCACCAAGGGGCAGTCAAGTCGCTCCAGTTAATGACAGGTCCTCAGAAGAGTAGCAGTGAGGGCCACCACCCTGACAACTAAGGAACCTAGAATGTACTGAAAAAAGAACAAAATATTGTACAGTACATAAATCATGGCTATGGTACCAATAATAAGACACATACAACAAAAAAGGCTTTCACATCTATTGTGGTTATCCATGTTTCCTTTTTCTTTGAAACATTTTTGTTTGTAGGTTTCTGCCAGGAAGAATTGTGGTCAGACATGGTTAGGTAACACCTTATTATCCAGGAACACAATGCTTGCAACATTATAAGTAACAAATTGACCCATGTTTGAGAAACAGGCAGAGTTGCATGGATATTCTGTTCTCTCTTCTTTTAATCATTTGCAGTCATTTCCGATCAGATGAATCCTTTTTGTAAGCAAACATGCAATGCCTTTAAGTGATTTCAACAACTATTATCTCACCCAACTAAGTCTATTATCTCAGGTTCCTCAACTTTCCTCCTTTGTTATGTGTAAGTTGGAAAATACTATCTTGAGTACTGTCCTCCTTTGACCCCCTTTCAGCCAATGTACATTTCCATCCGTGATTCAATATAAAAAGGGGAAACGAAATTCAAGCAAGGCAGCATCTTATTAAAGCACCTGTGAAACTTCTTGAAGACATTTTTGGGTGTCATAAATTAGGATTTGTAAGATTCGATGTATTATTCCAACGGGGATTACATGTATGGCCCTGATTCATGGAATTAGCCGCGTGTAAAACATTATTTGAGTGTAAAACTGGGATTTGCCCGGTATTCTGCAGGCAAATCCCAGTTTTACATTCAAATAATTCCATGAATGAGGGCGTCTGTATTTATGTATACAGGCATGGGATTTATAAAGCACAGACATGCTTACCTGTGTCTAAACGTGTCTACAGTCACACTAGCACATGTAGTGGAGACAACAATGATCAAACATCAACTATCAAACACTCACAAATGGACACTTAATTCCTAATGACAATTGTACTGTTATTATTTAGGAAAGCTGAAATTCTCTATTGAATTTTGTGGTCTATTTTCAGGTGTACAATTGTTAAAAACAACACACTTGTCCTGCATGCTAAAGGGCTAACCCCTGAGATGAGCAACCCCAATGTTTTCACTCATCTGGAGAACACATATACACATGGGCTTTGCTTTCATCCCACATCCTCACCCCATAAAGACCCATACTGCATTACAGGAGACTCAAAAAGTGAATAACATGTCTACTCTGTCTATATACATCATCCTTACCCCAATCCGACGTCATATTCCCACCACTTCTTTTATAAACCAAAGCCACTGCCATCTTTCACGACTGCAATTTGCCAAATAGGACCCACCTAAACTGAAAACAAACAAAAAAATGTGTTGGATCGCCAAGAGAATGCCTTTCAACCAACTAGAACTAGATATTGGACCACTTTAAAAAGAAAAGTGAAAATGTAAGACCAGCCATTTCAATGAGGACAACTTGAAGAAGGATCATTTAATGGCCCTCATAAATTCCAGATCGACCATAAAGATTTCTCGAAACAAGCACTCTATAATGAGTTATGAAAAAAAACATACTGCAGGCATTTAGGCTGTAAAGGAAGAATTGTAATTTCGGGTAACCTTGTGAGATTCCACTCTTCTTGAAAGCCCTCCTAATTTCATTTTGGCATTACTTAGACATATTCTGCATTCTCTGGAAAAAAAGTCAACCATAAACATAAACTTTTTAAAGGGTCCCCTACTGCCCTAAATTAAGAACTTTAAGAACAAATTACTTCGGCCAGGAGTTGAGCAAAGGCATGCCCTATAGCGCAGAAGACTGGTGGGTGAGAATGCATAGTAGCGATCTCAAAAATTCGACATTAGCACTCACACTGTTTCCAGAACAGCTGCAAAAGAAGATGAAGGAAGCGGAGTGAACACCACTGGCAAATAAAAACATCGAACAGAAATAGCAAGAAACGTTAGAGGAACGGAAGATGGATTAGTGAATCTTGTTCTTTTAGTATAATTTTAAGTGATCTTAGTTATTGAGTATCATCTTGCGTTTTCAAAAGTTTGTAATTAACTACATGAAAAAAAGGGTAATTGGATGTCAGTTTCATTTGATGAGAATGTTATCCCCAACCCTGCCCCTGACCAATAATTAGAGACTAATTCATTATGACTAGTGTACGTTTTTAATGTGGTTATTATCTTTATGCCTTCGCCTTGTCCTTCCACACCCACCTGCTTGTATGCCTGGATCTTTGAAGAGATTGTATTTCAAGCAGAGTGGAAAAAAGCAAATTAATAAATAAATGTACAAGAGAACATTTGAGATTTGTTCAATGGCCTTCTCTAGGTTTTGTTGCCATAAGAAAACAAAAGGGCAGAGCATATAGCAAGGGAAATGTGCACAGGATCACACAAAGAATGCACACTAGCACCCAGATTTTGCAAGTAGAAGGTGATACAAATACAAATATATGGAAAGGAATGTGGGGTACAGGAAAAAAAAAACACAAGGGTCTGTGAGCCGATACCCTTGACGGTATTATATAAGGCAATTTATAAACAAAACTCACGAGGATGAGAAACACCACCAGAAATGACAGTAAACAACCCAAAACCCACAGATAAAAAGGGGCCCAAAAGGCTGTATCAGCAAAGGAAGGATAACTAAATATATAAGACTCTTGAAAAGGGACAAGTGGGAAAAACACTTACAAGATAGAGAGGAAAACATAGGAATTCACACAGGTGCAGGAAAAAAAAGCACACCACACCTAATAATCAATAGGGAACCAAGGGAGAAGTGCAGGGAACATTCTGGAAAATACTCCAAGAAGGATCCAAGGAACATGAGAATGGAAAACACAATTACAAGTCCAAAAAGTCCCTGTGCCCCACCCAGAGAAGGAAAGGAAAAGGGAACACAAAATAGGAATCCTCTCAAAGAGGTGTGCCTAAATGATCAAGTGTTCACTGCAAAGCACATCAGCATCAAAGAACTAAACAACAGTGACAAACTGCACAGGAACCTGAAAGCACTGGAAAGTGCTGATCTCAAATCAGAGGAAGCTAGAGACGGAATCAAGTTAGCAGAAAACACTAATAAGAGCTCAAAGATTGAAATCCAGGGATCCCGAACAAGAGAAAATGAGCCGGGAACTAGAAACTAAGTGCAAGGAACAAGGGCACACAAAGAGGAATGTTGCAACAATGATCGGCACTGGTCTGAACAAACAGAATTTGAAGATGATAACAATCACATGCATCATGTTTGATGTTTGCTCACCTTCACTTCCAATACCGTACCCTGCTCTCCCCCCTCTCCTGTCTGTATGTGCCTATTTGCTTGAAAGTTATATCTAGTTGTCCCCCTGTCCTGTCTGTATATACCTGTTTGCTTGAATGTCATATCTAGCTGTCCCCCCTCTCCTGTCTGCATGTGCTTGTTTGATTGTATGTCGTATCTAGCTGCCCCTCTCTCCTGTTTATATGCACCTGTTTGCTGGAATGTCATATCTAGCTGTTCCCCTCTCCTGTCTGTATGTGCCTGTTTTGCTTGAAAGTCCCTCACACTGTCCATTCCCCGTCCTCTTCATACCACAGTTGCAATGTCTTTGTTGCCTCAACTATACCCGCCTGAAGTCTGATCGTGATGCCACTCAATGTTTACCATCACTGCCTTTTGCTAACGCTTTGAATTGACTTTTAATGCACTTCGGCTCACCCATCCTGAACCTTGTCATTCTCATGCTTTACCTTTTATATCACCACTTAATAACAATGAATTTGAATCATGTTTGGGCCTATTATCGACTTGCATCATGACACGCTCCTACAGGACTGTTCACCATATGTGTTTCTGTTTTGACTCTTGTATCATGGTGGCGGTCATTACACCTGTTGATGTCTCCTTAACTTGGAATGTTTGCCTGCTTTGCTTCTGCTCCCCTTACTGTCTCTCAGTCTTTCTGCCTTTCCCTTGCCTACCTTCTCTCCTCTCCCCCTTCCCTCACCATAACCTATGCACTTGCACTAACAGAAATGTCGTCAGGCCGAGTATGATATTCACTGGTTGTTCCTTTCCCTCCTCCCTCCCCCCTTCCCTCCCCTGTTGTCTGATCCTCTGGACGATCAGAAATGTTGTCAGACCTAGTACGATATGTCTTTGTTTGTTCCTTTCCCTCCTCCCTTTGCCTCCCTCCCTTCCCTCACCTATTGTGTGATCCCCTGCACTATCAGAAATGTTGTCAGGCCTAATCCAATAGTAAATTACCCATTCTTGTTGTCTCAAGGCCAGTAAGAATGTTATTGTATTATTCCCCTGTTCCCTCCTCTGCCTTGAAGCGCTTTTAAACACATTGTGTATAGGAGCTATACAAATAAACTATACATATCATTATCAATAGCACCTGCTATTCACAGGTGCTACTTATCCTCTAACCGACCTTATCCTGCCAGGATGGAGATGAAGCAGTAGACAAGGCATTCTGGAAAGCATAGCCTTTTGAGTAAAGAAGCCTACTGGCTGAAAAAAATGGATCCAGAAGGGAAGTGAAGTAAAACACATGGTTTTAGAGCATCCTAATGACCACAGTAACGTGTTGTGAGGTTTGGAAGAAAGGTAGAATAGGGAGCACACCCAAAAGCTTGCCACCAATTGGCAGAATGAGAGCAAAATGCAAACTCTGGCAATATACCCCCTTTCATGGCTGTCTTCTGGCATCCGCAACCCGAACCAGGCCTCTTGTTTCCATGATGGAGTTATTTTTCCTCATAAATGGCACTGCCGTAAATTGCAGTCTGTGTGCAAAAACAGATGGGCCAGAGTGTGTATAATCCATTTGTAGAAGGATTCTGGTGAGGAAGATGCTCATGAATTAAAGACAAGCAGAAGGATTCCAAGAATCTGAAAGACGCGCTGCACTGCAGTTGTTGGAATGGTTTGAGGACTTTTGGGTTAGAGAATTTGATTTTGGGGTTCTGATTGAAAGCCTGATAACGTGAAGTTGAAATAGACAGAGCAATACGGCCTGATTTACAAAAGTGTTTTTCAATGGCGGAATCCCACCTGAAAGCACTTGGTTATTTAGGCCCAGAGAGTGAGTCACAGAGACAGCAAAAATAGAATGCAAGAAATAGAGAGCAAAGTGTAGAGAGAGGCAGAGCACTTGATCAGCGTTTGATATGCCTGGTATAGCTAGTAACAGAACATTAATGTTATCATCAGTGAAAAAGGTCCCCAGGTTCATGCGTGCCTCTCACAAAAAAAGTAAAATAAATATTGCCCTAAAAATCACACAAAAAGCAAAAAAACAACCTCGCTTAAATCTGCTTAATCTAAAATGTCATTTTAACCTTAATAGGTTTAATGAAACATCACTTTGAATGACGAGGACGAGGTGGCGTTAGTTAGTTCATGAAAGATAGTGATTGGGCTTAGACGGAGAATTGACATTTGTCTCAAGAAATAGTTCAATACTGAAATGTACTGAAACCTGGCGATCGCCGTAGGACAGAGTCCCTGCAAAGCATGATGACAGTTCGGTGTCAGGCCCGTTATTGATAGGAGCAGTCGATCTGTGAACCCGATGCTCTGGACGGCGCTGTCGGCGCTCATTTCACAGCTGTGCTGATGGGGAGAAAGTGAGAGCAATTACTGGAATTCCCCAGCTGCATGCTAACTATGGGGACACCTTCCATTGCCAGTCGTCACATTCGCCTCAGCACTCGAATCTTCATAATTTGATTTTCTCAAGGAATCGATATTATTGTATTGCAGCAAACAGCAATAATCCGGACCTGCTTTCTCACCAAAAACCATCAAGAACATTTGGAGTTATCACTGGGTCCTTTGATGAGTCTAGGTATTCTACCATTTTCTTTTTACCATTTTGGTTTTATAATACAACTATTGTAGCCCAGGAGATGTATTAATCCTTTGCCAGATTATTATTATTATTATTATTATTATTATTATTATTATTATTATTATTAGTATTCTTATTATTATTACTTTTCTCTAATGGTATTGCATTGTAATGTGGAATCAGGGCTAAAGATGGAAAGATGGACTGGCTGATGCAGGTATCCACAGTCAGCATGTGAAAAGGAGCAACATGCAGGAATTCAACAAGAGCTACTCTTGAATTGCACACTGGTGTCCACAAAATGAAATGCACGATGCACACCATTTAAACATGTGGCCAAATCGGGCATTTGCCAAAAGCGGACCTGGTTCTATGGGCAGTGAGTCCGTGATGCCCAGAGGAATGCATGCACTTTACTTGCCCTTAGTGGCCATCTTGGGACTTGGACCACTGTGGATTATCAGACACTTCTGCACCCAACTTATTGTTGCAAAACTGACAAAAGCATGTTCTTATGTGTTGTCACATTGTATGTAATGTTATGATATGATATTGTTCAGTTATTTTACATTCCTGTATGTTGGGCTAGTGCAATACATAGGATCAACAGTAAAAGAAACTAAATAGAATAAATAAAACAGTAGGTAAAGAGCGGGCAGCTAGCGGCAAGTGCAGGGGTAAGTGCAGACATCAAGTGTCAAGCTATAGTGGGCAATGTAGGGATACAGAAACAGTCCCCAAATGCATGGGTTGCCCAGGAGGCAGTGCAGGTGTGTAGCTGGTGTGGGAAGGGACCTGGGCCCGAGAACAGAGGGCAGCCAGGTGGCTAGTGCAGTTTCAGACCAGAATCTAGCAGGGGAGAGGAGAAGAGAAAGCAGAAGCAAAGAGGAAGGTCTTGGGGTGCTTCCAGAACCAGAGATGGTTCCAGAATGACTGGTGTGGCTGCAGAAACAGTAGTCTGCTCAACTCCATAAATCTTGCATATTATTTTGTCCACAGATCTTCCATTCCTAGAAGGCCTCACTCTTGCTGATGAGTGACTGCTTTTTTAATGTCGATGTTCTAACATAATTACATGCTGAACATGCCATCGTTCTTGTGTGCCTTCCACCTGTGCTCATGGGAGAATTCTGCTATTCAGATAGGTTGGGAAAGGTGAATTCAAGGAAAGTGGTTGATTTGTATGTGTGCAGGACCGCTGTGCAGGAGTCATCCTGAGGCTGTTACACCAAATGGCAACAACATTTTACTTTCATTCTGACTATGATTGCTTTTGTTATGCTTATTAGTGTCCAGGATTCTCTTTGCTTGACTTGCAATTATCAGATTCGAATTCACCACTTGCAATTTCCCCTTTCCATTCCCACTTTATTCAGTATTCATCCATTTATCACATCTCTTTTGTCTGCTGAACATACTATCCATGTGTTATGTTAGGTTATGTTACTGGGTTCTATACTGGGCAATGTTCGCATTTGCATGGTGTATTTTATTTTTGTATTTGATTGCTTAACGCACAAACTTAGCTCATGAGCAGAGTTGCACTTTACAACAGGATTGTGCCAGAAGTTGGCTTGGCATTTAATGCAGTAACGCAGTACTGTTGGTGGATGGAAAGTGGGATTTGTATTGCTCCAGCAGGTATTGTTGAAAGAACCATGTTTTTGTGTTTGACGTAACTGGACGATTGTAGCAGCATTTCGAGTATCTACTGCTATTGAGTTGCAGATTGTCAGGGTGTGGCAGGAGAAGAGGGTACTTGTGAGTCATCTCTTTGAGGGCTGGCTTCTACATGAGGTGCGAGAGCCACCTGGGGTGTGCAGTTTAACCGCTAAGTACGTTGGTGGTCCGTTTGAGACGGCTTTGTAGGTAATACATGCAGTTTTGAATATGATACTGGCGAGAAGGGGGACCCAGTGAAACATGCGCAGTGTTGGTGAGACAGGATCGAATTTGCGGGAACCTGCAATGAGGTGGGCTGCAGCATGGTGCCCTGCTATAAGGAGGGCCAAGTGTGTGGTTGGAAGCCCAGTAAGGAGGGCATTACCCCCATCCATGTGTGAGATAATGATGTATTGGACCACCATACAGAATTAGTTTGGGAAATGGAAGGCCTTGGTTTTGGGGAGCATCTGGATCTGTCGCCATGCAGTTTGTGCCTTTTTGGCTATGTGCTTTTGGAAGGAAAGGCTGCTGTCAGCAATGAAGCCCAAGGAGTTGGCTGACTTTGACAGCTGAGAGGTGAATCCTTCCAAGAACATGTCCTCCATTGTTGCATGAGTTGATTGTTGGGGTGTTCTTGGAACTATGGCATCTGCAGGAAAATGTGTTTGGGTTTGGTTAGTAGGGACAGAAATAAAATGCAGACAGCTTTGCAGTAGTGTTGATGCATGCAGATGTAACCAGGTTCTACATTCAGGTTTGGTTCTGGGTGATTTGTTTCTTGGGCACTTGAGATATCTGTATCCAGAAGGGATCTTTGCTTGTATATAGTATGAGGATGCGTGGACTGGGACCATGTTATGCAAGACGGATGTAGAAATCTGATGGTTTAGTGTGTGTTGTTAGGGGATGTTCAATTGCCATAATTATCTTAGTATCTGGTGAAAGAAGGGCACTGAGTGGTCTAGTGAGGGATACTGGCATCGAGGCCCAATCAGAAGTATCACAATCAGTATAAATGTGCAAACAGGGTGAAACACATTTGTAAGCTCATAGCCAGCCACAAAAATGTGGCTTGCACCTCAATCCTATGCCTAAACACAGCACACAATGTTTTACCCGGAAATAGTCCAATATCACTATCCACTGGCTATTGGGGAGTGCAAAGGTCGCACCATGTCAAAACATACCTGTAGGCGACACTTAGATGTATGACTACAGAAAGACAACTTCAAAATTGAAAAGCACATCTGACAAGGTTAGCTCTGTAAGTGGTTGCAGGGGCGTCTCACACTCAGATAAGGAGGATATCCGTTGCTTGAAAATGATCCTAATACTTTTCTTTTGATACTTGCCGTTCCAGAATGAATTGACAGCAAATGCACAATTGAGATCCTCCACAAGGTTTGTTTTTTAAGCAAGAATCATGATATGCTGTGTCAGACACAGTGCACCGTTAAACCCCATGATGCTCTCTGTGTTGTGAAAGCTGTATAATTCCAGAAGATTGTGTCATTAGAGAAGCCCTGGAGCACTGACAGCCTCTAAGCACTTCCCCACCACCCTCACCACTCACACACTGCACACTCTATTGATTGAGAGCAGCTTATTTCAATGTCTAACAGACTGAAAAGGTTGGTATCTTCTCTACTGTTCTCTGTGCTGTCTAGAGTCTATGCATGATATATTCCAAATCACCTGGACAAACAAATATTTCAAACTCTTCTGTTGAGGCCTAATGTGTGAACATTATTTTGGTACAGGGTAGGCTGATATTGAAGGCCTTTTCAGTTAATTAGAAACTGGCTTTCAGTCATAATGTTGTTCAGTAATATGCATCTGCAATGATGTCATGAATGAAGAGTTCTCATTGAACACTAGCAGGGGTTCAGCGGACAAACGAGTAGTAAAGGTAAAGAAGCCCAAAAGAGAAACAACATTAAAACAGATTCTCTTGAACCATGTGCATGTGTAAAATATGTTCAAATGTTTTAATTAGAGAGGTGAAAGTATCCTAAATTGAAGGATACTCCCGTCCCCTGCACACTGTCAAAGGCTAAGAATGGAAGATATTCCAAAGAAATATCTCGAAAAATATTTTGAAAAATCATCTAATCACAATTTGATTGTAGATTTTAGCATTCACTGATGCATAAACAGTTTTTTAGAGAATTTATTTTTCCATAAGAAATCTCAACTCTTGTATGTTCTTCAGGGTGTTTATACGATTATGATTCATTTAATCCTGCTCAATGCACTTCAGGATGTACAAATCCCTTCATCATGCTTCTGGTTTTGGTTCTCTCTTTGATTGCCTTCCTTTCTCAGGCTTTGTTGACTGTCTCTCCTCAAAGAGATAGGGTCTATTCCTACCAGTTCCCTTAATGCCTGCCTTACAGCCAAGCTATGCAGAGTGGAAACTTGAATGGAAAGCCGTCTAGGGAAAAGCCAACTCCTGGCACTAAACACACCAGAGATGGATTGAGCAGAGATGGTTTCCACAAATGTATCTGTAAGTGTGTCTCAGCAGGTGAAATAGTAAATGGACACTTGCTCCAATGAAAAGCCAGCAGAACTCCAGTGAGGGATGGAAGCACACAGAGCTGAATTGGAGGGTTGCAATGCAGGGACGCCTCGCGTCTGAGGAAAACAAATAAGACGTGCAAGGTGCCATGATGAAAACAACTAGACCAGCACAGTTAGGTGCCAAAAAAAGTGTTGTGGCACACAAAAGTTTACGCACATCCATCAGTGCCATAATGACCATGGATGTGGCGTGACGATCAGGGGCATAATTCTCAAGTCTACAAAATCAGGAAAGTAAAAGTATTGGGGTGCTTAATATAAGACCATATATAGGACTTTTATGATACAGTAAGTTGATTTACTTTATTTATGGAAAAGGAGAAAGTCCTCTCCTGTAAATATCTGTCAATCTCAAATTCAGAGAGAAGTAGAAGTCTTCTGCCTGTAGCAGTGTGTCGCCAACACAGACATGCCTTTCCTGCTCACCGCCCCGCTCTTCAGAGTTGCTACCTTCCTCTTTTTCCTCCATGGCTCTCTCATGTCTCTGTACTCGTCTGTCCACCTGACAGCTTGGTTTACTTGGCGTCTGCAATCAGGTCAGATCACACTGTGTTGCTCAGCTGTTCCATCTTTGAACTCCTGTGTTGAGAGAGGGAGTTGCTCAGAGCCAATCGCAATCGGATTTCTCCAATTTCTAGACTGCTCATTTTGCTTCAGTCAAGCAATCATTATTTTGGTTCCCCTTTTCCTTGTGTCAGTGTTTGTTATTAGGTTGGTTATAGAATATTCATGGATAATGTCAAGAGGTTTAGTGGGTTCCTGAGGGGATTATTATAATACGTCATCAAAGCAGTGGAATGGAAGGGATATCCCTAAAAGAAAAAGGGGAATACCATGTCTCATCTGACAATGCCTCACTCCCCCCCACAGGGCAACCTCCCTCATGTGGCCCTCACTCAAACAGGCACTGCCAGGGTCAGGATTAGGTATCCTGGCCACATGAGGAGATGCTACCTCCCCTCCCATTAAAGGAGTAATGACATCATTGGGTTCATCACAGAATTGTACTCATTTCTAAAATATCCTTTCCTCCTAAATATATAACCAAAAGAATATAGTTATTTGATTATGTCCCATGCAACTCTCTCTCTCTATTCCCTCTGGCATACTGACCCACAGGGTAATAGGGGTGATACTGCAGCAAGAGGTTCTGTTGTAGGGACTCATAGATGAGGCCTTTAACTCTGCCTGACATAAGACCAACTTCCTCAGCCTTATGTATCTCAAGTACCTATTGTGATTTCTAAAAGTTCTCTATAGGCAATTCCCATAGGAACACTACCTCTCCCCACTGCAAAGAGTTCAGGCAATGTCTAATTCTTTACATGGACTTGTGAGATTGGTGAGAATGTCATATTTAAATTGATAAGAATATTCAGAATCCAAAGTTATAATTTATGTTTCTGCCACTTCATTCAGGATTGAGTTATTAAAATATGCAAATTATGCATAACATATACATTTTATTATAACATGCATTCCTGCTGATTCCAGGTATGTATTCAGTTTTTCAAGGAGACAATGGTTACAAAATTACAACCAATAATGTATTTCCAATAGTCATCTTGAATGCATATTTTTAAAGTGAATTTTATAATGCATAGGCTGAATTTCATCTCAGTGGTTTGTCCATTATCAGTGGAAATCATTTGTTGATTGACATTATTATTTAAACTGAGAAAGGCTTACGTTGGTAATCTGTCCTTCATTACTAAGGTCTAGTAAAGAAGATGCACATTCCTTCTCACACTGAATAGTTTCTGAGGTCAAAGTTTAATGAACCTATTTAAGCATCTCCTTTTTGAAATACACTTAGTAGTCCACCTGACACCATTTATCACTGGAATGGTTGTCTTCAGATGAGTTCAGAAAAATAAGATCATGGGTTTGGGCTGGATTGGAATGTAAAGTTTACATTTAATGACATTTATAACATTTCTGACCAGAGCATATTGTCTTGGGTAAACACATCTGCTCATCTGCTCTACATGTCTCTTTATGGGTATTATGATTATTATTGTATTTATTGAGCATGGAACTAGCTTCAAGAAGCAACAGAGCACTTTACAGAGGTATAGAACAATACAGCGACATAACAGAGCACTGTCTCTCATGTATTTATCTAATGGGATGTGAGTAGAGGTCTGGAGATTTCTGCTTTCATGGGATCTTCATTAATGGTTGTTTCGTGTGAGATGTGCATATTGGTCAATTTACAATTTGCATGAAATGTATACTGTTATATGAAAAAAAAATGGTCAAATTTTAACATACAGTAGCAATCCATCAAAATTATACTGTGATTTGTAATGAACATTCTAGCTTTGGAATATAATTTTCTTGTGAAATGATATTGAAATAGTAAAAGCTTTGACTTCCTTGTAGCAACAATGTAATCAAGTGTACTACCATTAAATCCTTACAAGGGAAGACTGTAACTGATTCAAAGAGAGAGCTACACTTTTTTCCAAGTACAATATTTGTCAATTGCAGGCCTATTGGCAGTAAATATTATAAATTATTAGCTGGGTTTCCCATTTCCTGAACGAGTGGTGTCTCATGTGCCCTGGAGGATGTTGCTCTTGTCCGCTTGTCAGCACATCTTGCTTCAGTTTGCTCTGGTGTCTCATGTGCCCTGGAGGATGTTGCGATTGTCATCATGTCAGCAAGTCTTGCTTCAGTTTGCTCTGGCATGTCATTTGCCCTTGAGAAAGTTGCTTGTGTCCTCTGGTTGACAAGTTGTGCTGCTGTTTGTTGTTGTGTTTCAGAAGCTGTTGATATTTATTTTCACTCTGCATCCGATGGAGCTTTTCAATTGATGTTTGTTTTGTTGTGTGGCAAGATTCAGTCATTTACTGGCATCAGCACGTTTGAGAAAAGGTATAAGAAATATTGATTGATTGTGCTCGCTTCTCGTCAATGAACTTAAGTAAACTGTAACCTTGCCATTTTCCATGTTTGGAGTTGCGTGAGAAACAAATTTAAAAATTCCTTTTTTTAAATTCCCTTTAAAAATGCTTTAATAAACAGTTTCTAACTGTATACAGTAGTAATATATTTTAATGAAATAACCAACATTTTGAACATTTTGCTTCAGACACGTTTCCAAATGTTTTCTCCTTCTAGTACCTACTGTAGAGAATCGGGGTTAGCCTCAGTAAATGAGGGTCTCTACGGAGTACATTTTTTACATCCAAACATAGACTATGATCTTGTCCCAGTGGATTTGTATAGCGGGACAATCTTACACACACACATGCATACATTCATCTTAATATATAAAGACTGCACTAAGAAAGATTATTCAGTGAGTGAATGGAAATTAAGGTTGTCAATCTCCACAAAAAGCAAATGTGGTGCAAACACTGTAACTAAAGAGGAAAGTTTTTCCATTTATCAGTTGCCAGCTATGAATCGACTCAATACCAATATGCTTTCTCTCAATTTTAAAATACCAAGATGGGAAAGTGTTAGCTAAGTGGAGCAGACATTTTGAAGGGTCCTTCTGAAAACAATCAGAGCGTCAAAATAGGTCCTGCTGTATACTGTTGGATTTATACATTATAGAGTTCCTGAGGACCATAAAAATGGCAGGTTACCCCTTTGAGGAGCTAGGACTGTGGATGCATCCCCCAGTACTGTGTGTTCCCTTGCAAAATAATCAATGCTTAGTTAAATATTAGGGGACTGTCTCTTGTGTTTCACAAGACAAATAACATATTTCCAGTACATATGTCTAAATCAAAAACTGATTTTAATAAGTAGACAATGCAAGGAAGAGGATCTCGAATGCATTTCGTACTATGACTAGACCTTCAGTCACCAAATCCATCTCCTTTCTAGATACTCATCAGAAATCTAGATGTACAACAACAATCTGCTGTATTTCTGTAGATTCAGATGGGACAATACCACATTTACCATTGGAATCTCTTTTGTCTGAGTATCTCCCTGCAGCAAAAATAAACAGGTCTGTGTTCTATATGCTGGATGCAGAACTGGAAACACAAGCAAATGTACACCAATGTTTAAAGTACTAATTATTTTGCAAGGGAACTCACATTACTGGGGGAAGTCACAACCACTACTAGGTCCTATCTCACCACAGTCTGTGTGTGCGGCATAATCATGCATTCCATATAAATTGGTGACATTACTAAATAGGGTAATTAGGATACATTTCCCAATAATATACCCAGAAAAGGCACCATTTGCAGAATTGCATATTGTGGCTTTTCAGAAGAAGGATGCAGACACTTTAAGGACACGGTTCACAAGTTTTTATTGAATAAAAGTATAAGACCTAACTTTCACTATCACTATGCCTAAGTTACTAACAAAGGTGTTTGTCTGTCAGTCGTGAATGTCAAAAGGATTAACTCCACTATCCAAAATTACCCTAACTGACCCTACCTCTAAGTAAATTAACTTATATCTAGAGAATTACTCCCTTCTCCTGATGGTACCTTTAATACCAGTCTATATGATTCTTTTTCAGTATATAATCCTTAAATACTCCCTCATGTTTTCTTGGATCAGTCTCTGTAGTTCTTTGAATGCACTCTTTGGTTATTCTTGGAAGCCTCTTTTGGGGATCTCCTACACGTTCTATGATTTTGGTTGCTTTTTCCAGCAGATTCTTGGAAGGAAGTATCATTCAGATAGTCTTCCCCTTCTGATCAATTATAGCCCATCTTGAGTTAGCCTAATTGGTCTTGCACTGTGTTTAATTGTCCAGTTCTTCTGAACTCTGACTCAACATACTCTCTCCTTTTGGTATTGTGCCCTTCTTGTACAAATATTACTTTCCCATTTCCAAGGGCATTGTTCTTCATTGATCTGTTCTCTTATTTTTCAGATTCTCAATACTTCTTTGTCTAGTATCCCAACAATTCAAGCTGATCTGCTTCAATGGTAACTTTGTCTCATGACTTTCACTCAGATGAGTTGATTGCACAGTATAATAATCCCTTATCGACATCTTCTAATTCCTATTCTCCCTGTGACCTTCTATTGTAAAGAAGACCATCCTCTGGAGTCCCGTTCCTCTGAAACCCTCTCTGGTCTCGAATGCTGTTGCCTTCTCTTTGTCGGTCTCTTCCAATTTGATGTCTCTCTCCTTTCTTTGGTGTCCCAGTCTTCCAACGAGGGGCCATACACCCTGCGGTTTACTCTGCATGATGATATCAGCAATGGTTGTGGGAGTGGATGACCAATGCATGGCTTCCGTTGTCTCGCTACCACCTTCCTCCAGACTCCTGCCCTGCTGGCTTCTCATGCTGGGGTCATGCCGTGGCTCTGGCATCCCAGTATCTTTCTCTGGGCACCTGCCCTTTTGATGTCTCGTGCTGGGGTTGTGCGTGGCTCTGGCATTCCATGCTCTTTCTCTGGACTCCTGCCCTGCTGTTTTTTTTGTGCTGGTGGCGCCATGGCTTTGGTGCCCCAGTCTGCAGTATCAGATGAGTTTGCTAGCTCTGCCTCCTCCAGGTGTTACGCACCGTGAGGCCTTCCCATGCCTGGGTGTGCATTCCATGTTCTCCTCTCTTGAGTGTACGTTATTTAATGTACTCCTCCCAGTAAACTGGATATTTGAATGTAAAGGAACTTCTTCTGTAAGATACTGGCACTGGCATCTATTATGAGTTTATTCATCCAAGCCTAGTTATTTAAAAGGTTTTGGCCTTTGAAGGCATCCCCTATAGGGCAGAGTGTGTTCAGCTTCAGGAAGTACCGGTGAGTAATGGGAAGCCTTGCCACCTAAGAGGGTGGTCTCTCCCGGAAAGGTTCCACTTGCCTCAATCCTTAGTGAGGGTGTTGTGGAGCAGGCTCACCTCCCTAATCTCACGTGCGGGGGGAGGGGTCCTTTTGGGGAAAAGGGCCAAATCCCCTTGATTCATCACAATAGCCATCAAATAAGTCAACAGGCAATCTACTGGCTTTGATCCCACTGAGGATTTGTTAAATAATACATCTGCTCCTAACATGATTGACCTTAGAATTTGAGCAAAGGCCCAATATTCCTGGTTAATAGAGTGGGGCTTGCAATACATTAATGGCAGGCTCCCAAGTGATGATCCAGTGAAGCACACATTTATTGGTCATCAAGGAAAGTCATCTATAGACTATTTGTGTATATCGGTACAGAAATGGAACAAGAGTGTTGCCTGTAATGTGATTCAATATTTGATTAGTTACAACGATCCTCTTGCTCTGGAGGTAAGGTGGGGCCATAATTATAACATTGGTGAAAATATTCAATATACGGTTGATTCTGTCCCAAACTTGTACATGAAGAGTTGAAGATAGGATGCCAGACACAGTGAAAATATCAACGGGAACAGAATCAGTTTGAACTGTCTAGCCATTGATATTATTTTAGAACATACAACACCCTAAAAGCCTCTTTTTCTCATGCCACCAATCACAAGAGTTTTTCCTAGGTCAAAAAGAGATGCAAAATACAGTGTCATTCTGTGGGCTGATTAAAGGTAACTGTAGATCATTCAAGGTGGCCCTTTTTTGCATCCTGAAATCACAAGGCAGTGACACGGTTGACATTGAGAAAGCTAGAGCAAGGTATAAAAGTGCAATTGCTGATGTAAATTAAAACTTGAAGAAGCAGCATCGGGAGAACTTTTACTAGCTTCTGCTAAAATTAATTCAGGAAGATTTTGGGAGCTTGGGAATATGTGGAAAGATATAAATGAGATCAGTCCCAGCTAAGAACCTATGTTTCTGATTTGCAATGGGTAAAACATTTTTCAGCATTACATGGTTATAACAGCGCAAATGATTCTGATAATGATGTTAAAAAGATCCCCCTCACAAAAACTTTTGTTTAAAATTCACTTATTCTGAAATTGTAATAACTTTGAGGAAACAGGCAGCTGGGAAGACCCCTGTCCTGGATGCAATCACAGCAGATCTTTACACATATTTAGAAGATTTCTGAGCACCATTTTAATCATTATTTTTTAATCACATTAATGCACAAAACACTTTTCCTATAACCTGGCAGCAAGCCATTATCTACCCTATTTTTTAAAAAAATCCAGCAGAGAATCACTGGCAGCTTATAGATGCATCATGCTTCTCACTATTCTTAGAGAGGCACAGCTACACACTAGTGATGAGGTTCAACCAGACCGAAACACGTGTCTGGGGTTGCTGTTGGTACTCTTGTTCAGAGGTCAATTGCCTAGCATTTCAGTGTTGGACTGCCCCAGGGCAGGACAAAGACTGATATGTTTGGGATATTTCTCCTCTGTGAAAGATAGCGAGCCAAAGACTCTGGGTAAGGCTCTTGTAACCAGGACTCATGTCTGGCAGAGAGTCTCCCAGGGCACCCCTTGTTATTTGCATATTTCAAGTAACTTTGGGTCTCACCCTCAGTTACCAGGGGAAACCAGACATCGACCCCTTGCTCACAATTCTTAGAGAGGCACAGCTACACCCTACTGATGAGGTTCAACCAGACCAAAACACGTGTCTGGGGTTGCTGTTGGTACTCTTGTTCAGAGGAGAATTGACTAGCATTTCGGTGCTGGACTGCCCCAGGGTAGGATAAAGACTGATATGTTTGGGATATTTCTCCTCTGTGAAAGATAGTGAGCTAAAGACTCTCAGTAAGGCTCTTGTAGCCAGGACTCATGTCTGGCAGAGAGTCTCCCAGAACCCCCCTTGTTATTTACACCTGCTACACCTACAAGAAGGACAAGGGCTGCATCAGCTGAGTGAATAGGTCCCCACAGTTCCTGCAACTAGCTGTTTTCTGTGTTTTCTGTTGTTTTGCTTTTGCTCTACGACAAGGCCTGGGCACTAATGAGTACATTTTGTATTTATACCTTGTTATTTCTAATTCTGGCTGCATACAAAAGGAAACATATAACTTGTTTTTATGGATCACAGCACAGCGTTTTATCAGGTAAATAGAACTAAACATTTGCAGCTGTTGGAAGATAGGAATTGCTCGACAACTTAACAGCACTTTTTGTTTGTCTATATAAGGGAAACAAAAGATGTGTTTGGTATGGCAGTCAGAGCCATTGTACCTCCAGTCAAAAGAGGTGTTAGGCAGGGGTGTGTGTTAGCACCCCTAATCTTCTCTCTTTATATTAATGGTCTATCAGAATAACTAAATCACTGTGCAGCTGATGTTCTTCGTAATGGTGTTAGGGAGAATTCTCAAGAATCTGCTAATTTCCCTTACCTTTTGAGACCCCCAGCAACTTTGCTGGATTTCTAGGATTTTATTTTTTTACCTGGGAAGAGTGTGAGCCTTTTTTCCCACTCTTCCACGTATTTTGATGAGTGTTTTACTTTTGTGTTCTTTGGTTATGGAGTTTTAAGACAACTCCATGGGCATCATATTTTCTATGTGTCACACAGCACCTTCAGCGCAATGGCACAGGGATGTCTTTCAAACTTCCCAAGGTTTAAATACCTTCTCTGGGGCTGACTACTCTCTCCAAGAGCATGTAAAGTTAAATTGACTTTACTAGTCTCTTTATATTTACAGACCCAGCACACACTAACTTCCTATAGAGTGCTGGAGGGGTTGCCTAGCATCCCCTGAGTCAAAACATTCACGTAACAGTAAAATGTTACTCTTTGCTACTTTAAATGGATGGTGGCAGTGGATAAGATCAAACTACCATGATTTTTCCCGACCGTGAACGACGGTAGCTAAAAATCGGCTCAGCCATGTTTTTCAATATGGCTCCCAAGACATATCTGTAAAAACAGACTCCGGTCAACTTTTTTCACCATTTCTTTTAGGAAAGGTCCTTCTTGTGTTTGTGTCTGCGCGCCAAACCTGGTTTGGTCCCTTTTTTTGTTGGCCGTAGGCGGGCTTCACTGCCGAAGCCCTTCTCTGGCGCCTAAGTGTCTGCGGTGGACACAATGTGACGTAGGTGCCCGAAACTCCCTGTACTTAGTCTCCTAGGAGACCTGAATGCACTCTGGTGTGTTTGGCCAGCTGGCTGTCTGGCAAGGACAGCCACCCTGCTGTGTAAGTGACAGCCAGGCTGGAGTGAATGGGGGAAAACTGTTTAAAAGCAGGTCTATGGGACTTGGAAAGCAGAGACGACCACTGGAACGAAAGAACCGAAGACAAGCTGAAGGAAGAGGACTGCTGCAACTCCTGGACGACCAGTGAAGCCCTGCTGCAGGTCTAAAATGCCTGAAACTCAATTGACAGATAAACCCTTCAAGGTTAACTTCTTCCCTTGAGTTTGTTGGGAACAACCAACTCGCAAGCCACCCGGACATCGTCCCCATCCTGGTCGAATTTTCTTCAAGAGTGCTGTTGAAAACCTAATAGCCAGGGGGAAGGATACCAGCTGTGGACTTTAAGGCACTCAGACCTTAAACCATGTTTTGCCAAGCTTGTGGCCTCATCCCTGGGCAGTGCAGGAACCTCCCGAGGTCCTCCTTCTTGTCCCCACGACTGAAGCTCAGGAACAGTGCGATCTGCTTGAACTGCCAGGAACAACAGCCTCAGCTACAGCTCTACATCCCTTTAAAGGTAGTGTGCAAACGCAGTCCAAAAATATTTTCGGCCACGGTGAAAGCTTGTGAAACTTTCCCGACTTCGAAGGCTTGTCCTTCCCCTAAACATTCATCTAAATTTTCGCCTGACCAAATTCTTCTAAAATCCAGGGAAAAGACCCTTTTACTACCAGAACTGTGCTATCCTATACAAAGACTCTGAACCATAGACTTTGGCCCAGGCCTACGAACTGAATTGCTGGTTGTAGTTTACTGAAACCCTTTGCACTGCCTATGAAAGTATTTGTTCTGTTGATTCTTATAACCTTGTCTTTTTACCCCTTTTTAAAGTATCTGAAATGCCATTTTGCTCCCACTTCAGAGGCGCTGAACTTGTTCAGTAACTTATTGGTTGTGCATTTGTAGTATAATAGTAGATGATATTGAGCTGCTCTTGCTAGTGTAATATTTTCAAACTCTCTGTGTAAATAAATGTATATTCTTTTACCAAGAAACCTTGAGTAAGTGTTTATTTGAATCACTGTATTTGTTGGCCCTATGTGTAACTTGTTCTACTGCTCACTCAACTCTTGAGATAAGTCTGGCTGCTCAGCCACTGCTACCACATAACTGTATAGTACAGGCTTGTACCAAAGGTGAAATTGTACTGACATTTGGGGCCTCATTATAACCTTCGCGGTATGGGTTAATGGGCTCTGCTAATGGAGGCGGACCTGTTAAACCCGCACCGCGAAATTACGAGGTCCCCTCGCGGGACCTTGTTTAGGACGCCTTGTAAAACCATGCATCGTTACCGGATCCCGCGAAGAGGGAGCTAACAACAGGCCAGTCGTAATGGGCCCGTTGTTTGCTCCCTCTCCCATTGAACCCTATAGGGGCTCAAATGGGAATGGGGAAGGTCCGGGACCGGGTTCCCTGCGGGAGGAATTACTGGGCCCTCTGAACTCAAAATGGCCCATTAATTCCCCATTCAGGGATCCCGGTAAAGGAGCCCGGTTTTACGAGGAGGCCAAACTCGTAATGAGGCCCTTGTAGTCTTAATTGCATGTAGTGTTCCCCAAGAGTACTGCAGGTGATTCTGCCTAACAATTGGCTGTTTATACGGTTGCTGGCATACAACGATTATGCCGTTCTTTTGACACGGACACTTCTTTACAATAACCAATTGATGCTTAGTCAGATTTTTTTCAGGCACTCGTTTTGACCATTAATGTCAAGAAATCTGCAAACATAATTTCTGGTTGTTTTCATAACCATAATAAAACGTCTGCTTTTTTAGTAAAATCATACAAATTGCCAATGGTAGATTCCAACGATTGCTTGGATGCTACTTTTCCTCTAAATTTGAATATGGATCAGAAAAGAAAAACAAGGTGCAAGGATGTTACAGAGCCTTAGGGGCATTTCTCACATTGCTAAAATGTACAAAGCTCAACAAATTGAGATATTACTAATTATTTGCTGGGTACCCAGGAAAACACTGACTTTAAGGACATTCCTTTGGCCTTCATCATGAGTTGGGCGGTATCCCAGTTGGGATACCGCGCAAATGTATTTGTGTTAGCGCCCACCCATCTGGCGCTATTACTGCCGGATAACAGGTTGGGTGTTGTTACTCCCCATTCCCCATTGGGTCCATTGGATCCAATGGGGAATTTTCAGTACAATTACCGCGTGGTAACGAGCTGGGGGTAAACACGCCAGACTTGAGATTGGGCAGGTCCTTAAATGCAGCAGTAACACCATAACCGCCAACTTTTAAGGGCGACTGCCCAACTGCCAACTCAAATTGTCGTAAGCAGAAAAAAGATAGAACTGAGAAAACATTTTAATAGAAATCATGTTATTTTTTACTTCTGGTCAAATCCCTTGGTTATCTAATATGATCTAAATACAGAAATGATGGAGTCTTGATAATGAGAACCCGATTGAATGTACTTTGGCTCAGAGGAGTTACAGCAAAGTGATCTATGGCAAATCCCCATAACAGTAACAGTTCTGTCATGCAAGAAGAGAGACATGTTTAATTTACGTTTCTTCTGTCTGGCATGCATATTGCCACGGAAACTTGATTTAATGCACTGGAAACCTGCTCTTTGTTACTTGTTGATGGCTGATTCCCTATTAATATCATGGTCATTGATATTCTTCCTAAGAAGAGAGGTAACAATTAGAAATGTTTTATTGAATGAATACTCTGTTCTGTTTTTGTGAACCAGCGGTGTCCTTAGTCAATTTTAGGACAATGCTCTTAATTAATTATTTTATCGACAACATGTTATCGTTTTCATGCAGTGGTTTGCATTTGTGTCTTATAATATATCTAGTGATGTGTATAAGTTTGTGTGGTTTCATAAAATGTACTTTCCGGAATATACTTTATCACCTGCTGCTTAAATGAAACCAATAGGATTGGTTGACTCTGATTACCCCTGACCCGAATGAATGCTTGCTGTCCATAATGATGCCAAGTTTCATGATATCTTTACCAAAAGTGGAGGAGATTTAGGCACTTTTCCCAAATATCTGGGGTGCATAAACAGAGAGAAATGGCCTCCTGGATAGAGGTAAAAATTAGAGGAGTTTGGGAGTTACTTTACCTCATAACTAGGCAGTATTTAGTGTATGTGGTAAATACCCATTATCAATTAGTTTGGCAGATGGTAACAACAGACAGTAATTGGAAATACTACCTCATTTTACCATTACCACAAAACCTTTAATAAGGGGCAAGAGAGGGAATTGGAATTTCAAAGGAAGGTTTGGCATGATAAAACGGACAATTAGGTGTCATTGTTTCTGCTCTTTACTTGATATCGTTGGAAATACCATTTAAGACCTTATCAAAAGTCATCACGAAAGCATCAAATGAAAAAGCTCTGAAGTCTCATCTTTGCTGCAGAAATCCCACTGTAGGTAATATAATTTATATTGTGCAAATGGTAGTGCAATCCTCAACCATTCTGAACATTTCAAAGAAAGCAGGACATAGAGTAGGCAATGTGAATGCCATCCATAAAAGTAGCACAGGTAGGAACAAAGAGCATATAAAAAAACGCTTGCCTTCTAACCAGACTGATGCTTTTTTAAAACATTTAAATAATAAGTGTTCCCGCTATGGCTATAGTTTTCATTTGCCTACTTTCTCGAGCTGAGCTGCACAGTGCTGGATAAAGAAATGCACTTTGCTTGGACCTTTACAATCCAATGTAAAAGGTACGTTAACAGAGTGGGTGATAAGTATTTGGAAGTCATGGCCCTAACATGTCATGCCCTAACATTTATGGGACAGGAGTATGAGACCACCAAGAATGATTCCAGCTAAAATTAATGTTTATATATTGGGAAGTCACGCATGCAGTTTATGCTGGGCTCAGTTCTGCTATCTGGTTTTTAACATCAACATAATGTAACTCACTGCATACCTGAAAGAGTTTAAGAGTTCATCCCTACTGCCCGCTAATGAATCTCACATTCACATCCACTTGGAAATCTTCCACAACAAAAACCAGGAGGATACCTCAGGGGCAACGCACTCGTCTTGGAGCAGAGGTTCAATACCCGGTCCACGCTTAGAGTCTGTCATGAAGGGCATTATAAAAAAAAATAAAAATCTTATTTTTTTTTTATTTCATGACATCAGCACTTCTCACACCCGAATTCAGGACGGGGTGACATACAGAAATAAAGTTAACATCTTAAAATGTTGCCATCCTATATTCCAGACGACAAGACTACGAGCCTTCAACCACCCATTTCCTGATTGACCTCACCAGATACCCTTCCTTCTCTGGCTTAGTTAGTCAGTGTGATGCTGGAAATGCATCGGAGGGACAGGGCCTCCGTATCCTTGTCCTTTACTGCCTTTTTATCGTTTGTTCTGTCGTGTTTTCCACGCAGGAGTTCAAGTGGGACTCCTGGCGGTGCAGCTCTCACTCTTTTGGTTTGGTGAACAGACCCATGGGATACCCTTACGGCACCCATGGGTGGGGGTACATCCCTGTGCCCCTACTGTATGTTTTTGGGCACCTGTGGGTGGCCCGCAGAGCAGGGTATGGGCTGGTGGCAGCTCCATACTGAATTTGACAGGTGCTCTGAGTATGCTCCATTTTGGGATACCCAGCCCCTGCCACTCGAATCAGTTGATTCCTGATAGAAAACAAGATGGCCCCTGTGGCCTCTTACTTTCTGTTGCCTGTTACCTTGTTTTCCAAACGTCCTGGGAAGCCCTGACTCTGTCCCTTCCCCCTGACTGGCTGTTGGGTGGAAGTTCCATATATGGTGCTGTTGTGAAGTCCAGTCCAGACTGGCTGGAGCCTTCCCAGTGACTGTATGTTGTGGGTACACCCTGTGGGTGGGACCTGGGTGAATGGAGTGTGTGACCAATATGCACTTCTTGTTGTGGCTGTCTGGTTTCTGGCGTGAGAGACAAAGACTGAGACAGCCCTGCCCGAAACTGGCCTGAATGCAGTGTGTAGTGTTGAATGGCTGGGTACTTGTCCCAATCCACATTCCTTGTTGTGAGTGTCTCAGAGGTAGGAGGATGGCCTGAATGCACTGTGTGCCTGATTGGCTGACTGACTACTTGAATGCCCTTCTGTATGATTGGCTGCTGCGTGTGACCAGTAGTGTGGATGAGAGACAGGATAGTATATCTGGGGACCTCTCACCACTGGAAATTTTTCAGAAGCTGTGTCTACACTTGAAGAGTAACTGGAACTGCTGATCCTCGACGCCCAGCTCGAAGAAGAAGACTTGCTGTTGCATTTACTTCGACCTGATCTGAAAGCTGCCGAATTTGTCAAGGACTGATCTGAGAGAGGACCTGGTAAGGTGCCCTCTTCCCGTGCTCCAAGGGACCATCGAGCACCGCTAACCTTCGCCAAAGGTCCCTGGAAGTCAGACCCTCGAAAGCCTGCCGACCCGAGACGGGACTGCCGAGAAGAACGAAGCAAAGCACCCGGACTTCGCCGCTGTCGAAGTCCATTGCCGTCGACCAGGGTTCGCATGTTTGTGTAACAGCTGGAGGCCCGTTGAAGTTGTGCTGCCCAGCCGTGGGGACCACTTGACGCCGTACCGCTGACGACCGGAGCCGTCCGCTCCTTTGCCTAAGAACATTTGAATCAAAGGACTCCCTTGTCCGCAACGTCGACCACTTTGTCCCGCCGGAGAAAGTCGAGGACGACCAACGCACTGAGGAGAATCCGCTGGTGTGTTTCCCACCACCTGAAGGCCACAAAGACTTCGACGACTCGACACCCTTGCTGGGCCACAGTTCTTCTGAAACTCTTTGCGGCCCTGAACAATCCATCGCTGAGGTGCCCCGCACACCTCATCCTCGCAGGACGTCGCTGACAAGCACCGCCTGGATCGACACAGTGGTCTCGGCACCCTCGAACTTCTCATTGCCGCCGTCGACGACAAGTTCACCCTCTTCGACGCCTCTCGATGATCCGTGGCTCCTGCTTTAAAGGGAGTCACTCAAGAAGGATCCTTCGACGCGTCTTCGAAGAACTCTACTCCACCAGGTACATTGGGGGGGTAAAACATTATAGGAGGGAATAAGACTATTGAACAATCTATCGACTGGGCTTGTGCTGTATATCTTTATTTTACAGGTTGCCCAGGTGGGGGGATCGCCACACAGAACTGTGCCTAGTGGTAGGGGCCAGAAATCTGCCTATTGTTCAACCATCTTGCATTCTTTCCTATCTCTATTGCTGGTGTCCTTGTTATTGATCTGTGTAACATTTTAATCGTACAGTTGATGCACTTTAATGAGATTTGATAACATTGGTGGTACCACTTTAGAATTGTATATATTTATCATTGTTGATTTCCGAGTACAAAGTTTGTAATTGTGATCATGTACATACCTTTGAATATTAATTATATAAAGACTGTGTTTTCAGTAATACAGTGTGTGGACATTCATTTGTGGGGGCTCGGGGACTACACTGTACTTAAGAACCAGCCTGCATCACCTCCTGAGAAGCTAGGCCTTGATTGCTCGACTACGTTACCAATAATAAAGAATCTTGGCTGGGGTCCTCTGTGCCTCTCCTCTACCATATAGAGAGCAGAAGTACAGACACCCCCCACCGGTATCTTTACAGTCAGGAACCAGGGAAAGTTTTTGACTGTGAGCTCTACTTCAAGCCCAAAATAAATGCGGTTATCAAGGTACATAATTTCAACTCTACCTGTGAAAAAATGATGTTGCTCTTTGAATGTAATCATGAAGCAGAGATGATGTTTATGCTCCTCATTTCCAGATTGTATTATTGCAAACCTTTCTTTGTTGACATCTCCAAATATAATCTGAGAAAACTAAAAGGTGTCCAGAACAGGGATGCTCAGATGATCCTGGATCTGAGCATAAGAGACATCACCTCCCAGTGAAGCAGTGAATACATTTACAATTCCTGTTTGTGAACCACCAAGTTATCTGGCAGATCATCCCTTACCTTCTCAAGAATGAAATATATACACAACAGACCGGAACCTAAGACCCACCAGCTCCAAGCTCCCCTACATGTCTAGGTACAAGTGCACAAAGAAAGTGGGGATCCCAGAGTTAGCAGACCAGATCCTAAAGAATGGATCACCTGATGCATACCTTTTAGACTACAAAAGGAACACCGCCTGTTAAGGAAGGACCAAGAATATACCATTCAGGAAGGTGTACTTTGAGGAAATGAAGTGTGCGCTTAGTTCTTTAAACCAGTAGCTGACCAGTCCCTCACCATGGACCCTTCTCCACCAACTCAGTCTCTGGCATGATCTAAACTCTCGAACCACCCATTAGCCCTGGAGCCAAACCTCCTGTACCACGTATTTTACCACGTAATTTAGTAATGTCCTCAATCAGCTGCCCTCACCATTTCACGAGGATCACTGATTCACTTGGCAATCTGAATGAGTCATAACAAATTTCAAGCTGAGTTCTGACCCCTGGGCACTGGCACCAACTGGACACACACCCATGTCCTTCTCTAAGAGATACTCAGATAGTTCAGTACTGAAGATATTGGCACACCATCATGCTTCTCTGCAGAAAGGTAGTGGTGACCTGTTCTCTTACTACATTGATGGCAATGTAGCCATAGGTGGCAAACATACCAATGCTACACTATTGTAGGGCACACCTCAGCACTTGATCTACAATTTTGCTGTTCTTCTAATTTGGTGTTTTGGACCTGCATCCCTTGGTCTTGCTGCATTGCTGACCACTCTTCATTACCTCTCCTCCTTTTGTCTTCTATCTTTTCCTACCCACCCTTACCCTCATTGGGTCTGCCCTCCAACATTCCCCCATGCACTCATCGGTGGTTTCCTCTGAATATGGTGCTGTACAAAATAATGAATTCATATTTATATATATTTAGAGATATTGAACACCATAACCAGGATATCCTTTCAAATATATATGTCCATACAGTTATTTTGGGACAAAAACAGACCATATGCAAGTGTGTCCCTTTGCCAGCAATGCACATTAAATGAAGAATTGATTCTGATATGTCATATTTGTATATGTTATCCATGTGTCCAATACACGCAGATTTACATTGATTTTCAGAGTGGCATGCACTAATGTCAGCCATTTCCATCATGTCAAGTCTATCTATGCAAATGCTAGTGGACCAATCCAGCCTGTTTTTCTCAACACATTCAATGTTGTCAGGGTGTTTATTTTTACTGCTCCAAAGCTTGTCTTTACAGACGAGTTTCTATTTGTGATATGTCTATGCCGCAGTTCACCACACTCTAAAAATGTTCTTCTTTATTTTAGCTTATTCCAAATATCTCCCTGTATCATTTTCTATTTAATTTGCAACATCTTGAAAGATCTGATGAACCTATTTAGTGCCTTATGCTTCCACAGAAGTACGATTAAGCACAATTGCAAGTATCGTTTTTGATAGGCTCCATGAAGGAGCTGTTGTAAGAATATGTGGTTTTTAAAACAACTAATCTATTCCTTCTATTGCCCACCAAAACAAATGCAAGTTTACTAACAAATTCAAATGTTAAGTGACCTTACTATTGATCACTCCTCTGGCTGTCTGCCCACAGTACAAGCTACAATTTGAACATAAAGATTAGCATTTAAATTTTCTTCAGCAACGCTGGTAGCAATTAGTGTTCTCATAAATCGCAGATGACTTCTGGCCACTCAGCTTTACTTTTTTCATTCCTGAACAGACGTGACAGCGAGAGACAGAGAACCTGTTGTTTGCTTATTGAGTATATTTGCTTGGTGATTTTAGCAGTCAAGTTTACTGCAGTGCTCATGTTGCCAAAGGTGTGATGTCATCTGTGTGCTGCATATGCTGTAAACAAACAAATGGTTGCTGATTCTACTGAAGATGTAATTTTACGACAAACCTGTGAGCCTAGAAAAAGAAGAATTGTATTTCAGTTTACTTTGTTATATAAGCTTACCTCGTGTGATCCAAAAATTAGTAGTATTGAATGTTACCAGTGAAATATTGTTTTTGCAGATAAATACACAGCTTGAGCGCGTTGGCCAAGCTTTAATGAACATTCCTTGGAGAGCAATGGCACCTGAAGGATGCGTCAAGCTCCCCATCTGCCTCGGTTGCAGAGAATGGGAATGGAGCATCACTTCTTTCTCCTCCAGCATAGCACGCTGGTTCCATGTGCATATGACAACACTCAGAACTGCTTTAAAAAAAAATAAATGTATATATGACTTTTTTAACCAGCAAGTTTAGCATCCATTTTGTCAACTGATCACATTTTATATGAATCATATAAAGGTTCTTTGGGCATAATGATAACTGAGTACAGAGAGTTATTGGTGTGACTTCAACATACATGTGGGAGAGAGAGAGAGAGAGAGAGAGAGAGAGAGAGAGAGAGAGAGGGAGAGAGAGAGAGAGAGAGAGAGAGAGAGAGAGAGAGAGAGAGAGAGAGAGAGAGAGAGAGAGAGAGAGAGAGAGAGAGAGAGAGAGAGAGAGAGAGAGAGAGAGAGAGAGAGAGAGAGAGAGAGAGAGAGAGAGAGAGGCGCCCCATATCACGTATTCATTTCTCCTTCCAATGAGCGTTTAATGGCTTAATGCTTCAGACTCACACAAGTTAAAAAGGCTGGGGGATCACAGCAGGATTTTAGAGAAAAGAGAGAAAAAAGCACGGAACTGTGTCTAATCATGGTAATAATCCTGCCTTATTAGGCCATCTCCTCCATTCTCCCCCAGCAGCTTTAAAGGGTTCTATGTTCTCTCAACATATGTTATTTTTTAGATGGGTGTTTCACTGAACCAATTTTTTTGAAAAAAAAACATCGACATTTCAAAAACAAAATCTGCAGGGTTCTCTCTCAAACCACCCTTCCCTAGCACTATATCTAATATTCCCTACCCGAAACCCCTTATATCCCTTCCCCACCCCCTTATTTTTCCGATGGGTTTTTTCGATTAAAAGGTTTCGGTAAAAAAATCCATTGGAAAAATGACAGTCTTTTTAACCACGTCGTACCACTTTAAAGTGTCCAATCCACAATTAGTAGATTAACAACTATGAACCCCAAGGAAGTTTGAAAGAGACTAAAATGCTCACATCTGTATCCTCCCCAAATACTAACATAAGGTATTATAATGCAGCCAGCTCTAAGTTACACACATAACTGCAAAACTACTGTCTCATTTGATCTTGTAGATGTCAGAAACCCACCATTTTAACGTGTTCCAATTGGAGATTGACATAACTTCAAAACTACGGCACACATGAAGTAGGAGTCCTCAGCTGGTAAAATCTGAGGCCTAGGAAAATCATAGACTTACTGACACAAGCAATCACCCCACAAATACCCGTTAAGCATCCCTCTGGAGAAACAACTACATAGTCATGAATGGACAAACGTGCCAGACACCATGTCAGAGAACAAGAAGACAATGTGAAGAGATGCAAATGGGATAATGTGGAATTGTATTGTTTCCTACTATAATTCAAATAAATAAATGTTCAAATGGCCCTTAGTATCAACCTTTATCTTCTGTCATATTTCTGCTTATTTCCTCCTAATTTGATATCATTGATATCTGCTGACATGTAGTTCATAATTTGCGCTATCCTATTGTTTTTTCAAGGCCGGTTCACTGGTATGAAAATCATTTAGCTGCAAATAAACCATACAAAATGTGTCAGTCAGTCAGTGGAACAACTCCTAATGAGACAACTGAAATGTAATTATTGTGTAGGCCCATTTACAATTCCTAAAATAGGGTTAGATGAAACAAAATAATGTAATCTCATCTATCTTTATATATAAAGCGGAATGTATGTATGTGTGTGTGTTTGTCTGGCTATACAAATCCACACCATTGAACCCAAGTGTACCAAATTTTGCATGGATTCCTCTTTTGTCTTGGGCAAGATTGGAGTCTATGTTTGGATGCAAAAATGGTATATGCAAAAACATTTTGCATCTGTGTCTGTATGTTAGTCAGGCTATACAAATCCACACCCTTGAACCCACTGCTACCAAATTTTGCATGGATTCCTCATTTGTCTGAGGCAAGATTTTGTGGATGCAAAAAAGTCACTCCGTACACACCCTCATTTACTGATGCTCACTACGATTCACTACAGTAGGTACTAGAAGAAGGTAACATTTTGAAGTGTCTGAAGCAAAAGGTTTGATGTGTTGGTTATTCCTTTGAAATGTATTAAAACTGTATACAGCTCGAAAGTGTTTATTAAATGATTTTTAAAGGGAATTAAAACAACTTTTTTTTGTCACGCCACTCCAAATATGGGAAATGGCAAGGTTACAGTTTACTTAAGTTCATTCACGAGAAGCGAGCATAACCAATCAATCTTTCTTGGACATTTTCTCAAATGTGCTCACGCCTTTGAGTGACTGAAACATGCCACACAAAACAAGAACATCACTTGGAAAAGCTCCAGATGAGGCAAAACAAAGAAAATCAATATCAAAAGCTTTTGAAACACAAAAACAAACAGCAGCACTATTTGCTGACCAGAGGACAAGAGCAACTTTCTCTAGGGCATATGAGATGCCAGAGCAAATTGATGCAAGACTTGCTGACATGAAGACAAGAGAAAAAACAGAAAAATTGACTGAGAGGTTGAGATTGGGAAGATGCTTGTAAATGTTTACGTGAAGCAATTTAAATTAATTTCAAATACAAAAAAATCACTTTATGATATTATATCAACATAAATTAAAACATATTCATTTTTAATAATAAAATGCACCTCTTATTCAATTTACACCATTGCACACACACACTCAATCATTCATACTCAATTCAGGTTTCTCCAAGTTGACAATCGGTTTCAACATATTTAACCTAGTGACAAATATTATATACACCATATTTGTACACCCCTTTCTTGAAATGGTGTGTCAATCTGTCAAAACCACAGATAATATTTGGTCGACACTGCAGTTGGTTATTTGGGCAGTAAACGTAGGCCCTTTCTTATCCCAACCTTATTCAGGATGGAAGATGAGTACACCCTGTGTCTCACTTCGGGGTACGGTACATGGAGAAGGAGATGTCAGCTCCAACTTGTATCTTGGATGTAGTTCAAAGATGCTGGCCCAAATCCGAAATGCTCAAGCAGTTGGATCGCTTCCCAGCTGAGCTGTAGTGCAAATCTAAAGCACCTCAGGTTTCCCATGTTGCAGCTGTGATTGCTGGAGTGGACCCAGAGCGGATCACCAGGTCATGCTCGTGGTAATTCTGACCTTGTTAGCATCATACGTCACACATTTACTCTTGTTTGTAATCCTTGCAGCATCCTCTCGCACTGCAGATGGTGGGAAACCTGAGGTGCTTTAGATGTGCTCTACAGTGAGGCATAGCATGTACTCATCTTCCATCCTGAAGAAGGATGGGATAAGAAAGGGCCTAAGGTTGCAGCCCAAATAACCAACTGCAGTGTCGACCAAATATTATCTGTGGTTTTGACAGATTGACACACCATTTCAAGAAAGGGGTGTACAAATATGTTGTAAATAATATGTGTCACTAGGTTACATATGTGGAAACCGATTTTCAACTTGGAGAAATATAAATTGAGTGCGTGCGCGCGCGTGTGTGCGTGCGTGCATGTGTGCGTACGCGTGTGTGTGATAGTGTTAATTGAATAGAAGGTGCATTTTATTATTATAAATGAATATGTTGAAATGTATGTTGATTCAATATCATAAAATGATTGTGTTGTGTTTGAAATTAATTGAAATTGCTTCACATAAACATTTACAAGTGTATTGCCATTCTCAACCTCTTGGTCCATTTTTCTGTTTTTGAGTTGAACTTACCTGGAGGACCGGGTAGTATTGCAGGTACCCTTGTATTCTATAAATGAGGACAAGAGCAACATCCTCCAGGGCACATGAGACACTAGAGCAAACTGAAACAAGACTTGCTGACAAGAAGACCAGAGCAACATCCTCCAGGGCACATGAGACACCACTAAAGGAATATACTCTGTTCTCCATTTGATTGAAAAAGATTGGTATTTTTTTAAAGGTCTTTTTATTCACGTTTTACAGCAAATTAAACATTACATTCACTGTTCCCAACCCTCCCTCCCACAAAGATTGGTATTTTTAAACCATTACATCTTATTCATATTGATAACATTTTCTGATCCATTGCTTTTAAATAAATTACACATTTGCATGTTTTAATCACAATGTTTTTATTCTGCTTTCTAGTTTTATTATTGACACTGTACAAAAGAGTTAATTCATCATGATATCTGTGAAATATTTACCAGATAAATACATAACACGTCTCATTAGCTATAATCTGAACTGGCATTACGTTGTGTCTTCCCAGTATCTACCTGTTTTATAGTATCTTCATATGTTTCCCCATTATGAAATGAAGTTTATATTCCTGTTGCTACTTTCAGTGTTTATGTTTGTCCAAAGCAATGATTTCCTTTTGAAATCTGCAAATGATATACAAATACATTTGTTATCTAAACTGACAACTATTTCCACATAGTTTTTCCCTATTTTAGAGTGCCTTTATGTGTAAAAAGGAGGTCGATATGTCTGTCTCAAATAGAATTACGTGGAGAGAACATATTGTAGAGACTGAAATTACTGTTATACCCCTCAAAGACATTGCTGATATATTCAAACTCTTGCATGATTAAATGTTTACCGATATCAGTATTATTAAATGTGTATATACTCACTAAGGTCTGAGCTTGTCTGACATTTTTGCAAAAAGTTCCCTTTTTCCTGCCCGTATTATTCTTGAATGAGGAAGCTCACAGTTGAGTCATTATGAAACTAGATGGTCAGTGTATCTTTAATTTTCCAGTAGTCTTTCATTTCCTCACACAATCGACATCTTCTAGTTTCCATTTATTAATATGCATGTACTCTTTATTAGCATTCATACTCCTTATATTCTCACATTTTCAAATGCTGTATCTAGGTTTTACATATTTTGCCACCATTTTTTGTGATATTCGAAAAAGCTGTTTAATGCATCAGACAAAATCAGTTGTTTAATTTGACTATAACGGGCAGAAGGCCATCACATCTAATGTCGGAACGGAGGAACCCCACACGGTTATTTGGTATTTAGCTGTCATTTCATGGTGCTTTATATCTTTACCACATTATTCATAATTAAGATTATTTTCTTAAGCAAATCCATCAATATCTCATTAATGTGTTAGAATTGTGGTGCTTAGAAACTGTTTTAAGTCATTACTATGTCGAAATATTACTTCTACCAGCTCTATCTATTACTCAATGAAAGTTTTCATAGCTATCCACAATATGCATACATGCATACAAAATATCTTGATTGTTCCACATTTTTTACTTTCAAAGGTTTATCTTAATTTCTAGAATTCATCTTTTGATAAATATAGTTTATTTCATGCATTGTAAGTTTATTTTAAATTGCTTATTCTTTTACTTGGAACATGAAATCTGGAATTGTTACATTGTTATATAGAATGTGTGAATTATTGTACTGTACTGTTTGCTGTTTTTTGTATTTTATATGTGTAAGGGTTTTATGTAAAACCATGCATACAATCATAACAAATTTGAAAAAACGAATATTCATTTAATCAATCTCTTTCATCATATAGCACAGATATGGTACACTTGCTGTTCAATAATGGGCCTACACAGCATTATTTTAATAAATTCAATCCAGATTCCATGTGCAAACAATAACAACATGAAAATGTTATTTAATCATCTGTAGACAATAATTACAAATGATCCATAGGGAAAGTACAACACCATTTAACCGTGCTGAAAATTATTTATGTTATACAAATTAACCAATTTCTCAATTTTATGTATTCTATAGTCTGTGGACCATAATGTAATTTCAGTCTAGAGTGAAGTTCTTTTTACCTTTTCTTTCTTGTGGGCGAACATGTTCAATTCCTTTATCACTTTGGGGGTAATTCATAGAATTCAGCGCACAAGTGGCGCACGCGGCTGGCGCACAGTGTGCGCGTGCGAATCCCTGCGCCAGCCGCGTGCGCCAAAACCCATTTCAGCGCACAGCATATTCATGGATACCAGCCACCAAAACCAGCCGTGGCGCACAGTGGTGCAGCGACCCTGCAGCAGCGCCAGTTACGCCCCCAAGAACGCCTCTCGTGCAGGGAAAAGCCATCAAAATCCCCAATCCAGCGCAAAGGGCTGTGCTAACCCTATACTAGCACGGCAAGCGGGCTACGTGTATCACTGGGGTGCGCGGGAAGTACCTCACGTCATTTCAGCTGGGTACGTGCATTTCAGGGGTGCGCAGGAAGTTCCACACGCGAATGTCCTGGCTACGTGCATTTCGGGGTGCGCGGGAAGTTTCACACGCAATATCAGCAGAGTATGTGTATTCCAGGGGTGTGCGGGAAGTTCCACACGCGAATACGTGTATTTCGGGGTGTGGGGGAAGTTTCACACGCAATATCAGCAGGGTACGTGTATTCCAGGGGTGCGCGGGAAGTTCCACACGCGATATCAGCAGGGTACGTGTATTCCAGAGGTGCGCAGGAAGTTCCACACGCAAATGTCCTGACTACGTGTATTTCGAGGTGCGGGGGAAGTTTCACATGTGATATCAGCAGGGTACGTGTATTCCAGGGGTGCACGGGAAGTTCCACACGCGAATGTCCTGGCTACGTGTATTTCGGGGTGCGGGGGAAGTTTCACATGCGATATCAGCAGGGTATGTGTACTCCAGGGGTGCGCGGGAAGTTTCACACGCGATATCAGCAGGGTACGTGTATTCCAGGGGTGCGCGGGAAGTTCCACACGCGAATGTCCTGGCTACGTGTATTTCGGGGTGCGGGGGAAGTTTCACATGCGATATCAGCAGGGTATGTGTATTCCAGGGATGCGCGGGAAGTTTCACACGCAATATCAGCAGGGTACGTGCATTCCAGGGGTGCGCGGGAAGTTCACATGCAATTCCATCAGGGTACGTGTACATCAGGGGTGCGCGGGAATTTTCACATGTGAATTCAGCAGGGTACGTGTATCTCAGGGGTGCGCGGGAAGTTCCACACGCGAATGTCCTGGCTACGTGTATTTCGGGGTGCGGGGTAAGTTTCACACGCGATATTAGCAGGGTTCGTGTATTCCAGGGGTTCGTGGGAAGTCACACACGCGAAGTCAGCAGGGTACGTGTATTCCAGGGGTGCACGGGAAGTTCCACACGCAATTTCAGCAGGGTACGTGTATCATAGGGCTGCGCTTGAAGTTCCACACGCGATTCCATCAGGGTACGTGTATTACAGGGGTGCGCGGGGAGCACCACACGTGAATTGCACGTGTGGGTCCTCCCAGGTGTTTCCTCTACACTCTCCACGGCCCCTGCAGGTGGCTCACACCACAGGGGCCTACCCTGCACATGTCCTGCAGGCACCCCATCCACCATGGCCATGCCCCCCAGCCAACCCACATGTCAACTTGCACTACTGCCCACCAACGCATGTCCCCCTGCTTCCCAAGCCATCAGGGGCACCCTCCACCAGGCCCCCACCCATGTCAACCACCACCCCCACCCCCCAGCACTGTGGGGCACCTGCCAGCAGGCCCCCACCCATGTCTCCCACCACCCCCACCCCCCAGCAGTGCAGGGTCACCCTCCACCAGGCCCCCACCCATGTCTCCCACCACCCCCACCCCCCAGCAGTGCAGGTGCAGCCTCCACCAGGCCCCCACACATGTCTCCCACCACCCCCACGCCCCAGCAGTGCAGGGGCAGCCTCCACCAGGCCCCCACCCATGTCTCCCACCACCCCCACCCCCCAGCACTGTGGGGCACCTGCCAGCAGGCCCCCACCCATGTCTCCCACCACCCCCACCCCCCAGCAGTTCAGGCTCACCCTCCACCAGGCCCCCACCCATGTCCAACTCATGTTCCCCACCGCCCCCACCCCCAGCACTGTGGGGCACCTGCCAGCAGGCCCCCACCCACGTCCAACTCATGTTCCCCACCACCCCCACCCCCCAGCAGTGCAGGGTCACCCTCCACCAGGCCCCCACACATGCCTCCCACCACCCCCACCCCCCAGCACTGTGGGGCACCTGCCAGCAGGCCCCCACCCATGTCTCCCACCACCCCCACCCCCCAGCAGTGCAGGGTCACCCTCCACCAGGCCCCCACCCATGTCTCCCACCACCCCCACCCCCCAGCAGTGCAGAGGCAGCCTCCACCAGGCCCCCACCCATGTCTCCCACCACCCCACCCCCCAGCACTGTGGGGCACCTGCTAGCAGGCCCCCACCCATGTCACCCACCACCCCCACCCCCCAGCAGTGCAGGGTCACCCTCTACCAGGCCCCCACCCATGTCTTCCACCACCCCCACCCCCTAGCAGTGCAGGGGCAGCCTCCACCAGGCACCCACCCATGTCTCCCACCACCCCCACCCACCAGCAGTGCAGGGGCAGCCTCCACCAGGCCCCCACCCATGTCACCCACCACCCCCACCCCCCAGCAGTGCAGGGGCAGCCTCCACCATGCCCCCACCCATGTCTCCCACCACCCCCACCCCCAGCAGTGCAGGGTCACCCTCCACCAGGCCCCCACACATGCCTCCCACCACCCCCACCCCCCAGCACTGTGGGGCACCTGCCAGCAGGCCCCCACCCATGTCTCCCACCACCCCCACCCCCCAGCAGTGCAGGGCCACACTCTACCAGGCCCCCACCCATGTCTCCCACCACCCCCACCACCCAGCATTGCAGGGTCACCCTCCACCAGGCCCCCACCCATGTCTCCCACCACCCACACCCACCAGCAGTGCTGGGGCAGCTTCCACCAGGCCCCCACCCATGTCTCCCACCACCCCCACAGCCCAGCAGTGCAGGGTCACCCTCCACCAGGCCCCCACACATGCCTCCCACCACCCCCACCCCCCAGCACTGTGGGGCACCTGCCAGCAGGCCCCCACCCATGTCTTCCACCACCCCCACCCCCCAGCAGTGCAGGGTCACCCTCCACCAGGCCCCCACCCATGTCTCCCACCACCCCCACCCCCCCAGCAGTGCAGGGGCAGCCTCCACTAGGCCCCCACCCATGTCTCCCACCACCCCCACCCCCCAGCAGTGCAGGGTCACCCTCCATCAGGCCCCCACCCATGTCTCCCACCACCCCCACCCCCAGCAGTGCAGGGGCAGCCTCCACCAGGCCCCTGATCATGTCTCCCACCAACCCCACCACCCAGCAGTGCAGGGGCAGCCTCCACCAGGCCCCCACCCATGTCTCCCACCACCCCCACCCCCCAGCAGTGCAGGGGCAGCCTCCACCAGGCCCCCACCCATGTCTCCCACCAACCCCACCCCCCAGCAGTGCAGGGGCAGCCTCCACCAGGCCCCCACACATGCCTCCCACCACCACCACCCCCCAGCACTGTGGGCCACCTGCCAGCAGGCCCCCACCCATGTCCAACTCATGTTCCCCACCACTCCCACCCCCAGCAGTGCAGGGTCACCCTCCACCAGGCCCCCACCCATTTCCCCACCACCCCCACCCCCCAGCAGTGCAGGGGCAGCCTCCACCAGGCCCCCACCCATGTCTCCCACCACCCCCACCCCCAGCACTGTGGTGCACCTGCCAGCAGGCCCCCACCCATGTCCAACTCATGTTCCCCACCACCCCCACCCCCCAGCAGTGCAGAGGCAGCCGCCACCAGGCCCCCACACATGTCTCCCACCACCCCCACCCCCCAGCAGTGCAGGGGCAGCCTCCACCAGGCCCCCACCCATGTCTCCCACCACCCCCACCCCCCAGCAGTGCAGGGGCAGCCTCCACCAGGCCCCCACCCATGTCTCCCACCACCCCGACCCCCCAGCAGTGCAGGGGCAGCCTCCACCAGGCCCCCACCCATGTCTCCCACCAACCCCACCCCCCAGCAGTGCAGAGGCAGCCTCCGCCACGCCCCACCCATGTCTCCCACCACCCCCACCCCCCAGCAGTACAGGGTCACCCTCCACCAGGCCCCCATCCATGTCTCCCACCACCCCCACCCACCAGCAGTACAGGGGCAGCCTCCACCAGGCCCCCACCCATGTCTCCCACCACCCCCACCCCCCAGCAGTGCAGGGTCACCCTCCACCAGGCCCCCACACATGCCTCCCACCACCCCCACCCCCCAGCACTGTGAGCACCTTCCAGCAGGCCCCCACCCATGTCTCCCACCACCCCCATCCCCCAGCAGTGCAGGGTCACCCTCCACCAGGCCCCCACTCATGTCTCCCACCACCCCCACACCCCAGCAGTGCAGGGGCAGCCTCCACCAGGCCCCCACCCATGTCTCCCACCACCCCCACCCCCCAGCAGTGCAGGGTCACCCTCCACCAGGCCCCCACCCATGTCTCCCACCCCCCCCACCCCCAGCAGTGCAGGAACAGCCTCCAGCAGGCCCCCACCCATGTCTCCCACCACCCCCACCCCCCAGCAGTGCAGGGGCAGCCTCCACCAGGCCCCCACCCATGTCTCCCACCAGCCCCACCCCCCAGCAGTGCAGGGTCACCCTCCACCAGGCCCCCACACATGCCTCCCACCACCCCCACCCCCCAGCACTGTGAGCACCTTCCAGCAGGCCCCACCCATGTCTCCCACCACCCCCACCCCCCAGCAGTGCAGGGGCAGCCTCCACCAGGCCCCCACCAATGTCTCCTACCACCCCCACCCCCCAGCAGTGCAGAGGCAGCCTCCGCCAGGCCCCCACCCATGTCTCCCACCACCCCCACACCCCAGCAGTACAGGGTCACCCTCCACCAGGCCCCCACACATGCCTCCCACCACCCCCACCCCCCAGCACTGTGAGCACCTTCCAGCAGGCCCCCACCCATGTCTCCCACCACCCCACCACCCAGCAGTGCAGGGTCACCCTCCACCAGGCCCCCACCCATGCCCCCACCACCCCCACCCCCCAGCAGTGCAGGGGCAGCCTCCACCAGGCCCCCACCCATGTCTCCCACCAGCCCCACCCCCCAGCACTGTGGGGCACCTGCCAGCAGGCCCCCACCCATTTCCAACTCATGTTCCCCCCACCCCCACCCCCCAGCAGTGCAGGGTCACCTTCCACCAGGCCCCCACCCATGTCCCCACCACCCCCACCCCCCCAGCAGTGCAGGGACAGCCTCCACCAGGCCCCCACCCATGTCTCCCACCACCCCCACCCCCCAGCACTGTGGTACACCTGCCAGCAGGCCCCCACCCATGTCCAACTCATGTTCCCCACCACCCCCACCCCCCAGCAGTGCAGGGGCAGCCTCCACCAGGCCCCCACACATGTCTCCCACCACCCCCATCCCCCAGCAGTGCAGGGGCAGCCTCCACCAGGCCCCCACCCATGTCTCCCAACACCCCCACCCCCCAGCAGTGCAGGGGCAGCCTCCACCAGGCCCCCACCCATGTCTCCCACCACTCCCACCCCCCAGCAGTGCAGAGGCAGCCTCCGCCAGGCCCCCACCCATATCTTCCACCACCCCCACCCCCCAGCAGTACAGGGTCACCCTCCACCAGGCCCCCATCCATGTCTCCTACCACCCCCACCCACCAGCAGTACAGGGGCCGCCTCCACCAGGCCCCACCCATGTCTCCCACCACCCCCACCCCCCAGCAGTGCAGGGTCACCCTCCACCAGGCCCCCACACATGCCTCCCACCACCCCCACCCCCCAGCACTGTGGGCACCTTCCAGCAGGCCCCCACCCATGTCTCCCACCACCCCCACCCCCCAGCAGTGCAGGGTCACCCTCCACCAGGCCCCCACCCATGTCCCCACCACCCCCACCCCCCGGCAGTGCAGGGGCAGCCTCCACCAGGCCCCCACCCATGTCTCCCACCACCCCCACCCCCAGCAGTGCAGGGGCAGCCTCCACCAGGCCCCCGATCATGTCTCCCACCAACCCCACCGCCCAGCAGTGCAGGGGCAGCCTCCAGCAGGCCCCCACTCATGTCTCCCACCACCCCCACCCCCCAGCAGTGCAGGGGCAGCCTCCACCAGGCCCCCACCCATGTCTCCCACCAACCCCACCCCCCAGCAGTGCAGGGGCAGCCTCCACCAGGCCCCCACACATGCCTCCCACCACCCCACCCCCCAGCACTGTGGGCCACCTGCCAGCAGGCCCCCACCCATGTCCAACTCATGTTCCCCACCACCCCCAACCCCCAGCAGTGCAGGGTCACCCTCCACCAGGCCCCCACCCATGTCCCCACCACCCCCACCCCCCAGCAGTGCAGGGGCAGCCTCCACCAGGCCCCCACCCATGTCTCCCACTACCCCGACCCCCCAACACTGTGGGGCACCTGCCAGCAGGCCCCCACCCATGTCCAACTAATGTTCCCCACTACCCCCACCCCCCAGCAGTGCAGGGTCACCCTCCACCAGGCCCCCACCCATGTCCCCACCACCCCCACCCCCCAGCAGTGCAGGGGCAGCCTCCACCATGCCCCCACCCATGTCTCCCACCACCCCCACCCCCCAGCACTGTGGGGCACCTACCAGCAGGCCCCCACCCATGTCCAACTCATGTTCCCCACCACCCCCACCCCCCAGCAGTGCAGGGGCAGCCTCCACCAAGCCCCCACACATGCCTCCCACCACCCCCACCCCCCAGCAGTGCAGGGGCAGCCTCCACCAGGCCCCCACCCATGTCTCCCACCGCCCCCACCCCCCAGCAGTGCAGGGGCAGCCTCCACCAGGCCCCCACCCATGTCTCCCACCCCCCAGCAGTGCAGGGGCCGCCTCCACCAGGCCCCCACCCATGTCTCCCACCACCCCCACCCCCCAGCAGTGCAGGGGCAGCCTCCACCAGGCCCCCACCCATGTCCCCATCACCCGCACCCCCCAGCAGTGCATGGGCAGCCTCCACCAGGACCCCACCCGTGTCTCCCACCACCCCCACCCCCCAGCAGTGCAGGGGCAGCCTCCACCAGGCCCCCACCAATGTCTCCCACCACCCCCACCCCAGCAGTGCAGGGTCACCCTCCACCAGGCCCCCACCCATGTCTCCCACCACCCCCACCCACCAGCAATACAGGGGCAGCCTCCACCAGGCCCCCACCCATGTCTCCCACCACCCCCAGCAGTGCAGGGTCACCCTCCACCAGGCCCCCACACATGCCTCCCACCACCCCCACCCCCCAGCACTGTGAGCACCTGCCAGCAGGCCCCCACCCATGTCTCCCACCACCCCCACCCCCCAGCAGTGCAGGGTCAACCTCCACCAGGCCCCCACCCATGTCTCCCACCACCCCCACCCCCCAGCAGTGCAGGGGCAGCCTCCACCAGGCCCCCACCTATATCTCCCACCACCCCCACCCCCCAGCAGTGCAGGGTCACCCTCCACCATGCCCCCACCCATGTCTCCCACCACCCCCACCCCCCAGCAGTGCAGGGGCAGCCTCCAGCAGGCCCCCACCCATGTCTCCCACCACCCCCACCCCCCAGCAGTGCAGGGGCAGCCTCCACCAGGCCCCCACCCATGTCTCCCACCACCCCCACCCCCCAGCAGTGCAGGGTCACCCTCCACCAGGCCCCCACTCATGCCTCCCACCACCCCCACCCCCCAGCACTGTGGGGCACCTGCCAGCAGGCCCCCACCCATGTCCAACTCATGTTCCCCACCGCCACCACCACCCAGCAGTGCAGGGTCACCCTCCACCAGGCCCCCACCCATGTCTCCTTCCACCTCAACCCCCCAGCACTGTGGGGCACCTGCCAGCAGGCCCCCACCAATGTCCAACTCATGTTCCCCACCACCCCCACCCCCCAGCAGTGCAGGGGCAGCCTCCACCAGGCCCCCACACATGTCTCCCACCACCCCCACCCCCTAGCAGTGCAGGGACAGCCTCCACCAGGCCCCCACCCATGTCTCCCACAACCCCCACCCCCCAGCAGTGCGGGGGCAGCCTCCACTAGGCCCCTACCCATGTCTCCCACAACCCCCACCCCCCAGCAGTGCAGGGGCAGCCTCCACCAGGCCCCCACCCATGTCCCCACCACACCCACCCCCCAGCAGTGCAGGGGCAGCCTCCACCAGGCCCCCACCCATGTCTCCCACCACCCCCACCCCCCAGCACTGTGGGGCACCTGCCAGCAGGCCCCCACCCATATCCAACTCATGTTCACCAGCCAACATGTCATCACAATCTAGATCCCTGGTCCCTATGGTCAGGAAACATAAATAGAATCAAAAATAAAGAAACAGAAGTGGGAATGTACAAAAATGAAAAGAAGCATGTCCGTGAAAAAAAGCAAAACCAAAAATCATAATCCAAAGTAATGGTGTCCAAAGTCACTGTCCACAAAAGAAAATCCAATGGGAAATAATAATTGAAAGCCATTGCTCCATGGTTAAATTGTGAAAGAAAAATACAATCCAACAGTGAACTATGTACATACGAACAAGCCAGGGTCCATTACCCCAACAAAAGAAATGAAACCTATCTAACTACACTAACTAATAAAATAAACTATATACAAAAATCTGGCCAATGTCCAAAAGGTCCAAAATAAATCCAAAAAAAAAGGAAACCTAACACTACCTACATAACTATGTACAAGGGCAGCGGGCTAGTTTGACGGCTCACTTTTGGATGTCCCGGGCCAGGGCATCATCGAACTCCTGCTCAATGTCCCGGAGGCGGTCCTCCTCCATGGCCCTGAGGGTCCGCAGGGCCGTTGACGTGTTCACCTCCAAACCCCTGCGGATTGCCTCGAGGCACTCGGCCCGCCTCAGGGCCCTCTGCATGGAGTTCTCCTCCCTGACCATTGTGTGCCGTGCCTCTTCCGCCCGCTGCCGCTCTGCATCTATGGTGTGGCCCAACCGCTGCCACATGGAAGACACTCTCTGTCCTGGGTCCTCCTGCCCTCCGGCCGATGCCTGCCCCTCCGATGTTGAAGGCCCCGAGCCTTCATGGCTCCCACCACGATGCTGCTGCTGCTGTGCCTCTGCCCGTGCACTGCCTCCTGCTGCCTGCACATCCTCCGCCGGCTGGGGTGCAGTCGTTGACGTGGCCACCCCATGGACGTCCGACTCCCGACTGTGGCAGGGATGCCTCCTCCACAAGCCTGGCCGCACCGTCAGAGGCAGCTCCACAGGGCACCCAGGTGACTGATGGGTGGGGAGATGGCACAGAGGACGACTGGCGCGTAGGGGGTTCAGTGGAGGAGGGGGTCGTAGCAAGCCCCATCAAATGGAGGAATCTGGCCTGGGTGACCTGTCCCAGCAGGCTGACGTGGTCAACAAGCCATTCGAGATGACGTGCAGTCTCCTCATGAAAAGACTGCAGGTCACCTCGCATGGCCCATTGACGCAACGCCACACCAGACAGGACAGGCTTAACGTGGACCCGGATAGCCACGTCCGCAGGCAGAGGAAGGCCAGTTGTCGTTTGCTCATCCCCTGCCTGAAAACGGGTCTGGACGTGGCATCCCTGCTGGTGCAAGATGATGCAGGGACAGGATCAGGGACAGGATTGCACACAGGCACCTCCGCGGCGGCCTGTGCTGCCTCCTTCCCCTGGTCCTGCACTGCACCACTAGCACCAGTGGGATCCCTACCTCCAGACCCCGTCTCTGTTGCTTGCACCGCCTCCTCCTCCACCAAACCCCCCACCAACCTGGATGACTCTGTGCCATTTTCCCCCATTGGGCCCTGTGGGGTCCCAGCTGCCCCTTCTGCTGCTGAGGAGTCCAACTCCAACCTCCGCCTCTTGGACCTCCCCCCGGCAGCTGCGGCCTGGGACGCGGCACCGGACTCCTCACTCCCCGACAAGATGACAACATGGGACTTGCGTCTCCGGCTGGCGGTGGGATCCCCGCAGCTGTGCTCCACAGCACCTTCTCCGCCCTCTTCATCAGTTGACGCTGCAGACAGGGAGAAATAAAACGCAGGCATCAGGGCATTGTACAATGGACACATACACACATGACAGTTGTACATGAGTGGCATTGGCAAACCTCAGACATGCCATCACAATCCCCAACACACATGTCATTTCAACTCGCACACATGAGCCATACCACAGCCATATCGCAACTGCCAGCACCATCCATACCCATACAACAGCATGAGCAGGTAAAGCTGAGCCAGACATCACATGCAACACAGGAAGTGCACCACACATGTACACACACCACCACACTTGCCTGCATGTGTACACCTCTGCCAAGTGTCGCAGTGTTCAGATGGGCATCCATGTCACATCTGCCAATCAGGCTTCCACATCCGGCTGTCACATGCATCCATGTTGCATCACTGTTGCACCCTTGTCAAATACACACAAATGCACATGTACACAGTGCTGATACATGCAGCTGAAAACAACATACATGTGTGACATCACGGACATGTCTACTTACATACACATTCATCCAAACATGTGTGCCCACACAACTGCATTTGGCATGCAAGCCTACACACACAAGCACCATCCATGTCTCACACATTCCAGCCCTCGCATGTGTTAGCCCCACGGCCCTGTACACCCCCACCCATACTCGACCCCATACAAACAGATGTGCAACCTGCACACTACTGAAACATCACCACACGCACAGCTCACAATCAGGATGCATGTACACTTACCGCTTGACTCCAGACGGGTCTGCCTCCAAGGACCTGGACGTGGAGCGATGGGGATATGCGTTCCAGGACCCTCATCTGATCTTCCGACAAGTGGCCCCGGCGCCCCTTGGCATCCGCTGCCTTCAAGAGGCGCCGGGCCTTGTTCAGGGTCCTGGACCTGAAGTCCTCCCAGCTCTTCTTGACATGTTCTAAGTCGCGGACTGCCACCCCCTCCGCGTTGATGGCAGTCACGATGTCAGTTCAGATCCGAGTCTGTCCTTCCTTGTCGGCGCGGGAACTTCCGAAGAGGGCATCATACTGCCCTAGGACTTGCTCCACCAGGACAACAACTTCGGTGGCACTGAAGCTGGTGCCCCTCTGCCTCTCTGGCCGGGGGTTGTCAGTGGTCTCAGATGGTGTTTGCCCCGACATGACAACCCCAGAGGCAGGAGTGGGTGGGCAACTAGGTCCTGGGGCTGGGCTGTGGAGCGATGGATTCCCAGTCGGGAGTCTTCGGTTCCAGCAGGGGTGGTCACAGCAACAGCACCCCTGGCTGATGTGCAGGCAGCAAATGGCAGGGCACGTGGGCAGCAGGCAGTCAGGCAGCAGCAGATGGCAGGTGGGAGCGTGCTCGGGGATGTGGGGGGCAGTAGTTCGGCCTTCTGGGCAGGAGCGTGGTCTTCCGTGTGCTTACGCGTGGCCAGCTTGATACGGAGTGATTTGGCATGTGAAAATTCGGCACGTCAGCGTGTAATTCGAGGAAAGGCCCTTAGCGCGTAAGCGCGTCTGCACGCATACGCAATTTCATTGGACAGAAGGCCCCTGAAGCGCAAGCGCCCCTGTGACGTGATGCGCACAGGCGTGCATGAGCATTTCAGCGCGCGTGAAAAACTGCACGTCCGTGTGTAATACAAGGAAAGGGCCCATGCGCGTAAGTGACGTGACGCGCGTGTGCGTTTCCCTCAGCACGGGTTAAAGGTGAGTGGGCCCAGCAGTTCGCTGTATGTGCCTTTCGTGGAGACCGACGTGTGTTGCTGCTTCCTGTTGTTTCGCGCGCCATCACAACTTCACAGCTATCAAGGAGGTATCTCTTCTTTTGGCGGGGGTATGGGCTACGCGTGGTTTTCTGCATCGCGCTAGTCAGACGGTGAGTCGGACACACTCTTTTTCCCACTGCGGGTACCCCTGTGTATCGCACCCATTTTCGATGTCATAGTAGCCTGCGTGCCCAACCCGTACGCGTTATTCGTGTTACAGGGTGCCACCGCGTACTGCGGGAGGTTGAATCCACGCACGTAGGCTGCAGGGTTGCGTGCACGGTTTTACTGCAGTTTTGGAGTGCCTGAGCGTTGCGTGACCCGTCACCACATCACCGGGGTCACATACAGCCTTGCAGGTGCAGGGGGACTGTTAACATCTTGCTTCCCACGCCCTTCACCCCAATTACCCAGGTCAATTGTGGTGTACACCTCCCATTGGCACCACTCCATCTGTGCCAGCACTACTACATCAGTGCCAGGGTTGGGAGGCCACCAAAGGTGAGGGGTGCCTCAGCTGGGCGTCCTCCTTGTGGCGGGCATGGTCGGGACGTGGCCGTTGTGACCTGGGAGTAGGGGGACTCCAGGGTGTCCAGGGTGGCCACAGAGGGGGAAGAGGCAGGGGTGCGCCACTTGAGCACAATGTTGTGCCATGTGTCGGTGGAGTCATGCCACCACCCCCTGTGGTTCCGGGGGATGCAGCTCCTGCATCTGGCATTGGCACCCATTTGACCCGGCAGTCCGTTCCATCGACTGCCACGGGCCCAAGGGTAGTGGTAGCTGCAGGTGCAGCTGTGGACACCACCACCCAGGCTCAGGGTCTGCCAGCGCAGGCTGCGTTGGCACTTGAAGAGCCCTTGGTAGATCTCCAACAGGCCAGGGGGGAAACCATAGGGGCAGGCCGGGCTGCTCAGACCAAGACACGTGTCCCTGGGGCAGTCATGTCATCTGCTGCCCCGAGGTGTTGGCAAGTGCAGGGGCAGATGCACCCAACAGCACCCCGGTTGTGAGTCTGCCAACCAGGACCGTTGCGGTCAATGACCTTGCCACAGCTGATGTTGCTGCGCAGGGTCCATTAGTGGGCACCCACTGACACAAGTCAGGCCTTTGGTCATCCCTCCACCTGCCACTCCCTTGGCTCAATCCACCGAACCCACTGGCCATACTGTTCAGGGCGGCATTAGGCAGCCAGGGTCTGCGCCACAGTCCAAGAGGAGGAAGGTTGCACCTGCAGCACAGGCTGGGACCCCACACACAGCCACAACCTCCTGCACATCGAGGAAGAAGCCTTTCTGTAAGCAGGAACTGAACTTCCTCGTGGATTACGTGCGGGGCCACAGCCGTGACATGCTAGTGGTTGCCAATAGTCAGACTACGGCTGCCCAACGTGACACCCACTGGAAGCATGTTGCGGAACATGTCAGTTCATTCGACCATGAGGTCTGACATTCTGTGTGGCTCATAGGCCTCAGCCTGTTCAATGGCCAATGACACTGTCCAACTGTTGTTGTGTCTTCTTCACACGTGGGCGGCCTCCAGAGTTTTCATCATGTGTCCTGCTTACTGTCCCAGCATCATTTGCAGTGTTGTCACTTGAATCACATTAAGCTGTTGATGCCAGTCAACACTGCCTGTCAATACACAGGTGTATGGTCAGCCTTTTGATACCATGCTAGGCATCCCTGCTTTGGTACTGGGGTGGAGGGGTGCTTGGCTTCTAGATATGGTACACATTGAATGCACAATGCACGTGATGTCTGAATTTGACATTGCACTGCCTTCACATTTCCTGGCACACACCATGTAGTCCTTGTACATGTAGGTAGTGAGTGGCGTACACATTTTCTGCACTGCATAGACCCACTTCCATGGAAACTGCCACCTTTCAACAGGTCTGATCACAGAAGCTATTCAAAGTTGACCCAGCATGCATGCCAGGTTATATGTTGTGTGTCACATGTCTGCCGGATGCGTTTGCTGTCGGTGTGTGTGTGTGTTGTGTGCTTCTGACATGTGTAGTGACCTTTTTTCTCTCTGTTTTTCAGGTGATGACGCAATGGAGGTGGAGGATGGTGTTGTCATGCCAGACACAGGGTTGTTACCACCACATCAACCCGGCACTAGTGGGGGTCGTGGGGTGGTAGGCCTCGAAAACCCCCAAGTGCTGCAGTCCATCTAGTCTCTGGCTGCCTATGAGTCCAGCCTTGATGACGACTCTGACGTCCATGTTGAGTTGGATGAGCATCAAGTCCATGTGTCAGGGGTGAGTGATTCTGATGTGGACACTCCTCTGTCTGCGAACCCTGCACTGAGGGATCAGACAGTCTTGGTTCCTCCGCCCGTGGTGGATCGGGACGCAGGGTCACCCTCCACACCAGTCACTGATGTGCCTGGGACATCACATCGACGGGGGCATGTAGTCGTGCAGCCGTGGGCGGGGCCAACACAGCGAGGACCCCCGAGCGCAACCGCAATATACTGAGTGGGAGCAAGACATGACTGCCAATTCTGAATGGCAGGGGGCAGCAATGGAGAACATCGCTGAGAGCATGGAGCGTGTGGCCCGATCTGTGCTCCCCCCTGCTAGGCAGGTGCTTCTCCAGCAGCAGGCGGCACGGTCCACGGCCCGCTCGCTCAGGCTGGGCATGGCGGCCTCAGACAGGGCACGCCAGGCTGAAATGTCGTCTCTGCATCAAGCAATTGCTGCTCACGCAGAGGCGCACATGGATGCCCTGAGGGAGGAGTATGCTTCCCTCAGATCCACTCTGGGTGTCCTTATGATGTCCCAGAGTCAGCAGGCAGAGGAGAGGTTTGCACAGCTTGAGTGTACCATCTCGGCTGAGCTACAGGCTTGCCGGGAGGTGCAGCGGTTGTCCAGCCAGGCCTTGCAGGAGGAACTCCGTGTTACACGTTCTACCTTGCAAGAGGAAGCACGTGTATCACGTGAGGTTCTGCATGCAGACCTACGTCACATCGCCACACAGAACCAGGCTCACCCGTCCGGCAGACTTGCTGCCGACGAGGGACAAGCTGTGGCTAGGCGTGGCCAGGCTACTGTGCCATGTCCTCCTTTACAGGATGAGCCAGACTCGGACGACCATCTATCCCCCACATAGGTTGGGCTGTGCAGGCGTTGAGCCCATGGAGGTTTTTTTTTTGGCTCAGCATCATCGCTTGTCGATGTTGAGCAGCACCCTGTACCTCCCCCCTCCTGGGTGCCTCTCGTCCACCCCGGGTCGTATGTGGCCATTTTTGATTTTTCTTTTAGTTTAGTTAGTTAAGTTTCTGTTTGATAGTTAGTTTAATTAGGTAATGTAGGTTTTCCATTGTTAGTGTAATTAGTTAATAGTTGATTTAGTTTAAAATTGCTTGTCTATTGTGCTTTCATGTGACGGTGCAGTGCTTTGTGGCTTTTGAAGGCATCCACTGTCTGTTCCAGCTGGGCCCTTCAGGCTTGTCTTGTGTATGTGTTTGCTGCTTGGGGTCCTTGACTCACATATGCCACTCCTGCCTCCCTTATCCATGGGCTCGAAAGGATGGTTCGGTGTTACAGAATTTTACACAAGGGTTTTGGACTGTCATATCTGTGGAATGTCTGGTGCTGTGTGACTTGTGTTGACACCCCTAGTGGGGATGATTTTGGTGTTATTGTCCTCTGTTCAGCTTTTGCTAGATGGGGTGTGTCATGATTAATGTGTACATTAATTGCTATGCATTGTGTAGTATGTTTCATATCTTTGCTGTACACATGCTTGTTGCAATTCATGCTGTAGATAGTGTTCCACACTTTGGATGTGAAAGATGGACTGATGGTGTGATTTATGATGTGACTCTCTGACATGGTCAAGTAATGAGATGTCTGGTGAGACACATACAGATGACTTTGAAAACATTAATCATGTGTTAAATGCCCTTTCTGCAGGGGGATGAGCCTCCAGAGCACCTTTGCCAGCAGACATGGCTCATTGGACGACGGAATTCTGGACACGTTTGTTGGTGCCCACATGCACATGTGTTCACAAGCAGAGGCAAAGGAATTGCAGACCCACATCCTAGAACTGCTGACATGTTCCAAGGAACTCCAGGCAAGGTGTACAGCACAGGGGGGCCACAACACAGCAAAGCCTGCACCAGGCGAGTTGCACATGCAGGCTTAGTCACAGCACTGAGGGTGAGCTTAGACGAATATTGGTGTTGAAGCACACAATGCAGCTCAGATGTGTTGGTGGACTGATGGCTGTTGATTGTAAGGTTGTCTGGGGCACATGCAGGGCCAGTGGCACAGACCCTCCGGTACACCAAGGTCCATTGAGGCACTTGTATCAACCATGTAGCCTTCCGAGACATGGAAAGGAGCAGCTCACAGGGACATACAGCAAGGGACATACTCGGGTGCAGTGCATGTCTTTTCCATGTACTTTATGATAAATGCACTGCCAACTTTGTTTCGGTCATGGTGGTACGCAACTTGCTCAGAAGTCATGGCTGGCTATATGGGTCTGTCTGCATACCCAGGGAACATTGCATGTTGTGTGAATTGTGACATATTGGTGTTCCATTTGCCACGCACCCACCGGCGGCTGATTTACTGCATTGACTGTGTATGGCCCGTCACAGGGGTGATGTTATATATGGGTACGAAGCATCTACACCAGATTGTCTGTTTGTGGAGTAGTTTGTTGCTATGGGGCATGTTTGGTGTTGTGTTTTTGTGTAATTGGCATGTACAGGTTGTTGACTGTGGCTCTCTTTGCAGCATTGCAGTGCTCCTGTAACCGGACCTGAAAGTGCGCAGGCAGGAGGCCAGCATTCAAAACCAGAGCTAAGTGTCTTGTTGTTTTTCTTTCAAACTGCTCTGCATAGGCTTGCTGGGGAGTGTGCTAATGCATGGATGTATGTGTGGTTCAATTTGGTATGTTTTTCCCCCTAATCACCCGGAATCCTATGCAATTTTGAACCCTGTACCCTCTACCCGGTGTTCCAGCTTCCTGTACCTATCCAAGCAACGTTCCCTAACCCTCTTTCCCCGCTGGGGTTGCAGATGCCTGTGTAAGCCCCGAACTTGCAGGTGCCAAAACCCTAGAGGGGGTGGTTGGTTCGTACCACTCCTAAGCCTGGACTAGAGAAGGCCATGACAATGATGTCCAAGTTTGTTTGGATTGTGTATGTGTTCATGCAGGTAGTACATTTTCGTGCATTCCCTAGTATCATGTGTCATTCCTCCTCCCCTCTCCTGCCACTCATTCCAGTCATCCAGTGTGTCAACACCTGTCCCGACTGCATATCCCTGAACCTCCTTCCCCACCAGGGTCTCAGGGGCCTGTGTGAGTTTGACCTTGCAGGCACCCGGGACACGGTGGGGGTGGTTGTTTCGTGACACTCCTGCGCCTGTACACGGGACATGTGACAGTATACATCCGTTCATGGTGCATCATCCTATGTCATGTACCACACATGGTTCACATCCTGTTGTGACATTGTTTTACTGTGCTACCTTGGTTGTTGCATCATTGTGGTAGTACTTGGCCTTTGTGAGGTACTGCTACGTCAAGTCATTTACTGGAGGGTGTTCTGGTTCGTTTTTCTGGCTTGGATTTTGTGATTTTGGATATGAGTGTGGATTATGAGGGTGCAGGCACCTTTTTACACACAAGGTGGGAGATGGTGTCGAAGGGTAAAGGTGATGCTGTGGCCAGGTGTAATTGAGGTTTGAAGGCTCCATGACCCAGGTGCATTTGTTCAGTGGGTCATGGTCATTTGTGAGGGAGGGGGGGTTGTTGTTGATAGTTGCCTTGCCCTGCAGTGTGATGGGAACTCTGACATTGTAATGGTGGTATCCTATGTACATGTTGTGTTCTGCTGATCAATGCCTGTTCATGTGTTGTGTTTACCTTTCAGGTGCGAGGGGATAGTTGCGGTTTGACATGCTGGGGTGTACACATGGTGAATGTTCACATGTGATGTGTAGAGAACACTGATGGTCACTTGAGTGCACATGCATATGTGGAGTGCATGTCCTTGCAGAACCACACACTTGCACTCTGATGCACTACATGTACTCCCACCCTTGCATATCCACGTGTACACTGTTTGCTTCTGGTGCCCACTGTGTCCCCGCACCACATGTTCTGTGACCAATTATGGATCCTGTACATGCCTAATTTGCAGTTTGATGTGGTCTGTCACTTAGATGTGAGCAGTGTATTGCAGGAGTAGGACACATCACACATGAGCTGCAGTGTTGAGTTTGCAATGCACAATGTGCATGTAGACAAGCATTCATTGTTATGTTACATCTACAACTCTTGTAATGCATTTGGAAATGACTTATTTTGGGTGTGAGATTTTGTTGGTCTGTCATTTCATCTGATTCCGGGTCAGGCATCATTGTCTGATGCCACTGTAGATTTTGGACATGGCAATGTGTACCTTATCGTTACTGTGTTGGTGTATGGGTATTGCTTGCCATGTCATGTTGTGGTTTGGGAGGGTTTGAGTGACATGACAGTGATGGCCATGGCCTGTTTTGCAGGTGTGTGTGATGCACACCTTGCATGTCAGCGTCCTCCGCTTCTCAGAGCAACTAGCTGGGGGTAGATCTCTCTCCGCGGCAGGGCCCTCCCTCTGGAACAGCCTGCCTCACTTGAGGGGAACCATCTCCGGTTCGGGAAGCACCTCAAGACCTTCCTCTTTGCTTCTGCTTTCTCTCTGCCTCTCCCTTGCGGAATTCTTCACTGGAACTGCACTGGAGCTGCAACTGGGCCACTCTCACCGACCTTGGTCCCTGGCCCAGCCACTCTCCACTTGCACTGCCTCCCTGGCAACCCCTGCACTGCGGTACTGTCTCTCTATCCCTACAGCCCACCCTTCCCAGCACTTGTCTGCACTTACCTTTTCAGTTGCCACCATCCGACATATGTATTTGTTTTTTGGTCTACTTCCCCTGTACTGCGCCCCCCCTCCCCTTCCCCTTGCACTTTTCCCTTCCCCCTACCCCTGCACTTGCACAATCTAAATGACACCTGGCCTAGTAGTACCGTTGTCTGTCTTCCCTTTTTCCCCCCTCCCTGCCTCATCGCACCTTGAAATACTTGTGTATAGGCCATATCATGTCATAAGTCATATGTGTGCCTTTTGGTCACACAGGATAGCTTGTGTTTAAGTCGCTAGGGATGCAGATGATGTGGCACTTCCATGGCAACTATCTCAGGGTGGTAGGGTTGTGACAGTTGACTGTCTCTTTGCCATCATCGATTGTCACCTGGTATGTGCCAAGGCCTGTGTGCACTCCGCAGGGGTGGGAGTTTAGGTGACAAATGTGGCCACAAGCTGGGTCCGGGCTTCCTCGCCACATGCCCTGTCCCCTCCCATGGGCAGCGCCTGTGCCTGTGGTTGGGGATGTGGGGGCACCACCATGTCCACCGGGACGACCTGCCGTTTTGCAACATTGTGCAGGACACATGCTGCCACAATGATCCTGCACACTACTGATGGTGCATAGAGTAGTTGCCCGCCAGAGCGGTCAAGGGAGCGGAAACGTGACTTGAGCACTCTGAATGTGCGCTCCACTATGGCCCTGGTTGCAATATGGGTGGCGTTGTATCTTACCTGGGGTGGTGTGGTGGGGTTCCGGATTGGCGTCATCATGTGGTTGCTCAGAGGGTAGGCACTGTCCCCTGGGGAGGTGATAATAGTTGAGATTATTAGGGTTTGGGTATTTGTCTGTGTGTGACTTGCATGCATGTGCAAGGGCATTTGTACTGACCTAGGAGCCATGTGTCGCCATGCTGCCCAGCTTCCAGGGCCCGGCTCAGGGCGGACATTCTGTATACGAAACTGTCATGGGTGGAGCCAGGGTAGTTTGCATAGACAGAGGTGATGATTCCCTTTGCATCGCATACCACCTGTACATTGATGGAATGCCAGTGCTTGCGGTTTCGGTAGATGTGCTCAGTGGCCCTAGGTGGAGGTAGGGCCACATGGGTGCAATCTATGGCACCGAGCACTTTGGGGAAGTGTGCCACCCTGAAAAAATCCAGGACAACGGCCTGCCTTTCTGCGGGTGTTCTGGGCATGTATATGTGCCTGCGGACTGAGGGGCGCGCTGTCATGATTGCCAGTACCTGGTGTAGGCAGTGTGACTGCGTGGCCTGTGAGACCCCCCCCACTATGGCAGTAGTCCGCTGAAATGACCCAGTGGCCAAAAAATGCAGGACATTGAGCAGCTTCTCCAAGGGGCTCAATGCTTGGGAGCAAAGGGTGGGGGATGTAAGGTCATCTTCCCACTCCCTGACCAGGTCTAGGATGATATGGGGTGGAAACCTATACCTGCCATAGACCTGGTCGTCAGGCATCCCAAAAAGGCTTGTCCGTTGTGCGAAAATGCGTGCCCTGGCTATTCTCCTCCTCCTGCGGTGTCCCACGATCAGTGCTGCGACAAACGGGGCATTCATCGTAGCTGTATATACGCGTTTGTTGTTTGCGCGCCCAGTTACGCCTTCTTTTTCACGTGTTGTTCCCCATTCCGCGTGTTATGCCCACTATTCCGCCCACTTTGGTTGTGTGCGCCGCGCTATGTGCGCTTTTGCTGTGCGCGTAGCGCGCGCCGTGTATGCCTGCATGCGCCATGGCTGGATTGGGCTCACGGACAGCGGGAAACACGCGCAGCGTCTTCCTTGAATATCCACGTGTGCGCGTGCGCTGCGTTTCTCACGCTTGCGCTCCCTTGCGCCTGCTTGCGCATGGATGTTCGGCGCACGTTTGTTCCATGAATCGGCCCCTTAATGTTTTAACCATGTTTTCTCCTTGTTCTTCCTGCTGGTTAGTTGTTGATGATATTTTGTATTTTTAGTTTTCATTGCCTTACTCATCTCTTAATTCTCGGTCAATTCTCTGAATAGTGTTCCAAACATATATGTGATCACATGTACAAATTAGCACATACATCATGTAAATGCTTTTCCAATGAATAAACAGATTAATATAATGTATGTCATGTATTCTTGTCTTGTTGTGTAATGTTCTATGTATTGAGTACTGTTGATTGTAAAAGTTAATTTTTGAACTATGTACAATCACATTAAATTAAATAAATAAATACATTAACAGTGCATTTAATGCAAATATTGTAGTCTTGTTCATAGCTACTTTGCATACCATACATGTATCACTGGGTGTGTTCTACAAACCATACCACCGGTATCAGTCAAGGCCAGGATGATCTGATTCAACAACAGTGGATGATGCCTCTGCAAAATGGGGTAAAATAGCACTAGTGAAGGATGCCAGCTAAGTGACAGTGGTCTGGTAACACAAGCATATGCATCATCTGATCAACTCAATAGAAAGGCTCAGGGGGGCCTTAAGGTAACACAAGTTCCAACTGGTGTTAACAACTAACTTTGAATTACTTACTACACTGGTTCAGATGAACTGACTTCAGCCCAAGACTGGGCTGGCCCCAACAGTGTGCAGAGTAAATCAAGAGATTGAAGTTCCCCAGCAGGATATGTTGCTCTGTGATTATCCCTTGAAACCGACCCTTTGCTGCCAAGTGAAACCCACTAAGATATGGAACACAGTGCATGACTATTTAGTCAGCCCCATCCAGATAATTCCCAATAGAAGACTTCTCATCAGACTGTAACGGACGGGGCGAATACAGAAAGAAATTTGAGATTTTGTTTTTCATCTGGATCTAAATTGTTGGGACACAAAGATAGCCTTAAACTGAAGAATGAGATTATCACACACCAGGAACTCTTAAAGCTATTCTCCTAGAGTATAGCAGGATTGGGGAAGAATGTTGAAGGCAAAGCATAGTGTGTGTGTTTTTTTATGAACTATGAGATTATTTGATTCCCAGAAACGTGGGCCATGAAATCCATATATCTAGATGGGTGTACCATTGCTCAGTGTCTAAATGGGGATGTAATTCACTGAATGGATGTTTGAAAATGTGGGTGACTGCTGAATTGAACGAAAATATTGTAGTGCTTGAGCTAGAAAGTAGTGACTTTTTAGGTCTGATGTTTGAGTGCAAATATAACTCAAAGTTATAAATATTTGCATGTGTTTAAGAGGACCTATGGGAGCACATGTAAATCACCCGTACAAACAAAAGAGAAGACCGTTGTTAATAGAAAGCTAATTTAGCACTACAAGCTAGAAACATTATCATTGCTACAGGGTATCTTAAACTACAGTTTGAACCAACCACTACCATGCTCAAAGAGAACTTTGCCTGGCACATTCTGGATCCCATGCTATGTCCTTGCCACTCAAAAAAGACAGAGAAAAATATCACTCTTTACTGTGCAAACCCAGAAAAATGCATGGCTTAGACATTAAAATGGCTGGATGTAGGGGATTCACCTCTGGCCCCCACATTTTTTAGGTGGCTATAAACATTCCCAGTGCTTCATTCTAGTGAAACTAATAGAATAGGTTAATATCAAGGAATTCACAATCACTGTAAGATCAAAAAGTGCCCATAACCCTTTAAACCTTTGACTTGCACAAGGATAGGGGCATTCACAGTTTACCCATGTGAATTTTGCAGCTGGACCTGATGTTGGAAATAGGAAAAAGACAAAATGGCTTAAACTGAACCTAAACAAATGTATACAAGAAATAAATGCAAAGCTACATGGCTAGTATTAATTGACTTCAAAACGGACCCTTGGGTTATTAGAACATCCTATGTGAACATTCTTGGCAACATAAAGCCATATGTTACAAAACCATGTAAATGTTTGAAAGAAAGCGCTATCAATATCAACGATTAGTGGTATGAGGCTGAGTGCAATAGGGCAAAACTGGTCCTGTTCGAATCCATTAAGAGCAGGGAGAGCCAAGGCAGGGATCGGGATTTGCTGGCTAGAGGGACATATAAGAAACTGTTTTTGCTTAAGAAAAAAGGTGTACACCAATGGGAAATGGAGGTGCTTTAAAGTTGATAAAAACAAGCAACAGTAGAGACCTCTGAAAGGTAGTGGTTGCAGGATCCAACACTGAAAGCAGCATAAAAACCTGAGACAGTAATGAAGGCATATGTCTAAAGAACTTTAAGGGATTATATTGAAGAGATAGGGTTAGTTTCCCTCAATGGAAAGATGACAGCTTAATGACACAGTGAGTACACCAAAAAATCTCCCACCCTTGTCAAATATATAGAGTTGGAGATCTGATATTGTCAGTATTGTTGTATCAGATTTCAGATATCTGACCAAGGATCAGATTTGATAGATCCTTTGAAAAATAATGGCAATCAATGGCATTCCAATAAAAGTGTCCTGAGACAAAACAACACAATGGATATTTATTCTCAACTGACATTCTAATCCTATATTCTATAATATCGACTAATGGTTTTTGGATAAAAAGATAATCCGTTGTGCCGAAGAATCCTATTTAAATTAAGAAATGTTCCTTCATTGGACAAGATTTCTTCTCTCCTAATGCCTAGGTCGTTAACACTATACAAAAGATCATAGACCATGAAGGTAAAGTATATTGTCTAGTATTTCCAGGAATAGTAACTTCATCTTTTGTTTGGACTTTACCAGCATAGGGCAGCAGTTGAGTGGAACAAAATGTATTCTCATATGTTTGTTGGAAATCATAGGGTTGCGCCTTTTTCGGGTCCAAACATTTGTGTTAGTAAACTGTATATTAATTGCTAATTTATATGATATCTCCTTACCAATGAACAACAGAAAGAACGTAAAAGCTGTCATTGGGCCTCATTACGACTAAGGCGGAGTAGTTTTTTTTCCCAGCAACGGGCAATTACCAGGCCATTGCGACCCATCGGACCCCGTAATTAGCTTGGCCGGGTACCGGTAATTGTCAGTCCCCATTCCCAATTGAGCTATAGGGCTCAATGGGAATGGGGAGCACGGTAGAGCCGGCACCAGTAATAATGGTGCCAGCGCTACTGTCAAGTTCTGCTTTTGGGCACTGGTATGGCCCCCAGGAGAGACCTGACGGCCATAATGGCGCCTGCAAGCAGAACTCGTAGTTTACCAGTCCGTGAACTAAGGTACTGGCAAGCTTACCAGTACCTTTTTTCCCAGACCGGCAAACTTGTAACGACCCCCATTGTGATCTACCATTTTGGTTTCAATGGTGTTCATCAGCATACACATTTTCGAAATTGGCTGTTTAGAAATGTTATTATTATTTAGCAGACTAAATGTGTGAATGTGCTATCTTTCTGTAGCTGCATTAACGTTTTTTCACTGATGAAGAATTTTTACTGAGTGAAACATATTTTTGAGAGCTTCAGGTCCTTACCCTTATTAATTTGAAAATGAAGAATACCTGTTCTTTCCTTTGATTTGGGGAGCAGTTACATATTTTATGCTATGAATAGCCTTTGGTTGATTAGGATATAACATCATTGAATGTCCATCCAAAGTGCCGAACCACGCATGATTCAGTAGAAAGTGTACCTTCAAAGGTGGATTTCCCCCACCACCATCTTGTTCATTCAGAGTTGTGATGGTGTTTTCAGTGGCATGGCTATTCGTGAAATTGATTTCTACTCCATCTGGACTCTCTCAATAAAGTAAAAAGTAATGTTCAGGTCGAAATAAATTAAAACGACTTTTTCAATTAAATTGGGCAGTGGGTTTGGGCGAAAAGGACTTGGTACACCAAAACAATCAAAGGTGAACAACTTCAAAGTGCATTATTCACCAGTATGACAGGAGGGAATTCAGGTAATTCCATGTACTGGAATTTATTTTACATCAAAATTGTGCACTTCTCCAAAAAGTGTTTGAGGGTAATGAATGATTCTCATGCATCCCTGCATTCAATGAGGAAAGTACTTCCCAAGATATCAGGGTCATTTTAGACCCTATACCCATGACAGTCAAGATATCCCACTAACCCTGATCTTGCATATGTGTGGAAAAAAAACTCACATCATTTAATTGCACCTTGCAGAGATAGTGTGAAATATTGGACAATTCAAATGATATTCTTAAAATATTGGTAGCTTCATGAACTTGTTCTTGGATTACTGTTATGTAAGCATATGCATCATGCTCAGGCTGGTTGATCAAAGACTCTTTAGGAATAAATATACTTGGATCTTGGTTGATTTATTGCAATGCGCTCTTTTCAGGGACGTCTCCAAAAAACATCACCAAACTTCAAACTGTCCAGAATAATGCCCTTAGGGCTGCCGCCGGCATTTCCAAGAGGGAACTATCTCTGAAACCAGGAAGCTGGTTTACTGGCTCACCATTAAAGAGTGGATAGTCTTTAAAACTCTCGCCTTCACGCACAAATGCGTCCATAACACTGTACCTTGCTCAAAGAATAGCCAAGCCTATATCAGCCAGGCCCACAAGAACTGCCTATACCAACAGGATCTCTATTCCTAAGACCCAGAGAATGTGCGAAGGAGGTCTCAGCTTCCCGGTCATGGCAGCGACCCACTGGAACACATTACCCCCTTACATTAGAAGTATTGAGTCGCATGCAGCCTTCAGGAAAGCAATAAAAACAATGCTGTTTGTTTAAATAAGTATCTCTGTTGCCATTGTCCCATGCAGACTGCACGTTCCATTCTATCTATGATGTAATTTTAATTGTAACCGTATGAGAGCCAAAACTGTAACCACCTTTGTATGTGTTCCTTGATTTAGCATTCTCACTGTAACCATGAGCTAAGTAACCCTCCTGTAACTAAGACAATTTCATGCAACAGTGCCTTGATGTCCTTGGGCTGCTATTGCGCTTTACAAATTCAAATAAATAAATAAATATATTTTGAAATCAGGTACGGGAACAGGAGCCTCCTATCTATGTTCATATTATGTATCACATGCCCCACTTTGAGTGCATCCTTATTTTTTGGGCTTTCAATAAGATCTTTTTTCCTTTATTTATCTGGATCCTGTGCATATGGTTTCCCTGTCTAGTCTCATTCTTGTGTATGTTGTTTGTCACTTTCAGTATATGCTTGCTCCCTTTTTCTTTTGTAGTTGTCAATCCACTGCTGAAGGAGAAAACACTCAGTCACATCTCGGTCGAGTCCTCCTCTCTCTCAAAGGCAATTGACACATGTTGCTCTTTGTGAAGCCTCACTTGCTTGCATTTACTTTGTTTTACATCAAGAGATAAATGAATGTCACTGCTGTTCTTCTTTTTTCTGGCAAATGCAAGGGTCATTTCATAGAAAATAAAAATAAACATGCTATTGGTTTTGGTGTATATTTTCTAACATACTTCCATGTTCACCTGCCCTGGTCTAATTTTATTCAGACAATTTTCCTCCAGTAATTGTATAATTTGAACCATTGATTACATTTGGACAGTACTTCAAGAAGCATTAGTACGAGTATGTGCCTGTTTGACCCACCTTTTTTGACCAATGTTCTCTGTCAATTGTCACACTTGTCACTCCAAGTAAGAAAATCAATGAGTTGCTCACTACGTATAGCATTACCTCTGGTTAACAAGGTCACAGGAAACCAATAAATACATATGTCATATTAGAACTGTGTATATATGTTCACAGAAGTGTTTAATTAATACAACCATTTCAAAGTTTGGGTGAGAAAGACATTTCAGCAAATACAAATTCAAGTTATACAACAAGTATCCCCCCCAAAAATATGTTGTATCTAACATTAAAATAACAATCCCGATTACATGGTATCTAACGGGAGGGACCAATATCAAGTGGAGGATTATTCCTGTTGACAACTATGTCTGCTCAAGTCCAGTACTTGACATAGTGATCCAGTGACAGTTCTAACAATGATATTGCTGGGAAGGAGATGGTCCTATCCCACCCTTCTCACCTTTGCCACTGTAAAAAGAACACATGTAGGCCAAGGGGGGAGAGACACCGACACCCACGGCAGGTTTTCTTATGATATCACATAGAGAGTTAGACACATAATGCAGCCCACAGCCCGGACAATGGACACCATTTTGTATTAGAGCAGATGCAATCTTTTTACTAGGCCAAAAAATCATTCCGCTGTAAACTCAGCTCTCCCTTCCCCAGCACCTCGCACAGAGAGCCCCAGACATCGCCACCCCCTGCCAGCTCCATGCGAGCCTTGTTGTCACGGAAGTCCATCCATTTATTGTTGGAATTGTTTAGTATGACTTCCACAGAATGTGCTCTCTGCTGAGCCTGAGACCAGAGCAGGCCCCAGCGCAAGTGCCCATCCATCTCCACTAAACTTCCCATGCCCTCTAAACGCCCACCCCGCCAGGTCAGGGCCCACCAGACCTCAGCCCCCCACTCTCCTTCACGGTGATACCCATCTGACCCCCTCACATTGACCATTCCAGAACATCCACCATAGACTTAATCCCTTGCGGCAGTGTATTCGTCTCAATCCCAACACATGTCTGTCCGTATCATGAGGCATCAAGGAAGATAAATAGTAGATCAAACCCCTGGGGAGAGACACCTGGGAGCAGAACCCTGGTATCAATGAAACCCTGAGTGTAGAGGTCAGAATGCCCATATATTAGCTCACCTTTTCTAAATACCCCCTTCATGCAAAGATTTTTATGTTCACCATTATTCTCTTATTATCAGTTCCTGTTGTTTAGTTTAGATAGAGCTTTGTTACATTTGTCCTGACCTTCACTGCAGAGATGAGTCCAGCTGATCCGCGTTGTTACTTAGTACTGTATAGTATGACCTCATGGATGACGACAATGTCTTTAATAATGTGCTGCCCGTCTATTGTTTGGCAGAGCGCTCTCTTCTTTGCTTGCATACTTTATTTTATATAAAGTTTGTTATACTTGCAACTTATCTCTTGGTCTCATTCCCTGATGGTGCGTGTTATCTTTACTTTTTCATATTGTGAGGACACGTGTTTGGGTGCCCACCTTAATATGGTGACCCCTTACTGTGATTTCCTTGAGTTCCCATACCTGCAGCGAGATCTAGGTCTACTCTGGCAAGGGTCCCCCCCCCATGGCTGACCAGTCCCAAAAAACACATACATCAGAAAAAGGTTCTTGTGGGTATCCGACTTTGCGAATACCCCGCTGCTTGCCTGAGCTGGGTGTGGCCCCAGGGAGAGCCCCAGACATTGAGGATAGACCGCAAATGGAGGCTCTTCGAAGAGCATTGGCACATGAGTATAAATTGCAAGGCCAAACAAAGGAGGGGAATATAGAGTGGGGTGATTGAAGAGAGGGTTGAGTGTGGGTGAATTGTGTGATTAATTGAAGTAAAGCGCTTTTTCCTTTTTTATGGCCATTTGTTATTTAGTAGAGAAATAAGTAAAGAACAGAGAAGAGATATGGGAACCTAGCTCTGAAAGGGGGTGGAAGGCGGCGCTGCGGTGCACTGTCCCGACCAGAGCGGAGAATAAGTATGGAAATAAAAATAGGATCCCAATATAATTATAGGGCTCAGGAATAAGTAGTGGTTGTTGTTTTAGCTTGTTATTTTAGCTTATTGTTTTCAGTGTTCTTATATATGTGAAGGAAGGCCCAGGAGGGGCAGACATGATGTGAATGATGAGTGAGTGAGAAAGTGAGTATTGCTCTAAAGAAGGGAAGTGGGGTATATGTTTTTGTTCTTTGTTTTTTGGCCTGTTTTTGTTGGCTTCCAAAACGTTTCATGTTCATTGTACATAATTGTGTATTTATATTGACAGAAGAGATTGATTATATAATGTATCTTTGATTGATCTGAGAAGGGGGCCGAGGTATAGGAACAGGGGAAGGATGGGCCCTACAATGTTGGGGGAACAATACACCACAGGCAAAAGGCTTGTGGCCATGCAGATGGATACCCCACTGTTCCATATTTCTAAGCATCTCCCCCTGTATAGTGAGCGAATTAAGAAATATCATACTCAATGGGTAACTGAAACAAAGGGGAGGGACTATCACATGTTTGGCCAAAGGATGGGTCTTTTGATAAGAGAACGGTAGAACACCTGACTACATACTTGACAGCAAAATATAAAGGGAAGTAGCTTCAAAACAGAAGTTAAGTTTTGGACTTGTGGAGAATGTTTGAAGAAACTCCTGCTACAATTAAGAGGGGGAAAGGGCTAGAAAGGCTGACAATGGTGGGGGAGATGGGAGAGATACAGAGACGGGGGAGCAGGAGCCCAAGAAAATGTATCCATTACTCCATTACCAGCAGAGGGGTATACAAATCCAACATATGTATCGGGGGGAAGTACAACAAATACACCCAGCACAGCCCCACCCCCACCTTACGCCCCATTGACCACCGCCCTGCCCACACCACCGCCCCTGCCCACACTGGAGTAAGTACCCAAGATCTTGAGGTGGTATTAACATCCACCCGTACAGAAGCCACATGAGGGTCAGGGGAAGGGCCCCAGTCCCCCACAGGATCCCCTCCCATACCAGAAGATGAATGGAAGTACAGAGACTTCCTTTTCAGGATTGACAGTGCGCCCTACCGGGCAGTACGAGTTGAGTGGGAAGGGGAAATGCATAGTTTGGGGTACGAGACAGTGGCCTCAGTGAGGGACACAGAGTATTGAGTGATTTTGATGAATTGGAAGAAGGTGCAGTAGGAGGCATACAGCAGGTGCAATGGGACACCCCTAGTGTGGGAGAGACATGGGAAGGGAGGCTCCAAAACAGAATGGGGCAGATGGCTCTGGCAAAAAAGAAAGGGACAGCGGTGACTAAGCAGACTCAGTGTGGATGAAAGCAGGTTTCCCGGGTGTGACCATAAGTAACGACACCCATGATCGGGCGTCATTGTCTGAGCACAAGTTTGGGATGCCCTGCGGAGGACCTTCCCCGACACACCCGACTTACATTCTATAATGCAGGGCACTATGGGGGATGAGGAAGATGCTGCACAGTTTATTCTCTGGGTCCAAGAGATGTGGCGCGGGGAGACAGGCACTGTGTGGGACCAGTCTATTTTATCTCATCATTAAGCGAGGGCTCCCAAAGGAAATACAGAAGGACCTTTACAAAATAGTGGGGATAGAAGCCAATGGCTGGCCTGAGATTCAGAGCACTAAAGTAAACCACTGTAGGAGGATCAAAGAAAGGGAAAAAGAAACAATTCAGAGGAGATTAGATGAAGAAGCAAAACTAGTACAGACAAAGCTAGTGAAGGTCGCAGCAGTACAGCAGTAACAGCAGTGCTACCCTCAGAGCAGCTGGGAGAAGAGGGGGATGTCTCGGTGGCTACGCAGGCTAGAATGGCTACAGTATGTACAGAAAAATGGGCTGGAGCAGTGGGGAGGAGAACAACAATACACAGGACCTCAGTGGCAAGGAAGACCTGCAAGAGGACGAGGTGTGTTTCTGAGACAGAGGGGAGGGGGCTATGGGGGCAAGGGCCCAGAGGAGGGAACCCAGGGCAATGCTCGTCATGCGGGAGGTGGGGCTACTTTTCATGGGATTGCTGCAGCAGGCCTGGAGGAAACTATCAGTACAACCAACCTTATTACAATCAACCTCAGTGTGGACACCCCCATCCTGGGAGCCCAAAGGGACTGCCACAAGGAGTGTACAAGCAGACTTCACAGTATGAGCAGCAACCCCATCCACCACCTGGTTATAATACACTTTACCACTCCTACACACTATGCAATCACAGCCAAACTGCTGGAACCAGATGGCCCAACGGCACAACAAAACCTTCGCCACCACCCCAAACGGCTCACCAGCGCCCTATCAAGGGGCGTGTGTGCTCAGTGAAAATATGTTTTCTTGCCTGGGGCAGACACTCACCCTGACTAGGACAGCCCGCAGAGAGCACTTGTGTGTCCAGTCGTATCCACTACCTTGCATCCAGAAGAGGAACCACTGGTGGGGTCAGAGATATGAAACAATAAGTTAATCTTTATGGTGGATTCGGGAGAAGAAAAATCATGCATATGTGAAGGCTTTTTTTCTGTTATCTGGCAAAAGTCTCAAAACGCAAGGGTTCTCTGGAGCTATTGTCACGGTTGCTTATACAGAAGATTTGTATGTCAAGATAGGGGGAAAACAGTGTGGGCACCCCCACTCTACTATGAAAGCACCAGTGTCAATTTACTGGGATGAGATTTACTCAGCAAGTTAAACATGACAATATAATTTACTGATCGAGGGATTGTCTACTCCACTCCCGGAATGGGTGCCCTTAGAGCAATGTTATTGATACATACAATGGCCAATGAACTGAAGGTGAGGGGGGAACCAGTAAATCCTGACATGTTCGTGTACGGGATCAGGGTCCTGGCTAGAGCAGTACCCAAGCTCACTAGGAAAGAATGGAGAGTGCCCTCAGATTTTGTGTTCCACCCTGTAGCTTCTATCAAAATGGTTGCTGGCACATTATTGTCTTTAGATCTCAAAGGTGTGCAAATGTCTGCAAGGAGAATAGTGGCAATAGGGATGGGCATACATGGATGCAAATGGTGCACAGTGTTGTGCATTGACCCAAACATATCATTGCATGAGCTAACCAATGAAGAATTGTTCACTGACGACAATAAGGACAGGGACATTATTTTGGAAATAAGTATCACATGTGAAGTGATCGTACAGTACAGGAAGGTACCAAACCCCCTCGTGGCTGTCGTCAGTGCACCGCCTTCTTTTTATGACACAGATATGCAACAAGGGCCCCCTCATTTGTGGATCACAAATCCACATGACGTGGGTCTACTGAGAGAAGTTGCCCCAGTAAAGATGACTCTGAAGGCAGGAGCAATACTACCCAGAGTGAAGCAATACCCACAGTCGAGAGAGGTGGAGGAAGGGATTCAGGAGACACTAGGTGTACTCCTTCAGCCAGGAATAATTGTCCCCTCAAACTCTCCATGCAATACGGCCATGTTTCCTATCAAGAAAGCAACAAGGTGGTCATGGCATGTGATCCAGGACCTCCGCCCGCTTAACAATATAGTGCAGAAGGTGTTTCCTCTCGTTCCAAATCCCACATCCATTTTGTTTAGCATTCCAAAACAGGCCACTCATTTCACTGTGGTCGATTTAAAAAATGCTTTCTTCTCAGTGTCCCTCGACCTAAGCACACAGTATTTTACAGCATTGACACTGGGTGGAAAAGGTATGAACACAGACGTTTGCCCCAAGGGTAATGTGAGAGCCCAAGTATATTCAACCGCATATTGCATGAAAACCTCATAAATATTGAAGTGCGTCTCTTGGTCTGCAGTGAGAGTGAGGAAAGTTGTCCAAGTGATTCAATTATCCTTCTCCAGTTGCTTGCCCAAAAAGGATACAAGGTGGACAGTAAAAAAACTGCAGTACAAAAACTACTGTATTGGCCCAAGTAGTTCTTGTACTTGGGCAAATTGATTTCAAAAGGTGGCAAAAGAATAATACCCGGCAGAGCGGAAACAGTATGCGCCACAGCCAGACCACAAACTGTAAGGGACATGCAAAAGTTGCTCTGAATTTGCAATTACTGTAGGGCATGGATACTGGATTATGCGGCCTACACAAGGCCCCTCTTGGAAGGTCTAAAAGGAGCACAGAAAGACAAGACACATATAATGTGGACAGCTGAAATGCACGCAGTATTCAACAGTCTAGAAGAATTGATTGCACAGCCCCAGTTCTAGCCACACCTGATTATAAGCAGGAGTTTTATTTGTTCTCACACTCAAATGGGACCCTAATGACAGCTGTGTTAACACAAAGAACATCTCTGGGACACAAGCCTCTGGCATATTAAAGAGGCACACTTGATTTAGTGATGCATTGTCACTTTGCTTGTGAACAGGCCCTCGCAGCTGCCGTCTTTGCTATTGAATATAGCTCAACAATTGTCATGGTGTGCTCCGTCATCCTGTATGTCGAACACTCTCTGTTTGCTATCCTCAAAAGATCAAAATCCACTCTCACCACACAAAGAGCGTCGGCCTATGAGATAATCATCTTGAGCCCAAATATTCATGTGGTACATTGTAAATTAGTAAACCCAGCCACGTTCCTCACAGAGCAATGCACCGTGCAGCACATGCAAGAGAATGATTGTGCTACTTATGAGGGGGAGGCAATGGCATTCCTAAAGCAAAAGAAAATGCACTACAGGAAGGAGAAGTGTTCTTTGTAGATGGATCAGCATCCATTTGCCCAGAAACAGGTGAAAAACATGTGGATGCAGCAGTAGTGAGACTGGAAGATGGGGAATATGAGGTACTAGTTATGAAACACTTCCCCATGCACTATTCTGCTCAAGCAGCAGAGCTAGTAGCATTGATTGAGCACTCCATGCAGCAAAAGGATGTGCAGTAACAATATGTTCTGATTCAGCATATGTGACCACTACAGTACATGCTAGTCTGCCAAGGTGGAGAAGGTTGGGGTTCAGAAGAGCTGATGGGTCCCCAGTGCAACATTCAGAGTTACTGAATAAATTGCTTGAAGCCCTTGCAGAACCCTCTGTAGTGATCCTAGTGAAATGCCAGGCACATACACATAATGATGACTGAATATCTTTGGGGAAAGCAGCTGTAGCTACAGAAGCCAAAGAGGCAGCATATCAACCTGTACACATGAGCACTGAATGCATATTATTGAGCAAACAAGAAGAGCAAAAAGCAGATGGTTACAACGCACTACCCCTTTTACAGATAATCGAATTACAGAAGAGAGCCCCACAAGAAGAGCAAGTATTATGGGCCAAAAGAGGATGCACACAGTCGCCCACTGATGTACTGCAGAGACAGGACATGCCAGGGAAAGTTGTTATGCCTGTAGAACTATTGTATGTGGCATTCAAACAATTGCACTTCCCGGCACATTCTTCAAAGCAGCACATACCAGCCGATCAACAGATTGGTTTATCCCAAATCTCCAAGAGTGCCTTAACAAGATGGTGATTGAGCGGACGAAATGTCAAGTATTCAATTCAGGAATGACTCTCAGAACACTGAGAGGAACATTGCCCTGCCATGTAGGCCCATTCCGTGATCTGGACATTTATTATGAAGACATGGGAGATAGATGTAACAGAGCCAAATACCTGATCATAGTGGTTTGCCCCTTTTCACAACGGGTGGAGGCAGGTCCCGACCCCCACCTGAACTCGAAATGTGCTGCCAAGTTCCTTGTCACAGAGGTATTTTCCTGATGGGGAATATGCAATGTCATATGATCTGACAATGGAACATACTTCGTCAATGACCTGTTCAAAGAGGTGACATCATTGCTAGGCATAAAACACAAAATGTGTTCAATTCATCACCCACAAGCAAACAGGCGTGTCAACAAAATCAAAGGCCTCCTTAAAAGTAGGTTATATAAACGGTGTCACTCTCTTAAAAAGAATTGGGTATACTGCCTGCCCTTAGCCCTTTTCCAGCTCCCCACTCAACCAAAGACCACCACCTGTCGCCCCACAAAATAGTAACTGTCAGATGCAAGCAAGTGCCCTTGTTGCCAGTAAGAAGACTGCCTGATGCACACAGAACAGCAACTGTACTACGAGAATGTAAAGAATATTTGACACAGCTCACATGTGCAGTAAGATGCATTGCCAAACAAATTGCCTATCCCATCACAAGAGAGAATGAGACAGATACAACAGCTGCAGCATCCAACAGCCCAGCTCAACCACTAATGCCCAGGGAGCTAGTGTATGTGCAGAGTTTTGTGTGGAAATCAAACTCACAGAGATTTCATGGACCCTATGAGGTGATCTATTGTACATCCCTGGCTGTCAAAGTGAAGGGATTAAGGTACTGGATTCACCTCTCAGATTTCAGAAAGACACACAACAGGCTAGCACCAGACACACTGAATAACAGTGAGAGAAGTGCTGCAGTACCTGGAAATGATTACTGGGTATATGAAACACAAGGCAACTATGTAAATATAAAGAGTAACTTGAAGTGCTAAAATGTAATATGTATTGAATATAATAAATTCTCTCTCTCTCTCCCTCTCTCTCTCTCTCTCTCTCTCTCTCTCTCTCTATATATATATATATATATGTACATATATATATATATATATATATATATATATATATATATATATATATTTCACTTTCTTTCTCACTTTTCTTATATCTCGCACTCCTCTTTCACCCTTATGTCTAGTCCTGTCTAAAACTTTATTAATGCCCACCCCATTTTATCCTTTTTCATAGGTGCAACAATGTTGGAGCTCACACCACTAAACAATAAAAATGATAAGTTAGATAGCAGTGGAACTAGGATAAGCACTACTAGAGCATAAAGTGATGATTGTGGTGTTCATTATGTTGCAATTGTGTTTTCAATACTGATGATTGTTTTAGGAATATATTGGAGAGCATCTTTTATCTGGGGGGCCCATATAAAAGAAAGGGGAGGGGGTAAAACTAACATGGGGTAACAAAACACTTTTGAACCTCACTATGCTGCACAAAAATATAACAAGATTGACCCCAGAACCCAGGGTATTTGTAATTAATGAAACTGAAAATGTATCCAACACAGAAAATGTCACGTTGCCGACCCCTACCATCTTTACAGTTTTGCAAGCTACCTCACAAACTAACATATGTCTATTCCAAAACTTAATGAAATGCATACTATGTTCCCCACTGCCGTCCCTCATACAGTATCAAGTTCCTCCCCCACTTTGGCATACTGGCAGTCAAATACAGACACTGATGTAAACATAAATTCTGGAATTTTTTCAATGTTCCGTTTGCAACCCATTAATGTACAGATATTGTTATACACCACAGATAGACTGTGTAGAAGGTCAATCGGAAATGACAATCTCTCTTGCATAACGGTAGGAGGAAAAGGCAGACACGTCAGTACAAGTATGATGCCTATCATGGATTGGGGTTAGACAAAGTAGAGGACCTCCGTCATCCTGGGCAGTCAAATAAGTGGTACTCGGATTTGAGTGCCTCAGGGAGACGAACAACCAATGATGGTTGCTATGTGTGTCGCTTGATACTGCATGCGTCTGGGACGCCCAAGGGTTTAGTGCCCCAAGAGGCCCCTTTAGTAGAAGCACAATGTCTCATTCATCTCGCACTATGCAGGATAAAGAACACCTTCCAGGCACACACAGTAAGGAGGAAGCTTCTTCCCCAAGATAAGAACATTTGCAGAAAGGGATCATAAGGTGCAAAATGTTTCAAAGAACCATTCCTGGCTATAGAAGGAACAACATTTGCAGAAAGCAAATGGCGAGATTCAACATTCATGTGCAAAGCTCAAGGACTACCTGGTCTTTCGGATGACAGACTAGAACGGATGGAAAACACATGTGCGTAAATGTGGACCGAATATATCACAAAACTCACATTGGTCATCGCTCTTGAAAAACAGATCAAGGTCCAGCACAAAGAGAATTATGCACTTTATTTCTATAGGGAAGGAAAAGTGTCTATGGGTTCTAATATGCATTGCAACAAAACCCTAATCATTCCTGATCTTCGAAAAGACACTGCTGCACTAATGGACTACTACTGGATGTGTGGCAAACAGGCATTCTTGCACCTCCCACCATCCTGGAAGGGCTATTTTGCTTTGTCAACGCTGCATTCCGCACTGCTGGTAATACCCGATGAGCATGTTAGTGGGGTAGTGGTGCCAACAGGACAGCAACTGGCAACTCCGCCAACCGAAGCATCCTCCCCCATCTTTCGCATACTGTTTGAAGAAGGGCAACAAGATCAGGTGTCCCGAAGGAAGCGAGCATCAAACTACCTGTCTCAAGAATCATCTGACCTCCTTACACAGTCCCAAGATCTTGAGAACTATAGGGAAGTCTAGGTTGAACTGGATGGTGATGGGGGATGTATTTACATGACCTGTAGCCTTGAAGAATATGCACAATGTGGGGAGAGTTTAAGAAGTGAATATAGAGCATGGATGCCCATAAAAGATACCCCTGCTTGGGACGAAGCAGCAGTAAAAAGGGCAGAGGAAGGTAAACATACTGGGGGAGGGTATTTGTTAGGAGAAATTTAAGGGGGGAATGTTGGGAAGAAGATGGTTCGATCCCACCCCCTCACCTTTCCCGTGGTAAATAGATCACGTGTAGGCCATGGGGAGAGAGACACCCACCCCCACGGCAGGGTGTTTTATGATATGGCATAGAGATTTACACCCATAATGCAGCCCACAGCCCCGACAATGGACACCAATTTGTATTAGAGCAGATGCCATCTTTTTACTAGGCCCAAAAATCATCCCTCTGTAAACTCAGTTGTCCCTTCCCCGGAACCTCGCACATTTTGCCCCAGTTATCGCCACCCCCTACCAGCTATGCGGGAGCCTTTTTCTCACGGAAGTCCATCCATTTATTGTTGCAATTGTTTAGTATCATTTCCACAGAATGTGCTCTCTGCTGAGCACGAGACCAGAACAGGCTCCAGCACAAGTGCCCATCCGTCTCCACTAAACTCCCTATGCCCTCTCAACCCCCACCCCGCCAGGCCATGGGCCACCAGTCGTCGACCCTCCACTCTCTTTCATGGTGAAACCCATCTGACCACCTCGCATTGACAATTCCTGAACACCCACCATAGACTTAATCCCTTGCGACATTATATATGTCCCAATCCCAACACGGCTGTCAGTATCATAAGGCATCAGGGAACATAAACAGTAGATCAAACCCCCAGGGAGAGACACCTGGGAGTGGGACCCCGATATCAATGAATCCCTGAGTGTAGAGGTCAGAATGCCAATATATTAGCTCACCTTTTCTAAATACCCCCTTCATGCAAAGATTTTTATGTTCACCATTATTCTCGTATTATCAGTTCCTGTTGTTTAGTTTAGATAGTTAGAGTTGTGTTACGTTTGTCCTGACCTTCACTGCAGAGATGCGCCCAGCTGACCCACGTGCCACAAGATTGACTGGGAAGCAGCAGGCAATTGCAGCCTGGCATCACATATAGAGTAGGCTGTGCCATATGGGCCCACCAATTCATGTTGTTACTTAGTACTGTATAGGATGACCTCACGGATGATGACAATGCCTTTTATAATATGCTGCCTGTGTACTGTTTGGCAGAGCACTCTCGGGCATCAGAGTTCTTTGCTTGCATACTTTATTGTATATAAAGTTTGTTATCCTTGCAACTTATTTCTTGGTCTCATTCCCTGACGGAGTGTGTTATCTTTGCATTTGCATATTGTGATTTGGGTGTGCACCTTCAGTATGTAAGTGATTTCAATCCGGCACACACCTGAGTCAATGCCTAGCGTGTAAAGCACAACTGAAATCCTTATTTAGTTTTGTCTAAAAGTTATTTTATTCTGAACGATGTACCACTCATATCACGCCCCTCTCCTGGAACCCCGCCCCCGGTCACACTGAACCAGGAATCAGGGTGATTTGCAAAGTTAAATTATTTATTTATGTATTCACAATTCAATCACACTATGTTTTAACGGGTACACAATGATCACCAATGGGGTGATGTAACACTAAATAATCTCTTTAATACACCAGGAGTAATAGTGAGCAAAATAATTCAGCCCAGAAATAATACTTTTGTGTGTTTTCAGACCAAATAACAGTGTGGTTACTAGTTCCCCCTGCACACCCCTCAACCCACGAATAGGCATTGTAAAGAGATAGGAGGAGAGAGAGCAGGTATTCAGGAATGGCAGAATTCAAACAAAATGTCAATCTCAATTTCTCCCCAGCAACACAATAGAAAATCAGAATTGATTGGCAAGCGGTCAGAATGGTTTTAAAGTTATCTTAAAAATGGATTGGGTAAAAACACTAAATATGGTTTAAATTGCTGAAATTGTTTAAATTCTTATGGAAACCACTATGGATAGTTGCACACAAACACTAGCAATGATTTGATACTAAGAAACAATGTGAAATCTGAAAATTGAGGTCGGGAGCAATCAAAAGCTGTTTTACACGTGTAAGAATTTACCAAAACGGAAATTTGCCACAAAGTTTTCAGTGCGCGGTAATCGCGATTACGGGAGAACTGTATGGATTTGGGATGCGGTTTTAGATGCAAATTAAAGCTGTGGATGTTAGCTACCTGTTGTTTCTAGCACAAAAATTGAGGGAGTTAAGGACGTTTTAGTGGAGGTCGTTTTTTTGAGGTGCAAGAATGGTAAAACGGGAATGCGCTTTTAAAGTGACAAAAAGGATTTCTTACACTAGAGGATGACTATGAATAAATTAATACCACACAGGAACACAGCCACTGGATCAGGGTGACTGCCTGCAGAGGAGCTCGCCTACTTCAGATGAAAAATATCAGCGAAAAATTAGTTTTAACAATTCTAGCACAGGAGGAAAATAGCAGGGATAGGATAGAGAGTTCAGGCAATTCAAAAATACTCCTAACAATGCAGGTTATGAGGATAGGATAGGATGGATTTAAGATAGGGATTGGCTATGGACAGTACATATGCTAGTGACACAGTTATTTCTATAGATACTCACTAGCTATGTTTTTACACGGAACCGTCAGGATTCTGGTCAGGGATTCCGGTCAAGGAATCTGGTCAGGGATTCTGGTCAGGGATTCTGGTCAGGACAGACTGCTGGGCAAACCGGACTGGACTGGGTCTGCAATCAGCAAGGCTCCCTAGTCGTCTGCAATCAGCAAGGCGCCCCGGTCACCGCACAGCAAGACTGGACTGGATCTGCAATGCACTCTAGTCACAGGATGGCACAGGATGTACTGGATCTGTCCTTGTTGGTTCTGGTGATAATTGTTTCAGCAGGCAAGCAGTACACCACAGCTTGGCTGTATATATTATGAAGGTTCCCCTTAGGTGGTGGGATTCTGGTTCTGGAATTTAAGGCCTAGCTGAGAATGGTTCAGCTATAAAATGGGCCTTTCTGCTTTGCCAAGTTTCTGGAGTCTGGAGCAAGTAATATGGATAGTTCTGCAGCAGGGTGCTCCCCCAGCATCGGGATAGTGGGTAAATCTGTGTGTCTTTCTGAGTGCTGATCTGTCTCTATTCATGCTTATGATAAAGTGGTGTGTGTTCTGGTTTATCCTAAGCTTGCCCCTTGGACAGAGTTTGGTCAAGGTCTCCTCTCTGCCTTGATAGGAGGAAAGAAACAGGGTGTCACCTTAATGGTGTGGGTTTATGAGGCCTAGAGTCCACCCCTAGCCTCTTGAACACAAAATCTACTTTTGGTACAATACATATTTCCACATGTGCGACCTCTATAACAATCACATATATAGATCACATATTTAGAGTAGCAGATACTCCTCAAAACCCCATCGCTGTAGGATCCTGTGTCTGCTTTCCACTGAATTTCGCTCTTTTTTATCAGGAACACAATGTACAGTTTATCAGCAAATGTGTACAAGTGTGCGCGTATAACATGGGCATAAGTGTATAACATTTCATACTTCTAGCCTAGATATATTTGGTGTTATTATCACATTTTCCGCCGCTTCTTCCCAGAACATGTCACAGAGTTCTGTCACCTTTTCACCCGTGCATCCATAAATTACATTAACAATGCTGTTATTTCTATATTTTGCACAATTTTACATAGTCAGTTATATGTATTTAAACAAAATGTTCTTTGTGAATGTTCAGCCACAGATGGCAGTTTGTCTTCGCCTCTTTCTCTCTCCCTGCAGTTCAAAAACAGTCTCCTCCCTGTTGTTCCTGGCAGAGGACATTTACGAACATTCACAATTAGCATTTTCTTTAGCTGGAGGATGTCCATTGTTTAATTCCCCACTGCAGCCAAAATTCTTCCCCCACCCTATAATCATCACTTAGGTGTGGTTTCCTGGTGGAGAGAGCTGGAGGAAAGCTGTTATTCCAGTTTGGGTGGCTTTTAGCCAGGCTGAGTTTAAAGGTTAATCTGTTGCATTTTTCCTTATCGTAAAAACAAATTTGTGATTGCAAACTAGCAGCTAGAACACTTAGTTCAGATTCTAAACCATGGGATTAACAATTACAACGTAAATTACTCTCAGGAACAGGCCACTTAGATACTGCGCCCAAATTTTGACAGATTTCACAGGCAGGCAACTTTTGCTGTGGATATTTCTTTGATACTGCCAGCTTTTCAGGACATTGCATTCTTGAACTAAGTGAATTGTAGCACCCAGTAACAATTCTGGATGTTTGAGGGTGTTTTGTACCAGCATTCTGTAGTTTCAGCAACCAAGAAAAAAGATTTAAAGCAAGATTCTGGGGTTTCTTTCAGCATAGCACTGCTTTTCCCTCTGTACTCCATTGTCCCTTGTTGTGGAGCCCAGTGACATATTTCAGGAGTGAGATCTCTGTTCCAGCACTGACAACATGCATGGTAGATTGGGCAGCCCTCTTTTTGGGCTCTGCAAAGCGCGATTTTCAGAGGTTTTGGTGCAAACAAGTGTTTTGCGGCCATTTTGATGTTTCTGGCATCATCAGAACACAGGAAGGCCACATGGCAGAGTAAAAGTGGGTTAAGACATCCCACAAGTATACCAAAGAGTAGGAGGAGATTTTCAATGTTGTCACTCTCATGCTGTGGCACTCTACATCAGTGCATACCCAAATAGCCAATATGCTCTTTTCCATTGAAACATTCAAGGAACTTTGTCAATGGGCAGGTGATTTAATTCATAAAGAGACTATCAGGAATATATCCTGTATTAAAGTGCAATCAACCAAGATCTGTGTCCTGTATTATTCAAATTAATCCTAGGGTGCCTCAGGGTATAATTTGCCAGGGCATAACCTCTAATGGTCTCTAGCGATTTCCGATAGGCAAAATAGCTCTTGGTCTCAGGGAAAGAAGATTGTGTTCTTAGAAGAATAGGAGCCAGTTCCTTACTCAGTTTGTTACAAAGGCTAGTTGCATCAAAACTTGCTTGTTTTTAAACTTAAGCTGCTGATCCTGAGGGCAGCCAGTTTTCTTACATTTCATGTCTTAGCTTGGCATTAATACCCATGTATTACTCATCTATTGAGTGCATTGAACTAGTTGACCCTGCAATCAGCAACACTCACCTGACTAGATTTGAATACCTTAATTCTAGAGGCCATTAATTTTACTGAGTTTTACATTCCCTTTGCAGGAATATTTTTGTCTTGGCAATCATGTACATCAATGACAAAAAAGGATACAGGCAGACCTTCCCTTGTCCACGTATCTGAATAATCTTAAACTATGCTATGTGCTGTGGTTAAAAAATCCACTGCAATCTACCAGAAATCTGTTAAAAAAACAGTTTAATAGTTCATACATTTTTTATTTAAAAAAAACCAGGTCATATTACACAAAAGAACACTATGGGTACCGTCCTCTTGCCAAATATTATTGATTCCCCAAAACATATTTAAAAACGTTTTAACACTGTGGGTTTATTATACAAAAGTGATAATATTTTTATTTTTATAGCACAACAAAACTAAACCGGTTCTGTTGTACACTCAACCTAGATCAACCAAACGCATGTTGCACCCTTCATGTACTTTAGGGAGTGGTTATTTAAGTTACTTTAATGAAGCGTATGAGTCCTAAAATTAAAGACTATCAGAATGCACATTAACTGTTTAATGGTGTATTGAAATTGGAATATTTTGAGTTGTGGGCTGAAATGACATGCAATCAACAGAAATACTTACAACTGGGAAATCCCCTTTCCAACGTATGCTATGAAAGGTTGTATTCCAATTAATGTCTATATCTAAAAATAGATGAGCAAAAGACAGTTCTGAATGATTTTAGGCTTGGAGTGTTGGATAAGTGGCAAGGGGAATAGGTTAGAATACAGTTTTTTTTTTTTAAAAAAAGTGTTTCCTTAAAAAAAACACCTCTCCCACATTATCCGAATACTAAAGAAAGCAACATTAGTTTTCACCTTTAATTGCCAAAGGCTGCTGCAATGAATACATTATTTTAACTTCATTGTTGAATCTGTGACGCCTTATGCATCAGAGATCGAAGCATAACCATACTTTTTGAAACAATCATGTAAATTGCATTATGTTTTTAATCTGGAAAGAAAGATGCCCCCCAATATTCAATGTATAAAAGATTACGGGATCAAAATGCACAGAAGTGACTCTTTTCTCCTACATTTTCAGTTGTTCAATTGAAATCCTTTTGGATAGGAATCCGCATTATGAATGTATCTTTTTGGATGCATGTCTCTTCTATTCTAAATGTAATAGAAACCCACGTGACAACATTTTATCTGACACTCTTTTTCAGACCTCGGATCATGTAACAAGATATTCAAGCCTCTGTCCTCCTTCGGGCTGTGCTGGTAAATATTTCTGTGCTCTCGTGTGAAGTGCCTCATCACTCTTAGCACATTTCCGCATGTGATTTTCTTGGGTTGATCATCTGTGCTGTCTGCTTGCAGGAACATAATGATCTCACCCTTGCCCACGTCCAACTCCTCCCACACATGTGTAAGGGACAGGAGTGAACAGTCTCTGTTCCAAAATATGTTTAAACATGTGTACATGGGCACACATTGAACACGTGCAAAGTTGGAAATGCTTGCTTTGCTTGCGTAAGAAGAACTGGTACACATTGATAAAGCCTCCAACCTAGCCATATACATACCAGTGAAAAGGTAGAGCAATATTTGCCTACCATTCTGTTTTCCTTAGCACACAATAAGTCTGTGTTTAGTTTGCTTCTTATGTATTTGAGCTAGCGGTACATTTGGTCGCAAAAATAACAATTAGCTTCCATGTCATGGAAACAGCTTACCTCTTCACGTTGCTGTTGTGCAAACGTCTCTGGGATCTTTGTATCGTTCTAGTGCGTAATAAAACATGAAGATGAGCTAGGCATACGCATTTTGCACACAGTGTAACATTTCTACAACATGACATGACATGCAATCAACAGAAATACTTACAACTGTGGGAAATCCCCTTTCCAACGTATGCTATGAAAGGTTGTATTCCAATTAATGTCTATATCTAAAAATAGATGAGCAAAAGACAGTTCTGAATGATTTTAGGCTTGGAGTGTTGGATAAGTGGCAAGGGGAATAGGTTAGAATACAGTTTTTTTTTTTTTTAAAAAGTATTTCCTTAAAAAAAACACCTCTCCCACATTATCCGAATACTAAAGAAAGCAACATTAGTTTTCACCTTTAATTGCCAAAGGCTGCTGCAATGAATGTTGGTTCACTCGGGCAGTAGATGAGGAACTACCAAATGTAAAATGTGTACAGGCAGAGCAACCGTGTAGTCTACAGGCAATGATTTCACAAATAGAAAACATGTGGTTTTGCAAGACGTAAATGGGAGTATTTTCGCACATATCGTTAATTCCTAAAATGGTAACAATGTATTAATGATGCCCATTTACCCATGTTTTAGAGACCATCAGAATTTAAGCAGGCAGCACCAGTCACTTTAACAGTTGACATATGGTACCAATCGCGAATTTGGTGTTGGGAGCACCATCGAATCTGTACAACACAGCACCATGGTTCTTTATCTTAAATCCTGGCACCTGACCAGTCACACCACCAGCAGCAGCCCCATCAGGTTTCAAACTGTCCTATTACCCCGGCAGGCAGAACATCAGGCTCCCCTGGAGAGCAATGCAGCCAGTAGAGCATAAGGCTGTTCTGTAGCCTCCGCTCCAGCAGCATTGTGAGGCCAGGAGGAGAGGGAGATGAGCATGGAGGGTGTACACATCTGCCTGTCCCACCTAGATCCGACAGACCAGTACGTCCTCACCACATGCCTCAAGGCATGCTCACTCGTGTCACTCTCCTAGCAAAAGTAGAATACATCCTAGTGCATTACAGAAAAATAATTCTCAAATTACTCTCAACCTGCCCCTCATTGCAACTGCTAACTACCCTCTACTTATGTGCCCCTGGCACCTTCCTGTACACTGTGGCCTTACCTAGCATCACCTCTCTGGCATCTCCTCTCGGGTTTTAGCTGCCATGATGCAAAGGGTGTGTGCCATGTGTTTCCCCCCTGACCGTGCTGCCACCATACCATAAAACCCCAGTTTATGTTATGGCAGGTGCCTCAAAATGGGAGGTGCAATGTACTGCACATCTGTGACCCGTACAACCCACAGGTCGAGGAAGCATGTCTTCCTTAACAGGTGCATGCAGCTTACCTCGATGTGCTAATGGTATGTGTTCTGACCTGTTCATGAAACACATGTTGGAGAGATTGCCCAGATCTACTCATGACTTCATGATCCTGGCCAAAAGCACCCTAACATGCATCACGGAAGAAATAGAAACAATGCTGGGTATGGCTGCTGTGTATGTATATCGCTTCTACTAATCATGCAGCCTGATTGGATTGCACCCATCTTGGCGAGAGCACACATGTTTAAAGGGGCATGGCCCGTCTGATTATTCAGTGGAAAATTAACACATTCTACAACATGAACACTCCTTCACATAATACAAATTACAATGTATAAATCCATTGAGGGTAAAAAAAGGCCTTTCACTGCCAACCACACAATTATATGCATGTTCATGTATGCACAAAAGTCTTACAATATGCTGCTCTCTGATAAACACGTACGACTCATCTGCTGACTGGCAACTGCAGTAAAGCATGTACAAACTTGCAAAGCATGCCCAACACCAATAACATGCCTAACCATGCAGATTTTCTGAAACTGTTGGCATAAGCAATGGCTGTCCTGACAGGAGTGATGCGACACCCAAGTGGATTTTGATTAACGACATCACCATGTCAGTTGGTCACCAAGTCATTACACATCCATACTTAGATCAGTGGCAGAGCCAGGGAGAGGAGCAAGGAGGGCGCTTGCACCCACCCCGCTACCTCCTGGTGCCCGGTGCGAACCCAATGGCTGCCGCTGGGCTCTGCCATTAATTTGGATGCATTAATTCACTGCCGCTGATGCACGCGCACCGTCACTGTACCAGTGTACAGTGCTGCCTGCAGTGAGCCCTTGTGACCCTGTGGGTGCTGCGCTGACGTTGGTGGGCCTTAGGGTTAGCCACCTCTCTGTCCACTCCTCCCTCTCACCTTGCAGGCAGTGTGGCTTAACTGGGCACGGAAAACGAGTGCATGCAGACAAGACCGATTATGGAGTGAGTTGAAGAAAAATATGTTTTCACATACACCCATCAAATATAGGTTCAGATTTCCGGCCCCTTTCCTTCCACCCCTTTGATTTCTTTGGCAGTTCAGTGTCCACCTGAGCTGACAATTAGACCCCGGCTGCAGTGTTAGCCTGCTGTGTGTGTACGTGTGCCATTACCAGCACCGCCCGGTCCGTCACCCATGACAGTCCCTCCTGCTTCCTCCTTTATCGAATCGGACTACAGTGAATGATTGCGACTCGGGAGGTGAGCAGGAGAGCAGGTCAGCTGCGAGAGTGAGTTTGCCTGCGTGTGTGTTGGTGTGGTGTGTGTGAGCCATATAAAGTGATCAGTCCAAACCGATTTAATATTTAAACGCCATTAACATCTGGGCGTGGGGAGCCAGCCAATTAGATTGCTATGAACACAGGCTTGAACCCCCAGTAGAAGCCAGTGGTCCATGACACCTGGCATCCGGCTCCCCCTGCTGTCATCTTCCCCACAAGCTCCATCCCTGTTTTGTTTTGTTTTCCTCCCCTCCCACTTACCTTATTTCGGCAGTGCCGCCGCCGCAACCGCTCCTTCCCCTTTCCTCCGGCCAACTGCCATGAAAGGGAAGAGGGGCTATGTATGGTGCCCTGTCTCCCCTTTCCATGGCGGCCATCTTGGTAAACGATTTTCATTAATTGAACGGTACACACGAGGCGACCCGTTCAATGAATGAAAATCCTGTTTTTTTAGCACCCTGGGATACCAAAGCGGTAACCTCAGGTGCTAATGGCGTTAAGTCCCTGTTCCAAGGGAAAGAACAGGGGTTAATGACCCGGAGCCCTCGTTATCTGGCCTTGCTTTACTTGGGCCAATAACTTGGGCTGTCGGGCCGTTAACCCCCGTTCCAGCCGTTAGAAGGGGGCTCAACACCACATTATTTTTTGTGGCTTTGTCAACAGGGGGCTTCTTAAATTGCCTTAGGAGTAACTCATGAGGACTACCCTCTACATTTTTTTAAACATGCAATCTATTCTGGTCTGAATGTAGGGGTAATCGATTTTATTTGCTGCACGTTTCAGCAATACTGGCTAAGTAACAAAATACATCAATAAGTCCCTTTCGAAATTAATATCAAATATAAATTGGTGAACAAATGATGGTTTAACATATTTCACCAACAATTTTGATGTGGCTTTTATTAAAAGTATTTTCTGTAACTCGACTAGGCAGGCACATTTTTTTTAAAGACTCGCCAGTGTCTTTTAAATGGATACGCAGATTAGTCTTATGTTTTAGCATATAAACATCTGAAACCCGTTTACTGTTCAAATAATAAGGTGGGCGATCTCAGGCAATTTCTTTGATTAATAAAAATGAATTGAGCACATCACAGGCAAAGGCAGATGCACACACAGAGTGGTCAATTGCAGAGAAAGAGAGAGAGTGAAAAAATGGCACAAATAAAATGTAACTTCTCACTTGCAGGATGGGCAGTGCCATTTCTGTTCTGGGGCATTTGGCACTACGGAAAGAATTCCTGCTGCTGCAGCCCCAGCCTCCATAGAGCCAGAAGAGAAAACATGCTGTGTTCCAGGATCAGGCCCTATCCCAGCACTGCTTGGGTGGTTGTCGTCGCTGCTAGGCCTTTCCCACCTATCCCCCTGGCTGGGCTGGATCGGCTCCAGATGCTGCATAGCTTTAGCATATTTTCCTCCAAACGCCTTTTACAGTTTGGGCATGTTCTGCCAAAATGCATTTTATGGCGGTTTGGTTACAAATTGATATCGAGTTAACTTTGCAACGTTATGTCTTGACTATGATCCAACTCAATCAAATCCATTGCCCAGTTTGTTCTTTGTCCCTTGCTTTTATAGGGTTTTAGTAGGACGATGAACGTTGCGCTCCTGGGAGATGAAATGTAGGGTAACATCGGACCATGCTGACAGTTCAGTACAGATATGTTTCCAGTATCCATATTAAAAAAAATGGGTTTGTACAATGGGGCTGGCTCGGAATTGCCATAATCTGACTGAAAAGTATGAGAACTATTTTGTTAAAAATTAACTTTGGTGGGCTTCAGATGGGAGGGGAGGAAGAATGGAATCACTATTGTTCAAGGCGTGGACCACAATTCAATTGAGCATCAACAATCGACACTGTCAAGGTCATCAGCATACACCCATTCGGCCCGAAAATGCATAGCTGAGAACTTGGTGCCAACAAACTATGGGAGGTTTTGCTTTGTGATTCAGCATTGCAGAGCGGAACCTGGTAACGGATCAGAACTTGGTATTAACAAAGGGAAGACACCGGATGAGACAGTTCATGTGCAAACTCAAGCCACATCAACAGAATGGATAGCACAGCAGCTGTAATGGCATATGACTATAATACAGGGATAGACAACATCACTTTGTGTCGGGTTAGTGCACCGATGTGGGGGGAGTGTAATAAGGTTAATCAAGAGAGCTATTGTTGCTGTGCTAAAGACTTGACCTGTGGCAACAGTCTGTTTTTCCTTTCTTTCTTCTCCCCACAACCCATCTTTAGCTTTCTGACTTCGCCCTCTCTCTGCTTACCACATCTTCCCTGCTCCATGCAGTCTCTCTTTCTGCATTCAATCTCTCCCAACCTCCTGTGGCCCCATTTTCTGTTTTACTCTCTTTCTCACGCTCTCTCTCTCTGCCTTAGCTCTGCCTTAGATCTTCCTTAGCTCTTCCTAGATTCTACCTTTCACTCCTCTATGTTTGGATTCCCCAATGCCTCCAGTCTCATGCTCTTATTCCCTGTACAACTCTGCCGTCCTTCTCACTTAATTGAGAGTTACTTTACTGTTTCCCTACCTACACCTCCATTTCTCCCTCCATTCTCTTATCTGCTTGGCTCCCCCCCTCTCTCCATCTTCTCCTCCTCTCTCGCCTTCTTCTCACCCTCTTTCTCTGCTGCGTTCGTCTTTCCCCTCTCCTCTACACCTTGCACATTTCTTTTGTGTGTCTGTCTCTTTCTCACAATCCTTTTTTGTTTTGTCTCTCACGACCTTTCCGTCTCTCCCTTTCTATTGTGAATATCTCCCCATTACCTTGTTTCATCCCATGCTTCTACTAGATTTTGTAGACACACTTGACAGTGTACAGCCTTTACTTACTTTAGGTATTGCAGGCACTGGCAGCCGGACTTTTTAGGGTGTTTTAAGGAAAAATCTCATTCGCAATATCAGGTAAAAAACCCTGAAAGTTTTGCCATAAATATGAAGCATTCCAATTAGCAGTTCACAGACAGTGAACGAGAAAAATAATGCTGAAACATACACATTATACTAATTGTTTCAATGTATAACTGAACACCAAATAAATGCTACAACATACAGGCACAAAAAATGATACCGCCCTATCAACAGCTGCTAGTTATACCCGCAAAAGTAAGGAAGTTGCAGTGCCCCAACGTCTCTCTGACCTGACCGGTGTAGTTCCCCCTGAGGACCATTTCACCCCCCATACCCGGCATCAAAACCTGGCTCCGCCACTGACTTTGGTTCCCATCCCATTGAGCATTCTTTTGATGAGCTGAAGACCCATCTTCTGCTGCTTAATGTAAAAGCACATGAATACAAATAAGTAATTAAGAGACACTGAGATTGTCTCAAGTTTAAGTGAGAGAGTCGCCAGAGAAATGCATCACTTCATTTATGCTTAGCAACTCTCACCGCCCACCACATCAATGATGCATTTAGGCAATGCAGTGGATACTTTCTCCATTGAGATACAGCATCCCACAGATTGAATGAAGTTTCAAACATCCACCAGGAACTCTCATGTGAAGTGACCACAAAGACTGAGGTTTGAGTAATTTTAAAACAACAGTAGGTTGAGCTGAAATCTCATTCCTTACAAGACATGAACTGAGTGTCAGAAATAGTTAAAGGCATGAGTATGTCAGAAATATGACACAACCAGCATGAGAGCAAGGAGGTGCTACAAATGTGTTTGTGGTGGACATACAGAAATATGAGAAGAATGGATGGATTATACAGGAACTTACAGAGAAGGGAAAAGGCTGCTGTTCTAATTTCAACTAATTTCATGGAAGCAGGATATAACGGGACTTGTTTACTGACTAACCAGAGAGGTCACATGCTGATTCCAAAACTAAATGGATAATTTTAAAGTGAGTATGAGAATTCCCCAATAGAAAGGATAGAAGCTCTCTAGAATTATGTTTCTGCTAAGTCCCATTAGAGGAGTGGTCTGGTAAGGGTGCTTCTAAAAATCATTGGGCCTCTTTACATGTTTGTCCAGTGGATAATCAGATGAATTACCAGCTAACACAATTTTGTTACTGCCACTTGGTCCTGTGGGTTCACCACAAGATTACAAGTGGTGGTATAGCCCCATTTCTGGAGTCCATTGGACATGTAGAGGATTTACCGTTGGCAGAATTGCCACTCTGCATGTTGACAGGGGCACATCATCCGTTTTTAATTCCAAATGTATAATTCAATGGTGTGGGAAAAATGGCAGAAATTCCATCCAGCCAAAAAAAGTGTTGGTGATGGAATGACCTCCACTTTTTCCCTGCACCACCAAACGTGTAATGAGGCCCAATTTGTAAGTGAAAATTAACACTTCCTCGCACTTCCTCGCACACCCAGCTCAGATGATATCAGCAGTATCAGCCGACACAAAGGTAAGCCATGCACCAGCCATATCTATCTGTGTTCTGCCCCTCAGTGTACCATTAAAATCAATGCCTTCCTACCACAACCTAATCTCTTCCTCCCAGCACTCCTGCAACCTGGATGGCTCGCCACATATCATAGCAGCAAATGGCGTGCACCACAGAAAGCCATACATTGTCCTGGCTGCCCATAAGCATACATATCCATTCACCACACCACGTACAGTACCACCCTGCCTGCCCTAGCATATGTGGCCTCCTCTGCTTCCAGCCTCAACCCCTCACACCGCCCGTCAACCGCCACTGTTTGTTGACCAATCCCAGCATGATTCCAATGTCTCCCACAACACCCTCTTTTCTCAAACAACAGCCCCAATGCACACCCAAGTGTGCAGCAGAATCTACACATTTAATCCGCCTGCATCTGCGCATATTCTGGAATGCAAAGCACAAACCCAACTCTTGCCTCCTTCCTAGAAAGGCCTATTCATGCCTTATCTCTATGCATAAACAACATTCCTATGCCTACAACCCTACTACAGGTAACATACATTCCACCAAGTTCTCCTACTAGGTGAGCGCACCTTGCCACATGTGCTACAGAACCAACTCAAACACCCCTGTCCCCCACCCCCATCCAGCGCAATACCCGTCTCAAATACCACACAGCCAAGCTCCCACACTTGTGCCCCTCACATACCCTGCATAGTGTCATGGCAACTATTACGGACACCCCTCTTATGACAACACTGCCCATTCCTGCACCCCAAGCACGCCCAGTCTACTGTGCCCTGCTTAACACCAGATCCCTGGTGGCACATGCCCATAACATAGGGGACCCCATTACCTCTGAGGACCTCGACATTCTTGCACTAACTGAGACCTGGCTCACCCCCTCATCCAGCCCTGCACTCTCCATTGCCTTTCCCATGGGATATGCCCTACTCAGCTGCAATAGATCTCAGAAAAAAAAGGAGGGGTAGCACTAATATACAAGGATTTCTTCCCCCTCTACACGCCCAATACAACGAACCTCCCCAAATGTGAATCCATCCCTGCTAAGCTTAAATGCTCACCCAACGCAACCATCTCACTCCACCTCATCTACCGATCCCGTGGGCCTGCCAATACTTTCGAAGATGACCGTACCCAGCTCATCCTACACAACCTTAAGCCAACTTCTCATCTTCATTGACCTCAACCTGAGCCACAACGACCCCTCTGACCCTGAAGCTGCATCCCTCACCAGCTCCATGGTAGCTCTCAAATACACACAACTCATCACTAGCCCAACACACTCCCATGGCTGCACACTTGACTGGATCTTAGACCACAACAGTAATGTCACCATTATATCTAACCTCCTGTGTCTGTGGTCTGTCCATAACACCATCACCTTTTCCATTCTCTCACCATAACAACCCAGACCCACTGGTACCAACCCTCTCTATAAACCATCAGCCATCAAGGCATATAGCACAAGCAACCTATCCAGTGACCAATTGATCCTGCTCCTCAGGCTGCCCCTTCCACAAACTCTTGACACCACAGTCCTGGTGCAACACTATAACTCCTTGCTCAGCAATGCCCTTGACACCCTACCTCCTTTTAAAGCACAGAAACCAAAAAATGTCAAACTCCTCAATTCCTGGTTTACGCCCAAACTCAGAATCTCTTCCACCAACAAAAGAGCAGCTGAAAAAGTCTGGCACAAAGACCCCACTCAAACCAACAAAGCCCATTTCAACTCCACTTCAGGCCACTATAGAGCATCTATACATATCACCAAGGCCAATGCCTACAATTACAGAATTACCAAAGCACCCTCCAGCTCCTGAGAACTATTTGCAAACCTCAGAGATTTGGAATCCCCTACCCTTCCGCCCACCGCCATCATCAAAGACAACACATGGTGCAACAATGTCCAAGACACTCTCACCAACAAAATTGCTTATCTGCATGATGTATCCATTCAAGCATTGTATGAGTTCAAGCCCACATGTGTCTCTACTCTTAGCAACATTATCAAGGGCCTGAAACCCTCTAATTGCAAAGGGGACACCTGCCAGCCACCCTAGTAAAAGACTGTGCAGAACCTCTCCTCCGTCTCATCACCACCATAATTAACACCTCCTTTGTATCCTGCTCTGTGCCACCCCTCAAAGAATCATGGGTCTCACCACTCCTAAGAAAGCCTTCCCTTGACCCAGCCATTCCCACCAATGACTGTCCCGTCACCACAGTCCCATTCATCTTGAAAATGATCGACAGAGTCGCCTATTTACAAATTCAGGAATTCTAGAAGCACACCACATACTAGGCATTCCTCGATCAGGCTTCCGGGCCAATAACAGAACAGAAACTGGCCTCCTAGACCTAAAAAACAGCTAGACGAAACCAACAACCGAGGCAACCTCTCCCCCCACCTCCTCCTGGATCTGTCATTCGACTTGGTCAACCATCACATTTTTTGCCATAACCTCACATCTTCAGCCCACTTTTTACCAGCCGCAACAATGTGGATTGCATCCTTCCTTCAGGACAGAACCTCTCGGGTCTTCACAGGCGAAGCTGCCACGCACCCCACTCCATCCCCCTCTGCTTTGCCGCAAGGCTCCTGTGTCTCAACCACCCCATACAACATATACACCAAACCACTCGTTTATCATTTGGACTTACTAGGCATTTCATATACCAACTATGCCTACAATACCCAGATCCTCATCCCCCTTTCTGGCAGCTGTGTCCAAGACGCCACCAAGGGGAACACCGTCTATTAAATAGTCTGATCGTGGATGGCCTCCCATAGCCTGTGCATTAATGACGAGAAGACAGAGTTACTCTTCGTTGGCCCCAAGCACGCATAGCCAAGATAAACCCTGCCTACAAATCTTTCACCATCGATGGTCACAACATTCCAGTGCCAACCTCCGTGAAAACCCTTGGAGCATACTTGGACTCCTTACTAAACATGTTCCGCCAAATCAATCACATTGCCTCCACATCAGGCTTTGCCACCAAACTCATCACAGCTAGAAAACCCTTCCTCTCCTCAAAGAACCGGCTTGAAGTCACTTGGGCCCTCAGCTGCTCTAAACTAGACTATTGTAACTCCTTGTTCTGCGGCACAGCCTGAAAGAACATGAGCAAGCTTTAAATGGTACAAAACAATGCCCTGAGAGCAGTCCTAGACATCAGTAAGAATAAAACATCTCTCCAAGGCCAGAAAAGCTGCCCACTGGCTACCATTCAAAGACAGGATCAATTTCAAGATCCTCTCATTGCGCTCAAAAATATTAAAAGGTCAACCTGCTACAACGTTTGTCATGTCTATTTTAAAATGGAAAATATGTTAAATTTCAACAGTGAAAAACGACCAGGCTAATAGATGGACATGTTTAAATGCCTCCTTTGCGTGCACGTTCTATACCTTGATAAACACTAAAATGCACTTATATGCACACATTCCCTGTCCGATTACCTTTTTTTTATAATGGGGATTTAATTCCCGAAATCCCTTTTTACATTTGTTCATACCATACCCATTTATTATTTCACAACCGTCTCATCCAGATATACATGACGATCTTAAAAGGTCTATAGTGTGACCTTTTATCTTTTGTAGATGTCAAACTTGAAACGTCTATATTTTGAGCCCATCTATCTTTTCTATGCCTGCCTTATTGCATTCTGCACAGTTGTAGGTCTTTTGAATAACACAAATAAGATCTACATGTCAAAGGATTTGGAGGTTGCCTTGCAACAAAGGTCCCAGGTCTATTTTTGAATGGCAATCTATCTTTTTATAACTGGAGGTGTTATCCCCATGCTCACTAACCTCTCCAAATTTATCAGAGCACATCTCTTGCTTCTTGTGTATTTTACTTCAAAAGGGAAGGTTGATTTTATTGCATTTTCACCTTAAAATGTCTGTTTTTGAGCCCTCTCTATCTTTCTGATGTTGGCCTTAAATGACTCAAACCAGTGTGATTGGACAACAGCGATACAACACCCATGCAGAGCCAACACGTTATCAACATTATTATCTGATGGAGGTTAGCCATGCCTATATAGCTTCCCGCACCCCCCCCCACCTTCCCAACATTAAATCCTTCAAATTGACGAGGTGGGTTGCAAATTAGGATGCTGGGAGGACAGGCGTGTCCACAAATAAATGTGGGGTGCAAGGGCTTGGAAGATGCTTTATAAAATAAATAATATTCCCAGTTTCGGAATTTAAGGGAGTGGTTGCTTCTGCTTTTGTGGCTGCTCGACCAAGGGACCGTGGTGTGTGTGGAGGGGGGCACACGCAGCCTTCTGCAATTATCACAGTCGGCAACATGGATGGGGGAGTTGCTTTTTGGAGGAGTAGATGATGATGCTATTGAAGGAGAGAGTAGAGGCAAGTATCTCCTTAATGGAGAGACACTGCCCGTGAGGGCCAGCAATACAAACAAGGCAAACTGTGACTGGGCATGCAGCAGGCTTACCTCAATCATCTGGTGACTGGGGAGAGGACAGAGAGGGTCATGGCACACACAGATCCAGTGGAGAGACAGGAGCCATGGAGAGAGTGTGCATTGTGCCAAAAGTCCTGCCTGTGCGCAAGGTGTCTGACTAACTAGGCCCCTGATGCAACAGCTGCTGCCTCTTTCCGTGCCTCCCATTCTCCTCAGCTGTTCCTCTATCAGGTGACTGGCTGCCCACACCCACTATCGCATGGACTCTAGGGACTGGAGTACCTACACCTGGGCCAGTCCCATTACAGAATAGGTATCTGCCATTTGCTACCCCATTCTCATCAAAACACCAATAGCGTAACTCCATGGCTTACAATCTTTCCATGATGATTGCTAGGGCACTGTCAGCCAAGTAGGAAAGGTGGTGGTAGAGCAACTGAGAGTGGGACTGGGGATGCCTGTACCAGAGGTAGGACCGTTCCTTTTAAGCCCCCTCCACATTTTTCTCATCAGGAGGATTCTCCTGATACTCTAGTACCCTGTTAGAGATAATGGGCCTCATTACGAGTTTGGAGGTAGCCATTCCGTTTTTAGCGGCATGGCCACTCCCAAACTCGTGTCCTGGTCCGGGGCCCGCAAAAGGGGACTTACCGGGCCATTCCCACCTTGGAGGGCCCAGTAATTCCCTGTTGCGGGACCCGGACCAGGCACATCCCCATTCCCATTGAGCCCCAATAGGGCTCAATGGGAATGAGGAGGATGCTAACAACGGGCTCGTTAATGACGGGCCCGTTGTTAGCATCCTGGACTGCTAGCGGGTCCCGCTCTGCACGTTCGGTCTGGCCAGGCGTCCAGAGCGGGACCCGCTGCAGACCTCGTAATGTGGCGGCCCGGAATGAATGGTTACCGGCACTGTTCATTCCGTACCAGCCACACTCCTAATGAGGCCCAATGACTTTAGTTGGGACATTCCATTGCAAGGAGAGGAAGGATAGCTCAGAGGCAACGTGTTTGTCTTTGAAGCAAGACAATGCAATACAACATAGGTTCAAATCCCGATCCCACGCTTGAAACCACGCTCGTTGGTATTAAGCGCATTATGAAAGAACAATTATAATAATTATAATCAAAACATGGTCAACAAAACATATTTCCCAACACTTACATATATCAGAACTATCATAGTTACAATTGGTGATCTTTAATGGTTGGAAGTATTAACTGACTGGTGACTACAAGGACCAATGGAGATGCTGCTAGCTCCACAAAATCTGCTGTCAACCCATGCTCATTCTGTGTAGCATCACCTGCTTCATCATAAAGAGTTTCTTCATGTCTTGGCTTGTCAGCACACCAGCCCGTAGATATTTCTATATGTCGGTCTTTGGTCTGGTATTGGAGATATCAGGAAGGTATGTGACTTTTCACACATCATTTGTCAACCACATTTTGCTATCATCAGTTGCTATTCGGCCGGATTTCACATCCTGCATGTTAGTCACAGAACCCTGCTTATCCTGTACATGAAGTTAATGACCTATACCACCCACTTCTATTCTAAGCTTTGGTGTGTCAACCTTACTGTATAGTTCATGAAGGCTGTATCTTTCAAAGGGTTCGGCGGTGAAGTCAATATTCATGGTGATTGAACAAGAGCAGTAATGGTAATGCATAGTTCAGGCTTGCCTGTTGTCATGGGCTGAAGTTTTGAAAAAGGACAGTGGAAGTCATATTATTCTCACGTTTATTTTAAAGCAAAGAATGGGTGGGCTTTGGGTTATGCTCATGAAAGTAGACAGATATAACAGTGGCAGTAGGCTTGGTCTTCTGGGCCATTGGTCCACTGTTCCTTCCTCTTTTCGTCAGCCTTCTTACTAGCAAACTGTCCTCCACAGTCCATGGGATTCAGAAGGACACCTGACTTTCCCTTGTGATGTTGCTCCAAGTTCTTTTGGGGATTTCGACCAGATGTAGAGTATTTTTTTAATGATAAGTGGTATTAAAATACCATATTGTTTTAACTTTACCGCCACACTCATGATAAGGCCCTCTGCTTTTTTCTAAGCAGGGTTCATTCCTAAAACCCAGTAAAAATGTGTCTGATACACTGAAACTGATGCACGTATGAATGTATTGATTGATAGATTTGTTACACGCATCATGAAATTAACCATGAAAGATTACCATCTGGCAAGGGTGTAAAAATCCTAGCTTTAAAAAAAATGAAAAATAAAATGATGCTGGTAACCCTGCTCAGAAAGGGGATGATTTGCTAACCGGACCACCCAATGCAAAAGCTTAGTGTGCACCTGTGCTCCTCATCATCAGTCTCCCTGATATGTAGCTCCATCTCTCCAGTGGAACAGATCAGGTTCAGAGGTCTCAGGTGCCCTGTTTGACAGCTGCAGTAAATCACTGCAGGCAGAGGTCACATTTAAACCTGTACCACTGATCCTAAACAATAATAATTATTCTGAACTGTGGCAGAATAATCTTGAAATGTAAACCATACCTAGATTTTTCTTTTGCGGTGGCTGGTAGTTCACATAATTATAAAAGCCACCTCTGAATTGTAGCATACCAGTGTCAACCCTAGAAGCTGAGACCAGCTATAAGAGGCTAAGTGTATTGCAGCAGCCTGACTGCCTGCATTGCAGTGCCTTTCCCCTGTTCTCCGCAGATGAGGTTTCTAGTCAAGTCTGATCTATGAAAGTCTTGTCAAAACAGATTCACCCCTGTTCCGACAAAACCATGAAGGACCACATCGACTGCCTGGTTCCTGCCCTGGCCGACTTCGCCAACCACTCCTTTGTCACTGGAGTCTTCCCATCCCCCCTGAAGCACTCCCTTGTGCACCCTCTTCTTGAGAAACCCTCTGCCGACCCTTCCTGCCCGGCTAACTATCGCCCAATCTCCATCACTCCCTTCCTGGGCAAACTCCTAGCAAAGCTGGCTGTTACGGCAGAAAAGGGACACTGGCCCTTTAAGGCAGAAGTGAAAGTAAAAGGGAGGAGGGGGGCGGGACAGGGAGGAGGGGAGGCGGGAAAGGGAGAGTTACGAGTTGGTGGTTAATAAAGTTAAGGCTACGACGTGCCACGGTGTCTATGTGTCATTTAAGGGCCCTGGTAGATCATAACAACTGGCGACGAGCAGAGGTTGCTCACGCGATCCAAGGAAGCCGCAAAGCCACTGCGGAGAAGGAGGAGCGCAGCGCTGGTGCCGGCGGATGAACGGAGGTGAAGGGGAGGAGACCCGCGCATGAGATGCATGGCTGCCTACACCGGTGAGGAGGTCCGGCGTCTACAGGCAGCGTGACCGAAGAAGGTACACGGAGGCGTCGCCGTGCTGGTAAGGAGGTTCAGCACAGCGAGCGGCAGCGGCCCAACGGGAGCAGAGGGAACACCGCTCACCACCCGGAGAAGGGAAGGAGACCCAGGAGAGATCCAGCGCGTGAGGAGCCAAGGAAGCGCCACATGCCAGCAGCTATAGCTATAGCGGTGAACAATACAAATACGCATAAAAGGGAAAGTGCACGTGCGGAGGATAATTAAAATAAACACACGCAAGGAAAGCACAGCTGAGACCACTTGATAGCGAGGATCCACAACCACAGGACGGCACCCATCAAATGCCTGCTGCATAAGCCACTTGAAAGCGAGGACCACGACCTACAAAAAAAAAAGAAACAAAATTAAAAGAGAAAAACATTGAGCAAAAGCCACAGATCTCTTAGACACTGCATACATTAGTGTATGTGAACCCAAGCAAGGTGTCACCAGGAATAACCTACGCAGGTGGAAAGGAAAAGAAAGAGGCAGATTCGCATGCTACCTCACCACAGGATTACCAGTGGCTACACCACTGCCCGAGCCACACACCACCAGCCATGTCACAACAAGGAGATGCTGCAGCGGACAATACCACACACGTGACTCCAGGTATCACCCCCACAAACCCTGTGTCATTCCTATGCCACCCAAACCCATTTCCACTAGAACCCCAGGAGAATCAAGGCCAAAGGTGGCAGGAATGGATGGACGAGTTCGAAGAATGAATGAGGGCGGTTGGAAACCAGGATGCACCAAACAAACTAGACATCTTTACGAACCTAGTAGGGAAGGATGTAAAGAGCGTCATCAAGACCATCCCGCTGGCAGAGAGAACGACTTACCCGAAACTCATCAAAGCCATCAACAGTTGCCTGGTGGTAGTCCCCAACAGAGACTATGAATGTTATATTTTTAACCAGTGCACCCAAATGCCGCACAAGACGATTGGTCAGTTCATATTACGCCTCCAGAGGATAATTACCTATTGTGATTTCGCCAACTTTAACGACGAAGAAGCTATACGCCTGAGAGTGATCGAGGGTTGCCTGTCCTCAATATTTCGCAAACACCTGCTGAAAAAGCCACTACCCTTGAAGGAGATAGGAGAACTAGCTAGAGTTTACAAGATGGTTGACGTCCAGGCAGCACACATAGAGAACCCAAAGAAGAATGAGACGATAGCGGTCATTACATCTGGTCAGCAAGGCCACCAGCCTGGCACAACATACAGGCCAGACCAGTGGAACCCGGAGAGGTGAACAACCCCAGAAAGATAGTGCTACCGCTGCGGGTTTGAATTCCCGCATAAAGGCCAGTGCCCTGCAATAGACAAATGTGCATGAGGTGCGGTCAGGAGAACCACTTTCAGAGCATGTGCCGGGAGAAAACACCAATATTACCAGCACACCTGCCTCCGAGTCAACAGACACAAGCAAGATGGTTCGACGCTCCGAGACCCTTCAACCCTCAACCGTATCCTGAGCGAGAATGCACCAGAAACAACAACCCCAGACCCATGTCCAACTCGGTGTTTATCAGGGCAGAGGAAAACTTACAAGTAGAACCGGCAAACGAGAACTACCCAGCCAGGAACAGATATATCAAATGCAATCATACCCTGAGGAAGAACTCAGCAGAGAGAACAGCACGAGAGACCCATATGAAAACCCACCCCTCGTGGACCAACCACCTGAACGGTAACAATACGGAGAATATGACCGGTACAGCAGAGAGTATGTCCAGCTCATTTCCGGAGCCTCAGACGACAGCACCGCACCCCGAGTGATGGTCCGTCTAGGAGGAGCCGACACCCCATTCCTGGTAGATACCGGAGCCACCGTCAAAGTCATGAGCCATCTGACCTATCATCACCTAGCAGACATATTCCCACTACAACCCTCGCATGCCAACATATTCCAATGGGGCGCTACTCAACCACTAACTTCAAAAGGGCAGTTTGCGTGTGATCTCATCCACCGAGGAAAAAGGGCACAGACAACGATACATGTCATTCACAGCCCAGCAAAAGGGAGATGTTTACTCAGCCACAAAACCGCTGCTGCCCTGCATCTCATCGACATTCACTACAATGAATCAGAAACAATTCAGGGAATCCCACCCGAAACCCAATTTATACAAGCCATTGACCAAGGACTCCTAAACATCGAGACACTAAAGACCACTTATCCAGCCCTATTTGAAGGAGTAGGCATGCTGAAAGACAATGTCATCAAGTTGCACATTGACCCGACTGTACGACCAGTGCTGCAACACCCCAGGCGTATAGGGTTTCACCTACAAGCAAAAGTCACCCACGAACTGCAAACACTACTGGACAATGATATCATCGAGAGGGCGACAGGGCCCACACCGTGGGTGTCCCCACTGGTCGTTGTCCCCAAAGCAGACGGACGTCTGCGCCTCTGTGTAGACATGAGGATCCCCAACACTGCCATCCAACGGGAAAGACACCCAGGCCCAAACATCGAAGACATGATAACAAGGTTCAACCAAGTCACCAAATTCTCAAAGCTGGACCTCAACCAAGGGTACCACCAGCTGGTCATCGATCCTGAATCAAGACCAATCACCACATTCACAACCCATGAAGGCCTGTTTCGCTACAAACGGCTGAACTTTGGCATCTCATCTGCCACCGAAAATTACCAGGAAACTATCCACAGACTGATTAGCCCGGTCACCAATGCATTCAATTACAGCAATGATATCCTCATATTTGGAGTCACCCAGGACCAACATTGCACAGGCTACATCAGGTCTGCCACATCCTCCATGAGGCGGGACTCACGTTGAACAGTCAAAAATGTGAGATCAACACCCACACCATATGCTTCTTTGGCCACATCTTCTCGAGCCAGGGCATCAAACCCGCCCCCAACAAAATCCGCGCCATAACGAACTTGCCCAACCCGACGGACACATCTGAACTTCGCTCATTCCTGGGCATGGGAGGGTACTGCGCACGCTACCTCCCACAATACGCCTCACTCACATGCCCGCTCAGACAGCTGCTGAAGAAAGATCAGCCCTTCACATGGACAGACCAATGCCAAGAGGCATTCTCCTCCATCAAACGAGAACTGGCCACGAATAGATAGCTGGCATACTTCAACCCAGGCTGGCGCACTGAAATCACAGTGGACACCAGCCCGGTAGGGCTAGGGCAATACTGGCTCAAACAGACCCACAAGAAAGTGCGAAAACTCACATTGTCGCATACGCCAGTCGTGCATTGAACACGACCGAACAAGCATACTCGCAGGCAGAATGCGAAAGCCTGGCAGCCGTGTGGGTGTGCGAGAAATTCCACCATTTCATCATTGGACACACTTTCACCCTCATAACGGACTACCAAGCCCTGCTGGCCCTCTTCGGTAATCCGAAAATCAAAATGCCCCAGCGCATCATGCGATGGGGCATCCGCCTCCAAGAATACGACTATACCATCATTCACAAACCTGGAGGTGATGCTAACCCAGCGGACTACCCGTCCCGCCACCCAGACGTGGTGTTCGATGCCACTATGCAGAGTGAGGCTGACGAATACGTTGCATACCTGTCGCTAAACGCCCTTCCCCCAGCCATCACAGCACACCTGTTCACAGAAAAGAGCAGGTCAGATCCCACCATCAGAGCAGCGGTGCACCTCACCAACACGAACAAATGGCAACTAGCAGCCAATTAACACTTTGAGCCGGGAGAGTGGGGGGAAGTGGACAGAAGAGACTTAGCCAGAATGGAAAGAATACACAACGAACTGGCCACAGCAAGCCAAGGCACGCTACTCAGAGGGAACCGCCTGGTAGCTCCCAAAAGCCTAAGGAAGTCACTAGTTATGATTGCACACGAGGGCCACAAAGGCGTGGCTAACACGAAAAAGATACTGCGAAACCAAGTGTGGTTTCCCCACATGGACACCATTGTGGACAACACCCTAAAACACTGCAACTCGTGCCAGGTAAATGCAACCGCTCACCACTGTGCCGACTGCAAATAGTCTCGCTCCCGGACGAACCATGCAAGCGAGTAGCACTCAACTTTTACGGACCACTGGAAGAAGGAGGCTACCTTCTAGTGGCCATAGACGAGTACTCATGTTTCCCACTGGTGAAACACGTGCAGTCCACAGCCTTCCATCATGTGGTAGGCGTAATAGATGAGCTGTTCAGTGAGTGGGGCATCCCCAACACGGGGAAAACGGACAACGGGTTCCCGTTCCAAGGACTAGAGTTTTAGAAGTTTGCAGCGCACCTAGGGTTCCACCACCAAAAGATCACCCCGCTATGGCCCCTGGCTAACGGGATGGTGGAACATTTCATGGCGAACATTAAGCGCACACGCCAGAAAGCGGCACCAGATCAAGCCTCGATGCCGCAGGCCATCTCACAGATGCTACGGAGCTATCGGCACACCCCACATGAGGCAACCGGCTACACCCCGGCTGAACTCATGATCAAATACAAGCCGCGATCCCGACTTCCTCAACTTGAAGACTACACGCCAGAGGAGGACGACGAGATACGACGGTGAGAGGCAGGGAAAAGACAAAAGGCCAAAGAATGGGCTGACAGGAAATGGAAAGCAAAGGAACCTGTATTTCCGGTAGGAGAAACAGTACTGGTCCGGCAAGCCCACCACCGAAAGACAGACTTGTGACACCGACCCAAACCAATGATAGTGACGGAAGTAAAGGGACCCATGGTCACCGCAACAGGGGATCAGGGTGAGATAACTCAAAACGCATCCTTCTTCAGGCGAATGTTCCAAGAAGATCCGACTGAGGACATGCCCTTAGAAGAAGAGGACCCTGAGGACCCCGAGACACCCCCAGAACTCCCTGAGGCGCCGGAGCCAGCTATCTCGGACCATGAAAGAAACGAGCCAGCCGGACGGCCTCAAAAGGCAGCCAGAAGGCCCACCCGGCTCATCGAAGAGATGAAGACAACGGACTAAATCGGTAAGTAAGGGGGGGGTGTTATGGCAGAAAAGGGACACGGGCCCTTTAAGGCAGAAGTGAAAGTAAAAGGGAGGAGGGGGGCAGAACGGGGAGGAGGAGAGATGGGAAAGGGAGAGTTGAGAGTTGGTGGTTAATAAAGTTAAGGTTAAGACATGCCATGGTGTCTGTGCGTCATTTAAGGGCCCTGGTAGATCATAACACTGGCCATCTCCCAACTTAATCTCCATACTGAATCTGTTGGTTGTCTTCATGACCATCAGTCTGGCTTCAGAGCTGTCAGTAGCACGGAAACTGCGCTCCTGAACATCTGTGAAGACCTGCTCTCCAACCTTGATTCCAACACCCCTGTGTCCTCATCTTGCTTGATCTCTCCTCTGCCTTTGACACGGTCAACCATGCCATCCTGCTCAAATGTCTCCATAATAACCTGGGTATCACCGGTCAGGCCCTGGCTTGGCTGACCTCTTTCCTCTCTGACCGACCCTCCCAGGTCCAAACTTGGGTCCTTCCTCTCTGCTACCTTTTTTTCTACCTGTGGTGTCCCTCAGGGGTCTAGCCTCTCTCCCTAGCTGTTCAACCAATACCTGGCACTTCTTGCCCACCACATTGCCGCTCTCTGCACCAACTTTCAATGCTACGTGGACGACACTCAGCTCATTTCGAGGCTACCTTCAGCCACCTCTTCTCCGTCCCACTGACTGTCTGTCTGTTATCTAGGAGTGGTGTGCCCCCAATGACCTCTGCCTTAATGCCAATAAGACTGAGATTCTCCTCATCGGCACACCCGCTCCCTCCTTTCCTGTCGCTCTCTGGCCGTCTTCTTTTGGTCCTCTTCCTGCTCCCACCTGCAAGGCTAAAAACCTTGGGGTCATATTGGACACCGCACTCTCTTTCTCTCCTCACATCTCTGACGTCTCTAAGAAGTCACTCGACCAGCTTCACCTCCTCAGAGGTATTCTTCCTTTACTCTCCTTCCCCTAGAAGCTCACTGTCTCCAGAACTCTGGTTCTCTCTATGCTGGACTATTGCAACAGCCTCTTTCTAAATCTACTTGCCTCTACTCTCTGCCCTCTGCAACTCATCCAGAACAGGACTGCGAGACTTGTCCTTGGCCTTAATCCCAGGGATTGTATCTCTCCAGGACTGAAATCTCTGCACTGGCTCCCAGTGGCTGTGAGGATGAAGTTCAAAAACCTTTTCATTGTCCACAAGGCCTTCTGGGGCCTGGGGACTCAATACCTTCAACTCGCTCTTCCTAAATATCTTCCTTCTTGACCTCTTCGCTCATCCGCCTCCAACTCTCTCAGGGTCAGTCACTTTTCCAAGCAAGGAGTTGGTGGTCGATCTCTTTCTTTGGCTGGGGCCTCCCTCTGGAACAGCCTCCATGCCTCCCTGAAACTTGAGGAGAACCATCTCTGGTTCTGGAAGCACCTCAAAACCTGTCTCTTTGCTTCTGCTTTTTCTCCTCCTCTCCCCTGCTGACCTCCTGACTGAAACTGCACTGGTTACCTGGCCACCCTCTGAACTTGGGCCCAGGTCCCTCCCCCGCCAGTCACGCTGCCTGCCTGGCCCGCCCCCCGCACTCAGAGACTATTCTGTATCCCTACAGTCCCACTACCAGCACTTGAAACCTGAATTCTGCCCTTACCTTGCACTTGCCACCTGCTGGCCGTTATTGTTATTATTCTATTCCTGTGTAATGCACTCTCCCCTTGCCCCATCCCATGCACTTGCGCAATCTGAATGACACCTGGCCCAGTAGGATCGCTGTCTGTCCACCCTTTGTTCCCCTTCCCTTGCCTTGTCACGCCTTGATACACTTGTGTATAGGCGCGTTATGAATGCCATATCATATCATATTAATAAGACAAAATACAGGATGTCTCCCTCTGTTGAATCTCTGGGATCATGGTAACTCATTCTTGACAATGTCAGTAGCTCTCACAAGGAGATCTGCCAAGAGCCTGGCTTCAAAAAGGCAATTCCATATAAAAGGCTACCCCATACTTTGAAGCCACAGAGGTTGAGAAAGGGTGGAGTTTGGGTAGCCATGGAGCACAAGGGGTTTTGAGGAAGGGTGCCTCCATCTTGCTTTTCTGTGTGCTCTCTCTCCTTCCTGTCCCCTCCACTTTCTGTCGAGCAAGATAATCTTGGTATGACATCAGGAGGCAAAGGTCACTTGCCTCAGAGACAAGGGTGATCTACTTAAACCTGTCTTGCTTACATCCAATCCACTGTGACCTTTCACCTTAAAAGTAGGGTGTCTCTCACTTCTTCTTTGATTCACATTTGAACCATGAAGGACATCAGAAAACACATATGTGGACCTCTACTGGAAGAGCAGACCTTTTCCAGAGTGCTCTGCCAAGGAGGTGAAAGTGTGATCCAAGGCAAAGGCAAGCTCTGCCCCCTACCCATCCCCAGGGAAGATTGATGGTGAACTGCAGTTGTGGACAAGACCTGTCTATCTCTGATAGCTGCACAGGTACCCAGGCCTTAATGGAGGGAAATGACTCCTTCAGGTGCTACTAACCTCCCTTGGGTCAGAAGTGAAGAGAACAAAAAACAATCTTTTCCCTGAGGCCCTGGATTGGGACTCACAACACCAGAAGAAGCAGAACAGTTGGTCTCCTGTGTTCTACTGTACTTGGCATCATCAAACCATCATTTTACCACATTCAAATGTCATTGAAACACCAGGACCTGCAGTGATGTCTTTGCCACCTTCTTCAAACTCTTTGAACCAGCTCATTGCTGCACCATACAAAGCAGAGCACATCACCTCTTCAGTGTGAACATTCACCTTGCAGCTGAGGACAACTACAAACCACTGCCTCTTCTAACGTAACATCAGACTATCAGTATCACAGCATTGAAAACCGGACCTCCACTCGAACTGCTGGAGCGTTGCATCACTCAACCCAGACCAGGGGCTACCAATGTCTCAAACCAACTAAACCTTCAAAGAGGCCTGTGTGAGCAACCTGAACTGCACTGTTCAAATGCTGTCTTAGAAGTTGCACCAAGCACCTACTGAAATACGACTAAATACCAGCCCACCGTTTGGACAGTACGACTCGCCCCACCCAAACATGATTCAACACACATCTTCAGCATACAGAAACCTGGTTCAATGCTGTCAATGATAAAGGTACTGTTGAAAGGCACAAGCCTTTTGTCAACTCTTGGCATCATAGAGACTGCTATGCTAACCTTTTGAAACTTTTTCAACACAGACATATCCTTTTTTGATAACATTGTTGGTGATGTATAGACTTTCGCCCTTTCCACATCACCCTGAGTGATTGCTTGCCTCATCTACATACTTCATAATCTGTGTTCTTTCTACAAGGTTGGGTTTTGTTACTGTTGTCACAGTGCAGGTATTGCATATTGTGGGTTTAATTAAGATACCTATATATGTTCAAAGAACCTTGATTGGACATTCCTTTATTTGCACTGTTGGGTTGCTACTGTGAGCCGATTCACACCACTCTTGAAAGTAACGCCTGCCCTCTGCCCAAAGTGCCACAATCGGTGGAGGATGTTTGTACTGTTCCTGTATCACCTTTATGATTGGGATCACTATTGGTTTGTAGTAGTATGTGAGCCCAGTAGGCAATTTAGTCACTACTCATCCTTATGCTCCTGCAGGGCTCTGGTCATTTCATATCAGTGACTTCAGGGGCAGCGAGGAAAGGGGTGAAGAGGGTGGCGCTGCAGTAAAGCGAGAAGTTCATTGACACCGTACTCAGGTGGGCTGAACAGGCCTTCTTCCAAGGATTATTTGGATGAAAGCCATGAGTAGAAAATTGAAGGTTACAGAGAAGACAATAAAGGTGGTAGTAATAAGTGTGGCTGCGTCTGGAGCCAGCTGCGCGGGCGCCTTCAAGTACCATTGAAAAAAAGCTTGGATGTCGCTTCACACCGATCTGCAACAAAAGGAACATTGGCCAGGCGCACTCTCTCCTCAGCACTTTACTATAAGTGACGGCGCTAATGTGACATACACTTGACAGAACTGCGGTGAGCTGCAGCAGGCACCCAGGGCGGGCTGCTGCTGGATGGACTCCCCTAATGGTGTAATGGCGGCTGGGACCATTAGCATGCTATAATTTGTGCAGCATTATCACAGAGAACATTCGCCGATTTTGGATTTTTGGGTACTTACGACTTCATTGCCAAATGAGGTTTCTCTTTTTTTGCAGCCACAGAACAATACTTGCTTTGACAGGCAGATTGGTTGTTTACACTCTTAAAGCCTTTCAGATGTAAGTGCTTCTGAAATTTATTTTAGCCGGAGTCGGTTATTTATAATGGTCTTATTTGTACTAAATATGGCGTGTAATGCAAATGATTTTGTGAAAGTATCGTGAGATATGCGGCGAGCAGAAATGACAGGCGTTGAAACGTTATCTCTCTCCTTACTTTCGAGTCCTCTATTAAAGAAGGATGCCTGGGACAGCGTGTGGCGTGTGTGACGCAGCACTCCATTTCCGGCGGTGACTAATAAGACAAGCCTCTTTGTGGTATTGTGTGCAGGCTACTTGTTGAGAGGTTGGGGGCCTTATAACACAATACTATTGAAGCGTCAATAAATAATTGAACCGTGCAGCCATGCCTGCATTAAGTTTGAAATTACAATTTTCACAACGGGTAGAGTAAGTATTGACAAAGCCAAAAGTATGGATTTGTCAATGTAGAAGGTATTTTTTTTTTTTAAATCCCCTTTGGACAAAAAAGGGTTATCATTTACGTTTGCAAAAGTAGACCTAGTGGCTTTGCCAATGTTCGTTTGTTCTAACTAATATTACAAAACAACTTATCCTCCTCATTTATAAAGATGAGCCTATTTGCTTTGCCAGTGCTTGCACAATTAGTGAGTGCATGAATCTGGCCAAGGCAGTGGAATTATTGCTGGTTCTCTAATCTCCTGAAATAGTGAATGCTTAGGCCAAATAGTCAGTGGTGTGCCCAATTCCTCCGCCGACCAATCTCTGGTCCTGACACAAAAACATGCACACTCCATTTGAATCCCACTAACGGACAGGGAGGGAGTGGTGCTGTGCCATATGACGGACTCTAGTTAATTCCAAAACGGAGGGAAATAATATGTTTATTGGTTGGGTGGCACTGAGAAAATAGTTGCAGGTGAATGTATGAGTGTACAAAGGGATTCTGCTGACGACGCCTCACTAAATGGGGAATGGTTCTCAGCCTGTTGTAAATAATTTAAATCTGGGAATGGTTACTCTCTGTTTAGTTTTTACAATCGGTTTCAATTGGAGGATTAAAAGGTGTGCACTTTGTATTCATCTAGTAGTCCCAATGGTCATGTTGATTCTCATTAGTAGTCAGTCAACAGTGTATTATATAATATGTTCATTTAGGATGCTTATATTGATATTTAAATGGCTGCCGATATTGCTGTTTGCATTCCATAAGAAATGTAAGAAGAAGGAAGATACAAAATGTGAAAAACAATACATTTGCAGAATGTCGAACTTTCAACAGAATGTCTATCTGTAAAGTATTGGGAATGAAGTCACTAATACACAATCACCTAGCCCAAGCAGACTTTAGCAATGATACTAAGAAATCATCCGTGTTCCACACAGACCTCTCACACAGCTACCAACAGAGTCTCTGACCATCATATCCTTATATAGACCCAACTGATCCAAGTAACCATCTGCCCCCACCCTCTCTGTCATACAGGTACTACTGTCTTCATTATTTATATTGTGTCACTTTACTCATAACTTGTTTGGCTTATAAGAGGGAGGATGTTTGTCTTTTTGAAACGTTTTAGATCTTTTTTGCATACTTCTTCCAGGCAGGTATGTGTCATTACTTTGCAGTGAACGGTCTGACGCTTGTGTTCAAAACCATGAACTTCTAGTGGAAACAGTAGGGTTTAACATACTTTTTTGTATCACTTTCAGAGAATGTCCTGATGAAGGATCTCAATCCGAAATGCACCCCGCCCCCCTGTCTGGGCTTTGTTCAAAGAACAAGATGTTACATGATTGAATAAAATATTGATTTTTGAAAAATTTGTTGTGCTTTTGATCTAAATTTATTTAAATGTTCGCATTTCTGTTTCCGTAAGAGAGCCACCAGTGCTGAGGATGTTCCCCTACAAATTTGTTTGAAAGATATAGAGTTGGCCTAATAAAAGTGAGAATGCTATACAATCCTCTGGCTTTTATTTTTTTATTTTCGTTTAAAGAACAACAACCTGCAAAAGAGGAAAAACAGAGATGGGGGTTGGATGAGTGGGCAAACGAATAGGAATAGAGGTGCAGGGTAGAGGTGTGTGCAAAAGACGAGAAAGAGATCTGGAAAAAAAGAGAGAGAGAGCAAATGACATGGAACAGATCTGAAACAGAGAGTTTAGAGCTGAAAGGATGGGATGTATCAGAGTCTTGAAAAAAAACAGCAATGGGGAGAGAACAAATAAAGGTAAACATTCAGAATCACCCAAAAGGAAGAATATAAGCTATCGAAGGGAGTAAAGAGGACTTGAACAAGGAGGAGAAGCAGAGGGAAGACAGTATGCAATGGAATTAGATCCAGAGATTGAGGGAATTGGGAGCTTTTGTAAAAGAGGCACTTGTCCATCCTATGCTGGTAACGGCTGAGGCAGATTCAGCTGCCCATGTTCCCAGGAACATCCCAAATGTTCCCTCAATCCAACCAGTTCAGCTGTGGCAAAAACTGAAGCAAGCCTGCCCAATGAGTCTGATAGGTGGGAAATACTACCTAGAGTCAACCCAGCATCCTGCCTACAGCAGCAACAGCAGAAGCACCAACACAGCCATTCACGTTATCGACTTTTGTGTGACAACCAGGAGGTGGATCCACAGAGCAGGACGTGGTGGACCAATTGATCATAGTCAACAAACTGGAATTGCACATTTTTAGTAGTATTTCATAATCAGTCAATCTTTTTACAATTCCCTACTAACCACTGGGCTTATATGTGTTGAAAAAAAAGTCTCTTTACAACTAAATTGTCAAGTCCAGAGTTGTCTATGTGTCCATCAGCTACGATATATCGTGTCAGAGGTGGGATCAGAAGCCCTACCCTGATGAAGGGTCTACGTATACCTTGCCTGGGAAGACCCTGGCACACTGGAATAAGGTGTCTAGATTCATTTCAATCACTAAAATAAGACAGGAAGAAAGAGGTTCAGAGACCATCCCAAATAACTCCTAACACAATTTCCTGGGGTGTGGTTCTGTAACTGATGGACACTAGACAGGCTTCTTCATCCTCAGAAGGACACGGAGATCCATACTCTCAGCGTCTCCCAGAAGTGATCTCAGGAAAGAACTAAAGACTTCAGGATTCACATCCAAAGGAAAAGGAGAAGAGAAACCTCTTTCCAGGTGATGGAGGTTACCTGAGCCTAGATGGACAGTCAGGACAGGCAATCCTCACTTGACAGTGTTCTATGATCATTGGATTCAACTATTGCTTTCAGTTCGATAGTCAGTGGCAAGGCATACAAGGGAATGGCTGGCAGAGTCACAACGGGAATATGGAGAATGCCTAAGTAATGACCTACCGCGCAATGAAAGCTGAGGTGGAAGCATGGTATAGTCTCATGCATCAGTGGCAGGCTCAGTGAAGGTGTGCATTGTGAAGGTGCTAGCATTGGAAGGCTACTGCATGGGAGATGTTTAAGTCTGGAGCATCTGGAACTTCAGTTAAGAAGTTAACCTGGGGATTTATATAATGGGCGATGAGTAGTGGCAGTTTACAGGAAACGCTCAAGGGAAGTTTAGCTCAGTTGTTGCACACTTGGAGTTCCTGCTGGGGTAAAATCACTGCATCTTGTGTGTTATTGCAGCCACATTTTTGATTTTTGCACACCGCTGGCCATCCATCTAGCTTGGCATTTCTTTTCCTTCACTTCCGCCTGCATACACGCCTTCCATCCTCCTCCTCCTGCATTGGTCTGGGCCCACGTCCATGTGAACATAACCAATAGCACTGGAGCGCTTTAAAAAGCCAAATCCGGGATTCCTGCACCCCATTTTACTTGGAGCTCCTGCTGGGGTAAGATCACTGCATCTTGAGTGTTATTTTGGGCAAGGTTTTGATTTTCACGCGCCTCTGACCCTCCATCTAGTGTGTGCATTTGTTTTCCTTTACTTCCGTCTGCATCCAGGCCACCTGCGCACCTTCCTCCTCCTACATTGGTCTGGATCTGCACCCATGTCACCTCTTCAGTGGTCCACCCAGAGCAGGCCTTCCCGGGCAGCCAGCAAAGGACCAGAGTCAAAGTGCATCTCCTCTCCATTAAGCTCCCAACCCTGCTTGCCCCTGTTCACCCATAGATGACCAATGAAGCATGCTTCAACTACAACTAAGTTAAAGTTGGCACGGGCGTTGAACACAGCCATTATTGTGCTCAATTAAAACCCTGCCACTTCTATATTACCACCTTCATATTATAAGACTGTGTAGATTGCCTACTTCACCCCTAGATAGCATGATGGATTTAGGGGAAAGGGAAATGCATTGCAAATAGATGGATTTTGGGGGGGTAGGAATGTTGATGCACCTAGATGGACTTTTGGGGAAGTAGAAATGCATTGCACTTAGATGGACTTTTGGGGAAAGGGAAATGCAAATGCATTGCACGTAGATCGACTTTTGGGGAAAGGGAAATGCATTGCACTTAGATGGACATTTGGGGAAATGGAAGTGCATTGCACTTAGATGGATTTGGGGGTGGTAACTCTGTTGCACTTAGATGGACTTTTGGGGATAGGGAAATGCGTTGCACTTACATGGACTTTTGGTGAAAGAAATGCATTGTAATTAGATGGATTTTGGGGGTAGGAAATGTGTTGCACTTAGATGGATTTTGGAGGATGGGAAAGCCACTGCACTTAGATGGACTTTTGGGAAAAGGGAAATGCGTTGCATTTTGATGGATATTGAGGAATGGGAAATCTGTTGCAGTTAGCTGTATTTTTAGGGTGGGAAATGTGTTGCACTTAGATGGATTTTGGGGATAGGAAACACGTTGCACTTAGCTGTATTTTGGGGGTAGAAAATGTGTGACAATAATATAGATTTTGGGTGTAGGAAATGTGTTGCACTCAACTAACCGAACTAAAAACTCAATATTCTGCATACTCACTCTCAAATACTAAACTAAACAAAACTCTACCTCTACCACACCACAAACTGCACACACTTCACAACACCAAACATGAAACCAAACACAAGTACACAAATAGCACCCATGCAAAATCATACCTAAAGACCACATGACAGCCATCAACCAAAAATGCACCAATGCTCAGTGACCGTGTTTTCCAAACTGAAGCTGCCAAAAGCATATCAAAGCTCTCTTGCTCATCTCCTGCTCAATCCCACTAACAAATCCTCCCCCTAACACTCCTTACATTGCAGAACCGATAGAGTGCCATGAGACCATGAAAGTGGTAGCACTGCGTGGTAAAAAACAACATAACATTACATAACATAAGATAAGGTAAACACATCCAACACATATTTCAACCCAACCAGGCCGTTTTCATGGTTGTTGGCAGTCCATTATGGCAATTTCAATTAAAACAATCATAGTCCACGTACGTGAGAGATTGTGGGCCTCATTACGACCCTGGCGGAACGGGTTAAACAGCGCTGTAAAAGGTGACGGCGCCGTTCAACCCGTTTCGCCACATTACGAGGTCCCCTCGCGGACACGTTAAACACACCTGGGAAAACCAGGCGTGCTTACTGGGTCCCGCAAGGGGAAATGGGAGCAAACAATGGGCCATCTCGTTATGGTCCGTTGTTTGCTCCCTCTCCCATTCCCATTCAGCCCTATGGGGGCTGAAATGGGAATGGGTAAGGACCGTGTCTGGGTCCTTGAGGGAGGAATTACCGGGCCATCCGAACTCGGAATGGCCCGGTAAGTCCTCATTCCGAGGACCCGGACACGGATGCGATTTCGGCGGCAGCCATGCCACCAATAGCGGCATGGCTACCGGCCGAACTCGTAATTTAGGGCCAGTATCTGTTAGGGGAGTTTTCCTAAAGTCCACTTGAGTTAAGACTTCATAAAAATATACCTATGGCATAAAGGTTCCCAACTCTTAGTAAAAGCTTGTACAACTCAAGGAACCTTGGTAGAATGACAGAGCAGTCAGGTTTATCATAGGAGGAAGATGTGAGCTGTAGGTAAGTACACTGAACCCAGTTAATATATAAGTCCATACAAACACTTACACCAATAAACTTATATTAACATGTATATTTATTATTTACACAAGGAATGTTTTAAAATACTTACATCACTTAACCAACACATATATGAATACTTATAAATAGTTTTCAAAGGCCACTGCTTATTTAGGAGTTGCTTACGGTACAATTGTTACTGAGTTTGACACCAATGACAGTTCTACCAGATTATTGGTGCGACTGCCCACTCACACACAAAGATGTATGGTAATTGTATTTAGTTAGCAAATCCACATAAGATAACATCTTTTAGGAAGGAAAAAGGTTGTTTAATCATACAGTAGCAGAGCTTAAGTTTCTAGAGGCAGTTTCTTTACAAGCAAAAGCTTTAAAAATCTGATGCCTATCTCTATGCAAAAGTCAGTTCGGAGAGGGCTCAAAGTCTTACGAAGCAGCAGAATAGCAAGAGTTCCTGTGTATACTTTCAGTCTCTAGATAAGAATACTAGAAGAAGGGAGACCCTGTTAAAGGACTCACTAAAGAGACATAAGCTGGCAACTTGGGTCTGTGGAATGAGTGTACACCCTGGACACCTCTTTGTGCACTCCAACACTTTGGAGTGACTTCTTGGTTTAAGGTAAGCAATACCATTTCACCCCACAGTACCTTAGGTTAGAAGAAATGTTTGTGGCTAGATTCTCCTCCCTGTAGCAGTGGCGGACCCGGTCTCCAGAGTCCTTGACCAGCTGATGAAAGTCAGGACTTTGAACAGGATATTTCAGCAGCAGTCTCGAGAGAGAACCTCTGGAACAGATTTTTTTCATTTTCCCTGGTCAGTCTGCGGTTTTGGCGCCTTTTCCGCAGCACCAACAAAGGATGCGATTTGCTCAATCAATCTTCTTTGATTCCTGGAGACCTGAACTCTGGTGTGGGGATTTGGATGAGCTGTATTGTATCTTTGGAGGTTCACCTGGATCTCAGCAAAGTCTTAGATGGATTCAGCTTCTAAGAGACAATGCACCTCAAAGGGATCAGCTATCTCCTGGTATTCCCAGTCTGCAGCTCCGGAAAGGCTTAGCACCTCGGGAGATGGCTCAGATAGTAGTTCATCTCAGGGCTGGTTGGTCCTATCAGCCAATATGAAGGAGCAATCCTCTTCCGAGCTTCTCTGTTGCATAGAATAAGGGGTCAGAACAGCAGTGATCACTTCACTGTGTGTCAAAGGATCTGCAGGCATCTCTGGTCATCTTCTTCTTTGGTTACTTCAAGTTCCAGTGGTCGACTTGCCTTCCACCTCAGGAACCTCACCTTTTATTCAGTTTCAGAACACACTCCTCTGTAATCTATCCCAGCAGTTTACAGAAAGGGGTGGGTGACTGTCTGATCAGGCCAGGCAGACCCCCTGTGGGAGCTGGTTATATTCAGGCCCACAGGTGGACAAAGAGCAGGGGAGTGAATAACTCCTCCCCCACTTCCTGCCTGCCCAGGCACACTGGAGCCTAGGCGGGAACACCCAAAGGTTCCCGCCAAAGGCAAAATACACACACAGACCCCCCCTCCCAAAATGGTAGCCTAAGGGCTAAGAGAGGACAACCACACTAGAAATGGCAAAAAAAGAAAGGAATCACCATGTTAGAACATAGGTGACCTTTTTGTTCACAACCGAGATTTTGAATACAGTCGGCAGTAAAATAATAGCACAATAGTTGGTAGAACCTGTCCACTGAGACAAGCCATAACTAGAGCATTGTCTAGGTGACTCAAAGTCACAGGAGCAGAGAGGGTGGGGATACTAGGTATCCCCTTGTCACTACACATACAGTGGTGTGTGCCAATCTCTCACAGTATAATGTTTTAGGAGGGATACAAAGTAGCCCTCTAGCCTTAAGAACTGTAGTTCATAAGGATAACAAAATAATTTCAAAGGCGAACCCAAAGGGTTCCCAGAAACATTGCTCATGAGGAGCTGCGTGCTGCAAAAGTAAAACACAGATGCCTTAAAAGAGATATTGAGGAAAGTAGACTCCATAGTAAAGGTACGCACAGAGAACAGAGTTCCAAAAGTCAGAGCAAGTAAGAATGAATGAGTGAAAAAATGTTCCACCGATGCAGGATGGAAAGAAAAAGGTCCAGAAGTCCAGCAAAAAGTGCTGGAGGTCTCACTAGGATAGGAGATGAAGCATAACAATGATACCTCTCCCTACCATTATCAATACATGAAAAGCACAGAGGAAGACAAAAGAAAGAAGGGCCAAGAAAGAAAAAGATGAAACAATGATATCAAATCAGTGAAAGACATCTTATACCTTCATCAATTAAAGTCATCATCAAATTCTGCTTAATTACTGAGGATATGTTGCCAATATTCTATTACATTACATTAAAGCATGAAACTCCTAAGTATAGGCATAATAATCACTACTTGTGCAATGCATCACTGAGAAAACTCCCAACTATTTACCAAAAATATAGGTGTCATTCTTAAATTACCCGCAATAGGGCTGAATTGGTAAGTCTGTGTCAACAATCATATTGGTCTGTATTCTGTAAGAGAAAGGAGTGGCTAAGCCAAAGGTTCAGCCATGTATGCCAAAATACAATTGAAGTGTAATAGTGGTATTTCATACCCCCGTTACTCTCATCAAGTCATGAAAACCTGGAAAATAAATAAGATATACTCTTATTGCATGATGAAACTGATCCAATCCTAATCTCTGAAAAACAAAATGCACATGAAAATGTTAGACCTTGTTGGTAAAGCCATATCCAACATCACCATTGCCAAGGTGCATCTCACCACAAATGATTATAAGTACGATTTCGAAAAGTAGGTTTCGCAGACGCTAGTTCAACGAGTTCCTGGCAACATATACATATACGTGATTCCATGAGTCTGAAATAAAAAAAAAGATAAATGCACCAGCTGGTTAAACAACAAGCAAATTCCTTTTGAAACTAAACTTGTGCCAGGTGTAATACGCTCAGCTAATCCTAGGGCCCCAATACTAGGATTGTGCAAAGCGGCATTGACTGTCTCCTTATAGTAAGCGGGCGCCATATTGGCTTTAAATCTCTGACAGCCGAGTCACGTGTCACGTGATCTTCACATAAACTACGTGGCAACATGATAACGTTATTTTCCACAGCACTAGAATATTCAAATTACATCTATTGTGATCCAGAAAATGTACACTTGTTTAATTATACTCTGTTCATCATGGTGAACACATATATAAGTGCTTCCAATTGTCAATGGAACTGTTATACTGACAGAGGCTTTCAGCAGTAAAGGACCATCATCCATGAAATGACTGCCAAATTCAAATTCTCCATACCAAAATTTCAAGTTCCACTCAATAAACATCTGCCCATGAAACCGTAAAAGTGCGTGAGATATTCCAATTGTAGAGGGCACTACATATCTAGAACATTTGCTCAACAGTCTATAGTCTTTGAAAAACTAACACATACCTGGGTGTATAATTACTGATAAGGATTTAAAGTAATCTCTAATTCATGTATCTGAACCTAATTAACAAAGAAAATCAGATTCATTATTTAACTAAGGTTGTAAAGCAAACATTATAGTCATGATATGATTAGTACATGCAACGGTTGAGACATGGTACCCATAGGTTTAAAGAAGACAGCATTTTAAAACATGGTGCCAGCTTAGGCACTCTCAGTATGCAACATTGTTACAAAACCACGGGGGGGATTTCTTCTTCAAAAGAAAAGAAAATATTATATTCATAATCTGTGTTCAATCCATACTGGACAGTCCCGTACTTACAGATGCAAATTGCTTCCAGTTGCTGAAGTCTCAATTCTCGATATCCTCCTCAGGCCTCTGATGTCACCTGCACTAGTCCCACAAATGTCAGATTCTTTTTTCGTCCAACTGATGGCTGGCCAATGTGCTGCAATCATGAATTTCAGATCCTGTTGGATAAGGGTCAGGTGCTCCCGAATCCTAGTTTGTATGTTCACAAATGGTACTACCAATGTATACAAGGTTGCAAAAGCACACAATTGAATAAAGGAGTAATGTCATCACGCAATTAATAAACTGTCTGATTCCGAAGGCCCCAACTTTAATAATGACTAGAGATTTGGTTTCTAAGGCATACATGCAATTGAGCTGCAACCACATTTGCGAAAACCATAGAGCTGGGATTTATGTACCCTATTGCTATGGGACTGCGGTATAACTTCCATATATGAAGGGCTGAGTAATGATCTCTGAGTTGGCGCTCTGGTATTGGTAAGCATGGGATTTTCATTGAGTGCACTTCAGAAGTCTGAGTCAAGTAATAGATATGTCAATGTTTTTCGATAATCTTCTGAGTTTTAAAGGTATCCATGTTGTACCGGGTAATAAATCTCATCTTCTCAGCAAAATTTGAAATGTTTGAGTGACTATTGTATCCCAAATAATAGACATTTTAAATTCCAGGAAGTCAATGGTTGTGGCACTAGTGGTGGATGTCATGTGTATTCCTAACCAACTAGTATTTAGGTATGTTAATAATTTTGCCAAGTGCATTTGTGATCCATGGCAGATCATTAGGACATCATCAAAATATCAATGCCACCTTATTATATGTTTGGGAAGTTCTGATGATGTAAATGCATGTGTTTTTTCAAATTGCCCTTTGAATGGGTTGGTGAGAGCCGGTCTATAATTAGCCCCAATAGCCACACCCATAGCTTGTTGATTGTATGTTCCATTGAAAATAAATGTATTGTTTTTAATAGAAAATTCTAGTAGTTCTTTTATCATTTGTATTTGTGTGTAGAGGGATGACAAGTTATCCCCATGAGTAAAGCCAATGGGGCTCTTTACAAGTTGGCCGATGCAGTAATAATGTGCCAGTATTAACGTATACTGGCATATTAACACACCGGCCAACTACACGTTTGCTAGTGAGGTGGAGGATATGAGCTGGAGGTCATTGCAGCACCTTACTGGCAGAAATCGCATGTATTACATGCATTGGTAGTACCGGCATCTGAAATAATGGCAAAATCCCCCATGGAGTCCATGGAAGGAGGATTTACACTGGCTGCTGCCACTCATAATCCAGTGGACATTCCACAGGACCGAGTGGTGGTATAGTAAAACCCATTTGCAGATATCCTGGCAGATGTACCGCCAGAATACTGGCAAACTTGTAATGAGCCTCAATGTTCTCTGAAGCCAGATTACGTGCTATTGAGGTATAAAGAGCCCTGACATCCAGTCTAACCATCAGAAAATATGACAGCCAATTAAGATATTTCAATATGGCTAGAACATGCATAGTGTCTCTAATGTAAGATAGTAATTTCCAAACTTCTTTCTGTATGATATTGTTAGTGTAATTGTCTCAGTGATGCATCACACAAGTAGTGATGATTATGTGGTATACTTCAATGATTTTAACTCATTTTTTCTTATTTTTCTTTCTTGGCCCTTCTGTCTTTTGTCATCCTCTGTGTTTTTCATATATTGGTACAATCTCTCACTTAATTGGACTAGATTGTTTTAATTGAAATTGCGGTAATGGATTGTCCACAGCCTTGAAAAAGACCTGGTTGGGTTAAAACATGTGGTGGCAGTGTTTACCTTAATTTATGATCTAATTGCCCACAAAGGTTGGCTGCATGCACTAATAATTCAAGACCTTGGAGATGATTTGAGTCTCTTATATTAATTAATTGCATGACTATGTGTGTTGAATTATAACATTCTGACCCTGATGCTTTGGGTGAATAGGACACTCTGCTTAAGTTTGATTTTCTGGTGGATTAGAGCAATAGTCTACCACTTCCCGCAAACTAGCACCTGTATCCAATGAGTGGATAAACATAGACAGGCACAGGGGACAGTTGTTGCTCTTTGCCCAATTCAGTGTGTTGATGGTTGACCCAACACTGCACACTGATGCCTTCCTCAATTTTGGCCATAATGGAAGAATATTTACAGTCAAGAGATGAAGATATTAAATCTTTGTTCACACCAAGAGGTTCAACAAATACTGCTCTCCAGGACATCACGCAACCACAAGAAATCCTTAGACAGACCTTTCCTAAACTATAACAGCTTTCCAAGAAGGAAAATAATACATTTTGGGAGCATAGAACATTGAAAAATTACTTAGAAAAGAATACAATTCATAGGGGTCTCTGTATTCTCATTTTCCCTGATTTCAAGAACCCTGGCGACTCGGATATTGCCCAGAAATGGGAAGATTTTAATCAGGGTTTTAGATTAATCTTGAAATTATTATTTGAACACACAGACTGCTAACAAATGAGAACCATTACACAGATTGAACCATTTACATTAGAGAAAGAAGGTAGGGACCCTCCAGCAGCCACAAAAGAAAAAAAATATAAAACAATTTATATATTAAAAACAAATACAACAATTCAAGAAATGAAATCGGAATGCATTTACAAACATGTTCTCTTTCAGGAACCTTTTGAAACAGATACTTTAACCAGCAAGGATATTAAAAAGAAATCAAGATGAAATTAAAATTAGAAAGTCACAAACATTCTTTTGTGAGACAAAGACTATTGTGATGATTCTGTCTATAATTTTCAACTGAAGTATGATGACATCAGTCGACCTAAATCACGGGACAGTACACCAAACTCATGACCGGTCAGTGCACATATTGATAGTGCACCAAAAGCCACTTCTGATGTACAGATGTCAACTAATATGGAGTCCTCCAGTTCTCAACATCCCAAGAAAAGTAATTTTTTAGAACAGATACAACAATTCAAGAAAAGAAATCGGAATGCATTTACAAACATGTTCACTTTCAGGAACCTTTGGAAACAATACTTTAACCAGCAAGGATTCAGAAGAGGCAATAGAAGATGGAGATGCTGATATAGGCCCAGAACAAGACACATACAGAACATTGACTAGAGCAAGCATCAGAGACTACAGAGACAAAGCAGACATAAAACTTAGTCATAACTCGCTCACACAAAATTATCACAAATTTATCTACCCCATCCATTAAAACAATTCTAGTTTACTTCCAAATAGATCTTTTTAAGTTTACTAGGACATTTTAGGCTAAAAAATGTTTTTTCCTACAAAAGGCAAGAGCACTTACCTATTGAGCCAGTCCCACGTATTGCTAGTACCACCATCCAAGATATACGTATTACCCAATTGCTTTTCTCTTTAGAAGATGTTGAGGCTCACACAGAACAGCAGATCTTGATATTGAAGGAAATTCCTTACATATACCTGAACTTAATAAAAAATCTAAATCTTCTCCATGGATTTCGGGTAGAAATGCCATTGATACTTTCCGTCAAGCAGTTATCCAAGATATTTTACCCAAAGTACACAGAACATTTGACAAGGTACCAGAAGGAAGACCTATAGTTTGTGGCATTGGGTGGGTCATGCATGGGTGTGAAAATGCATTAACAATGTCATACAGAAAGAAGTTCTGAAATTAACATCTTCCAATCGAGACATTATGCTTGTTCTAGACATATTCAAAGATCTTAATTGGCAGTCAGATTTTCTTACGGTATGACTGAATGTTAGGGCTGTTTATACATAAATAGCACATAAACTGGCTTTGGAGAGCAGTGATTTTACTTACGGGGATACATCGGCATCATTCTACATACACATACAAATGATCAAAGAACTCCTAAAATATTCAATTAAAAAATATATATTCTTTTCAATGGAACATACTATAAACAAACCAAGGGTGTGGCTATGGAGGCTAATTATGCACTGGTTCTCGCCAACCTATTTATGAGGCAATTTGAAAAAACACAAGTATTTGCAAAATCAGAATTTTCCAAACATAATGTTCTGGCATGGGTTACAATAGCACTTGGCAACATTTGTAACATACCTAAATACTATTCGGTTTGTAATAAACCTGACATACACCACTAGCAACACAGCCACTGTCTTCCTGGATATTAAAATATATATCATTGGGGATAGAGTAGTCACTCAAACGTTTCGCAAACCAACTGAAGCAAGGTCCACATTGCATGCTTCTAGCTGCCAATCGAAAATCAGTGATTGACAATATCACAACAGTTGAATATATTAGAGCAAGACAGAGTTGTAGTGAGGAGTCCATTTACAAAGAAGAATGTGACAAGCTCACTGGACGGTTCCGGGAAAAGGGCTATATCTACACTACACTCAGTAAAGCGGAAAAGAAGACCTCCACATTGAACAGAAGGTATTTGATCAATCCTAAAACCAGGGCTTCAGCCAATCTTGGCTAGAAGGTGAGATTTATTACACAGTACAATTAGGACAGCATTAAACCCAAAACATTATCCAAAAACATTGGCATATATTATTACTTAACTCAGACATCCAAAGTGCACTCAACGAAAATCCCACACTTACCTGTAACAGAGCTCCAACTCTTATATCATTACTCAGCCTGTCATAAATGGAATCTACACCCCAGTCCCATAGCAATCGGTTACATAAAACCCAGCTCCATGTTTTTCACAAATGTGGTTGTTGCTCAATGTGCACTTATGCCTCAAAAACAAAATCTCTTTTGGGGCCTCGAAATCAGACAGTTTATTAATCGCTGGGCAACATTTGTCATGTATGCAATTGTGTGTGTCTGCAACCTTGTATACATTGATATGATATGATCTGATATGATATAATATGATAAGTCATTTATAACCCACCTGTACACAAGTGTTTCTAGGTGCCACAAGACAAGGGAGGGAAGACATAGCGGGACAAGACAAACAATCTTAATAGGCCTTGTGTCATTCAGATCATGCAAGTGCGCAAATGAGAATTGCAAGGGAAAGGGAGTGGGGAAGTTCAAGAGAGAGGGGAGGGGAAAACAGGGCTGCAATGCTCTGAGTAAGTGCAGCCAGGGCAGTGTAACTCTGGGTAGTGCAAGGAGAACAAGGGACTATAGGGTTACAGTTACAGCCCCTATAATTGTGGAAGGCCTGGAGGCAGTGCAAGGGTGACTGATCAAAAAAGAGCCTGGTACCCAGTCAGTCTCTGAGGGTAGCCAAGCAACCAGTGGGTACAGCAGATAGGTAGGTCAGCAGGGGAGGGAGAGAGAGAAAGCAGTGGAGAAGAGGTTTTTGTTTTGAGCTGCTTCCGGGACTTCATGTGGTGCAGCTAAAGTTTGAGAGAGGAAGGGAGGCCATTCCAGAGGGAGGAACCTGCAGAGTACAGATATATACCCCCCACTCTCTGCATGGAGAAGCGTCTAACCCTTAGAGAGTTGGAGGTAGCTGAGCGAAGGGCTTGAGAAGGAAGCCATTTGGGAAGAGAGCATTGGATGTAGTGCAGGCCCTGACCCCAGAAAGCCTGGAGGACAATGCAAAGGGTCTTGAACTTGATCCTTGCAGCCACCGGGAGTCAGTGGAGCAATTTCAGGTCTGGAGATAGACAGTCCCTGGGTTTAAGGCCAAGGATAAGGCTTGTAGTCCTGTTCTGGATTAGTTGCATAGGGCAGAGAGTAGAGAAATGCAGATTGAGAAAGTGGCTGCTGTAGTAGTCCAGCCTTGAGAGAACCAGGGTTGTGAAGACAGTGAGCTACTGGGGGAAAGTGAGAAAGGGAAGAGACCCTTTGAGGAGGTGAAGCTGGTTGTGGGACTTCTTGGCAACGTCCGTGAAGTGAGGAGAGAAGGAGAGAGTGGAGTCGAAGATGACATCAGGATTTTTTGCCTTGCAGGAAAGGAAATGAGGAGGGCCCAAGGTGGGTGGCCAGAGAGAGAGTAGGAAAGCAGGGGCATGGGTCCCAATGGGTAGGAGCTCCCTCTTACTGGTATTAAGGCAGAGATTGTTGGAGGTGCACCAATCCTGAATCGCGGATAGAAAGTGAGGAATAAGCGAGAGAGGAGAGGAGGCTGAGGGGAGCCTGATTGAAAGCTGAGTGTCATCCGCATAACACTGAAAGTTAGAGGAGACAGTAGGGATCAGGTGTGCCAAAGCAGTAGAGACTGAAAACCCAGGGTGGGAGGATAGAACCCTGGGGAACACCACAGGTAGAGAGAGAGGTGGCAGAGAGAAATGGACCAAGTTGGAACTGGTAGGAGTGGTCCAAGAGGAAGGAGGTCAGCCAGTCCAGGGCCTGATCCGTGATGTCCACTTTCTCACTGAGTCGATTGATCAGGATGGTGTGGTTGACTGTGTCAAAAGCAGAGGAAAGATGGAGGATGAGGACAAAAGGACTGCTGGAATCAAGGTTAGAGAGCAAATCTTCATGGGTGTTTAGGAGAGCAGTTTCCGTGCCATTGGCAGCTCTGAAGCCAGACTGATGGTCATGGAGACAGCCAACAGATTCAGTGTGGAGAGGAAGCTGGAAGATGGCCAGCTTTTCCAAGAGTTTCTCCATTGGTAGTGCCATCTGTGAATTATGAACCAGGATTCCGGAGGCCCCAGCCTTATCAGGAGTCAGGATCCGAAATTGCAGCTTGCAACACATTGACAGGTCTTCTATCATTTGGAGGAAAAAATAATCTGAAATTCGAGGGACTAGCACAGGTGACATTAGATGCCCAAGGACGAGATCAAGAATTGAGATTGCAGCAACTAGAATCATGTTGCATCTGTAAATACCAAACTGTCCAGTATGGACTGAACTATGATCATAAATATCATCATGTTTTCTTATGAAGAAGACATTTCCTGTGGTTTTGTTACACAGTTCCATACTGAGAGTATCTAAGCTGGTACAATGTTTTAAACTCCTGTCTTCTTTAAACCTATGGGTACAATGCCTCAACAGTTGCATGTACTAATCACATATGAACTATAATGTTTGCTTGTAAAACTTGCTAAACTAATGGATGTGATTTTCTTTGCTAATTAGGTTCAGATATATACATTAGGGATTACTTTAAAGCCTTATCAGAAATTATACACCCAATCATTTGATAATTTTTCAAAGACTATAGACAGTTAAGTAAATGTTCTAGCCAGCATCTCCCATTGGAATAACTCATGCGATTTTACAATGTCATGAATATATGTTTATTGAGTGGAACTTAACATTTTGGTATAGAGAATTTGAATTTGGCTGTCATTTCAGGAATGATTGTCTTTTACTCTCAACGGAATATGTCAGTTGTAACAGTTCCATTTACAATTGGAAGCACTTATATATGTATTCACCCTGAGGAACAGAGTATTATTAAACAAGTGCATGTTTTTTGGATCACAATGGATGTAATTTGAACATTCTAGTTCTGTGGAGAATAACATTATCATTTCACCACATAGTTCACACATTGATCACATAACACATGACTCGGCTATCAGAGATTTAAAGCCAATATAGCACCCGCTTACTATATGGAGCTGATCAACACCGCTTTGCAAGATCCAGGTATTGGGACCCTAAAATAATGTGAGCGTATGATGAATGGTACATGTTTTGTTTCAAAAGGAATTTGCTCATGGTGTAACCATTTGGTGCATTTATCTTTTTTGTATTTCAGACTCATGGAATCACATATATGTTTATGTGGTTAGGAACCAGTTAAACTAACTTCTGTGGAATATTCCTTTTCAAAAAAGTACTTAGACTCATTAGTGGGAGTGAGATGCACCACAGCAACGGTGATGTTGGATATGTCTATTCCAACAAGGTCTAACCTTTTAATGTGCAAATTGTATTTCAGACTCTAGGATTTAATCAGTTTCAGCATGCAATAAGAGTATATCTTGTATGTGTATTTATTTTGTATTTATTTTATTTATTGGTCATCTATAATGTGCATATACATCAAATTAGTGTTTCAAGGCACATCAAGACAAGGTAAGGGTAACACTATTGTCCCAGTATTGAGGACCTGATGAGAATAACGTGGGTATGAAGTACCACTATCACACTTTAATAGTATTTTGGTATACATGGCTTAACTTTTGGCTCAAACAAGCAATGGCTATTTTAATTGCAATTCCTTTATTTTACAGCATACAGACAGATATGATTGTTGACACAATATTAACTATTTAAACCAATTGCAGGCGATTTAAGAATTACACATATATTCTCTGTAAATACTTTGGAATTTTCTCAGTGATGCATCGCTCACGTAACAAATATTATGTGGTATGATTTGGAGTTATATGCTTGAACATAATGTAATAGAATATTGTTAACATATCCTCAGTAATTAAGTAATATGATCATTTGAGTTTGAAGGTTTTCCTAGAATTTGATGATGTGTGATGGGACTTTAACTGATGTGGATATAACTTACATTTCAGGGATTTTTTCTCATTGTTTCTTCTTTTTCTTTCTTGGACCTTCTTTCTTTTGTCCTTCTCTGTGCTTTTCATGCATTGATACAATCTCCGGCTTAATTGGAATATGATTGTTTTATATGAAATTGCCATAATAAATTGGCAAAAGCCTTGAAAAACGATTGAAAATATATTGCTCTGGAAAGAAATGTCAGAGAACTATTGTCACGTCAGCTGAAAGTTCTTAAATAGTTTAAGGTCATACAGATTTAAAGGAGGGAATCCTGTAGAGGCTTGGCCTGGGCTTGAGTAGCGTGGGCAGCACCTATGACACCTGTGTCTCCAAATGAATTAGTCATCATGACAACTTCCCTAATGAATACATAATATGCTAGAGAGGGGTTATCTTGGTGGGAGAAGTGAACGACACACAGGTATTGGAGAAATTGTGTTCATAATTGTCACATTCACTGTAACGTCCTGTCTGGAAGCTACACCAATGAAAATTCGACCATGCACTGCAGACCACCACTGGTCATCACTATGCTGATCAGACTATGTCATGTTCACCTGAGGCCGTAACCCAAAGCGGTAATGTCCCACTGATTCAACAACCCAGAGTTTCTGACTCTGAAGTGACATTTACACCGGTCCACTTCACTGACTGCAAGATGAAGTACGCAAATGACATGGTGAAGCACTTGTAGAGATAACTGTCATAGAATGCTGTGCCTGTGCAGTATACACAATATATACTGGCACAGTAAAGTCAGATAAAGCACCCATTTATACAAGCTGCTGCTATTGTGCGGTGGACCAAGTTCATACGACTGGAGGGGGTATCTGCTGCACTCCAGCTCTCTATATGGCAGAGGAGAAGCACAGAGAAAGCCTGCCAGGATTCTCTATTTGGTAACGTTGGATGAGCAATCAAGGCGTAAGCTCTCAGGAGGTGATGCAGGCTGGTCCTTAAGTACAGGGTATTCTCCAAGCCCCCACAAAGGAATGTCCACAAACTATGTTAGTGATAACACAGTTCTTTATATAAATAAGGCTCAGGTTATATACACACACAATAACACACTTTGTGTTCAGGCAATATTATAATGACACATGTGCAATTTCTATGTGGTACCACAGTTTCTCTTTGATTCCATTAAAATGCACCAACTGTTGACAGTTTCAAATGGCATACAAATCAATAGCAAATGGTATCAGTCGTAGACGTTTGGAGGGAAAGCAAGTTGGTTAAACAATGGGCACAATACTGACCCCTACCACTAGGCCCAGTTCTCTATGAGGATCCCCCCACCTGGGCAACCTGTAAATAAAATCATAAACAAACCCAGTCCAAATATTGCTTTTCAGAGTCTTATCTCCTTCTAAAATTGCTCTACCACCCCCAATGTACCTGGTTTAGTAGAGTTCGATGTTGGATTGTTGACGGATCCTTCTTGAGTGAATTCCCTTTAAGGCAAGAGCCACGGATCGTCGAGATCCCTTGAAGAAAAGGGTGAACAATAGCATTGAGGCAGCAGCTTTGGTCCTGGCGGTGCTTGTTGACGATTGGTCGTGGACGACCTGCGAAGATGAGGTGTGCGGTGCACCTCGACGACGACAGTTCATTGCCGCAAACAGTCAATGAAGAACTTTGGCCCAGCAAGGGTGTTGGGTCATTGGCGTCTTTGTGGTTTTCGGGTGCTGGGAAACCAACCAGCGGATTCTCCTCAGTTCGTCGGCGACCTTGACTTTCTCTGGCGGAACAAAGAGGTCGACGGTGATGAGCAAGGGAGTACTTGATTCAAATTGTTGTTAGGCAAGGGAGTGTTGTGGCTCCGGTCAACGAGATTACCTGGGTCCTCCGAACCTCAGTCGATGCTAGCGGTCATCGATGGCCTCAACGTCCTGGCGCTTCACTTCAGATTCCTCAGCGGTCCCCATCTCTGGTCGGCAGCCTTACGATGACTGACTTCCAGGTAGCCTTGGTGAAGGTTAGCTGGTGCACGATGGTCCCTCATAGCTTGGGAAGAGGTCTTCCAGCCAGGTGCTCTCTTGGATCTGTCCTCTAAGTCACAGCATCTTTCAGATTGTGTCGAAGGGAAACAGCAGTAAACCTTCTTCTTCTGGCTCGGCTTCAAGAACAAGCATCAAGTTTTGACTTCAGCTTCTGAACGATTTCCATCAGTGAGAGGTCCTTAGATATACTGTTTGGTCTCTCATTCACTCTGCTGGGTCACACTCAGGCAACCAATCATTCGTAAGGGCATTCAGACAGGCATGCAGCCAATCAGGCTCGCAGTGCATTCATGCCATTCATCTCCATCCAGACACTCACAACAAGGAATGTGGATTGGGATAAGTACCCCGCCATTCAGCTCTCCACACTGCATTCATACCAGTTTCGGGCAGTGCTGTCTCAGTCTTTGGGTCACATACTAGAAACCAGACACCCATCACATGAAATGCATAATGGTCACACACTCCATTCATTTGGGTCCCACCCCAAGGGTGTACCCACAACATACCGTCATTCGGAAGGCTCCAGCCAGTATGAGCTGGACTTCCCCACAATACCATATATGGAACTTCCACCCAACAGCCATTCAGGAGAAGGGACAGAGTCAGGGCTTCCCAGGACTTTGGCAACACAAGGTAACAGGCAATAGAAAGCAAGAGGTCACAGGGGCTATCTTGTCTCCTATCAGGAATCAACTGATTCCAGTGGCAGGGCCTGGGTATCCCAAAATGAAGGATACTCAGAGCACCTGTCAAATCCAGCATGGAGCTGCCGCCAGCCCATACCCTCCTCTGTCGGCTACACACAAGTGCCCAAAAACATACACTAGGGGTACAAGGTTGTACCTTCACCCATAGGTGCCATAAGGGTATCCCAAGGGTCTGTTCATCAAACCAAAAAGAGGACGAGCTGCACTGCCAGGAGTCCCACATGGACTCCTGTGCAGAAAATAACACAGAACACACATGATAAAAGGACTACAGGACAAGGACATGGAGGCCCTGTCCCTCCAAAGCATTTCCAACATCACAAAGCTGAAACTGATAAATCTGTGGATGGTGGTATGTCAATGTGGTTGAGTTAAAGATAACTGGAGCCCAACACAAAATGTAGGGTCAAGGATCCAGAGCATGCAAATACAATGCACAAATGACGAGAGGGTGTTTACCAGTAACCACTCCCTTATACTGAGGAAGACATCAAACACATATACAGGAATATGTGTTTTTCCACATAAAACTCACAAGCATCAATCCATTCCCATAATATGTGTCTATGGTGATCGATATAGCTGTAGCAGGGCCAATGTGTGAACAAAAGTTGCTGGCAATGATGTCAACGTGGATGTGCAGTAATAATCCTGGGAGCAGACTCTTCCCCATCTGAAATGGATGGAAATGAATGGCAGCTGCCCAAAGATTAGACATGGGAACCAATAAACAATCACGAGCTGGACCGAGAAACCTATGACCGTAGGGGCTGGTCACCTAAGTAGTCACGTAAGACTGTGGAGAGTATCCCACACAGGGCCTCATTACGAGTATGGTGATAAGGCAACAACGGGGCCGGTATCGCTACCGCCACCGTTGTTACCATACCACCGTACTATGAGTTCTGCTCGCGGGTGCCCTTACAGCCACCCGGTTTTACCGGGTGGCTGTACCGGCACCTGCAAGCAGAACTTGATAGTAGCAATGGTATCGTTAATAACGGTACCGTTGCTACCACCCTCCCCATTTCCATTGAACCCTCTGGGGCTCAAATGAGAATGGGGATTAATTTTTTCTGCCACCCAGAAAAGGGAAATTACCGGGTCCGCCAAGGTCATAATGACCCGGTAATTGCCCTTTTCTGGACGCCGGATCAAATTCAATACTGGCGGCAGCCGAGCCTGTACTACCGCCCTACTCGTAATGAGACCCATAATACTCCTCTTAATAAGTCCTACCCTGGGGCTTGGTTCTGTTTTACATGAACATGTCATATCACCTGCGCCGCTATACGGTTGGGTCCGTCATGTGTGCAATACAAATGTAAAAATCTAAATCAAATCAAATCAAACCTGGGGGTTTTATGAAAGGAAGGGAATATGAGACAAAATCACATGTTTTGGGTTGACTGCTGGGGCTGGAAGAGCCCCTGAAACATGATGTATGTCCCACTGTAAGAGAAGGGTGACATTGACATAGTCTGTGAGCATGCTACTAGGAGTTATAGGGCATCATTACGAGGTATGCTGGTAGCCATGCCGCTATTGGCGGTATGGCTGCGGGCAAAACCGCATCTGTGTCCGTGTCCTCGGAATGAGGACTTACCGGACCATTCCGAGTTCGGATGGCCCGGTAATTCCTCACTCGAGGACACGGACACGGTTCATCCTCGTAGGACTGAATGGGAATGGGAGAGGGAGTAAACAACGGGCCATTACGAGATGGCCCATTGTTTGCTTCCTCTTCCCCTCGCGGGACCCGGTATGCACGCCTGGTTTGCCCAGGTGTGCTTAACGTGTCCCGCGAGGAGACCTCGTAATGTGGCGGAACGGGTTGAACGGCGCCGCAGCCTTTTACGGCGCCGTTTAACCCGTTCCGCCAGGGTCGTAATGAGGCCCATAGAGTGTCTCTGCTTGTTGGTAGAGCCAAATACATTGAGACAGAACCTTCCATTTGTGCTGTACTAGGAGTTAAGGAGTGTCTCTTTTGGTAGAACCAAATAGATTTAGGCATAACCTCCAGTTTGTAATCCTAGTATTAGGAACTTAAAGCATAGCTATGTGGGTTGGTTGAGACCAATAAATTGAAGAAGACCCTCTAGTTTGTGATCACTGTACTAGGAGATAGAGGTAGCCAAACAGATTGAGAATGAACTTAACTTTCAATTTCTCAATGCACTCAACCACTAATGTGTACGTAAAATTCACGACCACGTTTTCTCTTGCCCTTCCATCCACATGACAATTGCTGCCGTATACACAAATCTGCATCATCTGAAAAATCAGCTGTGTGCTCTTACAGTTAATGTTTTTTTTTTTTTTTTTTTTTTAATCAAATTAAGCTTCCTCAAGTGTCTTTCATTAAAGTGTCTCCTTTGGTCTGACATAAAATCCCCAGGAGAAAGAAATACCCATTCACACTGCACCTATTTGTCCTTTCCAAGCAACAATGCGTACATCCATCCTCTTGAAAGACAAAGATAATTTTCATGGCCAGTTGCTTTGCTTCTCGATAGGCAGATATTACAGTCCATTTATTATGCTGGATAGTTCTAATTACAACTGATAAACGAGTGGCAGCACTTCACTGAGTGCTTTGCATGCATGCTAACTCAAAGAGGACCTATTCAAAGACAAACAAAAGGGCAAATTTGCCACTCTGCAGGTGTTAGGTAAGCAAACTCCAGGGTCCTGCTCTGACAACTGATATAATCAGTCTTGCACGAATCTTATTTGCTCCAGCATATTGTGGTTGAGTTTCACAGAGTAGGCTTTTGGCTTTTCAGCTAGTTGTAATTGAGTGTGTTGGAGGACTGCAGTTTACCAAACATATTTCGGGAACTGCCCGAGTGGCTTAAGTGGGCACACATTTTCTGAGACATGCTTACCAACACATCATGCAACAGCGGATTATTTATGAAGTGTATCCGCACAAGATGGAAGGCATGGGAAAAGCAGGACGCCTGCATTGTTTCACCTATCCTCAGGGCAACTACATTATTAGACCCATTGTCAGATGCCACAAAGCTCACTTGCGAAACATGGGACGTGGGCCAACGCAAAACAACCTGATTAACTTTGTCCCAGTGATGAACTCCCATGTGCTACTGGCTATCAAATCTGTGCATAGACAAGGTGGCATACTGATGCACTACATTCTGCAGCTTTTGCCCTAGACCATTTTCATTAACATGATGGGGACAGGTGATCCAGTCTCTAATGATGGAAGTGAAATCCATGCATTTATCGTTGTTCCTCATGTCCGTGGTCAGGTGGACTGTCTTACCCTTATAGTGATTCAGTGCTGTTGCCACTGCTTCTATAGTATGGTCGTAGAGATGTAGTTGCTTTGACTTTGAGTTTTCAGCAAATCAATCTAAGAGCGGTCTGCAGTAACATTATTCAATAAAGGAGAAGAACAATAGATCTATAGTCAACATAACAACATGATAGGTTGTGACGACATCACTACTGCTCTGTCTGAGTACAGAGAGGAGTAGTGAGTGATGTATCTACTAAGCCCCACACTACTGTTAAACCAGTGACCCCATTCATAAAGAGGAAATGGGCACCAACCCAACAGGTATATCTCTGTTACCTCTTTTGTTGATGTGGATTGATGGCAGGCTATATTCTTCTGGTGTGTGTGGGAGCTGGTGCAGTTGCATACAAACAACAACAGTACGTGATACAAAAAAATAAAAGCATGACCAAGGAAGTTTCTATGGTATTAGGGTCTTTAATTAAACTATTAAATGCACACAACTAATTTAAAAAAAAAACTACTAAAGACCCACCCAAAGAATGGAAAGACAGAGGATTCAGACTTTGAGTGTATAGGAGGCACTCTGGGTGAAGGCATGGGGTCCAGGCAGTTGGTTTGTGTAGTCAATGTAAATGTTCAAGGATATGTCTTGTGAAGGGCAAAGAATGAATGGGGCTTAAAAGTCCCTAAAACTCTTAATGGTGGATCAATGGGACAGGCCCTCTTCAAATTCAAACCAGGCTTCTAGGTGGTTTACTCTAGCTGAGGCCATGTCATGATAGTCAAGCCAGGCTTTCCCAATGGCATGTCGGCATAGAGCCAGTTTTGAGGTAGAGCCTCCTGTTAGATCGAGTTGACATTCAAGTTTGATCAAGTAAATGTTTTTCAACAATCGAGTCAGGGGTTTATTCTGCAGTGAGGCAATGTTTCCGCTGGGTTGAATCTGTGTTCAAGATGGGCTATTGAATGGTTTCCAGCAGGTCGGGTCTGCATTTGAGACAGTTGCTTACATAGGGTAGAGCCGGCAATTGGGCATAGTTGAGGTTGTCCACTTCAATGCATAGAGTTGAGATCTGGATGGCTCGATTAGCAGGTAAGCAGCTCAAACTGCTTAGAGTGCCAAATGCAGCACTGCAGGCCTTGTAGCAGCTCAAAGTGAGTCGAGTTGGATCAAAACTGACTCGGAAATGTCAAGCAGAGATCTCACTGCCTTGGTGTTATTCTGAGCCTAAAATTCCGACTTGTGTCTGACACTGCCTTGACATTCTCCTCTGCCTACAGAATGCGGTTGTATGTGATATTATTGCTGAAAGAAACATTGTTGGATGTGTTTTCCTAATGATAATATCATTTGTTACCCACAATTCAAGTGCGTGTGTGTGTAATGCTGCATTGGCATTCTCCTCCATCTAAAAATGCATATTTAGTTCTCATGGCTTTGGCATTTTCCTCTGCCTGCGACATGCAAGTGGAGTTCTCACTGCCTTGGCTTTCTCATCAGCCTACAAAAAAGCAGGGGTGCATAACACTGGTGGGCGTTTTAATCCAACAACAAAATGTATGTGTGCTCAACAGTACCTCAGCGCTCTCATTCAACTACAAAATGCATATGTAGCTAACACTCTCTTCTCTCACTCTCTTGCTATCTCTTTGTCCACATTATATATTGTGCAACACATTTTCCATCTTCTGGGCCTATCCCCTAATGTCAGCAGCTGATCACCCACTCCCTGGTTCAATAACCCGTAAATGTGATTTCTCCCCCTCTCAATGCCCATTCCTGTAGCTCTCTTTCTCCATTGCTCATTCTCAATTGCTCTCCCACCCCCATCTCAGTGTCACATCACCTTCTTTCTGTGACTTTCTTCGTTCTCCCTGTGCCCCATCACTGCTGCACTCTCTCCTGTCCTCTTTTTACACAATCTCCTTTTCGCTGCACTCCATCATTCGTTCTCCCTCTCTCTGTCTCACTCCCTCTCTCTACCTCTTGCTCAGTGTTTCACTCTTCTGCTGCTAACCGCCATTCCTTTTCCCTTCACCTCAGTGATGGAAGAGCAAGCGAGGCTAGTGCTGCAGCAGCTGGCACAGCCAGCAACTTATGCTGAGGGGTGGAGCCTGGCCCAGGAACAGAAGTCAAAACGTTTGGCTCTATAAATGTTCAATTTTAAACCCACAATAATATGTATTTATTTATTTAGTTAGTTATTTTTTTTATATATTGATGTATTTATACATGTATGCATTTATGTATGTTATTTTATTTTTATAATGTACTATATAGCGTGCAAGCTGCTTCCAAGAGCTGACGTGTGTAAAGAGGAGGGACAGTAAGCAACTTAAGATAGAACCCGTGCATTTCATGTCCTTAGTCCTAATTTTTTTAATCTGTAAATACTGAGTTTATCTCTGAATTTCTATCTCTATTCAAGTCTGTTGTCCATTCTCCTGCACTCAAAAACATGTCCCAATGGCAGATCAAAGAAATACCTTCAGTATATAAAAACTCCTTCAGCCTTAAGATAAAAATATGATGTCTATATTTTTCCAAATGAGGTATGATGCTATTTTCTTCTTTGCTTTATTCGACAAAACATTCATAACAGACATACAGCGTATAAAAACAAATGCAGACAATAAAAAATGTATAATAAATGCAACATTAGAAAAAGTGCAAAGTGTGCGAACAGAGATTCTGAAGAAAGGTTTTAAAAATAAGCCAACCATACCAATCTTAAACAATTGATAAAAAACATGGCTATCTTAGGAATACAAATCATGCTATGTAAACAAATAAGGTCATGATTTCTTACAATCCTGTTAATAATATATTACGTGCTAACCAAGCCCTATGAATATTTTTTGCCACCCTGTACACCACATCTACATCATCTGTTTACTGCACAGCTTCAATGCAGCCTCAGAGCACCGGATTTCCTAGAGAGGAACAAGGGCTTTCGGTAAATTCTTCTCAAAGAGATCACCTAGGAGGCGGAGGTGTGTCAGAAGTGGCCATGTTCTACTCACATTGTGAGAGAGGTGCGGCTTGACATGTTTCCTGGCATTCCGGGCGTTCTCAGTGTTCAGTGGTGCTTTCCTCTAAATTCCTCTTGCCTGGTGAGCGTTGTACCGCAGAGCGGTGATCCGAGAAAAGCAGAGTCCTGCAACCCGCTCACATTTGAGATCTGGGGCTGAGGGAGTCCAGTGAGGCTGTGGCTCGGGTGCTGAGTGTAGAGCCCCCTGGGTACCGGACGGGGCTGGTGAGTAGTGCTCTCCGCCCAGCTGAGGCATACTATGCTCCAGTGCTACATGGACTAAGCCATCATGTAGCTACAACATAGTAGCTAAAGTACACTAGCTTTAGTAACAGCAGTTAGCCTGAGTTAGTTACAGCCTGTTGACACTTGGGGGTGCAGTGTCTGTCTTCCTGAGTGCAGCACCACAAGACCTTGATATGGACGACATAAAGATAGAATAGACTACCCAAAATTAGTTCTGATCTCTTTAATTCACACAAGGGAGGAGTGACGGCGAGTGCTGTCCACAGCTTGTTGACTGCTGCTGACTGTGACTGTTGCGGTGTGAGGCTATTGGATTTGTATGGGTGGATGCGCAAAGTCTGCTGAGTTTGCTTTCTAGGACCGGCAGTTGCTTTTACACCCCACGTTATTAACTTATTACTGGACCAGACCTCTCCCCCACTAGTGGTGAGTACAAGATAAGCTCTGTACGAGCTTTAGGGTCTACTGCCTGCCCCAGCCAAGGTGATGAAAGACTTGATGAAAAGAAAGTACGCTTTGCGCAGTGCGCAAGTAAAGTCTGGAAAGTAGCCTCGTAGCCTGCTGGGAAATCACAGGTCAATTAGGGGTGCTCCTTGCACAAAAAAAGCAGAGGAGGACATTATGCCTAAGAAACCTGTGACCAAAAAAAAACGATCTAAAATCACAGCCCTTTGGCCAGTGGCATCTTGTTGTATAATATCCTTGACAAATGACAGGACGCGTGTTGACTCTTTGATGTCTCTTTATTCAACAGCAGACATCTTCAGGGTATATAACTGCACACATAAAGAATAATGGGTGGACAACAGGCCCTTTAACATGTGGCTGGCTGTGCCACGAAGTTCTGTCCTTGATTAGGCTCTGGGGCCTAATAATCTGTGAGGAGCGCTCCGTGTGTCGCGCCGGAGCCGGGGGGCGGGGCTTCCGCCCACGGACGAGATCTCGCGAGAGCTCGCGGCTCTCGCGATATCTCTACACACCTCCCCCTGATAATGCAAAGGCAGTTCATTGCAATACATAGTCATTGTATCTCACCAGTCTTCTGTGCTCCCTTCTTGGCCGATCGCCTTTCTTGCTGTGCACATCATGCTGTTCATCTTCTCGCTCTACCGTGGGTGCATCCGCTTCCAGCTCAGTTTCTTCCCCTTCTCTACCCTCGGTCACCGGCTCACGTTCTTCCCCTCTCTCATAGTCCATTTCTCCTTCGGCTTCAGATCTTTCCAGGGTCTTCTCTCTCTCTTGCCTCTTCCCAAACAAGGCTACTCTTTCCATGTTCCATGTGCGTCCATCTTCGGTGCGGACGTGGTTGGTTCCTCGGTGAATCACCTTTACGGGTCTGCTGAACCGTGACCCTGTGATTTGATCCTTGGTCGGTAGTCGTATTTTGATCCAGTCCCCCTCTTTGACATCTGACCCTTGTGTGGTCCTTCTCCTTTTGTCACTCCATATTTTCATTCGTGCTTTGCTGTTTTCTATTCTCCATACCACTTCCGACATGTCCACTTCTTCATCTTCTCTTACTTTGGCCAACCATGGTGGCACTAGCGTGGAGGCTGCTCTCCTCCCTCTCAACATGCGAAACGGGGATATTTGAGTAATCCCGTTGGGAGTCAGCCTGTGAGCCGCTATGGCCTCCTTTGTTGTTTTGAGCGGGTCCATCCCTGAGGCAGTTGCTAATTGGATGGCTCCCTTGATGAACCTGTTGGCTCTCTCGACAAGCCCATTGGCTTGGGGATGATATAGTGCTGCTTTCTTCTGGTGTATGTGGTGTTTCTTCAGGAATAGTTCCATGTCCCTGGAAATCAGTTGTACCCTGTTGTCCGTCACCAACTCATTGGGGAGTCCTTCCCTCTGAAAGATGGCGGTGAGGACCTCTATTACTGTCGCGGTGGTAATGTTGGGAACAAACTCGGCCTCGACCCATTTTGATAAGTAGTCCACTAGCACTATGCCATACCGATGTTCGGGCGCCATCGCCTCCAATGGTCCTATAAAATCTAGACCTACTTTTGACCACACCGCTTCTGGGACCTCAGTGGGGATCAGGGGCGCCTGTCTGATCTTTAGGCGCTTGTCACTGTTTAGACACTCATGGCATCTCTCGATCATGGTGCGGATCTCTTGATCCATGGACGGCCACCAGTAGGCTTCTCTCACTCTTCGACGGGTCATGGTGTTTCCAAGGTGGCCCGCATGGGCTCTGCAGAGAATGGTCTTTCTCATACTCATGGGCGGGATTATCTGGTCCGACTTCATTATTATTCCGTCGGTCTCTGAGATCTCATCTGCCACTTTCCAATAAGGTCTCATACCCTCTGGAATTGCTTTCTCATTAGGCCACCCGTTTCTGATCCACTCTCTGATCCTCGCCATGGTCGGATCCTTTCCATCTTCTTCCATCCAGTGTCTCTCACTGAGTTCTAGGTAGTCTGGCGCTTTGAGATCTGTGATGGATGCTACAATGCATTCTTCTTGCAGAAAGGTGGTGGCATTGTCCTTGCCCTCTGGCAATCTTGACATGCAGTCCGCCTGTGAATTCTTCCATCCTGAGATGTGTTGCACCTCAAAAGTGTACTCCTGCAGTTTGGCTGCTATGCGTGCTAATCTGGGCATTGATACCTTCGTGCCTCCTGGGCTGAACATGTGGATAAGGGGTTTATGGTCCGTCACTAACTTAAATTTTGTGCCCGACACATATGTTCTGAAATGTTCTACGGCCCATGCACACGCTAGCATCTCCTTCTCTATGTCGGAGTAGTTTTGTTCGACTGATGATAAGGCCTTCGAAGCAAAAGCTACCACCTGTTCCGTGTCACCTTTCTTTTGAGTTAAGACAGCTCCTAGTCCATATGCACTGGCGTCCGTAGTGATGACTGTACTCCACTCCGGGTTGAACGGTTGCAAACACGGTGCTTCTACTATATGCCATTTTATGCTCTCCACCGCTTTCCTTTGGGGTTCTTGCCACGTGTACTCAGATCCTTTTTTGAGGAGTTCGCGGAGCGGGGCTGAGGTTTCTGAGAATTTGGGGATGAATTTGGCATAGTACTCCGCCAACCCAAGGAATGACCTCACTTCATCTTTGCTGGTGGGTTCCGGTGCTTTAATTATGGCCTGCATTAAATTTTGTTTGGGACTTATCCCTTGCTCGGATATCCTGTACCCCAAATACTCAACTTCTTTCACCTTGAATACACATTTTTCATGCCTTAATCTCACTCCCGCATCCTGCAGTTTGGTGAGGACTGTTCTCAATGTGGCATTGTGTGTCTGTTCATCCCCCGCATAGACAAGGATGTCATCCTGAAAATAGGCCACGTTTCTGACGTTCCGTAGTAGGGCATCCATCATGCGTTGAAATGCTGAAGCTGCTGACGACAAGCCGAAAGGCATTTTGGTGAACTGGTAGGTTCCAAACGGGGTGATGAAGACGGTGAGGGGTTTGGACTCTTTGTGCAATTGTATTTGGTGGTACGCATTCCTCATGTCCAGTTTAGAGAATATTTTGGCTTCCTTCATCATGAGGATGAGTTCATTGATGCTCGGCAGTGGGTAGCTGTCTGTGATAAATTCCAGGTTTAGGCTGCGAAGGTCGATGCAAACCCTTAGCTCTTGTGAGTTTGGTTTCTTTATAAGTACAAATGGGCTCAGCCACTCTGAAGCTTCAATTTCTTCGATGACACCATCCATCTTCATTTTGTTCAGTTGACTTCTGAGTGTGTCTCTCGCCGTTGCTGGTACCGGCCTTACTCTATGTTTAACTGGGACAGCGTTGGTTTTGATCAATATTTTATGGACGAAGCCCTTGATATGTCCCGGCTCCTCTGAAAATAGATTTGGATAATCACTTTTCTCTACTGGTCCACTCCTCCCGCAGACTGACAGTACCTGATCTTCCGTGCTGGGGTCCAGTCTGATTTTCAGCTTATCCTGGTCGTCCCACCCTAAAACCGCCGGGCCTTCTTGACTGAAGTAGACTTTGGTGATGGTTTCTCTACCTTTGAACTCCACTTTCCCTTTGATGTAGCCCAATAGGTCTACTGACGCCCCGCCAAAAACCGTGTGGTTTGTGCCGTGTAGTGATCACTCTGACTTTTTCTGTCCCTATCATCTCTTTGTACGTGCGCAGGGGTATTATGGTGAGATCGGAACCTGAATCTGCCATAACTCTTGTTTCCAGCCCATTAATCTTGATGGTACAATGGGGTTTTTCTCTTCTGGCCCGTGGACTGTTCACCATGATGACTGTAGGTCTTCCTTCATCTTCGGAGGACGATTCCCTTTCCGTGTTGTGATCAGTGTTTACACTCGTGATTTTCTTGTTGCGCCACCGACACACAATCGAGAAATGACCAATTCTTTTGCATACCGAGCACTCTTTGTCTCGGGCTGGGCACTCTCTGTCGAACGCCAGGTGTTTCGTGCTTGTGCACCTGTGGCATTTCAGTGGTTCTTTCTTTCCCCATTTCCCTTCTTTCAAGTCGGATACCTGTCTCTCTTTCTTCGGGCGGAACGACACTGCTTGTATTTCAGCAGAACTGTGGCCTCCTGCGAGTTCTTTCCTTCTCCCGGCCGTTTCCTCGACTGCTCTCACAATTTCAATCGCTTTATCCAGCACCAGTTCCTTCTCCAAAATGAACTTGTCTTGTACTTTCCTGCTGTTGGTGTGAACCACCAGTATGTCACAGATGAGGCTCTCTGCATTGTTACCGAAGTTGCACAGTGCCGCCAGTTCACGCAGCTTAGTAATATAGTCGTCTACGGGTTCTGAGGCTTCCTGCTTGCGGCAATAAAACCGGATTCTGTGTAGGACGGTATTCTCTTTGCTGGCAAACCTTTTCACAATCCTTCTTACGGCCTCCTTGAAAACCTCATCGTTGTCACCAGCCATCGGCTCCGGAGTGAGACTTTCGAACACCCTCTGTCCTTCCACCCCTAGGGCATTAAGTAACATCGCCCTGCGTCGCGCCGCCGAGTAGCCTGCACCGCCCAAGGCCTCTACATACGTCGTGAACAAGGGTTGCCATTGCGGGCACGGAATGGCGGGTCTACCTGGAGTTTGCAGGAAGGGCGGTGGTGGTGTCGCTCCTTGCATGGTTCCACGCGGGTTACAGCTGTAATCCTCGTCGCCAATTATGTTGTATAATATCCTTGACAAATGACAGGACGCGTGTTGACTCTTTGATGTCTCTTTATTCAACAGCAGACATCTTCAGGGTATATAACTGCACACATAAAGAATAATGGGTGGACAACAGGCCCTTTAACATGTGGCTGGCTGTGCCACGAAGTTCTGTCCTTGACTAGGCTCTGGGGCCTAATAATCTGTGAGGAGCGCTCAGGACGCATCTCCTCACGTCCCCTCCTCGCTCCGTGTGTCGCGCCGGAGCCAGGGGGCGGGGCTTCGACCCACGGACGAGATCTCGCGAGAGCTCGCGGCTCTCGCGATATCTCTACACATCTCTTGTAGCTATGACTTCTGACACAGCACAAGAAACAATTCTGTTGACTGTTTCTCCCTTGAGTTCTGACATATGCAATTTAAGTAATTCTTTCAGTATTGATACAATGGCTCCTTATTGAAACTATTTCAGAACCTACAGCAGAACTCCATGGGAACACGTCCCTCCAGGAAAGTAACTTGACAGCCGCAAACCATTCGGCCACCCCTGACCTTGAAGCACTGGTCACGGATATGACTGTACATGCTGAAAATGATACACCCAAAGGTGAGGATTCAGTGGATATATCATCTTCTACCTCGACTCTCTTAATTTCCAAAATGTATGCCCTCAATAGTCTATGCCTGAAGCTTGCAGCTGACCAACTGGAGATCAAAGCCATATTGGCAAACGTGTTTGATGTAATATTATTAAATAGTTGTGGACAGTAAAAAGAATATAGTGCCGACCGGTCCCCATCTGAATTGGCGCAAGATATGGACTGCTCTATTATATCTTCTACAAGGTCAACTCCAGGCAATATTGACCAGAAAATTGAGACTGACGATATTAAAATGACTCTCTATGAATAATAGCGGATATGGAAGAGGAAGCTATTAAAGCCCTCTGCACCAAGATTTCAGTGCTCAGATCATCTCCAAAGCAGCAGAAAAAGTACAGAAAGAAGCCACTAACAAGCAAATTACCATCGCCATATCGCCGGACTTGTAATGAGGCCCACTGTGTTGGAACACACATGGACATAGTTCCTTTTTGAAGCATGTTCTTGGCATCTCTATAATCGGGGGTAGTGGTATTTTTATATTACAAGAAATGTGGGCTCTCAAGGAGCTATACATTGATGGTTATAATATGATTGCTAGACATGCTGAACAAGGTATTGCTGGTCGTCCAGGGGGTGCACTCATTATTGCTGCTAGGTCATTCATGAAAGTATCCCCCTTTTTTGATGAAAGTATCTCTCCTTATGTGTTGGCAGCAATAATTTCTGTTAATTCGATGGGCTTCCGCCTGCCGATAATAATACTTACTCCCCTCTTGGTTCGGTGAAGGTTAAATAAATACTAAGTATTATTGATAAAATATTAGGAGCCTGGTATGAAAGATATGCTTGTGGAAGAAGGATAGCACAGGGGCAATGAACTGGTCTTTGAAGAAAGAGCACACAGAGAGCGCAGAGGTTCGAATTGCAGATATGTGCTTAGAAATCAAACTCAGGTCTGGTATAAGGTATGTTATAAAAAAACTATTAAATTAAATTAAATGGTATTAGTGGGTGATCTAAATGCCCCGGGGCTTGTGAATTGCAATCTACATGACATGGGAGAGCTTGATTGAGGATCTGGGAGGATGATCTATGACAGGTACATAGCAAAAATGCTGCATGGTTCCTATTCATGAGGAGGTGTGATCTGATCTGCGAGAAGTGGGACAGGGAGCAATTGCCATATATGTGGATGAACGGCAATAGTCACTTGTGTCTGGATTTTGTATTCACTGATAAGTGTATGAGGGATGAGTGTGCTAATTTGCAGGTTGTTTTTACGCCTATCAGCGATCATGCAACACTGAGGTGGACATATGCACTCCCTAGACCATACAAAGCCAGAAGGTAAAAAGAGCAAGGCAATGTCAATTGCCAGGGGATTTGTATTGTGTGGGGCCCGAGGAATCTGGATAAGATCTGCACTTTCATTGAAGAGAATGGGGGGCTTAATGGTTAACTGGCTTATTGTTAGTAATTGGAATATACAACATCTAATGGTCTTGATGAATTCCGTGTTGGGAACACAAATTAGTGTATGCAAAAGACAGGTAAACTATGTAAATTGTTACAATCCCCCTTGTTCAGCAAGCAAAGAAGAGCCTACCGAATCAACTTTCGGAACATGTTAGAGATATTTTTGGGCTATATTTAGGGGGTAATTCATAGAATTCAGTGCACAAGTGGCGCACGCGGCTGGTGCACAGTGTGCGTGTGCGCCAGTCTGCGCCAGCTGCATGCGCCAAAATCCATTTCCGCACACAGAGTATTCATGGATTTCAACATCGATAACCAGCCGTGGCGCAGAGTAGCGCAGCGACCCTGCAGCAGTGCCAGTTACGCCCCCAACCCCTCCCCATGCGCCATGAACAGCCTACAAATCCCGTACATGGCGCACAGCCCAGTGGACCAGCATGCAGCCCCCCAACCACGAAAACATCCGTAAAAATCCCTGTGCACCGCTCCGAATACACGTACCCCGCTGCATGGGAAGTTTTACACGCGATTGGGCCTGTGCGAGCGGGGTACATGTATTTTGGGGGTGCGCGGGAAGTTTTACACGCGATTGGGCCTGTGCAAGCGGGGTACGTGTATTTCCGGGGTGTGTGGGAAGTTTTACACGTGATTGGACCTGTGCGAGCGGGGTACGTTTATTTCGGGCATGCGCAGGAAGTTTTACACACTATTGGGCCTGTGCAAGCAGGGTACGTGTATTTCGGGGGTGCGCAGGAAGTTTTACACGCGATTGGGCCTGTGCGAGCGGGGTACGTGTATTTCGGGGGTGCGCAGGAAGTTTTACACGCGATGGGCCCAGTGCAAGCAGGGTACACGTATTTAGGGGGTGCGCGGGAAGTTTTACATGTGATTGGCCCTGAGTGAGAGGGGTACATGTATTTTGGGGTGCGTGGAAAGTTTTACACGCGATTGGGCTTGTGCGAGCGGGGTACATGTATTTATGGGGTGCGCAGGAAGTTTTACACGCGATTGCCCTGTGCGAGCAGGGTACGTGTATTTCTGGGGTACATGGGAATTTTTACACACGATTGGCCCTGTGCGAGCGGGGTACGTCTATTTCGGGGGTGCACAGGAAGTTTTACATGCGATTGGCCCTGTGCAAGCGGGGTACCCATATTTCGGGGGGACGTGGGAAGTTTTACACGCGATTGGCCCTGTGCGAGCGGGGTACGTGTATTTCTGGGGTGCGCTGGAAGTTTTACACACGATTGGGCCTGTGTGAGCGGGGTACGTGTATTTCTGGGGTGCGCTGGAAGTTTTACACGTGATTGGCCCTGTGCGAGCGGTGTACGTGTATTTCTGGGGTGCGCGGGAAGTTTTACACGCGATTGGGCCTGTGCGAGCGGGGTACGTGTATTTCGGGGTTGCCCCAACGAATTGCCAATGTGTGTCCTCCCAGGTGTGCCCTCTCCCCCCTCCCCAGGGCCTGCAGGCTGACCCCAACACAGGGGTACACACTGCACCCCTGGCCATGCCCCACAGGCAGCCCATCCACCCTGGTGAAGCCCTCCAGCCAGCCCACATATCACCATGCACAAGTGAGCACTGACTAATGTCCCCCAGCACCCCATCCACCAGGGGTGGACTGGCCTTTAGGGAACTCTGGAGATTTCCCAGTGGGCCTCTGCACCCTGGGCCTCTTTTCTGTGGTATTTTCAAATTTTCTCATAGGAAAAGCATTGGGCTTGCTGAAAATGTGTCATATAGGGCCACTTTGAACTTTATTTCCAGGGCCTCTTTTGGTCCCCAGTAATTATTTCCAGGGCCTCTTTTAGTTCCCAGTCCAGACCTGCCATCCACCCAGCATTGAGGGTCACCTGTCAGCAGGCCCCGACTCATGTCCCCCTGCACCTCCATCCACCCAGCATTGAGGGTCACCTGCCAGCAGGCCCCGACTCATGTCCCCAGCACTCCCATCCATCCAGCATTGAGGGTCACCGGCCAGCAGCCCCCGACTCATGTCCCCCAGCACCCCCATCCACCCAGCATTGAGGGGCACCTGCCAGCAGGCCCCGACTCATGTCCCCCAGCACCCCCATCCACCCAGCATTGAGGGGCACCTGCCAGCAGGCCCGACTCATGTCCCCTTGCAACACGAAAGGAAGCTGCACAATCATGGGCATCATGTGCACCAAAATACCACTGCACGCCACCCCAGTCTTGACATGCAATGATTTCACCAATCCACCCCACACTGACATGCCTATGTCAGGACACAAATCAAAAGTCAACCATGTACATCAACACATGTCCATCACACACACACGTATAGATTGTGTAAAACCACAATTTTACATGCATGAACCCAATGAGCGATTCCCACACATGGAATCAAAATATCAAAATGTATTATAAACAAAATCAATGTAATGAAATGAAAGGCAAAAAAATAATACAAACATGAAATGAAATGCATGGCCAAAAATATAAAAAATGAAATGTAAAAAGAATCCAAATAAATCCTGAAGAAAAATGGTCCAAATTCTCTGTCCACCAAAACAAATCCAAAGAAAACTTAAAAATCAAAATCTATTGCCCCATGGTGAAATCCAAAGAAAATGTGCACATAAATCCAAAGTCCAACTATGCACATGGAATTTTGAAAGGGTTCATGAGCCCAACAAAAGAACTGAAACCTATCTAAGAAACTACCTAAGAAATAACTATATACAAAAGTGTGGGGAATAGTCCAATCACCCCAAAAGAAATGAAAACGAAAATGAAACCTAACACTAAAAACTATTTACAATGGCGGCAGGCTAGTCTGACGGCTCACTTTCCGATGTCCCAGGCCAGGGCATCATCGAACTCCTGCTCAATGTCCTGGAGGCGGTCCTCTTCATCGCGCTAGTCTGACGGTGAGTTGCGCATTTTATTTTTCCCACTGCGGGTGCCCCTGTGTATCGCGTACCCGTTTTCGAGGTCAGAGTAGCCTGCGTGTCCCATGCCTACGCGTTTTTCGTGTTACTGGGTGCCACCGCGTACTGTGGGAGGTTAATTCCACGCACGCAGGCTGCAGGGGTTGCATGCACGGTTTTACTGCAGTTTTGGAGTGCACAAGCATTGCATGACCCGTCACTACATCACCAGGGTCACATACAGCCTTGCAGGTGCAGGGGTGCTGTTAACATCTTGCATCCCACCCTCTTCACCCCAATTGACCAGGACAATTGTGGTGTACACCTCCCATTGGCACTCCTCCATCTGTGCCGGCACAACTCCATCTGGCCATGGGTGGGAGGCCACGAAAGGTGAGGGGCGCCTCAGCTGGGCGTCCTCCTCGTGGCAGGCATGGTCAGGGACGTGGCCGGGGTGACCAGGGAGTAGGGGGACTCCAGGGTGTCCAGGGTGGCCGCAGAGGGGGAAGAGGGGGGGTGCGCCACTTGTGCACGATGTTGTGCCATGTGTCGGTGCAGTCATACCACCACCCCCTGTGGTTCCGGAAGATGCAGCTTCTGCATCTGGCACTGGCGCCCGTGTGACCCGGCAGTCTGTTTCATCGACTGCCATGGGCCCAAGGGTAGTGGAAGCTGCAGGTGCAGCTGTGGACACTACCTCCCAGGCCCAGGGTCTGCCAGCGCAGGCTGCGTTGGCACTTGAGGAGTCCTTGGAAGATTTCCAACAGGGCAGGAGGGAAACCGTAGGTGCACGCAGGGCTGCCCTGACCGAGACACGTGTCCCTGGGGTAGTAATGTAATCTTCTAACCTGACCAGCCTGGTGTTGGCAAGTGCAGGGGCAGATGCAGCCAATAGCACCCCGTTTGTGAGTCTGCCAACCAGGACAGACGCGGTCAATGACCCTGCCACAGCGGATGTTGATGCGCAGGGTCCATTAGAGGGCACCCAGCTGCCACTGACGCAAGTCAGGCATTTGGTCGTCCCTCCACCTGCCACTCCCTTGGCTCAATCCACCGGTGCCACTGGCCATACTGATCAGGGCAGCATTTCCCAGCCAGGGTCTGCGCAATCCAAGAGGAGGAAGGTTGCACCTGCAGCACAGGCTGTGACCCCACACACAGCCACGACCTCCTGCATGTCGAGGAAGAAGCCTTTCTGCAACCAGGAACTGGACTTCCTCGTGGACTACGTGCAGGACCACAGCCGTGACATGCCAGTGGGGCCTAATTGTCATGATACGGCTGCACACCGTGATACCCACTGGAAGCAAGTTGCGGAACATGTGAGTGCATTCGGCCATGAGGTGCGCACGGCGCAAGAGTGCAAAAAGCGTTGGAATGACCTCAAACGCAGCGCTAAGGCTAAGCGTGCCTCAAATTACAACTTGACTCTGGTGACTGGCAGTGGGCCTGCACCTGAGGAGGAAGACCTCACTCCGCACAAGTCACTCGTTGCGGAGTTCATACCACCTGAATCGGTCGAAGGAGTGGGAGAGATGCCAGACTTTGATGCCCAGTCCAGTGAGTGTTGCTGCGTGTTTGTTGAGGACATGTGTGTTTTACTTGTGTGATGTGTTGTGCATGACTGCCACTAAATGTCATGTGTACATGGTTCTGATGTGCAAGTAATGCAATGCTTCACTGATACATGGCTCCTATGCAGGATGGTGGACATGTAGAGCAGATGGGGACTGTCCGCATCACCACTATTGCACCCTACTCACATGCTGGTCACCAGGATGCCCCACCGGTCCATGTTCCAGCTCACTGGCCCGTCTGCATGTAGCCTGGGGTGACCTTCCTCTCAGCCCTGGGACTATGTCATAGCATGACTGACGTGCATGTGTCCTCTGCCTGCATGTGGGTACTCCATGTAGGCATGCTCCCTTGCCCCTCCACCCCCCCTCTGCACCCCAATTTCACCTTTGCAGTGGTCTGCTTCAATGTTGCCATTGAGTACTTGCCTGTTCATGCGTCCTGTGTACATGCTAACTTCCACCAGCCAATCTGCTAGACATATGCTGTGGGGTACATCTTTTGTACTTGATGCAGGGTGTCTCACTTGGACTGTGCAGAGGTCAGATGCCCCGCAGGGACATGAGTGCCCATTCATGCTCCATGTGGATCCATGCATACCCCTATGTGGCCTTGACTGGATGATCATTGTAGTACGTGTCCAGGGTGACCTACCTTGCATGGCATTTCATCAGCCTTCCCATGGCCACTGTGGCCCAATCCTGCGTCGCACACATGTTTAGGGTGTGACAGTCTGTGTGGGTCACAGGCCTCAGCCTGTTTCATGGCCAATGACTCTGTCCAACTGGTGTAGTGTCTTCTTCACACGTGGGTGTACTCCTGAGGTTTCATCATGTGTCCATCATCATCTGCTGTGTTGTCACTTGACTCACATGAGGCAATTGATGCTAGTCAACACTGTCTGTCAATACACAGATCTTTGGTCATCCTTTTGATGCCATGCAAGGCATCCCTGCATTTGCACTTGGGGGGAGGGGTGGTTTGCTTGTAGCCATGCTACCCATTGCATGCACATTGCACGTGATGGCTGAAGTTGACCTTGCACTGCCTTCACATATTCTGATACACATCATGAAGTACTTGTACATGTGTATAGTGAGTAACGTACAAATGTGCTGCACTGCATCGACCCACTTCAGAGCGATATAACACCCTTCTACATGCCTAATCACAGAAGCAATGTCAAGTTGACCCAGCATGCATGGCAGGTTCTCTTTTGTGTGTGACATGTCTGCTTCATGTGTTTGGTGTCTTTGTGATGTCTATGTGTCTGTGTGTGTTGTGTTGTTCTAACATGTGTAGTGACCTTTTTTCTCTCTACTTTTCAGATGATGACGCAATGGAGCCAGAGGATGGTGTTGTCATGCCAGGCACAGGGTTGTTATCACTACAGCAAACCGGCACAAGTGGGGGTAGTGGGGTGGTAGGCCACGAAAACCCACATATGCTACAGTCCATCTTGTCTTTGGCTGGCAATGAGTCCAGCCCTGATGACCACTCTGACGTCCATGTTGAGTTGGATGTGCATCAGGTCCATATGTCAGGAGTGAGTGATTCTGATGTGGGCACTCCTCTGTCTGTGACACCTGCACTGAAGGGTCAGACAGTCTTGGAACCTCCGCCTGTGGTAGATCGGGACGCAGGGTCACGCTCCACACCAGTCACTGATGTGCCTGGGCCATCACGTCGACGGGGGCATGTAGTCGTGCAGCCGCGGGCGGTGCCAACACAATGAGGACACCCGATCCTTGAGCCCAGCAGGTGTCAAGCCCAGCAACGCAGTCGCCGCGCACAACCGCTGTATACTGAGTGGGAGCAAGACATGACTGCCAATTCTGAACGCCAGGGGGCAGCAATGGAGAACATAGCTGTGAGCATGGAGCGTGTGGCCCAATCCGTGCTCCCCCCTTCTAGGCAGGTGCTTCTCCAGCAGCAGGTGGCACGGTCCACGGCCCGCTCGCTCAGGTTGGGCATGGCGGCCTCAGACAGGGCACGCCAGGCTGAAATGTTGTCTCTGCATGAAGCAATTGCTGCTCATGCAGAGGCACACATGGAGGCCCTGAGGGAGGAGTATGCGTCCCTCAGATCCACTCTGGGTGTCCATCTGATGTCCCAGAGGGAGCAGTCAGAGGAGAGGTTTGCGCAGCTTGAGTGTACCATCTCGGCTGAGCTACATGCTTGCCGGGAGGTGCATCAGTTGTCCAGCCAGGCCTTGCAGGAGGAACTCCATGTTACATGTGTTACCTTGCAAGAGGAAGCACGCGTATCACGTGAGGTTCTGCATGCAGACCTACGTGTCATCGCCGTACAGAACCAGGCTCACCCGTCCGGAAGACTTGCTGCTGACGAGGGGCAAGCTGCGGCTAGGCATGGTCAGGCTCCTGTGACACGACCTCCTTTCCAGGAAGAGCCAGACTCAGAGGACGAGGTATCTCCCACATAGGTCGGGCTGTGCAGGCGTTGAGCCCATGGAGGTGTTTTTTTTCCTCAACATCATCGCATGTGGGTGTTGAGCATCACCCTGTACCTACCCCCTCCTGGGTGCCCCCCCCAGGTCGTATGTGGCCATTTTTGATTTTTCTTTTAGTTTAGTTAGTTAAGTTTCTATTTGATAGTTAGTTTAATTAGGTAATGTAGGTTTTTGATAGTTAGTGTAATATGTTAATATAGTTTAAAATTGCTTGTCTGTTGTGCTTTCATGTGACGGTGTGGTGCTTTGTGGCTTTTGAAAGCATCCACTGTCTGTTCCAGCTAATCCCTTCAAGCTTGTCTCATGTATGTTTTTGCAGCTTGTGGTCCTGACTCACATATGCCACTCCTGCTTCCCTTATCCATGGGCTCGCAAGGATGGTTCAGTGTAACAGCCTATTACACAAGGGCTTAGGACTGTCATATCTGTGGCATGTCTGCTGCTGTACTACTTGTGTTGACACCCCTAGTGGGGATGATAGGGGTGATTTTGACCACAGTTCTTCCTATGCTAGATGGGTGGTTTCATGATTCATGTGTGCATTAATTGCTATACATTGTGTATTGTGTTTCTTATCTTTGCTGTACATGTGCTTCATGCAATTCATGCTGTAGACAGTGGCTGACACACTTTGGCTGGGAAAGTTGCACTGATGGAGTGATTTCAGATGTACGTCTCTGACATGGTCCACTCATGACATGCCTGAGAAGACACACACATGGAAATTTCATGCATTAATCATGTGTTTTCTGCCCTTTCTGCAGGGGGATGAGCCTCCAGACCACCTTTCCCAGCAGACATGGCCCATTGGATGTCTGGAAGCTGGCCACGTTCGGGGTGCAGACATGCACATATGTGTGCAGGCAGAGCCACAGGGATTGCGCTCATACATCATACAGAAGCTGACGTGTTTCAAGGAACTCCAGGAAAGGTGAGAAGCACAAGGGGGTCACACCGCAGCCAACCATCCACCAGGACAGTTGCACATGCATGCTAAGTAGCACCACTGACGGTGAGCTTGGACAGATATTGGTGTTGACGCGCACAGTACAGCTAAGATGTGTTGGTGGAGTATTGGGTAGTTGATGGGAAAGTTGTCAGGGGCACATGCAGGGGCAGTGGCACAAATCCTCTGGTCCAACATGGTCCATTGAGGCAGTTGTATTAGCCATGTAGCGTTCCAAGACAGGGAAAGAAGCAGCTCACAGGGACAGACAGCGAGGGACAGACTTGTGTGCAGTGCATTTCATTTACAGGTTTGAATTGCCACATGCACTACCTACTTTATTTAGGTTATGCTGGAACACAACTTGTACTGAAGTCGTACCTTGCTAAATGCGTCTGGATGCTTACCCAGTGTACATTGGATGTTGTGTGAATCTTGACACATTGGTCTCACATTTGCCACGCACCCAACGGCGCTTTACTTATTGCATTGACTGTGTATGTACCATCACAGGGGAATCTTACGTATGGGTACGAAGCACCACACCAGATAGTTTGTAGAGTATCTTGTTACTTTGGGGCATGCATGGTGGTGTGTGTGTGTGTGTTATGGGCACGCACAGATTAGTGACTCTGGCTCTCTTTGCAGCATTGAGCTGCTCATGGTACTGTACCTGAGAGTGTGCAGGCAGGAAGCCAGCACTCACCCCAGAGATAAGTTTCTCTTTGACTTCAATTTGAGTAATTTGGTACTATGTGCATGATGTACACGTTTGGTTTGATTGTGTATGTGTTAATGTGATTATTATGTTTTTGTACATTCCCTACTTTCCCTTGTCAATCCTACTCCCCTCTCCTGCCCCTCATTCCAGTTATCCAGTATACCAATGCCTGTCCCGACTGCATATCCCTGACCCTCCTTCCCCACCTGGGTATCAGATGCCTGTGTGAGTTTGACCTTGCAGGCACCCAGACCACGGTGGGGGTGGTTGGTTTGTGCCACTCCTGCGCCTGTACACGGGAGCTGTGACAGTACACATCAGTTTGTGGTGCATCATTCGATATTATGTACCACCATTGGTACACATCCTGTTGTGACATTGTGTTACTGTGCTACCTTGGTTGTTCCATCATTGTGCTAGTACTTGGGCTTTGTGACGTACTGCTACTTCAAGTCATCTACTGGAGGCTCTTCTGGTTTGTTTTGCTGCCTGCAGGCTTTTTGCTTGGCTTATGTGTTGGCCTGCTTTGACTTCTTTGATTTGTTGTTTTTACAAGTCAAGTTGGCCTCTGAGGGTGCTGGACACTTTGTGCACGCAATATGGAAGATGGAGACAAAGGGAAAGGGTGATCCTGTGGCCAGGTTAACTTCAAGGATGAAGGCTACATACCCCATGCGCAGTTGTTCAGTGGGTCATGGTGATATGTGAGGGAGGGGGGTATTTTGTTGTTGGACAGTTGCCTTGCCCCACAGTGTGATGGGCACCCTGACATTGTAATTGTGGTAACCTATGTACATGATGTATTCTGCTGATCAATGGCTCTTCACGTGTTTTGTTTACCTTTCAGGTGCGAGGGTATAGTTGTTGTTTGACATGCTGGGGTGTACACATGGGAAATGTTCACATGTGATGAGGACACTGATGGTCACTTGATTGCACATGCATATATTGAGTGCATGTCCCTACTGACACACACACTCGCACTATGATCCACAACATGTACAACCACCCTTCCATGTCCACATGTGCACACAGTTAGCCTTCTGGGGACCACTTTGTCCCCGCAGAACATGATCTATGACCATTTGTGGATCCTGTACATGCGTGATTTGTTTTTTTATTTAGTTTGTCATTTTCATTTGATGCTCAGGGTGTGCATCACACACACTGGCTGGTCACTATGCTGTGTGCTGAGCAGTGTGTTGCAGGAGATGGACACAGCACACGTATTATGCAGTGTTTATTTTGCCGTGCACAATGTGCATGTGAACAGGCATTCATTGTTATGTTCAAGCTACAACTGTAGTTATGCATTTTGGGTATGACTTGCTTTGTGTGGGAGGTTGTTGGTCAGTCATTTCATCTGATTCCATGTCAGGCATCATTGTCTGACGCCACTTTGCATTTTGCACATGTCAATGTGTACATTATTGTTATTGTGTTGGTGTTTTGCTATTGCTTGCCATGTCATGTTGTGGTTTTGGTGGCTTTGTGTGACATACCAGTGATTGTCATGGCCTGTTTTGCAAGTCTGTGTGATACACACCTTGCACGTGTACCTTTTGGTCACACAGGATTGGTTAGGTTTGAGTAGCTAGGGATGCACACAATGTGGCCCTTCCATGGCAACATTCTCAGGGTGGTAAGGTTGTGACAGTTGACTGTCTCTTTGTCATCATCGATTGTCACCTGGTATGTGCCAGGCCTGTGTGCACTCCGCAGGGGCGGGAGTTTAGGTGAAAAATGTGGCCATAAACTGGGTCCGGGCTGCCTCGCCACTTGCCCTATCCCCTCCCATGGGCAGGGCCTGTGCCTGTGGTTGGGGATGTGGGGGCAGCACCATGTCCACCGGTACGCTCTGCCGTGTTGCAACATTGTGCAGGACACATGCTGCAACAATGATCCTGCACACTACTGGGGGTGCATAGAGTAGCTGCCCGCCAGAGCGGTCAAGGGAGCGGAAGCTTGACTTCAGCACTCCGAATGTGCGCTCCACTATGGCCCTGGTTGCAATATGGGCAGCGTTGTATCTTTCCTGGGGTGGTGTGGTTCGGTTCCGGATTGGCGTCATCATGTGGTTGCTCAGAGGGTAGGCACTGTCCCCTGGAGAGGTGATAATGGTTGTGATTATTGGGGTCTGTGTATTTGTTTGTGTGTGACATGCATGCATGTGCACGGGCATTTGTACTCACCTAGGAGCCATGTGTCGCCATGCTGCCCAGCTTCCAGGGCCCGGCTCAGGGCAGACATTCTGTATATGAAACTGTCATGGGTGGAGCCAGGGTAGTTTGCATAGACAGAGGTGATGATTCCCTTGGCATCGCATACCACCTGCACGTTGATGGAATGCCAGTGCTTGCGGTTTCAGTGATGTGCTCAGTGGCCCTAGGTGGACGTAGGGCCACATGGGTGCAATCTATGGCACCGAGCACTTTGGGGAAGTGTGCCACCCTGTAAAAGTCCTGGACAATGGCCTGCCTTTCTGCGGGTGTTCCGGGCATGTATATGTGCCTGCGGACTGAGGGGCGCGCAGTCATGATTGCCAACACCTGGTGTAGGCAGCGTGACTGCGTGGCCTGTGAGACCCCCCCCCCACTATGGCAGTAGTCCGCTGAAATGACCCAGTGGCCAAAAAATGCAGGACATTGAGCGCCTTCTCCAAGGGGCTCAATGCTTGGGAGCAGAGGGTGGGTGATGTAAGGTCATCTTCCCACTCCCTGACCAGGTCCAGGATGAGACGAGGTGGAAACCTATACCTGCCGTAGACCTGGTCGTCAGGCATCCCAAAAAGGCTTGTCCGGGGGGAAAAAATGCGGGCCCTGGCTATTCTCCTCCTTCTGTGGTGTCCCACGATCAGTGCTGCGACACATGGGGCATTCATCGTAGCGGTATGTACGTGTTTGTTGTTTGTGCGTGCTTTTATACTGTGCGCGGGGACACTTCCGCCTGCCTTTCTGTGGCGGACGTGTTGACGCCTGTGCGCGTCTTTTAGCATGCGCTTGTTTCCCGTATTGAAATCCCTGAATAGGAGTTGTTTGCATGCGTGTGGGCATTCCGTGTATTTCCCTGCAGTACTTCCCCAGTTACGCCTTCTTTTTTACGCGTTGTTCCCCATTCCATGCATTACACCCCGTGTCCCGCCCCCTTTTTGGTATATGCGCGGACGTTGTGTGCTTTCCCTGTGCGCGTCGCGCACAGCATTCGGGATGTTGCAATGACGTGTGTGCCCGTGTGCGTCACGCACGGGTTTGGCGCACATCCCCAGAAAAACACGCACAGAGACTTGCATGAAATGCACGCGTGCGCGTGCGCTTCCTTTTTCACGCTTGCGCCTGCTTGCGCCAGCTGTGGCACTTTTTTCGGCGCACATTTGTTCCATGAATCGGCCCCTTAGTATCTTGTGTTTTTTTTGTGTTATTTTAGTATGGTGGTATTTTTCTTTTCTCTTGGCAATAATTTGTCGTAAACTTATTGGGGTATTTTTATAGTGGTGAGACTAATTTTAGGACATTACCTAATAATTATTTCAGAAGCGTTCAGAACATTTCAGAACACTGCCTAATAAATATTTCACCAGGTTCACTAACGTTAAAGAAGTAGTGGACTTAGTACACTCTGAATAATTAGTTAATGCTTTCCTGTGATATATTATCTACAATTGCACTCATTTATGCCCTTGTGACTTGCATCCCAGAATACATTAAACATACAAATAAAATACAAAACATTAATTCAGCCTCTCAGAGTAAAACAATTTGCAGTGACTAATTTTGCTTTTATATTTTTCTTACTGCATGTTTCACATCTCTATGCATGCCAACTCAGTGAGATTGAGTGCAGAATAAATACACTGAGACTAAATTACCTTTTCGAAATATTTTTCTTTATCGGAAACTAGAAATATGCAAGTTACTCAAATGACATGTGGACCCATATTGTAATTCAAACATAGAAAAGGTTTTTACTGCAATGGATTTCAATGCTCTATCTGCAATAATTTTATTTTTTTTATTTGTTTTATTTATTTGTAATATCTAGTTTTTACAAACTTTTATTACAACTCATCCTCAATTCATTAGTAACACTTTCCTTGTACATTTAAGTTCTTGACATTCAATTAAGTTCTGAACATTCAGATTAAGACTTTGTCGAGAAAATGTATCACTGAACAGATTAGATGTACCGAGCTACCACTCAATATCCGGAACCACAAATCATCCATCATGTCGTTTGCAGGCTTGAATTTACTCAGGTGGATGAGTCTCAACTCATTTATTGCCACACATTCGATTATCAGATGTTTAATGACTCTACGTGGAGTTTGCAGTGCTGACAAGCTTCATCAGTAGCCGGTTTCATTTTTCTCATCACCATCATTTGGTTTGTTTTATAAAGGTTCAATCTAAGTCTGAGAAATTTGTCTCTGTGATATCTCAAGGGAAATTGGCACAGATATTTTGGCATGCTGTCCACTTTATTCTTTGTTGGCCCAAGATCTAACACTGTCGGCATCCTTGCAAGATTGTCCAAGTTTTCGATCCATAACCATTCTTTCAACTTAGTTCTTGCAATCTGTGTCCATTGAGATATTTGCATTATGCATGATCGCTTTCAGTTTCTCTGACCATCTTAAAAGCAAACCTTTGTGATGGTGTGATCCTCCTGATCTTAGTATTTTGTACGCTGGTTCTGGATTCGATATTTCCATCTTTCGTAGTAGTGACAAGGATTTCCAAAGAACTGTTCCATATAAGCTTTCAAGTGCCAGTTCATGACGAATTGTGGTCATTGAGAGATACTCAGGTAATCTAAGTACTTGGCGCCAGAATAACCCTTCCAAAGTAGACCAGATCTTTAGGTCAATATTCCAGCCCGCCTCTGCCCCAAAGGTTATTGTAAGGACCACTTTTTGGAGGTAAAACGTGTGCAGCGGTATTACTGAAAATTTTCCGTATAGGGTGTGTAATCTTGCTCCTTGTAAGGCAAGCATTCGGGTCCGCTGGATTAGATCTTGAACCCAGCTCCACTCACGAATCGAGGTATTCATCAGAATTCCTAAATAACGAATTTCTGTAACTTCTTCAAGAAATTTGTTGTCGATTTGCCATTTCAATTTATTGTTTTTAGAGACCCGATCGCTGCCAAACTTCACGATTTTTGTTTTTATCACATTGATTGACAAATCATTGACAATCATGTAAGATTCGAGCTCTGACAAGAGTCGCTGTAATCCTATCCGGGTCTTATCGAACAGTACTAAGTCATCAGCATAGATCACATAGCTTATTGGATGTCCATTGATTTTTGGAGGGAAACATTTGACACTTGCCAATGCGGTTGAGATGTCAGCGATATAAAGTTTGAACAAGAGGGCGGCGAGTGGACATCCCTGTTTCACTCCTCTGGTGGTAATAATAGGTTTGGACAGGTCTCCACTTGCATTTAGTCTTACTCTGATTGTTGTATTGGAGTGTAATGCCTTTATTGGTTGTAACAGGGCGTTTGGGCAATTTCTATTTGCCAGCTTCTCCCATAATTTGTTTCGATTAATTGAATCGAACGCTTGCTGTAAGTCGATGAATACCATGAATAATTGCTCTTTCTTGTTTAGGGCGTCGAGTTTTAACAGATTTACTAGGGCAAGGTTGTTCTCTGTTCCCACGCTCTTTGTAAATCCAGTTTGTCTGACGTCAGGTAAATCGACTTCTTTTGCCCATGCGGATAGTTTTTTTTGTAGAAATGTCGCCAACACTTTGCCAATAGTATCCAGGAGGGCAATCGGGCGATAGTTGGCAGGGTCGTCCCGACTGCCCTTCTTGTATACTGGTACAATTATTGCCTCAGTCCATGAACTCGGGACCTGTTTTCTGTCAGCTATTACCACAAACAGCTTTTCAATGAACCTTGACCACGCTAAGCTGTGCTCTTTTAACAGCGAATTACTAATACCGTCTGGCCCAGCAGCTCTCGATGTCTTTAGCTTTGATATGGCCATGAGAATGTCTTCACTGGACTCAATTATGTCCCAGGCTGTATCATCATTTCTGCTTTCTACAAGGTCTGGCAGTTCCTTTCCGGTAAAGACCATTTGAAAGTGCTTTACCCAGTCATTTTTGGACAATCCATTTGATATTAGGGCGACCTGATTAACCGTTCCTTTGTTTAGGATTTTCCATATTTCTCTGGAGTTGTTTTTTATAATTAATGCCAGCATTTCCTCGCCACGCTCTTTATCTCCTTGGTAAGAGAAAGATTTTAGCCAGTTTCAATAATATTGTTTTCTCTGTTTTAATAGGCTCAGGGCATTCGCTCCATGCTGTTTTTTTAATTTCCTTAAGTCTTTCCTGAGCTGCTTTTTTTGAGTTTTCAGAGTGCAGCTCCATCTATGTTTGTGATCGTTGATATTTTGGTATGCTTTTCCGACAAGGCCTGCTTTCAGGCTTGGTAGCAGCGGTATGTAATTCAGGGAATCAGCCTTATCATTGTTTGCTTCTTGTATCGTGCTAGACATTTTGATGATTTGATATTCTTTTATTCTTAGACGATTTCGGCCGTGATTTACTTCAAGTGTTTGACTATTGGTCGCACATTTCTTTTTGCGTTTTAGCGGCCAAGACATTACTAATGGGTAATGATCACTGTTTGTTGTTGGTATAATTTGTAAGTTGTTAATAGATGCAAACATATTTCTCGATGTCCAGAAATAATCTAAGGTCTTTTTGTATCCCATGTTTTCCCAGGTGAAATTTGGTGGTATATCACCTCTCACTTGTCCATTTGCCATCGTACAGTCTCGAGCTTCCAGTTCTTTGTTCCATTGCGTTCTTCTTTCATTTCTGGAGCATCCATCTATCGAGTTAATTTTGATAAGCTTCTTGTTTTCATCAAACCAGGAAATGTTCAGGTCACCACACAAAATTATTGCAAGATCCAAGCAAGTCCTTTGGTGGCTGTCAATTATTTGCATTACTGCAGATATAAATGAATCGGCCGAGATTTTTGTCGGATTCCAGTAAACATTCAACAACAAAAGGTGTTCTTTATTACTGTGAACATTCATTAATTGTAGTAGTGTACCTTGAACATAGCTGTTGGGATTGAATTTTCCAATTACTTCCCAATTTGTTCCTGATTTTATCATTGTAATTAGCCCAGAAAATGGACGTCCCTTGTTGTTTTTTGCTGCTGGGTTTAGCAGAGTTACATATCCATCTTTAATTGGTGACACCCGCAGCCAGGTTTCCTGTAGACAAATGGCAAAGTTATCAGTTAGATCTACTGGAAAGTCATTGTATAAATGGCTGAAGCCCCTTGTATTCCACGAGATCACGGTTGCAGGAGCATCGTTATTCTCTTTTAGGAGCTAATGCTTGTTTGACTTAGTGGCGTCAATCCCATTCTTTGCACTTCGGAGTGGTTCGATTTTTAACTGTCTCCTCAAGTCATCACGACTCTGTTCCAAGATTTCTTTCATTCTTTTGGAGTCAGATGTCGCGTTTAGTCTTTGCCTGCTTATTGTATCATATAGTGAGATCTCAAACCCCAAACACATGAGATCTTGCTTTGCAGACAATAACATTGTGCGGACTGCTTGGGAGTTTATATGGAGTAGTGCAATGTCCACTCGATCTTCCGATAGATATTCAACGATACGGATGTCATCGGACTTGATGTTCCGTAGTGCTGGTACTGCATGCAGTAGGCACATGATGTTTCTACGGTTCAGGTTAACGTCTGTTTCGTTTCTGAAAATATTTTCAATCTTGATCTTTTGAGAAGATGACTGCAGTGCAGTTCGGAAAGCTTCATGCAATTCAAAAGAGGAATTGCAACCATGTGAAATTGTATGTTTCGGGTTCAATACAGAACGACGTACGTTTGATGACTTAAAGTAAGAATCTAATAGGCCACTTTTCCCTTCAATCGAATGCTCATCTCTTGTTCTTCCTTTCTCCCAGGCTTCTCCGCTTACGATTTTCTGGCCTCCTGTTTTCTTTAAAAGCGGTTTCTTTATTTTAGTCGATATTGGTGAATCTGCACTGCTTGTGGACATCTTAGTTAAGTCAGCAGCAGTACCTTGCAAGCTTTCATCAGCTTCATTGTCAGAATATGTAGACAAATTGCATAGTTCTTCCAATAAGTCTCCAGAGAGGGCAGAGCTCTGGACAGATTCAATTCGCATCCTCTTTTTTGGATTTGCAGACATTTTACTTTTAGGTCTAACTCTCGTCTCTTCTATTCCATCTTTTTTGTTTGCGTGTGAAGTACCAATACTTTTATTTTCAGTTAATTTTGGTTTTACAGGCGTGGTCAGATTTCTTATAAATTGCTTCTATGTTTTGTAATGGTCTGAGTATGCTTTTTTTTCTCCAGCTTTTTCTTTGGATAACCAATTGTCTCAACGGTCGCTTTTCCTTTAGTTGTCGTAATCTCGAGGATTTTAGCGGGACCGCTGAAAATTCCGCATGAAGCCTTTGCAGTAGAGCACGATGGATGCTCAAAATGCTTCTCCGGTATCTGATTTATCTCACTACCTTTTTTACAGGAGTCGACAATTAAGGCATCTGAACCCTTCGCCGTTGATTGTTTTGAGATATCAGCAATCTTATTTGCTTCAGGGGAAATGTCGTTTGTCAAGGGCCTTAACTCTTTTTTTTTGTTGTTCCCCATTAAGTCGCTCTTGTTTGCTTTAGGGGCATTGCCTTTTGCCAAGGGCCTTGACATCGTTATTAGTTGGTGACCAGTTAAGTCAATGGGAGCGTGTGGATTAGACCCAGTGTCTAAAGTAATTTTGTCATTTGAATGTTCTGTTCCATATGTTTCTTCTTCTTTATTGCATTGGGTTCCTGTGTCTGTTCCACCATGGGGAGTATTCATAGAGTGCTCTCGTTTCTCCAAAGCATGTAAAGGCGTTTGTTTTATGTTGCCAAGCACTTCCTCTAAACACAGTTTGGTTCCTTTATGTTCAAGCAGCAACTGATCAAAATACTTGCTCATGTGTTCAGTAAACTGACTGTTTTCAGCTTCTTGTCTTAGTTGGAAGGCCACGAATTCCTTTTCAATTTTGTTTATTTTGTCATCCAAATGTCGCATTATTGCACCGTTGTTTTGGGATGATTCATTCAAGCTTTCATACAGCTTTATAAATGGAATTAAGGCCAATGAAGTAGCAGCCAAGACGTTGTTATGAATCTGAATGGCAGCCGCAACTGATAGATTCGATTTTGCGTCAGTATCTTTTCTCTGCGGACTGCCATTATTTTCCTTGCTTGGAATACTCTGGTCGCTCCTGCTGGTTGATGAATTACATTTTGGCAGTTGCAGAGTTTGTTCATCACGGGCATATCCCATCTGGTTCTTTGTTTTTGAGCTGATGTCAGCCTTGGTGCGGGGGTGCCTTCCTTGACTTTTTGAATAAGGTTTTATTGCAATAGCTGGATGGGGGTCAAGGCAATCTGTAATGTGCTTCTTTTCGGCGTGTTTCTGGTTCAAACCTGACGCTTTGCCACTGGTGATATACTCGGGTTCCCCTCCAATATTAGTGTCAGTGAGAGTTTCCGCCGAGCAGTTGTTGCTTAAAGATCCATGAGAGGAGCTTGTAGCTAATCTCTCTTTTATTTCTTCAAAATCAGCTAGAAGTCTCTTAGTCAGCCGTGCTTCTCGCGCTGCCAAGTCAATCTCTTTTTGCGGCAATGCAATAGAGAGACCCTGTTGTAAGCCATTGGACGAGTTTAAGGTTACAGCTCCCAATACGGTGTTACACTGGTAGATAAATTAGAGGATTTTAACACATCTCCATTGCATGAACACATTGTTGGTTTGATATGGTTAGAAACCGTAGCTTCATTTGAGGTTTTTTGTATTGGCGTGCTTTCTTTGCGCAGGTTAACATGGTGTTTGGTGGACAATGGAAAGGTAAATTTCAGCAAATTTGGATCAAGTACAATATTCGGAACTTCAAGTGCAAGCAGTTCATTGTCTGTTACATCAAAAGGTGATTGAAATGCCTCTGCATTTATCTCAATCACGTCCGATTCCATGTTGTCTCTATTTAGATCAACTTCCCAATGATTTGTCTCATTGCTCGGGTTTCCGCCTGAATTAAAGCAATTCCTAACGTTACTGCCGTTAGTAATGTGCAAGTTCGTTGGTTCGAGGTGTATTTCAACGAGAGCCTTTTCCTTGTTAACCATTCCTTTCTTTAACACTGCGTTACTCTCGATCGCCACACAGGCGTTTTCATTTGTTGCTTGGTCATGCAGGTGTAATTGTTGCGGTGTTGACAATAGTTCAACATCAATGTTCACTGCGCAGACCTCATCCGGCGCCTGGGCTTGCACTAAGTCATTTGCCGGTTCAATTACCAGTTCATCAGAAGACGACATACTCGCCGGCTCAAGTTTTATGAGAAGGGGGGCTTCTAAAGAGACCGGCACTACAATTTCTTTGCGCGCTTCCAATGTTGTGCCTGTTATGCATTGAGTAATGGAGGTAGCGGGAGTGGCGGAATTTATCAGTCCATTCACACTACTTTCTCCACCCTTGATTGCATCAGGGGGTTTGTGCTGTGTTAAATCACCCTCGATTTCAAGGTCATTTCTAGGGGCACTGTTTAAATGCAGGTCAGTGTCCATAGTATTACTGTGCATTATAGATAAAGATTGCTGGGTTTGTTTTAACTTAAGCCGAGTAAATGGCCTATTATCCCCCAAGAAAGTCTCTTACCTCTTGACTTGTGTTCAGTCACAGGCCGTGAGCCGCTGCTGCCTGCTGCGGACTGCTGCAGACTGGACTCTGCTCACGGACTCCGCGCGCGCTCCGCGCTCTCCTGATGTTTTTAAAGAAAATAGTGCTTTTTTTTCTTAAAGGCACACTGGAAACAAAGATCGTGGGTCGTAGCTGCAGCTCCTCACTCCTGCTTTCTCTGCTGCAGACTGGACTCTGCTCACGGACTCCGCGCGCGCTCCGCGCTCTCCTGATGTTTTTAAAGAAAATAGTGCTTTTTTTTCTTAAAGGCACACTGGAAACAAAGATCGTGGGTCGTAGCTGCAGCTCCTCACTCCTGCTCTCTCTGCTGCAGACTGGACTCTGCTCACAGACTCCGCCAATCAAGACAATCAAGCCCACGACCCCTGGCAAAAACGGTGAAGTATTCCCTCTCAGGCCTGTTGTTATCAAGTGGGAAGGTCCTCTCTGCCTAATCTTCCTCTACACTGCAGACCAATTCCATAAACCAAAAAACAATCAACTATACAAATGTGCCTTGCAAAGGAGGAATCGCTCTCGCAACGCCTTGCCTTCCCGCTAGTGCACAAAAGATCTGCAATAATGTCCAGAGCTCTGCTTGCTGTCAGCCTTGAACTTTGCAACAAAGCTGGCAAAGCCTCTGTCACTCTGACTTGCCGAAATATAATCACAGTTTTACATGCACGTTTTAATTGGTATTATTATTAATGCAGCGCCTAAAAATGAACAGAATTATTTAACCTATGCACATAGTATCAAACATCCACTTTAGCACACTCCTCAATTACAGTATAATTACCGAGGTCAAAATGGCGATATTCCCCGATTCAGCTCTTCTGCTTGCCGCACCCAGGGTCAACCCAGATAAGGATTCTCGAGATGGCAGCTGTTCTAAGGACTGCCAGCAAGAACACAGGAGGCTCAGCCTCTCAGGAACCAGCTCTCTCTTTCAGCACGTCTGCTCCCTTTGTCATTGTGTGATTGAATATCCCAGCCCTCTCTGCATTAAACTTTTTTCTAGAACCCATGTGTCACTCAAAAATAACCTCTCCTTGACCAATCAGCCCATTCAAATAGCACGTGATTTCCTTTGTGCCTTTACCCGAGATACAAACTGCCTAGCTCAAGAGAAAGTGTTACATTCCTCTGGCACTTCCTGCCCTGAGACAATGCAATGTCTTTGGCAGAATGCATCTCACATTCCACACTTTAAAACACGGTGCAGCTTTAAGCTTGCACATTTAGTTTATTTTTCTTTTCCAGACCAACATTAATTTCCATCAATCTTCATCCAGTTTATATCATGGACTGGTTTGCACTTAATGTTATTACTAGAGTCTGTTATATGTTAAACATGTAAGGTAAATTAGTATGTTAGTTTCATGATAGTTTTATTTCTTGTGCAACGCACCCCACAACTGTGGCATCATGGAGCTAAGTGATTATTTTCTAGCATGTGTTCTGTGCATTGGCATCTATTTAGATTCAGCCTGAGCCTCATACCCTTGAGTCACATATGTGTCCAACACCCTTGGCCCTAGTTAAAATTCAACCCTTCGCTAAAATGTGTATGGTGAAATGCAGAGCTACCACGACAAACAATAACAAACTTTCTGGTTATGACGGGCTGAGAAAGACCAAACTTAAGACACTGGCTACCACCAGATGTAAAAACTGGTTGAAACTTCACAAGTTATCTTTAGACTCTGCAAATTGGCTACTTTTTTGGGAACTGATCAAAAAGAATGACAAGAAAGGATCTTGGGCAATGTCTAGGCATTTACTCACTAAGATGTGGGCATGGAACTTAACCCCATTAGTGAGAGAGTTTGGCATGAAACCATAGGGAATATGTTTTATAGAGTAGATCAGGATTATGAGAGCAATCCCCATTACTCATATTCTCGAGAAATTGTGGAAGGGTTCTTACAAGAGGATATCTCATTAATGATCAATTCTATGAATACCTCACCTTCTCCGGGACCAGCAACATTATCAAATGCAGCGTTTAAGAAAAAAACAGAAAAAACAGAATTTTGGGCATACATCCTTGAAAAACTCCTTGAGAAAGTATTGAATGAAGGGGTTATCCCTCATAGATGGAGGCAAGTGATTTTGATCCCTGTGTACAAAATGGAGGAGCATGATGATGTGACTAACTATTGCCTTCTGGCAATGCTAGATGCCTGCCAAAAGGTTTTTGCGAATATCCTCCTGAAATAATTGGAGAAGTGGGCATATGTTGCAGGTCTTGTGTGGCCGTTCCAAACAGGTTTTCACAAGGTGTGTAATACCATGCATAATAGCTGCACAATCCAATATGTTATGGCAGCAGCTTTTGCATTTTATCATATTGTTATACACAGACAATTCTGTTGTTGTATGTCGCAACTAGCAAGGGCATACTACTTCACATATACTGGTGATTATCAAAGTAAGGCAGGGGTGTTCTCTGGCACCAGTAGTATAAAATCTCTATGTGAGCGATATGGGCCCATCTATACAATCTGTTTGTAACTTTTCCCAACAGATTGGAACACAGGTGGTTTTGTGGCTTGGTTATGCTGATGATACTGTTCTACTGGATCGCACACCAATTGGGCCACAGGGATCAATTGACACATTGGCTATACATGCACACCAAAGCAAGTTAATTATTAATGCCCGCAAAACCAACATTCTGATATTTGGTGTGCGACCAAGTAGGTTGGTGTTTGACTGGTCTATGAATGGGACTAGACTGGGTGTTGTCAATCATTATATTTATTTGGGGTTACCCAACGCTGGAATTCTTTGCCCATTTTATGCGTTCTAAGATCCTGAAGAAATGATTCAGTTTTAACAAAATTAATTTGCCTTAAGGGTGCAAATAATATAGAGGGTCAAGTTGCCCTATATTGGAAAAGTATTGTTCCAGGGGTGCTGCATGTGTTGGCAGCAATTCCAGGACAGCTGATGGGATGGATTGAGAGACTGGAAGGGAAAATACTGAGATCCAGTTTGGGGGTCTCACAATCTGTGCCTTTAGAGGCTTTCGATTTGAATTGGGGCTGCAATCACTTAGGTCTTGGTGAGTCACCCAACATTGCAGTTTGTACATCACCATACTACACGCCATTGACATTCCTAATAGCCTGCTCTACTATCTAGCTGCTGCAAAAACAGATTTGTAAAAACTATTTTTGCTCCTACTTCGTGAGAATGCAATGACCAAGTTAGCTGACTCAAATATCTCCTTGGATACATTATTAAACCTTCCTAACTGAACTCTCTTCCTGAAAAGGAAGGCCCGGGTTTTTGCTCACTGTAGTGATGTCGATCGACTCTCTGGTGTGACACTATATGCTGAATATAGTACTCATGGAGTTTTGTAGACATGCACCATGTACATATCTTAGGAAATGTCATGCACCCTCTATTTGAAGATTTATCATCCCTCTTCCATTAAATATATTAAAAACATTGGAACATACAGGCAGATGGAAGAAATTGCCCACTGAAAAAAAAAATGTCACCTTTGCAATATGGGAGTGAAGTCTACCGTCATATTTTGACCCAAAGTCCAGCTATGTCTACTTTCTTTATAAAGTGCTTCGCTAGCTTAGTTACTGATGAACGGAGTAGAGAAGGTGATCAGTTCTGGAGTATGTTAGTGGGAACAAAATCCGTCATTATTATGACAGCTGCTTTCTATATTTTGAAAAAAGCCTGTGAATTAATTAAGGAAATTAAAGATGTTTAGATCAGTTAGCCCTCATTTGAATTTGAGAGATATTGTACATTTATAATATGTGTAAATGAAAACTTTTATGAATTTGCAATTTTTTTAATGAATGAATGAGATACACTATTCTGGTTTTAGAGGTATAATGTGATTACATACGATCTTATATGTGTATTGGATGTATGTTTATGTTTATCTAATAAGTAAGGTTCAATTTATTGTGCACAAGGTTTGTCTTTTTAACCAATAAACACAAATAAAAAAAGAAAAAGAGAGATCAGATTAACACAGAACAACAACAAAATGAGACACACATAATTCATTCCAACCCTATAAGGGGCAGCTACTGGTATTGGAGGAATCCCAAGTCTTGCTAAATGAGGCAACCTTTAACCCTTAACATTTCATTGCAATATGTTTGTTGTTTGATGCAATTCGAGTTTTCAAATAAGGGTACACAAAAAAGCTACGCAAATAATACTGTTAGTTCAATTACGAGTTCTCCTTTCAACCCAAGGCTGAATTTCTTTTCAAATGAAGGAACTTTCTGTCCCAGGGAGACCACTGATCTTTGTTGAAGTAGTTCTCAGGTACTTCATTAATTAACGAAGTAGACCTGGTCCATTGGTTCTGCAAACCATGTGTTTTGTGATGTAGTATTAACACTCGCTGCTAAAATGTGGTCTAATTAGCACTGGTGCATACTTTCATTTAAATTGATCCGTACCTTTTAAATCAGCAGGCTTAAACTTCAGAAAACCACAGAAGAGGTTGCTGAAGAACTGGGACCTTCACTGCTAAGACCAATTATAATGAAGCCGCATTGGTTTATGGTGTAGTTGGACGAAGGTAACGTAGTGAATGTTTCACGACACTGTCAATATCCAAAAGATGTAGAGCGAACACACCACAATGTGTTATCTTTCTGAAATAGGGACTCGCACAATGGATAGAGTTGGGCCTAAAATGAATGCTAAAGAAAACAAATTAAACACATGTAGCTCTTTTCTGACAAAGGAGGGGTTGAGTTGGGAGCAATTAAGGTGGGAAGTGATTACTTGACTCCCTCTGTTTTACATTTGAATCATGTGTGTTCACTTGGCTTAAAAACACACCAAATAAAACACATTTGATGATGATAAATAAAAACATCTCTTTCAAAAATGTACTTTGCAAGATGCATCCTCCATAACTTCGAAAGTCAAAAAACCTCCATCCATGTGGAGATCCGTGGGTTGTGGCCCCTGAAAATAATGTCCTCTCGCCCTCTCGACCATCAATGAATGTCCTGTCCTCTTTTTGTATTCATGGTCAGCACGGGAATCTGGACGGTAAAGGAAGTATGTAATGGGAAGAGCAGGAGTCAGCACGACAGAGTTAAAAGAATAAAGAAGAGGTTTACATATGAGCTGTGTGTCCGCACTTACTTAATGTATGAGCCTTCCTGTGCTAGAATTCAGTACAGAAAACTGATGATGAAGGCACAGAGGACTGCCACGTTATCGTTCCGGTGACAACCCCACTCTCAGTGCACAAAGGAGCAGGAGGCATACTTGCGCGCTGCTCTGCCTGAGGAGTAGCGACCGCGTTTTCACACTGTTTTCATCTGTGCTACCTCTGGCCACATACTACTGTTCTGCTCTACCGGGGACCTGATAAGACTGTGCCTGCCACTCGACTACCTGTAAACTCAAAAGTGCCCACAACCCTAATGCAGGAGAAATGTGACTGCCTGAAGGATCTTTAACATTCCACACGCACGTGCCATACTCTGTTCCTTCCATTTTCCAGCCCAGGTGAGACTCCTGCTGCTGTCCTATTTTAATGACTCACAGACATAAAATGATGTTCTGCTAACTGCCATCCTACAGTGTGAACAGTGCTCATACCTACTGACATTTCTACACCTCTTCACCATCCATCATGTCAGATGACGATGTTTCCTCTTCCACACATGACATGCCTTCCACGTCCTGTATTATTTGAACTGAAAGTTCACATAATGCCATACAATTACCACTGCAACCTCACATCACTGATTCCTGTTATTTGGGGCTCAGATGGGCTAGATGGCTTAAAGACTTTAATATATATATGGAAGTAATGGATTTACATGATAACAGATGCATGAGGGGCGGGCATACTGAGTCACTCTATGAGATGCAGTAAGAGGCCACAAAAACGTTTATAGCACGAATAGCTTGTCTGCACACGTATTTTGCTCCCATAAAAATATAGATTATGAGAAGCATGTTTTCCACACTACCACTCAGGCTAAAGGGAAGATGCTGGATCATTTTGTGATGAGATTGAGAACAAGACTAAAATATTGTGATTTCGACAATTACTCAAGCCCTCTGCTCACAAATAATTAAAGGATGCAAGTCCTCTGCATTCCAAAGTATGACCATAGACAGGGACATCATGTCACCAGAATGCCAGGGGCATCGGAAGTGATGTCACATGACCCCCTACCTCTGACGACATCACAGGCAGTGATGTCATTTGACCCCACCCCAAAGTGACATCACACAAAGTGATGCAACACAACCTTTCACCTCTTGACAAAACAGGAAGTGGCTTCACATAGCATTGCTCCTAAGTATTCTACGAAAAATATGGTTACTGGATCACCGCATGTATCGTTAACATCAGTGCGTATATGCCGATATTACCTAATCACTGTGAATGCAAGCAGATGTCCAAGGCCAAATGATAATGTGTTATTATATAGCACTTATGCTTAAGTGCTTTATATATTTTATTTTTTTATTGTTTTTTTATTACACACCTAATACCATACTTGAGTTCAGTTTCCTCAGCGCAGATCTGGGATTTGAACCTCTCTTGCTCTGCGTGGTCTTGCTTTGAAGACCAGCACGATGCCCCTGTGCTATTCTCCATTCAAGTATACATGCAATAATCACCCAACTTGTGTTGGTACTCATTTATCGACCTCAGAAGGATGAAAGGCTGAGTTGAGGTGTTTAATTAAAAACAGACTAAATCAGTAAATCACACCCTGAAGTGTGCCTGAAATAAATCTTAAATGAGTCTAGCAATTATTGTATATAATTCCAGAAAGACAAATTGTTTGTCATTCCTATTCTTTCTTATTTAGGCTCACTGCTCAAAGTGTTACAATTGTGGAACTCCCTGTTTTTTTATTTTTATTTTTTATTTTTAAGAGAACTGAACAGGAAAGTCAGCCACTTCAGAAACAAAGAGACTCTGGCGACCCCCAAATGGTATCCATGACCATAGATCTACCAGCTGATGCAATTGACAAAATTAAAAAACACAAAGAACTCCTGCGCAAATTTTCTAGGTGGGTACAATACAAAAACCGGAGCACGTTCACAAATGAAGATGCTACAGATGCGGATATGACTTTCGGCATGAAGGTATATGCCCAGCCACAGGAAATTCCTGTGATTCCTGGGGGAGAAAAAAATAATTTCCAACCAGTCTGAAATTCTTAATAGTGTGGAAGCTGCACAAATGACACGTGTTTGCGATCGCAAGCTCCAACCTCACATCGCCCAGCAGAAGGAGATTGCTGGGACAATGAAATCTATCACTACAAAGAACTCGGAGAATAATACATTGTCACAGATGTTTCCCTTCTCGTTATAAACAAACACATGAAGATGTCAAAATCATGACAAAATACGATATCTTGATTCATCAACCCAACATCAGGATGACTTTGAATCTTTATCCAGTGGTGATTGAAAACAAGTGTACATATTTGTAATAGGACACCTGACAACAATTGAACATAGCCCAACGCTGTTATTACAATTAAATGGCAGCCATCTTGAATTCTTAATTTACACTGGAGTGAGAGTAAATGTCATTAGTGAAGAGGTATATGTATTGCTAAGACGGACTCTCGACTCAAGTCAGCCGACGTAGACATATATCCATGTGGCTCTAAATCAGCACTTTCATGCAAAGGATCGTTCAAAACAACATGTTCTTACAAAGATAAAATAGCCAAAATAGATGTTTTCAAAGCAGACATACCAAGAGTATGAATCCTCAGTTTCAAGTTAGCCATACAAATGGGTCTGGTCCACATTTTGCATCTTAGAATCACTGCATATGCGTCAAGTGTTAATGACATAATAATGAAACGATATCCAACATTATTTCAAGATTTGGGCAAACTTAAAAAACGAAAAAATACAACTTCACATAAATGAAGACATTAAGCTCACAGGGCAACATTATAGAGGCATCCCTCTAAACATACATTCACAAGTTGAAGATGAAGTCAGGTGTCTCTTAGAACAAGACATAATAGAACGTGTAAAAGTCTCAACAATGTGGGTATCAGCAATCGAGCCGGTACTCAAGAAGGAGAGCAGCTGATGGAATGGTCTGTCTGTAGATATGTGCACATCAAATCAAGCCATTAAGAGATAAAGCGGCGAGGGGCTTATTGCGATTAGTACCCCGGCCCATAAGACCAGGATACTAAAACAATTTTTTTTCTGTTCCGAAAAGCACCTGCGTTTTGGAACACGAAAAGAAATGTCAAAACAAATGGCCGCCGAGGAAGGGAAAAGAGAGTCTGTTTTTCTTTTCCATGGCAGCCATTCAAAATGAATCAAAAATGGTAAACAAATAAAATGTCCGCCGTGGAAAGGATAGAATGGACTATGTGTAGTCCCTTCTTCCTTTCCATGACAGCCTGTCGTGGATCGGGAGCAGACGCGCTGGGGACAGAAATTATCTCAGCCGTCCGCTCCCGAAATGGAGCAAAAAGAAGGTAAGTGGGTTGGGCAAGCGGGGACGGGATTTATTGTATGGTGCATCTGGCGGGGGGCGTTGGGAGGGAAAACACGTGAATCCTTGGTGGGGAATCATGGCAGCCTCCAGCCGTGTGGTGGCTGGGACCGGGGATTACCTCATTCCAAGCCTCCTCATTGGCTGAGATGCTGCCAGACAGCCAAGCCGGGGAAAAGAAGAAACGTAGTGGGGAGTAGGAATCCAGGGTTACTCGGTCAGGTAATGCGTGGCGAGGGCCAATGAGATTGCTTGTTACAATCTCATGGTCTCTCGCCAGGTACTAAAATGTAATATGTCACATCCCACAATGTTTAAACTATAATGTTGACATTCTTACATTTGGGACAAGTCAAGAAGCCCACAATCATACCCTTCAAAGAGTCTTCATGACCCTAGAGAATGCACATCTCACACTAAATGCTGACCGATGAAAATTTAGTAAGTCAACATTAAAATTATTTTTTCGTATATTCTCCAGCAATGGTCTCCAACCTGATCTGGCGAAAGTCCACCTTTTGTCTCAATGCCTTTTCGTATGGTCCTTCTTACGGATGGCTAGATATTGAACCAGATATATCAAGGATTTGGCGTCCATCAGCATGCCTTTACGACTACTCAACAGTGCTTGATGTGAGTTTCTAAGGTCACCAGAATATTAACAAGCCTTCCGTTCCATCAAGGAACGCATCTCGTCGGTTGCGTGCATGGCTTACAGTGATCTTGACCTGTGTACAGAACTCACCAGGGCTGCCAGTCCCACAGGTCTAGGTGCCACTTTAGCACATCACAAATCTGGCTTGTCATCAACATGCCACATAGTATTGTATGCAAGTTGCAGCTTGGTACCAGCTGACAGCGCTTTCTCGTAGGCTGAGAAGGTGAGCTTGGATCTGGTGTGGGCTTGCAAGCACTAGCATCTAATCCTATATGGAAAATGGTTCACTGTTGTCGCTGATTACCATGCTCTGACCACAAGAAAATTAGTTTGACATCATTCCCAAACCTGTCAAAGAAAATAATCCAGCTGATTTTCCCCCATTCCAGATAAACAGTGTGCCAGGACATCCAAAGATGACCAATACATAAACCATGTGGTTCATAATGTTCTCCCCAAGGCACTTCCCATTGCTAACATTGATGCACAAGCACTACAGGACAAGCTGATTTCACATGTAAAACAATGCCTCACGTGAAATAAGTGCTGTATCCAGTCCAGGATGGAAAATTATCTATCATCAGAAAAGTCCCAGATGCTACATATTTTTGCTCTCATAAAGGATGAACTGTCTGTGTCTCAGCAGGGTATGCTCCTCAAAGACACAGGATAGTGATTCTTCAATCATTACATGAAAAGATCATTAAGCTGGCACAGGAATGTCACAGGGTGAAAGTGTCAACAAAACAAATATTACAGCAAACAGCGTGGTTTTGCATAATGGATTCTTGTGTAGCAGCGGCTTTTGATCAGTGAATCGTTTGCAAATCTGTGCCTCCAAGTACATTCCCTGAGCCTCTGAAAATTACACTTCTGCCGAAAAAGATCTGGGACGAGGTAGCAGTTGTGATGCTCCAACCACTTCCAAATGGTAAATATGTCCTTCTAGCAATGGATGAAATGTCACGGTATCCGGAAGTAGAAATGGTATCTTTTACAGGGGCACAAGCATTAATACCAGTATTGGACAAATGTTTGCTGCCCGCGGAATCCCAAATACTGTAAAATCTGGTAATGGGCCTCATTTAGAGGTCATGATTTCACGCTGTTCACTGAATATGTGGGCTTTCATCATAAAAGAAATCACACTATCATGGCCACAGACAAATGGCACTGTGATTCATCGCTAACATCAAGAGGACACTTCAAGTGTGCCAGGTCACAAAAGGATCCATCATGCTGGCTATTTGCAATTTTTACAAGACTACCGAAAAATCCCTCGCAGCACTACAAGGGTCTGCCCACCTGAACTAATGTTCCATATAGAAATTCACGCTGGAATACTCCACCTGTCTGGAGGACTAATGTATAACAATGTTACACCATTGATACAACAAACCACTGAAAATAACAAGCTCAACATGAAATAATATGCAGACAGACAAAGGGGCACCAAAGAATCCAGTATGCATACTGGTGATTGTATAATTGTGTGCCAAACACAGTCACACCTGGACATGCCTATAGTCAATCCTAACCCTGTAACAGTGACACATGTAAATGGATCAATCATTTCTGCTTAAGAACATCGACACTCCATTGAGGGGGATTCCATCGCTCTTCAAGAGAGTAACACTCGAGGGTCCCATCTGCATCTCAAGATTCAGAGGTCAGTGGATCCGATTACATGGCTGATGACATTGACATGGTGGAGAGTGGCTGTGGTGCAGAAAGTGAATCAAACACAGCATGAAAAGCATTTCAAAGAACTGAGAAAAAACCCACATGCCGGATTGAAGATGTATTTAAGTCAGGGGGAGAAGTAATGTCTTGTCCTCATTTTGTATTCATGTCCAGAACAGGAATTGGGGCCGAAAGGGAAGTATGTAAGAGGAATAGGAGGAGTCAGTAAGAAAGTGTTAAAAAAATAAAGAAGATATTTACATACGAGCTCCCGGTCCGCACTTAGCTACCTCTGGTAGATGTCAGCACAGAACAGATGCATCTCCTTAAAGTACTGCTTCAAATACTCTTTTGGTCATATTCTCAAAACCATCACTTACAGTAATGTATGTTCAACCCGTTAGAACTGCAGTTTTTTTCTGATGTAATTTAAACAAGACAAGTCAGTTCAGGGCTCACCTGGGTGGGATCGATCTCTCCCACATTGTCATGTCACAACTATTAGGGTTAGACGCCAATGAGCTCATTCTAATCCACCAAAAACGATAGCAAATGTGCGTATTATTTGTTGCAATTGTTTAGCACCCACAACACCTTTTGGACGCTTCAGGACACTTTGGTGCAGGGAGATTTGCTGTAGAATTTGAAAAGGAAGGGAATCTGTGCTAGGCAAAATGAAGACAATGCAAGAGTTGGCCATTCTTAGGCATTTCATGAAGATGCTCTACTTGTCTAACAGTCCAATGGAGACATGGCCAACTTCAACTTTAATACACTTACCTGGGTAACTCTTTACACTGCCAAAGATGGATCCCAACAAGCATTGTCCCCCTGATGAACATTAATTTTGCCATATTGGATCCAATAGACTTGTACACATGTTTCCCTTTATGACTCAAATAGGCGGGAGGGGCAGGGGGGGAGATCAGAGCACACATCCCATAGTATAGCATTAATGTCCCTGTGTGGAACAGGGTTGGCAGATAGCGGCTTGCCAATACTGTCCAAGTCCCACCACAATACAGTGAAGAACACAGCAAAGTGCTTTTCAAGTGTGCTCTATTTGCTTTTGAAATCCGAGATGGCTGGTGGAAGAAAAAGTAACAGGAGTAAGTTACTTTACTAATTCTTCCGCTGAGCTGCAGGTTGGCTTCCAGACGCAAAAGGAAGAGGAGGCAGTAGGAAGTGTTTGAAGGTAATTGGGGATGGTGGGGAGTTCGGAGATGGCTGGTGTGTTGCAGGCATTAGTAGCAGTGGGTTTGTGGGAAAGCCAGGCAAAAAAATGGAGCGTGGGGTTGAAGCAACAAAAATGGTGGGTCATTGGAGTGGCGCAGGAGGCAGCAAAAGAATGCAGGCTTGTGCTGGCAGTGCAAGACTGCATTCCCAGCCTCCTGATTGGCTGGCAGCATTCTCCCAGAGCAGATTCCTGTTATTCCTCATTAACAACTTGACTGCAGGGATATTGCAACCCAGAGTCCTTAGGCCTTTTTTTGAAATGTGGGCCTGTTCACGTTCATTGCTGGGTAAAATAACACACAAAGCATCACAAGGAAATACTGACTAGACAAAGCAGGCAGAAATGAAAGGCAAGTGTAAGGAAGGAGGGGGTCAGTTTTGCTCCCCCCATACATTCTACGTGAAAGGGACCACCTGCTCCTGCACTAGTGGAAGGACGCTTTCCTTGCCCTTCTGTGGCCTCAGTGGATAAGTCCCTGGCACATACAGAGGTAGGGCTATTGCAAGACCCATTTGGACTCCATTTTGTGAACCCCAGACTCCATCTTTGGACTAGGCCGCATTCTGGTATCTGTGAAACCTTCTCTCCCCTCAGCAGCACCACGCACAGCGAGCACTGACAGCCTCCACCTTTTTCCTCCCGCGCCTGTTTCTCCCAAGTCCATTTCTCATGGATGCTCTGGCGCGAATTATTGCAAGCGAACAGTGTATTCTTTTCATCCTTCCTCTGTGATCACTCCTCTGTGTGTGACCGGGCCGAAGCATGACTTGTGGCCCATCTATCTCAACAAACCTGCTCCTGCACCTTTCACCCTCACTGTTGGAAAATGACTGCTTGTTCAACCCTGTGCCCCTCCAAAGCTTTTCTTTTGATGTAGCAGAAGTGTGACCCTTCCTTGCTGACCACCCTAGAGTGTCCCCAATAAAACCAAACTGCTGTCATTATATATTCTGTCCTAAACTAACATGTGTCCCTCCATCCCCCGCGCTCTGATTTGCCAGACCCGACAGCTATTAATCTCACCCCCCAACATGCCACTGGAGGGCAATACCCCCACACCCTTCACCTTGCCAATGATCTGAAGCAAGATAATTTAAATACATGTGTACAATGTATAGGCTTCTCTTAATACCAAAGGTATAGTAGTGGTTAATATTTACTGTATGTCTGGTGATCGTGTGTAGATTAGTTAGCCAGTACCAGCCACCTCTCACAGACCCTACCTGACCTTCACCTCACACAGACCAGCCCAGCTGAACCACGTGATGCCCGACATCCCGCCAAGCCACTAGGTAATCTCATGGAGCCGGCCCCTAAAGCACCATACTTGGACCCATTCCCTCACCAATCCAAATGTAACTTGTAGACTGTATAGAAAACATCATTGATGACCCTGTAACCCTTCACAATGTATTTTATTTGTATTGTTTGCCAGAGCGCTCTCAAGGCAGCAGAGTTCTCTAGATGCTGAATCTTACATAAAGACTGTATTGCCTCTCACAATCAATCACTGGTCTCAGTCCCTACTGGGATGTGTCCATTATTCTGAGTCTTATTTGCGATGTGGGGACTGAGCACCTTCACAGGGTCGCAAAATCAGTCATGTGTGCACACAATCAGCCATTCCAACATAAGAAGCTCACACCAGACCACTACCAAGACTAAAAGCAACATGCAGCTCAATGGAGTACTGCCAATATACCTATGGAGCTCTGCCTGCTTTTTGGTGGCCAGAGAAATGCAGCAATCATGCAACAAAAGGCCCATCAAGAAAAGAGGAGTAGACAAACGCCCCCAGTGCACAAGATCAAAATAACACCATTGGCACTAACAAGAATACAAATTATGAGTACTTAGCAGCTGAACATGGCAACCATAATCCATATACTTATGCTCATTCAGAATGACCTTGAGAGACAAATTAGCATACACACTGCTATCCCCTCTCTTCTGAAATGTTCTTGCTTCAGGCAGATATCAGCACACTGTTGACATGGTGCCTGGCATGGCCATGCACAAACTTTCCAGGACACTGATGGAGGTGTCGGCTGCCTGACACCATGCAGTAGCACACATTGCACTTCCAACAATGCAAGAGGGCATAAATACAATCAAACGATGCTTCTATGGTGTTGCCCAATTTCCAAACATAATTGGTGCGTTGGACTGCACAAATGTGTGACTTGTATCCCCTTGCTACAGAATAAATGTACAGAAACAGGAAGCAGCAGCATACACTTAATGTTAAAATGACAGGTTACGCCGAAATGACCATCACACAGTACTCCACAAGGTTTTCTGACTCTGCATATGACTCAATGGTGCCACAGAATGGTACCCTCTATGTGTACATAGCCACACACAGGGGACAAAGGACATGGTTACTTGATTGGAAGCTTGACGCCGTGGCTGTTAGGCAGAATCACCTGCAGTACCCTTGGGGAGCACTACAGGCAATTAGGACTACAAGTGTAAACACAATTTCACCTTTGGTACAAGCCTGTACTACACAGTAAAGTGGTAGCGATCGCTGAGCAGCAAGGGTTTCAGTGAGCAGTAGAACAAGTTACACAAAGGACCCACAAATACAGTGATTCAAATATACACTTACTCCAGGTTTCCTGGTAAAAGAATATACATTTATTAACTCAGTCAGTTATAAAACATTACACTAGCACAAGCAGCTAAATATCACACACTAATACACCACAAAAATCCAACCGGTAAGTAAATAAACAAGTTTAGATCCAAATGAAGTGGGAGCAAAATGGCACTTCAGATACTTAAGAAAGGAGGAATAAGACAAGGTTATAAGAATAAACAGCCCAAACACATTCATAGGCAGGGAAAAGGGTTTCAGTTAAATACAACCATCAATTCTTCTCAATAGGCCTGGGCCAAAGTCAATGGTTAAGAGTCTTTTGTATAGAATAGCACAGTTCTGGTATATAACGGTTGAGTCTTTGTCACTGATTTTTAAAGGATTTGGCCAGGCAAAAAGTTTGACGAATGTTAAGGGTAGAACAAGCCTTCGTAGTTGATGAAAGTTTCACGTACTTTCTCCATGGCCGAAAAGATTTCCGGACCGCGTTTGCACATTACCTTGTCAATGAAGAAGAGCTGTAACTGAAGCAGTTGCTCCTGGCAGATCCTGCAGACCTCACTGTTCCTGAGCCTCAGTCGTGGTGACAAGAAGGAGGATGTCGGGAGGTTCCAGCAATGCCCAGGGAAGAGGCCAAAAGCTGTAGCAAGACGTTGGTTTAAGGTGTGAGTGCCTTAAAGTCCATGAGCTGGTTTCCTTCCCTCTGGCTATCCGGTTTTCAACAGCACTCTGATGAAAATTCAACGAAATGGGGATGGTGTCCAGGTGGCTAGCAAGTTGGTTGTTCCCACCAAACTCAGCAGAAGAAGTTAACCTTGAATGGCTTCTCTGTCGTCGGAGTTTCAGGCAATTCAGACCTTCAGCAAGGCTTTACCGGTCATCCAGGTGTTGCAGCAGTCCTCGTCCTTCCTCTCCTCTCGGTTCTTTTGTTCCAGTGGTCGACTCTGCTTTCCAAGTCCCAGAGACCTGCTTTTAAACAGTTTTCCCCCATTCATTCAGCCTGGCTGTCACTCACACAGCAGGGTGGCTGTCCTTGTCGGACAGCCAGCCGACCAATCACGCCAAAGTGCATTCAGGTCTCCTAGGAGACTAAGCACAGGGAGTTTCTGGCACCTCCGTCACATCCTGTCCACCCCAGACACCCTGGTGCCAGAGGAGGGCTTCAGTACTGAAGCCTGACAAAGGCCAACGAACAAAGGGACCAAACCTGGTTTGGCACGCAGAGACAAACACAGGAAGGAACTTTCCTAAAAGACATGGCGAAAAAAGATGACCAGAGTCTGTTTTTATAGATATGTCTGGGGTCACCATATTGAAAAACATGGCTGACCCCATTTTTAGCTAGCGCTTTTCGCGGTCGGGAAAAATCATGGTAGTTTGATCTAAACTACTGCCACTAACCATTTAAAGTAGGAAAGGGTAACATTTTACTGTTACATGAGTGTTTTGACTCAGGGGAAGCTAAGCAACCCTTACAGCACTCTTTAGGAAGATATGGTGTGCTGGGTCAGTAAATTTAAAGTGACTAGTAAAGTCAATTTAACTTTAAATGCTCTGGGAGAGGGTAGTCAGACCCAGAGAAGGTGTTTAAACCTTGGGAAGTCTGAAAGACAACCCTGTGCCATTGCACTGAAGGTGCTGTGTGACACACAGACAAAGATGATGCCTGTGGAGCTGTTTTAAAACTCCATAACCAAAGAACACAAAAATAAAACACACATAAAAATACATGAAAGAGTGGGAAAAAAGGCTCACACTCTTTCCAGGTAAAAAATCAAATGTTAGAAATCCAGCAAAGTTGCTGACGGTCACAAATGGTAAGGGGAATTAGCACATATTGAGAATTTTCACTAACATTCGTCCCCTCTCCCCCAGACTAAGGGACAGGACGATTTAATCCACTCCTGGATGAATCTCCTTACTCCAGTCAGTCAAACATGCTGGAGAGACCATCAGCCTTTTGGTGGTGACACCCAGACCTGTGTTCAATGGTAAAATCAAACCCTTGCAGGCTGATTGACCATCTCAGTACAAGTATGGCCTAAACTTCTTCAGTGACCACACAATAGCAAAGCACTCATGCTCGATGGTTGCCCACCTTGTTTCAGGTTCCTTCAGCTTCCTGCAGATGAAGCAAATGGGGTGCTCCCTACCTTTCCCATCCAGTTGACTAAGGACTGCACCTATACCTGTATTTGAAGCATCTGTCTGCACAATGAAGGTTTGGTTATAGTCAGGAGCTCTTAGGACTGGAGCTTGACAAAGGATTTTCTTTAGGCCATCAAATGCTTGCGTGCACTCCTCATTCCACCTGACCTTTTTAGGGAATTTGGGAGAGGAGATCACATTCAAGGGAGAAGCTATGGTCCCATAGTTCTCTATGAAGTTCCTATTGTATCCATTGAGGCCTAGGAAGGCTCTCACTTGTGTCTGGGTAGTAGGGGTGGCCCAGTTTTGTACAGCTTGTACTTTGCTAGGCAATGGCTTGATTTCACCTCCTCCTACCTCATGTCCAAGGAGGTAGACCACTTTACTCTGACCAATTTGACATTTACTAGCCTTTATGGCCAGATGGTCCTGCTCAAGACCCTGCAAAACATATCCTAAGTGGTCAACTTGGTATTTCCAAGTAGGGCTGAACACTGCAATGTCATCCAAGTATGTCATGCAGAAGTCCTCCATCCCATTAAGAACTTGATTAACCATCCTTTGTAATATAGCAGGTGCATTATTTAGTCCAAAAGGCATTACTTTAAACTGGTAGAGACCTGCTGGGTTTGAAAATGCATTTTTCACCTGGGCATGGTCTGTCAGTGCTATTTGACAATAGCCTGAAGTGAGATCAAATGTACTGAGGTACTTGGCTGAACCAAGTTTATCCACCAGTTCATCGGTCCTTGGTAAAGGGTGGGCATCAGTCTTAGTGACTGCATTAAGAGCTCTATAGTCCACACAGCAGTTCAACTCCTTGGATCCTGCCTTTGGTACTAGAACAACCGGACTAGACCATGGACTGGTAGAGGGCTCTATTACCTCGAGATCAAGCATCTTGTTGACCTCCTCCTTTATGTGGGATCTAACATGATCTGACATCCTGTAACCTCTGTTTTTGGCAGATAAACAGTCACCAGTTTGAATATCATGCTGGCCCCAATGGGTCAAGCCTGGTGATAGTGAAAACAGGGAGGAAAACTGATTTAACAGAAACGTACACTCCTCCTGTTGTTCAGGTGTCAAATTAGAAGAGAGATTAACTCCTTCTATTTTCTCATCTAAAGGCTGGACTCTGAGTAGGTCAGGTAGAGGTTCACTCTCCTCCTCCTCTTGAGCACAAGCTAGAAGCAAAGCTCCCACTTCTGGTCTTGAGACATAAGCTTTTATACGGTTGGTGTGAAAGACTCTGGGAGCCTCCTTAGGATTGTCTAAATCCACCAGATAGTTGTCCTCTCCAAGTTTACCCACAACTCTGACGGGTCCTATCCATTTGTCCTGTAAGGCCCTCTGCCTTGTAGGTACCATAACTAGAACTAGCTGGTCTTGAGTAAACTCAACCATGTTGGCCTTCTGGTCATGCCAATGCGTCACCAGAGCCTGACCTGCCTTCAAGTTATCTGATGCTTCTGCCATCATGTGTGACATTCTCCTCCAGAGACCTATCACATAGTCAGTGACTCTAACTGGCTTGGGGGAAGGTGCACTCTCCAACCCCTCCTTAATTAGGGCCAAGGGGCCTCTAACTGGATGGCCATATAGAAGTTCAAAGGGACTAAATCCAACTCCCTCCTGAGGGACTTCCCTATAAGCAAAGAGAAGGCATGGCAGTAGAAGGTCCCACTATATCTAAGGGGTTCCTCTAAAGCACCTATCATGCCCTTCAGTGTTTGGTTAAACCTTTCTACCAATCCATTTGTCTGAGGATGGTAGGCAGTTGAGAACTTGTAAGTTACTCCACAGTTTTTCCACATGGACTGCATGCAGTGGGGCATAACATTGGATCCCCTATCAAAGATAACTTCCTTAGGAAAACCTACTCTGGTAAAAATATCAAGTAGGGCCTTAGCAACAGCACAGTCCTCATAGGTATTGCTTCAGGATACCTAGTAGCATGGTCTACTTCAACCAGGATAAACCTGTTTCCTGAAGATGTTAGAGGGTCTAAGGGACTAGCAATGTTGATTCCTACCCTCTTAAAAAGAACTCCCACCATTGGGAGAGGCACCAAGGGTACCACATTCTTGGCTCCACTCTTGCCAGAGGTTTGGCAAGTGTGACAGCTCCTACAGAACTTATCTACATTACACCCCAATTTAGGCCAGTAGGAATATAGAGAGATCCTTTCCTTGGTCTTTTTGAAGCTCAAGTGACCAGCCAAAGGTATCTCATGGGCTAACTGTAGGAACCGGAGTCTGCTTTCAAGAGGCACTACAAGTCTTTTGTAGTCCCCTGGGATAGACTCAGTCGGTTCACTGTAGAAGAGGCCATCTTCCCAGTACAACCTATGCTTCTCTGGCTCTTGCCCATCCAGCTGGGAAGATGCCTGTTGGTGAAGACCTTCAAGAGTAGGACACTCTCTTTTACCTCTGCTGAAGTCTGCCCTACAGGGTCCACCTTCTGCCAGTAAATACTCCAGCTCAGGATGGTGTACGTGATCCAGATCTTCAACAGGAGCAGGGTCCTCTTCCAGCTCCGAAAGCTAAGCGGTTACAGCCAACAAAGCACTCCCTTGGCGCCAACTTATATGATTTTTGAAAAGAAATAGTGTTTAGTAGCTATTGTAAGAGTGTTACACAGGGTTATCAGCAAGAGTAGTTCCCAAAGACTGTGTGGCTGCTACACAGGTTCTCTTTAAGAAAATAAAGAATTGGGAAAAATGTACTCCAGTGCGCCAACCTGAAATGTTCACAGGTGAGTCATCTAGATAATAGTGTTGGATTGGAGTTTGGTCCAAAATGAGGTTTTTGAAAGGAACCCAAATGTATGTTGTTAGTATTTGCAAAATCTTCTTTATTATCTTGCTTTAATTGGAAACAACAAACAGATCTTATCCTGCCTTGTTTGGTGTTGGCTTCACACCCTATGTCTTTCAAATCAGTTGGTGTACATGAATCCTTATTATACTTCAGTTTCAGTACAGTTCCTATATCTTTAACTCGACACGTGTTTCCCCATTGATACTGTCAATGGTTAATCAGGAGAACGCTTTGGTTTCCTGATTTTAATTCATTATTGAAAGTTAGATTTTTGTCCAATTGGTAGTTTAGGATGGCTTCTGGTGGATGATAACTAACTGTTGTGTCTGAATACTCTTTAGGAGATATTTTCAAATTTTGGCTGCTGTTCAGTATTTTAGAATTCCTAAATTCAATGTATCAGAAAGTGCTTTTTAAATCTTTTCATTTTGTCAGCTCCTGTCCAGCCGTGATAAGCTGGCAAGTGGTTGCCAGGCAGGGTGTGATTCTTCAATAGCTGATTCAACCACACAAGGGTATTCTACACACTCAGCCTCAGCTGGTGCAGGGATCACAGGAATGATCTTGGATAGTCCCCTAGGGGATGTCCTTGTGGGTTGCACAGGAGTGCTGGCTGTTTTTTCCATGGAGGTTTTAGGTTGCCCCTTTTCCTACTTCTTCTAAGAAATTGCAGTCAGTAAGTCCTGTGGACTGGGAGTAATAGTTTCCTCTATAATCTCCTCTGGAGAGCCCCTTAAGGTACTCTCTCTGGCCTTCCTAGTCTGCTCCTGTTTCCTTTTGCGGGAGGCCTGGGGTGCTTGATACAACTCCAAGGGTTTTTAAGTCATTCGCCAACAGGACTTCTGAGGTACTTCACTCTGCACACTTACAGGTATCTTGACAGTCATATCATTACACTGTATGAGAGCTGGTAACTGTGGAAGCATTTGGACAGGGCCTCCAGCAAGCTTAGTTAGGAATTTGGGTGCCTTAGTAACATCCTCTTCCTTGAAAAATGATTAATCAACTACAGTTTTGCTGGCCCCAGTGTCTCTCATGCAGGGGTCTCCTGACCATTCACAAGAGCACTGTCTTTGTAATACTCTTTAATATTGTCTGGAATAGAGTTATACACATCTAAGTTCTGTTTTCCCATAGACCCAGAGATACTAAAGAAACACTGGCTGAGGCTTTCATGGGTTCCTCAGCCAGTAAGTGAAAGTTTCCACTTGCCATTGGTACTTCATCCACTGGGGAGCAGGCTAAGGAGACAGTGTGGACCCCCAAAGGTTTACCCTTACATCTGGGATCCCCTTTCACATGGTCAGTTGTCCCACAAGCATAACATTTACCACATGTTTTTATGAATGGGGGTTTGATCTGACCTCCTTCTGGTTTGTCCCCAGAAAGTACACTAGCCTGATTTGGTTTCCCTTGTGACTTACCCTTGTTATGTTTGTGGCCCTCTTTTGGAGTGGAAGTATTCCATTATCTTTGGTATCTTTATTGTGCTGCTTCCCCTCATTCTTCTTCTGAGTTACCCAAGAATTCTTGTGAGTAGCCCTGTTGGCAACCCACAAGTCAGCAGCCCTTGCTAACTTGTTTGGATCAATTTCCTTAGAGTCAGCCAAGTGCTGTCTCAGCTCAGGAGAGCAGGCATCATAAATAGATTCCAACATAAATTGATTTCTCATACCTTCATAAGCGTTCACTCTGTAACCCTTAACCCATCCATCTAAGTTTTTCAAACATTCAGTCCCCCAGGTAGCCCAAGGGGTACCATCATGCTTTTTGAGGGTTCTAAACCTCTTAAGCTACTGAGAAGGGTTCTTCCCAAATCAAGCTTCACAGTTTCATACTCCTTTCTGTCTACATCCCCCAACTCCATTACCACATCAGTTGCAACAGGGGGTAGCCTAGAAAAAAGCCACGGAATCAACTGATTCCCTGTAATGTCTTGAATACCATGGTTATATTCAAAATCAGCCAACCAATCCAAAATATCAAGCTTAACCTCATACAAACTTACTGCATCTTTGGGCATGTGAGGCCTCTTAGGACTGGAAGGTGTAGAGGACTCTGGGAGAGAACCAGTTTCAAGAGACAACTTGTTCATTTCAAGTGCATGATTCAGTTCCATAAGCCCTTGATGCTTTGTTTCAGTTTGAGCTTGGATTATTTTAAAATTCGAATTCCAGTGTCATCTTTTCAAGTGAGAACAATTCAGGAGGTTTGTACCTGATGGGGTCCCTGTGGTCAAAGTTTGAGACCTATGAGCAGGTAGAGGTAAGACAGGGCCTACATTCTGGGACTCTTCTGCCTCATCTAACTCATTCACAATATTAGAGCTGGGCTCTGACATATTGTCATCCTCATCAAGATTTTCCACATTTGCTGCAGGTGTGGGGGTTTCAGACCCACTCCTCAGACTTTGGTATTCTAACCACTTTTCTATCAATTCAACCTTCTTGCCTTTTACAGTGAGATTCCTAGCTTTACACATATCTCTCAATTGATCAACAGTTAAAGTCACTAGGGTCAACTGTCTGTAGCTTTACATATAAGTCATGATAAAACAATTGCTTTACTAGTGTTGCTTAGCCTTGGGAGGATTATTTGAACAAAGGTAAAAGTAGCACTCTAAATGTAACAAGTATACGTTATCCTCAAAGCTGTCCACCAGTGTTAGGCAGAATCACCTGCAGTACCCTTGGAGAACATTACAGGTAATTAGGACTACAAGTGTAAGCACAATTTCACTTTTGGTACAAGCCTGTACCACACAGTAAAGTGGTAGCGATGGCTGAGCAGCAAGACTTATCTCAAGAGTTTAAGTGAGCAGTAGAACAAGTTACACAAAGGACCCACAAATACAGTGATTCAAATATACACTTACTCAAGGTTTCTTGGTAAAAGAATATAGATTTATTTACTCAGTCAGTTATAAAACATTACACTAGCACAAGCAGCTCAATATCACACACTAATACACTACAAAAATCCAACCGGTAAGTAAAAAATTAGCTCCAAAATGAAGTAGGGGCAAAATGGCACTTCAGATACTTAATAAAGGAGGGAAAAGACAAGGTTATAAGAATAGACAGCCCAAATAAATTCATAGGCAGGGCAAAGGGTTTCAGTTAAATACAACCAGCAATTCTTCCCAATAGACCTCGGCCAAAGTCAATGGTTCAGAGACTTTTGTATAGGATAGCACAGTTCTGGTATATGATGGTTAAGTCTTTGCCACAGCTTTTTAAAGGATTTGGCTAGGCGAAAGGTTTGACGAATGTTAAGGGAAGGACAAGCCTTCATAGTTGAGGAAAGTTTCACACACTTTCTCGATGGCCGAAAAGATTTCCGTACCGCATTTGCACAGTACCTTGTCAATGAAGAAGAGCTGTAGCTGAAGCAGTTGGGAAGAGGCCAAAAGCTGTAGCAAGACATTGGTTTAAGGTGTGAGTGCCTTAAAGTCCACAAGCTGGTTTCCTTCCCTCTGGCTATCCAGTTTACAGCACTCTGATGAAAATTCGACCAGATGGGGACAGTGTCCAGGTGGCTTGAGTGTTGGTTGTTCCCACCAAACTCAAGGGAATAAGTTAACCTTGAAGGGCTTCTCTGTCGTTGGAGTTTCAGGCAATTCGGACCTGCAGCAGGGCTTCACCGGTCGTCCACGGACTTGCACCAGTCCTCTTCCTTCCTCTCCTATTCGGTTCTTTCGTTCCAGTGGTCGACTCTGCTTTCCAAATCCCAGAGACCTGCTTTTAAACAGTTTTCCCCCATTCATTGCAGCCTGGCTCCTAGGAGACTAAGCACAGGGAGTTTCGGGCACCTCCCTCACATCCTGTCCACCTCAGACACCTTGGTGCCAGAGGAGGGCTTCAGCACTGAAGCCTGCCAAAGGCCAACGAACAAAGAGACCAAACCTGATTTGGCGCGCAGATACAAACACAAGAAGGACCTTTCCTAAAGGAAATGGCGAAAAAAGATGACCGGAGTCTGTTTTTACAGATAGGTATGGGGCGCCATATTGAAAAACATGGCTGACCCCATTTTTAGGTACCATTGTTAGCGATCAGGAAAAATCAAGGTTGTTTGATCTAAACCACTGCCACCAGCCATTTAAAGTAGGAAAGGGTAACATTTTACTTTACATGAGTGTTTTGACTCAGGGGAAGCTAAGCAACCCCTCCAGCACTCTTTAGGAAAATAGGGTGTGCTGGGTCAGTAAATTTAAAGAGACTAGTAAAGTCAATTTAACTTTACATGCTCTGGGAGATGGTAGTCCGCCCCAGAGAAGGTGTTTAAACCTTGGGAAGTCTGAAAGAAAACCCTATGCCACTGCACTGAAGGTGCTGTGTGACACACAGAAAAAGATGATGCCTATGGAGTTGTTTTAAAACTTCATAACCAAAGAACACAAAAGTAAAACACACATCAAAATACATGAAAGAGTGGGAAAAAAGGCTCACACTCTTTTCAGGTATAAATATCAAATCCTAGAAATCCAGCAAAGTTGTTGGGGGTCTCAAAAGGTAAGGGAAATTAGCACATATTGTGAATTCTCCCTTACATTGGCCCACCATGATTTTCCTTCTCTGACGCATGCGCACGCATGCGCACGCAATGCTGCGCGGTTGCTGGTCCCCTGCGCTTGCGCATTACCCTTTCTAACGCGGGTTGCCTAGGAAACACACACAGCTCGGGACGCCGTTCAAAAATTCACTGCATCTAATGCTTTGCTGATCCTGTTTCTTGGCTGGTGATCACTTTTTTGTGTCCTCCAGATTCTATCCCCTCTCGCATGGCAGAGAGGGCGACAGGTGCTGATAAGGCTCTATGTTTAGCTTTACAGCACTGCTCACACAAGACGCTGGTCTTCAATCTAAAGGCTGTCTACGTGCTTCACTGTAGTTCCTTGCCTAAGAAAGAGACTTGTTGTTTTCCAACCCAGTCTGCATTTTTGAGCTCTCTCCGAACTCCATTGAATCATCCAGCGCCCCAGTGCCCTGTCAAGCAGCGCTTTTCACGGACACTTGCCGACAAATGTAAGTTATTGGATTTTGTGACCCCCCTGCATTGCAACTTCATTCCCATCCAGCACACACGAACATTGACCCCCGTTATTGCAATGGGGAACACCAACGCTACACCCATCTCTTTATACCCGGCAACTAAATGGGTTTCTATTGGTTTGCCTTGCAGATTTTCTAGACACCTCCCCTGTTAACCAAGCTCCCAGACCACTTGGAGCTTCCAACCGGGATCCATGTTCCTCCTCATTGGGTCCCCCACAGGGTCTCCTGCACCCTCTGATTGCGATTGCTAGAAACGGGCTGAATAGCATTATACTCTACAGAAGTTCCTTCTCCAGGTGGGTGGTGCCGATATGGACTTTTAGAGGCCTTCATACTGTTTTTATCACTGTATACATGAACCCTCTCTCTATTTTGTTAACTTCCTTAACTCTGGGTTGGGATCTCCATTTTCAGTTATCCCTTAAACTTTTAATACTGTGCGCTCTTTTTTTGTAGAGCAACATCCACAGGTCCAGATGAAGGTAGCCTCCACTGCCCGCTGAAACGTCTTTAGACACGCATTTATTCTGCGGTCCTCCTAAAAACATCAAGAAACCACTTTCTGACGTTGACCTTGGATTGGTCTCTACACATCCACAGCCACCATAGATTGGCGTTCTATCTAATCAAGACTCTTCATTTTTTGAACTGATTTAGAACCATAGGAAAGCAGTCTCTTGTGCACCAGGAATGCAACGAACTCCCAAACCTAATGACAGCAGGATGGAGTTCAGTGGATGATGAATTTATTTCTGCTATGAACTAGACACGATATGGGAAAAATGATGTTTCTTCCATATATCATGTATATAGAACAAAACTACTGTCTTGTTTGTTTCACTATTGGACATTGGTAGTAAATATTGTTCATAAGTACAATCTGGATTTATGTTCTTAGGCAATGCCTCTTGCCTATTTTCTTCACTATATTTACGGTTATGTGAAGTTGTATGTATGCATTTTTTTCTGTTTAAAAAAAAGTTTCAAGATGTTTCTGATTAAATAATGACCACTAAGTCAAAAAGTGGCCCACCAGAGTTGTTATTTCCCTTGTTGATGGTTTGCACTTCAACTGGGCTAACCCTGGGTAATGATTTTGAATATCCAGAGCTATGTTAGGGTTCGACATATGTCTGTCTTTAGAGGTTAATTTGTTGAGAGCCTTTTTTCAGTTTATGTAATCACACTTTAATTAGATGTGTGCCTGTAAATGTATTTAGGAAGGCCAGACCCCTTTTGTTCACCAGTTACCTGGTAAGAAAAACATGGATGTTGTGTACCTCTCCAAAGAGGTGATGTGTAGATGGCCTGAAGCAGCCATGAACACCCACAAATGAACAACCACTTCATCTGACACCCCCCACCATGCTCCATACACCCAGGCAGGCATACACGTCAGTAATGTCTCACCCACATCATTACAGGTGATGCTGCTATCCATTCCTGCCATGGCTACTAACTCCATAGCAAAGCTCCAGAGGACTGCAGAGAGGTGGTATAGTGCACCACACATCCAAGCATGGACTACTGAAATCCAGGTTCCATTGTCTACAGAGGACTGATTTATGCCCCCAACAATGTTGGCCACATTGTCACAGCATGTCGCATGCGCAGCCATTTCCGCTAGAGGTGTAATGTGACAATGCTTCTAGAAGACAATAATGATGATGATGATGATGCAGAATCCCCAGCCATATGGCAAGTATGGGATGTGTCGGAATGGCAGACAGCGTTTAGTGCTTCATTTTTCGTAGAGAATGCATGGGTGGCCCCCGATCAAATTGGGGCAGTAATGCATATGAATGGTGCATTATCAGGCAATGTGAACAAGTATGAATTCAATACTGTAACTTCTACACATGAATAAGGTGTAAATTAATGGCTACACACATTTGAAGTTTGTATCCGAACATCCATAGTTTAACAGAAAATCTAGCCATGATTGCCCTCCCACTGTGATACATCCCCTCCATCCCCTCCAATATTACCCTTCTCCTCTTCCTGGACACCCTCCCTGCCGTTCCCCAACACATTCCTCATCCTACCCCTTCCCAGAACACCCCTGTACTACTGCTGGCCCATTCCTAACACTTTAATCCCCATACCATCTGGCTCTGGAGGGTGATAGCACTCACCATACTGTACACCTTCCCACACATACGTGAAATGTGCTGACCTGTGGCATGTAATGGCCTTTCTGATGCCTCACAAGACATGCAGGTATTCATTTGATAAGTCATCCTGACGCTGTAGTCCGCTATTCATCTCTCTGAGATGCTGGGTGACTTCCTTGTGTTGGGCCACCATTAACTCTTGCTAGCCGGTGCCTTCACTGTTGACAGTTCGCAAGCGGATTGCAGGGGGAGCAGGTGCAGACAAGATTGCTGGAGCCAGTTGTTGTCCAATATTAGCGGGCTCATACGAATCAGGCAACCACAGTCCATTGTCACCCTGCTAATCATCACTTGTGACAAATCCTTTCGGTTTTCCCAGTGGAGTGTCTATGCCCTTCTCTCCCTGGTCACCCTCAAGGTCTACTTCCAAGACTTATGATTGCAGTATATGTTCGTGCACAGCCTGGCCACCCTCTAGAGACACATGTGTGGAAGGTGTCCTCTTGGGTGCTTCTGGGAGATGTCGCCGTGCAGTTTGTATGGGTGGTAGCTGTGGTTCACTCTGTGGCAGCTACACCGTTACAGGGAAACAGTGTGACCTGGTTGGTTTCATGCCCTTTTCTGGTTGGCTTGCTCAGCAGAAGTGGTTGCTGACTTCCAGAAAGTCTTACCGCGTTTTGTGCAGTTGGTATGGTGGTGGTGAGAGTTGGTGCAGCTGTTTGGGTGGCTGACAGGCCCTCTTGGTCACTGGATGTGTTCTCTGTGGAAACACATAAGAAACATCTGGTCAATTACTCTGCTGCTGAGGGTGTCAGTGATGCAAACATGCTTACCTGGCCCAGCCTTGCCCATCTGCTGTGCAGGCACAGATTTCCAGTTGATATACATAGGAGGGTGTCCCTTCCATATGTGGTACATATGGGATGGACATACTTGCTTGGTTGTCATGTCACCAGCCGATATGTTGAGTGTCATGTTGGGCGTGGGATGGAGCGATGTGTATGGTTGAATACATTCTCTCCTCACCTGTCAGTGTGTGGTAGGGCAAATAGACAGGCTATGGGGTTTACTTCCATGCACTTTATAAACATTATTGTGGGAACATGTATTGTGTACTTACCTGCTGCTACATGTGCAGCTGACGCAACCTCTGCATAACCGAATGCAGTGATGACACGAATGTCCACCACAGTGGCTTTCTTGTCCTCCCAAGGTTGTAGGCATGAGTGTGACACAGGTTCCTTTCTGGTTGCCAGGCACTGCTGTCCATGGTCTGAGATGATGGAGCGTACCCTCCACTTGAGGTCATTGCACCTCTTTTTGATAGCCCAGGTTGTATGCAAGTACTGTGAGCTCCTGCTTCGAGAATGTAGGCTTTCTCTGTCTACCATTCCCTCCCTTCCCTTCAGCGGTGTCCTCAGATTTAGAAGGGCCACTTTTTTTTCCAGGGTGGTGAACAGGGGGTCAGGAGCAGAATGGATTGGCTTTCTGTAATGGCTGCACAGAGGGGTGTTAATTTTTGGAAATGCAGAATTTCCGTTTCCGGTATCGTTCTTACTGGATATAGAACTGCACTTTTGTTTTTTCCGGGTGAAGTGTCTGCCTGTCACCAATCCAGTAAATATTGTTTCTGCAGGCATGGCAGTAAAGGTTAATCGTATGGTGTGTCTCCATTTACCGCTTCCAGCAATAGTATTAAGCAGATTGGGCCTCACTACGAGTATAGAGATAGCCATGGTGCTATTAGCGCCATGGCTGCCTCCATACCGGGCTCCAATACCGGGGTCTGTGAATGAGGAATTACCAGGTCATTCCGACCTTGGAGGACCCGGTAATTTCTCATGCACAGAACTATTCTCCATTCCCATTTGAGCCCCCATAGGGCTCAATGGGAATGGGGGTGGAGCTAATAATGGGCCTGTTAATAACGAGCCCGTTATTAGCTCCTTGGTTCCCTCGCGGGACCCGGAAAGGACGTCTGTTTTACCAGATGTCTGTTCCGGGTCCCGCAAGGGAACCTCGTTATAGGCGCTCCCGTAATGAAGAGTGCCGGTTCTGTAACTTCACCCTTCAATACGAGAGCGCCTATGTTGTAATGAGGCCCATTGGGGGTCATTCCGAGTTTGGAGGTAGCCATGGTGCTATCTAAATAACCATCCAAAATCGGTCCGGGTTCCTTGAATGGGGACTTTCCGGGTCATTCCAACCTAGGAGGACCCGGTAAGTCCCCATTCAAAAAAATAATCCCCATTCCAATTTGAGCCCCCATAGGGCTCAATGGGAATGGGGAGGGAGCTAATAATGGGCCCGCTAATAGCAGGCCCGTTATTTGCTCCCTGGTCCCTTAGCGGCTCCCGCTAAGGGCGACTGGTAAAACCAGGCACCCTTAGAGGGACCCGCTAGGGGACCTCGTAATAGGGCGGTAGGGGGTTAACGGCACCGGCATCCTTACCGGTGCCGTTACCCCCCTACCGCCAGGGTCGGAATGACCCCCATTGTCTTTAATTGTGTCTTTTAACACCACACTCGTAATCAGGCCTGCAAAGTTTTTCAAAGATTGGGCACTTCAATAAGGCACACAATACAGTAAGCCTAGGAATGTACATGACAACATCAACACCATAATTCTATTAAGTACAAAGGAAAAATGACTACACATCTAAAGTGATCAAATGTACCAGCACAGTCCTCAAAAATTACTATTTGGTAGTTCACCACAAAGGCATTTGTTGGCTACACTGATTCACGTACAATGTAAGAATGGTACATTTCCAGAGACACCCCTCCAGGAAGTGTAATGCTTTGTCTGATGTTGCAGCTTAGAGGTGTAATTCATTAAACATCTCCAACACTAAAACAGGAACATCACAAAAAGGAAAGGACAGTGCAGTCATGCAACATTCCTCTTTCAGGTCTGAACAAGCAATGTGATGCTTTCCAGTTCATAATCAAAAATTGTTTAGGGTGGAGGGTTAACAATTAATATTAACCACCGACTGTGCTCTGGGCACCTTCCACGCCATAATTATTCTGCACATCTGTACCATTGCAGAAGGTGGCCAGCCATATGTATATCAGTCTTGGTCCTGCCACCAATGGGCAAAGTGCAGCCAAAACCTCTAGAACACATCCCCTCTGCGTGGAAACACAAGCAGCCCCAAACATGTTTCAGCCTTGCTGGCCCACATCAGTGAGGATCAGCTGGGTTCCCTATGCTGGTGCGAGCAAGGTGCCCACATCTAGGCATATCCTCTCTTATACAGGAAGACAACATATGACCACAAATGTAATGTGTTGAAGGGTAGGAATTACTCTTAAACAATGGCATTGCTGTGGGCAACTGTTCATACTATTGTTGTTAGCCTGTCTGCCTTCACCAATGCAGAAGGGGAGATGACATATGCGCATGAATATTTGTCTTGCCAACAATGGGAGTAGACTAAGCAGAATAGCTTGCACATCCACATTGCACTGAAACACAAACAATGACAGACATGTTTTGGCTTTGTCGGGCCTCAACAATGAGGTGCAACTTCGTTTCCTATGGCACAGCGAGCAAAGAAGACACGTCTAGGCATACTCTCTCTCACTTAGGGGGGGCAAACTAAAATGAAACAATGTGATGGATGGAAGTGCATGAATGCACCATTAGCATTACTCTCGATAGGCTTCCATGCCAGCATTTGATACCCTATCTATGTCATTACAGGAGGGTAGGAGCCATAGACAATTTAGTCACTGGTATGCAACCAAAGGATGATTTGCAGCACATAATGGGATTGAAGCACATTTTGTTTACATATGGTCTTTATCCTTCTATAAAGGCAGGGCAGGCTGAACATCATCTTGAAGGTTGCACAGAGCAATTGGCAGTGGTTATGATAGGATATATCATATGATATATTATATGATATGATTGTTTATTAATATAGCTCCTATACGCAATGTGTTTCAAAGCACTTCAAGGCAAGGGAGGGAACAAGGGAAAATACAGTGACATTCTTACAGGCCATGAACAGTAAGGATGTGAAATGAACTATCCTACTCAGCCTGGCAACATTTCAGATAGTGCAAAAGCTAAGACACAGATAAGGAAGGGAGAGGGTGGGTGGGAAGGAAATGAGATCAGATAAGCGACTACCGTACTAGGCCCGTCGGCATTTCTGCTAGACCCAGAGATATACAAGAGGTGAGGGAGAGGGGGAGGAGAAGGAAAGAGAGGAACAAAACAAGTGACAACATTTCAGATAGTGCTGAAGTGGGGGGGAACAAGAGAGGGAGGTGAAGGAGACAAACCGTGTTGCTAACATACTAGGTTCAAGGTCAATTCTGATAGAGAAAGTAGTAAGGGCAGGGGGAGGAGAGAGGGAACATGGAAGAAGGGTGAAGAGGAGAGACATAGTAAAAAAAGTGAACATAAGTGGAGAAGCAAGTGGGGAGAGCGAATACAGTTGCAGAAGTCAGTAATATCACATAATCTTGCAAGATAACAGCAAATGCAAGCCAGGAATCAGGATGAAGATGGGCCCAGCATAATTCAGGGCCACCATGAGTTTGAGATGCAGGGGAAGTCCAGCATGACAATTGAGATGGGTGAAGCACCATGAGTCAATGAGTCCACAAAAGTCAAAACCAAGATTGGCAACAAGACAGTGTTGGCAAACCATAATGTATCAAGACAAACTACTGCAGTGGTTTGATGTGGAGGGGCTAGGAGAGGGCTAAAGGAGGGAGGGGGAAGCAGGATAGAAGGAATCAAGTAAAAACAGGCAGCACATGCATGCGAGAAGGGAGGGCAAGACACACATCACAGGCAACCAGAGGGGGAGCAAGGGACAACACATGGACATGACAGGCAACCACAGGCGGGGCAAGGGACGGCACACAGACATCACAGGCAGCCAGTGGGGGGCAGGGAGGGACAGCACACAAACATCACAGGCAACCAGAGTGGGGGGTGGGGGGCAAGGGAGGAACACAGACCTCACAGGCAACCAGAGGGGGGTGAGAGACAACACATGGACATCACAGGCAACCAGAGGGAGCGGTGGGAGGCAAGCAATGGCACACAGACATCACAGGCAACTAGAGGGGAATTGGGGCGCAAGGGACGGCACACAGACATCACAGGCAACCAGAGGGGGGTGGGGGCCAAGGAACTGCAGATGGACATCACAGGCTACCAGAGGATGTGTGGGGGGGGGGCAAGGGACTGCACACAGATATCACAGGCACCAGAGGGGGAGGGGAGCAAGGGACAGCATATGGACATCACAGGCAACAAAAGGGGGAAGGGGGCAAGGGTTGGCACACGGACAAAACAACAGGAAACTAGAGGGGGGTTGGGGGCAAGGGAAAGCACACAGACATCATAGACAACCAGAGGGGAGGTGGGGCCAGGGATGGCACATGGACATCACTGGCAACCAGTGGGAGTGTGGGGGCAAGGGATGTCACACAGAAATCACAGGCAACCAGAGGGAGGTGGGGACAAGGGTGTGCTGTGACTAGAGGCCTAAGCTAGACCTCACAAATGACACCCAATAATACAGATTCAGTTGTGTTGTATCTTGATCGATTCTTGGCCTTAACCAGATTGAGTAGCATCTCTCCTGGAGAACTACAGGTCTGACCAGTGATCTGGGGGAGCTGTCAAATCTTGTTTCAGCCTGCGAGGCCTAGAGTCTGACATTGATCAATGTCTGGCGCAGCCGTCTGGGTGAGTCAAGATGTAAATCGCCTACTGGCTTTCTCACCTGGTGCTAGAGAGGATGCAAGAGATTTGCATGATCTGTTTCCATTAGCAATACATTTGTTGGTCTTTTTTAAGGCTACTTCATACAGGTGACAGTGAGTTTTATTGGCATCATTTCCACAAGAGTTATTTTTTTAGCGTTGGTCTTCCAATTCACTGGTGATTGTTGCCCAGATTGCACAGGTTTTATCAACTGAATTGTTTAGACAAAATTCTTCTTGGTGGTCAATGCTTTTGTGTTCTAAGGCTTGCACATAGACTGCAGAGTCAACATGTCTGCTGATTGCTTTATTTCCCATCACCACTTTTGTGTGTCATTTTCATTGAAGCATGGATTAACAATTGGTTAGAGCAAGCTCATTTCTCTTAAAATTGGACGTTGGTAACACCTGAACTGAATGTATTTTGGGAATTCTTTTGAGAAGAAAGGAATTGATTGTGAATGAATGTGTATATTAAGGGAGTTTGATTTTGAATATTACACATGGAGGCAATTCCTGCAAACCCTGCTCAGCTTTACGAGCATGACATAGGGTATATACCACATGCAAACATGGCCACTGCCATGACGAGAACAGATCAACACATGAAGCGGCTGCAGTCCCTACTCTGGCACGTCATACACCGGCTACTATGCTCAGCCAGAGTTCCTCCACTATCTGCACACACTTTGCACTACGTCTCACCTTTAAAATATCAGCATTGCTTGGACTACTTTTATTCTGCATAACACCCCGTCTGTAGCCTCACCACTGACTTGCCCACACGTCCACTCTTCATCTTCCTGTGCTCTTCAACCTGCACCAAACATGTCTCCCACCTCACACGTGCCCTTCCTTAGCGGCACTTCGTGTAGCATACAGCAGCAACACCTTACCTTGACGACCACGGTTGACCATCCTACCAACCCGTACCTCAACTCTCCGTCCCTCTGGCTCGAAAACTTTGCATTAAACCCACTCCTAACCAACCTTGCACTGTGCCCATAAGGAATCTCAGACTTGGATCCAGACTCCCCCACATCTCCCACCGTCCAACTAATATCAACTTGCCACACAAACCATCTTGCCATGAGACAACAGCCTCTGCCCCCCACCACACACCCACACCCATATTGGACATGACTCCAGATCTGAGCACCCAACACCACAGCCCCTCAACTCTTCTTAAGGCTGCACTGATCAACACTAGGTCACTCACGGCTCACCACTTGACATGGCTGATCTCATCACAACTCATGACTTGAACCTCATAACTGTCACTGAAACCTGGCTCCACGCCGCCTCAGGACCTCTTCTATCCCTAGCTATCCCTGAAGGCTACACTATTATTAGAAGCGACCGCAACACTGATCAATCCAAAGGAGGGGGCGTGGAAATTATACACAAAACCTCAATCAATCTCCGCCTCACCACTGCCTACCAAATCACCTCAGACGAACTACTCACAGCCAAGCTAGCTATCACCGCCATCCAGACTATCACACTCTACATCATATACAGACCCCCTGGTCCTTTATCTACTTTTGCTGAGGACCTATCCCACATCCTCGCTAACAACACCAAGACCAAGTCTCAAAACATTGTATTAGGTGATTTCAACCTAGGCTACCAAGACCCTAATGATGCCTCTGCCCATGATATCAACAACCTGCTACTTAACTTAGGCTTCTCACAACAGGTCACCTCGCCAACCCACACCAAGGGTAGGATTCTCGACTGGATGGCAGACCTAAACTGTGACACTATTATCGAATCCAATCAGCCATGTGCCTGGACAGACCACCACCTAATCACATTCAGCATCCCAACTAGAATCATCCACAATATTCCAGAAATTTCACCCGCCACCACCACAAGAAATAAGCGCAACATAACCTGTGCTAAATTACTCCCACTCATCCTCCCTGCTCTCAATGATCTCTCATCTTCATGCTCTGATTCTACAGTCTTGAGAGACACGTACAATCAGACTATGCTGAAAGCCCTTGATCTTATTGCCCCTGCCAAACTCAGAAAACCCAAACCTCAGGCCCACCTCAACTCTTGATTCACGCCACAGCTGAGAACCCTACGCAAGGAAAAAAGGACCCTCGATGTACGCTGGAAATGCAATCCAACGGAAGCCAATAAAGCAAGTACTGCCTTAGCTACTCTAAATTACAAAGAAGCCATACTTCAGGTTAAAAAGAGACGTACAACAAACGCATTGAACTAGCCCAATCAAACACCAAGGAGCTATTCAGAATCCTAAAGGAACTGGAATCCCCTGCCACTCCCCCAGACACTTGTCCTAAAGACAGTACCTGGTGTGCGAACATTCAAAAGGCCCTCCTTGGAAAAATCGTCACTCTTCAAACTTAAATCAATGACAAAAAAATCAGTCTGCAAGCCAGCCTGCATCACAAAACTCCCCAGGTTAATATTAACTCCAACCCTGATTCCTTGATACCATTCAGTTTCTCACCCTTCTCCATCATTGAAGTTGAACACATTATCAATAACCTTAAACCTTCCAATCGTCAGGGGGACCCACGCTCTGCTGCCATTATTAAAGAGGCCTCGCATAACCTAGCGCCCTTCATCACCACACTCATAAACTCCTCATTTAGCTCTGGGATTGTCCCAGGCAACCTTAAGGATGCTTGGGTTAGTCCTCTCCTTAAAAAACCCACTTTGGATGCTAACATTCCCACCAACTACAGACCGATCAACACGGTCACTTTCCTTTAAAAATTGTTGATCGTGCTGCTTACTTGCAGATCCAAGATTATCTGGAAACTAATAATCTTCTGGTATTGAGGCAATCTGGCTTCCATCCTCGATATGGTACAGAAACTGCTCTCTTAGACCTTTAAACTCAGATCGAAAACCTAAAAGACAAGGGTAAACTGGCCCTCCTACTCTCTTAGATCTCTCTGAGGCCTTTGATTTAGTAAATCACCAAATCCTATGCCGTCACCTCAAAAACCGCCGCCCACTTCTCAGACAAAGCCACAGCCTGGATCACCTCCTTCCTTGATAATAGATCCATGAGGGTCTTCTTCCCCACTGCCACCGATGATCCCTCACCAGTCACTTGTTTATTCCCTCAAGGATCCTGCGTGTTCCCGACACTCTACAATGTGTTTTGAAAACCCCTTTTCGACATTTTGGATTATCTGGGTGTCACTTATACTAACTACGCCGATGACACCCAGATACTCATCCCTATCACAGGTGACCACAAGCCGACTCGCTAGCCATCAACGCCATTTACCAAGTCATCCAGGCTTGGATGGCACAGCATGAACTGTGCTTGAATGATGAAAAGACTGAGCTTCTCATCCTTGGCTCCCACCAAAGACTCAGTAAACTAGACGCATCGTTCAAATCTTTCACCATTGATGGTAACACCATTAAAGTGGTTTAAGATACAAAAACGCTTGGAATCTACATTGAGTCCACTCTCTCACTAGCTAGGCAAACTAATTCAGTATCATCGGCAGCTTCTTACACCTGCAAGCTTTTCACAGCATGCCGCCCCTTCCTATCAACAGCCAACTGCACTACACTAGGCAGGACCTTGGTCCTATCTAAAATTGATTATTGCAATGCCCTCTATCTGGGCACCAACCAATGTAACATTAAAAAGCTACAAATCATCCAAAATAATGCCATCAGAGTGGCTCTTAACATACCCAGGAACCTCCACATTTCTGACTCTAGACGGAGTCTCCGCTGGCTCTCAGTCTCCCAATTAGTCTCTCTTAAAGCATTTGTGCTCACACACAAAAGTCTCGTCAACCAAGCCCCTAGCTACCTAGCCAGTAGATTCACACTACACACTTCCGCAAGACCACTCAGAAGTGCCCAAACCAACTGCCTCGACATCCCGCGCTTCATCATCTAGAGATCTGGTGGTCGTAGCTTCCCTGTCCTAGTTGCGAAACTATGGAACTCTCTACCTAATCCTCTTAGAGCTGAATCTACCTTCCCGGCTTTCAAGCGCAAAGTCAAAACCTGGCTGTCTGCCCAAGACCTGCCTTGACCTTGCTCCTTGGCCCCTGAGGCATAACTGTATTGTTAACAGCCTTCTGTTATAACCAGTATTGTAAATTTGTATATATACTGTACATCCTGTATAACCTGCATTTTCTCTCCTAATGCAACGTCTGTACTCACTACACTGTTCTATTATAAGCCTGTAACTAAGTGATGCGCTCGGATGCCCTTGGGCCTGGTGCGCTATATAAATAAAATAAATACTAAATACTAAATTAAAGCACTGCCCATCGGCCCTCCCCTGCTCACTGAGGATTGGCCGACTCCTCAGCACAATTGCTCTGATCCGAGGAGCCAGCAGGAAAAGTTCACCCCTCACAAAGGCACTAAGGCTGAATACCCCTGTATGGCCCTGTCTGGCCATAGCCGGCACGCCGTCATGTCCAGTGCACATTAATCGCCCCAATCTCACTTCGCCTATCTCCACTTCTCTTCCCAGTGCCCCAAGAGCAATTATCCTGTGTATAGCTACAAATTAAGTCACCATATCCTTGAAACAAGAGAAGCCAGCCCATGTACCTTACATTATACCATGGCTTAACACTGGTATTGCCACCACTACCCTCTGTAATGTAGTGCCTATCTCTACCGCCTGCCCAGCTCTGCATGAATTACCTCAGCCTTGCTGCATCAGGAAAATCTCACTAGCCACCGAATCACTTACCTCCTCTACTCCCCATGTCCCCCGCACTCCACTCCTGCCATCCGTTCTACCCCCACAACCATTAGGTCTGGACATAGCAAGCATTGAAACTTCCCAAAACAATAGATACCAGTCAGGTACAACAACCTTCTCTCCCATACAACCCCTATCTTGTTGTAATTCGTTGCCATCTAAGCTGCCCTCTTAACCCTACATGGTGGGTTGGATGTAATTTTCTTTTTTAAAACCTATTAGCGTTTAGTGATTTTCACAAGCATAAAAAAATCAATGCCTTCAGTTTTCTTTCGGAAGAGGCTGAAAGATGTCTCAGCTCTCAACAGGAGAGGGAGTGTGTACCAGAGTGAGGTGGCCCTAACAGGGAAGCAGGATCCCCAGCTTTGGCATGCTTGAACCTGGGTGTGGCTAGGCAATTGCAATAGGCAGCACATGTGGGTCTGTTTGAAGAGAGTCTGAAAAGTCTTTGGGCCAGGTAGCTGGGAGCAGTGTTGGTGAGGCAGAGGTGAGTGATGGTGAGGATTTTGTATTTTATAGGTTCTCTGACAGGGAGCCAGTGTTCTTATTTTCTTGCACCCAATGCATGGTTGTGTGTGTTAGGGCTTAGGGGCGCTCATAGTGCATGGTTTTGAACAGTCTGTAGTTTATTTAGGTTTCTCTCTGAGGTGCCTCCAAGGAGCATGTTACAGAAGTATTACCAAAAAGTGATGGGTGGAACTTTTTAAATAAGTCTGAACCACTGGCACTGCTCTAGGCAACCTTCCACTCCACCATTTTTAGCCTGCCTGCACCATTGCAAAATGGGTCTAGCCATATGCAAATGAGTCAGGCAATAGCCCCAATAGGAGCAGCCCAGCACGAACTGCGAGGCCAGGTCTGCACAGAAACAAAAGCAACCCCAAACATGTTTCTGCCTTGTTGGGCATCATCAGTGAGGTGCAGCTTGGTACCGTATGGTGCAGAGAGCAAGGGACCCACATTTGAGCATACCCTCTCTCACACAGGGAGACAAACTACTACCAAAAAGTGGTGGGTGGAAGGTTTTGAATACATTTGAACCACCAGCACTTCTCTGGGCAACCTTCCACACCACTGTTGTTTAGCCCATCTACACCATTGCAAAAGGGGTTCAGCCATATGCAAATCAGTCAGGTACTGACACCAATGGGAGCAGCCAAGCCCAAACTGCTGGACCAGGTCCCCTCTGCACGGAAACAAAAGCAACCCCAAACAGGTTTCTGCCTTGTCGGGCCTCATCAGTGAGGTGCAGCTTGATTCCCTATTGCGCAGCGAGCAAGCCACCCATGTCTGGGCATCCCCTCTCTCACACAGGGAGACAGACTATTACCAGAAAGTGATGGGCAGAAGGTTTTGAATAAATCTGAACCACCAGCACTGCTTTTAGCAACTTTCACACCAACATTTTTTAGCCCGTCTGTGCCATTGCAAAAGGGGCCCAGCCATATGCAAATCAGTCAGGTACTGCCACCATTGGCAGCAGCCTAGCCCAAACTGCTTTACAGTAGTCCAGCTTGGAACTTATGATGGATCAAGCGATATTGAGGCAATTGCTGGTATGTAGGAAGGGTCTGCTGGCATTTATGAGTTTGGTGGCATATTCAGCAGACGAGGTAATGGTGCTGAAGTGGTGCGACATACTTAAGGTCACGTCTGAATGGAAGTATGTAGGGCAGGGGAAACCAACTGTGATTTTAATGACCATTACTCTAGCTCATCACCACTAGTCTTGTCAAATAAGGAGGTTGGTCGAGGTCTTAGTTGTCAGAAACTGGGAAAGGCACTGTGCCCGACAAGGTGCCTGTGGATTTGTATACTTCAGAACGAGAAATATGTATTCCATATTTTATGAAACTGTTTAATCTAACCCTTAGGCACAATGTGGTTCCTGGACTCATGCTGAGATAGTGTCTATTTTTAGAAAAGGGCACTAGTGGCTCACAGAGTAACTACCACCCAATCTCTTTGTTAGAGGTAGGTAGGAAGATATCTGTCAGGGCCATTTTTGAAAATTTGGAAAGCTGGATCAAGGATAATAATATTATAAATCATTCCTTTGGTTGATCTGTGATAAATATGCTGTCCTCAAGAAGACGAGTGTATATGCTGAATTTGACACAGTACCAGGGGTCATATTGTGGGACATCCTCTGTGGTCTTAACATTCGAGTGCCATTGCTTAGGCCATCCAAAATCTGTATGCAGGATATGTAGCTGTTGTAAGGTGGGGGCTTGGATGGCAGCACTGCCCCCTCTACAGCAGTTGAGATAGGAGTGCACCATGAGTGTGTCTTGGTACCTAAACTATTCTGCATTTTTATAAATGGAGTAATTGAGGTATTACTTGCTTCTTACTCAGATGCCCCCAACCAAGCAAGGGACAAGATACCAGCACTTATGTACACACACACTGCAATTTGCTTGTCCCTTACGCTGATGGGGCTCAAAAGGCAACTCCGTACATGTGTGCAATACTGTGATAGGAATGGTTTATCTGTTAATGTCTCCAAGACAAAATCTCTGGTTTTCATGAGAGCAGGCGGAAGACGAACAAGTATTTTAAGCTTGCATTAAACGCAGGGCTCATTGATCAAATTCAATACTATGATTCTATGACAAGACTGGAGGCGAGCATTATGCTTCATCTTCATTTATTTCTACTCTTCAGCAGTTCAACAAAACTCATACACATTTTAGCAAAGTGAACAACAAAACTTTTCCTTTTTTTTTTTTAAACTACAAAATCCATGAGTCCCTGTAGTCCATGTCCTCTCAACCAGTCTCAACCCACTTCCTGTGCTTGGACTTCTCCTCTTCTGTTTCTGCTCTTCAAGCAGATAAGTACCTTTTTTCTTCCCTCTCCATATGTCAGTGTGAATTGAAAGGAGTTTGAGTGGAAGAGTTTTAATGATGTTAACTTTGGTCATTAATGATGAAAGCACATTGTATATGTGAAAAAGAAAGCCTAGCGGAAGCGTAGCTAAACTTAGAATTTCCTTCTCAGATGCGCGTTCGCGTAGAGATTTAGCCATATTTAGTGAGAGGCAGTACGAGGATTAGTCGCGTGAGCGTTCTGGTGTTTCACACCGGCAGGAGTTTCGTCCGTGAGGTCGTCGGCCCCGTGTCGCATTCCCGGGACACAGCAGGGGTTTAGCCAGCCTCGCGGACTTCGTTGCATCAGAGGCACTTGCGAGGCCCAGCCCCCACTCTTGGGAAGGAGGAGCCGGCACCCGCGAGAGGTACAGCGCGCCTTTGAGGCCCAGAGCAGACTCGCGGCAGCACCCCCACCCTCGGGTGGACGGAGTAGCCGTGAGCGCAGAGCAAGCTCAGTGCTACGAGGCTCGAGCCCCCACCCGTGGGTGGGAGGAGTCTAAGCACGCCAGTGGTGCCGCAAGTAAATGTCGTTTTTAAGCGACGGCAGGTTAAGAAAAGCACGCCGGATCATAACGTTCTTCCGAACGAGTCCCAGCAGTATTTAATGTGAAGATCTAAGCGGTCATAACGGTCGCGAGCGCCGTATATATTTTACAAGCAGACACGAGGAAGCAGCAGCCCATGTGTTTTTGAGCAGCAAAGCCCAGGGAAGGACAATCCTTCCTACATGGCCAAGCAGCAAAAGATTGGCGCAGTTGAAGCTAGGACACTTGCAGAAGCCTGAAGACAGAGTGCAGGCAAGGGTGCAGCCACTGAAGAAATAAAAAGATATATTACAGAATCATCAAGAAGGAGCAGTGGGCGTGCTAAGACACCTGATTCAGGTATTTGGGCACACTGTAGAGCACAGAGATGTCAGAATTCGAATGGAGCAAGGAGGAGCAGTCGCAGGACCTCGCTGCCAGTTTTAAACAAGTGCTGGGAAGCTCCCTGATTGATGCAGTGGCAGAAGGGGTCAGACCCCTGCAGGAGAGGCTGGAGACATTGAAGGCTATGCTCTCGCAGCCCAGTAATAGCACCAAGGACTTTAAGTGCACGCCCACAGAACCCTTGAAACAGGGACATAAGGGGAGTAAGATAGCCCTCAAGAGGAAATCCTCTGATGACCCCTGGGGCTCTTTGGAAGGGGCGGTAGAAAATGCCCCAGAGGTGACTGATGCTTTTGCGATGGTAAAGGAGGCTTTACCTCATGACCCCTGACCCCCTCTCCAGGGGATGACAACACAGGAGAAGACCCAGGCTCGGAAGACGAGCAGATAGAGGATCAGGCCTCGCAAGGGGAAGAAGAGGTCAAGGAAGATGACTGGGCGAGACCCAGTGGGGTATGAGAGCGCGGAAGCAGAAGCATCTCCTGGAAGCTCAAGATGATATGTTCGACCCGGACAGCATCCGGAATCCGAGGTCCACAGAGTGGCAACCATCCCCCCAAGTAGCTCAATATATGGCAGCAAGACTGCGCAAACCACTAGACAAAGAGGTGAGACAGCGCCTACGAGCGGAGTGCCCGCGACCAGACCTCCCAGGCAAAGTTGCAGAAGCACCCGAGCTTGATCCAAAGATGCTGACCTTCGGGTCATAAACCAGCAAAGACCCCCGCAAGGGTATTGATAGGTCCTGGAAAAGCTGCCAGAAGAAGGTGTTGGACTTAGCAGGGCCTCTCGCAAAAATTATGGACCTCGCAGAAAGGTCAAAAGACACAGGAGAAGAAGTTGACCCTGAAGCTCTCGCTGGGTTGGCCCAGAGGGCAGCCTGTCTCCTCGGGAACGCAAATTGTGCCATCGCGTCAGAAAGGAGAAAAGGCCTATTACTCAAGATAGATTTGAAGCTTAGCGATTTGTCATCGTATGAAGCAAGAGAAGGAGCCCAGGGCTCCTTTGGAGAGACCTTTGGGAAGGAGATGGGCCGGTTTGTCGGAACGTACACTTCACTAGAAAAGGCAAAAGCATCGATCTGCAAAATATTCCCAAGTAGAGTTTTTGGAGGGACCGGCCGCTTCAGGGGTCGTGCAGCCGGTCTCAACCAAGGAGGGAGAAGACCCCAGAATCCCAGAGCACAATACTGGGAAAATAAGAGTCAAGACACATTCTTCCCGTCCAGAGGGAGATTCCTGAGGGGCCGCAGGTCCAGAGCATCAGGACGAGGTCAAGGATTTACACCAGGTGAGAGAGATTCAGTATCCTCCAGTAGGGTGGAGGACGCGCATGTTTTTAGAGAATTGGCGCGAGCTTCCAAGCGATTCCTGGATATTGCAGACCGTCAGAAGTCTACAGCTAGATTTCATGGAGACCCCAGTCCAACGGAGCAGACCGCAGAGTCAGAAATTAGCGCAAGCGGAACAAGCATGCCTAGACAGTGAGATAGCGCAGCTAGCCAGCAAGCAGGCGATAGAGAAATGCGAGACCACCCCGAGGTTTGTGAGCAATATGTTCCTGGTGTACAGGAAAGAGAAGGTACGCCCAGTTATAAATCTCAAAGAGCCGAATGGCTGGATTATATATCGGCACTTCAAGATGGAGGGCATCCATCAGCTCAGAGACACCCTAAGAGAAGGAGACTGGCTGACGCGTTTAGATCTGAAGGACGCTTACCTCACAGTTCCTGTACTCGAGGAGTACAGACCATTCCTAGCTTTTCGCTGGCAAAAACAATTGTGGCAATTCAAGACAATGCCATTCGGACTTGCTTCTGCACCCTGGGCATTCAGAAAGCTGATTGATAAAGCCAGTGGCAGCAGCGATCAGGGAGAAGGGCGTCACGCTGATCATTTACCTGGACGATCTCTTACTCCTAGCAGAAGATCGAGAGGTATTAGTGTACCAAACGAGATGGGTGCAGGATCTTCTGATCTCACTAGGATTCCTAGTGAACACAGAGAAGTCAGATACTACACCAGCGCAGAGATTAGACTTCCTAGGATTTGTTCTAGACACCATGAAGGCGACATTAGAGCTTCCAGCTCGGAAGATAAAAGACATCAAGAGAGAGATCAGAGTATGCTTAGAAAAACAGCAAAACAGCAAGTATCTCTCAGAACATTGGCGAGAATAGTTGGGCTACTAGCAGCATCTATTCAAGCCATATTTCCAGGCCCCCTGCACTACCGAGCACTGCAGAGTTTGAAGATAAAGCATCTACAACAGGGTCTGAAGTATCATCAACAGGTACCCCTAGATCAAGACTCCATTACAGAGCTAGAGTGGTGGTTAAAGAATATGGATGCTTGGAATGGGCAAGCCATATTCGGAGACAAGCCGGATCTGATAATAGAATCAGACGCCAGCCGGAAAGGCTGGGGAGCCAGATGTGGGACTCTACAGACCGGGGGCAAGTGGAGCGAAGAGGAGCTTTGCCTTCACATAAACTGTCTGGAGCTCCTAGCAGGATCGTTTGAGTAAAATCTTGTGTTCTGCTGAAGATGGACAACATATCAGCAGTGCGATACATCAACCATTTAGGCGGTACGAGGTCCAAGATGCTAGCAGAGCTAGCAAAAGAACTGTGGCACTTCTGCCTACGATCAGAGACATCAGTGACAGCAGAGTACCTGCCAGGCACACTGAACGTAGTAGCAGATTGGAACTCTCGCTACCTGACAGACTCCAGCAATTGGAGACTGGATCCAGCAGTGTTTCAGAGGCTGAAAACGAGATGGGGACCATTACAAATGGACATTTTAGCTTCCGGGCTCAATACACAGAGGAGCATCTACTACAGCTGGAGGCTGGATTAGGGAGCGCAAGGAACCGATGCATTCCTGCAAGAGTGGACAGGAGGCCCGCACTACGCTTTTCCCCCCTTCGTGATATTGTGCAGAGTTCTAGCGAAATGTCGGAGGGAGAAAGCAGAGTTGGTATTAGTAGTGCCATTGTTGAAGTCACAAGTGTGGTTTCCAACGTTAATGGAACTAGTAACGGACATACCCAGAGTCCTTCCCGAAGGAGAGCGACTGCTCACGGACCCAGCTGGGTCGTGTTATCCTCTGAGAGTGAGAGGGACACTCCCGCTAGCCGCGTGCAGGATATCAGGAAACGTTGGGCACTGCCAGGAATTTCGACGCATGCTGCACAGCTCATCGCTGAATCCTGGGCTCCATCCACTAGGAGGAGCTATGATGCAGTTTGGGCAAAATGGTCATCCCGTTTCAGCACCTGTAGTGGAAATTCTGAATTTCGTAGCAAACTTATTGCAGAATGGGAGAGCTTTCCGTACAATAGGAGTGTACAGGTCAGCAATATCAGAAGGACACTTTCCAAAAGCAGGCGTTCCGGCAGGAGAACATCCGGCAGTAGTGAGGCTCATCAGAGGTGCGAGATTCAGAGTTCCACCAGTGCCCAGGTATAGTACAAAGTGGGACGTGTCTACAGTATTACACTTGTTATCAGATTGGCCAACAGATAAGTGCCTCTCTCTTAAACAGTTGTCAGGTAAGCAAGCTATGTTGCTATGTTTAATATCCAGTATACGAGTGTCAGACCTTAGAGCCCTAGAGATTAACAGGCGGTTCTTTGGGCCAGAAGGAGTGACTTTCTGTATAGTCAAGAGGACCAAGACAGGGACTAGTACAGTCCATTATCCGTATTTTCCAAGCAATACGAAATGGTGTGTAGCCCGATGCATTAAAGAGTATGAGATTAGGACGGCGGAGAATAGGGCAGTAAGTACTACACAGCTATTAATAGCACGCAGGAAGCCCTATCATGCAGTTACGTCAGCTACCATCACAAGATGGGTCATGGAGATTATGCAGGCAGCAGGTGTGAATGTGGGCATGTGTGGGGCTCATTCAGTGAGAGGGTTTCGACAGCCGCGAGAGCCGGAGTACCATTAAGTGAAATCATGCTAGCAGCAGACTGATCAAGTGATCGTACATTTAAAGAGTTTTATTTTAAGCCAGCTGAGAGTCTAGCGGGAACGGTGCTGGGGAAGTTTTGAACAAGCAAAATGCTCGCCTCCAGTCTTGTCATAGAATGAAGATTACCCCTGCTAGCTGCTCAGGGAGTATTAATTCGATTCAAGACTAGGAGGCGAGCATTGAATTCCCAACTGAGTATTGTTCTGTCTAAAATGGTATTGCTTTATGTTAGCGAGTACACTACATAGGCAACACCTTAAAATCTCCTATTGTATTGTTTCATAGGGGAAGATCAGAAGAATAGCTGAAAGCAGAGCTGTAGCACAGAGCTTCAGGAGACCGGATGTTCACCGGCAGTTGAGTTCCAAAGTTCAGGAGAGTCTTTGCATAGTTGACATGGACTAGTTATAAAGATAAGAAACTGTCAGAGCGAGTAAAAGCAGAGGAGGAGTCCAAGCACAGGAAGTGGGTTGTGACTGGTTGAGAGGACATGAACTACAGAGACTCATGGATTTTGTAGTTTTAAAAAAAAAGAAAAAAAAGGAAACTTTTGTTGTTCACTTTTCAAAAATGTATATGAGTTTTGTTGAACTTCTGAAGAGTAGAAATAAATGAAGATGAAGCATAATGTTTGCAAACTACTGCTGTGATAAACGTATGGCGAAAGCAACGGCAACACTGGTAAGGTATAGTGGGGCGCTTATACGGTTTACAATTGAGGATGGGAATGGGGCACTCTGGGTCTCGCTAGAGGCGTAGTGTGGGTCTCGCTAGAGGCATACAAGGCACAAGCGAGGCAAGCATAAATATTTGGGACGGTGCTACGAGGGAATGTTGGGTGTTCGTTTCTGTCAGTCATAGAAAACAAGTATGTGAAAAACATTCTCAGTTTACCCTATAGCGCACCCAACCTATGCATATTTTTGGAAATGGGAATGCAATGCATTGAGTCAATTTGTCTTACGAGGACAGTTTTCTACTGGGTTAGACTGTGGACTAATATACTATAAAGGGGAAATCCCAATTTTCACTACAAGAGTAGTGACTCTACCTTATATCGGGGAGACAATCTTGTTAGACGTGACAGGTAGATAGTTATTATCAACAAATTACAGACATATTTCATTAAATGGCGCTGTAAAACAAGTAGTTCATTCAATTTTTAATATTCAAATCTATTAGAAAAACACATAGGGCCTCATCACGACTTTGGCGGTACCTCTGGCGGTATTACCGCCGGCGGTATTAGCCCTACCGCCGAACTCCCCGGCGCTAATAGCGCCGGATCACGAGTTTGGCGGTAAAGTAATTCCCCATTGTCTATTGAGCCCATTCGGGAATGCCCCATTCCCCAATGGGCTCAATGGGGAATTTTCACGCTCTTACCGCCGGCGGATTGCCCGCCGGCGGTAATAGGGCGAATTTTCAGTGGATTTCCCCCCAGCTCAGAGGTGGGGCGAAATCCGCCAAAGCCCTGATTCGGCAGACCCTTAAATCCGGCGGTAATAGCGCGACTGCCGGATTTAGGGGTTACCGCCGCAGTCGTGATGAGGCCCATAATAGCTTAAAAAAGCGGTAGGTAAATCCCATTCACTTGACATAAAACAATTGAACGTTGTTTTAAAAATACAAACAACAAATACAAACTTAAGCTCGGCCGTAGGGAAGTAGTAGCTTCCGTCTAAATGGCGGGACTTTGGTTCAGTGATCAGTCTGGGGAGCAGTTGCTGTCTCAAACTGTTCACGGGACCTCGGTTCAGGTTGTTAAATCATCATGCTAGTGTGAGTTCTAGATGGTTAAACTCGACATGTTTCAGTTCTTGCAACAGTTTATAGAACTTTCTTCAGGAATAGTGTCATATTCTAAAAAAACAACAGTTTAGACAACAAACTAGGAGCGTGCTCTTGCTGTAGCTGTTGATTACAAGAAAAAATTGAAAGATATAAGCTTTTGCTGCTAATGATTCTTTTTTGATAAAATCAATTTATCTAACAAGGCTAAGTAGAATAATTACCTAGTCTCGTTGGGGGCGAGTGATTCTGAGTCAGAGGGATTCCTGTAGTATGCAGGCTTTAGTCCTCTGGGTCCATAATAAATGCTTCTTGGGTCTATTAGGACCTGCAAGTTAAATTTGCATTGATTAAAGATGCTGTCAGTATAAACTAGCCTTTTCTCCCACAGTAAATAGAGTGCAAACTGTAGTTGCTTACCTTCAATGAAGGGGAAAATCATCAAGATGTTAGAGATTTAGAGACCAATGGTCTGGGGTACTTGATTCTGAGATGTGGCTCGAGTCGTTAGGTAAAGACCAATTGGTCCCTCAACCTGTAAGGGATTTATTTACTTTTAGGACCTCACGGCTATAATTACTAGAGAATAGTGATGGTAATGGTCGAACAGCATATAGATGAGCTCACCTTGATGGCGTGTATGTAGTGGCTCTACCGACTGCATACTGGTAGTTGCTTTCTTAGATTTAGTTATCTTCAGTCTTATAGTCCGACTGTTCCGCCGTACATAGAATTCTAGAGTGAAAAGGACATATATAATGACCGTTAGTCATTTAGTATGGCCGGTAGACAGCAACTGCTCCCCAGACCCACCATTTAGACGGAAGCTACTACTTCCCTATGGCCCAGCTTAAGTGTCAAAACAAAAACTGTTTGTATTTTTAAACAACGTACAATTGTTTTACGTCAAGTGAATGGGATTTACCCATCGCTTTTTTAAGCTATTATGTGTTTTCCTAATTGATTTGAACATTAAAAATTGAATGAACTACTTGTTTTACAGCACCATTTAATGAAATATGTCTGTAATTCGTTGATTATAACTATCTACCTCTCACTGATAACTTAGACTGTGGACTAACATATATCTGGGCAAGTACAAAGCAGTAATTGATCTTTTATCACAGGCTGGTGGTACTTCACTCCCATGGTCTATTCATATAAAGAAAGAACTTAAAGCCCTAGAGTGGAGCAAGATTTGGACTAGCCCAGAAAAGCATGACTAGTATGAGTAAGGTTGCCGTTAAGAATGCTTACCTAGACAAAGCAGAAGAGAACATCTTCTGCAAAATACAGCAATCTTCTCTTTTGTAAAGATATTGGGACCTGAAGCAGAACCGAAGCTATGAAATATATCTCCACCGTGTCGACCTTAAATATGAAAGAGCTGTGTATTTGAAACTGCGGCATTGGGATACCATTGTTAGCAAGTCTGCTTAAGTAGTGGAATAATAGTGCACCAGCAGGGAATCGTACCAAAATGTCGACCTGACAATTGTGAGGGCCGAAAATGGCGACTTTATTTTTACCCGTACACCACATATATATGTGGGGGGGTGTAGAATATAATATTAATATGGGGGCGCTGCTGGGGTCTCCCCCCGCATATATATGTGGTGTAAAGGGTTAAAAAAAGTCGGCTTTTTCGGCCATTGCAATAGTCACATAGATCCCACCAGCAGCACGTCCCTTCAGTAAAGACATAATTGAAACTCCAAATCATTTTGTCTTGTTCTTGCATTATCTGACACCCAGGAGACGCTTCCTGAGACCATTCTTCAGGGAGAGGGAAGTATGTACCAAAACAGAAGCTATGACTCCATGCAGCAGTTCTGATGATCTGATGGCAGTCCATTCAACATCTAAGTATCTGGAATGTGCCGGCCGCACAAGGCATAAAAGAGTGATTAGGGTACCATGTTAAATTGGGCTATTAGAGTGAGAATCATGGGGAGATGTACACTTCACGGGGGAGTTTTTAATAATGCCCAGAAAGAGCTGATAATGACACCCTTACTCCAGCTGGACATGGGTGCTAAGAGATATGGTTTACTGCCCCATGTATGCCATTTTCGGTGTTTTCTTTGGGGCTGATTCGTGGAATTTGTGTGCCGAAAAACAGGGATTTGTGCACCATTCTGCCCGCAAATCCGCATTTGTTAAACAGGGATTTGCGGGCAGAATGGCGCACAAATCCCAGTTTTTCTGCGCACAAATTCCATGAATCCGCCCCTTTATCTTGCCATGACACAATTAGATTTCAAGATGCATTGGATTATCCCATCGGTATTTTCGATTCTAAGCAATTATCTCATACCAATTAATGCATTTAACTGTGTTATATCTGGTTATTAATGTATTATATTTTGATTTTATGAGATGATCAGGCAGCTATTTGCAATATTAGATTTTGGATGGATACATTTTATCTGAGATATTGTGTTAATGTGTAATTCTATTCTTGATAAGTTTTGCATTTACTTGTGCTTGTATTATATTAATTAAGTAACTTTAACTAATGGTGTGTTTGCTTTTATGATGCGTGCATATCGAAATAAATCTCTCTCTGCGAATGCTCACCAAGAGGCGTCAACTCAATGTGTTGACGAATTGCCTGCGTTACAGATGGGACTTCCCGTGTAAACTTATATTCGAATACCAAAATCAGTTCTATACTACAGCAACAGAGAGCGAGAAGGCTGAAGATGGAGTATCAACCAGGCGGCCCATCAATAGGGGTGTAAGAGGATGCAGTGAGTCATCAGATGCCGAGCGGCGGTGGGGGCGAGGATCGTCGCAGTTCACCCAAAAAGCCAAAGGGGAGGTGAAGCAGCCAGCGAAGAAGAAAGCCATGGCAAACCTTACAGATATCCAAAGGGATGAAAATTGAAGATATCTGTTGCTTGCAGGGCAGTTAAAGAACCACACAGTTATGCTGGCCTCAGTTATCCCCCAAATGAGGGTCAGAATGATTTTATCAAATGTTTTCCAAGGGTCCTCGCGAAGAGTGTGACAGGGGAGATGAATATAGGAGGGGACTTTAACTGCTTAGTGGATCCCTTCATAGATAAATCCTTGCCGCCCACAAGTTCAGATAGGCAGAATTTACAGGCTCTGACAAAACTATTTCATGATTATTCTATGGCTGAAACTTGGAGATTTCTACACCTGGGGGAATGGCATTATACATTTTTCTCAGCAGTTCACAAGGGGTACTCAACAATAGATATGGTTGTATTGTCCAATACCCTGATCACAGATATAATGGAGATTGAGTTATTACCTAGGGTCATCTCTGATAATTCTCTGGTGAGACTGTCACTTGACTTGGGACTGATAGACCGCCCTGGTAATTGGTTTTGCCCCCTTAACCCCTGTTTCCCTAGTGTTATGACCCCACCCAAACCCCTCCTCCTTTTTAATCCCTTACCCCACATATTTCTTCATTATATTTTATTCACTGAAAAAGTAATTTGTTATTGTGAATTCTTTTTTATCACTGTGTACCCTTAGGATTACTACCGAACCCAGGAAACTCAAATTGATGGAAATGTTGTTTTGGGTAGCGACAGCCAGACACCAGGGGGACGAGTTCATTGCAGTGGCCAATCTCCCCAGAATCCCGGAAGATGTTTATGAAGGGTTAGAATTACAGATAACGGAGCAAGAAGTGGCATTAGCGATCCACTCACTCCTTCTGGGAAGGCTCCAAACACAGATTGCTTCACAACCAAGTTTGCTATGGTCTTTGCACTTATATCTATCCCCCACCTTATAAAGTCCTACAATTCCTTCCTGAACTTCCGGACAGTGTCCAACTCTATGGCTGAGTCATCAACGGCGTGACGCTTGAAGCCCAGACAAGATCCAGAGGAATTTATGGCATATCGCCCTATCACACTGCTTAGTGTGGATGCCAAGATCTATAGCAAGATCATAGCATCTAGATTGGGCAGAAATCCTGGCACTATTGATTGATAGAGACCATATGGGGTTTATTAGGGACAGAGGAGCACATGATAACATCAGAAGGGTGGTGGATCTTTTTGCAGTGGCACCATGGGGTCTAGATCATTTTGTGATACTTTCATTAGATACTCATAGCATGAGCTGAGAGTATGTAGAAATGTTACTGAAGAAATATAACTGTGGCAACAACATCTCTAGATGCATCATGTCTAACTTCAAAATTCCCAAAATAAAAGTTTAGTTTAGTTTAGTTTATTATTTGATAATGCGCTCCAAACTCAGGGGTAGCCGGGCGCAGCAGTTACAAGAATACTTAAGCTTAGGTTACATACATAGGATACATACAGAAGATACAAAAGATACATTACATGTATTATTAATGTATTTGCAATACAGGTATACAAAATATACAAGCTGTGAATACAAGATAGAAGATACAGGTCCTATCTGAGATGGTCTGATGTCAGGTTTCAGAAGTATCATGGTCATTAAATGAGATAATAAATCCGGGCCTAGCACAAAGGCACAGATTGTAAGTCATCATTAGTCCAGAGCCAACTTTTCACGTTACATCTAAATCTAGTGTAGGGTAGGTTGGCTCTCAGTGCGGTGGGGAGTGCATTCCAGGCACGGGCAGCTCTGACGGGGAAACTTGCTCCACCCGCTTTCGTTAATCTAAATCTGGGTATTTCAAGTAGGAGGTGGTTAGAGGCTCTAGTGTGGTGAGTAGAGGATTTTCTAGTCAGTCTGGCCGAGATATAGGGGGGTGCAGTATTGTTCAGACATTTATAGGTGAGAGATAACGTCTTGAGGAGGACTCTGTCACTGATTTTTAACCAGTGCTGGTCTTTCCTGATGTTGGATATGTGAGCTCTGCGGGGTATGTCCAAGGCTGCTCTAAGAGCATTGTTGTGCAGTATTTGCATTTTATTTATGACAGTTTTGCTGGCACCTGCATAAAGGGAGTTACAGTAGTCCAGTTTGGACATTACTAAGGCATTAGCTAGTGTAATACAATTGGTTTTGGAGAGGTAAGGTCTGCAAGCCCTAATTAATTTGCAGGTGTAAGCTGTGGAGGAAGCTAGGGAATTAACTTGTTATTTGAGAGATAATGTAGAGTCGAGGTAGAAACCTAGTGTTTTTACCTCGGTTGCCACTTTAATTATATTGCCATCTATGTTGAAGGCGAGATAATTAGGGCTATGTTTTTTGAGGATAGAGTGGGAACCCAGGATCAGTATCTCTGTTTTGTCATCATTCAGGCAGAGGCCGTGGGTGGCCATCCATGCCTGAATGAGGAGGTAAATCTTATTTACTAGAGCTGTGTCTTTGACAAAGTTGCCAGATAGTGGTATGAGGATCTGCGTGTCGCCGCATAATTAGTATAAGTTACCCCCAGTCTGTCAAGTTTGTCGAAGAGTGGCTTAGTGAAGATGTTGTACATTGTGAGGGAGACACATGAACCTTGTGGGACGCCACAGGTGATTTGTATTGGGTCCGCTGAGGCTAAGGGGGAGAACACTCTCATCGTACGGTTGGCTAGGAAGGATTGTACCCAGGCTATAGCTTCACTTGAGAAATGGGCGGCAGATGCTAGGTGGTTGCATAACACTGCATGGTCCACCAGGTCAAAGGCAGCCGATAAGTCAAGGAGGAGGAGCATAGCTGTTTTACCTTTATCCTTCAACTCGTCGATTTGTGTCTTAAGGTCAATAAGGGCCGTTTCAGTGCCATGAAGTGGTCTGAATCCGGATTGGCGTGATCCTAGTAGTTGGTTCGTCTCCAGATAGTTTTGGATCTGGAGGTAGGCTACTCTATCGATAATTTTGAGGAGAAAAGGGACCGTGGTGATAGGCCTGTAATTGGTAGGGATAGCTGGGTCAAGGGTCTGTTTTTTAAGTAGGGGCAGTACCCAGGATTCTTTGAGGTTTGTGGGTACAGTGCTGGATCTAAAGGAGGCATTAATTAGTTTCGAGATGAGGGGTGCTAAATCTCTTGCAGCGTCCTTGATGACTTGTGTTGGGCAATTGTCACCTTGGCAATTAGAAGGTTTCAATGATAAAATCACCTTTTCAGTTTCCAGAATGGATATGTTAGTAAATCTGAATGGTTTGCAATTGCTTTGGGTGACTGTTCTGGGTGAGTCAGTCAAGTGGGTGGTATGGGTTCTTGTGGTGCTCAGGGATGCCTTCTTCTTTGCAATTTTAGATTGTAGAGTTGTGATTTTATTCGCTAAGGCATTTTGGATGCTAGTGCACCATTGTTTGTCCTTGGGGACGTTGTCTGTGGGAGCAATAGGGTTTTCCATTTCCCGGAGGATGGAGAAGAGTTCTTTAGAATTAGAGTATGAAGTATGGGGAAACAGGCAATGGACTCCCATGGTAGCCCTGAAGAAGGGAACAAGGCAGGGATGCACCCTATCTCTGCTGCTTTTCGCATTGTAAATGCAACCATTGGCCAATGGAACCATCTAGATCCGAGAGTCATAGGGATCACACAGAGTGGCATTACCATTAAAGTTGCATTATAAGTTGATGAAATTCTCTGTTCTCTTAGCGACCCTCGCATGTCTTTGCTACAGTTGTTAATCACACTGGGGGACTTTGTGAGGTGTGATGCTACCAGTTTTATAATGAGAAATCTATAGCAATTAATATCACTGTGCCCCCCGAAATCATGGGGGCTTTAAAAGAGGGGCTCCCATTCAATTTGTCCGGGGAAGAGATACAATATTTGGGAGCCAAAATCACTTCAAAATTCGGTGCCCCAACAAGGACCAATATAGAGATGTTATGGAAAGAGGCCAAAGAGCTACTCATCAGTTGCGATCTGCAAGAGATCTCATGGTTGGGCTGGATCCACCCAGTTAAAAATGACCTTGCTCCGGAAACTGCTTTATTTATTTCAAGTCCTCGCTCTCTAGATCACTGCTAGGTATTTATCAGAGCTTCAAATTGTAATTTGGAACTTCATATGGGCACATAAACCTCCAAGGATCCCTGAATAGTCCTAATTAGTTCAAAGGGGAGGGTGAGTTGAATGTCTCCTCAATTTGAGGGTATTTGAGCATCCCAAATAGCACCAACATTAGGTTGACCACACACGGGAAGAGATCTAAGATGGAAGCAGGTTCAAGAATCATATTCCGTCCTCCATTGGACCATCTACCCTTCCTTTCAACTGAGATGAGGAGGGTTGGAGAGGGTCTCTTAGCAACTAACGTAGTCCACCCTTAGCAGTGGGATAGATCAGACCTTCTACATGGATTCACAATGTGATTGCGCCCCTTTATTGTCAGTCACCCATAACCCAGAGTTCACCTCAAGAATGGATAAAAGGGCATTTATAAATTGGGAAAGGCTGGGGTCGCTTGCACTAGGGGACCTATATAAGGACAATGTCCCCCTCACATTTAACAAATGTAAAGGGAAATACGGGCTTCCAGAGTCGAAGCATTTTCATTAGAGGCAGAGTACTAGATGCAACACGATTAAAGAAGGAGCTATTAAAATATGTTATCATAGCTGTATGATCCCCCAGAATTTACATAGCATCTTTCCATAGAGTTACAACCACTGCTGGCAACAGGGCAATATGGTGCATGTGTGGTGGACCTGTCCAAGCATTCAGATGCATTGGAAGGACATTCTAGTAAAAATTAAAGCATAATAGATCAATCACTCGATATGAAACTGTTAAACATAGTCCTATGGGATGTACCTGAATATGATTCCTATCCCATGTCAGGACCAATGGCAGAATTGATTTCTCACCTACTCATGGTGGCCAGGGTAAACCAAGCTAGATTTTGGAACTCATTGGGGAATCCAATAGTATCTTACTGGTGAATGAAGTTATGGGAGCTCATTGCGATGCATAGAATGTTGGAGCTAATATCAGAGACTATGCCAAAATACCTACCCACGTGGATACCATTTCTTTACTATGCACGTGAGGGAAACCCAACATGTTCTCAGAATAGGGTACAGAAGGGGACAAGCTGAGGCACACTAGGGATAGAGAGCGAGGCATATAGACAGTGAAGAATGATGAATCATGGAGAAGGGTGGTTGTCCTATGTATAAAAAGAGATGTCTCTAACCTTTATTTATTTTCTCTTTCCGGGCATTATGGTTATATGTATAAAATGGATACAGACTGTAAATGTTTACGATGTTTACCTGTAAAAGCTTTCAAATTGTATATTCAATTGCAATCGGTTTGTCAATAAAAGAAAAGTTTGAATGAAAATACTTGACTATGCCAACATCCTTTACCAAGGCCTCATGGAATAGTGGCTGGACCACCGGTAAACAGAACAAAACTCACCATCACGACTTGTTCTAATACTGGAAAAAATGGGAAAACTGCAGGCCAGCACTCCAATATAGAATTAATTTCAAAACCCTGTGTATTAGACATCACACTTTCCATGGCAGGGGCCCAGAAACCACCAGGATAAATTCCTCTCCTACTCATGTCAAACATATTCCATCCACCAATGTGGCTTTATTAACAGACCAAGAATCAAACTGGAAATGACTAGGGATCCTCATTTTCCATCCTTTCAATTAAACATATTCGGGTGACTCAGCATTTTTGAATTCCACATAAACTTTAGGCATTTCCTTAACATGTGGTTGTTCAACAGACCCCAATACATGACAATGCACCAATACATATGGTACGAACACTAGAACCCAATGGGTGAATCCCACTCACAATCACCCCGCAACGGACTCTCGACAATAGCGCTAACATGAGCTCTGCAGGGCTGGAGGCAGCCAGGTGGATCTCACCTGTGCACCCTCCACAGAAGGCACAGGGCATCCCTCAAATGAACTCAGGCAATTGGTTTGCTCTCACACAGGTGTCTTCTTGAGAAACAGGATTTGAAGTCATCTCTTCTAGCATAACATCAATGGTACACCTGCCTTGGTTACCTTGTACTTTTTGATCTATCTCGGCCTGCATCACAGACAAAGGACACCAGGACCTTTCCACTGGCACCTCCAAAGTGAAGAATACTCTATCACCATTGCAACAGAATTACGATAGCCAGGGCTCCCTTGTAGCAGTGACCTGATCAATGCCTCAAGTACAGGATTCTTCTTCCCACGAACCTACTCACTTTGTTTTTCTCTCTCACCTTTCACTACCGACACACATTCGATACACTGCTGCCAAATACCTACCAAGACCTTCACCACCTCACTAACACCAGCAGAGCCATGCACAGCTCCCTTTAACTCTACAACACTGCAAGCCCCTGCCACACAGCTCCCACACTTTCCAGACCACCCATCTCTCCATATACCTGCACTGCCAGAGAATCAATCAGTTTATTGGCATCAGGGGTTCCTCTCTCAGCAGCGTGGCCAGGATTGTCCAACAAGTGGGGCCTGAAGCTAATGTAGTTGGCCCACCACAATGACATTAACATCTGTAAATGCCCACACAGCGCTGCAAAGTGGGAATTTACAGATTTTGGGTGGGCGTTGCTCGCTCAGGCCCTACCCTGTATACACCTGTGTCCTCTCTGAATATGAAGACACTCCCAATTTCCCCTCCAAGATCCACGTAGAAACATGCTAACACACATGACATGCGTACTTCCAGCCTGCATCCCTATCTCCCTATGTTCTTGCATATGTGCAAAGAAGCCACTAAAATATCAGACGCTGTGGTTTATAGGACCACCTCACATTACATGTGAACATGTTCTTAGGCATGTCTTTTACTATCTGCCAGGGTTGTTGTTAGGTCTGGGAAAGCTCTGGGGCTACACTAATGTTGGGAATCTCGGAGCTATCCTTTTCGTTGTAGCCCCTGCGCTTCTATCCGGGCTACAACCAAAAGACCAATGCCTATAGCTCCCTCAGGCCCCCCAGCAGACCTCTACTATCTGCTCATATTTAAGGCCACTGGTTTACAAAACTGATTTGGCAGCTATGAAACTATTCTCGGCGACAGTCCAAAGGACAGAGACTGCTGCATCTTCTTCCTTACAGGAGGTACGGATGTTCTTAAGATGGCTGCCGCTTCCATTCAATAGCAACACCTCTGACACAAATGTGTATGGCACCTGTGTTATGTACAATTAAGGCTACATGAATTCTCACACCCGATCATTGAATTTGCTTTGACATCCTTTCTCCCTTCTCTCCACCCCAGACCCTTGATTCTGTATGCGACAGACCAGTGCGATGGAAACTGGTGCAGGGAACACTTTGAAATGAAGTTCAGAAACATTTTGTGAAGGCAGACCTTAGTGAGATGTTTAAATTGCTGCCATCTGTTTCAGTGACAGGCATAATGGCAAAGAAGTGCTCCATGAAACGATTCACGCCTTCTATATCCCTGTCAGTCATTTCAAAGAAATACATAAATATCTCGAATTGGTTTTCCAATGCAACTTGTTTTTCAGCATGCATTAATTAATTTACCACAGAAGTGTGGATGTTCTTAAAACGTTAATTGATTTACAACATTGTTATTCAATCGTTTTTATTGTGTTGTTCGATTCAAATGATAGGTGCTCTTCACTGTTTAATTATTTAATGGTGCTTTATTTAAAGTCCTGCATGCAGGGGTGCTCATGATGTCTGCAACAGAGTTGCTGGACACTAACATGTGGAACACCGGAAGTAGCAGTTCATGGTGCTAATTGGAGATGATTGGGGTGCAATGTAAACTAATGTGTAGTCTATTGTAGTATTTATTGGCGCACTGCTGCCTGCATTGCTGCTGCATCAGTGCACTGTCGTTATGGTCCCCATCCTCTGGTTAGAACGTTAAGATCTGTATCCAATGAATGTGAGCCTTTGTCTGACAGGCAGTTTATCTTTCAGCTGGAAGCAGGCGAGGTACGTGGGATCAGCCATGACATTGTTCTGGTATTGTGCAGAGGCTGCCAAGGGAGACGTTGCAACTCAGTCTGTGATGTGACGGTGTCATGTGGGTGCACGCGAGGGAGTGACATAACTCTGCTGCGTGTAATAAAAGGGGCATACACGTCAGCATTCAGTGCACGAACGAAGCCTGAACGGATATCACCTGCCTCGGTGACCTCCTTCGAAAGGGGGTGCTTCGGGCTCCATAGCGGGCCCTACACAGGCCCGTTTCTTGGCCTAGGTGAAGTGGGCGGCTGCCCAGGGTGCAATTACCCCAGGGGGCGCATTTGCCCTGGGAGGCGAAATTATACTTTTGGGTATGATTGCCTCGGAGGGGCGGGTGATTACCCATGGACGAGTAGAGGTCTGCCTCTCTGACCCACGTAACGTCACGTGAGTCACAGAGGCTCAGGCAGCAAGTGCTGCTCTGCCTCTCTGACCACGTAACGTTACTTTAGGCTCTCTGAACCCGGGCCACTAATTGTTGTGGTGTTGCACCAAAATCCTTTGTGATGGTTCCCGGAATCCGGCACTTCAGCCGTATTGATCAGTCCTCCAGAGCCATGATGTTCCTTTCAGATGAAGTAGGTGTATGCTTTATACATAAAAATAAAGTTTAAAGGGAGGGGGTGGGAAGGGCTCCATGTTGGTTTAAAAGTGTGTTTAGATTCCACTGTGGAGAAGACATAACTGAATTGATTTGATGGTAATTGGCAGTTTTCAGAGACCACTGCAAACAATTTTATATTAATGGTGCTGTTCTTCTGTGTCTTTGCAAAATCGTACTCCAGTCCCTTTCCATGCACCCCATTGTGTCATGATTACAAAGGAGGCAGTATTTCTCCACGACAAAGGGAACGTGGGATTTATTTTTTCAGTCACTGTTGTCAATCGGCAACATTTCCCATATCCACCTTTCTAGATTTCATTTTCTTTCTTTTTTTTTGTGTTACGTGGACTTATAAGCTGAAACTATTGCAATGACGTACCGCTAGGAGGGCAAATGGTTGTGATGAGGAGGAATACAGAGTTTGTGGGTGGGGTTTGGTTATTCACCCACCCATTGCTGTGCTAATCCTTGTTGTTGCGTAGTGCATACGCAGTGCGCATGCGTGTTGTTAAAAAAGGAGGTCCTGACAGCAGTTGCAGCCGGGACCCCGTACCAGCAACACGTGTCTCCTGTGTGTTCCTGCATGCATGTGTGCGAGCGTGTGTGTGTATGCGAGGGCCTGGGGGTCACACGTCACCTCTAACACTGGCGACGAGGAACGGCGACGGTAGGGAACGCAACTTTGCTCCGGCTGCTGTTGAGTCAGAGATAGAGCTTTCTTTCCCCACGCGGTCGCGAATCTACGCACGTGGCTGGCGGCCATCTTGAGATACACGCGGATCATGGCGTTTGCGGCCCAAACGGCTGCTCGTGCGCCGGCTGTGATCCGGATCATCCTTAGACAATTTTTGGACACTCCATGGCCCTTTTGTGATAAGGGCTGTGGCTCATCATTATGAAAAGAAGGTAAAGGCTGAAGGCGCCTCCTACACCTGCTGCATCCCCACCTTACCTCCATCCAGAGCTTTTGGTGCCTGGACAATATCCTAGACTCCGGAAGGTCAGTGCAGGCAATCCAGGGCTGACCCTCAACCCAGTCACCACCATGGGTGAGGAGGGAGAAGAGGGGGTCCCAGCGCCAATTCCAAGCAGGTTGCACAGTACTTTGGTGCCCATGCCTGAATTCGACACCACAGGCCCACCATCCAAGCTGGGGCCGAAGTGGCTACTGTGGGTGAAGAAGCTAGAAATATTCTTCAGGGCCTCAGGAGAGACGGATGATGATGCGAAGGTGGACACGATGGTATATTCAGCTGGCACGGAGGTCCACAGGATTTATGACTCGCTGAATCTTCAGGTGGTCACATATGATGCAGTGAAACAGGCCCTCCAAGACCACTTCCTCCCCATGGCGAATGTCGATTTCGACAGATTTGTGATGGGTGCGGAGAAGCAGCAAGGGGAGGAGTCCTTGGACCAGTTCTGTACACGGCTGAGACACCACGTGAGCACCTGCAGGTAGGTGAATGAGGAGGAGATTGTGAGGAACCAGTTGATTCAGGGGTGCAGCTCAGGAAAGCTGAGGAGGCAGGTGCTTAGGGAGCCAGGCCTGACGCTGCCACAAATCCTTGACACTGGGAGAGCGTATGAACTGGCAGAGTCCAGAGGCGCGAAAATGGACGCAGCAATGCACCCAGGAAAGGGTGAGGACGCCTTTGCCATCGGGCGCTCTGCCCCAGGTAGGGCACGCTGGGCCCCCAGAAGAGGAGACAGTACTTCTATGCCCAGAAACCCCCAGTCGTGTCCGTACTGTGGATATGACTTGCCACATGCTGGGGAATGCCCTGTGAAGACAGAGTCTGTGGATGGTGTGGCACACCGGGACACTATGCAAGAGTGTGCAGGGCCTCAACTCCAGTGGCGGCGTCGATGGGGCCAGCGAGGTTAGTCGGGGGCAATGCCCGGCGTTTGAGGGGTGTATCGTCAATCGAGCAGGGCGTGCAAGATCTGGACATCCCTGAGGAGGAAGAAGAGGCGGAGGAAATCTTTTTCATCTCGAGCATCGCCACCGGGTCAAGGCAGATCAGGCAGCCGACATGCACGGTGAACATTGGTGATGTGCCCACCCCAGTCTTGATAGATACAGGGGCATCGGTCTGTGTGCTGGCCGCTAAAGACTATGAGGACCTCCTGGGCCCTCCCCAGTTAGAGGAGTCCAAAGCCCGGATTTACTCCTTTGGAGGCGATACGCTGCTGACTATTCAGGGTGTCTTTGTAGCCCCAGTGTCACACGGGCTGAACAAGATCAATGCGAGATTCTTTGTGATGAGGGTATGCCCGCATTCCCTATCGAGTTGTGCTGCTTCTGAAGCCCTTAACATCGTGCACTTCACTCTGGCAGTGTACCACAAAGATATTGATCGCCTGCTGCAACGGTTTGAAGACATATTTCGAGGGGTAGGGAAGCTGAAGGGCGACCCCATCAGACTCCACATTGACGGGTCCGTAAGGCCGACGGCCCTCAAGCATCAAAGAATCCCGTTCCACCTGAGGGTGCAGGTGGAGAAAGAGCTTCAATCACTCATAGACTTGGACATTATCGAGAGGGTGGAGGGCCCAACTCTGTGGGTCTCGCCCATAGTGGTGGCACTGAATCCCAAGCAACCAGGGGCTGTCCACATCTGTGTGGACATGAGACTGCCAAATGCCGCCATTAAGAGGGAGCGTCACCTGACACCCACGCTGGACGATATAGTGGGCGAGTTGCAAGGAGCAAAAGTCTTCTCCAACCTGGATCTGAGGTCGGGGTACCACCAGCTGGAACTCCACCTGGAGTCGCGGTACATTACCATCTTTACAACCCATGACGGGCTATATCAATTTAAAAGACTCAGTTTTTGTGTTTAGTCAGCGACGGAGGTCTTCCAGAAAGTCATCCAGGGAGCCCTGGCGGGACTCAAAGGAGTAATAAACATGTCGGACGACATCCTGGTCTTCGCACAGTCAGAGTCTGAACACCTGAAGAGACTGGAGCGTGCCTTGGAGAGACTTAAAAGCTTGGGGCTGACTCTGCACAGAAAGAAATGTGAGTTCCTCAAGGACCGGATAGAGTTCTTCGGGTTCATATTCCATGCCGGGGGTATATCGCCCGACCCAGAGAAGGTGAGAGACATTCGTGAGGTGGCCCCGCCCGAGTCACCGGCAGAGATAAGAAGCTTCCTCGGCATGATGAACTATTGTGGACGGTTCATCCGCGACCTGGCATCGGGCCCTGACGAGGAACGATGCTGCATGGGCATGGACGTCGAAGGAACAAAAGGTGTTTGTCGAGATCAAGTACGCTCTGTCGGGCAAGGAAACCATGGCTTACTTTAGCTTGGATAGGGAGTCCAAGATAATTGTGGATGCCAGCCCGGTGGGGTTGGGTGCGGTGCTCATGCAAGCAGACTCTCAGGGGCTCATGCGTCCAATCACATATGCCAGCAAGGTACTCACAGATACATAAAAACGGTATTCCCAGATCGAGCGGGAGGCCCTGGCCATCCTGTGGGGCTGCAAGCACTTCAGGATCTACATTCTGGGCAAACCGGTTGTTGTGATAACAGACTACAAGCCGCTGATTCCAATCATGGTGGGTGCCTCCTCTAAGCCACTGCCATGCATCGAGAGGTGGATGCTGTCGCTGATGGAATATGGGGTCAAGCGGCAGTATTGCCCGGGCACCCATAACCCAGCGGACTACCTGTCCAGACATCCAGGGGCCGGGCGCCCCGTGACACAGCCGAGGTGGTGAACTGCGTTGAGATGGTGCACAAGGTTGTGGAGGCAGCCCTGCCAGTGGCCCTGGTGCGCCAGGAGATTTCAGATGCTTCGAATGAAGATGAGATGTTTCTGATCATTAAGGAGGCCATGGACAGTGGGGAATGGAGAGAGGTGCTCACTAACAATGCCAGGAGGGAGACCGGGCCCCAAAGAGATCTCCAAGCGCTGTGGAAAGTGCGCAATGAGCTCCCGGATGCGGAGGACGGCCTTCTGTTGAGAGGGGGCCAGATCGTCATCCCGCGACCGTTGGTGATAAAAGTGCTGCAGCTGGCCCACAAGGGGCACCAGGGAACCGCGAAGAGCAAGGCACCCCTAAGACTGAAGGTGTGGTTCCCGGACCTGGAGCAAAGGGTGGACGAGTTTGTGCGCTCATGCGTACCATGCCAAGAGGCCAGTGCGGTGGAAAGAGGTCCGCCGATTAGAGCGATGGAAAGAAGTGACCAGCCATGGGGGAACGGGGGACGGTGCACGTCAACTTCGGATACACAGGCCGAAGACTGTACTTTCTCGCAGTGGTCGCCAATGGTCACGGTATCCCGAGGTGGAGCTGGTAGAGTCAACGGCCAGCGACCACACCATTCTGGCACTGGAGAAGATGTTTGCCACCCACGGATTCCCCACTGAACTTTGTTTGGACAACGGCCCGCCATTCCAGTGGCAGCATGGTGCCAGGTACTGTGAGGAGAGAGGGATCACCCACCGGAAGTTCACCCCGCTATGGCCCAGGGCGAATGGTGAGGCTGAGCGCTTCATGCAAACACTCAATAAGATTTTCCGAATCTCATTGGATGGGGGAGGGGAATTACGTCAAAACCTCTTTGAATTCCTGCGTGAGTACCGCACGACCCCACATCAGTCTACCGGGGTCACGTCGCCCGAGGCCCTATTCAAGCGGTGCCCCCAAGGATTGCTGCCGGAAGTGGAGGGGCGCTGCCCGGGGATGGTTGACAATAACCGCGTACGCGTAGAGCGTGAAGTAAAGAACGAAAGGGAAAGCGCCCGCAGGAACCTGCCCGAGAAGACGATCATGGTAGGGGACACTGTTCTGGTCCGGAACAGGAGGCCGGAGGGAAAGATGTCGCTTCCGTACGAGGCCCAACCGTTAGGGGTGACCCACGTCAAGGGGTCCATGGTCACGGCGGCCAATGCGAGGGGAACCATCATGCGGAACGTCTCGTTCTTCAAGCGGATTGAGACCTCACCAACCCCCGTGCCTCCGGAGGTGTCCTCTCCAGGACCTGGACCAGGACCACCACCACCGGGGGACCAAGAATTTCCAGAGGTCCCAGGGACACCAAGGCCACCTCGAGAGGACTCCAGAAGGTACCCGAGCCGTGAGGGTCGACAGCACCCGCAGAGGTTCCAGGACTTTATCATGGACCCGGCCTCCTAGGAGGTCGAGAACTGTGCCGGTGTTTCCAGGTTGGGTGTGTTATTTGTTAATGTTGGACTTGTTCATTGTTTGGGGAAAAAGGAGGGATGTTGCGTAGTGCATACGCAGTGTGCGCATGCGCGAGCCTCGTTGTGAGCCGTGCATGTGCGTTGTTAATAAAGGAGGTCCCGACAGCAGTTGCAGCCGGGACCCCGTACCAGCAACACGTGTCCCGTGTGTGTTCCTGCATGCATGCGTGCGAGCGTGTGTGTGTATGCGGAGGCCTGGGGGTCACACGCCACCTCTAACACTTGTGACCATTCCCAACCACTACCTGCTCCTCGCTGCCCAAAATAGGTCTTTGTGGGATCTATATGAACTAGTTCTATCAAGCCATAGCATCAACTGAGTGGTTTAGGGCCTGCTAGTATTATTTTTTAGTACTTTTCTGAGTGTTTTTTGCTTAATTGTAGTTGTATATGCGCTACTGGTGTAATAAAAAAAAGTCTTAACAAGGTGTCCCTTCAGCCACTTGATGTATATACAGGAGGTTTGTCCTCACATCTGATCTTTGCACTGAAATCTGGGCTTGGGAATAGGCATTAGATAGGGCATTGCATGCTCGACATGGAAACAGAACTGGGATTTTCCTAGGCCAACCCCAGAGCCGCGTCTCTATCTTGTTCCGACCCATTTCCTACCCTGCTGGCAAATGCCCATTGCATGTCATCACAAAACCAGTGGTTGTTTTCTTATCATAGAGCACACAACACAAACGCTTTTGGTGCTTAAATAATGATTGTTAGAATTAGTCAACTCAATGGCGGTCACTTCATTAGCCTCAATAGGGTGGAAAGATGTGGTGCAAAACTGACCTATCGTTATGCACAGATCAGATCGGTAGCAAGCACCATCCCGACAAAACTGTCTTCTGGCTAAAACACTGGTGCTCTACTAGAATGACCCTTTGCACGGCATACTGCAGTACCTGCAATGCTGCATTTCCCGGTGCTTCTTCTGGGGACTTGTTGCCAGTCAGATAGGAATTGTACTTTTTGATGCTACCACCAAAGGTTCGAACACCAAAAGTTTGAACCTTTGGTGGTAGTATTGTAGGTAAGTAAAACTGTGTGGTATAGTGAGCGGGATGTTGCAAGGGAAACCCCTGCAGCCCCTGTAGTATGTACGTGTGTTCGCATGAGAAAGGTGCAAACCTCAGATGAACTTCAGTGATCAGCCGCGGTCGGATCACTTAGAACCGTCAGATAGCCTTTGCTGTGATCCTACTGCTGTCTGGGTGCCCCTCTATGGGCCTTGTTCCAGTTTAAGGTGCCACTTCAGGGGTCCTGCTGCAATTCACTGCTTTTACTCGAGTCCACTGTCACGCAAGGAACCCTATGGCCAGGCATTAATTTGAAACACAGGTGCTGTTGGGGCGCTGCTTTAGCTCAAGATGCTCATCTCGAGCCTTGGAGACAAAGTTTCCTGGGAGTAAAATTGAACTGCGTGAACAAAAGGGAAGCTGAGGGGGGGTTTAGGGAATTGCTTGTTTTCCTAAAGTGGTGAATGTGTTGGATTGCACACACGCTCATCTTGTACTGCCACAAGGGCATGAAGAGATATTCTGAAAACATAACATGACCTACTCTGTAAATGTGGTGTGTGCAGCAAGCATGAAAAATTACGGTATCTCAACCCATGACTGCTACATTTGACAGAGCCATCACCTACCTGTAATAATAAGATGTCTCCCACAGGAAGGTGGATGGCTGTTGGGTAGGTGGAGCAGTAGAGAGAGTTTGCATTTGATTTATGAATGTCCTTTATTTACAATGCTGCATGTCTCTCAACTCAAACCAGGTCTGTTGATACCCATTCTCTACCCAACTAGTGCACCAGAGGTCAGATACAATGAGGCCCACTTAAAGACCTGGAATACTATCGATTGCATGGGTCTCTTGAAGAGGAAGCTCAGATGCCTTAAGGCACAATTTCAGACTCCCATTTTCCTGCAATGAAGATGAAGAGGTGAAGAGGAGAAGAAGAGGTAACAGGCGTAGGCAACTGTTGAATGATTACTTGACCTTGGGTAGGAGTTACTTAACTGTGGAGTGTAGTTAGGGACTGGCGCATGTTTTGCACGGTGTGGGGGAGCATTTTAGTGTTTCACCCTGGGCACCAAATGGACTAGAAACTGCCCTGGCCCTACTGCTGTACAACATGTGATATTTTATTGGTAGGTGGTGCTTACTATGAACACTGATGACAGACTTCACATTTGGCTGCATGTGGGTCTCTTAATCAGAATACACAAGGCTTTTTAATGGAAGGGAATTTCCAAGAGAGTCAATGTAGGGCCTGGGGTTATATAACAGAGCAACATTTCAACATTTCATCTTTGCCTGCATTTGGATGAGCGGCATGAGCCATTCTACGTAGAGATCTCTGCTCAAAGCTCCTTGGAAAATTCTAGTTGTATAGATGACAATGAGGACTTGTGTGAGCCCGTGTAACCTGGACAGCTCTGCCAGCACCCGTGTTCGAGTTTGCTTCCCGGGATAAATGGGGGCAGCATAACCTGTAGAAAGTAAAAGGCAGGTTTAGGAGTGAGAAGGGATAGGGGTAGCCATAGTAAAGAGAAGGAAGGGGCAAATTAGTGAGGTATCTCCATCCCTGTTTAAGAACAAGTAGAAGGAAATATAAAATATAAAAAAAAGGTGTAAAGAGAGGGATAGGTTGGATGTGGGTGGGTGGCAGCTGGGAAGCGTGATTGAGAAAGAAAACAAAGCGGAATGGTAGAGAGAGTCTATGTCGAGAAAATAATGGGGGGAGAGGGGAGCAGGGGAAATTAACACCAAAAAAGGCAAAATAACTCGGTAAAAAATGCATATTTAAGTTTAATAAAAGGCTATGAAAAATGGGCTACTATTATTCGTCAGGTCTGTTTTCTTGCTGGTAGGAATTATCATGATCAACAAATACAAGTGAGAGGAGGCAATACACAATCACACCCTTACAAGACTTTCACCTTAACAACTGAATACATCGATCAACCCCTTCGACTGCTCGGTGAGTGTTCAGAACACTGATTGACCCTGCACATCCTTTGAACAGTCCTACATATTGTGCTCCATTAGATGTAGCATACTCCACCTGTGCAGGTACCTTTCCCAGTGAGTTATTTAAAAGCAGGAGAGGCAGGGCCTGCTATTGCATTTCTCTGATAAGTATGGCAGAAACCGATACCATTTTCTTTTTGTAAGTGATTAGCTTTTAGTGATTTTCACAAGCAATAAAAATACATTTAGAGTGAGATCATCTAAATATAAGCAAGCTAAGTGTTTTGTGTATAATACGTAAATACATGGTCAGGGAGCCAGGTTAGCATGTTTTTGTAAGCTGTGGCCTCTCACATTAAAGCAGCCTTTTGTACTTCAAGAGAGTCTGGGGTTTTTGTGCAGTTAGCCTTTCAGTGGAGTACATTGAATTGCATGTTTTGAGGGATGGCATGAAACATTTCTTGAGGAAACATTTTATCAGATCCAATTCCTTGTTTTTCTTTAGAACGGGATTTGTGAGTGAAAACTAATCTGGGGATGAACTTTTCTTCCAGACAATTAACCCTTTGTTAAAAAGGGGGATACACTGGTGTTAATTTGCACGAAGACATGGGGCCTCATTACTAATAGAGCGGAATAGGTTTAATGGCGCCGGTAATGGTGCCCGCACTGTTAAACCCACTCTGCACTATTACAAGGTCCCCTCGCGGGACCCGCTGTGGAGGTCTGGTTTTTCCAGACGTCCATAGCGGGTCCTGCGAGGGGACGAGGGAGCTAACAACGGGCCCATAATTGACGGGCCCGTTGTTAGCTCCCTCCCCATTCCCATTGAGCCCTATGGAAGCTCGAATGGGAATGGGGAAGGACCGGGCCCAGGTTCCACGAAGGAGGAAATACTGGGCCTTCCACATTCGGAAGAACTGCTATTTTAGAGCAAAAGCAGGAATGTGGGTAGACTACACTTCAAATTCAGTTTTTTTCTTTTCTTACAATTGTTTAAATCCACATGGTTTTCGATGGTAGAATCATTCAATTTTGTTCACGGTTATTAAGTGTCATTTGTGAAGGCTATACACTGAAATTATTGCATTAGAGTACAGATACGGAGAAATGGCATATGAGGAGGGACACACAGCTTGTAGGTGTTTTATTTGCCAACCCATTGACTGCCCGTGCCCATGCTGATCGCTATGGCAATTCTCACCCAGTTCCTGCCCCTCCCTGCCCAAAACATCTCCTCAGAGGAACTCTTTGAGCTTCCTTTAATCAAGCATTACCATCACACTTCTCACTCAAAGTGCCTGCTGGTGTTTCTTTTCAAATCAGTCTTCTTAGAATGACTTAATTGGAGTTGTAAGCCTGCTACTAGTGTGATAAAAATGCTTTAACCAGCTTTGCCTACAGCCACTCTATTTATAAGCACTATATGTGTCCTTCGCTGAAGTCCTGTTAAAAACAAACATTGCCAAAGCCAACAGTTTTTGCCTGTGTATAAAATTAGAAATGTGCCAGGAACTAGTATTAGATACCCAGGTACGCACAACATTTTGCACCGGCTACCATCAATGGCCAGTTAATACAACTTTGTCTACGCTTGCCAACTGCCTTTCCCATGCCCATACAGAAGCATAAACTGTTTTCTTAAGTCCACTTGAGGTAAGAATTCATAAAAACACCCCTTTGATATACAGGTCCCCAACTCTTGCTATAAATCTGTATTACTCAAGGAACCTTGGTAGAGTGGCAGAGCAGTCAGGCTTATCATAGGAGGAAGATGTGAGCTGTAAGTAAATACACTGAACACAGTAAATACAGTAGTACAAAGAAACACTTCTACTTAAAATGGTATATTGAAATATATAATTTACAATATTCACACAAGAAAGGTCATAAAATACTTGGTTCAATTAACCAACACACTTTGGAATACTTAAACACACTTTTCAAAGGGCACTGCTTCAGTGGTAGTTGCCCAGGGTAAAACTGTTACAGATTTGACACTAATGACAGTTCTACAATATTATCGGTACAAGCGAGCACTCGTGTTAAGACAAAGATACACAGTAATTGTATTAGCAAAACCACATAAAATAATGTCTTTTTGCAATGTAAAAGGCTGCTTAATCACACAGCAGCAGACCTTAATGTTCTAGTGAAAATCTTCGGGTAAAATAATGCTTTAGAAGTCCAATTCCTAACTATATTAGAAAGTCAGTTCAAAGTGGATTCAAAGTCTTAAGAAGCAGCAGAACAGCAAAAGTTCCTCAGGATACTTTTATCTCTAGGAAAAGATACTGCAAAAGGACTCGCTAATGGGACAAAATTCGACAACTTGGGTCAGAAGTAGAGAACAATCTTGGCACCTCTTTCACATGCTCCAGCCACTCTGGAGTGGCCACTTGGTTCAAGGTAAGTCAGACCTTTCACCACACAGTACCCCACAATACCATATGTTAGAAGAAATGCTCGTAGCTGGATTGTCCTACGTGCAGCAGCGACGGACCTGTTCTCCTGATTCCTCAGGCTGGTTTGTTTGTTTATTTATTTATATTGCGCACCTGACCCTGGCGTATCTGGGCACATTACAAGAAGGTACAAGTTTTAGGTTACATGTGAAATCATTAGAAAGGCAATGATAGACATACAAAAACAAGTCAGAGGTATGCCAGCATTACATGGTAGGATGGTCAGTGTTCAAGCGCAAGACAGAAATAGATGAGGCAGTCAGCAGTCGTTAGATACTATCCATATTCTTATGTTAGTCCTGAAGTTTAGGAAGGTCTGATCCATACGCAGATATGTAGGAAGAGAATTCCAACATTGGGCAGCCTCGACAGGAAAACTAGTACCGCCTGCCTTTTTCAGGTTGAACCTAGGGACTATTAAGCAGTTCAAGTTTACCATCCTTATTGGTCGTGACAAGGATTTTTTTTAATGATTTTGGGTCTCATTATGACCCTGGCGCTCCCGTAATGAATGGTGCCGGTACATTCATTACGGGATACCTTATTACGAGGTCCCCTTGCGGGACCCGCTCGCAAACGTCTGGTCAGACCAGCCGTCCTTAGCGGGTCCCGCAAGGGGACCAGGGAGCTAATAACGGGCCCGTTATTAGCTCCCTCCCCATTCCCATTGAGCCCTTTCGGGTCTCAAATGGGAATGGGGATATGTTTTTTCAATGAAGAATTACCGGGTCCTCCAAGGTTGGAATGGCCTGGTAATTCCTCATTGAAGGAACCCGGACCTGGAACCCGGTATGGAGGCAGCCATGCTCTTATTAAGGGCATGGCTACCTCCATACTCATAATGAGGCATTTGTGTGTGATAGAGGCTATTTTGAGTTGGATTCTGTCCTTGATGGCTAGCCACTTGTGGTTTCTTCTGATATCCAAGATGTGATGGTTCCTCGGGATACTTAGTGCCGTTCTTAACACATTATTTTGCAGAATTTGCAATTTATTCAGGATTTTTTTATTTGCACCTGCGTATAAGGCATTGCAATTATAGTTAGAGTTTGGACGAAATTAGAGCTCTTGCTAATGTGATGCAGCTATTATTAGATAGGAATGGTTTGCAAACACGAATCAGCTTGCTGATATATGCTGTAGCTGATGCTGTAGCTTTAACTTGTTTCCCTAGGTTCAGGTAAAATCCTAGAGTTTTGATCTCCTTAGCGACTGCGAATGAGGTATATTGATATCAAAGTTTGTTAGATTTGTTGGGGCACTTAAAATCAGGATCTCAGTCTTGTCATCATTCAGGCAGAGGCCGTGTGCTGCCATCCATGACTGAATGATTGAAAAGATTTTATTAACCAAGGCCGAGTCTATGTCATAGTAACCCGAGAAAGGTAGGAGTATCTGAGTGTCATCTGCGTAATTGGTGTAGGTGACACCCAGATGATCCAAGATGTCAAACAAGGGCTTTGTGAATATGTTGTACATAGTAGGTGATACGCATGAGCCTTGTGGTACACCACAGGTAATAGGAGAAGGGTCAGCAGAGGCCGATGGCGAGAAGACTCTCATTGTCCTATTGTTAAGGAATGATTGGATCCAGTTGGTTGCCTTTTTTGAGAAGTTGGCAGCAGTAGAAAAATGATTACAGAGTGCTTTGTGATCCACCAGATCGAAAGCAGCCGATAGGTCCAATAGAAGCAGAAGTGCACATTGTCTATTGTGTTTTAGTAGGTCAATTTGCATTTTGAGGTCAATCAAGGCGGTTTCTGTACCATGCAGCGTTCTGAACCCTAATTGACGTAGTCCTAGGAGAATATTAGTCTCTAGATATGACTGAATTTGGATATATGCAGCTTTATCAATTATTTTGAGCAAGAATGGGATGGTGGTTATGGGCCTATAATTAGTGGGGATGGTTGGGTCCAGAGAGGCTTTCTTTGGCAGAGCTAGCACCCAAACATCCTTAAGGTTATTATGGATATTCGAGTCACAGAAAGAGGCATTTATTAGTTTATTGATGAAAGGCACCAGGTCTCTGGCCGCCTCTTTGATGATTTGTGCTGGACAGGTGTCTCCCTGGCACCTTGACGGTTTAAGTGAGGCAATCATTTTTTCCACCTCTTGCATGGTGACTTGGGAGAATTTGAATTGTTGCAGGGAATTATGGGAATATTTGTGTTGGTTGTCATCAGAGGTTTGTTTAGTGAGATTACATTTCTTCGCTGCGATTTTACTTTGGAGAGTAGTGATTTTGTTTGATAAAGCATTTTGAATGTTTGTACACCAAACATTATCCTTTGTACACAGTTCTTCTGGAGGAATAGGGGATTCTATTCCCTCAGGATCACAAAGAGTTCCTTAGTGCTAGAGCTGGCTTTGTTAATCCTGTCGTTTTACATTTCACATTTAGTTCGTAGTATTTCTGTTTTGTACTTAGTGGATATTTCGGTCAAATTTTGTTTATTTTCTTTCAAAGGCAAATTTTTCCACAGAACTTCCATTTTCTTTTTTCTGCTCGGAGGATTTTTAGCTGATGTGTAAACCAATAATTGAGGTGAGCTCTGGATTTACCTTTGCACAATTTGATCGGGGTGACTTTTGTCTAGCGCTTGAGTGATGGAAGAGTTATAGAGGTCTACTAATGCAGTCGGGTCTAGGGACTCCGATGCAGCATTCAAATTACGGATCAGGAGAAGGAGAGGTATAAGCTTATCCACTGTAATGTTCCTTTTGTTTGTAGTTAAGAGTGGTGGGGCGATCAAGGTGGTTTTAGAAGCTGGACGTTTGGCAAGAATATTGAAAGAGACTTGATAGTGGTTAGTCCATGACTAGGGTTCAACAGATGTCATTACTCTCTCACAGTTTAGGTCTGCAACCCAGTCCAGTATTCTACCTTTCTCGTGGGTAGGCTGATTGACTCTTTTAAGTCCAAGTTCAGTAAGGGTGTCAGAAAGAGTGTTAGCTTGTTGATCATTCGGGTTGCAGCGGCCCAGATTGCAATCCCCTAGTAGAAGTATTTGTGAGGTTGGTTTGGTATCTGACAGTATAATCATGATATATTTCTGAAAAGAATCGATGGGGCCCGCAGGACTGTAAATTAGGTGGATAGTTAGTATACTGGAGTCGGAGGTAGTTAATTTAGCTGTAAGTAATTCACAAGATTTTAAAACAGGGGAAGTGGCAATTGTGAGTCCTTAGTTAGATTTTGCAATCAGGGCAATACCACCTCCTTGAAGTTGATCTCTCTGCTCTCGAAATAGTGTGTGTGTTGGGTATGTCAAGTAACAGGGATGGTCCTGCTGCAGCGTGCAGCCATGTCTCTGATTTTGCAAGAAAATCTAGATCTCCATTCCTTATAAAGTCAGCTATGTCTATGGCATGGGCGACCATAGATCTGGTGTTAATTAAATCGCCTTTGATATGAGGACTAGTGATATGCGTGAGAGTCAGGGGTTCCTTCTTGAAGTTGGGCCTTGTTCTTTTTTGTTTTTTTTGGTTAGTTTTAAAGTTAGTGTTATTGGTCCTTAATGGATAGCCCACGTTGTCTGATATATTAAGTTGAGTGCGAGTGCGTGGCTCATGAAGTCTGCTCAGTCTGGGTCGAAGTTTATTATTTCTAGCTGCAAGAGGACACAGTAAGTTTGTTTTGATCAACTCCAAGGTAATGTTAGGATTAGAAGGAGCTATAGGGTTGATGTTCAAGTTTGTTGAAGGTTCTGGCTGTGGAAAATTGGTAGACCTGTTCAACTTTGGCAGTAACCTAGTAGGTTTAATGGAGCAGGGTTGGTAATGAAAGGAAGGACTCTGAATGGGATGTCTCGGTCGCAGTCTCGAGAGAGGACCCTTGTCATGGATTTCTTCAGTCTCCCTGGTCAGTCTGCTGTTTTGGTGCCTTTTCTCAACACCAACAAAGGATGGTGTTCGCCCTGTCGATCTTCTTCGATTATGGAGTCCTGAACTATGGTGAGGGGACTGTAGATGAGTTCGATCATGTTTCTGGAGGATCATCTTGAGCTCAGCAAAGACTTGGACAGATTCAGCCCCTCAAAGACGCTGCACTACAAATGGGTCAGAAGTCTGGTATTTGCGGTCAGCAGCTCTGGAAATGTATAGCACCTTGGGAGGTGTCTCAAATTGCAGTTCATCTCAGGGCTGGTTGGTTCCACCAACCGAAGGGAAGGAGTTGTCGTCTTCGGAGCTTCTCTGTTGAATTGAAACCGGGGTTAGGACAGCAGTGGTCGCCCCACGGTGATGCAAATGGTCTGCAGACATCTCTGGTCCTCTTCAGCTTTGGATACTTCAGTTTCCAGTGGTCAACTTGCCTTTCACCTCAGGAACCTCACCTGTTATTCTGTTTCACCACACACTCCTCTACAATCTCTCACAGCAGTTTACAGAAAGGGGGGGATGGCTGTCCAATCGGGACAGCCAGCCTTCCCTGTGGGTGCTCGTTCCATTCAGGCACTCAGACAGACAAAGGGCAGGGGAGTAAATAACTCCTCCCACACATCCTGCCTGCCCAGACACACTGGAGCATTGGCGGGGACACCCAAGGGATTCCGCCAAAGATAAAACACACAGACAGACCTACCCCTCCTACTGTACATTTGTGATGTCATTGATTGCATGATATGGCCCTCATAACCCTGAAAACAAAAAAACACGAGGACTACCGGAGTGTACAACTGCTCCTGGAAAACAGACATCATGAATAAAACAAAACAATAGTGGCAAAGACATTTTGAGGCTATTTTGCAGCTTCTAGAGTGTTTGCATGGTATGGTTCCTAGCAAAAACTCACAAAAGGACAGATACACATATTTACAGAAAAACTTGTTTTTATACAGAATTCTTTTTTTTACCACAAATATATTCAAATAGTATATATCTTGTTAAATAGTTTACAAATACATATAAATATATATATATTATATAAATCATATGTCAACAATCTACAAAAAACAGAAGAAAGCAAACAAGCAAACCATACAATCACAAAAGTGATTGTACCCTCCCCTGAGGAAAGTCGATGGTATAAGTGATTCTTGATAAATGAATTGTGTAAAATACATACATTTATATTTTTAAACGTTTTAACAAGATATGTACTATATGAATACATTTTTGGTTGAAAAAAAGACTGTATAATTGTTTTCTGTATGCATGTGTATTTGTATTATTGTGAGTTTTGTTAGGAAGCATAACATATGAACACTCAACGAAGCTGAAAAATAGCCTCAAATGGGCTTTGCCTCATAACCCTGCAGCCATAGAACACTTTGTGCCCGATTTATTGAAAAAGCGCACAGACCCTGCAAAGAACTCTGCGCATAAAATTACTTTGTGAAAATGTCTTTGTGCATTACATGTATTTATGAAATTCAAAGTGCAAAGTAACCCGATGCGCAAAGAAAACCGAACTGTGCCAAGAACACCAACAACACTCCCACATGCAAACAAAAACCATTGCCAAAGGCCAATCTTTGCCCCTACCTCTGTGTCCACCTTTGACCCAACATCCAGTACCCCAGCGAAATTGCACGCAGTCCCCCGTAAATCAGGACTGGACCTTGGCAAAACTGCGTGCTGTCCTCCGTAAGCAATGGCTGCACCCCATCGACACTGCACTCAGTCCCCCATAAGTTACACTGCACCCTGGCAAAACTGCACACAGACCCTCGTAAGTAATGGCTACACCTCTGCGAAACAATTTACTGAACCCCATAAGCCAAGGCTGCACCCTGGTGAAAATGCGCCCTGACCCCCATAAGTAATGGCTGCACCCCTCTGAAGCTGTGAGAGATCCCAGTTAGTCAAGTCTGCACCCTTGCAAAACTGTACGTTGTCCTCTGTAAGCAATGGCTGCACCCCAGCGAAATGAAACTCATGGTACCCCGTAAGTAAAGGCTGCACCCCTGCAAAACTGTGCATGGTACCATGTACGTCATGGATGCACCCCAGCCAAACTGTGGACCGCCCCCCCACCCTTCTCCCAAGGCACCAAAACTGCTGGCATATACCCCTAAGTCAAAGCAGCCCCCTCAAGTCCTGATACCACCCACCAGCACCCCTCACCTCCGACACTACCCCAGGGAGCCCCCTCAAGTCCAGACACCACCTTCCAGCCCCCATCACCTCCGCTACTAACCCAGGCAGCAGCCTGATAGTACACCCCCCTTCTCACAAACCCCTGACCTCCACCACGGCACAGGCAGTACCCTCAGGTCCCGACACCACCCACCAGCATCCCTCACCTCCGACACTACCCCAGGCAAGCCCCTCAAGTTCAGACACCACCTTCCAGCCCCCCCCCGATCTCCGCCACTATCCCAGGGAGCAGCTTGACAATACACCCGCCTCATAATACCCCCCTGGCCTCCACCACTACCCACGGGCAGCCCTCTCAAGTCCTGACACCACCCACCAGCCCCCTCACCTGCGGCACGACCCCAGGCAGCCCCCTTGAGTACTGACACCACCCACCAGCCCCACTCACCTCCGCCACTACCCTAGACAGTACAACACCCTCTCCACACCCCCTGACCTTTGCTACTACCCCCAGGCAGCCTCCTCATGTCCTTACACCACCTTTCAGCCCCTCACCTCTGACACTACCCCAGGCAGCCCCCTCAAGCCCTGACACCACCCACCAGCACCCTTCACCTCTGCAACTACACCAGGCAGCGCCCAAAACTTCCCTGACCTTTGCCACAACACCCAGACAGCCCCTTCAAGTGCTAACACCACCCACCAGCCTCTCCAACCTCCAACGCTACCCTAGGCAGCCCCTCATGTCCAGACAAAACCCACTAGACCTCCTCACCTCTGCCACTACACCAAGCAGAACCCTGGCAGTACAACAGCCTTCACACCCCCCTGACCTCCACCGCTACAACCAGGCAGCACCCTCAAGTGCTGGCATTACCCACCAGCCCCTCTGATCTCCAACACTACCCTAGGCAGCCCCGCATGTCCCGCCACCACCCACCAGACCCCCTTACCTCTGCCACTACACCAGGCAGCTCCCTGACAGTACACCCCCTTCCCCACACCCCCCTGACCTCCACTGCTACAACCAGGCAGCCCACTCCAGTTCTGACACCACCCACCAGCCCCCTCACCTCTAACACTAATGTAGGTAGCCTCCTCATGCCCCAACACTAGCTGCCTCACCTCCAACACTACCCCAGGCAGCACCCTGAAGTCCTGACACCACCCACCAGTTCCCATCACCTCCAACACTACCCCAGGCAGCACCCTGTCAGTCTGCCACCGTACCAGTCCAATGTGGAGCCGCAACTTACCTCAATCTCTCTGGTCTGATTCCACCATGAAGCAGACCCACCACCAACACAATCCACTGGTAGCACTGTTGTTGAATCCAGGAGTAGAGTTCCTCCTGTCACCCCGTAGTAGACCTCAATCTGCAGCACCTCAACTGGACAGCACACTGTTGCACCACCTACACTCTGGCCACCCCATGTACATGTGGCATATGAATGCAAAGCAAAATGGCATGTGCATATTTCCCATGTGTCATTGGAATGGACTCACAGCACAGCAAGTGAATGGCTGTGGAGGACAGAAATACACAGAATCATAGTTTGTTCATGGCCAGCTCTGTCATGAGTTTTGACACTCTCCTCCTTGAGGGCTACAAGATCCTCCTCGAGCCCAGAACCAATATGCCCAGAGGTGGAGTGGCCCTGATCTTTCCTGAGTGGGTCCATGCTTCTGTCATTCCTACGCATGCCTATCCCTCCTTTAAATGCCTGCTCTGCAGGTTCTCTATCACTCCTGGCCTCTCTATGACTGTGGCCACCATCTACACGTTATTTGGCCAGATCGCCCTATTCCTCTCAGAATGGGCTGCCCTTTCTTCTTCTCTCCTTGACTCTACCTCTCAACTTCTCCTCCTCTGAGACCTCATCTAATCACTCATCTGAGGTCTTACACAACCTTTGTGACTCTCTTTCCCTTTTGATTCTTTCCTCTGGACAGACACACTCTGACAGACACACCTTGGATGTTCTCATCTCCTCAGACATCTCCCCTCTCTTATCCTCTCTCTACTCCTCCCTCTTGGACTAACCTCTTTCTTTTCTCAACATACTTGATACTTCTTGTTCCCCATGCAAAGCCCTCCCCAGCACTGCCACCCTCCTTTGTGGTAATCCGGCCCATGAAGCGAGTGTCAGTGGTTGGCTTTGCCTCAACCTTCCCTTCTCCTCCTACTCTTCCAGCTGACTCCCACTCTGACACAGCCCTCTCTAACCTGCATCTTTCCATCTCCAACACCTTGGACATCTTTGCCCCTGTCATGAGAATCCATCTGAATACCTCCAAGCGCAACTCTTGGTATGATTCCAACCATGCCACCCTGAAACACAAGTGCACAGTGGCTGAAAGGAAGTGGAGGGTTTTGGGTGCATTCTCTGACAAACTGGCCTACCGTCTGCTCAAAGGCAATACAAACTGTTTGTCTTCTCCAAGAAGAGGGTCCATATTCAAGCCCACGTCTCTGCAGCCTGTAAAAGCACAGCTGAACTCTTAAAGATCTACGAGAAGCTGGCCAATCCTACTACTGTTTCCAACTCTCCTTTTCCTTCCTAGGCTCTCTGTACAGCTTTGGCATCTCATTTCCCCCACTAAAACACAGGACATCCTGGCATCGCTTTCCTCCTCCTCTCTCTCTCCCTCTACCTCTCTCAGGCCCTCTTTGGCAGCCTCTCCCTTTCCTCTTCCTTTCTCATCCTTCTCTCTGACAACACCTGCTGATATTTCAAGACAAGTCAGATCTATGAAAGTGTAATACAAACAGGTGTTCCACTGCTCTTCCAGAACTATTAAGGACCACATTTCCACCATCACTCCAGCCTTGGCCGATTTCTGTAATCACTCTTTCACAACTGGATCCTTCCCCTCTCTCCTCAAGCACTGTCTTCTGACATCCTCCTAAAAAGTCTTCCGACAATCCTCCCTGTCTGGCAAACTACTGCATGATTTCTATCATTACTTTCCTGGGCAAACTCCTAGAAGAGCTATCCATATCCCAGCTTACTCTACACACTGAATCCGTTGGTTGCCTCCATGACCATCAGTATGGCTGCAGAGCAGCCATAGGTATGGAAACTGCTCTCCTGAACACCCCTGAAGATCTGATCTCTGATCTTGATTCCAGCTCTCCCTCTGTCCTCATCCTCGTTGACTTTTCCTCTGCTTTTAAATTGGTCCATCACACCACCCAGATCAGTAGACTCGGTGAAAACCCGGGTATCCCGGATCAGGCCTGGTGTGGCTGACCGCCTTCTTCCCGGAATGACCCTCCCAGGTCCAACTTGGGTCCTTTCTCTCCACCAGCTTTCTCTCCACATCTGGTGTCCCCCAGGGCTCTATCCTCTCCTCCTGGCTCTTCAATGTTTATCTGGCCCCGTTGACCAACCTGATCACCACCTTTGCTTCTAATTTTCAGTATTATGTGGATGACACTGTCAAGACTAGCAGAATCTTTTACCGGATTGATCTCAGAATCTGCTATATCCTCTTCACTGCTAGAATTACTGCACATCCCCAAAAACCCTTCCTCCTCCTCACCTGATGAGGTAGAATAGTTTAGCTTCTTTCTTCGGGATTGCCGTGCTGGAGTCTTCTTCTTTGTGAGCAGATACGGTCTGCCTCGAAAGGAAGCCACCGTGACTCTATATAGAGAAATTCACAGTGACTCCTCTCCGCGACAGCCAGATATATTTCCGGGGAAAAAGCCACGAAGGCATAAAAAAACCCACGATGATTTGAAGAGGGCTGTCGAATAGGCGGATCTGATGATAGGTAATCTTCTCCGGAGGGACTCTCCAAGACGGAAGTGAGGATGGTAAACCATACACAAGCAAGGAAGACGAAGAAGAAGGAGGGGATCCAGGAGGAAGTGGCAAGAACTACTGATAGACTGAAGCAAGGAAATGGAACAGGGAGGAAAACGGGAGGAAGGTGGAAACAAGGACTACTGATTAACAAGAGAATAGAGTGCATGCAACACGGGAAAGCACAGTTGCAACGCACTGATCCGTTGAGTAACTGAAGGTTTTCTACCTGACGGCGGCCATGTTGGAAAAAGACTAGAACACAGAGTAGCATTTCAGGCAAACGTGGCGGAACAGTCTAATGGCATCGGAGTTTCCACCTCCACCAGACTCACCTGCTGCCAGCATTTGTGACAGACACTCAACTCTCTTTCAGGCTTCCCTCAGTCTCTTCTCCTTCCTTGCTCATTCCTGATTGTCTATCCATGATTCATGTGCCAGTAAAATAGAGATCCTTCTCATTGGGACCCCTGCTTCCGCTTTCCCTCTCGCACTCTGGCCGCATTCCTTGGGGCCTCCACCCTTGCCTTTCTGTGAGGCAAAAAACCTTGGTGTCATCTTCGACTCCACGCTCTCCTTCTCTGCTCACATCACAGACCCTGCCAAGAAGGTCCACATCCAGCTGCACCTCCTCAGAGGTATTCTACATTTGCTCACCTTCCCCCAGAAGCTCACAGGCTCCAGAGCGCTGGTTCTCTCCAGGCTGGACTACTGCAAAAGCCTCTTTCTCAATCTGCCTTTCTCTACTCTTTGCCTCCTGCACCTTATCCAGAACTGGACTGAAAGATGTATCCTTCCCTCAAGCCCAGGGACTGTATCTGTCCATTCCTGAAATCTCTCCACTGGCCCCCGGTGGCTGCAAGGAAAGAAAGTGGCGGGGTACATCTCTCCTCTCTGCAGGTGCCTCCTTCTGGAATAACCTTCCTGACCCTCTCAGACTTGAGCCAGACCACCTGAAGTTCCAGAAGCAGCTAAAGACCTTCCTTTTCTCCTCTGCCTTCTCTCTCTCGCATCCTTACTAACTTACCTGTCTGCTGTACCTACTGGTGGCTTGGTGCTCTCAGAGTCTCACTGGGTACCAGGCTCATCCATGACCTGTTTTACCTGCACTGCCTCCTGGCCCACCACGCACTTAGGGGCTGTAGCTGTAACCCCTGCAGCCCCCCTGCCTCCTGAACCTAACCAAAGCCAAGCTGCCTTGGCTGCACTTACTCAGAGCCATGATGCTCTGATTGCGCTTCCCTCTTCCCACCCCCTGCACTTCCCCCTGCACCCTTTTGATCTAGCACTTGCACGATCCGGATGTTACAAAACCTACTAGGATTGTTTGTCTTGTCTTCCCTCTGTCTCCCCTCCCTTGCCTTGTGGCACCTAGAAACACTTGTGTACAGGTGCGTTATACATATAATATCATATCATAAATTGGGCATATCCACAAAGAATGACTGGTTGCATTACAGCCTGTGCAAAAGTAGCCCTGGATGTAGGGGTGGAAAGGTTCCTGTCAGGGATGAAAACATGACAGGCCTGTGCATGGGCGACGGGAAGCCAGTCAGAGAGTGTGTTACTCAGTAAGGAAGGAAATGTGTGCCATCACACTGATACAGCAATCACGGGAGTAATCTGCATTCTAGTGGCAGAGGTGGGGTATGACATGAGAGCAGGCAGTGCGTGACTGCAGATGTGGGTGAGTGGTGACAATGGCATGGGAGTGACACAGCATTGAAATGTCAAATGCACCTCTTCCCACTGAAGAACCCACAAGGCCTAATACACACTACAGCGAATATAGTATGGGCACATAAAAATACCCAAGCATGCACCAAGGGGACACCGGAACAACAGTGGACCGTAAATGAAATCAATGCAAAAGAAACACCAACTCCAGTAGTAAATGTGCAGAGGGAATACAGATGACACCAGATACTACACACAATAAAAACATATTGAACACATGGAAATACACATGAACAGATGGCAATCCATCCCCAATGAGAGTCATCAAAAACCATCATAAGACATCCAGACCACACCACAACCATACTTGTATGTACACCATCACTCACATTGGATGCCTTCACTCCAACAACACTGACACACTGACGCCAAACACGCAGTGCCCCTGCACATGGAATGGAATATGAAAATCATTCAGTGCACCCTCAAGCTGGCTGATGGCTGCACCCTCACATGTTAGGTGCATGTGTAATCCTCCACCAGCAAACATCACAGCATCAACATAACAAACACATGACCGACAATGAACAGATGCACTGGTAGAACATGAATAAATTAAATGCATAGACAGACAAATAGACTGCACAACGCATTGAAAGAAGTGATGTAAACCTGCATTGAAATTGAACTATATACTTGATAGCATGGAATTAATGTCAGGAAAGTCTGGGGAATAAAAATAAAAAACTCACAAATTAAACCAAATCCTAAATAACTATTTACAAAGGCAGCGGGCTAGTCCTCTCCAGTCTCAGACAACATTTTGACCAGGGTTGAGTCACAAGCAACATCCTCTTCCCTCAGGCAGACCTCTGTTGTTGCCTGATGGGCTATCAGGGTGGCCACCAGCTGTTGCTCTGCCTCCTCTGCCGACCTGCAAGTTGTCTCCAGGATGGGAGTGCCTCTGCGCTCCCTGCAGCACCACCTCAGCCCTGGCCACCATCACTGCAACCTCCCTTGCCTTCTGCCTCTCTACCACTAGCTGCCTCTGTAGAACCTCAACACAGATGACAAAGGCTGCATGGCCCTCCTATGGTCCTCCTGCCCCAAAAGGGCGACATGCCTCCTCGGATGGTATGCCCTGTGACAGTCTGCCTTCTCATAGTCATCATCTGCTGCCTCTGTGAAGAGTGCAAGCTGTGTAGCTATGCCTTCTGACCTGATGATGGTTGTCGGGGTGTAAATCACCTGCACTGCTCTGAGGTGGCTGCTGACCCTCCACTGCTTGTGTCTGTGTCGGTGCATCTGTAGGCACAGTGACCACCTCATCTAATGTTGAAGGGATTCACACATCTGCATGGATGTTAGCTGAACCAGACTGGGCAGCAGTGGTGGGACTGGTGCACGGGGGGCCATGCTGGAATATTGCCTTGAAGGGATTCTGGAGGGTGCTGGTGCACAGAGGAGGAAGTGGAGGAGGAGGTCAATACAGAGAACAGTGCACAGAGCCCACCTGAGAACATTGCTGTTGTAAGCAAGGCCATGAAGAGCACAGCTCAATGTGATGATGTACAAGCATACAACGAGGAGCCTGTACATCATCACATATTGCTGTGGTCCGCCTTATGAGACCAGCCAGCAGGCGCAGCACATGATAACGGATGGACCCATAGGCTCGCATGCGGATTCTGGTCTGGGTGGAGGCATCCCGGAAGGTGGATACTTGTGCACCCGATGTTCCATGGACAGGGTTTTTTGCAGGTACCTCCACGGTGACCTGCACATCCTCTTGCCCCTGGGACAGTGTTGCATCATGCACACCCGCCTCCACGCCCCACCTGACCTCATTGACTGGCGTAAAATGGTCACCTTCTCCACCTCCATCAATCTGGAGGACTCCAGGGTGTTTTCCCCCATGGATGGCTCTTGTGTGGCATCACCCTGTCCCATCCCCTGCTGAGGTGTCCCCTGCTTCCTTCATCTTCTTCAACTCATGAGACTTACCCCCAGCAGCCACACCCAATGGTCCAAGCGCTCGCTCAGCCACATCGATCCCCCAAGATGAGGAGTCACAGGGGAGTGGCTGGGGTCTGCGCCTTGGTCTGGTGGCCTGGTCCCTGCATTCATACTCCACAACATCGCTTCCGCCCTCTTCGCCAGCTGCAGCAACTGTGGGAAAGCAGACATAGAACAGTGACATCAGTCAAGAGTGCGAAAGCAGGTGTGTTATTCACAACATTTACAGTAACATGAAGTCACCATTGGTCAATGAGAAACAGCCACACACACACACGCACATGCAACACCCATGAAAACAGATACACCACTCCAGGGTCAATGATGAGAACAGTCACAACACATTCACATGTCAACACAGCACATAAACGGTGGACCACAAACACATACCAAGAAACATGACATCCCCAATGGAAATGACAAGGTGACCCAACTGCAGCCTGTTGTGTTTCCACAGGAGTCATGACACAGAGGCACAGGGGTGGGCCGGGAGTCAACTGGTAGGTTGTCCAACCACTGAATGCATGGAAGCAGAGATGGACCGGGGTACTTCTGGGAACAAGCTGGTGGCCAGAGGCCCAGTGAAATGCTGGATCTCAGCAGACACTCATGATTTTACTAGGCACAACATGGACACAGAAACACCTGTTTGGGCATCTGTCCACACATACATCAACCAACATACCTCCCTGACAGACTGACCTGTAATCAAGCAACACATATACGCTCAAATTGCAGACTCACACGCGAGTATGCTGTAGCTCCAAGCACATACACAGGGCATGATCACACGTCAACTCAGACTTCACATGCAGTGGGATGACAGATCACATCAATGTCCCTGAAAGGTCAATGCTCCAGCATGACAATCACCAATATCACTACACATGTGTTACCTCCACTTGTTGAGGGTGGACAGCCATACTTTTTAATGGACCACACAACAATATGTCGACCATGCATGCCCATCACATGGGCACAACATTGTAATCTGCTACCCTTACTGTCCAAGCACGTGTAACCATCAACTGACATTGCATGTGTACGTTAGGCGCAAGTCTACAACTATAAACAGTGCACATACCAGTGTATATCCAATGAACAGATGTCTGATATCACATATGGCGAGAAGTGTCTTGGGCTGCATGCCGCTGTGGATCACTGAAACACACATGCTGCATACATAATAGCAATAACGTAATTGCAATCATGCAGATCCATGGACAACACACATGCACTGTAGAGCAGTGCCTCACACGGCTACTCATCAGCAGCATCCAGACGGCATTGCCACTCACAAATCTTAGGATATTGCTCTGGGTATATCCTCTCCAGGACCTGCATATTAGTGGTGAAAAACTTATAACAGCCTGCACAGTGCCACTCGATAGTGGCACTGGCCTACAGGACTAGTAATGCCTTGGAGAGGGCACTCCAATGCAGTGCAGGTGGGCAGCAGGCACTCACTCTCGCAGCCAGCATCAGATGGCAAGGTGGGAGGCACCACAGGGGAGGAGGAGGCAGTGGAATTGGCACTGGAGGCAGGATAAGGGGTGTCATCCATGTCTCGCATCAGAGGCAGATGTATACAGAGTAAAGGCCCTAAGAGCATAATTTACATGTTACACGCTGAATGCAGCATGCCCACGTGGCTCACAGCAATGACAGTGATATTTAAGGGGTACAATGCGCATCTCTGGTTGTGCACCCAAAGGTACAAAGACGGACAAGTTTTCCCGACACAAAGTGTTACTGTGGGGTGCTACACAAGCCTTTTCCTTTAAGTAACGTGTGCTGCATTTTTGTTTTCAGGGGGTTGCCTCTGGGTATATGTGCATGTATTTTTGTCCATTTTGAGGCCTAGAGTGTATCGCATATGCAATATATTTGTTTAGGGGTGCCTCTCTGTATTGTGTACCTATTTGTTTCACCATTGGGAAGAGTTCCTGATATCGAGTACACATTTTTTAATTTTAGGGTGACTCTACGTATCTCATACCACTATTTCACCTTTGGGAAGCTTTCCAGGTATCGCATAGGCATTCTTTCTTTTTTTTGGAGTGACCCTTTGGCCTTGCTGGACCATGTATCTACATAGTATGCCACACAGACTGTTCTCTTCCTCATGTTGCCCAGAACAATATATTGGTGAGCATACCATTCATCCATTTCATCTGCAACATGAGTAGTAAGGCCCCAAAAGGAAAAGGGAGAAGACAGGGATGTGGTGAGGACAAATGTGCCCTAACACCAGGAGAATGTGGTGTGCCTCAGCCCACAGGTGACCGGAGACCAGTACATGGACGTGGTCAGAGGCAGACATGTGAAGCAGCACCACCTATAACCACTAGGTCCAAGTGGGGAAACCCTGCAGAGCAGAAAGGGGCTTCACCCCTAGACACGGCACAGGGGAATGGTCCTCAGAGGAAGAGGCGCATCACTGAAGAGGAGCTCCAGATTCTCGTAGACTATGCCACGGAAGACCATCATGAGATGTACCAGTTTGCGGGCAGAACATGGAATATGGTCACAAGTCTCATCCGTGCTTTTGGTGTGGAGAGGCACACTACTGAACAGATCCAGAAGTGGATGAATGACCTCATGCCAAGGATCAAGCAGAAGCTCAGTAACAGCATGGTCTCTGCACTGGATCCTGGATGGGGGCCAGCAGGGGAAGAGCAGCTGACCCCAATCGAATAGGCTATGAGTCAACTCATCAGCATTGAGCTGGTGCAAGGCGTGGAGACATAGGAGGACACATCTGGTGAGTGGCATGTGTGTGCATCGTATGTGTGTACTATCATGGTTTAATAACCTATATATGTGTTGTAATACGTCTGGCTGCAGTTGTCAGACAATTTTGGCCACTGCATGTTTGCTACCGTATTCACTTCTGTGACATTGCCTGCATTCCTTGAGGCTGCAGTGTGGTTCACATCTGTTGCACATGTTTGTGTGACAGTACACATCACCGTCTACTGGGCCTCACAGCTATGCTAGTACTTGCATGCAGGGCTGCAATGTCATAAACATGTGCACATTGCAAGACCCCATTATGTGCACCTCTGACAAACACACATCACCCACAAGGCACACCTGAGTCACGTCCAGAAATTCCTCATCCACAAGTATTAATCATTGCAGCATTAATGGGGCCTGTCAATTTGCATTGTACATCAAGTGCATACAACACATGTCATCCAGGTACTTCATTTGCTGCTGAGGTGTATATATGTACTGTTATCTACACATATGGAATGCCTTGTCAGGATGCATTTCAAAGCTGCCTGTAATGACACACTGTGGTGTGACCAGCCTGTCGGTGTGGGTGCACACAGACCACTGGTGTGTGTAGCAGGCATAATGTTCAGACAACTTAACTTGTAAATAGCAAGGGCCCACACTTGTCAATTCATAGGTGAAATCAGCTGAGGGCGGGTCATCATTCCAAGTTGGTCAGTCTGGCACTCTCCCATTGATATGTCTGTAGACAGCCCAATGCGAAAGATTGCAGAGTATATTCATTCCAATGAGTGTGCCTGTCTGCATTGCATGTCATGCATGTGCATTTTCAAATAGCAAATATGATGATGCAGTTCAACAGCTTGACATGTAAGTCCTGTATGTGGTTATCAGTCGATACATGACTGACACATGCCTTGTCGCTCGCATCACTGTTGACGACACTCATACAAACATTGCCCTGTCTGTGTAATTGGGACATACATACTCATGCTGACATGTGGATTCTGTTTCATGTGGAATGACATGGCAGCAACTCGCCCACTCAGACGTGGCATTAGGGCTTGGTTGCTCCATGTGTCATGACATTTGAAGATGATGAAGTGCTGGTTCTCAGTCTGAGCAAGCCCGATAAACAATACTGACACATCTTTGTAGGATGCTGCTCATAGACACGGACTGGTGCCCCAACCAAATCACCCATACAGAAGGCATGAATGTAGGGAATGCTTGTTGCACATATATATGATTGCCAGACCATGAATGAGCTTTAGCAGAATGAATGACAAAAGCTGCTCTTTACATGTCGTATAGGGTCCACCTTTACAGTGGCACTGCCAACTCACCATTATGCATGCCTCATGGGTGATATGTGCACAACAGACCAGGACCATGCTTTGGTTGACAGTGCTGGCATTAGTGTCTCTAGTAAGTTCTGGCCTCCAGACAGTGCACACCATGTTGTAGTGGTGTGGTAAGTGTGTTAGGTACAGTGGAGTGTTGCATTTGTGGTGAATTCTCAGATTGATTCATGTGATTTAGTGAGGGTACAGCATGACACACTCATAGTAGCTGCATATGTCAACTTTCACAGTGCACTGTTGTATGTACAAGTTACACCAAGCTGGCTCAAGGGACTAAGTTGTGCGGTCACACTGTGACAGGGCACAAACGGTGCACAGCCTAAACACAAATGTGAAGTGTTATGACATTGCCTGTTACATGACAGTGCCATTCAAAAGTGACACACAATGACTGTTAGTCACTCACTCATGGACAGCCATTGCATGACACTTCACATGACAATGTCATGTGAAGTGCGCTGTCATCACACATAATGTGCATGGACACTGCATGTACATGATTTTTTCTAGACATACAGCAGGGGACACGCACCCACATTCAATCATACACAGGGTGCTAGACCTGGTGTCATCATTGACGTGACACATCAGATGTTAACATCCAAATGTCTATTCATATTTTTGCCCAGGACAGGGAGGGCTTGACTGCAAGGGTTGTGATTTTGCCTATGCACTCATCATTGCTGCACACATATCGCGTCATTGACTGTACATGGACTATGGTCTGCGCAATGACACAATGGTCCCTGCTGTCCAAATAAAGGTGGCAAGCCATATTTAGGAGACATCTTACAGTGGATGCTATGTTGAGAGGTTGGAAAGGAGCTTGATGGTGAGGGAATGCATGTGGGACATGTCCCAATGCATCCACTGGAACACTTTGGAAATACATAACAGTTTGCCTTTATCAGGCATGCAGCATGTGTGGCAATGTAGCGAAATGCATGAACAGTCTTCATGTGGATATCAACATGACATGGTTATCAAGTACATAGTTGTAATCACATGCTATCTGTCATATTTTGTTCATTGTGGTATATGTGGATTTAGCTGGCTAACTGATGCCACCTGCTGGCCTTCAGCATTAGGGTGCACCATGTGCAGTACTTCTCCCTGGGTTGTCTACTGAAATGCTTGTTGTATGTCATCAGACAAGAGTATGCCACATTAGTACGTCTAGGTCCACACTAACTGCATGTAGGGGTTTGGGGGGTTTGCCAACAAAAGCCATACATCTGCGGCATAATGCTCACAGTGTGACAAATCACGATGTCTGATGTATGGATGTACAGCCATATTAACTCTGTTTGCACTTTTATGCAAATGTGCGTTTTTGTCAGGATACACATGACTGAAAATGTTGTTGTGTGTCCATGTGCAGGTGATGATGCAGCAGATGTACAGGAGGAGGAGGAGGAGCAAGAAGGGGAGTAAGTACACCAGTCCACCAGTGGAGGCTGTAGGGTCCTTCGCCATGAAAATCCACAGGTGCTACACGTGATCATCAGTCATGCTCCTGCTTCTTCAGCCTCTTCTAACTCTGCAGATTCAGATGCAGAACCAGAAGTGGATGACTCACTGAGGGAGCAGTTGAGTGCCCCAATGGGCAGACTGGATGGGACCGTTGAGTCTGCAGCAGTGCACCAGGCTTCACGAGCCCCACGTACATGGTGATTATGGCTGCAATGTATCCCTCCCATGAGTTGGTGTCACATTCTGGGGCTAATTTCCAATGGAGTATTGCAGACCTGCAAGCCAACAACAGGGGCCCCGCAGCAATGGGCATGGTGCCTTGAATCACATGGCTGTGGGACCCACACCTGTGGTGGATCTATGCATGCTTGAGAGACAGTGTGGGAGCAGAAGATGTTGTGTGCCGGCATCTGTCATGGCGATATGTTACGTGATGTTGCAGAGGACATGAATCACCTGGTCGAGAACATGTCCACACCAGCAGCCCGGAATACTCAACAGCAGAGAATCATGTGGACATCAAGGCTCTCTAACAGACTCGGTGTGGAGGTCAACATGAAGGGCCGACGGGCTGATCTGAAGTGTCTGCAGGACTTCCTGCATGCAGATGGTAAGGCATGTAGAGAGGCCTTGAAGCAGGAGATGTTGGCATCTCGTAAATCCAATCATCGTGAAATGGAGAGCTTGAGGGCTTCACGTCACAATAAACACTCAGCTACAGGTACAGAGTTCCAGAAAGAGATGGACGCCTTGAGGCAGGCACTATCCCAGCAACTTGAGGCGTCACGTGTGTGCGCACATACAGACTCTGTGACCTTTTGCCAAGAAGCACATTGTGACCTCACCACCTTTGGAGTGCTGGTGCATGAATCTCTGACATGGCTGGCCCTTTCCAATGATGACCAGGCTTTGGCACTGTGTGGACTGGATGCACCATCACCCCACAACCACATGATGATCCAATGCAGGATGGCGGTACAAGCACACCCATGCCACCTAAACCACTTCTGCCGTGATGTCCATGAGCCTATGGAGGGTATTTTTATTTTGTTTTGGTGTAGAATTTTGTGGTCCACTCGTGGATATGGCCATGCACCCTCCCACTCCCCAATCAAGTGTGGACATTTTTTTTTGTATCCCGAGTCTAGGATGGGCTTTTTTTTGCACCTGACTGGGGTGGTCTACATTTTATTTTAGAAAGTATTTGTCTGCACACATCTATTACTGCGCCACTAGGAAGTATTCAAAATCAACCAGAGCCAATTTCATAATTTTCTTCCTGTATTTTATTTTCTTGCCCTTTAGGATGACACGTGTTTCGGCACTTTTAACGTGCCTTTATCAAATCCGGGCATTTTATAACCTATCGTCAAAATCCAGGTTCCTGCTTCAACCCGACGCGTGAAGCAGGAACCTGGATTTTGAAGTGCTATAGGCGCTTGTGAGTCTGATGGGACTCGTTCTATGATCACGACAGATAGGAACTTACACCCCGACGATAGGTTATAAAATGCCCGGATTTGATAAAGGCACGTTAAAAGTGCCGAAACACGTGTCATCCTAAAGGGCAAGAAAATAAAATACAGGAAGACAATTATGAAATTGGCTCTGGTTGATTTTGAATACTTCCTAGTGGCGCAGTAATAGATGTGTGCAGACAAATACTTTCTACTTATGACAAACGAAGTAGGGAAACTCTTTGTCTTTGGTTTCTAAACGCACCAATGCGACACTAAAGATACTAAAATCATTGTGATACTAATGGAAGTCGCGGAGGTCTGAGGGTGAAATAAAAAAGTTTCCTGTGTTTCTCAGTTCTACATTTTATTTTATTACACCCTTGTCCAGGATGGACACATTGTTCTGATTTTTTATACCCCTGTCCAGGATGGAGGCATGTGTTGTTTTTTTCCAATGTCCAGTATGGACTGTTTTTAATTTCTTTACCAACCTTGAGCTATGTGCTGTTCCCCTCTCAAGGGATTGATGACTGGAGTACTATATATACATCCATGCAGAGTGGTGTGAACTGCCATGGTTGACTTGATTACAACAGGATCACATGGGTTAATAGTCTTTTTGGACATTTGTGCAGTATGCATGATTTGCTACTACGGCTGGTGACATAGAATGTCCCTTGTGACTGCACTCCATGAGAGGTCCACCCGGCACCCTTTCACCTCCCTAGTCCTCATGCCCTCTGCCAGGCACAGGCCCTCCTTTCACAGATGTGGAGGTACAGTTTCTGGTGGAGGTGATGAAGGAATCACATGAGGGCATCTCTATCAACAGGTAAGGTTGAGCACTGTCAATCGCGTAATGTCTGCATTAGTGTTCACCAAATGTCAGTGCAGATGTGTGTTTGTCCACATGCATGTGTATGTATGTACCCTTCAGCATCCATGAATGTGTATTGTTTTTCAGGCTGCACTTTCACAATGGACAGCCAGATAATGGTAATGTGCAACACCTATCACATTTGAGACACCGACAGTATTTGCTACATTCAACATCAACATGCTCATTCATGTCCTGCATTCTCTGTGCATCTGGGCTCTGCTTTTTGATTGTTCACCTTTTGCCGCACTGACCGTTATGATGTCTTCTTACTGCCACTCTTCTCCTCCACCCGCCCCATGTGTTCTACTTTTTGATCTGTGCCAGAGTCCACTCCACACCTGTATGTCCTCAGATAACCTGCCCTGCTACAAGTCCACATCTTACACACATTTCCGTTCACAGTTCTACAGGACCTCAGCTGCTCCCATGCATGACCTTGCTCCGGAAACACAGATCTGGTCATTTGTTTCCATTGACTACACAGGACAGGTTTTGCACACTTGGTGCATATAGATGTGTACTGGTTTGCACATGTGGACTCCTGACAGACTTTATCCGTGTTCCCCAATCACGCCACTTGTTGTTCATTGTTGTTTGTTGTTGTTTTCTGTATGTTCTCTCCTCCTGCATCTATTGCACAACCTTATTTCCATTACTTGTTCTGAATCAGCACTGAGTGAATGCACGATATGTGTGTGTACATTGTGGACGAATGCATGTGGTACATCGTCTGCCCCCCCCAGCTTCTTTTCATCTGTTGTCCCTGTAGGTATTGTCAGTGCACCTATGATCCCTACCCCCTTCCTGGGAATGTCTCGGCCAGAGTGTGTGGTTATTTGCAGGTGAGACAACAGCTGGGGATTGTTGTCATGCCCATTTACTGTAGTGTCCGACGGGGGCGGGGGGCGGTTGGTGCACAGTCTGGAGTTGTGGTTGAAGGGACTTATTTCCATTGATGTTGCACACACAGTTCTATTTCTGGTTTACATGCCATGGTGGGTTGAGCATGTTGTATTTGTGATGAGGAGCTGAGTATTGCCATTCCACAGGTGGCCTTTGTTTCCAAGTCTGCCTTTCTACTTCAACCCCTGTTGTCCTTATTGGCCCCCAACATGTGCTATTTTTCCATCAATGTGCCTTCCATGCTCTCAGACCATGCCTCTGGTTTCCTGTCTTTCTCTCTCTGACTTCCTCTCTTCACCCCCGTCTCTCTGCCCTCACCCACTGTAACTGTCACCATCTGTCTCCTGATCTCCCAACCAGCCAGACTACTCCTTGCAACACAATTCCCCAGTCCCTCTATCTCTCGCCACTCCGCAGCTACACATTTGTGACTCAGTGTCCTGTCTCCCTCTTGCCCTCTGTCATCCTTCGCATCGGCTCACACACTTTTACTTCGACTGCCCAGATATTCACCTCCTCACTTGGTGTCCTTTACTCCCTGCATCTACGGGTGACCCAAAGGCACACATGACACCTTACAGTGGTTGTGCAGAACTTGAATTACTGCAATCAATGGCCTGACTTGTGCCCACATCCCTAGGCCAACACCTTTTTCCAGAGTGCATGTGGTGCTGTGCTTGAAATCTGTCTGCATCACTGTCAGTGATTGCACTGGCAATGTGTTTTGGTGTTGTAAGATAGTTGCTCACGCTCTGTTATTTGGACCTTCGGAAGTTGACACTGGATGGTCCATGGCGGTTACCTTGTTCCATTCAGGAGTTGTCAAGGATGCCCTGTTTCTTTACTTTAATGCATTGCATGTCTTTTCAAGATTATAGTATTGTTTCAGGTGGAATGGTGTGGATGCGAGACAGGTGGGTACCTTGTGCCAGTAGGTTTGAGGCTTTCAGGGGGGCACATGTGGTGGTGTCATTGGCAGGGTGTCTGGCACAAGGTGGGGTGATCTTTTATTTGCCTTGGACTGAGGTGAATGGGTTCAGCTTCATGGCTGCAAGGACCCATGGTGATGGTAGGCTGGTGAGTCTAGGCTGGCTGTATTTTCATGGCAATCAGGAGGGCACTGGCTGCAGGGTGATTGGTGTGAGGGAAGCTGTCACTGTGCAGTGAATATTGTTGAGTTATCCTAAGGAGAACAGGTCCAGCTGTATGGGTGCAGGGACACATGGTGATGGAAGTCTGACACGTGTTTGCATGTATTTTTTGCATGTGTCTTGCATGCCAAGCGGAATCCGGTGCCCTCAGCATTTCATGGCATGTCTATCCATGCTGGCAATCCACTCCTGGTACTTCAGCCTCTTCTGAGGGTGCTGTCCCAAGACAAATCCACACACAGCACAGCATTGCAGGCCAATTGGGGGATGCCATGTTCACCCCAGACACCATGCACACACCATTGGCCTGGTCTTGTAGTCTGCCATGGAGACATGTACCATGCATTGTACACTAGCAGATATTTTGCTACCTGTTGATGGTTGCTCAGTGCATTTCAATGCTCCGTTCATTTGAGTCCCTCCGAACTCTGCCTTCCCTTTCGCTTTCCTGTTCCCTGCTCCTTTTTGTGCCAATCTTCTTGACCTCGCTTTCTCATTCCTTTCTCTTGTCTGCTTGTCTCTTTTATGCCAGTTGCGCCTGTACCCTGCCTTCTTTTATGACTGCTGCCTGTTTGCTGAGCTACTTTCTGCCGGATCCTGTCTTCAATACAATGGATGAGAATTTTGCATTCTGTCATCTTAGACATTCCATCATCAGCTCCCTGCCAGTATTTACTGCGCTGTCCTGATGCCACGTTAACCAGGGGAATGATATATTGTGACATTGGGAGTGCTTCCAAGGGGATCCTGGGTTTCCAAACTCTCAGTGATCTCTACTTTTGAGTCCTCTCACTCTCATTCTGATTCGAGCCACATCTGAATGTTTACAATTACCCTTCACCAGAGCAAGGGGTAAGTGGGACCTGGACCTTCACTGCATGGCACTCAGGGTGCCCAGGCATTGTAGGTGTTGTGGGTGTGGAAGGTGTCATTGTGTGGGGTGTTTTAATTGCATTGGCCTGAGGTGAACGGGTCCGGGTGCCTGGGTTCAGGGACACATGGTGATGGGTGGCTAGAGAGAAATTGCTTGCAGTGTCATTGGGTGCATGGATGTGTTAACTGCTCTGTCCTTGTGTTGTTTTTGTACATTGAGGCATTCTACAGGGGAAGATGGTTGCTGATATTCAGAAGAACAGTGCTGTCAGACACCTGCACATAACACGTCAGCAGAGTAGGCTGGTTTGTAAGCCCACAGAGGGTAGGAAGGATACATTCCAGGGTACAGCTGCAGCAGGCTAACAAGGGGAAAGGTGTGAGGTAAAACGTGCATCTTTCTTGTAGTGAACCAGTCATTTTCTCATCCTGTATGACTGTGTTAATGTAGATTTGTATTGGGGGCATAATTGTTGTGAGAGAATGGGGAGGCAACCCAAGCAGTATATTGTTGTGAGTCATTCATTGGGTGGCCAGGTCAGTCCACACATGTGTTGGTTGTGGTTTTCATTTTATGCTGTGCCTTCCCACCAGTGTTCCCCTTTGTGATGTTGGGGTTCGGCATGCACTATTGTTGGTGGTGGCCATGTGAAATTGGTCAGGGAATTTGTTGCTTGTGTTTTGTGCTTTGGTGTTTGCAGCAGGGACTCTGCTGTTTACAGTTGCTATGACTGTGTCAGTGTTTGTTACAGTTGATTTTATGGCCCAAAATCATCACTGAATGGCACCAGGGATGGGGCTTTACTGTGTGCTACACAGGGGTAGGCTTTCACGTGAAGTATGTTTGCACAAGCTGATTGTGTGCAGCCTCTCCCTGTGCCCATTGAGAGTGATGACCCTCCTGCATATTCACTGGTATGCCACGCCGTGTGCCATCATTGTGTAGGACACATGCTGCCACAATGATTTTACATAGTACTGGTGGGGCATATTGCAATACCCCACCAGAGTGGTCAAGGGAGCGGAAACATGACTTGAGCACACCAAATATGCGCTCCACTATGCTCCTAGTGGCTATATGTGCTGCATTGTACCTTACCTCGGGTCGTATGGCAGGATTCCTGAATGGCATGAGCAGGAATCTTGATAGCGGGTAGGCACTGTCCCCTGCAAATGTGTACATAGTTGTTATTAGTATTTATTGTCATGATCCATTGTTCGGTGTGTCACGTGAATGCATGCATGTGTGCTACAGTTGATACTCACCAGTGAGTCAGGTGTTGTCAAAGGCTACCGATGCCAGGGTCCGGTAGTGTGGTGACTGGTGGCAAATGTAGCTGCCATATGTGCTTCCAGGAAAATTGGCATTCATTTGCATGATGACTCCATTTGCATCAAAGATGACCCGCACATTGATAGAATGCCAATGCTTCGGTTGCAGTAAATGTGCTCTGTCAATCGAGTGGGGGGGGGCACAGCATAAAATGTGTACAATCAATGGCTCCAAGTACACGTGAGAAATGTGCAAACACATTGAGCTACTGGCACACTATCTGCCTTTTCTGCAGTGTGCATGGAATGTATATGTGTCTATGCATACATGCACGTGATGTTACGCAGGCCAACACCTGGTGGAGACAGTTGGATTGTGTGGTCTGAGATATGCCACCAACAATAGCTGTGGTGCACTGAAAGGAGCCTGTGGCTATAAAATGGAGGGCTGTCAGCACCTTTTCCAGGGGGGTGAAGGAATGGGAGCAGATGGTGGTGGATGCAAGGTCTTCTTCCCACTCCCTGGCTAGTTCTAGTATGACATGGAGTGGGACCCGGTACCTTGCATACACCTGGTCGTCTGGCATCCCAAACAGCATGGTGCGTGTTGTGAAAATCCAGGGTCTCCGCATTATCCTCCTCCTTCTGTGGCCATGTATGAGGGCTCCCAGTATTTCTGCATTCATTGTTGCTGACCGACATTGGAATGGTGTGCATTGCGTGCTTTATATGCGCTGTTTCCTTTGTGCGTTGTACTTGGCATCTACTATCATGTGGCAGTGAGATCATGAGGTTTGCGCATGACTTTTCCCCCCGATGTTGCTCACTGAAATCCATAAATTCCGATATGTTTGCACTTGGATGGGCATGTAGTTTCCTTGCATGGCCTGTCCCTCAACTCGCCCATGTTATTCCTTGTTCTTCCTCATTTTGCCAGGCGAATGGGGAATATGCATGTTCCACCACCTATTTATTTTGTTGTGTAGCCCCATCCCACACTTTACAGGTAGTGTCGAGCACAGTGCTCAACTGCACGCAAAAATGTGATGGGCCCATGCAAAGCCATAGAAATGCATGCAAAATCTGTTCCATCAATCGCTGAAAGTAGTTTTGCATGCTGATTAGTGTGAAAAATCACTTTTCAGCGCACACAAACATCTATAAATTGGGCCCTTTTACAGGAATGAGAAACCATTAGGAAGTAGAACAATTTACATGTGGCTGTCTAACAATCACACTGCCAGTTTGTACATAATGATATGGATTATATGCATAATCCTACTCTCCATCAACACAGTCATATCTATCGCTCTATGACATTCTGGAATGACATGTGAAAACTAGCACCTGAGAGATTCAAATGGAATACACTTACACCCATGGGAAGTGATCCACTTTATAAAGTAAACTCTCCACAAAGCTGAAATAAAACATATGCATTGTATTATTCTCAGATTTATAATGCACATAGGAGTGAACATTAAACAAATTGTCCAAAATACTTTTCTTGTGCTATGGTAGATGCATCTGAAGAGATGCATGATTTTTGGCACAGTGATGTTCATGTCAGCCTCTGCACATAAAAAGTGGCCATCTGACAAAAATATGCGCATCTCACCAGATGCACAGCTAAATTCTGACGACTTATTTGCTCCTCTTTTGCACCACAATTGGAACACCTTTGCACAGTGGGCATAGTTTGGCATTTCCTTTGTGAATTCGCCATCCCCAATGAGCTGTGCAATGGCACAGAGGCATCTTTGACCCATTGTGCATCTCATTGCGATTCACCTTTTTGAGCATCTGCCCTCTGTGAAGAACGATGGGAAGAGAATAATAGTAAAGAGGGGCAAAGAAGAATGGCTCTCCGCATACTGACTTACCGCACAGACCCACAGATTGGCTATAAGTTAGGAGTTTCGATATGCCTTCAGCCTTGTTTCGTCTTTTTGATTAATATCTCAATGAGATATAGTAGTGCTGGGAAAAAATGTACTAAGGATGCTCCAAATAGGACAGGTCACCTGATGTCAATCTGTCTGCAAGTAGACAGTGCAATATTAAATGCAAAAACTGAGACTGCACCGTGAGATTTAGTGCAGTCACTTTGCACCTCCTCTTAGGGATTTAAACATTGCAGAATTTCAACATTGCCAATGATTGCTAGTATGTCACCGAGTTTAAGGTTGAACAGCTCACTAGTAAAACACGCGTCTCTGACAAGTGGGCAGCCAGCACTCTGAAATTTCAATTGTGGCTGTGCCAACTTATCCTTCCTGCCGAGGTCTAAATGGGTTATTATTGCCTGCGGCAGGCACCACAGCCAATCAGGTTACTCAGCTTCGGATCCAAGTTCACATTTTGAGCAAGATGTAAGTTGCCCACACCTGCCCTGCCATCTTTCCCCCAACTCCCTCTGCCACTGGTTCCAAAAACCAACTCCTGCCACCCACTGCCTCCTTGCTCACTTACCTTTTGTTTCTCTGGTCTTCCACAATGATCCTCCCTTGTTCACAGGCTGCCATGGAAATGGAAGAGGAGTTTCACATGAAGCCCCATCTTCCATTTCCATGGTGGCCATTTTGAGTGAGTATTTGGTTCAATTAATCAGTTGCGGTGAGTGTGCAACCTGTTTCTTAAACCAAATAGATTGCTATCAGCATCCTGGTTCCTAAACCCAGGATGCCAAAAACAATAATAACCTCTCTGGCAGGCTGTATTGGCCCTTGCAGTTACCAGCCAATTCAGGTAAATCACATTAAAAAAGAAACCAACAAATATAACATGCATGCAGGATCTGCTGGCATGAGAAAGCAATGGTGTAACAGTGGACAGTCAGCACGTGTTTCGACCTTACCTGAATTACGGTTCCACATCCATAGTTGTCTTGGGTAATCTGTATTTGCATCTCTTGAACTAGCCCAAACTACAAAAGGTGCATTCAAACATGTGTTGTGTGAAGTTGGAGTCTACTTCCAAAAGTCGCAAAATCGAGGACGTGCAGCAATGCAAAATTCAGCTGGCCTACTTTGTTCAAGTAGGATCAGCTCAACAGAACAACAAATGCAGTCTACAATTCAATTAGCGTCTAATCCCCAGCTTTCTATATATGAATTGCTCAAGAATTGTCCCAGTGGAGAGCTAGGGCTTTGAGCTTGCAGGTATTCTTGCTGGTATCCAGTGAAATTATCGAAAAAATATTTCCGACATGCCTTTTTGTCGAAACAAATTGGCGAATTTTTTTTGTTTTCTGAATGTTTGTATTTTATTTTATACGTTTTTTTGTTTGTTTCGAGAGTAAACAAAAGTGTGTTTTTTTCTTTCGCCAATTTTGTGCTGACAAAATGGCATTTAGAAAATATTGCATTCGAAAAAGTCACTAGGAACCATTCTCGCTATGTGCCATTCAGTGACAGAACTCAACTGCTCATGATCAACTGGATTGGCAGTTCACAGCGCTTGAAGAAGTCTAAGCTTTGAGGACACGTTGATTGCATCAGTCTATTGATAGATTATTAGTGTGCAAGATGTTCCCAGTGGTCCTTAACCATGTATCTCGTCATCAGGCTTTCTGTTGATACAAGTCAGGTTACCTAGTTCCACGCACCTCAGAACATGTCTTATCCATTACATCCCTGAAGCTTGATTAGACAGTTACCCCAAACTGTGCTAAGTCTGATAATTATTTTTACAAATCCTCAAGGGTAACCATAGATTTTGTTAACTATTTCTACGCGCATGCCTAAATTGAAACAAGTTGTGGAATCTTGGAAATGTGTAAGCTCATTTTATTTAAAAAAGGGGGCAGCAAGACAATGGGCCTCATTACACGGTAGGCGGTAAACCATGGTGCTAGTAGCACCATGGTTGCCGCTGGTACCATACCGGTACCACAATGGCGGAAAGGGGAATTACCACCCCATTCCAAGGTTGGCGGGGCGGTAATTCCCCCTTTCTCCATGGCCCTTCCCCATTCCCATTTTTGCCCCATAGGGCATAATGGGAATGGGGAAGGAGCTAATTACGGTACCGCAAATTGCGGTACCGTAATTAGCACCAAGGTCCCTTTGCGGGTCCAAACTTTTACAGCTGGTATACACCAGCCGTTAAGGTCGGGTCCCGCAAAGGGACCTCGTAGTAAGGCGGTAAGGGTTAATGGTAACCGGTACCCTTACCGGTGACCGTTAACCCCTACCGCCTTCCGTGTAATGAGGCCCAATAACTATTATCCTTTGTTTGTATCCAAAGTTTGTAGATTTGGCAGAGAAAAAACTACATTTTAACAATCTTGCAAGCTGATTATATGGGGTAAATATAATAGTGTCTATGTGGTTCCAATGCATTAAATAAAATTGCACATTTCGACTTGTCAGGATCCAGGGAACAGGAGGTAGTCAAAGAAGGAACAGGAGTGGAAAAGGACCACAAGCAGGGTGGAACATCGAGCCCAGATCGAAATTGAGCTGTAAAAAAGGTCAGAAACCAAATGGTGAAGAGTCATAGAATTCTGGGAATAGCATTTTGTATTCAGTATTGAGTAGGTAGCATTCCAATATGACCCCGAGGGTAGATGGTGTGGTAGAAACATAGAAAAGGGAGTAGAATGGTACGGGGATTAGACAGGAATATACTGGGATTCAAGTTTAAGAAGTTGATTGTCAGCGTTCTTCTGTGCATCCCCCCTTGGTTCCATTGGATCTCTTTGCCTATTATTGTAATTTTAGCTTTGTTGGATTTATGACACCCCTCTGCTCTTCCTTTGAAGTGAGAGCTTTGCTGAATTTTTCTACTCTTGTTTCTCACCTTTTCCTGCTTGTCCTCTGTTCCCTCCTTCTATTCCTCCTGTTCTCTTGCCTTGCCTTCATGGGTTCTCACACACTCAGGTTTCCTCCTGTTCTCTTGCCTTGCCTTCATGGGTTGTCACACACTCAGGTTTCCTCCTGTTCTCTTGCCTTGCCTTCATGGGTTCTCACACACTGAGGTTTCCTCCTGTTCTCTTGCCTTGCCTTCATGGGTTCTCACACACTCAGGTTTCCTCCTGTTCTCTTGCCTTGCCTTCATGGGTTCTCACACACTCAGGTTTCCTCCTGTTCTCTTGCCTTGCCTTCATGGGTTCTCACACACTCAGGTTTCTTTCTTCTTCAGCTTGCCTGCCTCCACATCTCCAGTGGCTCTCTCCTGATCAACTTCTCACCTGCTTTGCTCCAACCTGCCACCTAGTCCTATTTACTGGCTCCCTCTGCACACTCATATTGCGCACACACTTCGACCCTGCTCTTTACTCCAGGAATCTGTCCGGAACCACTGTATGCCTTTTGATAATATGTCTATATGTCTGTGGCAGTTTTCCTCTGAAGTGTATGGGACATTCTTACACCTGGACTATTGAGGATAGGAAAGGGCATGCAGGTGTAGGCGGGGCAACACAGCCTAGCACCATCTACCGGTTATGTTCTATAAATATCTGCAGTGCACTGAAGTCCTTAGCAATTGATGCTAGCAGGTGATGTGTGTTATTTTACATTCAGTAGGGATAATGTGAAGAGCCTGCTTCTGACATTTTTTTGTCTTCCTTCTTCCCCCGGACAATGAAACTTTTGGGTGTGACATCACCTACGAGATTTAACTTCTAATAGGGTAGATGGGGTTGGCGTCCAAGTCTTCAGAAGATAATATATAGTCATGACTGATTGCCAAGCCTTAATATAATTAGCTCAGATGCCAACCCTTTGGTTGAAATGGCACAGGTGATTTGGACAGCTAAGCAGGATTAACTCCAAACGAGGGTGTATCCTAGGGAGCAGCTGGCAACCAGTGATGCTGAGGCCTCTAGAATCAATATGACATCCAGTAGCAAACTGCATCCCCTAGGAATTGCGTTGACCAACCTAGAAAATAATTCAGGGAAACCTAAGACTGTTGACATCTTCCAAGTACAATGTCAGTTACACCTTATGGCCAATCCACAGCCGTTTTAGGGAAGAACAGGATCACGTTCATGCTATCATTTATATTCAATGATGGGCTAATTTGGCCCACACCTTTGATTTTAGAGAAATATCCATTGTTGCAAGATCATGATGTGTTCCTGGGACTTGTTCAAGCAAAGACCGGTAACACAACAGTCCTCATTAAACTATTTATGTTAAAACAGGGCAACTATGGATTTGGTGGCATACATTGCAAAGTTCCAACAATAACAAGCACCAGCACCGTGGATGGACACCTCAGCTGACACAACCCTTTATACAGGGTCAATGGAAAAACGAAAGTATTTGTTTTATTCTTAGTGGTTAATAGACCCACAACACTACTACACCCTGTTTATCACTCTGATGCTACCAAAGCAGGTGCCGTCCATGGGCCAGTCAAGAAACAAAAAAAATAGAAAGACCCAAGTCAAGAGGCATTGGACTCCCTCAGTAACTGGAAGTGAATGGGGAGGAGAGCCTATGCTGACTAGGGATCTGAGGCAAACCTGAACCCCGGCATAATGTGGGAAGACTGAGACAAGGGAATAAGTGTATGCATTGTGGAAAGTCAGGCCAATGTGGAGCATGATGCTATACTGTGCCCTATTGTAGACTATTCCAACACTGTCCAGACTTGTGTGGTCTTGGTTGACTGTCTCTCACACAATTAAGCAATTATAACATGAGGTTCAGCATTTTACAGTGGTTTAATTTCATTTGTATCTTTACAAATAAGACACTCAGACGTTTGATGATTCTCTACATTTCTTTGATTCCAAAATCAGAGAAATCTGGGGGGGATTCATACTAGTAATATTTGGGACTTTATGAAAAACATACATAGATATTTAAGAGTTGTCATGGGGTGTCTCTCTCTCTCTCTCTCTCTCTCTCTCTCTCTCTCTCTCTCTCTCTCTTCTCTCTCTCTCTCTCTCTCTCTCTCTCTCTCTCTCTCTCTCTCTCTCTCTCTCTCTCTCTCTCTCTCTCTCTCTCTCTCTCTCTCTCTCTCTCTCTCTCTCTCTCTCTCTCTCTCTCTCTCTCTCTCTCTCTCTCTCTCTCTCTCTCTCTCTCCTCTCTCTCTCTCTCTCTCTCTCTCTCTCTCTCTCTCTCTCTCTCTCTCTCTCTCTCTCTCTCTCTCTCTCTCTCTCTCTCTCTCTCTCTCTCTCTCTCTCTCTCTCTCTCTCTACATTTTAACCGGTGGTTGTGCCCAATCCAGCAGAAAGCCGAAGGCTGAGAAGAGAGAAAAAGAGGAAGAAGGGGCAGGAAGCGTTCAGGCCGCGTATGGATTTCCCTGCATTTGATGACAATAGCGGCCATTTTAGACATTAACTGGAATGCGTTGTCGTTACTGGGGAATGTGATGCTAAACTCGACTATGACAGTAGCGACTGTGATGTCATCGGGATGTGTAATTACCCTTCCGCTACCCCAAGCATTTTGCGGAATCAACCTTATTGAATATTATCAGCGTCTGATTCTTTTCTGAGAACGATTCCCATGTTTGCATTGTTATATACTGTGCATTCGTTTGCAGATGTACTGCTAGTTTGCTGCTAGGGCAGTGAAATAATGGCAGACTCCCAGTATTCTTTTTCTCTGTAACCTAGCAAAACCCTTCCTTACCGTAGAAAATCTTGTTTTCCATTATGGGGAGCTAGACAGATTTTTATCACCACTTTTCGG